>NC_133528.1:65672981-67018695 GCF_048544455.1 Silene latifolia | reverse complement strand
TGAACTGCGACGCAAAACCCTTCCCCAAACCAAATCGTACAATGTCCCCATTGTGCAAAATCATGTAATGAAGAAAAGAGAAACGGGAATTTGCGAGCAAATAAGTAAAAACGACATGAAGTGGAAATCGGGAACTCACAAGACTTTAAGCGCAGCAAAGGAAACCTCCCCAAACCAGCGTGTGCTAGGAGGTTTTAGTAGCCAGCAGTGCTACTAATAAGTACCTGAAAAGACAAACAAAGTACCACCCATAAAATCGATAAAACAATAAAGAAGCGATATTTATGTGCAAAGTTACGAAAATGGAAAAAAATCAGAAATGAGTCGGGAAATAAAATAGAGTAGAAAACTCCCTCAATCCCGCAAAACGACCCAACACAGCAGAGGAAAGGTCGTGAACAGGTACAGCAGTGGCAGTGGTCGATCGACCAATGATGTCAGTCGATCGACCAAAGTGAATAGGAACAGAAACTCCTGAAAACCGCGGACCAGTCGATCGACCATAGTTAACAGTCGATCGACTGGAAATACTGTTGTAACTTCAGATTTCTTCGTATTTGCTCAATAACTTGAGCTAATAAGGTCCATATACCTGCTTACACACATAATAACGCGCCCAAAATTGCGCAAAACCCAAAGTATCCGACTAAAGAACTAAAAATCCTAAGAAACAAAAATAAATGCGAAGTCTCGCGCACACAACAAGCACTAAAAAGAGTGTCTAAAAGCAATAAAATGAAGTTTTTGATAAAGCGCGTGATCAACTAATAGTTGATCAAGAACGGCCATGGTATGGCCCACTTCGTCGGCTTCTGGCTACAATAGGTAGGCTTAACGGTGCTCATCTTCTCAGCTGCACCCTTCTTAATTCCAACATCCGTAGAGCTCAATGAATCAACACTTTCATCATCTTCCCACTCAGTGACCTCCTCCAGCTCGTCAGAATCTAAATCGGACTCTCTCACTTTGACCGGCTCGTCATCAACTTCCTCATCAGTTCCATAGCTAAGGCACCAAAGACCGCCTCGTGAAATGATTGGCTCCTTCGCCGCTGGAGTAACTTGCAGCTCTTCCTTCCCCAAACCAGCTCCTGCGATATCAGAAATAGACAAATCTTCCTCCAATTTGCTCCCAATCTGGGGCGGAGGTGTCACAACAGGAATAGGAATAGAGACAGGCATATCAGGAAGTATAAAATAAGATTTCTTTTCAGAAACTGTATTGCAAGTTACAGGCCACATGGAGTCTTTCTTCTTTGCAGGTTAGGCAAAAACAATGGAATGCTTCCCTACTTTAAAGGTCAAGGTTCCCGAACCTACATCTATGACTGCACCAGCAGTGTGCAGAAATGGCCTACCTAGTATGATAGGTATGTGGGCATCTTCGGGCATATCGAGCACCACGAAGTCAACAGGGAAGAAGAACTTCCCTATTTGCACGGGGATGTCCTCTAAGACTCCTATTGGCTGGACCGCAGAGCGATCAGCCATCTGGACTGTCATGTCGGTCACTGCAAACCTAGTCAATTTTAGCTTCCTAGCAAGACTCAAGGGCATTACGCTAATACTAGCTCCTAAGTCACATAATGCCTTCTCAATAGAGAAGGTACCAATGCTACATGGAACGGAGAAGCTACCTGGATCTTCTAGTTTGTGAGGTGCAGTGTGGGTAAAATAAGAACATGTTTCCTTAGTCAATGCGACAGTATGCACAGTTTCAAGTGACCGCTTTTTAGATAAAAGTTGTTTCATGAATTTAGTATAAGCGGGCACTTGGTTTACTAACTCGAGAAAAGGAACTTGTACATTCAAGCTACGAATAACTTTTTCAAATTTATTGAAAGATACCTGTTCCTTCGTCGGCACTAGTCTCTCTGGATAGGGGCTGTAAGAAGTAACTTAGCCCTCTCCTTTAAATCCCGCATGCCGGCATCCGTGGACTTAGGCTGAAAGTCCACCACCTTTTCCTTGTTGAAGCTTGACCCCTCTTTAGACCGTCTCAAATAGGAACCATTGATCGACATTGGGTCGTATTTCGGAGCCGGGACTGACCCATCAGTAGTTGGGTCTTGCCCCAATATTTTCGGGACTGTCGTACCCCGAAACAAGTGATCCCTCAAGTTATCGGGCATCGGAGGACGAAAAGGCTCACTATCAGCAACGATCTCAGTCGATCGACCAGTGATGTCAGTCGATCGACTGACTTATACAGGAACAGTAGCTTCTGGTTGTCGCACTTCAGTTGATCGACCGGGTATGTCAGTCGATCGACTGATATACCTGGTAGACGCCTTTTTCTTTCCACTTTTCGTTCCAGCTTTGTTTTGACTCGGTTCCGGCTTATCTTTTTCAGGGGCACCTCAATCATAGCAGGCCCCTCCAGGGTAGACCCGCTCCTCAAAGTGATGGAATTAAGGGTCTCCTTTTGGTCAGTTTGAGTCGGTAAGTGTCCCGGAGCTCGAATGGTATTCTTGCTAGCCAATTGAGCAATTTGACTTTCTAGCAATTTTATCCCGGCCTCTCTAGCTTGGGACTCCTTTTGCAGCATATTCTTCAACTCCGCAAACTCAGAATTTTGGGATTGTTGTTGCTGTTGAGGGACATACGGAGGTTTTTGGTACTGTTGTTGCTTATGAGGAGGAACATAAGTCTGTTGCTGCTGCTGCTGTGGAGGTTGAGTTGGATTCAGGACATTCTGGCTACTCCACCTCAAATTTGGGTGGACATTCGGCTCAAAGTACGTGTTTGTCTGCCTATAATGTTGAAAGGCAGCACAAGACTCGAAGGGACTAGGACAATTTTCTGAAACATGTCCCTCAGCTCCACATCTCCTACAGACGAAAGGACCGTCTGAAACAGCATTAACATGGTACATCCCTCCTTTTGAAGATCCTCCCAATTCGTATTTGTCAAACCTTGCCGTGAGAGCTTCTAGTGCAGCTACAGAAGAAGATTCAGCAGCTCTCCTTTGATTGCCTCTGGAATTCCCATATTCAGCTTTATGGGTGGCTAAGTCATCGATGATCTTCCACCCCTTGGTCCCTCCCATGTTCTCAGCAAATCGGCCATTGGCTGCAGCATCCAAAATAGCCCTCTGATCGTCATACAGCCCGTTATAGAACTGATTTCAAAGACTCCATTTTTCGAACCCATGGTGCGGTATGGTTCGCACCAGCTTTTTGAAACGGACCCATGCTTCATGAAAGTTCTAATCAGGTCCCTGTTTAAAGCTCGTGATCTGAGCTCTAATGGCATTCGTCTTCGAGGCAGAGAAGTATTTCTTGTAGAATGCCAAGGCCAAAGAATTCCAGTCGGTGATCCCATGAGCGGCTCGATCCAAATCTCTATACCACTCCCTCGCAGCATCACGAAGTGAGAAAATGAACATGGTCTCCTTTATCTGGTCTTGAGTCACGCCAGTCGGCGGGGGTATAGAGCAGCAATAATCGATAAAAATCTCCATATGCTTGGCTGCATCTTCATTTGCAGCTCCCCCGAACTGGTTTCTCTCAACCAAGTTAATATAGGAAGGCTTCGGCTCGAATTTTCTTGCCTCCCCTGGTAGTTCGAATCCTTTGTAGAGATTTGCAGCTGTCGGCTCTGAGTGACTAGCAATAGTTGCTTCTTCGGCCATGACCAGAAAATCTGGAGATGTAACGGTCTCAGCTGATGAATTGGAAACTGGAGAGGAAGGTGGATCCTCCTTAAACAACTCGTTCTCGTAAAAGCTAGAATGAGAACCAGACTCTTCCTCTAGTTGTTGGTCTTGAAATAATCTCCTCTTTGCGCGCAAGGTTCTCTCAATCTCTGGATTGAATGGTAGTAGTTCACCACCCTGTGACCTGCGCATAAGAAGAAACTACAGGAAGAACGTAAGAAGAGTCTAAGGAACAGAAGTCCCATAAACTAAAGAAAGACTAAAATAAAACAACTAAAAATTAGAACAATTGCCTCCCCGGCAACGGCGCCAAAATTTGATACCCGTCGTTGTGAGTACCAAAAATAAAATTTATAATTTCCTATTAAAACTAACCTAGGCTAGTGGTAACACGGTCGAACCACAAGGAGGCGAATGTAATTTCTAATTGTCTAATTTAGTCTAAGGTAAAGAAAGTGGGGGTTGATTTGATTTGGTTTATACTAATAGCAATAAAAGACAGTAAACTAAATAAACAGATAAAACAGATAAAAGAAGGGGTACTAGGATGGTCGGTTCACTATAGTTTCGGCGGCAGCAAAATAAGTCGGTCTAAATCAAACACATGAGGCGGGAAAAAAAGAGGTCCTCTCGGTCCACTCTTAACAAGTAACATCTCTCGATCTCGCTACAAGTCCCTAATATCACTAATACTGACTCTCGTCCTGAAAAGTGACTTATAATCTAAACTTTACCTATCTTTCGATCTCAGCATAGTTTAGTCGTTTTAATTGGTGCTCTAACAACTGTCCCTATCTCTCGATCTAACGGGTCAGTCATATATTAAGCATTCAACTAGTCGCATGCATTCGATTCATCAAATATAACATTTAAAACAATTAAAACGAAGGTAAACCTCACGTGGTTAGTCGATCGACCGGGTAGGGTGGTCGATCGACTGACACGCGATTCAGTTCGTGTTATTCTACGCCGCCTAATCCTACAGTTCCCCTACATCCTAGCACTAGCAATTTAGCTACTCATAACTATAGTGGAAACAACAATAATACTAAGGATTGAAACTACGGAATTCATGCTTAAAACGATTAGGCAAACAAATAACATAAACGATAAAATTTGCTTTTGGAACCTAACTAGCAATTTCTATACTATCAATGCGATAAAGATAAACTGAAATAGAATAGAAGGAATACCGAAATTGCAGAGAAATTGTAACGGAATGATTAGAAGTACGAACGAAAATCCGATGCAAACCAATATTCCGAACCCCAATTATTTGATATTCTAAAACTGAATGTAAACTTGATAAATTTCTGAATGAATATCTTTGGAAACTAGGTTACGTTATATAGGAAATATACGTAACACTTGTTATCAAAACCTAAACATCATGGGCTTCAAGTTCCTTGATCTTTTAATTCTCGTCTGAAGCAGCGACGTGGTCGATCGACCATGATACCTAGTCGATCGACCGAGATGCAGTGTACAGTAGCTTCTGGAACCCGTGGGTTGGTCGATCGACTGAAGGCAGTGGTCGATCGACTGAAGTAGCTGACACTTGACTTCCAATTTCTCGTGTATTTGTCTTTTGGGCCTTGAAATGCGCATCAAGCTCGTTCCTTAAGTGAATACTTCACGTCATATGCAACGCAGGATACCCGGGGACGGATTTAGCTTGATTTCCGCTGAATTCTTCACATTTCTGCAATAATGTACAAAAATACGGAAGTAGACGGAAATAGTGAGAAATGTAGCATAAAATACATGAATGAGCTCTGAAATGCGTGGAAAATAGGATGTAAAACATCATATAAAAGACACGCATCAATTTGGAAAATGAAAGATATGGTGTATCTTGTCTATTTTGATAAAGGATTAAGTTTGTATAACAACTAAATTCTAAATAAGAAATAGAAATTTATGACAAATATATTCCTATAAACGAAATTATTCATGCAACGCAATATATGGACACAGTCATACAATCTTAACTGAAACTAGTCAGTCATAGGGAAATTAAACATATACAGAAGCTTAGGTACCACCAATTAAACCAATTTCCAACCGTAAAGTCTCAAATCGTTCTCTAGCTAACGATTTTGTCAAAATGTCTGCCCATTGTTTTTCCGTACTACAAAATTCAAGTTTTATATTCCCCGTCTCAACATGGTCTCGAATAAAATGGTGTCGTATTTCAATGTGTTTAGTACGTGAATGTTGTGCGGGATTTTTAGAAATTATTATTTCACTAGTATTATCACATAAAATAGGAATACATCCTACGTCAACACCATAATCACGTAATTGTTACTTCAGCCATAACAATTGAGTACATACCAGTCCTGCAGCGATATCTTTGGCTTCAGCAGTTGAGACAGCGACCGAATTTTGTTTCTTTGAACCCCACGCAATAATACACGGTCCGACAAATGTGGCGACACCCGACGTGCTTTTTCTGTCTAGAGAACATCCTGCATAGTCGGCATCGGAATAACCAACTAGATAGAAGTTACACTCCATCGGGTGCCATAAATACAGCTTGGCCGTTCCAATTAAATATCGTAAAATTCGTTTTACGGCCGTCATATGCGATTCTTTTGGAGATGATTGATATCTCGCACAAACGTATACGCTAAACATAATATCGGGTCTACTTGCGGTCAAATATAACAGTGACCCAATCATCCCACGGTAAGTAGTTTCATCAACTGATTTACCGACTTCAACTAATGTCAATTTCTTGTTCTCGACCATTGGAGTAGGCATAGCATGGGAATTTTCCATTCCAAATTTTCGAATTAATTCCTTGATATTCCTTTGTTGATGAATTGTAATGCCTTAATCGGTTTGTTGTATTTGCAGAGGAAGAATTTCAATTCTCCTATCATACTCATCTCAAACTCGGAAGTCATCAACTCAGAGAAATATTTGCATAGGTTTCGGTTGGTCGATCCAAAGATAATGTCATCGACGTATATTTGAACAACCAAAAGGTCAGAACCCTCGGATTTTAGAAATAGAGTTTTATCAACGGATCCTCTACTGAATCTAATGTCAAGTAGAAACTTAGATAATCTGTCGTACCATGCCCTAGGTGCTTGCTTCAATCCATATAGGGCTTTATCTAACTTGAAGACGTGATCTTCAAATTTGCTATTCTTAAATCCGGGGGGTTGTTCAACGAAGACTTCTTCCTGTAAATACCTATTCAGGAATGCTGTCTTGACGTCCATATGGAAGAGCTTCATTCCTTTAAGTGTTGCGAATGCTATCAGAAGTCTAATAGCTCCAAGACGGGCAACAGGTGCGAAAGTCTCGTCATAATCTATTCCTTCTTGTTGATTATAACCTTGGACGACCAATCTTGCTTTGTTTCAGATAATGACTCCGGCATCATCTAGTTTGTTCCTAAAGACCTACCTTGTTCCAATGACAGATCGATCCTTTGGTCTAGGAACTAAATGCCAAACCTTGTTTCGTTCGAATTGTTGTAGCTCTTCTTGCATAGCTACAATCAAATCTGATTCTGCAAGAGCTTCATTGATATTTGTTGGTTCGATCATGGATATAAACAAGTAGAAAGAGCAAAAGTTATTCAAGGATCGTCTAGTTTGAACACCCTTCTTAATATTCATTAGAATATTGTCCATGGGGTGTGAGCTCTTGTATTTCCACTTTGTTGAAGTACTTGGTTCTTCATCGTTATTTGAGCTTGTCCCAACTTCATTTGGATCGGAATTGGAGGAAGTTCCCCTTGAATCCAATCCGGGTATTGTATTAGAGCCGTTTATAACATCGGACTCTACACCTTGATTTGGATCCAATGTTATAGTAACATCACCTATAACATTAGTTTGGGAGTCCTTATTTTGAGTCAATGTTATAGTATCATCAACTATAACTTTGGTTTTCAGCTTTTTATCTTTTAAGGAACGATTAAGTTCATCACTTGTTCCTTCTATCTCATTGTCCTGCAATTCCAATTCCGGGGGATCGTCTCTTGAAAGACAAAAGTCGGGTTCATCCAAGTCTTCTTCCTCATCCTGTAAAGGCTTATCAAACATGTTATCTTCATCAAAAATAACGTGGACACTTTATTCAATACAGAGAGTTCTCTTATTGAAGACTTTGTAAGCCTTGCTATGATCTGAGTATCCTATGAAAATCGCCTCATCACTTCTAGGGTCGAACTTACTTAACCGGTTTTACCGTTATTATGAACAAAACATTTACTCCCAAAGCAACGAAGATGGGAGATATTAGGTTTTCGGCCTTTAAGGAGTTCATAAGGGGTTTTCTTAAGAATAGGTCAGATCATAGCACGATTATGGATGTAGCAAGAAGTACTAATAGCTTCAGCCCAAAAGTTACGAGGTAAACCACTACACAAAAGCATTGTACGAGCCATATCTTCCAAAGTTCTATTCATACGTTCAACGACACCGTTTTGTTGAGGAGTTCTTGGTGCAGAGAAGTTATGCCCTACACCATTAACTCTACAATATTCGATGAAAGCTTGATTGTCAAACTCGATGCCATGATCCGTACGAATAGATACAAGATTTATATTATATTTGTTTTGAACACGTTTCATAAGACAATCAAATTCATCAAACGTTTCATCTTTTGAATGAAGAAAGATAGGCCATACATACCTTGAGTAATCGTCTACAAGAACGAAGACGTACCTTGATCCTCCTCTAATCCTTACCTTCATAGGTCCACATAAATCCATGTGTACTAATTCCAAGACTTGATTTGTGCTTACTACTCTTTTAGGTTTGAATGATGATCTTACTTGTTTGCACCTGGTACATGTATCACACATCTTTTCTTGGTCGAACTTGATTTTAGGTAACCCTTTAACCAAGTCCTACTTCTTGAGTTTGTTCAAGGTTAGTGAGCTAATGTGACCAAACCTTTTATGCCATAGACAAGGATCATCAAGTATAACTTTCATGCATGAGAAGGAGTTAGTGGGCACAGCATTTAAATCTACCATATAGACATTTCTCTTCCTGTGGCCTTCTAGAATAACATTGTTAGTTCCTTCGATTATAATGCGACAACTATTAGTATGGAAAACGACTTTGTTACCTTTGTCACATAGTTGAGATATGCTTAGCAAATTATGTTTTAGACCGTCCACGAGATAAACATCACTGATCGCGTGAGACTTAGAGATTCCGATTTTGCCAATGCCGATTACTTTTCCCTTCTTGTTGTCCCCGAACGTCACTTTTCCTCCGTTGAAGGGCTTGAGTGAAAGAAATAGATTCTTGTCTCCGGTTATGTGTCTTGAACATCTACTGTCAAGATACCATTGATTATTTTCTTTCACTACTTCCTACAGAAGGGATTAGATACAGTTTTTAGGTACCCAAGCTAAGTTGGGTCCCTTATGATTAGTTACTCTATAGACCAAATCTTTTCGAACCCAGACTTGTCTAATAACCGTTTTTCTAATCCTTGGATTATTTTGTTTGGGAGGAGTTCTAGGCTTAGGGTTTTCTCTCGGTCTATGGATATCTCTGGGTCTATCATGACTGTTTCCCTTGTGAACACGTTTACTAGGTTTAGGTCCACAAGGGTTTTATGAAGTGCTTGGTTTCTTGGTGTAGTCGAAGGCCATGTCATAGAACCAACGAAATTTATTGTTCCTTTCTTCGTTAGGTTCATTTATAGGGGCTTCATCATCCTCGACAACTGTGTCAATAGTTTTAGCATGGTCGGCATTTTTTCATATATCATGAGCCTTTTTGACACAATTGTTTTGGATGTGACCCGTATGACCACAGTAATTGCAACTTAGATATTCAGGAAGATCAGTATACTTCCTTTTTCTGAAATCAAAATCTGAAGGTGTTGATTTGCATTTAGAGTGATCTCTACGGCTGTAGCACTAATATCCTAACCCCATCTTCATATTATTGTCAGATTGTTCGGTTAGGAAGTTTAGGACTTTTGCGCTACCTTCCCACTTATCATGGACCTTCCTAGCATGTAGAAGTAGGTCTTTTAGGGTTTTAATTTCCTCTTGACATTTCGTGTGATCTACATCATTATCTTTCTTAAAGTTATCACGAAAGTCTTGGAATCGTTTGTTAAGAAGGAATACAACATCGGAATGTTGTTTCTTAACATTGATCAAGTCGGTCTTAGATTCCTTTAATTGCTTTAAAAGGGAATCTATCTCTTTCTTTTGGTCTAAGATCACTGCTTCATCAGATGTGACCTTAGTTTCCAAAAGTTCTCTGGCTTTTCTAAGTTCTAAAGTTATAGCTTCATTAGCTATAACTTTGGCTTGAAGGTGCTTGATGTTAAGCTTTAGGTCTGAAGTTATAGCTTTATTAGCTATAAATTTGGACTCTAATTCCTTCTTTTCAGCCACAGTAAAATCTAACGTTGTTGCTTTCTCAGCTATAACCTTATATTTTAACTTCTTAGCTTTGGCCTTCAGAGTATGATTCTCTTCTGCAATTTCGAGAATCTGTTCCTTTAGATCTTTTAGCTCCAAGTCCTGTTCGTGACACTTATCGAGAGAGTGTTCAAAGAATTCAATTAAAGCACTTTAAGACAATTTCTTAACGCGTTTTTTAAGCTCAAGATAACTTACCTCTTCATCGTCATCTTTATCTGACTCTCCAAGAAAGTAATAGTTTGAGTGTGAGTTTGTGCTTTCATCATCGCTGTCGTAGATTAGGTCAAGACTAACACTGCTGAGACAAAGGTTAGCTACTTCGTCGTCTTCAGATCCCTCGTCATCTTCAGAGTCAAGGTCTCCCCAACATGAAGCCATCATTACCTGTTTGAATTCTCTCTTTTTCTTCTCGCGTTTTGTCTTGTCCTTGATCTTCTCCCATGTTGGACAATACCTTGATCATGTGATCAGATTCTCCACACTTGAAGCAACCTCTGTTTGCGAAAGATGACTTTGATTATGTAACCTTTTTGTTGGATGACTTGTTGTTGTTGTAGGATGATTTTGTTTGTTTGTTTCGAAATATTTTATTTTTGAAGCGGCGTGCAAACAAAACAGTCTCATCCTCTAATTCAGAGTCAACTTCTTCGCCTTTCAAGGCCATACTCTTATTTCGGCTAGGTTCAGCGTCATCTTTGTTAAGAGTAATTTCATGGGCCATGAGAGCACCGATGAGTTCTTGATAGGATAGGTTTTCAAGATCTCGTGATTCCTCCATTGCAGAGACTTTAGCACGCCACTTCTTAGTCAGGCTCCTAAGAACCTTTCTAGCAATGTCCTCAGTACTGAATTTCCTACCTAGGTTTTCCAGTTCATTTATGATGCTTGAAAACCTTGCGGACATACTATCTAAGGACTCATTAAGCTCCATAATGAATAGCTCATATTTTTGCATAAGAAAATCTATTCGGTGCTTCCTAACAATGGAAGTACCTTCATAAGCTAGTTCAAGCCCATCCCATATCTTCTTGGCCGTAGAGCACGAAGAAAACCGATCAAACTCTGTAGAAGTCATTCCGTTTTGTAGGAGACTTATTGCTTTGGAGTTCTTTTCGGCCTTCTTGTAGTCGGCCTCGACATAGTCCTCTTTTTTATTTTCATAGGTAGTGCCTTCTTCGGATGCTACAAGAATTTTCTGCGGTCCGTTTTGGATAATCCTCCAGCACTCCCAATCGCGACCTTTCACATAGTGAGTCATCATGTTTTTCCACAATCCATAATTCTTCCCATCAAAGACGAGACACTTGAGATATTTGGAATCCATTTATCACGTGATAGGCAGCGGAATATAAAACGATAAGATAAATAAAACCAAGATAGATCAGCCTCTTTGCGGTTAGGCAATCAAGAGCACGAGGCTCTGATACCAATTAAAGAGTCTATCGATCCGAAATACTCAAGAGGGGGGGTGAATTAAGGATTTAAGAACTGTTGAAAGCTTTTTCGATTGTATGAATATAATTGATTATTTAAAGTTTATTGATTAAACTTTAACTAATCAACTAATGAATGTAAAACAAAATAAACAAACAACGAAAGAGAGGAGACACACGGTTTTTGAAGTGGTTCAGTTTCACAAGTCGAAACCTACGTCCACTATTCTCGATTAATAAATTTAGTACCTTTCTACGGATTACAAATTTACTAACCCAACTCGTACAACTAACTCTAGCTGTAACTCAATGAGTACCGTTAAATACTCGAGTGACTAACTTACGCTAATAAGAAAGCACTAATGATTCTTGCAAAGGTTCACGTTTATGAACAAGTAAGAAATCAAATAAGCACTATTATCTTATAACGATAACTTAACAAATGAATATACGAGTTTAAAACACACGACCTTTCAAAAATAACAACACGGTTTTCTGCTTTGAAACACACGATTTTGCTTTGTGAAAATAAGATCAATTTTTATGCTTAAGGTCTCTACATTAAATGTTGCAAAGAGCAAAGTATTTATAGGAAGGAAAGAATAAGGCAACTCGGTTTCTAGAAACCCTAATAGCCGAAAATAGGAGATATGTTAACAAATCATATCTTCTATTATATCTTTCCTAAAAGCCTAAAAGATAATAAAGAATATTCCAAAAGATAGAATATAATCTATTCAATTATTATCTTGCTGTAAATTCTAAGATATGATAAGATTTTCTATACCAAGAATATCTTTTATCATAAACAAATATATTAAGTAAGATATACAAGATATGTAAAGATATAAAATCTTTACCAAATATATCTTAGTCTACACGAGATGTCACGGCTCATATGCCTCGTGACTCGTGCAAACCCTAGCTCAACATATGGGTTAGAATTTAGATTTTAAGAGAGGCTTTGTTGAAACCCTAATTAGTAGCATGGTCCAACTCATAAATTGACCCAAAACGACTACTAGTCAACGTTCAACAAGGAACCGAACTTCGCACTAAACCGGGCTTTATCAAGTAAGTACTTTTATCAAAACATTTAAAATAAACTTTAAACAATTTTCAAAACAATTTTAAAACATTATATGTCGTGTATAGTAAACTCAGCATCTCAATGTTATAGTAAGAGAGCTATAACATTGAGCTCTTTTACTAGTAATGTTATAGCTGCAAAGCTATAACTTTACTAATTCAAGAAACTCATTCTTGGTTATCATTACGAGATAATCACTTATACTATTCTAATCTTCAGGGAGATCTTCGAGTATAGGCTACGTCATCATCCAAGCTTGATTAATCTTTAGACGGACTTTGTCGTCACATAAATCTTGAATGAATCTTCACATCGTTTGATCTTGAATTGAGGCTTGACTATTGTATACTTCCATCACAACTTCCTTTGTTGCTTGTATTAGATAAATCGAATCTAAAAGACTTAGACAAACGATTACGCGCAACAAGTATATAAATTATAAAGCACCTTGACATCATCAAAACATAAACATATATACTATATGGTTCAACATGCTTACTTAGCCAATCTAATCCTAAGAGTACTCCAAACCACTCCAAAGGAAATTCAAAAAGATTTACTGGAAAATTTATTTCATGTACTAAGACCAGCACTTCTTTATACACCTTTGAAAACACAATAGACTCTCTTGAAGGTAAGTACACATCATCATTTGCTAATTTACCCTCCCCCAAACCTAGGGTCGATACACGACTCTTAGATACGAAGGAATATGTGGCTCCCGAGTCAAATAAAATAAAACAAGGATGAGAATTAATAAGAAATATACTGGAGACAACATGTGCATCCTCCTCGACGCTTTTCTTGTCCATGGCAAAGAGCTTGCCACTAGCCTTCGGCTCTTCTTGCACCGTACTTTCCGAGTTGGTTAACCTAGCCCCCGAAGTGTTGCCTCCAATGTAGCTCATCGCCCTCGATGGTGCTCCCCTATTGAAGTTCCACAGTTGGCATTCCTTTAGTTACTCCATGCTCTCGAGTTCCGCTTGCTTGCTCCACTTTTAGAAGGGGTGTGGTAAGAACTTCATTTCCCAAACCTCCGGTTGGGCCCCTTTGGAGTGATAGTACATTCATTTCTCTTGTGGCCAAGGCCACCACAATTATAGCATATCAAACCACCACCTTTACTAGCGGCCCTTCCTCCATAACCGCCCGACTTCCCAAAGCCACTCACTTGAGCCCCCCCCCCCCCCCCAATAAGACTTAGCTTGGTTGAAGGTAAACATCTTTTGTTGGTGTCCCCCGCCTTCACTTTTGGTATTCCTCTTTTCCCCGATCCTTTCCTAGGCATCCTTAGTCATGTTGAGAAGCCTCTCTATATTCCCAGCCCTAGCATACACATCCTTCACGCTAGACAACTCACCTGGTGGAAGTTTCTCCAAGATTTTCATGGTCAACCCTCCTTCAAACTTGAGAGCCAAATGAGATTGGCTAAGGTGAAGGTCTTCCACGTAGGTGGCAAGCTCATTGAAGCAGATGTAGTAATAATGCACCGTCATTGCATCGATCATCATGAATCGATCAAACTCCGCCCAGCGCGTACATCTAACGTGCTCAGGAATGAACTCGTTCCTCATCTCCATCTTGAAGTCGGCCCAAGGAATGGCGGCCTCACCCCTTTCATCATAGTAGTCCCTCATAGCATTCCTTTCCTTATACCACCAACCTATTGCTAGACCCCCAAGGTAGAACGTGGCTTGCTCCACCTTGAGTTCTTCGAGACATCTTACCACCTCAAAAATATTTTCCATTTATTTCACCTAATCACTAAAGAGATTAGGCTCACCCACTCAAAGGTATTTGTGGGTCGGTGGCGTGAGATAGCGGTGCTCACGGCCGAGGCATCCATTGCTGCGTTCCTCTCTCTAGTGACATTCCGAAGAGCCTCGGTGAGAGTTTCAATTTGTGCAATGATCCAGTCCACCTCCTCCGGCGTGGTGATGAAGGAGTCCTTGCACGAGTTCTCGGCATCTTATCTCTTCAATAAGCATAGAAAACGTCAATACATGTCCCACAATAGGAGACAAATGATATTAACCACTATACAGGTCCACTCGATCGGGTATAGGGCTTCACTCGGTCGAGTGCCTCAACTTCCAGGAGGTTCCCAGAATTCCTCAATTTGGCCACTTGGTTGACTGGCTCGCACTCAGTCGAGTGGGTCCTCTACTCGATCGAGTGTTTCAACATCAGGAATTTTTCATGGTCTGGAAAACTATCTGTGGACATGGGCCACAAGCCGGTCCGCGAGCGTGAGCCTGTGGACATAGCCACCTACACGCCAAGCCAATCTGTGGACGTATAGCGGTCTTTTGAAAGCCACGCTCGGCGGCGTAAAGATGCTTTCGACCGAATCGTTTTAGATCGGTCGGTTTCATCTCGGTAAGGGTCTCGAAAAGATTAGAGATGTTCGGAGTCGCCACCAAGCATTTGTGGGATGCTTGGAACCCGTTCGAATCCACTTTATACCTCGATGAAACGATGCACAAAGCAGTGTTTGACATAGGTACTAAAGATAAGGAATCGTCCCTCTTTACCATCCTATCTCTAGAATGACTCTCGTACGCCCTGGATAAGGTCGTCCACTATCCAAAGTTTCCGAGTAAGAGGTGAAGGTACGTATTGGGAAGCCCTTTAATCAGACACCCAATCCCGCCCACGGTAGCGGCCTCTACTGATCGATCTTGGTTGGTTGAATGCAAAAGTTGATTAAACGGTTTAAATGCAAGAATGTGCATCCAATAATTTAAACCTAACATGTGAGAGCTTTCTAAGTCGGTTGATTTAATCCAAGTATCAAGTATAAGATGTCGAGTTGGATTAATGGTTGATTTTCATGCAAGACGGAAATTAAACATCCATTTACCGTATTAGGTTTATGGTGCATAACGTAATCCATTTGTCTTAGTAAGGCGTTTTGCAAATATGATTAGTCGTCTGATCCGTCCTATATCCGGGTTAAGCGGAGTCGGGATCATCCTAGACTAATGCTGGAAGAGGAACAGACCCTGCACCAGGCAGCCATATGAGGCGCGAGCCTGTTGGCGATGCAAGGGGGTCTCCCCTGGTTTTGAAAATAGGAAAAGAAAAGGCCTGTTTAGGCGCGGGTCAGTCAACGGTTTAAGACGCGTTTTGACCATTGAAAAAAAAACTTTTATAAAACGTGTTGAAAAATGGGTATTTGAACCCGTTTTGGTTTGAAAGGGTCGTTTAGACCGTATTTGTTGATTTGAGGAACGAGACTCGAATAATCATCATTATTTTGATGATATTCGGTGTCGGGTTCGACTTGGCAAGATTAACATGAATAGTTTTGAAAATAATTATGAACTAATTGTTTTAAGTTCATTTGAATATAATTAGTCGATACTCATCATCGTACTCGGGTTAAAATCCGACATGGTATGTAGAACCAAGGATGATTTTGTGTTGGTGACTAATACATTTATTTTGAAAATGTAAAGAAATGAGGAAAGGCTTTAAAATACCTTCCGAAATGTAAAGAAATGAAATAAAAGGCTTTAAAATACCTTTTAAATGTAATTAACCAAATATTATCACCGAAACACGGATAAAACCGTCATGGTATTAAGAACCAAGGGTGAAAAATGTTTTATGGTTAAAAACTTGTAAAAATAAATAAAATAGAATAAAAAAAGGTTTGAAAATATTTGAAATGGTAAAAATCGATTACAAATATGAAAATGAATTAATGAGGAAAGACGAGAACAAACACGGTTGAGTCTGACCTGGACACCCCATTGAGGCGCGAGCCTCTGTGCAGAACAAGGGGCTTCTGTCTCAGGTCAAAACTCAGTTTTTGCTCGTCTACCCTATGTTTTGGATCGTGTTATGCATGATTTAGCATGTTATAGTCATGAAATAAGTAAAGACATGATAAAAGAAGAATTTTTACACCCTCATACTTACATGCTTGGTTATGGCGAGAAACCGACGTAAGTGTAACAAGTCGTTTGGTCGGAAAAGACTCGGTTTAAAACTGTTTTAGTAATTAAAAAGAGTGTTTTATTAAGATTAGTGATGGTGTAGTGGTCGTTCAAGTGATTTAATGCACGATGACGGTACCAAATAATGTGTAAGGCTTCTATTTACGATCGGTAGGTCGTAAATACGCGTCGGATTGTGACTTAGGAAGTCGAGTCGAGAATTTTAAGGGAGAAAAGAGGGGGCGGACACTCACGTAAGTTCTCAAATGGGGGCATTTGAGGAGTATTTATAGGAAAATGAGTGGTTGTGTGAGTTTTGAGCGACGTGGCCACATGGGCTGCTCAAAGAGGCGCGAGCCACGTCGCGGGTCTTCGAGTTGTCCTGTCACTTTCACACAAATGCAATCATGATTTGTTCTATCCTAGGATTTGTAGTCACATGTTTGGTACTTGACCATTCATGAATCCGGGAAATCTTAGTATAGAAGGCTTTGAATGATTTGTTTTTGGTGGTTGACTCGGTTTGACTCGTTGTTGGAGTCGGGATTTGAATTTTTGAGTCGGTTTTTGGTCTGGTGTCGGTTTTGACTCTAGTTAGTGTCATTGCGACCCCGTCGTCATGCATTAAACACTCCAGGTACTTTTAAAAAGTTTTGAAATGTTTTATTTTTGAAATCATTTAAAGGTTTCCGACGTAAAGTTGTACACGAACTGTCGATCAAACGCCGCGATTCCAAAGCATGTTATAGTCCGATAATCATCGGGTGTTTGTTGGAGTCTCAACAGATACTGGGTATCTACAGAGCCTCCACTTTGACTGAGGCTTGGATAGGGCGAAAGTCAAAGTAGAGCCCCCAGGTCAATCGAAGATTACAACCCGGAGACCCAAGCGACGTCGAGGCTGCTCGAAAGGATTCGGGCCAAGGACCTGCCGTTGAGAAGGGCGACGCCAAGGCGACTCGAGGGTACGAGCCAAGGACCTATCGTCGGGAACAGTTTAGAGCCTGTCGACTATCCGTGCGGGTCGTTTAAAGATCGTTAGACTACGTACAAAGGCCCGCCAGCCATAAGAAGGAGTAATACCTGAGGCATCTTCGGATACGTCCTCGCACGTTTGCGGACAAAGGCTCGCCAGCCATGGTGCGTATATGAGGAGGGCTCGCCAGCCGCGATGCGTAGTAAGGCTCGCCAACCATTTGGCGTATATGAGGAGGGCTCGCCAGCCGCGATGCGTAGTAAGGCTCGCCAGCCATAGGGCGGATATGAGGAGGGCTCGCCAGCCGCGATGCGTAGTAAGGCTCACCAGCCATGGTGCGTATATGAGGAGGGCTCGCCAGCCGCGATGCATAGTAAGGCTCGCCAGCCATGGGGCGTATATGAGGAGGGCTCGCCACCCGTGATGCGTAGTAAGGCTCGCCAGCCATGGTGCGTATATGAGGAGGGTTTGCCAACCGCGATGCGTAGTAAGGATCGCCAGCCATGGTGCGTATATGAGGAGGGCTCGCCAGCCGCGATGCGTTGTAAGACTCGCCAGCCATGGTACGTATATGAGGAGGGCTCGCCAATCGCGATGCGTAGTAAGGCTCGCGAGCCATGGTGCGTATATGAGGAGGGCTCGCCAGCCGCGATGCATTGTAAGGCTCGCGAGCCATGGTGCGTATATGAGGAGGGCTCGCCAGCCGCGATGCGTTGTAAGGCTTGCCAGCCATGGTGCGTATATGAGGAGGGCTCGCCAGCCGCGATGCGTAGTAAGGCTCGCAAGCCATGGTGCGTATATGAAGAGGGCTCGCTAGCAGCGATGCGTCGTACGGATCGCCAGCCATGGTGCGTATATGAGGAGGGCTCGCCAGGCGCGATGCAAATTAAGGCTCGCCAGCCATGGGGCGTATATGAGGAGGGCTCGCCAGCCGCGATGCGTAGTAAGGCTTGCCAACCATGGTGCGGTCGGTTGATCGACCGTGAGAATAGCCGCGTCGGACGGGATTGTTTTGAAAGTAGCGGACTCATGATGCCGCCGTAGAAATAGTGAATTTGAATTTTCACTACTGTTGTTTTTGAAATAAACGGGTTCCGCAAGGAAGCCCCCTGTTGATATTTTGAAGGGATAGTGAATTTTGAATTTCCACTACTCGTTTTTGAATTTGAAATGGCGGTTTTAGCCGCCGTTTGTTTGAATTTTGAAGGAAATAGCGAGTTTTAAATTTCGCTATTACGTCTGAAGTGACGGTTTATGTGTCGCCGTTGACATGTGAAGGAAATAGTGAATTTCGAATCTTCACTATTACTTTTTGAAGTGACGGTTTATGTTGCCGCCGTTGACATGTGTGTTGAAAATAGTGAAATTTAATTTCAACTATTATTTTGAAAATGACGGTTTTAATTGCCGTCGTTTGAAATTCGAAGAAATAGTGAATTTTGAGTTTTCACTATTATTTTGAAAATGACGGTTTTAATCGCCGTCGTTGAAATTTGAAGAAATAGTGAATTTTGAATTTTCACTATTATTTCTGAAATTGACGGTTTTAATTGCCGTCGTTGAAAATTTGAAGAAATAGTGAATTTGAATTTTCACTATTATTTTGAAAATGATGGTTTAATTGCCTTCGTTGAAAATTGAAGAAATAGTGAATTTGGATTTTCACTATTATTTTGAAAATGACGGTTTTAGTTGCCATCGTTGAAAATTGAAGAAATAGTGAATTTGAATTTTCACTATTATTTTTGTATTTGAAAATGGCGGTTTTGATCGCCGTTTGCCTGAATTTGAAAGGAAAATAGTGAATTTTGATTACACTATTTGTTTTTGTATGTGAAAAATGACGGTCTTTAATGTCGTCATTGAAAATTTGAAGTTTGTTATGGGAAATTGGGCCAAAGCCCAAAATTTTGCTGAAAGGGCAGGGGGCACCCTATTGAGGCGCGAGCAACCTGGCGAGTTAAGGGAGCTTCCCTATTTTTCTGTAAAAGACGCGATAATGGTTCGCATACCATTCTCACTTCGTCTTCAACCTTTCGAAAAAACCAAACAAAAACCGCCATTGTTGGTCTCATAGCTTGCTTTTGTTCGTGCCATTATCGACAATGTCATCTCAAGTTATGTATTTCCTCTTGAATCCATTCGAATTTGTTGATCTTTTTTATAGATTGAATTAGGGCGAAATTTTTACCCTAGAAAAACTGATTTGGACGTTTTTGATTGAGCCCATTTTGAGTGAAATTGATGATTGCATTAGGTTAGAAACCTTTTTAAGAGTATAGGGGTGCTTTTAATTTGCATTTTGGTCCCCGTTCCAGCTCCTTATGCTCGAAAAACGTGAGTGAGGTGAAGGAACCATCTCATTTCACAATGCCAATTTTATTTGCTTGGGTAGTGGGTCCCAGTAGGTTGCATTGTAGTCGGGTAAGACCGTATTTGCCATTATGGACCTTTGTTGGGTATTGTGGGCAAAATTGGAATTTTTGCCTTTTGTGACGGTCTTATGTCTGACAGAATAAGCATCTGTTTGGGCTTGAATTGAGTCAGTTTGCCTTGAAATGGACCTTATTGGTAGTTTAGGTCGCTTTGAGACGTTGTAAAATCACGTTGCCTCATTGTGGTCGTATTTTGAAATTTTGACCGGTTTGCGCTCAAATTGGCGTAGAAATTGCCTTTTTGAGTGGTAGGAAAATACCCCATTGTATCGGGAATGTATTTAGGTTTGTTGGCGGACATTGTGTGGGTCTTGAGGTGCCGCTTTTGTTGTGGTTGTTTTGACTCGTCTTTTGCTTTAAAAGAAGGGCGAGTCGTTTTCGTGCGTTTTTTTTGTAAATTGTTTTTTTGTTTGGTTGGATTTGGGCGGGATTGCCCTTGTTCTGCTTTGCATGTTTCTTTTTTTTGGATTTGTCCAATTTACGCCGTCGTAATGCCAAAATTTCGGCTGACGTTCTTTGTTTGTTCTTTTGATTGCAAGGTACCATTTGGGACCTATGGGGGCCGTTGTGGAGGCCTTGGAAGAGGAGAATGATCCAGGAGGAGCAGAAGTGACCGGGGAGGTTGCTGGAGCCGAGGTGGTGGTAGAGGATGCTTCCGTAGAGGAGGGGAGGTGGTTGTCACAGCCGGCTTGTCCTTTGCGTTGTGGCTCATAGACAGGACAGCTGATGATTGGAGGTCAACACCGGGGTGGTGCGTCGCATCATGGTCCTTGGCCTCCTTATCATCCAAAGTCTTCCAGACACTGTCTTCTTTTTTGTCGTGGAGCAGGAACGAGGTATTACCGTCATGGTAACCACCTCTGCTTCCGTTGTTGCTCCTCTGTTTCCCGTGTTGCTCCTTTTCTTTTCTGAGCGAAAGGATAGGGAGTGCTTAGTTCAGTAGGTGGCGGGTAGCCCCCAGTTTGTTGTCTTAGGCCAGTGTCTATATGATAGATGTCTGTTTTAGGCCAGTGTCTGTATGATAGATGTCTGTTTTAGGCCAGTGTCTGTATGATAGATGTCTGTACTAGTTCCTGTTTGCATGGTCAGTCGTTTGTACCAAACGTGTGTCGATGTATTTTGCGTGAGCTGGTTTGTATATATGTGTTTTTGGATTGTGGTTCATTTTGTGATTTTTTTGTTCTTTTGTATTGTGTTTCGGAGGAGCGCTGTCGGCTATCGATTCTCCTTTTTGCTTCGCACTAGTTTCTGCATCGTTAGTGTAGAAAATAGGCAACAGGTAGCACGCAAGCACGTAACAAGCATTTGAAAAAAGAGTTAACCACGGTGATTCGTAGTTAAAATTGAATTTTGGAACTTGAAAAGAATTTTGAAAATTCCGCGACAAGTCGTCACGTTTGGAATTCAAAAGGAATTGATTTGAAAATTGAGCAATCAACTCGTGTCTTGAATTAAATTGCATCGAAATTATTGATTTGTGACTCGATAAAAGAATTCAAACTCAAACCGTCAGGGATGAATTTTTAGAAAACAATTTTACGAGTATATTTGATTCGATTTTTGTTTGGTCAAGACTCAAATTTGTGAGTGCTTGAATTTTTGAGGAAAACTGATGTCGTGTTATCAATTTTCGATTTTTATTTTTGCTGGGAAATCTGCGAAAAAGCGAAAAAAATTCGGAATTTCGGTTGACATGGAAACGATGCGTCGCGGAATCGGGGCGACTAGCCCTTCCCCCTTTTAAAAAAGAAAGAAAAATCCGTATGTTTAAAGCTGCGTCATGGAAACCGTGTCGGATTTCGTAAAACACGAAAGCAAGGAAATGTGAGTGTGAGGAAACATAAAATGTCTTGGACCATCCCGAAGAGGCGCGGGCATTCCGGCAGGAAGTCTGAGGTGTCAGGAGAAAACACAACTTGAAAGGGACAATTCAAGGCGAGAATCCTGGGAAGGGGCCTAAAGAGGCGCGAGCTATTGGGCGATAGAAGTCGGCTCTCCTTTTTTTCTGAAAAACGCGCTGATTGTTTTGTATAAATAGTGATGTTTGTGCTTCATTGTTTCATCATACGAAACACAAAAACATCTCTACAAAACCTCTTCTTCTTCCACAAAAATATTTCATGGATGCTTTTGAGAATGCGTTGTGACAATGGTGCCGGGATTTGTTGCCTCCCGAAAAGTATCAACTCATTTGCATGGGAGTTGGTCAATTGTTGGTGCTTCATCAAGTCGAGGTGCAATCCTCATTACTCGAAGCATGGTCTCGGTTTTTGGATTCGAAACACCATGTTTTCGTTTTCCAGAAAGGTAAAAATTGTCCACTAGCCGAAGAAGTTGGAGCCATTGGTGGGTGGCCGGGTTGTGTTCCGGTGCTTCCTCCGACTCGGTTATGCTACAAGGAGAAATTCCGTTCAATGATGGGTTTGTCGACAAGTCAAGTCAACTTCTTTCGTGCTCCACATGGTGTGGATATGGTGGCTCTTATCAACATCTTCTCAAACCGATTGGATGCCAATGTTTCGGAGGTGGCTAGGAGAAGGGCTCTTGCCTTTTGCCTTGTCCATGTATACCTCTTTGTTGATGCTTTGAAGAAGGAGGGGCCGAAATGCTATGGTAGCATGACCCTTGTAGATGTGGTTGAGCAAATGGAGCATGGTAGAGACCCATCATGGTTGGTGCTTGGCGAGATCATCCAAGCTTTGGACAAGGAAGGCTCTTGTGGAGAAGCTCCTTCATTCGGATCCCCAAGGATCCTCCAAGTGTGGCTATTGGAGAGGCTAAGGTATGTAGAGCCTCCGGTTGATTCTTCTTCTTATTCCTTCCGTCGCCTTACCATGAGGAAGAAATTTTACTCGGATAGCTTTGCTTCCACCGAGGCTTATTGGACGGCGAGATTGTCGGAGGAGGGCGGTCCTCACATCCGTTGGGCGGTGCCGTGGTGGCACTTGAGGTCCTTCACGGGGTTGCCCGCTTCGGGTGCTAGTCCTCGTTCTTTGATGGTGGTGGGTTTGAAGGTTGCTTCCTTCATTTATCCCGAAAGGCTCATGAGGCAAATAAGGCATCAACAAAAGGTGCCCGCTCAAGATACCCTTGTCCAAGAGAATGTTTTCCGGAACTCCGAGCTTGTGGAGGTCTTTGAAAGATGGTGGGCCACTCGGCCGCTTTGGGAGGTACCAGACCCCATTTCCACGACATGGGTGATTCCCGCTTATGTCAAGTGGTCAAGAGCTTCGTCTTTGGAAGAGAGGTCCAAATTCCATAAGGACGAGGTTGTCGACTTGAAGTATCGAGAGGTTGGCAAGGCCAACCGTGCCTTCTTTGAGGAGTACGTTGATGGGGTTAGCCCCGATGTGATGAGGCCACCAAAGAGGAGAAGCTCGGGTCCCAAGAATATGGTGGGCCGTACATGGGCTCGTTTCGGGCCAAACATAGGGTCTTACACTAGACCGGAGGCCGTTGCCATTGTAGATCCGTTGAGGATCCGTTCCGAGGAGGAAATCCATGCTAGGCGGGCCAACAAGAAGAACAAGGGGAAGATGTACCCCGAGGGAAAAGGCAAGGGTAGAATGGAAGAGTGAAGACCTCCATTACCCACTTTATTATTATGTTGTATTAGTGTTGTGAGTTTTTATTATGTTGTACTAGCTATGTTTTGTGTGTTTTGTGCTAGTTTTATTATGTGAGGTGTTTTAGTTGACACCTTAGCTTTGACAAGTTGTAGACTCGTCAAGCTTTATTTGTTGTTGAAATTGTAACCCCTCCCATTATTAATTAAATAAGAGGATTGCTCGTGTCGAAAATTGTGAACGCTTGTTTCTTCCATCCATTTTGTAAAGGCAACTCGGTTTGAATCGTCCTAAACATTTGCACTTGGGAAAGTGGGATTTTTGTGGGAAGGGAGAAAGGCTTCTTTTGTATTTTGTGGAAAAGGGAAATGTTTTTCTCTTTTTTTGATGGGGATGTTTTTTTTTTTTTGTATGTGGGTTTTTTGTTTTGATTATGAGGATGGTTGTATCCTTCTTGCGTAAGAAAGGACTGCTTACGTATCCACCTGAAGAGGCGAAATCAAACCATGATCGTAGTTCAGGGTGTTTTGTAAATTTGATTGGGTTTTGTGGTTGTATCCCTCAGGTATAAGAGGGACTGCCTACGTATCCACCTGAAGAGGTGAAATCAAACAATGCTCGTAGTTCAGGGATTTTTGTAAATTTGATTGGATTTTGTGGTTGTATCCCTCAGGTATAAGAGGGACTGCCTACGTATCCACCTGAAGAGGTGAAATCAAACCATGCTCGTAGTTCAGGGTGTTTGTTTGTTTTAGTGCAAATGGATGTTGCCTTTGATAGATCAAAGGACATTCGAAACGGGCAAGGTGCCGCAACTTAGACTCGATAAAACATGCAATTTCAAATCAGAACGCGTTTGAGGAACTTGACTTGAAAAGGGTTGAGATGGTTGCTAGTTGTAGAACTAGGCTCAGGTTGTTGGTTGCTATGGTTCAAGGGAAGTATTTCTGGAGTTGGTCTAGGTTGGTCGGGTTTGTAAAATCCTCCCCATCTAGGTCACTCAGTCTCACTGCGCCCCCCGAAAGTATTTTCTTGACCAGGTATGGCCCGGCCCAGTTGGGTTTGAATTTTCCCCTCGGATCGACGGATAATGGTGCTCGGACCGACTTGAGGACCAAGTCGCCCTCCTTGATGTTCCTGGGTTTGACTTTCTTGTTGTATGCCCGTTGTATACGTCGTTGGTATAGGTGGACGTTGTGCAAGGCGTTGAGCCGCCGCTCGTCCAGAAAAGTGAGTTGCTCGTACCTTCAACGGGTCCATTCCGCCTCAGGGACTTGACTCTCCAGTAGGATGCGTAGAGAAGGGACCTCTAACTCTACCGGTTGAACCGCCTCCATACCGTATGCAAGGTAGAAGGGTGTGGCGCATGTTGGTGTTCGAATGGAGGTTTGGTATCCCCAGAGTGCGAATGGGAGTTTGCTCGGCCAATCGCGGTAGTTGTCTTGCATTTTCTTGATAATGGTGACAAGAGTTTTGTTAGCTGCCTCCACCGCTCCGTTGGTTTGGGGACGGTAGGAGGATGATCGATGTCGTTTGATCTTGTATTTGTCCAGCAAGGCCTGAGTTTCCGCCCATAAGGGAGAGCCTTGATCGCTGATGATTTCATGAGGTACCCCATATCTGCAGATGATGTTGTTTTGGATGAACTTGGCCACTTGTTTGGCGGTTAAGATTGCATATGACTGTGCTTCCACCCATTTAGTGAAGTAGTCGATGGCGACGAGGACGAAGCAATGCCCCTTAGTGCCTATCGGGTTGACTTTCCCGATGATGTCGATGCCCCAGGTTGAGAAAGGCCAGGTGATGTAATGGTGTATAAAAGGGATGGTGGTATGTGTTGTATGTTGGCGAAGATTTGGCAATTGTGGCAATGTTTGACGTAGTTACGACAATCGGCTTCCATGGTGGTCCAATAGTAGCCAAGCCGCATGATTTTCCGAGTAAGCATCATTGCGCTCATGTGAGGGCCACATTCTTCGTTGGCTTAGTGATGGTCAATGCAAAGGAGGAGAATTCCTTGGGGTGTTGTTTTGTATAATTGGTCTTGGTTTATCACGAATTGTGATGCAAGCAAACAGATGGCTCTTTGTCCTCTTTGATCAGAGTTGGGTGGGAATTCGTTTTTGGTTTTGTAGTTGAGGATGGCTTGGTACCAAGGTTCATCATGGCTTTCCTCGTCGTCGTTGATGGCACAAATGTGAGCTGGCTCGCTCCTTCTCTCGACACATAGGGGCATCGATGTCATGTCGTCAGGTATATTGACGAGTGCGGCAAGTTTTGCCAGGGCATCAGCAAATTGATTTTCCTCTCGTGGCAAGTGGAAGTAGTCGATTTGGTCGAAGAACTCGGCCTCTTGATTGATTTTCGCTCGGTAGGGAGCTAAGCTGTCAGTTCGGATTTTCCATGATCCGGACACCTGATTGATGATGAGCGAGGAATCGTCGTGGACCCTCAGTCTCTTGATGCCAAGTGTGATGGCTGCTTGTAGGCCGATGAGGCATGCTTCATATTCAGCAGCATTGTTGGTGACGGCGAAGTCTAGTTTGACTGAGATCGGAACATGTTCTCCCTCTGGTGATATTAAAAGGATTCCTACCCCGAAGCCTATCAGGTTAGATGCACCATCGAAGTATAGGTCCCATGAGTCGAAGTCAGCACAAAGGATGTCCTCGTCAGGAAGTCACCATGTGTCGGTCGTTGGATCCTCGTTGACGGGATTCTCTGCTAGGAAATCGACGACTGCTCTTCCTTTGATAACCTTGAGGGGTACAAAATTGAGGTCGAACTTAGACAGCATGAGTGTCCACCTAGACAGCCTTCCGTTTAGTACGGGTTTTTCGAAGATATATTTGACTGGGTCCATCTTGGAGTAGATGTGGACCGTGTAGCTGAGCATGTAATGCCGCAGCTTCTTTGTTGACCATACTAGGGCAAGGCATGTCTTCTCCAGTTGGGTGTACCTTGTCCCGTACTCAATGAACTTTTTGCTGATGTAGTAGATGGCTCGTTCTTCGCCGTCGACCGTTAGTGCTAGCATTGCTCTCATGGCTGTGTCGGTAACAGTCAGGTATAAGGATAAAGGGATCCCAGGTTGAGGTGGCATGAGGACAAGAGGTTTGGATAGTATTTCCTTTATCCTGTCGAAGGCCTTTTGGCAGTCGTCGTCCCAATTGGTGTGATCGGAGGCGCGAAGTTTCTTGAATATTGGTTCACAAATCATGGTGAGCTTGGCAATGAAGCGGCTGATGTATTGAACCTGACCGAGAAATCCCCGAATCTCCTTCTCGTTCTTAGGCCGTGGCATTTGTTGAAGGGCTTTGATTTTGGTTGGATCAATCTCAATGCCTCTTTTGCTGATGACATGTCCCAGGAGTTTTCCAGAGGTAACCCCGAATGCACACTTCTGAGGATTTAGTCTCATGTTATATTTCCGCAGACGAGCGAAGAATTTTCGAAGGGCGATGATGTGGCCGTCCCGTTCTCTTGATTTGACAATTATGTCATCGACATATACCTCTACCTCCTTGTGCATCATATCATGTAGGAGAGTGGTAGCGGTTCTTTGATAGGTTGCTCCAGCATTGATGAGGCCGAAAGGCATGACCGTGTAGCAATATGTACCCCACTGCGTAGTGAATGCAGTCTTGTGCATGTCTTCCTCATCCATTTTAATCTGGTTGTACCCAGCGTACCCGTCCATGAATGATAGGAGGGCGTGTTCGGCAGTGTTCTCCACCAGAATGTCAACATGTGGTAAAGGGAAGTCGTCCTTTGGACTCACCTTGTTCAGATCCCTGAAGTCGACGCAAACCCGAATTCTCCCGTCTTTCTTCGGTACAGGAACTATGTTGGCCACCCAGTCAGAGTACTCAGACACTTTGATGAAACCAGCCTTGAACTGTTTGTCTACTTCTTCCTTGATTTTCAGGGCCCATTCAGGATGCATTCGGCGCAGCTTTTGCTTCACGGGTTTGGCTCCGGGCTTAATGGGTATCCGGTGTTCAGCAATTTCCCTGTCAATCCCAGGCATATCTCTGTAGGACCAGGCGAACACATCCTTGTATTCGTGGAGGAGGTTAATGAACTGTTGTCTTTCCGAGGGGTCAAGGGTTGTCCATATCCTAAGTTCTTGAGGTGTGTTATCGGTTCCTCCGTTAATAGGTTCGGTCTCCTCAATGACGAGGGTTCTGGTTTCCCGTTTGTCAAGTTCTTTGGCTAGGTGAGGTGGGTAATCACTCAAGTCAAATTCCTCATAGTCATTTAGAATTGCACTGTAGTTAAATTAAGACGAGTCATAAGTAAACTCAGCGTTCATTAAGTTGACACGAGCGAAAAGCTCGGAGAGGACAGACATCTCATGGTCAGTTAGAGGCGACACAGCAGAGGAGGTGGCCCCTGGAACAGGCTCCAGGTTGTCACCTTTCACGGGAGTGGCGATGACCCTAGTAGACTCAGCCTCTGAATCAGCCACGACTTTGTGATAAAACAGCGGGAAGGGGACATTGACTGGGACATCAGGAGTGTTAGGAGCTATGACAGAATCTGACTCCGACTCAGGCTCAGATTCAGACTCTTATTCACTTCCCTCTTTGAACATTGGGCCTTTTCCAGTTGTGATCTTGAGAACGTGGCCTCGGCGATCGGTCCACTTGACGGTTTTCCTATAGCCCTGTGTAGCTTTCTCCGGGTCAGTATTTGAGATCAAGGCGGTTAGGTCAAATTGATTGTCCTTCAGAGCGATGTTGATAATGTCCTGATAGTCGAGGCGCTTGATGTTGTCCCCTCCAAAGAGGAGAGTGACAGCTTGTCCGTCGAGGCATGAGGACGGCTTAGACTCCGTTGATGCAGCTTCGGTATCGTTAGGGATGAAGTAGCAGTCCTGGAAGACTTCCACACCCGGGTACTTGACCTTGGCCACAGAGTCATAGATCGGCTCCGGAAAGCCATGGTAGAGTTCGGACTCTCCCTCGGGGACAAAGTATCCATTGAGGGTCAGATGATAGGGACGGAGGATAACCCCGTGCTTCTTGCGCTTTCAAACTAGGAGGTTCATTTCCTGGACATCTTCATCGGTAGGCTCGTATCCTAGCCCGAAGGGGATGTTGGGGACCTTAGCATGTTTCAATGGAGGCAAGGTGCTTTTCAGTGGATTGAGAGGTAGACCCGGGAAGTAACCCTGGCGCATCAGAATGCGGTTGACTGTGAGGTTGGCAAACGGATCACAATCAGAAGGTGTTGACTCGTCAGTTATGGCGTTCACAGCTTGGAACCCCCATATTTCATTATCGTCCTCCTCAATGGCTTGGGAGGTTATTCCCTTTCTCATGACAGCTTTGATCGGGGAAGCAGGAATTGTGATTGTTTTCCTGTTGAAGGGGACCCTGATCTTCTGGTGGAGAGTTGAGGTAACTGCCTTGACGGTGTGAATCCAGGGACGTCCCAGGAGCATGTTGAAAGAGGCGTCGATGTCGACTACCTAAAAACTGGTTTGCCTTTCCAGTGGTCCGGTTGCGACGGTTAGAGTGATAAGCCCTGCGACCTTACAACGAGTGCCGTCATAAGCGCGTACTCCTTGATTTGTCGGGACCAAATCGGCTTCCTTAATGCCCAGTTTGTGAGCCGTCTTGAGGGAAATGACATTCACTGCGGATCCGTCATCCACAAGGACCATGGGCACATTCTTCTTGAGACATTGTACGATAATGTACAGGGCAAGAATATTATTGGCTCCGAAGGGAGGGATATCTTCGTCAGAGAAGACGACCGGGTTGTTCAAGTCAGGGGCGTCCCTTGTCATATGTGCCACTATTTCTTCAGGGAAGAGGTAGAGGGCACAGTTAATTTTCTCAAGGCTTGTAGCAAAGTCTGCCGATGCTCAAAGGATGTAGCAATCAGTTGCCAAATTAAGATTTCGGCTTTTGCCTTCTGGAGCTGTTTGAGGATCGAATTCTCGGGAGCCTTTGGTTGGGTGTCCATGTCCGGGACAATTTGGTCATTCGTTGTTGGAGCGACCGTTGGATTGTTCGGGTTCTAATAGGGTGATACTGTCGTTTCGTACCAAAAATAAAATACCTAAGTACTACCAACAGAAGTCAGCGGTAAGTAGGGTCGATCTCCACAGGGAGGCGGTGTACTATCTATTTGTCTATTTATCCGTCTAAATGTCACAATTGGGGGTTTCGATTGATTTAACTAAACTAGAGATTAAGGCGAGGGAAATGAATAAGAGAATTAACAGTAAGAGAAAGGGAGTATGCTAGGAGTCGGTCTACCGTGGCAGCTATCAGATCTTATACTATCGGGAATACTAAAGCGATTAGACTATTGATAAGAAGAGCTATGGTCGTCACCTTTCGGTCCTTAAACCGCCCTAGAGCGTAAACAGCTTAACTTTCGCCCTCACTGCAATACCCTATTGTAATTAAGCAAGCCTTCCCTTCCAATCTTTCGATCTAGGTCGGGGTTAACTAAATTTATGGTCTCCTGCATGCATTCATTTGACCGGATAACAATTAAATTGCCTAATACAATTCCTATCGCAAGACTAATCTATATAAGTCAGTTAAAACATTGCTACCACGGCTTCCCTAATCCTAACATACTACGGGGAATTAGCTACTCATGATAAAATAAGCAATGACAATAATTAAAGAAGAAATAAGCATTAAAAGAGAATAAGGGAAGAAATTACTGAATTAAGTGATCCGGAAAAGAAAGAGCAAAGTAACAGTGTAAAAGTGACAGTGTATTAAGAGTAATTAGAGAGGCGAAGCCCCCTAATTATGTCGACCTAACTCCTATTTATAAGACAATAGGAGTATAATTAAACCTAATGATGGAATTAAAGCAAAAAGCCCAGCCCGTCAGCAAAATCCACTCGATCGAGAAACTAAATCACTCGATCGAGCAAAGGCATAAAAGGAACTGGTCGATCGAAAGGAAAAATAGTCGATCGAGTACTTATTCATCCTAAAACCACTCGATCGAGAAGAAGTGGCTCTCGATCGAGCAAATGGGCTCTCGATCGAATAGAATTAGTTCTCGATCGAATAGAATTAGTTCTCGATCGAGCACTTCTCAGCGCGTAATTCCTGCTTCGCGCACTGAACTTCAAACGGCTGCCATTTCTTCGTTACTTGGACAAATAGGGCGTGGTTGGTGGCGTTGGAAAGCTAAGAGGATAAGCTTTCACCTCCAACTTGAATCACCTTAATAGCTGTTTCAGAACTCGAGATATGGCTCTTACAAGCAGGAACTAGCAAATTGAAGCACTCTCTTGGCTCGCCTAACTTCCTTACTCCAATGCGCATCTCAAAATAGCTTCATTCCCGCTCCAAATTCACTCTTCCTCCAAATGCATGCTAAAAGGATGGTAAAAGGCTTGATTTCACTACTTTTGGGTTCATTCCTGCAAATAAGACAAAACAAACCAAAGTAGCATATTCGGGGCATTTCGTAGCATAAAACCATGATAAAAGCATAGAAATACGTGCATAAAATAGGCTAATAAGACTATATAAAATGCACGTATCAAATCTCCCCAAACCAAACCTTTACTCGTCCCCGAGTAAACTAAAATGCAACTAAAGGAACGGAAAAAGATAACTCAGAGCCAGCTACAAATGCCCACTTAAGTCAATTTAATGCAAGCAAACTAACACTTATAGCAGAACAGTCAAATGCAAACGAGTTATAGGATGTCTATAATAAAGCTGAACCGTCGACCTTGCAAGACCTTTAACAATGGACTCTCACGGGTCACTCTTTCTCTCATGAAGCAAATGGTGAACATATATATGTAAGAGAGAAAGAAAAATAGTCGCTCACCTAAACTACGACCCACATAAACATGCATGCAACTAATATGATAGACAATTCTAACTACCGTACACACATTCCAACCAAACAAGGTCCTGTCACAGCCGAGGGCTTACAAAGATATGGTAAAGTGAGGCAATGGGTAGGAAAAGGCAAAACATTTATGGGAATGTGGTGGTATAGGTGATCAAGCTAGTACCTAAACAGAACCATATATCAACATCCATTCTTATCCAATTATGAATTAAACACATGCCCTTCATTCGGCACAAATCTCACCAAACCAAACCAAACATACTCCTCAAATAATGTAAGATAGAACATAGGAGCAGAAACCGTCAACAAACTGCATTTTTTTTTCTTTTTTTTTTTCTTTTTCTTTCTTTCTATTTTTTCGGTTTCTTCTTTTTCACGTCTTTTCCTGTTTTTTTTCATTTTTTCATTTCTTTTTTTCTTTTCATCATCACGTTTTTTTCTTTTTCGAATTCGTTTTCCTCCTCCTTCCTTCCTACCAACTCCAAATCAATAGAATATGAGCCAAACTTGGTACAATAGACAATATACCGCAGAACAATCTAAACTAGCTTGACAAGGCAGGCTAAATTTGGATGTAGCTAAAGGTCAACTGGCAAATTTGGCTAATGTGGAGTTTATGGGTAAAAATGAAAGAAAAGGGGAAATGTAAGCACCTCCCTGCATGTGACACCAACCACTAACCCGAATGTATGTAGGCAAAAAGCAATTGAATTTCATATTTGTGCAAATTAATGAACATGCTATGCAAGGAGTAACTACTCACACTCCTACATGAAACTGGTCACAAATGACACCAGTTTATACGGCTCTAAATCTTAGAATTTATAAGTAGGTTGCCAAAATTACAGGTCAAGTCTATTCGTTCAGCTAAATTCAACATTAACTCGTAGATATGCAATAAGACAATGCTAATAAGATAATAGTTAAATGCAAGGCTTAAGCAAAAAGACAATTGCAGTGCAATTTCATCATTGAAATCTACCGTTCCGACTCAACCTATATGCTAAAATAAACGTGAAATTTTTTTTGAATTTTTAACAAAAATTTTTTTTTTAATTTTTATGGGATTTTTGGATTTAACGAAAATAAACAACAATGCAAACATAAAATTAAACGTGATAACTGAAATGCAATAAAAACAATATGCAGACACAGATATGGATGCATAACCTCCCCAAACCAAACCGTACAATGCCCCCATTGTACCAAAACATGGAAAGGAAATGCAAACTGAAGGAGAAAGAGAGTAAAAGCGGAAAAACTCACAAAATGCGCGAATAAAGGGACCTCCCCAAACCGACCATGAAATGGGAGGTTGCTAAGGGCCCGGAAAACCGTCTCAGGAAGCTAATCCAAGTCAAAAGCGTGGAAGGGCATCCAAAAACTGCTCGATCGAGGAGAATAGCAGTCGATTGAGTAGTTCTCTATCTGCAGGTGGTCGATCGAGTAAATATTTCACTCGATCGAGTGAATCCATCAGCTAAAGTGCTCGATCGAGTAGAAAAACTACTCGATCGAGTGATCCTCGGTGTAATTCCTGCAAAACGCAATAAAAACAGCCCGCAACTAACAAAGACAAGCTTAACTGAGACCGTCTATGGTATAAAAACCATTTATTACAACTGAAGTAAAATAAAAATGCAAAATAAAATCGCCGGGTTGCCTCCCGGGTAGCGCTAGCTTCAGTCAGGTCCCAGCTCGACCTTCTTTTCCTTGAGCCTCTATAATTAATTACAATCAAAACAGCTCAAAGCGCGCAGCATTAGATCGTACATCTGCGCATGTGCTACACAACAGCATAAGTAGCACCAAAGTGGATTACAGAAATAGGAAATAAAATTAAACAACTGTTTAAGTCTAACAAATTTCCTATGCGAGCTCCTAAATTTATCCACAAAATATAGGAGCGCGGGAGCAATAGACGATAAAGTGGGGCTCCATTTCAGATTAATGGATTTATAATGATAAGGATGGTGAAAATTCGTTAAGTTGTAAGACCTACTAGGAAGGGGCAAAGCATTAGAATGCAAAGCATAAGTCAAACGAGGCAATTTACTATTTAAACAAACAATAATTAAATTATCGTTCACTACCTCAGGTTGATCGCTCTCAATGACGGAATCGTAGATAAAAGAATTTATTACCTCATCCGCGCTAGGAGTGATTACCGACTCAGCTACCTCCTTGTCACCCTCCTCAGTAGATTTCATCCCGTAAATCTCAGCCTCAAGTGCATCTAACTCGGCTTTGAATAAGGGGGATTCACCGTAACCGTTATCATCGTCAAAATCGTCATCTAAATCGAACCCATATGACGAATCAAAGCTCCCAATGGCCAACTCAGTCGATCGAGCAGAATAGTCACTCGATCGACCAACTTCCTCCTGAATTCCACTCGATCGAGTAATGATATCACTCGATCGAGCAGTGTCTCCTGGAAAATCACTCGATCGGCCAATAATTGTCACTCGATCGAGTGATTCCTCCTGTACAGCGCTGAAATCCTCGTGTGGGGCAGTGAAATATGATAGAAACTCGTCATCCGAGTCATAAAAGTCTTCCTCAGCATTGGGTAACACGGTATCCTCAAGGGAAGAACCGCTCTCAGCAAGGTATACTTCTTTTTCTTGTATCTCAGCTGCTAACTGAGCAACTACAGACTCGAGCTCAAGGATTTGAGCATCCGCACGTCTATCACTCTCTTGCCTCACTCGATCATAATTCTGCACTTGAGACGCAAGTATCTCCATTAAAGACCTCGGTTCGCAACCTCTTCTTCTTGTATCTCACCGCTAACCGAGCAATGTCGATTTCGAGCTTTTCAAGTCGCGAAGAAGTGCGTCTATCATGATCTTGCCTCTCTCGGTCACGATCTTGCAATTGAGATGCAAGTGTCTGCAATAAGGATTTCAGCTCCGCAATCTCTTCTTCTTGTATATCAGGAGGATCTTGTTGCGGCGACCATTGATAGGGTGGATGTGGTGGCACAACTACACCGCATTGTGCTCGTGAGAACCACATCTCCGTAGCGAGATCACCGACTGTTCCATATAATGGGACATCGGTGATGGGTCAAAGGTACTCAAGCCTTCTCTTTGATCGTCTTTCACCTAGAACTGTCTAGGTAGTACCCGTAAGGCCTATCAAAACAAAGACTCAAGAAAAAGATTAAAACGGCCTCAAGGGAAAAATCCCTTGAGGCTAAAAAAACATGATAAAATTAAACAAATAAATAAATAGATTGCCTCCCGGAACGGCGCCAAAATTTGATACTGTCGTTTCGTACCAAAAATAAAATACCTAAGTACTACCAACAGAAGTCAGCGGTAAGTAGGGTCGATCTCCACAGGGAGGCGGTGTACTATCTATTTGTCTATTTATCCGTCTAAATGTCACAATTGGGGGTTTCGATTGATTTAACTAAACTAGAGATTAAGGCGAGGGAAATGAATAAGAGAATTAACAAGAAGAGAAGGGAGTATGCTAAGAGTCGGTCTACCGTGGCAGCTATCAGATCTTATACTATCGGGAATACTAAAGCGATTAGACTATTGATAAGAAGAGCTATGGTCGTCACCTTTCGGTCCTTAAACCGCCCTAGAGCGTAAACAGCTTAACTTTCGCCCTCACTGCAATACCCTATTGTAATTAAGCAAGCCTTCCCTTCCAATCTTTCGATCTAGGTCGGGGTTAACTAAATTTATGGTCTCCTGCATGCATTCATTTGACCGGATAACAATTAAATTGCCTAATACAATTCCTATCGCAAGACTAATCTATATAAGTCAGTTAAAACATTGCTACCACGGCTTCCCTAATCCTAACATACTACGGGGAATTAGCTACTCATGATAAAATAAGCAATGACAATAATTAAAGAAGAAATAAGCATTAAAAGAGAATAAGGGAAGAAATTACTGAATTAAGTGATCCGGAAAAGAAAGAGCAAAGTAACAGTGTAAAAGTGACAGTGTATTAAGAGTAATTAGAGAGGCGAAGCCCCCTAATTATGTCGACCTAACTCCTATTTATAAGACAATAGGAGTATAATTAAACCTAATGATGGAATTAAAGCAAAAAGCCCAGCCCGTCAGCAAAATCCACTCGATAGAGAAACTAAATCACTCGATCGAGCAAAGGCATAAAAGGAACTGGTCGATCGAAAGGAAAAATAGTCGATCGAGTACTTATTCATCCTAAAACCACTCGATCGAGAAGAAGTGGCTCTCGATCGAGCAAATGGGCTCTCGATCGAATAGAATTAGTTCTCGATCGAATAGAATTAGTTCTCGATCGAGCACTTCTCAGCGCGTAATTCCTGCTTCGCGCACTGAACTTCAAACGGCTGCCATTTCTTCGTTACTTGGACAAATAGGGCGTGGTTGGTGGCGTTGGAAAGCTAAGAGGATAAGCTTTCACCTCCAACTTGAATCACCTTAATAGCTGTTGTAGAACTCGAGATATGGCTCTTACAAGCAGGAACTAGCAAATTGAAGCACTCTCTTGGCTCGCCTAACTTCCTTACTCCAATGCGCATCTCAAAATAGCTTCATTCCCGCTCCAAATTCACTCTTCCTCCAAATTCATGCTAAAAGGATGGTAAAAGGCTTGATTTCACTACTTTTGGGTTCATTCCTGCAAATAAGACAAAACAAACCAAAGTAGCATATTCGGGGCATTTCGTAGCATAAAACCATGATAAAAGCATAGAAATACGTGCATAAAATAGGCTAATAAGACTATATAAAATGCACGTATCATAGGGGTCTCCGGATCGGGTAAGGTGGCCGATCTCTTTCGCCTGCGTCCCTGGGACGATATAGACATCCTCAACATCATCTCTCCAGATTCCATTAATTTTCGTATTCCGAGGGTACCTTGGAGAGGTATTCCTCGGTGGGCAGTTTTTGTGAGGGACATTTTTGTGGGGGTGATTCTTGTGAGGGTAGTTATTATGGGGGTGATTATTATGAGGGTGATTATCGTGAGGTGCATGCCAGAATGGTCGCGGGAGCAATCCATCCTGGTGAGGGTAGTTTTGGGCGCTCGAGGGACTCTCCCTCGGGCGTGGTGGTGGAGGATTAAAGATAAGTCGACAATAGGCATCGTCAAGTTGGGTGATCCTTTCAGAGAGACTAGCTATGGCTTCCTCAACCTGTTGGAACATGGTGAGCATAGTGGCGGCACTGAACACAAATACCCCATCCGAGGCATCCTTCTCCAGGGCCTTCACCTCGTCATCAACTGACAGGATGAGGTGTGAGCAGTCCAGAGTTGGCTCATCGTCGGAGATGGCGTGGATTCCCAAAGGGTTGGTTTTGTTGTTCGGCTTAGTTGGCGGGGGTAAATGCAATTCCCCTTTCTCGATCATGTCTTGGATGATGTGTTTGAGTTTGAAGCAGGTTTCTGTGTCATGCCCTTTCCCTTGGTGGTACTGACAGTAGGCATTAGGGTTCCAGAAGCGGGATTTCTTAGCATCGGCCGGATCCGGGGTGGGTCCGATTGGTTGTAACTTCCCTTGGTCCATGAGCCTCTACAGAGCGCTTGCATAAGTTGACCCTATATTGGTGAACACTCTCTGGGGGCGCTCAGCTATCTTAGTGGTTGGTTCAACGAGGTTGACCACATCGATCTTGTTCGTCTGGCCATAAGGGCGAGATCCGGTTGAGGTGGATCCCTGGTAGCCTCTGTTAGTGGTTTTGGCTAGGACACCCTTGCGGAGGTTGTCTTCAATGCGTGTCCCAAGGATCTGCAGGTCCTGGAACGTCTTGATGTTTTGGTACCTCAGTAGATTGGCATACACTGGGCGGAGATTGTTGACAAACTTTTCCACCAAGGTCAACTCGCTCGGCTTGCTGACCAGCTGAGTACTTACCCTCCTCCAACGGGTTAAGAACTCGGTGAACCCCTCCTTGTCGTTCTGGGTTAGGACCTCAAGACTACGGGTATTGTCCTAGATTTCAACATTGTCGGCATATTGCTTGGCAAATTCAACTGCGACCTCATCCCAAGTAGTAAGGTTCTTCAGATCAAGGGAGTAGTACCATTGGCGAGGGATCGGTTCCAAAGAGGACGGAAAGATCCGGGTGAAAAGTTCTTGCTTGACCACTTTTATGGCCATGTAGTCTTTTGATGTGACCATAATTAGAGCATATTTAGCCCACGAATTAGCCTTGTTCCCATGATTTTTAGTGCATATTTGGGTCATTTATTGTCTTTAGTTCCTTGTTTTGCATATTCTTTGAGGTTTTGTGTCCTTGGTAGGAAAGGAGTGCAAACCTTGCATTTTCATGGCAAAATGAGACTAAATTGATTGAATTCAATCACCAAGCATCAAGGAGAGACAAGATTAGAAGGCCTTTGTACATATTATAGTAGATGGGCAATGATGAGGGAAGATCCTTGCATCCCCAAGGAAATCCCCAAGGATTTTATGAAGAAAAGGGAAGAAAAGAAGAAGAAACAAGACTGAGGAACAATCCGTGCGGATTGTCCTGAATCCGCCCGTCCCCAGCACCACAATCCGTGCGTCTTCCTTCAAAGACGCCCGGCAAAGAAGCTACGGAAGACGTGCGTCTTCTCCCAAAGACGCCCGGGCAGAGACTCACAAATCCGGCCGTCCCGTGCCTAAGACACACGGATTCCAGTCCAGCACAAATCCGTTTCTTCAAGCTTCAAAGAAAGATGGCCTTCCTTCGAAAAATACCGGCGTTTCCCTGCTCAAATCTAAAAAGTGTAATTACTAGTTTAGCCTTAGTTAACCCTAATGCATCCACCCAATTTCCACTATAAATACCTCATTAGTCTAATTAAAAGAGCATGTTCTTCTTAGCAATCTTTAGTGTAGTTAATATCAATCAAATCTCTCTTTAGTTTTGTAATCAACAATTAATCAAGTTTTAATACAAGTTTTATTTCCTTAATCTCTCTTTTGTTCATCCTTTATTTTGGGTAATTGAAGATTATTTGGGTTATTATTGGGAGATTGACAACCTCTCAATCAAGCATCAAGTACTTCTTTTATTCTTGCTTTATTATTGGAATCATTAGTAGGTATAATTCTCTTAATCCCTTTTTTAATTATTGTTAATTACTTTCATTTATTCATCATGTTTAACTTTGTTGGTATGATTGACAACCTTGCTAGCATGATCAACATGATAATGAGTGAGTAGTCACCTAGCTAGGGTTAATGGGTAATTAGGGGAAACCAACATGGGGAATGATTCATGCTTAAATTAATATGCTTTCATGATTTATTTGCTTGCTTGTTTTGATCTCAACTCATGCACATGTTATGTTTGATGAAATGCGAGCCTATGAATCCCTGCATTTTTTACCCATCACCTATCTTTTCAATGAGACTTGTAAGACATAAACCAACTCGAGTCTCATTAGACCATGCATGTTGTTGAGTAGGGAAGATTAAGTCGACTTGTAGGTGTTGTACAATCTAATCGATTCGGCTCCGGGACCCAAACTTTCCTAAGATTGTAAGATATAACCCAACTCAATCCATCACAACAATAATTGCTTGCTTATAATTTGAGAACATATTTGTATGATCAATTCCCATGATTCCCCTATGACCCCATGACACCCTAGTGCTTTTTATCAATTGTTTACAACCCTTTTAATTCATCTTGCTTGTTTACTTTCATTGCTATTTAGTTTAGTGACCTTCTACATCAACCCAAATTGTGACACCCCTAAGACACCACTAGTTGCAATAGATATCTCATCTCAATTCCCGTCCCTTGCGATCCGACCTTTACTTGCCTCTTTATTAATTGTAGAGTTGTTTGTGAAGTTATAAATTGTGTTTGATTGGATGTGTGATGACCAACTCTTTGTCCATATCAAAAATGGCGCCGTTGCCGGGGACTGTGTTAACTTGATTTAGATTTTCTTTTATTGTTATTAGTTGTGTCTTTCTTTGCCTTGGGGAAGTAAAACTCCTCAAGGTTTGTTCTAATTGTTTTCGAGTTGTTTGATATTTTGCATGTCTAGAAGGTCACAAGGTGATTTGTTACCTTTTGATCGTGAAATTGAAAGAACTTTGACAACCAATAGAAGACTTGCTAGGAGGAATTTGAGAGGTATTGGTGAGGTTGTAGATATTCAACCAACTATTGAGTTCATCAACCCTTTTGCAAGAGAAGGTGAGGAGAACCCAACATAAAATACAACACAAAATCAACCCACAATGCCTAAGTTTTCATCACATTCCGTACCCACCGAGGAGAACCTACCCAATGGTACTCCCACACCACAACATCTAACTGGAAATTTTATTGCTAAATCCGCATTTATCCAATTAGTCGAAAGAAGCCAATTTGGGGGGATGCCTAGTAAAGACCCTCATTCTCATATGGAAACCTTTTGTGACTATTGTGATGCGATTTCTCAAACCGGTGTAACTCAAGACCAAATTCGATGGGTCTTATTTCCTTTTTCTCTAATTGGTACCGCGAAACAATGGTTGAAAGGCCTTGATAAGGCTACTCTCGGAATTGATTCTTGGAAGAAGTTGGCTCTAGATTTCTACAAAAAGTTCTATCCACCGGAAAAGACTAACATGCTAAGAGCTCAAATTACGGGTTTTAAGCAAAGGGATGAAGAATCTTTGTATGAAGCTTGGGAACGGTTCAAAGGAATTTGTCGCTCATGCCCTCATCATGGACTTAGTGAGTGGTTCTTGGTACAACAATTTTGGAACTGTCTATATGAAGATTCAAGGAACATTCTCAACATGGGATCAAATGGAATGTTCACCGAAGTTGATGACAATCAAACTTGGAACAAAATTGAGGAAATGGCGGTCCATAACTCACAATATAGTAGACCTCGCAAGGCTACTAGAGGAGGAAAGCATGAAGTGGACTCCGTTACTCAATTGGGTGCTCAACTTAGTGCTCACATTGATACCATAAATTTGAAGTTTGAAAAAGCTATGGCTAGACTTGAAGAAGCCTCAAAATCACCAAAGCATCATGTTAATGCCATGACGGCATCTTCATCAATCCCAAGTGGGATATGTGAGAATTGTGGAACTTTGGGACATGACCAAAGTGAATATAGGGGAACAAATGAACAAGTAAATGCTTTCCAAGCATACAAGAGTGGTACCCCTTATTCCAACTATTACAATGAAAACACCAAATTCCATCCAAATCTCTCATACAAAAGCCAAAATGTTCAAAACCCTCAAACAACATACACCCCACCACCCATGAGAAACCAAAATCAAAGACCCTTTTACAACCAAAACCAAGGTTACCAAAATCAAACTCCATACAATCAACAAAATGACCAAGGTTTTGATGTTCAAAAAGCGGTCCTCCAAATGCAAAAGAATCAACAAGAATTTTTCACTCAAATGCAAAAAGATAGTCAAGCAAAGGAAACCACCATCAACAACATTCTAGCTCACACCAAAATGTTGGAAACCCAATTGACTCAACTAGCATCTTCAAGCTCACAAAGACAAAAGGGGCAATTACCACCTCAAATTAATCCCCCAAGATTTGAAACGGTGAGTGTCATTCACTTGAGAAGTGGTACAAGGTATGAAGCACCGAAGAAGCAAGTTAAGGATGAAGTTGTGGAAGCTAGTGATAAAGAAGAAATTGTGCAAAACTCCAAAGATGGAGAACCATCAAAAGAAGAGATTTCAAAGAAAAATGAAGACAAGGCAAGGAGAAGGAGCCCATTGTGATTAGACTTCCTTTTCCAAGTCGTCAAGCCAAGCCCAAATTTGATGACCAACTTGGAAATTTTATGGAAATTGTGAAGAATTTAGAAGTCTCAATTCCTTTCACGGAATTAATCAATCACGTGCCGGCCTATGCAAAATACATGAAAGACATCCTCACAAAGAAGAAGTCAATCCGGAAACTTGAGACTATCGCCTTCACTAAGGTGAGTAGTGCAATACTTCAAGGGAGTTCACCTCCAAAACTAAAGGATCCGGGAAGCTTCTCAATACCGTGTACCATTGGTGACAGCACGATCAACAAAGCCTTATGTGATCTAGGGGCTAGTGTGAGTGTTATGCCGTACTCGGTGAGTAAAAGGTTGGGGATGGGAGAGCTTAAATGCACCAATATCACACTCCAAATGGCCGATAGATCGACAAGACACCATTAGGGATATGGGAAGATGTTCCCGTACGAATTGGGAAGTTTTTCATCCCGGTGGACTTTGTCATTGTTGACATGGAAGAAGACTCCAACATTCCAATCATCCTAGGAATACCTTTCTTACACACCGCGGGTGCGGTGATTGATGTGAAACATGGAGAGCTCACTCTAGAATTGGGAGATGAGAGTATAACTTTTAATCTTGACAAGACCATGAGAGCTCCCCGTTTGCATGAACCTTGTTTCATGATTGATCATTATAGCCGGAAGGATGATAGGAAGAAGTCGAAACTCCAATGGAAGAAGAAAATTGAAGATGCTCCATTCAAAGAGCAAGAGAATTGTAACAAGGAGAGCTTGCAAAGCTCATCAAAGTCAAGCAAAGAAGAAGAGGATGGCCTCATTGGCCAAGACAAGAAATTGGGAGAGTTGTCTCTATCAACTCAAGAGATCTTTAGTGATCAAGTGGTTGAAGTTTGTGGTCTTTGGGACGACGAGTTTGAAGGGATTTTTAATCCCTACATTGGCAATGCTATCTATCAAGACCGACAACAAGGGCAAAGGTCTATTGAAGATCTTTATCACGATAATGAACAAGCTTTTGATTACTTTTTCAAGGTGTTGAGCAACATCAACAACACCTTCAACATGCCCCCTTGACATCTCATCAAGAATGAGAGTTTGGTGGAGTCCTCCCTAAACCACCATTTGTAAATATTTCTAACTCCCTAACTCACATTTCAATTCTTGTATTGCATTTTTTGTCATTATTTTTGGATTTTTATACTTTGATCAAGATAATTGTCATGTTTGAGAGAAGTGAGGGAGGGACTAATGATTTCAATTAATGTGTAGTGCTTTAGCTTAGTGTGGGGATAGCAATTGCCTAGGCTATTCATGCCTTAGTAGTGCCCCCACAATGGAGAACACGAGATTTTGAAGAATGGAAAAATGACAAGGGATAAGCAAAGTACATGGATGGAACTGAATCCGGGTAAAAGGGGTAGAAACCCAGCGGATTCAAGAGAATCCGCCCGTCTTCAGGCAATCCGGGAATATTGGGCAGAAGACGCCCGTCCTTCTGAGCTGAATTATTGAAATTTCTGACTATCATCAAATCCGGGCGTCCTGCAACAGAATCCGCCCGTCTTCAGAATTCGCCCGTCTTCACTGAAAGACGCCCGTCTTTTTGGCTGAGAAAACAAGAAAAATCCCTGTAAAGGAATCCGCCCGTCTTCACTGAAAGACGCCCGTCCCGCATTTGCAAATCCGACCGTCTTTGTTCAAATCCGCCCGTCTTTAGGCGAGAATTTCCCAACCCAGAACAGGAAGAATCCGGCCGTCCCGATGGAAAGCCGTCCGTCTTCCCCCTGTAATTCAAATTTTTCAGGTTTATTATAAACCCCCTCCCACATTCATTTCTTCATTTCCTCATTCAAAACACTACTCATAAACCCCAAAACTCCAAAACCCTCATCCTCTCCATCACAAAAACAAGATTCCTCAACAACATTCACTAAAATCAAATCAAAACATCCTTTTAACAACAAATTAATCACTCCTCTTTCAATAAAATCAAAACCAAGCACAAATTCTTCAACCTTTGAGTCGATTTTTGAATTCATAAAGGCAAAGTCTTTCACCTTTAAATCGATTTGGGTACACTACAAATTGAAGATTTTTCACTCTTTTCTTGGTTTAATCATCAATGGCAAGGACAAAGGGAGCAACAAAAGCAACAAAGGCAAAGGCACCAAAGGCAAAGACACTCTCATCAAGACAAAAGAGTCTTCAAGCAAAGAAAGCATTGGCTATGGTGGTAGCTAGCCCAAACTTGGAAGTGCAACAACAACAACCTCCCATGGAAGCAACAACATCTACTACTCCGAAAATTGCTCAACTTTCGAATTATCCGGAGGTAATTTTCATTTCCAAATCCCATAGGGACACTTTTGCCAAGTTTGCTAGAAAATAATTTCTATCCACCAAGTTTATTTGTGAAGATGCCTTAGATAAGTTGGGTGTCCTTGAGCAAACTAGAGCCTTCTTTAAAGCCATGGGGTTGGAGAAATTGTTTGAATCAAAAGAATTGACATACCCCTCCCTTACCTTAGAATTTTTGAGTTCTTTGAAAGTTAATAAGGTTGAGACTATGGAAAGCATCGAGTTTCGCCTAGCTAATGTGAGTAGGCGCATCTCCTTTGAGGAAATGGGTAAAGCTTTGGGTCTTAGTGATTCACCGAGTTATTTTAAGAATGTTGTCAAGTATGACCCCGACCCTCTTTGCGAGGCGATTTCAGGAAGGAAATTTGAGAACTTTCATGCTAGTCGTGCTCTATTAGTCCACCATCCGGGCATTAGAGTGTGGCACAAGGTCATAGGGAACACCATCATTGCAAGAAAAGACACCAACCATTTCACCAAACACGATTTTGTTCTTCTTGAGTCGGCCTTGAACATTGGAAGGGAATTCACCAAGCCTTTCAACTCTCTAAGGCTTTTGGTGGATAGATGGCTAAACATTGATTGTGGGAAGCAAGGCACTACCGTTATTGTGAATGGCGGTCTAGTCACTATTCTAGCTAAATACTTTGATCCGAACTTCAACAAATATAACAAGTATGTAGCAAAGAAGGGTGGTCATCTCATTGATATTGAAACTATGATGAACAAGTACAAGTGGGTCTCTCATAACCCTCTTGACACCAAGTATGGATGGCTCACTAATGAGGCTAGATCTTTTACTTTGCCTTCGAAAATTTGTCGTTTAAGTGTCCACCGGACCAACTATCTCCTTCCCCTTTCAAAATAGGCCGAGTATATTATCCGACAACAAAAGGGTGAAATTGAAATGTCCTCCTCTTCCATTGTCACACCACCCTATCCTTTCAAATACCAAGAGTTCAAACCCGAAGGAGTCAAAGCAAGCAAGGATTATGTGACTCTTCTTATGCAAGAGATACACAAGCAAGCATTCAAGGACCGGGAAGATGCTTATTTAGCCCAATATCCACCCCTCCTACACTTAGCTAGGCAAGGACTACTAGACCTTCATGTCCTTTGCCTAGTTGGGCGGATAGAGAAGTCTTCTTTCCGAGTGCATCTAAGGGTGAGCTTCCGGGTGACAATGAGGTTGTTGATGATGAAGATGTTGATGATAACATTGATGAAGAAGCTAGTGAAGAAGGAGAAGAGGATGATGAGCAAGGTGAAGAAGCAAGTGAAGAGGAAAGTGGCGATGAGTCCACTTCTAATGAGGAAAGTGATGATAGTGATGATATGATGGAAGATTAGCAAGCTTTGGAGGCTCCTACCCTCTCGAGGTTTGTTCTACTTCTTTCTTTGTTTTAATTATTTTTCTTGATCATTGTTGGAGTAGTCCTAGCACCATAGAGGACTAACACCTCGGCCCCATTGAGGTGTTCTCATTTTATTGTTCCCACCTTTCAAAATCCAAAATGACAAATTAATTTCATGCATTGCATAGTGTGTGCATGAACTACACCCAACCTTAGGACATTAGCAATAATGTCTAGCTCGGTTTGGGGAAGTACATGCATACACAACGGGAGGTAATCTAAATTATCCTCTCCGTCATAAACAAAAAAACCATGCATCATGTAGTGTAGATTAGTGTAGCTTGCATTTAGTGTAGAAATCATGCATCATGTTTGCATAATTTCCCATCATTTTGGCCATTGAGGACAATGCCCATATTAGTGTGGGGATGGGGAATTCTAACTTAACTTCTTATTTAAAAATCCAAAAAAATTGAAAAATTTCGAAAAACCATAAAAATTTAAAAATTTGAAAAAGCCAAAAACAAGTTTATTTCCTTTGTAGTGTAGTCTTGTATATATTCTTGTATATATTGTGTTTGTTCTATCCTTGTTCACATTGATCGACTATGCCACATCCGAGACATGAGGATATTGAAGACCGCATGGTATGATCTTTCCAATCTCATTTTTCCTCTTTATGTTAATGATTATGTGGCTTTATTTTGATTGATGCGGTATAACAATGTGAACTTAGGACTTGCATTTAGTCTATATGTCATATTAGTCGGTAGAATCACTTGCATTAGGATGTATATAATAGTTGCATCATGGCATATAGTTGCATTTAGATAAAATGTTTTGAAAAGTGCCTAATTGGGAACTTTGACAAGAGCAACTAAGCCATTATAAATACTTTTTCAACTTAAGACTTTGCCTACTAAAATGGTTGTAAAACACCCTAGATTGTGTCATACTAGTGTCTTTTGACCCATGACCCAAAGCCTAGTCAAGGGTTTGCATGTGAGTCACCTATCCAACCCCGTTATGCGATGTGGACTTGGTTAACTTGTCTAGGTGACCTTGATTGACCTTGTGGTAAGGCAACCCAAAAATACTTTCTATCAATAAGTTTGAAGTGCTCATTTCGAAGATTTTGTTATGTGGAAATAATTTATTGCTAAGGAAATCTCAAATGTTATGAAACGTTAAAATGTTGAGAATTTTAGTTGTTTTGATGGAGGCGTACCACTTCGATGTGCTTTGGAGAGGGATCCATTGAATTGGGCCCCCACACGGTTGTGAATTCGACCGCCCAGAGACAGAGTGACTATCACCCCGAAAAGCTATTGTCTAGAGGTTAACCGGTTGCCTAATAAGCGATTGGCGAAAGCAAAGGACACTAGCCCGGAAGGGACAAACCCCATCTTAAATTTTTGAAATGTGAAAGTTGAATGAGGTCAATTTTTTAATACTAGTCATATCCACCCTTGTTTACAACGATTTGAGCATTTAATTCCCAAAAAGCCTTTTTGTCAAGCCACTTTGTCGAGCTTGGGACGATCCTTGACCTTTACTTTTGTAGAGAATTCGAGACTTGTCATGTCATATGCTACTAGCATCATAGGGATCATCATTCGATAACCATCCGATCGCTCTTGATGAAAGCATTTGGAAATTGAGGACGAAAGTAGTCTAGTTTAACACCATTTGGAAGTGATTTAGTGCCATCCTCTTAGCCTTAGTAATTTGTTGAACTAGTATTTGTGAAGGATTATATGCTCTTAAATTTGTTCCTCTTTAGTTGACTCCGCCACTTGATGAGGAAGTGGCTATTCTTTTTGTAGATGCATCCATTATTTGATTTTGTGTGCTTAATGTTTGGATGTGTCGCCATTTTGGCAAGACCCACCTTGCCTTGCAAGAAGGCATCCTACCTCATGGTTGTCTTGTTGTGAGTTGAAGGGGCAGAGTGAGACCCGCTAATTGTCTCATATCGGCTATGTTATTAGGTTAGTTTAAATAATGGTCCTAGTCTTTGTCACCTCTTTACTCGGGACGAGCAAAGGTTCGGTTTGGGGATATTTGATGTGACCAGAATTAGAGCATATTTAGCCCCCGAATTAGCCTTGTTCCCATGCTTTTTAGTGCATATTTGGGTCATTTATTGTCTTTAGTTCCTTGTTTTGCATATTCTTTGAGGTTTTGTGTCCTTGGTAGGAAAGGAGTGCAAACCTTGCATTTTCATGGCAAAATGAGACTAAATTGATTGAATTCAATGACCAAGCATCAAGGAGAGACAAGATTAGAAGGCCTTTGTACACATTATAGTAGATGGGCAATGATGAGGGAAGATCCTTGCATCCCCAAGGAAATCCCCAAGGATTTTATGAAGAAAAGGGAAGAAAAGAAGAAGAAACAAGACTGAGGAACAATCCGTGCGGATTGTCCCGAATCCGCCCGTCCCAAGACACACAATCCGTGCGTCTTCCTTCAAAGACGCCCGGCAAGAAATGGCTACCGAAGACGTGCGTCTTCTCCCAAAGACGCCCGGGCAGAGACTCACAAATCCGTCCGTCCCGTGCCTAAGTTGCACGGATTCCAGTCCAACACAAATCCGTTTCTTCAAGCTTCAAAGAAAGATGTCCTTCCTTCGAAAAATACCGGCGTTTCCCTGCTCAAATCTAAAAAGTGTAATTACTAGTTTAGCCTTAGTTAACCCTAATGCATCCACCTAATTTCCACTATAAATACCCCATTAGTCTAATTAGAAGAGCATGTTCTTCTTAGCAATCTTTAGTGTAGTTAATATCAATCAAATCTCTCTTTAGTTTTGTAATCAACAATTAATCAAGTTTTAAGACAAGTTTTATTTCCTTAATCTCTCTTTTGTTCATCCTTTATTTTGGGTAATTGAAGATTATTTGGGTTATTATTGGGAGATTGACAACCTCTCAATCAAGCATCAAGTACTTCTTTTATTCTTGCTTTATTATTGGAATCATTAGTAGGTATAATTCTCTTAATCCCTTTTTTAATTATTGTTAATTACTTTCATTTATTCATCATGTTTAACTTTGTTGGTATGATTGACAACCTTGCTAGCATGATCAACATGATAATGAGTGAGTAGTCACCTAGCTAGGGTTAATGGGTAATTAGGGGAAACCAACATGGGGAATGATTCATGCTTAAATTAATATGCTTTCATGATTTATTTGCTTGCTTGTTTTGATCTCAACTCATGCACATGTTATGTTTGATGAAATGCGAGCCTATGAATCCTTGCATTTTTTACCCATCACCTATCTTTTCAATGAGACTTGTAAGACATAAACCAATGATACCCGTCGTCTAGTACCAAAATTAAATTTATAATTCCAAACTAAAACTATAGCTAGTGATAGTAAGGGTCGAACCACAGAGAGACAAGGTTGATTTTGTTTGCTATTTTCAGTCTATAAAAGTAACAATTAAATGGGGGTTTGAAATTGGTTGGCTAAAACTAATGGCAATGAAATTAAAAGTAAACTAAAGAAACTGGATTAAATCAAATATAAAAGAAATGCTAAGACGGTCGGTTCACTATAGCTGCGATGGCGCATAATCCTAGGTAAGTCTGAAATAAAGTCGTGTAGATGGGTAAATAACAAGTCCTCACGGTCCAAGTTAACCAGTAGCTCCTTTCGGCCTATGCTACTAGCCCCTAAGTCTCACTAATGCTAGCTCTCGCACTAAAAAGTGATTCTTAAAGCCTAAATTACCTGTCTTTCGATCTTAGCAATTTAGTTGTTCTAATTCATCAATTATTTCCCTCCCCCATCTCTAGATCTTAATGGGTTGGTCAATACTGAGCATCTAACAGGTTCCCTCTCGGTCTCGCTGTCAAATATTGCTATTAATAAATTAAAAACGATGCTAATCATACACGCGTCAGTCGATCGACCACTATAGGCAGTCGATCGACCAACTAGCACAGTCGATCGACCAGAGAAGCCAGTCGATCGACCAATGCCCTAATTCAGGTCGCCTAATTCTACGCCATCTACGCTATAGATCCCTTACATCCTAGCACAAGGGATTTAGCTACTCATGTCTATGACGAAAATAACAATAAGATTAAAGCATAAAACTACTGAATTCATGATTGGAATAATTGAATAAATAAATAACATAAAATGATAAATTCGGCTTCGGGAAACTAATCTACCAATTCTAAACTAAGAACAAAAAGAGTAATGAAACTGAAATAAGAACAAGAGAATACCAAATGGAATTTGCAGAACAAAGATCCAAAACCGAATGCAAAACTAACTTGTATTGAAGGAAATAATTGTAAACTAAAGAACCCTAGAATTTTTATGATGAAAACTGGATGCTACCAACTGAAACCTAAGCTACGCTATATAGGTATACAACGTAGTTCTTATTTCCTAAAACCTAATTACGATGGGCTTCTAAATTCTCGTTCTATTAATTCACGCATCAGCTCGTAGAGTGGTCGATCGAGCACTAGACCCAGTCGATCGACCAAGTATAGCTGAACAGTAGCTTCTGATACTCGTGGTCTGGTCGATCGACCAAAAGTACCAGTCGATCGACCAAGGGTGCTGTACAGTAATACATTCTGACGAATTCTGCAGCGCGCACCGATCTTAAAACAGCTGCCATTTCTTTGTTACTTGGTCAAATCAGGCGTTCTACGCGGCGTTGGAAAGCTAAGAGGATAAGCTTTCACCTCCAATTAGAATCACTCGATTATCTGCTCTAGAACTCGAGATATAGCCATCTGAAGCAGCCTGCAATGTCGTGAGGTGCTTCTTTGCTTGTTAAACTCGTACGCACCCATGCTTTTGCTATCTTCAGGCCTTGAAATGCATTCTAAACTTCATGTCCGAGTCAAACATTCATGTCCTTCCTAAGCTTAGCTTCCGGGGTCAAGATTTGGTTCATTTTCTACTCATTTCCGCAATAATCTGCAATATTACATAAAAACACGAGAGTAGACAGAAATAGGGGAAATAGTAGAATAAACTACATATAATAGACATAAAATGCGTGGAAATAAAGATGTAAAACATCATATTATAGACACGCATCAAACTTCCCCAAACCAAACCTTTGCTTGTCCCCAAGCGAACTAAATGCAAAACTAAATCTAGATAGAAAGGAGCAAAACATGGACAAACTGAAAACCGTCTACTTAAACCAATTTAATGCATATGAATCAACTACTAAAAGCGCAATGTCAAGCAAACGAATTTATGCGTATTTCAAAAGGATGTTGAACTTTCGACCTTGCAAGACTTTCAAAATTGGACTCTCACGGGTCGCTCAATCACACAATACAGCACAAGGTGAGTAAATGTAAAAGATAGAAAGAAGTAAATTTTGTAGTGACACTCACCTAACTACGACCTATAAGAACATGCCTGCATTCTAACATGAAAATGATCTCTACAACCGTACATATGCATTCCAACCAACAAATGACCATGACACATGCCGAGATATAAATATGGGATATGTGAGGTAATGGGTAAGAAGGGGCTAAAACGATTTGGATATGTGGAGTGAAAAGACCGAGCTAGCAACAACGGGATCCAAATAATGCGCACTTCCCAACTTCAAACTCAACTAATCGATCGGAACGGTGCTAACTGAAGCACAAATCTCACAACCTCCGAGATATGTCAACTCCCCAAAAGATATAAATAATACATGGGAGTAAAAACCACCAAATCATAATAGTTGAAACATGTGATTTTCGAATTTTCTTTTTTCTCTCGGGCTGCAGTCGATCGACTAAGATGGCCAGTCGATCGACCACCCTCAACAGTACAACACGCATTTCTCTTTTTTTTTTTCTTTTTCTAATCATTTTTTTTTTCTTTTTTTTTTTCTTTCCAAACCTTTTTCTTTCCTTTCCTTCCACCATTTCACCAACATCTCGATAAAGAGTAATATAACCAACCCGCAATAAACACGTTCCCAAAGACTAATATTACTAGCTTGACAAAGGCAGGCTAAATATAGGATGTAGTTAAGGGACAAAAGGCTAAATTTGGCTATGAGGGGTTCATGGGCAAAATAAGAAAAGGGAAATCTCTACCACATGTGTCAACAAACCACAAACCGAATGCATACAGGTATTAAGTAGATCAAGTTCATGTTTATGCAAATTAATGTAACATGTCTTATAAGGAGTGCTACTCACATTCCTACATGAAATCGGTCATGAATGTCACCGATTTATAGGCTCTAATCCTTAGAAAGATTTTTGTAGTTTGCCAAAATTTTCAAGTCAAGTCTACTAGTTCAACAAATTTTGAAACGAAATTCGATATATTGCGAAAACTTTTGCTAAAAGAAGTGATAAAGTGCAAGGCTTAAGCAAATGACAACTATCAGCAATGAAATACTCCAATCAGACTCAACCTAAAATGCAAAAGAAACGTGAATTTTCGTGAATTTTTTTTTTATTTTATGACATTTTTCAATTTTTATGAATTTTTGTATATATAAGAAATAAATACAGTGCAAACAGAAATGAATAAACGTGAATGCAAAACAAATGCAAATGCAGACTCAAGTGTGCATTACCCTCCCCAAACCAATTCGGACAATGTCCTCATTGGACCAACTACTACCTAACAGCAAGCAACAGCAGCAGAATGTAAGAGGGCGGTAAAAATGCAAACTAAACTTAAAGGAGATAAAATAAAATGGAGTAGGAAACTCACAAGATATAACTTCCCAAACCAGGACATGAAACGGGGAGATAAAAGCAACCGTGATACAAAGAGGGGATCACGAGCATACATCGTCGCGGCAACAATGCGGGGGGCCACAACGAGAATAGAAGTACTAGCAGTGAATCGCGTCAATCTAACTCTGCAACAACTTGAGTTCTTATAAATAATCAAACAATAAGGCAAACCTCCCCAAACCAATTCCCGACAAAAGGGAATTGCAATAAATCAATTAGAAATAGGGAGAAAGAACTCAAATAAATTACCAACAAAACATAATTAAACCAAAATAAAAGCAGCGGAAGTTGGTTTAATTAAAACTTGAAAAATATTTAGGTAAACAAATTGGTAGTTTTAATTGCAAAAAATTGTAAAACTCAGGTAAAGGATGTAGCATGTAAAAATTAAAAACAAAGGAAATAAGGAGGAGAAATAAACGAGAGAGAAAAGGAGAAAAACTCCTCTATCTCGAATTGCACAGCGGCAAGAACTCGATCAAGAATCAGCAGGGCTCGATCGTGACAACCTCCATGGAACGATTTCCTATCCTCTATCAACTCCATATTACCTGAAAATTTCACAAATATGCAAAATACAAAAATACCAATACCAAAACTTGTCCATAGTCAACGCAAATAAACTAAACTAAAACTAAACGTCCTAATAAAAGCAGTAAATAGTTCAACAAAAACCCAAAATTACAAAATAATTACAGCCGAATAGCACTACGGCTCAATAACAAGCTACCCCAAAGCAGGGCACTTGACCAAAAGAAGTCATTTCAGCAGTATGGACCGCTACTCTAGGCTTCCAGACAACTGGCCTGATCGGAGGAAGGGTATCTGGTGTCGCAAAATCAATGACACGCTTCTTCACTTTGCCCGCCTCTCTCTCTCATTTGCTCAAATTCCGTCTCACTAGTATCACCAGGATCTCCTATGCCCTCTCTCGCCATGACCTGCAAAGAATGAATTAACGACATGGTCCTCCAATTTGCTCCCAAGCTGGGGCGGAGGTGTCAATACAGCAGAATATAACTCAGTAATAGCACTAGGAGGATCCGTAATAGGATCTATAGAGGATATGGCGTCACAAGGTTTGACTTGCATTGGTGCCTTATGAACGCCGGTCTGGAAAAGGGTCAAATTTTTATCCCCTACCTGCACAGTCATGGTCCTATCCCCGAAATTTATCACTGCACCAACAGTGCGCAGGAATGGTCGTCCTAAAATGATAGGAGTGTGTCGGTCTTCGGGAATATCCAAAACCAAAAAGTCAACGGGAATAAAGAATTTCCCTATCTGCACAGGTATGTCCTCTAAAATACCTATTGGCCGTGATTGGGTACGGTTGGCCATCTGCACGGTAATATCAGTAATGCGAAATTTAGTGAAACCAAGTCTCCCAGCAAGAGACAACGGCATAACACTGACACTAGCCCCTGTATCACATAGGGCGTTATCAACTATATGGGTCCCAATACAGCAAGATATAGAAAAACTACCCGGGTCAAATCGTTTATGAGGTAGCTTATTTTGAAGATGGGCGGTGCCGTTGCGGCAGTGAAAGCTACTACACGAAGATCCTCTATATGTCGTTTACGGGATAAAATATCTTTCATAAATTTCATATAGGAAGGTACCTGGGTAATTAAATCAATGAAAGGAACAGTTACCTCAAGACCCTTGACGACCTCCAAAAACTTGTCGAATTGACGCTCCAACTTTGCATTCTCTAAACGCTCCGGATATGGGACTGCAACACTGGCCATAGGATCAGCAACCTTTGGCTTCCGTAAATTTAAAACCTCCGTCAAATCATTAATAAGTATAGAATCATGAAAACTAGTTGACGGATTTGCGTCCTGTACTGGAGATCCAGTCGATCGACCATTGGGCTCGGTCGATCGACCAATATGGCTGGGCGTGAACAGTTCCTGGATAGAAACATCTTCGTCAGGAACCTCAGTCGATCGACTGACTGTGTTGGTCGATCGACCACATGCGCTGGGTTCAATTAGTTTCTGGTCAGAAACTCTTTTATCTGACACTTCAGTCGATCGACTGACAATGTTGGTCGATCGACTAGAAGTACTGGCAATTGAGCTCGTTTTTTCGCCAGAAACTAAACTAGCTTCTTTATCATTTCCCGAGTCTTCTTCTAGCTTGTCGGGACTTTCATAAGAGAGGCCACTTCTGAGATTAATGGCATTGATTGTCTCAATTGGCCCTTCACATTTGCTTGAAGAATTAGCGACTTGCTTAGCCTCTATATTCTCCAATTGCTTCACAAAATTCTTTGAGGACTCAATTCCAGCTGCTTCCATATTCGCCACTTGAATCAAAAGAGTTTGGACCGTTTCTCTCAACTTCGCGGTCTCATCTGAATTATGGATAGGAATTTCAACTCTTTCCTTGGAAGATTCAGAGGCCTCGAGCTTCTCGAGACGGGCAGTAATAGAAGTAATAAGTGTCACAACGGCACTCATTTCATCACTTTGTTTTGGCGAATTTCCACGCGAACTACCAAACTCAGCTCTATGGACTGCCATCTCCTCAATAGTGTTCCAACCTTTATTCTGACCGGTATTGTTTTGGAACCTACCATTCGCAGCTGCGTCCAGGATAACCTTGTAATCATCATACAAGGAATTGTAGAATAAGTTGCAAAGATACCACTGCTGGAAACCATGGTGAGGGACAGCTCGGACCAAACTTTTGAAACGTCCCCATGCTTCACAAAAACCCTCGTCGGCTCCTTGCTGGAAACTTGTGATTTTACTTCTCAAGGCGTTAGTCTTCGAAAGTGGGAAGTACTTCTTGTAGAAGGCTAATGCTAGAGATGTCCAGTCCGTTATTCCAGCTGCTACCCTATCAAGGTAGCGGTACCAATCTCGCGCCGAATCCTTCAAGGAGTACAAGAACATAAATCCCTTCACTTCATCTTGAGTTACCCCAGCCGGTATAGGTATGGAACAGCAATAGTCTGTGAAAGTTTCCATATGCTTCAAGGGGTCTTCATCTGGCAGACCCGCGAACTGATTTCGCTCCACTAAATCAATATAAGAGGAACGAAACTCGAAACTACCGGTAGTAGGGGTAGGTAACTGGCGCCCCTTTGGCTGAAAATTATCATATATTGTAGCCATAATTTCCAAAGTGAGAGTACTCAAGTCTTCCTCTCAAAAACCTGTCTTCTAACTGTGCAAAAGCAAAACTAGAAGCAAAGGTAAGCAACGGCCTCAAGGAACCAAAGTTCCTTGAGACAAGAAAAATAAACTAAAATAAGGCAAACAAAATTACATCGTCTCCCCGGCAACGGCGCCAAAATTTGATACCCGTCGTCTAGTACCAAAATTAAATTTATAATTCCAAACTAAAACTATAGCTAGTGATAGTAAGGGTCGAACTACAGAGAGACAAGGTTGATTTTGTTTGCTATTTTCAGTCTATAAAAGTAACAATTAAATGGGGGTTTGAAATTGGTTGGCTAAAACTAATGGCAATGAAATTAAAAGTAAACTAAAGAAACTGGATTAAATCAAATATAAAAGAAATGCTAAGACGGTCGGTTCACTATAGCTGCGATGGCGCATAATCCTAGGTAAGTCTGAAATAAAGTCGTGTAGATGGGTAAATAACAAGTCCTCACGGTCCAAGTTAACCAGTAGCTCCTTTCGGCCTATGCTACTAGCCCCTAAGTCTCACTAATGCTAGCTCTCGCACTGAAAAGTGATTCTTAAAGCCTAAATTACCTGTCTTTCGATCTTAGCAATTTAGTTGTTCTAATTCATCAATTATTTCTCTCCCCCATCTCTAGATCTTAATGGGTTGGTCAATACTGAGCATCTAACAGGTTCCCTCTCGGTCTCGCTGTCAAATATTGCTATTAATAAATTAAAAACGATGCTAATCATACACGTCGGTCGATCGACCACTATAGGCGCATCGATCGACCAACCACAAGCACTGATCGATCGACCGAGAAAGCCATCGATCGACCAATGCCCTAATTCAGGTCGCCTAATTCTACGCCATCTACGCTATAGATCCCCTACATCCTAGCACAAGGGATTTAGCTACTCATGTCTATGACGAAAATAACAATAAGATTAAAGCATAAAACTACTGAATTCATGATTGGAATAATTGAACAAATAAATAACATAAAATGATAAATTCGGCTTCGGGAAACTAATCTACCAATTCTAAACTAAGAACAAAAAGAGTAATGAAACTGAAATTAGAACAAGAGAATACCGAATGGAATTTGCAGAACAAAGATCCAAAACCGAATGCAAAACTAACTTGTATTGAAGGAAATAATTGTAAACTAAAGAACCCTAGAATTTTTATGATGAAAACTGGATGCTACCAACTGAAACCTAAGCTACGCTATATAGGTATACAATGTAGTTCTTATTTCCTAAAACCTAATTACGATGGGCTTCTAAATTCTCGTTCTATTAATTCACGCATCAGCTCGTGGAGTGGTCGATCGACCACTAGACCCAGTCGATCGACCAAGTATAGCTGAACAGTAGCTTCTGATACTCGTGGTCTGGTCGTTCGACCAAAAGTACCAGTCGATCGACCAAGGGTGTTGTACAGTAATACATTCTGACGAATTCTGCAGCGCGCACCGATCTTAAAACAGCTGCCATTTCTTTGTTACTTGGTCAAATCAGGCGTTCTACGCGGCGTTGGAAAGCTAAGAGGATAAGCTTTCACCTCCAATTGGAATCACTCGATTATCTGCTCTAGAACTCGAGATATAGCCATCTGAAGCAGCCTGCAATGTCGTGAGGTGCTTCTTTGCTTGTTAAACTCGTACGCACCCATGCTTTTGCTATCTTCAGGCCTTGAAATGCATTCTAAACTTTAAGTCCGAGTCAAACATTCATGTCCTTCCTAAGCTTAGCTTCCGGGGTCAAGATTTGGTTCATTTTCTACTCATTTCCGTAATAATCTGCAATATTACATAAAAACACGAGAGTAGACAGAAATAGGGGAAATAGTAGAATAAACTACATATAATAGACATAAAATGCGTGGAAATAAAGATGTAAAACATCATATTATAGACACGCATCAACCAACTCGAGTCTCATTAGACCATGCATGTTGTTGAGTAGGGAAGATTAAGTCGACTTGTAGGTGTTGTACAATCTAATCGATTCGGCTCCGGGACCCAAACTTTCCTAGGATTGTAAGGTATAACCCAACTCAATCCATCACAACAATAATTGCTTGCTTATAATTTGAGAACATGTTTGTATGATCAATTCCCATGATTCCCCTATGACCCCATGACACCCTAGTGCTTTTTATCAATTGTTTACAACCCTTTTAATTCATCTTGCTTGTTTATTTTCATTGCTATTTAGTTTAGTGACCTTCTACATCAACCCAAATTGTGACACCCCTAAGACACCAATAGTTTCAATAGAAATCTCATCTCAATTCCCGTCCCTTGGGATCCGACCTTTACTTGCCTCTTTACTAATTGTAGAGTTGTTTGTGAAGTTATAAATTGTGTTTGATTGGATGTGTGACGACCAACTCTTTGTCCATATCATCTTTGAAGGCACGGATATGATTGAGTGGGTCTTCCACTCCTTTGAACTTGGGCACATCAGTCAGGGTAAAGTTGTCGGGTAGCTGATCCCCAACAGGTTCGAACCTTCGGTTGTTCTCAAGATGGATATTGTTACCCCGGGCTAGGAGATGTTCTTCCAAGAGCTTTAGCCTCTTCTCAGTTTCAGTCAGAGGTGGAGTGTTATGTTCTCCAGTTTCTTTATTTTCCAGGGTGTTAATACGGGTCTCGACACGATCCAGGGTGACCTTAAGAGTAGTGAGTAGGCTGGCTAGCTGAGCAGTTGTGACATCTTAGTTGTTATCATTGTTGTTGCTGTTGACAGACAAAGTTGAAGACGGGGTCATGGCTCTGAGGCAGAAAAATGGCTCACATTACAACTCAATCCGACATGGTTCAAAGACTGAACGCAGACAACACGAAGGATGAGACAAAGAGCAGACTCAACAAGACGAGGATGACTGTGTGTGGTACCTCGGTGCTGACTCGATTTATTACGTGACGGTGTTGACCGAACTTTTGATACGCGTCCAATGTAGTGGCGGGACACCGTTGGACAAGTCTCGTGGTGAGACGACTCATAACTAAAGACCCATAAGTACGTTTGCTTCGACTCGATAGACACGAGGCGGAATTGGAATGGTGGACTGAAGTTTTCGAAAATAGAAATTTTCAAAAAGATTCATTTGTCGCTTTATGGACGGCTTCCGAAGATAGGGATCTCCGCAAGTTGGTCAGTTGAAAGGGTTGTCTTAAGTTTATTTGCAAAAGACGGTTTTGAGTTTGAGTCGGCTCGGAAAACAATGTACTGTTTTCCAAGACGGTTTTTGAAATTCAAAATTGTATGTTTTGAAAATCGGGTTTGAAATGTTTGAAGAGGTCTCTGGGACGGTGTATGGTCCTCGGGATCTCGCAAGTGTCTCGAGAAAAGGGTGTGTGCTTTTCTCGGGTTTTGAAAGAGCCATTGTCGGCGCGAGACGGGTTAAAATCCATGTCTAGACGCGGCGATTATAACGGTGTAAAAAGGTGATTTGAAATAGTTGTAGAAAACCGAATTTGAAAATCGTCATTATGACGGCCTAGAAAGGCGTGTTGAAATGGTTATAAAAACCGGGTTCAAAATCATCATTACGACGGCCTAGAAAGGCGTGTTGAAATGGTTATAAAAATCCGGGTTTGAAAATCGTCATTACGACGTCCTAGAAAGGTGTGTTGAAATGGTTATAAAAACCGGGTTTGAAAATCGTCATTACGACGGCCTAGAAAGGCGTGTTGAAATGGTTATAAAAAACCGGGTTTGAAAATCGTCATTACGACGGCCTAGAAAGGCGTGTTGAAATGGTTATAAAAAACCGGGTTTGAAAATCGTCATTACGACGGCCTAGAAAGGCGTGTTGAAATGGTTATAAAAACCGGGTTTGAAAATCATCATTACGACGGCCTAGAAAGGCGTGTTGAAATGCAACGGTCGGCGAAAGACCGAGGTTTGAAATGGCCATTATAACGGCGCAAAAAGGTATTTTTGAAAGTTTGAAAATGACACGGAAGGACTTATGATCAAGTAGCACATAAGCACTCACAGTTTCATTATATTATGCGTAATGCTGACACGGGTTTTGGCTTAAAAGGGTGGGTTACACACCAAGCAATCAAACCCCGATTTGCGAGAGGGATACCAATCCAAACAAAATGTGTAAGGAGGGTGCCCTAGCCTCGTGCTCGAAGGTGATGAAAGCTCTTTGACGAAACAGAAATATGTATCATCAATGGTATGCTTGACTCAATCGAGATTCGAAACGCAGGGATGAGAAAACTCACGCTGACGAGACGAGCCAATTGGTCGAAAAGGGTTAGGTTATGGGCCCGGACAAAAAACCTGACCGTGCCCGTAATATCAATTAATGCATTCCAACCAAGACCTCAATCGAGTCTCACCATCTAGGGATCATAAAGACGTAAGTGTCCTAGTTCTCCCCAGCGGAGTCGCCAATCTGTGGACATAGCCACCTACACGCCAAGTCAATCTGTGGACGTATAGCGGTCTTTTGAAAGCCACGCTCGGCGGCGTAAAGATGATTTCGACCGGATCGTTTTAGATCGGTCGGTTTCGTCTCGGTAAGGGTCTCGAAACAATTAGAGATGTTCGGAGTCGCCACCAAGCATTTGTGGGATGCTTGGAACCCGTTCGAATCCACTTTATAGCTCGATCAAACGAAGCACAAAGCAGTGTTTGACATAGGTACTAAAGATAAGGAATCGTCCCTCTTTAGTATCATATCACTAGAATGACTCTCGTACGCTCTGGATAAGGTCGTCCACTATCCAAAGTTTCTGAGTAAGAGGTGAAGGTATGTATTGGGAAGCCCTTTAATCAGACTCCCAATCCCGCCCGCGGTAGCGGCCTCTTCTGATCGATCTTGGTTGGTTGAATGCAAAAGTTGATAAAACGGTTTAAATGCATGAATGCGCATCCAATAATTTAAACCTAACATGTGAGAGCTTTCTAAGTCGGTTTATTTAATCCAAGTATCAAGTATAAGATGTCGAGTTGGATTAATGGTTGATTTGCATGCAAGACGGAAATTAAACATCCATTTACCGTATTAGGTTTATGGTGCATAACGTGATCCATTTGTCTTAGTAAGGCATTTTGCAAATATGATTAGTCGTCTGATCCGTCCTATATCCGGGTTAACCGGAGTCGGGATAGTCCTAGACTAATGCTGGAAGGGGAACAGAACCTACACCAGGCAGCCATATGAGGCGCGAGCCTGTTGGCGATGCAAGGGGGTCTCCCCTGGTTTTGAAAATAGGAAAAGAAAAGGCTTGTTTAGGCGCGGGTCAGTCAACGGTTTAAGACGCGTTCTGACCATTGAAAAAAAAACTTTTATAAAACGTGTTGAAAAATGGGTATTTGAACCCGTTTTGGTTTGAAAGGGTCGTTTAGACCGTATTTGTTGATTTGAGGAACGAGACTCGAATAATCATCATTATTTTGATGATATTCGGTGTCAGGTTCGACTTGGCAAGCTTGATATGAATAGTTTTGAAAATAATTATGAACTAATTGTTTTAAGTTCATTTGAATATAATTAGTCGATACTCATCATCGTACTCGGGTTAAAATCCGACATGGTATGTAGAACCAAGGATGACTTTGTGTTGGTGACTAATACATTTATTTTGAAAATGTAAAGAAATGAAGAAAGGCTTTAAAATACATTCCGAAATGTAAAGAAATGAAATAAAAGGCTTTAAAATACCTTTTAAATGTAATTAACCAAATATTATCACCGAAACACGGATTAAACCGTCATGGTATTAAGAACCAAGGCTGAAAAATATTTTATGGTTAAAAATTTGTAAAAATAAATAAAATAGAATAAAAAAAGGTTTGAAAATATTTGAAATGGTAAAATCCGATTACAAATATGAAAATTAATTAATGAGGAAAGACGAGAACAAACACGGTTGAGTCTGACCTGGACATCCCATTGAGGTGCGAGCCTTTGTGCAGAACAAGAGGCTTCTGTCTCAGGCCAAAACTCAGTTTTGGCTCGTCTACCCTATGTTTTGGATCGTGTTATGCATGATTTAGCATGTTATAGTCATGAAATAAGTAAAGACATGATAAAAGAAGGATTTTTACACCCTCATACTTACATGCTTGGTTATGGCGAGAAACCGACGTAAGTGTAACAACTCGTTTGGTCGGAAAATACTCGGTTTAAAACCGTTTTAGTAAGTAAAAAGAGTGTTTTATTAAGATTAGTGATGGTGTAGTGGTCGAAGTGGTCGGTCAAGTGATTTAATGCACGATGACGGTACCAAGCAATGTGTAAGGCTTGTATTTACGATCGGTAGGTCGTAAATACGCGTCGGATTGTGACTTAGGAAGTCGAGTCGAGAATTTTAAGGTAGAAAAGAGGGGGCGGACACTCGCGTAAATTCTCAAATGGGGGCATTTGAGGTGTATTTATAGGAAAATGAGTGGTTGTGTGAGTTTTGAGCGACGTGGCCACCTGGGCTGCTCAAATAGGGGCGAGCCACGTTGCGGGTCTTCGAGTTGTCCTGTCACTTTCACACAAATGCAATCATGATTTGTTCTATCCTTGGATTTGTAGTCACATGTTTGGTACTTGACCATTCATGAGTCCGGGAAATCATAGTATAAAAGGCTTTGAATGATTTGTTTTTAGTGGTTGACTCGGCTTGACTCGTTATTGGAGTCGGGATTTGAATTTTTGAGTCGATTTTTGGTCCGGTGTCGGTTTTGACTTTAGTTATTGACATTGCGACCCCGTCGTCATGCATTAAACAATCCAAGTACTTTTGAAAAGTTTTAAAATGTTTTATTTTTGAAATCATTTTAAGTTTTCCGACGTAAAGTTGTACACAAACTTTCGATCAAACGCCGCGATTCCAAAGCATGTTATAGTCCGATAATCATCAGGTGTTTATTAGAGTCTCAGCAGATACTGGGTATCTACATAGCCGCCTACCGGTCCGTAGTCACGGGCCACCTGCACGCCAAGCTAAACTGTGGACGTACAGCGGTCTTTTGAAAGCCACGCTCGGCGGCGTAAAAATGCTTTCGACCGGATCGCTTTAGATCAGTCGGTTTCGTCTCGGCAAGGGTCTCGAAACGATACAGAGATTTTCGGAGTCGGCACCAAGCATTTGTGGGATGCTTGGAACCCGTTCGAATCCACTTTATACCTAGGTCAATCAAGGCAAAAAACAGTGTTTGACATAGGTACTAAAGATAAGGACTCGTCCCCCTTTTAGCATTCTATGCCTAAAATGACTCTCGTACGCCCTGGATAAGGCCATCCACTATCTAAAGGTTCTGAGTAAGGGGTGAGGGTACATATTGGGAAGCCCTTTAATCAGACACCCAATCCTGCCCGCGTTAGCGGCCTCTACTGATCGATCATGGTTGTTTAAGTGCAAGAGTTGATAAAACGGTTTAAATGCATGAATGCGCATACAAAAGTCTTAACCTAACTTGTGAAGATTTCCTAAGTCGGTTTGTTAATCCAAATATCAAGTCATTGATATCGAGTTGGATTTAGATTGATTTACATGTGAAAACGGAAATTAAACATCCATTTACCAAATTCGGGTTATGATGCTTAACACGATCCATTTATTTGAAAAAGAGTGTCAAATGACAAAGTGTAAAAATGTAAGTTTGTCAATGTGATCCGCCATGTATTCGGATTAACCGTAATCGGGATCGTCCTAGACAAATGCTAAAATGAAACAGAACAGTGCCAGGCAGCCCCATTGGGGCGCGAACCTATTGGCGTGGGAAAGGGCTCTGCCCAGGTTTTAAAATATGAAAATAGACGGCCTCTTGGGGCACGAGTCAGACGACGACCCAAGGGGCCTCTCCTAGTTGTTAAAAAGGTTGTTTAAAACCGTATTTGTGATTAAATGATGTGCAAGTATTGTTTGCATGACTCGGAATAATTACTATTATGTTAGTAATATTCGTTGTCGGATTTGCAAGTTTGAAATGCATAGTTTACAAATAAAAATGTAAAATGTTTGATTTGAACTAATTATGTTAAGTTCAATTATTTGTGACTAGTCAAGTTTGTCATCGTACTCGGATTAAACCGACATGGTATAAAGAACCAAGGATGATTATTAATTATGACCTAATATGTTTGCAAATGTAAATAAATGAGAAAGATGGTAAATAAAAGAAAAGGGTGTTAAAATACCCATTAATTTGTAATTAACCAATAATATCACCGAGTCACGGAATAAACCGTCATGGTATAAAAAACCAAGGATGATTTTTGTAATGGTCAAAATATGTTTTATCATAAAAATAAATTAAAATGGTAAATAAAAGAAAAGAATTTCCTTTAAAATGTAACTAACTAATTAATATCACCGAGTCACGGATTTAACCGTCGTGGTATATGGAACCAAGGGTGATTATGATTTATGGTTAAAACATTTGTCATAAAAATGAATTAAAATGGTAAAAACCGTAAAAAGAAATAAGTAAAAAATAAAAGAAAGTGTTGGAGGAAAGACGAACTCAAACACATTTGAGTCTGACCTGGGCACCCACAAGAGGCGCGAGCTTCCCTGCATATCAAGGAGCTTTTGTCTCAGGCCAAAACTCGGTTTTGGCTCGTCTAACCTATGTTTGAATCGTGTTATGCATTGTTCATGCTCATAAACTCATAAAAACAGTAGAGACATGAAATAAGTGAGGTATTTACACCCTCAAATTTAAGTGTATTGATGTTTGCAAGGTAGACGACTTTAGAGACGATTTTCTCGTTGTGACTACTCGCGATCAAAGAAGTTTAAAAGAGTGCCTTAAAAAAGGATTTAGTTTTGAAAATATGTTGAAAATATGTTGTTGAAAAACATGTTGATTGATGAATTGAGTTGGTCGAATGGGTTGGTCGAATTCACGGCGACGGTACCAAACAAAATGTGTAAGGCTTGTGTTTACGATCGGTAGGTCGTAAACACGTGTCGAGTTTGTGACTTAGGAAGTCGGGTCTAGAATTTTAAGGGAGAAGGAGGGGGCGGACTGTGGTGTGTGATGGTGTGTATTTATAGAGAAATGTGGGGTGGTAGGTCGGTTGAGTTTGCTTAGAGGCTAAGCAGACACCCCAAAGAGGCGCGAGCCACCTAGTGACTGAAAGGGGTGTATTGTCCCTTTCAATTTGGACGTGGCCTTTGCTCTATCTATTGTCTGGTTGGTTTGATTTGTGGTAATCAAATGAGATGTTGTGTAACAATATGGGCACCTACTAAGATGATTTTTGGTGTTACTTGAGGTAGGTGTTTTGTGTGCTTGACTCGGGTTTGACCCGTGTGAGTCGGGATTTGAATTTGGAGTCAGTTTTTGGCCTGATGTCGGTTTTGACTCTAATTAGGGTCATTTTAATGCAAATGGCAAGATAAAACCATTCATGGAATTATTTTTGACATTCGAGATTTGGGTTGACTTAGGTTGACTCGTGTTGCGGGTTTTTGAGTTGGTTTTGGGTTCGGAGACGGTTTTAACTCTAAATAGTGTTATTTTAATGCAAATGAAGTTAGAAAACCATTTATAAAATCATTTTTCATATCTGAGTAGTGCATTAAACCGTCTCATGTATAGCTAATCCACGCACGCATATCAAAAACACGTTATAGTCCGATCATCGTCGGGTGGTTTTTGGAAGGTGCAGATACTGGGTATCTACAGAGCCCCCACTTTGACTGAGGCTTGGACAGGGCGAAATTCAAAGTATAGCCTCCAGGTCAATCGAAGATTACAACCTAAAGACCATTGCGACGTCGAGGCGACTTAAAAGGGTTTGAGCCAAGGACCTGCCGTCGGGAAGGGCGACGTCGAGGCGACTCGGGAATTCGAGTCAAGGACCTGCCGTCGGGAACATTTTAGAGTCTGTCGACTTCCGATTCGGGTCGTTTAAAGTCCATTAGACTACGTATAAAGGCTCGCCAGCCATAAGAAAGAATCATACCTGAGGCATGAAGGAAATGTAGATTCATATACATACTAACATACTCTTATATGTCAAAAATAATTTGTCATAAAATTAAATACGGATTTTATGCATGCAAACAATATAACAAAGGGAAGAAATCATATTCTTACAATGGGTATTTCGGTTTATATGGGCACAAAAGAGATCTCCTTCTCTTTTGTTCTTGAGCTCTCCAAATGGAAGAACAAGGATTCAAATGTAGAATCCCTCCCAAAAGCATATACCCAAGGAATACATCTTAATAACCAATATTATTTAGATCTAGTAATAATATTAGTTTTTGCTATAAAATTGATACAAAATAAATTGTATTTTTGGCTCTTGAATCACTCGGTCAAGAGGGAGTATATGTGAGATTTTATTTCTCTATAAAATTCATATATTGTAGAGATACACCACTTTCTTACACTAGAAAATGTTATGTGTAAAAATGATGAATGAATGAATTGAAAAGAAAAAGCTCTTTTTCTTTTCTTGTATGGTTGGCCGAAAATTGGCTTGGGTAGGATGCCCAATACTTTTTGTTTTTGCTCTTCTCAAAAGCATAGGTGGGCATGGCTAGAGATTTGACTTTAATAATTATGTTTTCTCTTATTAAAATAATCAACATAATTATTCCACTAATACTCCTAATTTTCGGTTTATACAAGATAAAATGGAAGGTCCATATATTTTGTCATTTGTCAAGTGTGACATATGTGACATGTTACTTGACATCTGAATTTGTAATGTATTTTTAACACATTAAAAATCAACATACTCATAAAATATGTCATTTACAAAATCGACTAGTAATTCGTAATTACTTGTACCAAAAATGTTTCTAAATTATAAACTACAACATTCTGTATTTATAATAATTTATTCATTCTGTTTCAATTGTTTCTGTAAACAATAATTTCATCTAAGTAATAAAACAATTCGATTACTTAGACCGTGTCTCATTTAATCATATTTACAATGAGATACGTAAATTATACTCACAAAATTATCCGTCAATTTTAAGCAATTTAATTAACTCGTATCGGTATACGATTAATTAAATAATCAATTAAGAGTATTTCCCTATAGGCATGACCTAAGGGGATCAACTGATCACCACCGTCGCACGACTGTAATGTCAAACTCTAGTCAGCCAATCATTACCGATATGTGTGGACCAGTTGACTTGTAAAAAAAATTACATCCCACATGTATTCTTAAAATGAGATTTAATAATGATATTTAAATCATGTGATCGCACTATTGTGGAGGACACATTTCCCAACAATCTCCCACTTGTCCTCGAGAAGTGTGCGTCACCAATTCTCTTGTCCTATTACTATCTCCCACTCAATGCAAGGTGTCTTTCAGGTCGTACTTGCAAGTGATCATATCGAGAGTGGTTTCCTCGATCTGGAGAATAACTGATTGACCGGATTTATCTATCATAGATACCTTCCGAGCGTGGCCACGCATTTCCGATTCATTACTCCTGAGTGGCCCCGAGATATTGTTTTAACCCGACAAGGGGATGGACAATTCTATCGCACTCATTCCTTCGACTAGCCACAGCCATCATAACCCAAAATATGCCCATTTGACCCCATTTACGAAGGTCGTAGTAACACAAATCAAAGTTAATCAAATCGTGCCATCTTAGGCGAATAGTCTTTAGTCAAAGAATCGACTCATTAGAATACTATAGTAGCTCTCGCCACGACCAGGCTATATAAATTTGCCGAACTCTATAAGCGGTCACTGCCCGACAAAGTGTTCCTAACAGTCTGCCTATGTGATCGACTAGTCATCTCACATGACTGTATGGCACTTGAACTTGCCATCAATCGCATCACACTCTAGTCACTTCGAGACGTCACCTCATATAAGTGACTATGGGCGAATACAATGCTAATCCGTGTTCACTTTAACGGGGTTCAATTGTCTCTACAACCCGTTTGGATGTAACAAAGTATAATAAAAGAGTTTTAAAGTAAAACTCGAACGACAAATGCGATTATCACATATGAATAGTCAATGCTTGATTACTATTTCATGTTCTATAATCTAATTTGATCTTGTACGTAGTTGTTCATTTCAATTCAATTGAAATGACATGACTCATCATGTTTAGCCTTTGAGAAGGCTTTGGTTAGTAGGTTTTATCAATTTCTTGTACCTTACTCAACCTCACTACATACTCGTTTTCCTTTTGTAATGTATACATTTGCATTACAAAACTTTCTGAGTACATGTCGAGATCCAATCAAGACATAGGCCTTCTATCCTTAGAATAGCTCCCACTGTTTTCGCAGTGTGCGGGACTCTTCCTTCTTGCACATCCCATGATTGCAAGTGTACTCAATTTCCGTTATAAATATCTCTCATTGTTCTTTATTGCCTAGAACGATTCTAGAAAATCTACTTCTTAATTAACATTGCCACAATGGTATCTTAACCATCCTAATGTATTTTGATTATGGTTTTGTCGGAAACCATGCGCAATCTCAATTGTCAATTGTCACTTGTGTAACACCTTTACACAACATTGCATCATAAACACTTAGCTTTACTTCCTTAATGCTTCTGCAAGCACTTAAGGGTAATCTTTACAGCTTACTTGGTAAAGATTACTTAAATTCGATTTTGAAAACAGTTCATCATACTCAAAGCATATGAAGTGTTATACATCATTTCTTTTTAATTGATTCGGCAGCGGAAGCAAATGAAATCAATCAAATATGTTCAATTTAATTGAACTAGTCATGAATCTTATCAACATAAGACTTCTTACTGACGCTAATATCATGTGGATTTATCTTCATAAATCCGGATATTCAAGATGTATTATAATACTCCAAAAGTCTTAAATCATTCTCAATGATCAATATGTCATCCACATATCGGACTAATTAAAAATTCTGTAACTCCCACTAAACTCCATGTATAAACATAACTTCTCGACTTATCGAGAAATGTTTTATCGCATGATCAAAATGTTGATTCCAACTCATTGATGTCCTACTTAAGACCCTCTCTTAAGTTTCACATTATCTTAGGATTGCAAGAATCTACAAAACTCATGACATGTATTGAATACATTCCTTCTTTTGAAGAAGCGGGTTTTAGATTCATTTGCTACGTATTTCATAACCTCATAATGAAACACAATCCTTAAGAAGATCCAAATAGACTTAAGCATTTCAATTAGTGCAAAACCCTTTGCAACCAATCTTGCTTTGAAATATCTCTTTATTAGTGCAAAACCCTTTGTCACTAATCAAGCCTTTTCGTTTCGGATTTTCATGGCTCTAAGCCTTGTATTGAGTTGTGACTTTAAACACTCTTATATAAGTCATATGTTCATTACTTTCTAGAAGTAATCAACTTAAATCAAACAATCTCTTTTGTAAGTTATAAGCTCTTTACTTTCTTAAAAGTAGCATGAATTCATCATTTTTAACAAGTGACGAATTTAACCTCCTAGGTTTTAAAGAAACAATGTCTTACACAAAATGTCTCATGTAGCCAAGAAAGACCAGTTTCTTGCGACATAACATTCTTTGTGGCTCTTGAATAATTTTCTCCCACTCTGTCTTCTAGAAATAAACTTGTATTTTAGAAAGACAGCTTCATGAGCCGCAAACCCGTCGTACTCGTGATAATTGAAAAGGAAAAATGAGCATTTGTTTCTTGTGAAAAACTTACAACCATGGTACCCTTACCATTTCATATCTCATATGATTCGATTTAGTGGAAAAATAATTTAGACAAAAAAGATAAAATCCCCAAAAAGGATCAAGTAACTCAAAGTAACTTGATTGAAGTTCAAACCATATCGAATATCGTTTGATTTCTTATCCAACCACACATTATTCCATAATGCGTGCTAAGAGAGATTAACTTGTGATACTATATCATATTTCCTTTGGCTTATATCAAAGTCTTCACTTTGATAATCCCATCACGACTAAATCGTGATTCCTTGAACTCTTTAAACTTCTTCAAGGATTTTTCTATTTACCTTATTAAGTGAACACATTAGCGTCAACTTAAATCTTTGGTAAAAGAAAATGATCAACCTATTTTGGATCAATGATTTACAACCTCGATCTCCTTTTCAACCAAAAGGCACGAGACATCTTGCTTTGAATACAAGATACGCATATACCATTAACAATCTAATGGTTTCAAGAGTACTCGATAACTCTTTGCGTTCATCATTCCAAAATTGAAGGTTTAATCTTGGGTTACCAATTTGAGTCTTGCATCATCTTCATGATATATCGTTCTAGTTTGGTTTAGAATATTATCACCTTGATAATGGGCTAGCCATATATCAAATCGTGGTGTAAAGGGTCACAAAAGTGAAACCTCTTTTGTATCTTAACAAGTATGTATTCTTATTTAGAGTTTATGTACTTAATAGTCACAATTAAGTACAACTCTAAACCCGAAAACTAGATTTAGTACACAATGACTCTATCTCTCGACATCATTGATGCCAGTCGTCATATTCTAATCATTCTATGTATCAAGTACAACGATGTAAACCACCACCGGTTTCTAATATTGACGAAGTGGTACTAGCAAAATTTATGCCAATCATATAAACATTTAAAGAAGAAGATCCTATTAGATGTCCCACAACTAATTTGTTGATTCTTCAATAATTTGGGGTAGTTTCCTTTCTAGTGTCCAACATTTAAGACAATGGAAACTTTATCGGTCGGAATTGATAGGTTTAGTATCGTCATTCTCAACAACTTTACCTTTAACATTACCTTGTATCAATTCCATTATAATCTTTACTTCTTGAACCTCGTCCTCATCTTAACGGTTTAAGAGAATGCTCCCACTCATTTCAATGAGTCTTTGCTTTGAGAAGCAAAATTGAATTCACGAAGATTACTCTTCATTTGTTCGTTTAGTCTTAAAACTTTCATTGAAGTGGTTGCGTTATTTTGGTCAATTACGAATTCTGAAAATCTAATCACCAAAACAATTTATCGCTTCAAGGTACTTAATTCAATTAAGTATATGAAACATAATCCATTGTAAGTAGAAGTGTTAGTCATGAATCAAAAACCTGTTTGATAATGAATAACTTTAATCTATACTCTTTACAAGAGATCCTTATCAATGGTCCATTTGAGGTTTTAGAAGAAAATTCAAATTTTGTCTTTAGTTACGATGTTTTAATGGAGTTTTGAATCGAAATGATATCGTATATGAATTGTGGTAAAGAAATAGAACAATATAATAACGGAATAGTGGAAAACTTAACATTCATCGTTATATTAATACTTGTAAATAACAAGTAAAGCATTTACATAGTGACCTCTACCCAACTATGATAAATGATTCCAAGACCCAAATTAATATCGACTTGGGGCACGGTGTGCCGAAATACCCCTTATCAATATAACTCGGTGGATTAACTCTTTAATCGATTCTACTTTTAGAACTCTTGGTCGATAAAATTACATTAATATATTATCTCTAGCCCGAAACACATCCGGAAATACGTCGTGAATACTTTCGTTGAGTACAACCCAAATTTCGAATAAATGTGTCCATAATCCAAACCCATATCAATTTAGGGCACGGTGTGCCGAAATACCCTTCATTAACATGAACTCGGTGGATAAACATTCATCACCCACTTCCCCTACGTAACAAGGTTTGTACCCCGGTGTGGCCGAGTGCACTCCCTCGCGAAATAGGTTTTCATGGTTTCTACTATTTGGTAAGGCTATGTCTCAATTGATTGTTTTAGCGAGAGGTCATGTCAAATTATTATCTATCACGTTTTAAGTGAACTAAAGCGGTGAACTACGATAATTATATTTGACACGGTCGATAAACTCGATAAAATAAGGATGCATGTTTTAGTTATGGCGATTTAGCGATGCATGTGACATAAAATAAAATGCAAGCATAAAGATAAATAAATCCTAGTATGGCCTTTCCTAAAATAGAAAAACTCTTTAACTATTACAAATTCGGAAACCAACTCCATTGGTCCCTTGAACTTCGGTTGTAGCACGCATCTCGAGGTAACACCGTCTTTATGTATCGCCATTCTTGAAGACATCCGTCTTAGGGAACTCCGGAATGAATAAAATTACATAATAAATTACATAATTTCCTATTATACATTTGTAACTAAAATAAGATAAATCTATTAAATTACAAAACGGTGATACGAGATCACAATAAAAATTACAACCGAATCGATATTCCCATACATTTCGGGAAATACCAATTAAATCTAAGGCCATACTAAGTAAAATTACATAATTCAAAAATTACATAAATTAAAATTATGACAATCATAAAGAAAATGCAGCATTATAATATGTATGAACATGCTCAATTTTATGCTAAATCGCCTTTAATTAGCCAATATCGTATATTACTCGGTTTTTACGGATTTGCGTGATTTCAACATTTTATAATCACAAAAATACATAAACTCATATTTATGCATAAGTTAATTACCCTAACCTCTTAGGACTCAAAATATAGTCTTCACTAATAATTTGACCATAATTAACCCATATTTTTTAAAATTGTTCATAAATGGACTAAAAATTACAAAAATAAGCTATTAAACTTCAAATAAATCACAAAATTTCAAATAAATTCAAAATTTGAAATTTAAACTCATGAACATTCTGGAAAATTTCCATGACACTCATAATGTTCAAAATCTTAGGTTAAAAATTTCGAAATTTTTCCGGAAAAACAATGTTGCGATTTATCGATTTTAATAAAATAATCATAAAAACATGGAAAAATTATTTTCATTAACTTTTCAATTTTAGATCTGAAAAATATAATAAAATGCAACATTAGACGTTTTTCCTAAGTCATAGATTATGTTTTATTAATTTTCCACTAATAATGTCACTATTTATGCTATTTTTCTTCAAAAATCCATAAATCATGCAAAAAGACTTCTTTATAGCCAATTATTTTACACACATCTTGTAAAATTGCATGTGACAACATATTAATTTTCTATGACCAGATTCGAAATTTAACTCATATTAACCTATTTTTTACTTAAATCCGAATTTAATAATGAAAAATTCATTTTTCGAGCATAACAAGTCCAAAAATTATGAAACTTTACAGGTTATCTCAAAATAATATATGTGACAACATATCCAAAAACCAAGTGAAAATTCGAAGTATAGCTAATTTTAGACCAAAAATGACATTTTTACTCATAAAATCACATTTAAATGCCATTATTGTAAATTATGAACAATAAAAATCCGAAAAATTAACCAAAATATCCTAAAACATTTTAGGACCAGAAATATTAACATGCATGGATTAATTTCGTGATATATCATAATAACACAAATTTTACAAGTTTTATTTGTTATTCTTATAACTTGGAAAAACTTTTAACCAATTTGCATGCAAACAACCGTGGCTCAGGTACCAATTGAAGGAAATGTAGATTCATATACATACTAACATACTCTTATATGTCAAAAATAATTTGTCATAAAATTAAATACGGATTTTATGCATGCAAACAATATAACAAAGGGAAGAAATCATATTCTTACAATGGGTATTTCGGTTTATATGGGCACAAAAGAGATCTCCTTCTCTTTTGTTCTTGAGCTCTCCAAATGGAAGAACAAGGATTCAAATGTAGAATCCCTCCCAAAAGCATATACCCAAGGAATACATCTTAATAACCAATATTATTTAGATCTAGTAATAATATTAGTTTTTGCTATAAAATTGATACAAAATAAATTGTATTTTTGGCTCTTGAATCACTCGGTCAAGAGGGAGTATATGTGAGATTTTATTTCTCTAGAAAATTCATATATTGTAGAGATACACCACTTTCTTACACTAGAAAATGTTATGTGTAAAAATGATGAATGAATGAATTGAAAAGAAAAAGCTCTTTTTCTTTTCTTGTATGGTTGGCCGAAAATTGGCTTGGGTAGGATGCCCAATACTTTTTGTTTTTGCTCTTCTCAAAAGCATAGGTGGGCATGGCTAGAGATTAGACTTTAATAATTATGTTTTCTCTTATTAAAATAATCAACATAATTATTCCACTAATACTCCTAATTTTCGGTTTATACAAGATAAAATGGAAGGTCCATTTTATTTTGTCATTTGTCAAGTGTGACATATGTGACATGTTACTTGACATGTGAATTTGTAATGTATTTTTAACACATTAAAAATCAACATACTCATAAAATATGTCATTTACAAAATCGACTAGTAATTCGTAATTACTTGTACCAAAAATGTTTCCAAATTATAAACTACAACATTCTGTATTTATAATAATTTATTCATTCCGTTTCAATTGTTTCTGTAAACAATAATTTCATCTAAGTAATAAAACAATTCGATTACTTAGACCGTGTCTCATTTAATCATATTTACAATGAGATACGTAAATTATACTCACAAAATTATCCGTCAATTTTAAGCAATTTAATTAACTCGTATCGGTATACGATTAATTAAATAATCAATTAAGAGTATTTCCCTATAGGTATGACCTAAGGGGATCAACTGATCACCACCGTCGAACGACAGTAATGTCAAACTCTAGTCAGCCAATCATTACCGATATGTGTGGACCAGTTGACTTGTAAAAAAAAATTACATCCCACATGTATTCTTAAAATGAGATTTAATAATGATATTTAAATCATGTGATCGCACTATTGTTGAGGACACATTTCCCAACAAGGCATCTTCGGGATACGTCCTTGAATCATTTGCGCGCAAAGGCTCGCCAGCTGGTGTTGAAGGTGCGTTTCGAGGCTCGCCAGCCATAGGAAGGAATCATACCTGAGGCATCTTCGGGATATGTTCTTGATCTGTTTGCGCGCAAAGGCTCGCCAGCCGTGTTGAATGTGATGCGTTTTAAGGCTCGCCAACCATAGGAAGGAATCTTACCTGAGGCATCTTCGGGATATGTCCTTGAATTGCTTCTTGTGTGCGTTCAAAGGCTCGCCATCTATGTTGAATGTGCGTTTTAAGGCTCGCCAGCCATGTTGAAGGTGCGTTGTGAGGCTCGCCAGCCATGTTGAATGTCGAATAATTGACTGTGGGAAATAGCCTGAAACATGGGGCTTATTTCAAGATATTGTCTGGTAATGACTTCCAACCAGGTTAACGTTGATAGGTTAGGCTAGGGAGCAACAAACTCCAACTTGTTGGGGGTCCTAAATGAACTCCGTGGGGATGAATCATATAAGCAAAGCTCTATGGAAAACCATTTAGGGAGAGCGCTGCATCGGGATTATGAATGATGTTGTGTGGATCTTTGAAAGACCTATGCGACATCCATTTTGAAAATAGGCACTTGCTGGGGAGTTAGAAACCTCTCAGGACTCACCGGGGATATGAGTTGCTGCTCGTTGGAAGGTAGCGTATGCCATGTAATCGACACGGTTAAAGCCCTTGGACTTGACGGGTTGGCGTTTATTGGGAAGAACCCAGTACTCAGTTGGAGTGCGTTTCTCTTCTCAATATTATCTGTATGGTTAGTGACTACACAAATCCACAGTCGCATAGACAAGCACGCAACATGCAAGCATATAAGCACATAAGCATGTGAGCAGTTAACATATAAGCAACTAGCATATAATATCTCGCGTCAGGGGAGATAGGAGTTTCGAAAGTTGTGAAGCTTAATATTGAGTCTTGCTGCTCGGAGATCCATGATTTGATAGATTGGAGACAGTGACCGTTGTGACATCGACTCACGCGGACGCAAACTGACAGACTGACAATTGGGCAGTCGTGAATGTGATACAAACCCAGTATCGACATGACACGGGGGTGACTCTGACAGATTTTGCACATGTGTGTGCAACTCTTAGCCAAGAAATGGTGACAATGCGTATGAAATCCCTGAGGTAGGAGGTCCACACGGCTGGGGAACACGAATTGGTTATCTCCTCCAGACATCTTTGCCACCATTTGCTTGTTCGAGATCCCTTCTCGAGTTTTGATGATTCGGAGAGCGGAACCAAGACTTTGTCATCGCCCGAACCGAGCACTAGACTATGGGCGGTTTATTTTGGACTGTAGTCGAGACTCAAAAGATGTTTGAGGATAAAGGACGGGTGGCGTCTTGAAAGAGAAGCCCCGAGAGTGAGAAGGTGGGAAATTGACTAAACAAGAAATGGGCGACGTCTTAAGGAAGAAGCCCCCGGTAAAGAGGTATAAGATTAATTTTTGCAGCTGGGTGGGCTGCTTTGGAGGATTGATGTTGGTGGTTGAGATTGAAAGGATTATGCGGTTGTGTCCTTTTTGGGGGACTGCCTACGTATTCACGTGTTTGCGAAATCAAACCAGATCGTAGTTCTGCTGGGTGTGAAATGAGTTGAAAATTGAAGGTGTGAAAATTGAATGTGTGTAGGGGTGTGGTTGTGCCCTCGTAATAAGACTGCTTACGTATTCGCGTGTTTGCGAAATTAAACCAGATCGTAGTTCTGCATGTGTTTTGATAATTGATTTTTAGGTGTATGGTTGTGTCCTTGAAGGACTGCCTACGTATTCACGTGAAGTGAAATCAAACCAGATCGTAGTTCTGAATGTGTGTGCCTAAGCGAGTTGTTAGGACCTTAAAGTGTGAGGGTCACGACGGTAAAAGCCGTTTAGTGACTTGAAAATTGATTTGAGAGAATCCCTCCTTGATCATGAATCGAGGAGGTGTAATTTGTGAAAATGTTCCTTATCATGTGAGCAGACTAAAAAATGGACCCTAAGGGTAGACTAGGTATGTCCCGTTCTCGGTAACAAAGCATTCGAGGACTCCGTATCTGGGTTAGGGTGAAAATGGCTTCGACATTATGGAATGTGGAGCTTGGTAATGATAGGTTTGTTTGACAGATAAAAATCTGGAGGTTGTATTTTTGGTGTTTAGGCCGATGGGTTACGGCTTGTAATGTTGTGCGGAATGGGGTCTCAAGCTTGATGTGGCCTAAGCACGAAATGGTTGGTAAATAATGTGGGATCAGATTCCCATGTCTGGACCTTAAAGGTTAAGGTGTAATATTACGAGCTTGGGCGGAATCCTCAGAAGCCTAGATAGGTCTCCCTGTAGCAGTCTCTAGAAGGACTTAGGGGTGAAGCAGTTTTGGTTGAGGTTTTACTGTTTGGTGTTTTGGACTTGTCGGTCCGGGATTTGGTGTGTTGGACTCATGGGTCCTGGGCTTTGGACTTGTTGGTCCTGGACTTGGTGTTTTGGACTCATGGGTCCTGGGCTTTGAACTTGTCGGTCCTGGACTTGGTGTGTTGGACTTATGGGTCCTGGGATTTTGTGTTTGAAAAGTGACGTTTTTTTTTAATTCCGTCGTTTGAGTTTATGTGAAGATAACAAATTTGAATTTCGCTATTTTATTTTTTGTTTGAAAATGACGGTTTTATTTCCGTCTTTTGAAATTGTGGGAAATAACGAATTTCAATTTCGCTATTTCGTTTTTTTGAAAAAGACGGTTTTTAATTCTGTCGTTTGGAATTTGTGAGAATAGCGAATTTGAATTTCGCTATTTCATTTTTGTTTGGGTTAGACTAACATTTTTGTTAGACGTTTGTTTGTGTTTTTTGGATTTCGGCCTTTCGAGAAGGGTTTCAATTTGGTTTTGTTTTGATTTTGGCTTGGGCCTTGGCTTCGGCCTATGGGTTTTGCTTTTGCTTCGGCTGGATGGCTTTTCAATTGCCTGAATGGCTTTTGGTCTTTGTTGTTTTTGCTTTTGGCTTTAGCCTTGGCTTTCGCTTTCGCTTTGGTTTTTTATTTAGCTTTGTGCTTCGAGTGAACTGCTTCTGGCTTGGGCCTTTGGTTTTGGCCTTCTGCTTTGGCTCTGGGTGAATGGCTTTTGGCCTTGGCTTTGGTTTTTATTTAGCTTTGGCTTGGATGCATTGGTTCTTTGCCGTCCGTCGTTCGGGGAAGGAAAAAGTGCAAACAGGGATGTACCCGTTGGTGAGAGGTTCATACTTGGTGATGGGATGTTTTTGTGGGGAATGGGCTTGCCTTCCATCATTGATCATAAACAAGGAGATGTTCTGGTTTGTTATCTGGGTTCGTCGTAGAATCCCTTTGATAAAAGCTCGTTCTAAATTGGGTGCTATTGAAAGGTTTCTATTGCCAGACATGGAATAGGTAAAGAAAATGGACACTAAGTTTCGGGTCCTCTGCTTACTCGGTACGGAATGTCACTCGAGGGTACTCATATTGAATTGGAACAGGTTGTTTATTTTAAATCAATTTCTCAAATTAATTCTCGTTGTCAAACGGGAAATGGTAAAGGGGAGAATATATGACAGTTGGAAATTGTGCTTTCATTTAGATAAATAAGATTTTAGCACAGACTCGATGAATACGTGTGACTCATGGGGACAGCCCCCAGTTGTTCACTTAGGAATAAAAGGACAGACACTAGGATAGATATGAGAAAGCATAAGACTCGGACTCGGACTTGGACTCAATCGTAGACACGGACTCCTAATCATCATCTTCCTCCTTGAAGGTCTCCTTCGCAGCATCCAGCGGCTTGAATGTCTGGTCTTGAGCATTGACCCACTTGAGCACTTGATGTGATCAATATAAAAGCATATTTAGTCCCTGAATTAGCCTCGTTCCTATGCTTTTTAGTGCATATTTGGGTCATTTACTATCTTTAGTCCTTTGTTTTGCATATTCTTTGAGATTTTGTTTCCTTGGTAGGAGAGGAGTGCAAACCTTGCATTTTCATGGCAAAATAGAGCTAAATTGATCGAATCTAATGACCAAGCATCAAAGAGAAGACAAGACTAGAAGGCCTTTGTACATAATGTAGTAGATGGGCAATGATGAAGAAGATCCTTGCATCCCCGACAAAATCCCGGAGGATTGTTGGAAGAAGAAAAGAATAAAAGAAGAAATGGAAGCTGAGCAAGGATCCGCTCGTCCCACCCATCGGGACGCTCGTCCAGCAGCCCACCAGGACGCTCTTCCTTACCACTAGGCCGCTCGTCCAGAAGCTCCCCAATCCGCCCGTCCCGACCCTTGGACGCTCGGATTGTCCTCCAGAGAGACACGTCCTCTTCTTCCTTCATTCGAGATGCGCATATTTTTGGAAGACTAGCTAAAAGGAGACCCGCATCTTTTCTTGAGAGGAGCGATTCCTCAAGGACTTAATCGTCATTTAAGCCCTTAGTAACCCTAATTTGTGCACCTAATCCCCACTATAAATACCCCATTAGTCTAATTAGATTATCATGTTCTTCTTATCAATCTTTAGTGTAGTTTATATTATCCTAATCTCTCTTTAATATTGTAATCAACTTCTAATCAAGTATTAATACAAATCTCATTTCCTTAATTTCTCTATTGTTCATCTTTTATTTTGGGTAATTGAAGATTATTTGGGTTTATTGGGAGATTTACAACCTTCCATCAATCATCAAGTACTTCTATTATTCTTTGCATTATTATTTTGGAATCATCATTAGGTATAATTCTCTTAATCCCTTTTTAATTATTGTTAATCATCCTCATTTATTCATCATGTTTTGCTTTGTTAATATGATTGACAACCTTGTTAACATGTTAAACTTGATAATGAGTGAGTAGTTTCCTTAACTAGGGTTAATGGGTAATTAGGGGAAATCAACATGGGGGATGATTCATGCTTAATCTAATATGTTTTCATAATTTATTTGCTTGCTTGTTGTGATCTCAACTTATGCACATGTTATGTTTGATGAAATGCGAGCCTATGAATACTTGTATTTTTTACCCATCACTTACCTTTTCAATGAGACTTGTAAGACATAAACCAACTCGAGTCTTATTAGACCATGCATATAGTTGAGTAGGGAGGATTAAGTCGACTTGTAGGTGTTGTACAATCTAATCGATTCGGCTCCGGGACCCAAACCGTCCTAGGATTGTAAGATATAAACCAACTCGATTCTATCACAACAATAATTGCTTGCTTATAATTTGAGAATATGTTTGTATGATCAATTCCCATGAATCTCTGATGTGACCATAATTAGCGCATATTTAGCCCCCGAATTAGCCTTGTTCCCATGCTTTTTAGTGCATATTTGGGTCATTTATTATCTTTAGTTCTTTGTTTTGCATATTCTTTGAGATTTTGATCCCTTGGTAGGAAAGGAGTAAGAATCTTGCATTTTCATGGCAAAACGAGACTAAATTGATCGAATCCAATGACCAAGCATCAAGGAGAGACAAGATTAGAAGGCCTTTGTACATATTATAGTAGATGAGCAATGTTGAGAAAGGATCCTTGAGTCCCCAAGGAAATCCCCAAGGATTTTATGAAGAAAAGGGAAGAAAAGAAGAAGAAATGTTGCTGAGGCACAATCCGTGCGGTTTCTCCACAATCCGCCCGTCCTCCACAAGCACAATCCATGCGTTTTCCTCCAAAGACGCTCGGGTTAGCAGCCGCCACAATCCGCCCAGATTCACCTGATGACGCCCGTGTTCCACCGCCAGAATCCGCCCGTCCCGACTCCAAAACGCACGGATTCCTGTACAGCGCAATTTCGTCTTCTCCAAGCTACAAAGAAAGAAGCCATTCCTTCGAAAAATACCGGCTCCTCCCTGCTCAATCTAAAAAGTGTAATTACTAGTTTAGCCCTTAGTTAACTCTAATGCATCCCCCTAATTTCCACTATAAATACCCCATTAGTCTAATTAGAAGAGGAGGTTCTTCTTATCAATTCTTAGAGTAGTTAATATCAATCAAATCTCTCTTTAGTTTTGTAATCAACAATTAATCAAGTTTTAATACAAGTTTTATTTCCTTAATCTCTCTTTTGTTCATCCTTTATTTTGGGTAATTGAAGATTATTGGGGTTATTATTGGGAGATTGACAAACTCTCAATCAAGCATCAAGTACTTCTTTTATCTTTGCTTTATTATTGGAATCATTAGTAGGTATAATCCTCTTAATCCCTTTTTAATTATTGTTAATTACTTTCATTTGTTCATCATGTTTCATTTTGTTGGTATGATTGACAACCTTGCTAGCATGATCAACATGATAATGAGTGAGTAGTCTCCTAGCTAGGGTTAATGGGTGATTAGGGGAAACCAACATGGGAAATGATTCATGCTTAAATTAATATGCTTTCATGTTTTATTTGCTTGCTTGTTTTGATCTCAACTCATGCACATGTTATGTTTGATGAAATGCGAGCCTATGAATCCTTGCATTTTTTACCCATCACCTACCTTTTCAATGAGACTTGTAAGACATAAACCAACTCGAGTCTCATTAGACCATGCATGTTGTTGAGTAGGGAAGATTAAGTCGACTTGTAGGTGTTGTACAATCTAATCGATTCGGCTCCGGGACCCAAACTTTCCTAGGATTGTAAGATATAACCCAACTCAATCCATCACAACAATAATTGCTTGCTTATAATTTGAGAACATGTTTGTATGATCAATTCCCATGATTCCCCTATGACCCCATGACACCCTAGTGCTTTTTATCAATTGTTTACAACCCTTTTAATTCATCTTGCTTGTTTATTTTCATTGCTATTTAGTTTAGTGACCTTTTACATCAACCCAAATTGTGACACCCCTAATACACCACTAGTTTCAATAGAAATCTCATCTCAATTCCCGTCCCTTGGAATCCGACCTTTACTTGCCTCTTTACTAATTGTAGAGTTGTTTGTGAAGCTATAAATTGTGTTTTGATTCGGACGTGACCCAACGACAACACTTATTCAATTGTGAACACGAAACGGACCGATCAAAAATGGCGCCGTTGCCGGGGACGGTGTTAGCTTGATTTAGATTTTCTTATATTGTTATTAGTTGTGTCTTTCTTTGCCTTGGGGAAGTAAAACTCCTCAAGGTTTGTTCTAATTGTTTTCAAGTTGTTTGATATTTTGCATGTCTAGAAGGTCACAAGGTGATTTGTTACCTTTTGATCGTGAAATTGAAAGAACTTTGACAACCAATAGGAGACTTGCTAGGAGGAATTTGAGAGGTATTGGTGAGGTTGTAGATATTCAACCAACTATTGAGTTCATCAACCCTTTTGCAAGAGAAGGTGAGGAGAACCCATTACAAAATACCACCCAAAATCAACCTACATTGCCTAAGTTTTCATCACATTCCGTACCCACCGAGGAGAACCTACCCAATGGTACTCCCACACCACAACATCTAACCGGAAGTTTTATTGCCAAATCCGCCTTTATCCAATTAGTCGAAAGGAGCCAATTTGGGGGGATGCCTAGTGAAGACCCTCATTCTCATATGGAAACCTTTTGTGACTATTGTGATGCGATTTCTCAAACCGGTGTAACTCAAGACCAAATTCGATGGGTCTTATTTCCTTTTTCTCTAATTGGCACCGCGAAATAATGGTTGAAGGGCCTTGATAAGGCCACTCTCGGAATTGATTCTTGGAAGACGTTGGCTCTAGCTTTCTACAAAAAATTCTACCCACCGGAAAAGACTAACATGCTAAGAGCTCAAATTACGGTTTTTAAACAAAGGGATGAAGAATCTTTGTATCAAGTTTGGGAGCGGTTTGATCCGGGTGATGTCGTCACTCATCCAATCAAACACATTTATAATACTCAACAAACAACTAGTTAGCGGTAAGTCGAGGTCGATCCATGGGACGGTGTGCTTTGGGTTCTAAGTCTACCTATCTCAATTCATGCTAGTGTCACAATTTGTTTGGGGTTTGTAGTTGTGTCTAGACTAATGAAGCAATATAATAAACCAAGCAATAAAAGAAGGATGTAAACAATTAGTTAAAGATGCTAGGATGTCATGGGGTCATAGGGGATTCAAGGTTTTAGTCATACAAACATGTTTACAATTATATGCAAACAATTAGTGTTGTGGAGAAATCGAGTTGGTTTATGTCTTACGGTTCATAGGAAGGGTTGGGTCCCGGAGCCGAATCGATTAGATTGTACAACACCTACAAGTCGACTTACTTTCCTCTTATTCAACTTCTATGCATGATCTAACAAGACTCGAGTTGGGTTATATCTTACAAGTCAAGTTGAGTAGATAAGAGATGGTTGTAAATGCAAGGATTCATAGGCTTAGCATTTCATCAAACATAACATGTGCATAAAGTTGATATCACAACAAGCAAGCAATTTAATCATGTGAACATATTAGATTAAGCATGAATCAATCCCATGTTGGTTTCCCTTAATTACCCACTAATCCTAGCTAAAGGACTACTCACTCATTATCAAGTTTAACATGTTAATAAGGTTGTCAATCATACTAACAAAGCCAAACATGATGAACAAGTAATAAAGATTAACAATAATTAAAACAAGGATTAAGAGAATTATACCTATGGAGATTCCAAAATAATAATGCAAAGAATAATAGAAGAACTTGATGATTGATGGAAGGTTGTCAATCTCCCAATAATAACCCAATAATCTTCAATTACCCAATAATAAACTTGAATAATAAACTTGAACAATAATTATGGAAAGATTAATGTGTAATTTGTGGAAAGATTAAAGAGTAATCTATTCTAATCTACTCCTAATCTAATCTAAGGAAGGATTTTTCTAGCTAAAAAGGATCCCCCTTTGATTATTTACAAATGGGGTATTTATAGTAGAAATTAGGTGGATGCATTAGGGTTAACTAAGGGATAAACTAGTAATTACACTTTTTAGATGGAGCAAGGAGGAGCCGGTATCTTTTGAAGGAAGGGCTTCTTTCTTTGAAGCTTTGAAGAAGACGAAAATGTGCTGGGCTGGAATCCGAGCGTCTTTGGGAGAATCCGGGCGGATTGGTGAAGAGGAAAACGGGCGGATTAGGGAGAAGACGCGCGGATTCCGTGCATTGTGGACGGCCGGATTTCAGAGAATCCGCTCGGGTTTGACTTCAGTTTTCGTTTTCTCTTCTATTCTTCCCTTTCCTTCACTTCCATTTTATTCTTGTAGACTTGGTCTTTAGTTCTTGCTTCCTCCTCATACTAATCCATCAAATGCCGTCAAATAGCTTCCGAATATGCACGAAAGACGGGAATTTCCGCCTTATTAACTCCTTTCCTACAAAACATATAGAATGCGATAGAAAAGCAAATAGGAAGGTTTTGACGGATAAAATGGCCAAAGAAAGTTATAATAGTATGCAAAATGGGCTCAATTAGGGGACTAAATGTGCACAAATAATGTTCACATCAAATATCCCCAAACCGAACCTTTACTCGTCCCGAGTAAAGAGGTAACAAAAACTAGACCTTTATTTAAACTAACTTACTAATATAACCGATATGAGACATTTAGCGGGTCTCACTCCGCCCCTTCAACTCACAACAAGACAACCATGAGGTAGGATGCCTTCTTGCAAGGCAAGGTGGGTCTTGCCAAAATGGCGACACATCCAAACATTGAGCACACAAAATCACATAATGGATGTATCTACAAAAGAATAGCCACTTCCTCATCAAGTGGCGGAGGCACTAAAGAGGAACAAATTTAAGAGCATGTAATCCTTCACAAATACTAGTTCAACAAATTACTAAGGCTAAGAGGATGGCACTAAATCACCTCCAAATGGTGTTAAACTAGACTACTTTCGTCCTCAATTTCCAAATGCTTTCGTCAAGAGCGATCGGATGGTGGTGGAATGATGATCCCTATGATGCTAGTAGCATATAACATGACAAGTCTCGAATTCTCTACAAAAGTAAAGGTCATGGATCGTCCCAAGCTCGACAAAGTGGCTTGACAAAAAGGCTTTTTGGGAATGAAATGCTCAAATCTTTATATACAACGGGTGGATATGACTAGTATTCAAAATTGACCTCATTTCAATTTTCACATTTCAAAAATTTTAGATGGGGTTTGTCCCTTCCGGGCTAGTGTCCTTTGCTTTCGCCAATCGCTTATTAGGCAACCGGTTAACCTCTAGACAATAGCTTTTCGGGGTGATAGTCACTCTGTCTCTGGGCGGCCGAATTCACAACCGTGTAGGGGCCCAATTCAATGGATCCCGCTCCAAAGCACATCGATGTGGTACGCCTCCATCAAAGCAATTAAATTTCTCAACATTTCAACATTTCATAACATTTGAAGTTTCCTTGGCATTAAATTACTTCCACATGACAAAATTTTCGAAATGACCACTTCAAACTTATTGATAGAAAAGTATTTTTGGGTTGCCTTACCACAAGGTTAATCAAGGTCACCTAGACAAGTTAACCAAGTCCACATCGCATCACGGGGTTGGATAGGTGACTCACATGCAAACCCTTGACTAGGCTTTGGGTCATGGGTCAAAAGACACTAGTATGACACTATCTAGGGTGTTTTACAACCATTCTAGTAGGCAAAGTCTTAAGTTGAAAAAGTATTTGTAATGGCTTAGTTGCTCTTGTCAAAGTTCCTAATTAGGCATTTTTCAAAACTTTTTCTAACATGCAAGTACATGCTATGATGCAACTAATATAGACATTCTAATGCAAGTGATTCTATCAACTAATATGACATGTAAACTAAATGCAAGTCCTAAGTTCACATTGTTATACCGCATCAATCAAAATAAAGCCACATAGTCATTAACATAGAGAGGAAAAAGGAGATTGGAAAGATCATACCATGCGGTCTTCATGATCCTCGTGTCTCGGATGTGGTGTAGTCAATCAATGTGAACAAGGATGAACAAACACAATATATATAAAACAATATATACATGACTACACTACAAAAGGAAATGAACTTGTTTTTGGGTTTTTCAATTTTTCAAATTTTTATGGGTTTTGTTTTTATGAAATTAAAAGACATATTTTTCTGATTTTTCAAATTTTTCAATTTTTATCATTTTTGGAATATAAATTCCCATCCCCCACTTTATTTTGGACATTGTCCTCAATGTACATGTAGGAGTAGAAATAAAAAGGAAATACATGTTTTTGGATTTTTGATTTTTTGGAAATTGAAGTGCAAATGCAATGATATGATAAGAATGAATGCATGCTCTAACTAAATGTAATTCTATATGACATATATAACAAATGAATGCAATCTAAACTATACTATATGATGCATGATTTTTATTAAGCTATGGTCACCTATGATCAAACCTCCCCAAACCGGTTTAAACACTATTTCTAGTGTAGAAATGAATAGGTTTGGTCATTAGTAACTATGCATGAATTCTATTCTATATGCAACTATCTACATGAATCATATGAAATATAATACAATATGAAGTAACTAATGTAAATGCAATATGGGATATAATACGATTGCATGCGAAAACTATACTAAATGCAATGTATATACAAAAGAGAGAGGGAAAGATGGGTATCATACAAATGGAGGTGGTGAGGTAGGCTTCTTTCACTCGTCATCCTCATCTTGATCATAGCCATAATGATGAGAGCTCCCGGCTTGATCATACCCGCTTGCTTGACCCCAATACCCTCCTTGGTCAAATTCTCCCCCTTGATTCGAGTACCCTCCACCTTGGCTAGAGTGCCCTCCGTCGCCTCGACCCCAAGCTTGGTTCCCTTGATTAGGGAACAAGAGTTCCGGTTGTGCCCAAGAGGGCAAAGGACCATTAGGGTCAACATACCCTTGTTGAGCCATGTTATAGTATTGAGGGTAGAGGGCCAAGTAGTTGTCTTCCCTCCCTTCATGTACCCCTAGGTCCACTCTATTCATGAGTGCCATCAAATCATTAATACCCGGGTTATTGGGGATTGCCGGCCTAAATTCGGTATATGGAGTAGGGTATGGCGGGATAGGTACGTAGGAAGGTGGGCGAATAGGCCTTCCCGGTGCTCCACGAGGTATTTGGCGGTGCGGCTCTTCCCTTGGAGGGGGATTGTCAAGAATTTGGATATCAAGGAGGTAGCTTGGTGGGGGCGAGTATGGGATCAATCTTGGGTCAATGCCCGGTATCTTCCAACCTTCAAGGATCATCGAAGTGCATCCTTTGGTGTGCCACTCTACACTCCCTTCCCGAGTGTAGTTACACCATCGGTGACTGTGGAAGATGGTGTGCTCATCAATCAAAGTCTTCCCCTCAAGAGGAATATAGGTTCCTCGGGCATTAAACCCGGGACAAAGGTGGTGGGCCAACATGGTAATTAGACCTCCCATCACGAAGGTCTTGAGTTGGGTGGTTCCTTGAGCAAAATCATTGAACCTAGTAAGTATCTCAAGTGGCGTATTGAAGTTATAACGCCTCACCGCTCGAACATTCAAATAGGACTCAAGAAAAGTTAAGTCGATGAGAGTACACCTATCTTGTTCGTACCTCCCATTGATAGTACCGGCCACAAAGCGCTCGGTGAATCGAATCACCGAATGTTGGATGGCGAAGGTGTGGCAATGCTTTGGGTGGATAAAATTTCTCCCGGAGATAGCCTTCCAAAGAAGGTCCACACCAAAATTATCGGGCTTTTCGGTATAGTTGGTGGGTACTTCAAGACCGAAAACATAGGCAAATTCCTCAAGCGAAAGACGATGGTCTAGGTTGCATAACCTAAACTCCATGCCCACATTGGTGTGGGTATTTGTCACAATGTGAAGGCTACTCAAGAATTCAAGTGTGAGACTAAGGTAAGTCTCCTCGTGGGCATGGAAAAGTTTTCCAATGCCAAGGCCATTAAAGAACATCTCTGTAGGGTACCTTATCTTAAGGATTTCCAACACCCTAGTATCTATGAATTGAGTGGGTTCGTAGTTCTTACCTCGTAGCTTGATAAAGTTTGTGCGGTGGTCATCAGATTCAAAGAGCACCTCTTGAAAGTGGTCGAGTTGTTCAATTCCTCCCCTCATTAAGGGCTGGGAGCTCCTTGGTAGTACTATCTCTCGCGGCGTTGAAGAGGTTGATCCCTTGCGCTTCTTCCCGAATGATTCAACCAATTTCTTAGCCTTTCCCTTGGTGTTCATCAATGGTGCCATTTTGGTGTGGGTGATGGGAGTGTTTTTGAGGATGGGAGGGTGATTTTGAGGGTTGAGATGAGTGTTTTAGGGTTTGATAAGGTGAGGAAATGAGGGAGAAAGGGGGTGATTATATAGAAGAAAGGGGGAATCCGAACGGATAAGAGTGGGTCAAATCCGTTTTATCCGAAAGAACAGGGCAATCCGAGCGGATTTCCATCGGGACGGGCGGATTGTGAGAGAAGAAGACGGGCGTCTTTGCTCGAATCCGTACGGATTCTAACACAGCAATTTTCCTTGGTTGAGAGGTGGGAAAAGTCGGGCGTCTTGCGTCTGGGACGTGCGTCTTGGTCGGGACGGGCGTCTTGCGCAAAATCCGCCCGTATTCAGGTGCAGCACAAAATTTCGTTTCTGGGTGATATACGGGACGGGCGTCCCGTAAAGAAAACGGACGTATTGTCCAGGACGGGCGGTTTTTCTCGAATCCGCACGTCTTCCTCTACAGCTTTAATCATTTCTTCGCCGTGGGCCCTGGTCGGGCGTCTTCTGCTCCTTTCTTTCTTTTTCTTTCTTTTTCGTGAAATAACACACTCCTTTCACCGATTTTCTCTTTTTCCTTATCTTTTTCTGAAATTTGCTCATGAAACATGTAAGATGACTCTCTCTCTCTCTCCTCTCTCATGCAAGAAATTAAATGCAAATGCGATAATGTACAATATTACACAAATTAAAGGGTCCAAGAAATATCTTACAAATGGTGGTTTGAGGTAGGACTCCACCAAACTAGTTCCATTTGTAAAAATTCTTATCCATAGAGCTCAAGGCTCTTAATAAAAGATCAAAAGCTTGTGAACAAGGTCCAAATAAGCACAAGTATGGGTCGCTCAATTTGTATATGAAATTTGGCCAAGGAAGCTTGTATAATGTTCTTTCCCTTGCTTTGTCCTTAGCGTTAGAGCTTTCCCGATGCTTCAAATAAATAAGCCCATGATTCTTGTCGACACTAAGCATGAAGTGTGGTTCATTTTCATCCGTAGACTTCCACTTACCAACTTCTTCTTCAATTTCGGTGATGAGATAGCATTTTGATTTTTCAATCCTTCCAAGGTAGAAGGAGATTTTTCATAACATTGATGATCGGATACCATAGGAGTTGAGATTGTGGGTGCCAAATCTTCACAAGTAGCCTCACGAGCAATTTTCTCTTTGAGTTTTTTCATCAAGTAGCTCTTGTATGAAACTTTGGCCTTTTGAAGAAGGTCTGTCATATCCTCTTCAATGATCATTGACTCCATGATAGGTGTCAAGTGATCTTCGTGAGGAATAAAGGAAGGATGTCCTTCTTCATGATAGGGTATCTCAAAGGTCTCAAGGATAGGCTCCTCAAGCAAGGTGATATTATGAGTCCATCCGTTAGGTTCATCGTCATTGTTGCTATCTTCATATGAATCTTAAATGGGGGCTCCATGCAACTCTTTCTCCAACAACCCAACATTTACTTCAAAGGACACACCCTCATACTCACAAAGGTTAAGAGTATTTGGTTTATTCAACCTCTTGTCTTCATCATCAAATACCACACTCTTATACTCACAAGAGCTCAAGGAGGTTGGCTCTTACCATTTCTCATTTTCCATATCAAAGGTTACTACTTCAAATTTGCATTCATGCTCAATGTCCAAAGAACGGTGGGGTTTGGTTGCTTGGGATTTTTTTAATTGGGCAATTTAAATTTCCAATTCTTCTCTTTGGACAACAATGTCTTGAAGAACATCATCCCTTCTTTGGTTCTCTTCTAGCATTTGTTTGAAAAAGTTTTGTTGATCTCCCATCATTTGGAGAATCACTCTTTGCATGGGTTCATTTTCTTGTTGTGGGTAGGTGTGAAAGTGGTTGTATTGTGGCATTTGGAATTGGTTGTAAAGTGAGTATTGGGTGGGTGGTTGTTGGGGATGTTGGAAGTGGTGGTTTTGTTGGGAAAGATTGGGGTAGTAGTTAGGATTTTCATTGTATGAATAGTAAGGTAGGTTTGTGTTGACTTGCTCCTCAAACTCCCCATACCCATAGTCATACTCAAAAGATCCACCACATACTCCATATGTCAAGTCTTGCATCATCATGGTCAAGATAGAGATACAACTACAAACATGGGAACTACACAAAAACGGTAAGAACAATCCTTGAGGAACAAGTTCCTCAAGGTGAAAGAAAAATCAAAATAGACAAACAAGTAAGAACTTAATCACATAGCACCGTCCCCGGCAACGGCGCCATTTTTGATCCGGGTGATGTCGTCACTCATCCAATCAAACACATTTATAATACTCAACAAACAACTAGTTAGCGGTAAGTCTAGGTCGATCCATGGGACGGTGTGCTTTGGGTTCTAAGTCTACCTATCTCAATTCATGCTAGTGTCACAATTTGTTTGGGGTTTGTAGTTGTGTCTAGACTAATGCAAGCAATATAATAAACCAAGCAATAAAAGAAGGATGTAAACAATTAGTTAAATATGCTAGGATGTCATAGGGTCATAGGGGATTCATGGTTTTAGTCATACAAACATGTTTACAATTATATGCAAGCAATTAGTGTTGTGGAGAAACCGAGTTGGTTTATGTCTTACGGTTCATAGGAAGGGTTGGGTCCCGGAGCCGAATCGATTAGATTGTACAACACCTACAAGTCGACTTACTTTCCTCCTATTCAACTTCTATGCATGATCTAACAAGACTCGAGTTGGGTTATATCTTACAAGTCAAGTTGAGTAGATAAGAGTGGTTGTAAATGCAAGGATTCTTAGGCTTAGCATTTCATCAAACATAACATGTGCATAAAGTTGACATCACAACAAGCAAGCAATTTAATCATGTGAACATATTAGATTAAGCATGAATCAATCCCATGTTGATTTCCCTTAATTACCCACTAATCCTAGCTAAAGGACTACTCACTCATTATCAAGTTTAACATGTTAATAAGGTTGTCAATCATACTAACAAAGCCAAACATGATGAACAAGTAATAAAGATTAACAATAATTAAAACAAGGATTAAGAGAATTATACCTATGGAGATTCCAAAATAATAATGCAAAGAATAATAGAAGAACTTGATGATTGATGGAAGGTTGTCAATCTCCCAATAATAACCCAATAATCTTCAATTACCCAATAATAAACTTGAATAATAAACTTGAACAATAATTATGGAAAGATTAATGTGTAATTTGTGGAAAGATTAAAGAGTAATCTATTCTAATCTACTCCTAATCTAATCTAAGGAAGGTTTTTTCTAGCTAAAAAGGATCCCCCTTTGATTATTTACAAATGGGGTATTTATAGTAGAAATTAGGTGGATGCATTAGGGTTAACTAAGGGATAAACTAGTAATTACACTTTTTAGATGGAGCAAGGAGGAGCCGGTATCTTTTGAAGGAAGGGCTTCTTTCTTTGAAGCTTTGAAGAAGACAAAAATGTGCTGGGCTGGAATCCGAGCGTCTTTGGGAGAATCCGGGCGGATTGGTGAAGAGGAAAACGGGTGGATTAGGGAGAAGACGCACGGATTCCGTGCATTGTGGACGGCCGGATTTCAGAGAATCCGCTCGGGTTTGACTTCAATTTTCGTTTTCTCTTCTATTCTTCCCTTTCCTTCACTTCCATTTTATTCTTGTAGGCTTGGTCTTTAGTTCTTGCTTCCTCCTCATACTAATCCATCAAATGCCGTCAAATAGCTTCCGAATATGCACGAAAGACGGGAATTTCCGCCTTATTAACTCCTTTCCTACAAAACATATAGAATGCGATAGAAAAGCAAATAGGAACGTTTTGACGGATAAAATGGCCAAAGAAAGTTATAATAGTATGCAAAATGGGCTCAATTAGGGGACTAAATGTGCGCAAATAATGTTCACATCACGGTTCAAGGGAATTTGTCGCTCATGTCCTCACCATGGACTTAGCGAATGGTTCTTGGTACAACAATTTTGGAACGGTTTATATGAAGATTCAAGGAACATTCTCAACATGGGATCAAATGGAATGTTCACCGAAGTTGATGACAATCAAACATGGAACAAAATTGAGGAAATGGCGGTCCATAACTCACAATATAGTAGACCTCGCAAGGCTACTAGAGGAGGAAAGCATGAAGTGGACTCCGTTACTCAATTGGGTGCTCAACTTAGTGCTCACATTGACACAATCAATTTGAAGTTTGAAAAAGCTATGGCTAGACTTGAAGAAGCCTCAAAATCACCAAAGCATCATGTTAATGCCATGACGGCATCTTCATCAATCCCAAGTGGGATATGTGAGAATTGCGGAACTTTGGGACATGACCAAAGTGAATGTAGGGGAACAAATGAACAAGTGAATGCTTTCCAAGCATACAAGAGTGGTACCCCTTATTCCAACTATTACAATGAAAACACCAAATTCCATCCAAATCTCTCATACAAAAGCCAAAATGTTCAAAACCCTCAAACAACATACACCCCACCTCCCATGAGAAACCAAAATCAAAGACCCTTTTACAACCAAAACCAAGGTTACCAAAATCAAAATCCATACAATCACCAAAATGACCAAGGTTTTGATGTTCAAAAAGCGGTCCTCCAAATGCAAAAGAATCAACAAGAATTTTTCACTCAAATGCAAAAAGATAGTCAAGCAAAGGAAACCACCATCAACAATATCCTAGCTCACACCAAGATGTTGGAAACCCAATTGACTCAACTAGCATCTTCAAGCTCACAAAGACAAAAGGGGCAATTATCACCTCAAAGTAATCCCCCAAGACATGAAACGGTTAGTGCCATTCACTTGAGAAGTGGTACAAGGTATGAAGCACCGAAGAAGCAAGTTGAGGATGAAGTTGTGGAAGCTAGTGATAAGGAAGAAATTGTGCAAAACTCCAAAGATGGAGAATCATCAAAACAAGAAATTTCAAAGAAAAATGAAGACAAGGTCATGGAGAAGGAGCCCATTGTGATTAAACTTCCTTTTCCAAGTCGTCAAGACAAGCCCAAATTTGATGACCAACTTGGAAAGTTTATGGAAATTGTGAAGAATTTGGAAGTCTCGATTCCTTTCACGGAATTAATCAATCACGTGCCGGCCTATGCGAAATACATAAAAGACATCCTCACAAAGAAGAAGTCGATTCGGAAGCTTGAGACTATCGCCTTCACTAAGGTGAGTAGTGCTATACTTTAAGGGAGTTCACCTCCAAAACTAAAGGATCCGGGAAGCTTCTCAATACCGTGTACCATTGGCGACACCACGATCAACAAAGCCTTATGTGATCTAGGGGCTAGTGTGAGTGTTATGCCGTACTCGGTGAGTAAAAGGTTGGGGATAGGAGAGCTTAAATGCACCAATATCACACTCCAAATGGCCGATAGATCGACGAAGGCACCATTAGGGATATGGGAAGATGTTCCCGTACGAATTGGGAAGTTTTTCATCCCGGTGGACTTTGTCATTGTTGATATGGAGGAAGATTCCAACATTCCAATCATTCTAGGAAGACCTTTCTTACACACCGCGGGTGCGGTGATTGATGTGAAACATGGTGAGCTCACTTTAGAAGTGCGAGATGAAAGTATAACTTTTAATCTTGACAAGACTATGAGAGCTCCTCGTTTGCATGAACCGTGTTTCATGATTGATCATTATAGCCGGAAAGATGATAGGAGGAAGTCGGAACTCCAATGGAAGAAGAAAATTGAAGATGCTCCATTCAAAGAGCAAGTGAATTGTGATAAAGAGAGCTTGCAAGGCTCATTAAAATCAAGCAAAGAAGAAGAGGATGGCCTCATTGGCCAAGAGAAGAAATTGGGAGAGTTGTCTCCATCAAATCAAGAGATTTTCAATGATCAACTTAATGAAGTTTGTGGTCTTTGGGACGACGAATTTGAAGGGATTTTTAATCCCTACATTGGTAATGCCATCGATCAAGACCGACAACAAGGGCCAAGGTCTATTGAAGAGCTTTATAACGATAATGAACAAGCTTTTGATTATTTCTTCAAGGTGTTGAGCAACATCAACAACACCTTGGACATGCCCCCTTGACATCTCATCAAGAATGAGAGTTTGGTGGAGTCCTCCCTAAACCACCATTTGTAAATATTTCTAACTCCCTAACTCGCACTTCAATTCTTATATTGCATTTTTGTCATCTTTGGATTTTTATACTTTGATCAAGATAATTGTCATGTTTGAGAGAAGTGAGGGAGGGACTAATGATTTCAATTGATGTGTAGTGCTTTAGCTTAGTGTGGGGATGGCAATTGCCTAGGCTATCCATGCCTTAGTAGTGCCCCCACAATGAAGAACACAAGATATGAAGAAGAATGGAAGAATGACAAGGGATATGCATTGTACACGGATGGAACTGAATCCGGGTACAAAGGGGTCGAATCCGAGCGGATTCAGGAGAATCCGCCCGTCTTCAGACAATCCGGATGTGTTGGGTAGAAGACGCACGTCCCTCTGAGCTGAACTTTTGAAATATTTTTTACTGTAACCAAATCCGGGCGTCCTGAATTCGAATCCGCCCGTCTTTGAGAATCCGCCCGTCTTGAAGGGAAGACGCCCGTCTTCTTGGCTGAGGAAAACAAGAAAAATTGATGTGAAGGAATCCGCCCGTCTTCTGCAGAAGACGCCCGTCCCGTGTCTGCGAATCCGAGCATCTTCACTGAAAGACGCCCGTCTTTAGGCGAGTTTTTCCCAACCCAGAAAAGGCAGAAACCGCACGGATTGCCCCTGCAGTTCGAATTTTTCGGGCTTTATAAAACCCCTCCCACATTCATTTCTTCATTCCTTCATTCATAACACTACTCATAAACATCAAAACCCTCATCCTCTCCATCACAAAAACAAAATTCCTCAACTACATTCACCAAAATCAAATCAAAACATCCTTCTAACAACAAATCAATCACTCCTTTTTCAATAAAAATCAAAACCAAGCACAAAATCTTCAACCTTTGAGTCGATTTTCGAATTCATAAAGGCAAAGCCTTTCACCTTTAAATCGATTTGGGTACACCACAAATTGAAGATTTTTCATTCTTTTCTTGGTTAATTCATCAATGGCAAGGACTAAGGGAGCAACAAAGGCAACAAAGGCAAAGGCAAAGACACTTTCATTAAGGCAAAAGAGTCTTCAAGCAAAGAAAGCATTGGCTATGGTGGTAGCAAACCCAAACTTGGAAGTGCAACAACAACAACAACAACAACAACCTTCTATGGGAGCAACAACATCTACTACTCCGGAAATTGATCAACTTTCGCACTATCCGGAGGTAACTTTCATTTCCAAAACCCATAGAGACACTTTTGCCAAGTTTGCTAGGAAATCATTTCAATCCACCAAGTTTATTTGTGAAGATACCTTAGATAAGTTGGGTGTCCTTGAGCAAACTAGAGCCTTCTTTAAAGCCATGGGGTTGAAGAAATTGTTTGAATCAAAAGAATTGACATACCCCTCCCTTACCTTGGAATTTTTGAGTTCTTTGAAAGTCAACAAGGTTGAGTCTAGGGAGAACCTCGAGTTTCGTCTAGCTAATGTTAGTAGATGCATCTCCTTTAGGGAAATGGGTGAAACTTTGGGTCTTAGTGATGAACCGAGTTATTTTAAGAATGTTGGAAAGTATGACCCCGACCCTCTTTGGGAGGCAATTTCCGGAAGGAAATTTGAGGACTTTCATGCGAGTCGTGCTCTTTTAGTCCACCATCCGGGCATAAGAGTATGGTACAAGGTCATAGGAAACACCATCATTGCAAGAAAAGATGCCAACCATTTCACCAAACTTGATTTTGTTCTTCTTGAGTCGGCTTTGAACATTGGAAGAGTACACACCAAGCCTTTCAACTCTTTAAGGCTTTTGGTGGATAGATGGCTCAACATTGATTGTGGGAAGAAAGGCACTACCGTTATTGTGAATGGCGGCCTAGTCACTATCCTAGCTAAATACTTTGATCCTAACTTCAACAAAGATAACAAGTATGAAGCGAAAGAGGGTGGTCATCTTGTTGATTTGCATACTATGATACACAAGTACAAGTGGGTTGCCCATAACCCTCTTGACACCAAGTATGGATGGCTCACTAGTGAGGCTAGATCGTTTACTTTGCCTTCAAAGATTTGTCGTCTAAGCGTCCACCGGACCAATTATCTACTTCCCCTTTCAAAAGAGGCCGAGTATATTATCCGACAACAAAAGGGTGAACTTGAAATGCCCTCCTCTTCCATTGTCACACCACCCTACCCTTTCGAGTACCAAGAGTTCAAGCCCGATGGAATTGAAGCAAGAAATGATTATTTGACTCTTCTCATGCAAGCAATGCACAAGCAAGCCTTTGAGGATCAGAAAAATGCTTACTTGGCTCAATATCCACCCCTCCTACACTTAGCTAGGCAAGGACTACTTGATCCATCATGTCCTTTGCCTAGTTGGGCGGATAGAGAAGTCCTATTTCCGAGTGCATCTAGGGTTGTTCCGGGTGACAATGAGGTTGTCGGTAATGAAGAGGTTGATGATAACATTGATGAGGAAGCAAGTGAAGAAGGAGAAGAGGATGATGAGCAAGGTAAAGAAGAAAGTGAAAAAGCAAATGAAGAGGGAAGTGGCAATGAGACCACTTCTAATGAGGAAAGTGATGGTAGTGATGATATGATGGAAGATTAGCAAGCTTTGGAAGCTCCTACCCTCTCATGGTTTGTCTATTTCTCTCTTTGTTTTAATTATTTTTCTTGATCATTGTTGGAGTAGTCCTAACACCATAGATGACTCACACCTCGGTACCATTGAGGCGTTCTCATTTTATTGTTCCCACTTTCAAAATCCAAAATGACATATTAGTTTCATGCATTGCATAGTGTGTGCATGAACTATACCCATCCTTAGGACATTAGCAATAGTGTCCAAATCGGTTTGGGGAAGTTAATGCATACACAACGGGAGGTAATCTAAATTATCCTCTCCGTCATAAACAAAAACCATGCATAATGTAGTGTAGATTGCATTTCGTGTAGAAATCATGCATCATCTTTGTATAATTTCCCATCATTTTGGCCATTGAGGACAATGCCCATATTAGTGTGGGGATGGGAATTCTAACACTTAACTCTTATTCAAAAATCCAAAAAAATTTGAAAATTGAAAACCCAAAAACATGTTCATTTCCTTTGTAGTGTAGTCATGTATATATTGTTGTATATATTGTGTTTGTTCACATTGATCGACTACGCCACATCCGAGACATGAGGATCATGAAGACCGCATGGTATGATCTTTCCAATCTCCTTTTTCCTCTTTATGTTAATGACTATGTGGCTTTATTTTGATTGATGCGGTGTAACAATGTGAACTTAGGACTTGCATTTAGTTTATATGCCATATTAGTTGGTAGAATCACTTGCATTAGGATGTTTATCTTAGTTGCATCATAGCATGTAGTTGCATTTAGATAAAAAAAAGTTTTGAAAAATGCCTAATTAGGAACTTTGACAAAGAGCAACTAAGCCATTACAAATACTCTTTCAACTTAAGACTTTGCCTACTAGAATGATTGTAAAACACCCTAGATAGTGTCATACTAGTGTTTTTTGACCCATGACCCAAAGCCTAGTCAAGGGTTTGCATGTGAGTCACCTATCCAACCCCGTGATGCGATGTGGACTTGGTTAACTTGTCTAGGTGACCTTGATTGACCTTGTGGTAAGGCAACCCAAAAAACACTTTCTATCAATAAGTTTGAAGTGCTCATTTCGAAAGTTTTGTCATGTGGAAGTAATTTAATGCTAAGGAAACCTCAAATGTTATGAATTGTTGAAATGTTGAGAAATTTAATTGTTTTGATGGAGGCGTACCACTTTGATGTGATTTGGAGCGGGATCCATTGAATTGGGCCCCCACACGGTTGTGAATTCGACCGCCCAGAGACAGAGTGACTATCACCCCGAAAAGCTATTGTCTAGAGGTTAACCGGTTGCCTAATAAGCGATTGGCGAAAGCAAAGGACACTAGCCCGGAAGGGACAAACCCCATCTTAAAGTTTTGAAATGTGAAAGTTAAATGAGGTCAATTTTTGAATACTAGTCATATCCACCCGTTGTGTATAACGATTTGAGCATTTCATTCCCAAAAAGCCTTTTGTCAAGCCACTTTGTCGAGCTTGGGACGATCCATGACCTTTACTTTTGTAGAGAATTCGAGACTTGTCATGTCATATGCTACTAGCATCATAGGGATCTTCATTCCACCACCATCTGATCGCTCTTGACGAAAGCATTTGGAAATTGAGGACGAAAGTAGTCTAGTTTAACACCATTTGGAGGTGATTTAGTGCCATCCTCTTAGCCTTAGTAATTTGTTGAACTAGTATTTGTGAAGGATTACATGCTCTTAAATTTGTTCCTCTTTAGTGCCTCCGCCACTTGATGAGGAAGTGGCTATTCCTTTTGTAGTTGCATCCATTATGTGATTTTGTGTGCTTAATGTTTGGATGTGTCGCCATTTTGGCAAGACCCACCTTGCCTTGCAAGAAGGCATCCTACCTCATGGTTGTCTTGTTGTGAGTTGAAGGGGCGGAGTGAGACCCGCTAATTGTCTCATATCGGCTATGTTATTAGGTTAGTTTAAATAATGGTCCTAGTCTTTGTCACCTCTTTACTCGGGACGAGCAAAGGTTCGGTTTGGGGATATTTGATGTGACCATAATTAGCGCATATTTAGCCCCCGAATTAGCCTTGTTCCCATGCTTTTTAGTGCATATTTGGGTCATTTTTTATCTTTAGTTCTTTGTTTTACATATTCTTTGAGATTTTGATCCCTTGGTAGGAAAGGAGTAAGAATCTTGCATTTTTATGGCAAAACGAGACTAAATTGATCGAATCCAATGACCAAGCATCAAGGAGAGACAAGATTAGAAGGCCTTTGTACATATTATAGTAGATGAGCAATGTTGAGAAAGGATCCTTGAGTCCCCAAGGAAATCCCCAAGGATTTTATGAAGAAAAGGGAAGAAAAGAAGAAGAAATGTTGCTGAGGCACAATCCGTGCGGTTTCTCCACAATCCCCCCGTCCTCCACAAGCACAATCCGTGCGTTTTCCTCCAAAGACGCTCGGGTTAGCAGCCGCCAGAATCCGCCCGGATTCACCTGAAGACGCCCGTGTTCCACCGCCAGAATCCGACCGTCCCGACTACAAAACGCACGGATTCCTGTACAGCGCAATTTCGTCTTCTCCAAGCTACAAAGAAAGAAGCCCTTCCTTCGAAAAATACCGGCTCCTCCCTGCTCAATCTAAAAAGTTTAATTACTAGTTTATCCCTTAGTTAACCCTAATGCATCCCCCTAATTTCCATTATACATACCCCATTAGTCTAATTAGAAGAGGAGGTTCTTCTTATCAATTCTTAGAGTAGTTAATATCAATCAAATCTCTCTTTAGTTTTGTAATCAACAATTAATCAAGTTTTAATACAAGTTTTATTTCCTTAATCTCTCTTTTGTTCATCCTTTATTTTGGGTAATTGAAGATTATTTGGGTTATTATTGGGAGATTGACAACCTCTCAATCAAGCATCAAGTACTTCTTTTATCTTTGCATTATTATTGGAATCATTAGTAGGTATAATCCTCTTAATCCCTTTTTAATTATTGTTAATTACTTTCATTTGTTCATCATGTTTCATTTTGTTGGTATGATTGACAACCTTGCTAGCATGATCAACATGAGTGAGTAGTCTCCTAGCTAGGGTTAATGGGTGATTAGGGGAAACCAACATGGGGAATGATTCATGCTTAAATTAATATGCTTTCATGTTTTATTTGCTTGCTTGTTTTGATCTCAACTCATGCACATGTTATGTTTGATGAAATGCGAGCCTATGAATCCTTGCATTTTTTACCCATCACCTACCTTTTCAATGAGACTTGTAAGACATAAACCAACTCGAGTCTCATTAGACCATGCATGTTGTTGGGTAGGGAAGATTAAGTCGACTTGTAGGTGTTGTACAATCTAATCGATTCGGCTCCGGGACCCAAACTTTCCTAGGATTGTAAGATATAACCCAACTTAATCCATCACAACAATAATTGCTTGCTTATAATTTGAGAACATGTTTGTATGATCAATTCCCATGATTCCCCTATGACCCCATGACACCCTAGTGCTTTTTATCAATTGTTTACAACCCTTTTAATTCATCTTGCTTGTTTATTTTCATTGCTATTTAGTTTAGTGACCTTCTACATCAACCCAAATTGTGACACCCCTAAGACACCACTAGTTTCAATAGAAATCTCATCTCAATTCCCGTCCCTTGGGATCCGACCTTTACTTGCCTCTTTACTAATTGTAGAGTTGTTTGTGAAGCTATAAATTGTGTTTTGATTCGGACGTGACCCAACGACAACACTTATTCAATTGTGAACACGAAACGGACCGATCAATCTCCTATGAACCCATGAAACCCTAGTGCTTTTAATCAATTGTTTACATCTCATTTTAGTCATCTTTCTTGGTTACTTTAATTGTTATTTAGTTTAGTGATCTTCTTATCTCAACTCAAATTGTGACACCCCTAGACACCACTACTTGCAATCGAAAATCCTACAACAATACCCGTCCCTTGGGATCCGACCTTTACTTACCTCTTTACTAGTACTAGAGTTGTTTATGAAGTTATAAATATTGTTTTGGTCTAGGTGCTCCTAACGACAAGTAACCAAAATCTAAGCTCAAAGCGGACCGACCAAAAATGGCGCCGTTGTCGGGGACGGTGTTAACTTGATTTGATTTTCTTTGATTTTTATTAGTTGTGTCTTTCTTTGCCTTGGGGAAGTAAAACTCCTCAAGGTTTATTCTAATTGTTTTCGAGTTGTTTGATATTTTGCATGTCTAGAAGATCACAAGGTAACTTGTTACCCATTGATCACGAAATTGAAAGGACTTTGACAACCAATAGAAGACTTGCTAGAAATACTTTGACAGGTATTTGTGAGGTTGTAGATATTCAACCAAACACTATTGAGTTCATCAACCCTTTTTCAAGACAAGGTGAGGAGAACCCAACACGAAATCAATTACACAATCAACCCACAATGCCTAAGTTTTCATCACATTCCGTACCAACCGAGGAGAACCTACCCAATGGTACTCCCACACCACAACACTTAACCGGAAATTTCATTGCAAAATCCGCATTTATCCAATTAGTCGAAAGAAGCCAATTTGGGGGGATGCCTAGTGAAGACCCTCATTCCCACATGGAAACTTTTTGTGACTATTGTGATGCGATTTCACAAACCGGAGTGACTAAAGACCAAATTCGATGGGTCTTATTTCCTTTTTCTCTAATTGGCACCGCGAAACAATGGTTGAAGAGCCTTGATAAGGCTACTCTTGGAATTGACTCTTGGAAGAAGTTGGCTCTAGCTTTCTACAAAAAATTCTACCCTCCGGAAAAGACTAACATGCTAAGAGCTCAAAATACGGGTTTTAAGCAAAGGGATGAAGAATCTTTGTATGAAGCTTGGGAGTGATTCAAAGGAATTTGTCGCTGATTTCCTCATCATGGACTTAGCGAGTGGTTCTTGGTACAAAAATTTTGGAATGGTCTTTATGAAGACTCAAGAAACATTCTCAACATGGGATCAAATGGTATGTTCACCGAAGTTGACGATAATCAAACTTGGAACAAGATTGAGGAAATGGCGGTCCATAATTCACAATATAGTAGACCTCGCAAGGCTACTAGAGGAGGAAAGCATAAAGTGGACTCTATTACTCAATTGGGTGGTCAACTTAGTGCTCATATTGATACCATCAACTTGAAGTTTGAGAAGGCTATGGCTAAGCTTGAAGAAGCCTCAAAATCACCAAAGCATCATGTTAATGCCATGGTGGCATCTTCATCAATCCCAAGTGGGATATGTTAGAATTGTGGAACTTTGGGACATGACCAAAGTGAATGTAGGGGAACAAATGAGCAAGTGAATGCTTTTCAAGCATACAAAAGTGGTACCCCTTATTCCAATATTACAATGAAAACACCAAATTCCACCCAAATCTCTCATACAAAAGCCAAAATGTTCAAAACCCTCCACCAACATACACCCCACCTCCCATGAAAAACCAAAATCAAAGACCCTTTTACAACCAAAACCAAGGTTATCAAAATCAAACTCCATACAATCAACAAAATGACCAAGGTTTTGATGTTCAAAAAGCGGTCCTCCAAATGCAAAAGAATCAACAAGAATTTTTCACTCAAATGCAAAAAGATAGCCAAGCAAAAGACATCACCATCAACAACATCCTAGCCCACACAAAAATGTTGGAAACTCAAATGACCCAACTAGCATCTTCAAACTCTCAAAGACAAAAGGGGCAATTACCACCTTAAAGTAATCCCCCAAGACATGAAACAGTTAGTGCCATTCACTTAAGGAGTGGTACGAGATATGAAGGACCAAAGAAGCAAGTTGAGGATGAAGTTGTGGAAAGTAGTGACAAGGAAAGAGTTGTGCAAAACACTAGGGAAGAAGAACCCACCAATCAAGAAGTTTCAAAGAAAAGTGAAGAAAAGGCCAAAGATAAGGAGCCCATTGTGATTAGACTTCCATTCCGGAGTCGTCAACCTAAGCCTAAGTTTGATGACCAACTTGGAAAATTCATGGAAATTGTGAAGAATTTAGAAGTCTCGATTCCTTTCACGGAATTGATCAATCACGTTCCGGCCTATGCAAAGTACATGAAGGACATCCTTACAAAGAAGAAATCAATCCGGAAGCTTGAGACTATTGCCTTCACTAAGGTGAGTAGTGTCATCCTTCAAGGGAGTTCACCTCCAAAACTCAAGGATCCGGGAAGTTTCTCCATTCTATGCACTATTGGTGACACTACAATCAACAAAGCTCTATGTGACCTTGGGGCAAGTGTTAGTGTCATGCCATATTCGGTTAGCAAGAGGCTAGGAATGGGAGAACTCAAATGTAACAACATCACGCTTCAAATGGCGGATAGATCAACAAATACACCTCTAGGGGTATGGGAAGATGTTCCCGTGAGAATTGGAAAATTTTTCATCCCGGTGGATTTTGTTATTGTTGACATGGAAGAAGACTCCAACATTCCTATTATCTTAGGAAGACCTTTCTTGCACACCGCGGCAGCGGTGATCGATGTGAAGCATGGAGAACTCACCCTTAAAGTGGGAGATGAAACCATCACTTTCAATCTTGACAAGACCATGAGAGCTCCCCGATTGCATGAGCCATGTTTTATGGTTGATCACTATAGCCGGAAGGATGATAAGAAGAAGTTGGAATTTCAATGGAAAAAGAAAGTGGATGATGCTCCATCAAAAGAGCAAGGAAATAGCAACAATGAGAGCTTGAAAAGCTCACCCATGACAAGTGAAGAAGATGGCCTCATTGGCCAAGACAAGACAGAAGGAGAGTTGTCTCTATCAACTCAAGAAATTTTTAATGATCAAGTAGTCGAAGTTTGCGGTCTTTGGGATGATGAGTTCGAAGGGATATGCAATCCCTATATTGGTAATGCTATGAACCAAGACCGTCATGGAGAACAACAAGTGTAAAAATATATTGAGGACCTTTATCCTGATAATGAGCAAGCCTTCGACTACTTCTTCAAGGTGTTGAATAACATCAACAACACCTTGAACATGCCCCCTTGACATCTCACATTGGATGAGAGTTTGGTGGAGTCCTCCCTAAACCACCATTTGTAAATATTCTAACTCCCTAACTTGTATTTCAATTATTACATTGCATTTTTGTCATTTTTGAATTTATATTTTTATGCCTTGATCAAGATATTCATCATTTTGAGAGAAGTGAGGGAGGGACTTATGATTTTATTGATGTGTAGTGCTTTACCTTAGTGTGGGGATAGCAATTGAATTGCCTAGGCTATTCATGCCTTTGTAGTGCCCCTACAATGAAGAACACAAGAATTGAAGAATGAAAATGACACGGGTTACGAAGTACCCACGGATGGGCTTGAATCCGTGTTGTCAAGGAAGAACCCGAGCGGCCAAACTGACAATCCGCTCGTTCTGAAGAACCCGAGCGTCCAAAGTCACCAGACGCTCGTCTGGTAGAGCTGCAGAATCCAAAAAACTGGTCTGTAAAAGAATCCGAGCGTCTCAGCTGAGAAGACGCTCGTCTCAGTTTGGACGATCGCTCTTCACAAAAGACGCTCGTCTTTTTAATGGCAAAAATCTGGGATTTTCTCTGTAAAGGAATCCGAGCGTCCACTCAGAAACACGCTCGTCCCTCTACAAAGAATCCGCTCGTCTTAGAAGCAAGACGCTCGTCCTGTGGCGTCTTTTCCTGACCCAAACATTGAGGAATCCCAGCGTCCCGACACCTGGTCCGCTCGTCCTCCACTGCACTTTCAAATATAACGGTTGATTTAAACCCTTTTTCTCTCATTCTTCTCATTTCTTCAACATACAAAGACTACCCACTACCCAAAAACCCCAAAAACCTTCATCCTCTCCATCAACAAAATCAAATTTCCTCAACCAAACTTAACCAAATCAAATCCAAACTTCCTCACAACAAAAATTAATCACTCCTTTTTGCAACAACAAGTGATTCAAACACCAAAATCTTCAACCTTTGAGTCGATTTTTAGGATATAAAGCAACATTCATTCATCCTAAATCGATTTGGGTATCACTAAAATTGAATATTTCAGCCTCTCATTGGTGTAATCAAGCAAAGGAGAATGGCAAGAACTAAAGGAGGCAACAAGGCACCCCAAAAGAAGACACTTTCCAAAAGGCAACTAGCTCTTCAAGCAAAACAATTGTCAAAGGCATTGGTAGTCCATGAGGCAAGGTTGGAGGTTCAACAACAAGATCCCCCTATGGAAGCTACAACATCAACAACTCCGGTCATTGAACAATTATCCAATTATCCGGAGGTAACTTTCACTTCCGACTCTCATAGGGAGAAATTCCTTCTCTTTTCTAAGAAACCCATCATGCCTACTAAGTTTATTTGTGAAGATGCATTGTTAAAATTGGGTGTTATTGAACAAACCAAAACCTTCTTTGAGTCTATGGGATTGGGTAAATTGTTTACAATGAAAGAATTCACATACCCCTCCCTCACCTTGGGATTTTTAAGTTCTTTGAAAGTCACAAGGGTGGAGACTCGAACCAACATCGAGTTTCGTCTTGAAAATGTTGATAGACGCATAACTTATGGCGAATTGGGTAAGATATTAGGCCTTAGTGATAACCCGAAATATACAAAGACTCCTATCAAGTATGACCCCGCTCCTCTTTGGATGGCAATTTCCGGAAAGAAATTCATACGCTTTCATGATTGTCGTGCTCTCTTAGTCCACCATCCGGGCATTAGAGTATGGCATAAGGTCATTGGGAATACTTTGATAGCTAGAAATGGCACAAATCATCTTACCAAACTCGATTATATTCTTCTTGAGTCGGCCTTGAACATTGGGAGGGAATTTACCAAGCCATACAATGCTCTAAGACTTAATGTCGATTGTGGCAAAGAAGGCACCGCCTTTATTGTCAATGGAGGACTAGTTACCCATTTGGCTAAACATTTTAACCGGGATTTCAACAAAAACAACACTTATGTGCCGGTTAAAGGAGGCCATCTTGTTGATATGGACACCATGATTCACAAGTTCAAGTGGGTCAAGCACGACACTCTTGACGACAAATATGGGTGGTTAACAAATGAAGCTAGATCCTTCACCTTGCCTTCCAAAATTTGTCGATTGAATGTTCACCGACCGAACTACCTTCTCCCACTCTCCGAAGAGACCGAGTATATCATTCAACAACAAAGGGGCGAAATTGCCGAGCCCTCATCCTCCATTATCACCCCACCTTACCCATTTGAATACCACGAGTTCAAACCTAAGGATGTCGAAGTGGGAAATGATTACTTGACACTACTCATGAGGGAAATGCACAAGCAAGCTTACAATGATAGAGTGGATGCTTACAAGGCCCAATATCCACCCCTCCTACATCTAGCTAGGCAAGGATTTCTTGATCCGTCTTGTCCTTTGCCTAGTTGGGCGGATAGGGAAGTATTCTTTCCTAGCATTCCTAGTGGTGGTAGACCGGGTGGAGAGGAGATGGTTGTTGAAGAGGGTGGTGACCAAGAAGGAGGAGAAGAAGAAGAGGTTCAAGAAGAAGAAGTCCAAGAAGAGGAAGACGAAAGTGAGGAAGAACAAGCAAGTGAAAGTGAGAGTGGACATGATTCCACATCTATGGAGGTTGATGATGCCTTAAGAGAGGAGGATGATGATGATGATGATGATACGATGGATGAAGATTAGCAAACTTTGGAGGCTCCTACATTCTTACACCTCCCTTATAGTTTGTCTACTTCTCTTGTTTTTATTTTATCTTGATCATTTATTTTGTGGAGTCCTAGCAACATTGGAGGACTAACACCTTGGCTTCATTAAGGTGTTCTTTATCTCTGTTTCCAACTTGTAAAATCCAAAATGACAATCTTTAGTTTCATGCATTGCATTCTATGTGCATAAACTCCCCCAAAATTCATGCCATTAGAAATAATGTCTATTTTGGTTTGGGGAAGTTCATACATATGCATTGGGAGCTAATTTAAATTATGCTCTCCGCCATAACAAAAACACATGCATCATGTGGTGTAGCTTAGTATAGTTTGCATTTAGTTTAGAAATCATGCATATTCATTGCATAATTTCCTATCGTATTGGCCATTGAGGACAATGCCCATACTAGTGTGGGGATGGGAAATTCTAACTTGACTTTTATTCAAAATCCAAAAAAATCAAAAATTTCAAAAAATCCAAAAAAAAAATTGAAAAATTGAAAATCCAAAAACAAGTTCATTTCCTTTGTAGTGTAGTTTTGTATATATTGTGTTTGTTCATCCTTGTTCACATTGATTGACTACGCCACATCCGAGACATGAGGATATTGAAGACCGCATGGTATGATCTTTCCAATCTCTTTTTTCCTCTTTATGTTAATGACTATGTGGCTTTATTTTGATTGATGCGGTATAAACATTGTGAATTTAGGATTGCATTTAGACTATTTGGCATATTAGTTGGTAGAAGCATATGCATTAGGATGTATAAATGTTAGTTGCATCATGGCATATAGTTGCATTTAGGAAAAATTTTGTGAAACCGTCTATTTGGGAAGCTTGACAAGTGTATATAGGCCCTAATAGATGCTTTTTCTTCTTAAGACTTTGCTTGTTATAATACTTGTAAAACACCCTAGGATGTGTCATGCTAGTATCCTTTGACCCGTGGATTAAGGCCTAGTCAAGAGTACCTTGTGGTGTGATAACTCCTTTGCTACCGTTTATTCCAAGGTGGCCCTTGAAACCATGCAACCATCATTCATCCATGTTCTACCATACATTTTGTCATCAAAGGGAATGGTCACAAAAATTATTCAAAATTTGAGTTCAAGAAATGAAATGAAAAGTCAAAAAGTTTGCAAAATGTATCAAAAGAAAAGAGGAGCAAAAATAGACTCCTAATGCTTCAAATATAAGGCACCCTCGTTACTAATTGGGGTGACTTTGAAAATGTTCAAAAGAAAATGCAAAAGTTGAAAAGTTGTCAAGTATTGAAATGCCAAAAATCAAAAGAAATGGCAAAAAGAAAGTGTTCTCAAAAGTTAATGCCATAAGAAATTGGGGGGGAAAACAACAACAAAAGCAAACTCCCAAATGAAACTCAATTCCTATTGATCCCTTTATCCATCATATCCATTTTTGTGCATGGTAGAGAGGGGACGACCCTTCTTCTTGTCTAGGCAAGAAGAGGAATTCCGCGATCCTCCAGTGTTTCTAACACCATAGGGAGTCTATTCTTGACGAAAGCATTTAATGATTGAGGACAAAGGTACCCTAGCTTGACACAACTTGGAGGTGATTTATTGGTATCCTTCTAGGCTTAGTAGTTTGAAGAAACCATATCTATGAAGGAGTGTGTACCCTTGAATCGCTTCCCCTTTAGATAATTTCCGCCGCTTAGATGAGGAAAGTGGCTATTCTTTTTGTAGATGCATCCATTACTTGATTTTGTGTGCTTTAATGATTGGATGTGTCGCCATTTTGGCAAGACCCGCCTTGCCTTGCAAGAAGGCATCCTACCTCATGGTTGTCTTGTTGTGAGTTGAAGGGGCGGAGTGAGACCCGCTAATTGTCTCATATCGGCTATATTAGTAGGATAGTTTAAATAAGGGTCCTAGTTTTGTCACCTCTTTACTCGGGACGAGCAAAGGTTCGGTTTGGGGATATTTGATGTGATCAATATTTAAGCATCCAGCGGCTTGAATGTCTGGTCTTGAGCATTGACCCACTTGAGCACTTGATGTGATCAATATTTAGTCCCCGAATTAGCCTCGTTCCTATGCTTTTTAGTGCATATTTGGGTCATTTACTATCTTTAGTCCTTTGTTTTGCATATTCTTTGAGGTTTTGTTTCCTTGGTAGGAGAGGAGTGCAAACCTTGCATTTTCATGGCAAAATAGAGCTAAATTGATCGAATCTAATGACCAAGCATCAAAGAGAAGACAAGACTAGAAGGCCTTTGTACATAATGTAGTCGATGGGCAATGATGAAGAAGATCCTTGTATCCCCGACAAAATCCCGGAGGATTGTTGGAAGAAGAAAAGAAGAAATGGAAGCTGAGCCAGGATCCGCTCGTCCCACCCATCGGGACGCTCGTCCAGCAGCCCACCAGGATGCTCGTCCTTACCACCAGGCCGCTCGTCCAGAAGCTCCCCAATCCGCCCGCCCCGACCCTTGGATGCTCGGATTGTCCTCCAGAGAGACACGTCCTCTTCTTCCTTCATTCGAGATGCGCATATTTTTGGAAGACTAGCTAAAAGGAGACCCGCATCTTTTCTTGAGAGGAGCGATTCCTCAAGGACTTAATCGTCATTTAAGCCCTTAGTAACCCTAATTTGTGCACCTAATCCCCACTATAAATACCCCATTAGTCTAATTAGATTATCATGTTCTTCTTATCAATCTTTAGTATAGTTTATATTATCCTAATCTCTCTTTAATCTTGTAATCAACTTCTAATCAAGTATTAATACAAATCTCATTTTCTTAATTTCTCTATTGTTCATCTTTTATTTTAGATAATTGAAGATTATTTGGGTTTATTGGGAGATTGACAACCTTCCATCAATCATCAAGTACTTCTATTATTCTTTGCATTATTATTGTGGAATCATCATTAGGTATAATTCTCTTAATCCCTTTTTAATTATTGTTAATCATCCTCATTTATTCATCATGTTTTGCTTTGTTAATATGATTGACAACCTTGTTAACATATTAAACTTGATAATGAGTGAGTAGTTTCCTTAACTAGGGTTTATGGGTAATTAGGGAAAATCAACATGGGGGATGATTCATGCTTAATCTAATATGTTTTCATAATTTATTTGCTTGCTTGTTGTGATATCAACTTATGCACATCTTATGTTTGATAAAATGCGAGCCTATGAATCCTTGTATTTTTTACCCATCACTTACCTTTTCAATGAGACTTGTAAGACATAAACCAACTCGAGTCTCATTAGACCATGCATATAGTTGAGTAGGGAGGATTAAGTCGACTTATAGGTGTTGTACAATCTAATCGATTCGGCTCCGGGACCGAAACCTTCCTAGGATTGTAAGATATAAATCAACTCGATACTATCACAACAATAATTGCTTGCTTATAATTTGTGAATATGTTTGTATGGTCAATTCCCATGAATCTCCTATGAACCCATGACACCCTAGTGCTTTTAATCAATTGTTTACATCTCATTTTAGTCATCTTGCTTGTTTACTTTAATTGTTATTTAGTTTAGTGATCTTCTTATCTCAACTCAAATTGTGACACCCCTAGACACCACTACTTGCAATCGAAAATCCTACATCGATACCCGTCCCTTGGGATCCGACCTTTACTTACCTCTTTACTAGTAGTTGAGTTGTTTGTGAAGTTATAAATATTGTTTTGGTCTAGGTGCTCCTAACGATAAGTAACCGAAATCTAAGCTCAAAGCGGACCGACCAGCACTTCACTCTCGTTGTTTGGGACGATATGAGGACAATAGTCCATGAGGCTTTCATCTCTTTGTAGAAAGAGATGTTCATTAGGGTTGTTTTCATCACTTGGTTGGCCTAGGGATGAAGCTATCAGTTGACGGCTGTCGATCATATCTTGAATAGCATATTTCAGTGTCATGACCTTTTCCTTGATGATATTGGCAATAGGCATTACCGTCCTAGAAACGGGTTTTCCTGCATTCAGACGGGTCCAGAGTGGGCCCGATTGCTTCTAGCTTCCCTTTAGTTATAAGCTTTTGAAGAGCTGCGGCATAGGTTGTGTCGAGGTTGGTGAATGTCCTTTGAGAACGTATAACCTTGCTGTTTGACTCGAGATATTCAGGAGGATTGTCTTGACTGGGAGGTGCAACTATGATTTTTCCAGCCTCGATCATATCTTGAATGGCATGCTTGAGTTTGAAACAGGTTTCGGTGTCATGGCCCTTACCTTGATGGTATTGGCAATAAGCATTACCATCCCAGAAACGGGTTCTTTTGTGTTCAGGTTTGTTCAGAGTCGGACCAATGGGTTGCAGTATTCCTTCTGAAGCAAGTATCCCCAGAGCGGTACCATATGTTATTCCCAGATCTGTGAATACCCTTTGATGTTTTCCCATGATTCGAACATTGGTGTTTTTTGGGATGTTTTTGTGAGTTTTTTTTTTTTTTTTTTTTTTGTCAATCCTTGTCGAAAACAGGATTTGGTCATTGTCAATGGACAGTTTTGGGGAAATTGCTTGGTATTTTTTAGGGGATTTTGGTGAGACAATTTCATGTTCTTTGTTGGTGGGTTCATGGGTATGCGAACCATTGGATGACTCCTCATTTCCAACAGTTGTTGGTTGGTGAACCAAGGGTTGGTTTTCTCCTTGATGGTTAGGTTCATTTTCGGTATTACCCAACCTTTTCTCCAAGTTAGCTACCCGAGTGTTCAAATCATCGATAGCCACTTGCAACTTTGAGAATATATTGTTGATAGAGACGGAGAGCGTCATTATGGCGCTTTGTAGGCCATCTTCGTCAATTGCATGAATTTTCTCATTGTCAGGAGAGATGAGACGAGAGCAATCTAGGGAAGATTCCTGACTGTGTCTAGTAGGGTTTTCTGGAGGGTTGTTTTTGTTGTTTGTTGAGTGAGGTAATGGTAACTCACCCTTTTCGATCGTATCAAGGATGGCACCTTTTAGAGGGAGACACATCTCGGTGTCATGTCCGCGACCTTGGTGATATTGACATAACAGTTTTCCATCCCATCTATGTCCTCGCTTGTTTAGTAGAGGGTCTGGAGTTGGACCAATTGGTTTGAGCTTTCCTTTGGAGATTAGCCTTTCCAAAGCTGTGGCATAAGGCATACCCAAATCAGGGAAGGACCTATGAGGTCGTCTGGTTTTGGTTGGTGGAGCGCCTAGGGAATTGGCTTCAGTGGTTTTGGTAGCCTTCCAAGTAGGGTTTGTTTTGCATTGGCAAGCAGTCGGCTTTCAAGGAGCTTAACCCTTTGCTTAATATCAGAAGAGGGAAAATTCCCGATTATGATTTTGTCCTTAACTTGGGAGAGACGAGTGCTCAAGTTTTCCACGGTAGTTAGGAGTCGAAGGACCATGTTATTGGTTTCAATAGAAATCATGGCGGATGCAGATTTGATCAGCTTCTTGAGTTCCTTGTTGACGATCGATGTCGCCCAAGGGATTCCTAATTGACATAACGATAGGCGTTATAACTTGTCTTGGCAAGGTATTGCACAAACAAAGGCAAGTATGACACATATGTATAAGAGGCAGTTATGTCGTGAAGACGCGGTGGTGTGACTAGGTTATGAGTTCATTAAAGACCGTGAATGACCTCTTGTGTTTGAACTCTTGGTGCATGACATTGAATTTAGACTCGAGTGTCAACTTTGGCATAGTGATGCCTAGACAGACGACTTCTGACTTAGTTTGGAGGTTTGTCGATGGAGTGACGCCATTAGGCGAGACGCTTATGTAGGCCTGACCATTGACCCGTAATATATGGGAAAGACGGGGTTAATGCCCGAGAGGTTTTGACTCTTCTAACGCCATTGAAGATGTCTCGACAATTAAGCGACACGACCTAGACCAGAAGGTAGGTACTAACTTCTGCAGAGACTCGATGTTATCTAGACGACTGGACTTAAAATCGACTGGACTTCAATTTACTCGAGGCTGAATCGGAATGGTGGACTGAAATTTTCGAAAATAGAAATTTTTGAAAAAGATTCATTTGTTGTTTTATGGACGGCTTCGGAAGAGTAAGGATCTTTAGAAGGTTGGCCAGTTGAAAGGGTTGTCTTAGGTTTGGTTTCAAAAGACGGTTTAAGTTGAGATTGCGTCGGCTTTGAAAACAAAGTGTTGTTTCCGAAGACGGTTTTTGAAATTCCGAATCACGGATTTGAAAATCGAGAATTGAAGAATTTGGAATCGTCATCACAATGGCCATGAAAACGGTTAAATTTGTTTTAAAAGGATTTAAAATTGGGTTGAAAATTTGAAAACGGTTAAATTTGTTTTCAAATGATTTGATTTTGAATTTGAAATTTGAAAACGGTTAAATTTGTTTTCAAAGATTTGATTTTGAATTGAAATTTGAAAACGGTTAAATTTGTTTTCAAAGATTTGAAATTGGATTTGAAATCTGAAAACGGTTAAATTTGTTTTCAAAGATTTGATTTTGAATTTAAATTTGAAAACGGTTAAATTTATTTTCAAATGATTCGAAATTGGATTTGAAATTTGAAAACGGTTAAATTTGTTTTCAAATATTTGATTTTGAATTTGAAATGTGAAAACGGTTAAATTTGTTTTCAAAGATTTGATTTTGAATTGAAATTTGAAAACGGTTAAATTTGTTTTCAAAGATTTGAAATTGGATTTGAAATCTGAAAACGGTTAAATTTGTTTTCAAAGATTTGATTTTGAATTTAAATTTGAAAACGGTTAAATTTATTTTCAAATGGTTCGAAATTGGATTTGAAATTTGAAAACGGTTAAATTTGTTTTCAAATATTTGATTTTGAATTTGAAATGTGGAAACGGTTAAATTTGTTTTCAAAGATTTGATTTTGAATTGAAATTTAAAAACGGTTAAATTTGTTTTCAAAGATTTGAAATTGGATTTGAAATCTGAAAACGGTTAAATTTGTTTTCAAAGATTTGATTTTGAATTTAAATTTGAAAACGGTTAAATTTATTTTCAAATGGTTCGAAATTGGATTTGAAATTTGAAAACGGTTAAATTTGATTTTGAATTTGAAATGTAAAAACGGTTAAATTTGTTTTCAAAGATTTGATTTTGAATTGAAATTTGAAAACGGTTAAATTTGTTTTCATAGATTTGAAATTGGATTTGAAATCCGAAAACGGTTAAATTTGTTTTCAAAGATTTGATTTTGAATTTAAATTTGAAAACGGTTAAATTTATTTTCAAATGGTTCGAAATTGGATTTGAAATTTGAAATGGTTAAATTTGTTTTCAAATATTTGATTTTGAATTTGAAATGTGAAAACGGTTAAATTTGTTTTCAAAGATTTGATTTTGAATTGAAATTTGAAAACGGTTAAATTTGTTTTCAAAGATTTGATTTTGAATTTAAATTTGAAAACGGTTAAATTTGTTTTCAAAGATTTGAAATTGGATTTGAAATCTGAAAACGGTTAAATTTGTTTTCAAAGATTTGATTTTGAATTTAAATTTGAAAACGGTTAAATTTGTTTTCATAGATTTGAAATTGGATTTGAAATCCGAAAACGGTTAAATTTGTTTTCAAAGATTTGATTTTGAATTTAAATTTGAAAACGGTTAAATTTATTTTCAAATGGTTCGAAATTGGATTTGAAATTTGAAACGGTTAAATTTTTTTTCAAATATTTGATTTTGAATTTGAAATGTGAAAACGGTTAAATTTGTTTTCAAAGATTTGATTTTGAATTGAAATTTGAAAACGGTTAAATTTGTTTTCAAAGATTTGATTTTGAATTTAAATTTGAAAACGGTTAAATTTGTTTTCAAAGATTTGAAATTGGATTTGAAATCTGAAAACGGTTAAATTTGTTTTCAAAGATTTGATTTTGAATTTTAATTTGAAAACGGTTAAATTTAGTTTCAAATGGTTCGAAATTGGATTTGAAATTTGAAAACGGTTAAATTTGTTTTCAAATATTTGATTTTGAATTTGAAATGTGAAAACGGTTAAATTTGTTTTCAAAGATTTGATTTTGAATTGAAATTTGAAAACGGTTAAATTTGTTTTCAAATATTTGATTTTGAATTTGAAATGTGAAAACGATTAAATTTGTTTTCAAAGATTTGGTTTTGAATTGAAATTTGAAAACGGTTAAATTTGTTTTCAAAAATTTGAAAATGGGTTAAAATTTTGAAAATGGTTAAATTTGTTTTTATATGGTTTGAAATTGAACTGAAATCTGAAAACGTTTAAATTTGTTTTCAAAGATTTAATTTTGAATTTGAATTTAAAAACAGTTTAAATTGTCTTCAAAGATTTTGAATTTAAAATCTGAAAACGGTTAAATTCGTTTTCAAAGATTTGAAATTTGATTTGGAATCTGGAAAAAGTTAAATTTGTCTTCAAATGATTTGGTTTTGATTGGAAATTTGAAAACAGTTTAATTTGTTTTCAATGATTTGATTTTTGATTTAAGATTTGAAAACGGCTAAAGTCATTTTCAAGATTTGAAATTGGAAATCGTGAGGATTGAATTCGTCATTACGATGGGTTAGAAAACCCATTTAACCTTTGAAAGACGGTATGCAAATTGAAAAGTGTGAGAATTGAAATCGTCATTACGACGGCTAAGAAAAGCCAAATTTTGATTTCGAAAATGAGATTTGAAATTTGGAAAGTTGCACGGGTTAAAATCGTCATTACGACGGTTTGAAGAAAAAAAACGTTTTTGTTTGAAAATTGATTTCGAATTTTGAAAATTCGAGGGTAGAATTCGTCATTACGACGGCGTAGAAGGGTGCTTTGAGAATGCAACGGTCGGCGAGAGACCGAGGTTTGAAACGGCCATTATGACGACGTAAAAGGGTATTTTGAAATGGTCTGTGAAAACCAAGGTTTGAAATCGTCATTACAACGGCATAAAAAGGTGTATTTGAAATGGTTATAAAAACCGGGTTTTTAAATGGCCATTATAACGGCATAAAAAGGTGCTTTGAAATGGTTGTAAAAACTGGGTTTGAAAATCGTCATTACGACGGCCTAAAAAGGCGTGCAACGGTCGGCAAAAGACTGAGGTTTGAAATGGCCATTATAACGGCACAACAAGGGTGCTTTGAAAGTTTAGAAATGACACGAAAGGACTTGTGATCACATCACATAAGCACTCACAGTTTCATTATATTATGCATAATGCTGACACGGGTTTTGGCTTAAAAGGGTGGGTTACACACCAAGCAATCAAACCCCGATTTTCGAGAGAGATACCAATCCAAACAAAATGTGTAAGGAGGGTGCCCTAGCCTCGTGCTCGAAGGTGATTAAAGCTCTTTGACGAAATAGAAATGTGTAACGTCAACGGTTTGCTTGACGCAATCGGGATTCGAAACGCGGGGATGAGAAAACTCACGCCGACGAGACAAGCCAATTGGTCGAAATGGATTAGGTTGTGGGCCTGGACAAGGAACCCGACTTATGACCATAATATCAATTAATGCACTTTAACCACGACCTCGTTCGAGTTTCACCTCTAAGGATCACAAAGACACAAGTGTCCTTGTTCTCCCCAGCGGAGTCGCCAATCTGTGGACATGGGCCACAAGCCGGTCTGCGGGCGTGATCCGCCTACCGGTTCATAGTCACGGGCCACCTGCACGCCAAGCCAAACATTGGATGTACAACGGTCTTTTGAAAGCCACGCTCGGCGGCGTAATAATGCTTTCGATCGGATCGCTTTAGATCGGTCGGTTTCGTCTCGGCAAAGGTCTCGAAACGATACAGAGATTTTCGGAGTCGCCACCAAGCATTTGTGGGATGCTTAGAACCCGTTCGAATCCACTTTATACCTAGGTCAATCAAGGCAAAAAGTGGTGTTTGACATAAGTACTAAAGATAAGGACTCGTCCCCCTTTTAGGATTATATGCCTAAAATGACTCTCGTATGCCCTTAAGGCCATCCACTATCCAAAGTTTCTGAGTAAGGGGTGAGAGTACGTATTGGGAAGCCCTTTAATCGGACACCCAATCCCGCTCGCGTTAGCGGCCTTTACTGATCGATCGTGGTTATTTAAGTGCAAGAGTTGATAAAACGGTTTAATTGCATGAATGCGCATCCAAAAGTCTTAACCTAACATGTGAAGATTTCCTAAGTCGGTTTGTTAATCCAAATATCAAGTAATTGATGTCGAGTTGGATTTAGATTGATTTGCATGTGAAAACGGAAATTAAACATCCATTTACCAAATTCGGGTAATGATGCTTAACACGATCCATTTATTTGAAAAAGGGTGTCAAATGACAAAGTGTAAAAACGTAAGTTTGTCAATCTGATCCGTCATGTATTCGGATTAACCGTAATCGGGATCGTCCTAGACAAATGCTAAAACGAAACAGAACAGTGCCAGGCATCCCCATTGGGGCGCGAGCCTATAAGCGAGGGAAAGGGCTCTGCCCATGTTTTAAAATATGAAAACAGACGGCCTCTTGGGGCGTGATTCAGACGACGACCCAAGGGGCGTCTCCTGGTTGTTAAAAAGGTTGTTTAAAACCGTATTTGTGATTAAATGATGTGCAAGTATTGTTTGCATGACTCGTAATAATTACTATTATGTTAGTAATATTCGTTGTCGGATTTGCAAGTTTGAAAGGCATAGTTTACAAATAAAAATGTAAAATGTTTGATTTGAACTAATTATATTAAGTTCAATTATTTTTAATTAGTCAAGTTTGTCATCGTACTCGGATTAAACCGACATGGTATAAAGAACCAAGGATGATTATTAATTATGACTAATATGTTTGCAAATGTAAATAAATGAGAAAGATGGTAAATAAAAGAAAAGGGTGTTAAAATACCCATTAATTTGTAATTAACCAATAATATCACCGAGTCACGGAATATACCGTCATGGTATAAAGAACCAAGGATGATTTTTGTAATGGTCAAAATATGTTTTATCATAATAATGAATTAAAATGGTAAATAAAAGAAAAGAATTTCCTTTAAAATGTAGTTAACCAATTAATATCACCGAGTCACGGATTAAACCGTCATGGTATATGGAACCAAGGGTGATTATGATTTATGGTTAAAAAGTTTGTCATAAAAATGAATTAAAATTGTAAAAACCGTAAAAGGAAAGAAGTAAAAAATAAAAGAAAGTGTTGGAGGAAAGACGAACTCAAACACATTTGAGTCTGACCTGGATCATGTGGCTAAAGTCGTATCACCAAATCAAAGTAAAACTATCTCAAGACTAACAAGAATAGCTAGAAGTAAGACAGGTATTGAATCCACAGGGGGGCGGTGAAAGCTAGTCTGTAAATATTTAAATTGTCTAAGGTAACCGTTTTATGGGGGTTGTTTTGTTTTGTTGTCTAATCAACTAAAAGCAAGCAATAAAAAGTGATTCAAACAATGATATTAAAGATCTAGGATTTCCGGTTCACTAGGTTAATTATATGGGGTCTATTAATCAATTGCTAGATCTACCAAGCTGTCTAAGGTCATAAGATCGGTCGACTCTATTATGCCCTTTAGATCGATTCCAACATGCGGTCGCTATAATTAGATACAATCTATTTGATTATCGCAGCCTATATTAATTCTAACCCGGCCGGTGAAAGGATTAATTCGCTACACTAATTAACAACTCAGGCCTAAGTTAATTAATTAGAAGAAGAACAATAATCAAACGACAACTTATGCGATTTCACTAGCAATTAATCAATTTCCTTTTTTAATTAACCTAGATCCCCTTCATCCTAGCTAGATGAGGAAATTAGCTACTCATAACTAAAGCAATAACAACAATAATCATGATTGAAGACATAATTGAAAGAAAAAACTAAGAACAATGATCGATTAACATAAAACAATGAACGATTAATTGAAGAAAGATTAGTACCGTAGCAAGGAAAGATTAGGGCTAAAGAGAGTATTCAACTATATGAGAGTAAATAAAAGCGTAACCTAATGATAAGTACGAGTTTCTAATTTATAACAAAAGATAACTGTTTTAGGAAAATCCGGAAAATAGTCTACCAGAGAGGTTCCTCGATCGAGCCTGGGGTGACTCGATCGAGGACGGCTGCTCGATCGAGCCCTCCCTGACTCGATCGAGGAACCAGCTTCACAGGCTGTTTCTTCGTTTCATTCACTTCTAGCCTTCATGCTTCCTCGTTCCTCGTGCCATGCTTCGTGTATTCTACTATGCCATTTCCGCTATGCTCATCCTAGCTTGATTATCTTCTTAATGCGTCATTTCTGCATTAAAACACAAAATAGCGGCAGTATCGACAATTCATTGAAACAAGGCATATAGATGATATAAAGTCACGAAAACGGTATATAAAGTGGTATGAAAGGAGCTATAAAAGTATATATAAAAGTGATACATCACTGGACACCCACAAGAGGCGCGAGCTTCCCTGCATAGCAAAAAGCTTCTGTCTCAGGCCAAAACTCGGTTTTGGCTCATCTAACCTATGTTTGAATCGTGTTATGCATTGTTCATGCTCATAAACTCCCCCAAACCAACCCTTTGCTTGTCCTTAAGCAAAGCAATCAGATCAAACAAAGGATAGCAAACATATGGTGAATGAATAACTCAGAGAAAATATCTAGGCACATACAAATCCCAGCTATCCATATCTATAACAAAGTAATGACCAAAAATTGTGCCACTAAAACAAATTTAAGGGCACGGGTAATAGACTAGCGCAGCTCTTACTCAATATGTGACATGATACCGAGACTCAGCCAAATGCTTTTTAACCTTGCAAGACAATTTTGTCGGATTCTCGCGGTTTCACTCATGCGCTCATAAGGGGTGAGATATATGTGAGATAGAAAGAATAAAGACACTCACTCAACTTATGAAATATGCATGCAATCTAATGTGATAGAAGATTCTCCAACTAGTGCGCATTCACAAAAAAGACAGAGTACATGTATCAAGGACAGGATGGTGGTAAAGTGGCATGGGTATAGAAGTGGCTTGTGCAAAAGCACGTATGGGTATGTGAGGCTCAGACGGTAGTCGCAGCGCTAAACCAATAGCCAAATCTAATAATAAATAGAACAATCATCCAACTGGAGAAATTATCTCAACTTTGACAAAATATGAGAGAATGAAAACTCGGCAATCATCACCGGGAGTGGTGTAGTAGCTAGGAGTCACACCCATATACTGTCCCCCCGAAGCAAGAGTCATAGCCACCATCTATTCCCACATGCGCCGCTCAGTCAAGGTGGTGTTGATGCCCTCATGTAACCTCACCTCTCGTGCAATAACTGGGTCAAAATGATAACCCTGAGTAGGATAAGCTGGAGGAGGTGGAGGAGGAGGAGGAGGAGGAGTAGGCAGGAAAGAGCCAGGCAAGTGGGTGGCAGGCTGGCGACGTCTCCGACGCCCACCAGTAGTAGTAGTAGTAGTGCTGGAACGGGAAAAAGTGACCAAAAGGTCCTGAGGGATCAGATAAGTAACAGGTGGGGGTCTCTCCCTAGCTGTACTCTCCTCATGAGGGTCCACAGCCGGCAAACGGTCACGCTGCAAAAGCATATAAAACTCACCCTAGACCTTTCAGTAATGGTCCGTCCCATTCTTAATGTCTATATAAGAGATGTCATAACGGAAATGGTCATCATCAGCAAGGGGCTCATGGTCGTCCATGGGCTCGTAAGGGTCATCTCCCTGAAAATCACATACATCCTGAGAAATCCTAGTGATGAGGGCACCACAATCTAAGTCCCCATATCTCCCGATCATACGGTCAAAGGCAGAGCACACAAGAGCAGGGGGAGAAAACTGGAATGTCCTCTCCCGAAATGGGTTCAGGTAACTAGCAAGAATCAAGACCTCAATGGTGGAGGCCTTAATCTAGTCGTGCCTCCCGTAGAGTAAGTAGCTCAAATACCGCAGAAATAATCTAAGACAGACATGTTGGACATCCAACAAAGACATACTACTAACATCTGCATCCGCATAGCCAGTAAACAAGGGAAAGTATCGGACTGCAGACATCCCACTAGCATTATATAAATCACCATCAGTGTGTTTATCAATCCTCAGAATTTCTGAAAGACGGTCAAAAGTCAAAGACCGTTCCACGTTGAGCAACCTAAACCAAATAAGGTGGTCACTGGGGAAGTAGGCATATGAGCTCAAAAACTCAAGGGTTAGAGCAGGGTAAGATAACTCATGAAGCAGAAAAAGACCCTGTAAACCAATTTCAACGAACATGCCTAACATAGTATCATCAATCTTCAAGGTTCGTAAAATTTTCCTATCCACACATCTAGTAGCACTCATGGATTTTGTCATCAAAAATTCGAACTTGTCCCTTTGTTCCTTGTCACGAAACTCAACAAAAGGGTAATCATCAAAAGGAGATAGGTCCTCCTCCTCGGAAGACTCCACTACCTCGGGTTGACGAATGGGAGCGCTCCTCTCCCGAGACCTCTTGTTTCCTTGCCTAGTAGATTACATTTTCTGCAAAATAAGCAAGTATACAATCATACCCCAACCATAAGACAAAAACAGTCCCGTTTTTTGGCAAATATGGGTCAAACATTCAATTTTTAAGACTCAAAATCACAATTAAACCATCCAAAAAGTTAGGGGATCATGATTATGTATCAAATAATGAAGATTCAATAAAATAAACTCAAGTTTTAAGCAAGAAATTTCAGATTTTTCCGGGACAAAAGAGAACAAATCGGGACTTACCTTAGCAAATATAGCAATGAAATTGCAAAAAGAAGCACAAGAGATTGATGCAAACACTTAATAAGCAAATAAATCCAAGTTTTATGAGAAATTTAATGAGGATTGATGATGAATGAAGAGAGAAAGAGTAATAGGGGCGGAATAATGCAGCAACAATAACGAAATAGAAGAAAGAAATTGGAAGAAGTAATAAAAATTAAAGCATTAAACCGGTTTTTGAAAAACGCGGAACCGGGTTCAGGAAGGATCCTCGATCGAGCCCGGCCTGGCTCGATCGAGGAACCAAAATCAGAATAGGCCAACTCTCATTTTAACTTGATTTTAATTCATGGCTAGGTTCCTCGATCGAGCCCCACTCTGACTTGATCGAGCACGAGGTTCCTCGATCGAGCCCCACTCTGACTCGATCAAGGAAGTTGTTGTTGGGGTCTTCTTTCGTCATTTGTTACTCTTAACTTCAAATTCCGTCAAATCCTGCAGAAATTACTTGAAAGCATATCAAGTTCCCTCCCCTCATCTCTCAAAGTTCAATGAAAATAAAAACAATAATTTAAAATTTAAATCCTAATTTACAAATTAATAAATTACAATGTCCGAGCTGCCTCTCGGTAGCGCTGGTTTTTGCGGTCCCGCACGACCGTAATTCTTCATCAGCAAGAAGAATCAATGGTAAAGAGGTCAAGGGCCTCTATTACCCCAACATACGCTCCTTCATAGTAGATTTTCAATCGTTGCCCATTCACTTTGAAGGTCTCTCCTTTGTCAGTTTGTAGTGTAACTGACCCAAATTTGTTCACATCAGCTACAGTGAACGGCCCAGACCATCTACTCTTCAGCTTACCTGGAAACAACCGCAAACGAGAGTTAAATAAGAGAACTTTCTCACCAACATGAAATTCCCTTGGCAAAATATGCTTGTCATGCCACTTCTTCGTTCGCTCCTTGTACACTCGAGCACTATCATAGGCATGCAGTCGAAACTCATCAAGCTCATTCAACTGCATCAGTCGTTTCTCACCCACCAGTGAGGGATCCATATTCAGCTCCTTTATGGCCCACATAGCCTTGTACTCAAGCTCCACAGGTAGATGGCAAGATTTGCCATAGACTAGACGGTACGGCGATGCTCCAATCGGCGTTTTGAATACAGTACGGTAAGCCCACAAAGTGTCATCTAGCTTCCGACTCCAATCCTTTCTGTTCTTGCTTACTACCTTTTCCAAGATCTGTTTCAGCTCTCTGTTGGAAATCTCTACTTATCCACTGGTTTGAGGATGATAAGCCAATCCTCTACGGTGTGTAACGCCAAATTTCTTCAAGAGAGAATTAAGATGACGCTCATTGAAATGCTTGCCTCCATCACTGATCACCGCGCGAGGCACTCCGAACCGTGGAAAGATAATCTTCTTAAACATCTTAACAACAGATTTAGCATCACAAGTGGGGGTGGCAATTGCCTCCACCCATTTAGAAACATAATCTACTGCTACTAATATATACTGATTCCCATGAGAAGTAGGGAATGGCCCTTGGTAATCAATACCCCAAACATCAAAAATCTCCACCTCGAAGATTCCAGTTTGAGGCATCTCATGCCTTTGCGAGATATTGCCCATCCTTTGACATGCATCACAAGAACGGACAAAAGTAGTAGCATCCTTTAAGATAGTAGGCCAATAAAAACCCGATTGCATTACCTTAGCAAATGTCCTAGAAGGACCATGACGACCTCTATACGAAGAAGAGTGACAATGAGAAAGGATGGCACGTACCTCACCCTCTGGAATACATCGTCTGTAGATACCGTCTGCGCACTCCTGGAAGAGATATGGATCGTCCCAGAAATACGCTTCACATCATGCAAAAACCTCTTCTTCTGCTGATAGGATAAGTTAGGAGGAAGCATACCTCCTACCAAATAATTAGCATAGTCTGCAAACCATGGAGTATTTGCAGCTACAGCTAAAAGTTGGTCATCGGGAAAAGAGTCGTCAATGGGCAAGATCTCTCTTCCTGCAAATCTCAGCCTAGACAAATGATCTGCAACAACATTTTCAGCACCAGACTTATCACGGATTTCTAAATCAAATTCTTGTAATAACAAAATCCATCTAATAAGTCTAGGTTTAGCCTCCTGTTTGGTTAAAAGATATTTCAAAGCTGCATGGTCAGTATGAACAATAACTTTAGAACCAACAAGATAAGCTCTAAATTTGTCTAAAGAATAGACAACTGCAAGAAGCTCCTTCTCCGTAGTAGCATAGTTAATTTGTGCATCATCTAGAGTCTTGCTTGCATAGTAAATGGCATGTAACACCTTGTCCTTTCGCTGCCCCAAAACAGCTCCAACTGCATAGTCACTGGCGTCGCACATAATCTCAAAAGGAAGGCTCCAATCCGGTGATCGGATTATGGGAGCTGAGATAAGAGCTTGTTTGATCATGTCAAAGGCTTTAATACACTCGTCAGTAAACACAAAAGGTGTATCTTTATGAAGAAGCCGAGTTAGAGGTTGAGCAATTTTAGAGAAATCCTTAATAAAGCGGCGATAGAACCCTGCATGACCAAGAAAACTACGCACACTTTTAACATTAACCGGGTACGGGAGTTGCTCAATTACCTCAACCTTGGCTTTGTCCACCTGAATACCCTTACCTGACACCAAGTGACTGAGTACCACCCCTTCAGTAACCATGAAGTGGCGCTTCTCCCAGTTGAGAACGAGGTTGCTCTCCTCACAGCGCTGCTAAACTTTAGTCAAGTTTCTCAAGCAAACATCAAAATCAGTACCATACACACTGAAATCATCCATAAAGAATTCCATGATAGACTCTATGTAATCAGAAAATATGGCCATCATACAACGCTGAAAAGTAGTAGGAGCGTTACATAAACCAAAAGGCATCCTCTTATAGGCAAATACACCATATGGACACTTTAAAGTGGTCTTTTCCTGGTCGTCAGGATGAATGGGTATCTAAAAGAAACTGGAGTAGCCATCTAGGTAACAGAAATAACTATGACATGTTAATCTCTCTAACATTTGGTCAATGTAAGGAAGTGGGAAATGGTCTTTCTTAATAGCCGTGTTCAACTTCCTATAGTCAATGCACATCCTCCATCCTGTAACAAGTCTAGTAGCAATCAATTCATTCTTATCATTTTTTACTACTGTAGTACCTCCCTTCTTAGGTACAACTTGGACAGGACTGACCCATTTAGAATCAGATATAGAGTAGATAATACCAGCATCAAGTAATTTATGTACCTCTTTTCTCACCACCTCCTGCATTGGAGGATTTAGTCGTCTCTGACCCTGTGCACTAGGCTTGTGGCCTTCTTCCAAATGAATACGGTGCATACAAAAACCAGGACTCATACCTTTCAGATCATCAATGCTATACCCAATGGCCTTTTTATGAGTTCTCAAAACAGTCACCAAAGCAGATAGTTGACCTTCAGTTAGGCTAGCATTAACAATCACTAGGTTCATTTCACAGTCATCAAGAAATTCATACTTAAGATGAGAGGGAAGAGGTTTTAATTCAGGTTTCTTTACCTCAGTTACCTTAGGTGCAGTACCCAAACTATATACCCTTTGATGGGGGCATTCCTCTCCAGTTTGAAGCTTCTCAATCCGATGAACTTATGGACTCCATGAACCCGTCTGATCAGCTGAATCCGTGACCAGGGCAATCTCCAGAGGATCCCTGTCCAAACACATAGGAAGACACTCATCAATAGTAAAATCAACAACATCTATACTATGATAAGTCTCTTCTATCATGGGATGTTTTAATGCTTTTTCCAAGTTAAAGACAATTATATCATCCCCCACAGCTAAAGTCAATCTCCCTAGACTAACATCTATAACCGCCCCTGCAGTGTGTAGGAACGGTCTGCCCAAAATGATAGAGATTTGGTTGTCTTCAGCCATATCCATGACAACGAAATCAACGGGAATGAAAAACATCCCAATACGAACGGGAACATCCTCCAACACCCCCAATGGATGTTTAACAGATCTATCGGCCATCTGTAGTGTCATATTAGTAACCGTCAACGGACCCATATTTAATTTCTTACAAATAGAATAAGGCATAACGCTGACGCTAGCTCCTAAATCACAAAGAGCTTTACTAATAGCAAGATGACCAATATGACAAGGGATAGAAAAGCTTCCTGGGTCCTTTAATTTCGGCGGTGAATTGATCGGCAACATGGCACTGCACTTCTGAGTGTAATCAATAGTCTCCACCGCATCAAAGGATCTATTCCTTGTCAAAATCTCCTTCATGAATTTTGCATAAGCCGGCACTTGAGTAATTAATTCAGTGAAGGGAACACTTACCTGTAGGTTCTTCATGACCTCCATAAACTTACCAAACTGCTTGTCTAGCTTGGATTTTTGCTGCCGATGAGGAAAAGGTAGTGCAATAGTAATGGGCTCGGCTTGCTTGACCTTAGAAACAACTTATGAAACCCCGTCGTCTGTCGAGGAGGTGCCTCGATCGAGCGTGGAGGTGACTCGATCGAGCACACTAGTTCCTCGATCGAGCCTGGGCTGACTCGATCGAGGAACCTCAGCAGGTTCAGCTTTTTCGTCCTTTTTGCTTTTATCGCCAGCTCGTGTTTCAACTTCGTCGGGTTCTTTTTCATCATCACTAAGCTCCAAGTTACCCAATCATTGTGTGAGCTAGATCTTGGAGGATAAGGTGTATTATGTTTTTAGAGGTTTTAGAGAGTGGTAGGGTAAGATAAGGGTGGCTAAAGAGAAGGAAATCTGAAAACATCAGGGTTGGAGAGTGATAGGCCACCTACCAAGCCTCGTGTAAAAAGCTGGACACCGACGGGTCACTCGATCGAGTGCCCGATTCACTCGGTCAAGTGAAGCTCCACTCGGTCAAATGAACAGCCACTCGGTCGAGTAACTCTGTTTCAGAAACTTCCCGCCACTTCCCAGGTTCCACTCGATCGAGTGGGCTGCCTACTCGGTCGAGTACGACCTTATAAATTTAGAGGTATTACAACAAGTATTCATCTTAGCCCATTATATTCTCGCATTTGATTTTGGGAGTCAAACAGTGGCATATAATGTTAACAACGACAACAACAACAACAAGGCAACTCTTACACTAAAGATCTTTTTTTTTTTGCCAACTATAAAACTAAAGTCATATACAGATGGCATTTGACTCATTTGGTCAAATGCACTTATTTTAGCAAAAACATAAACTAAAGCGATAAGGTAGCTACATCGGGTAATAAAAGCTTGCTGATGACGTACGGACTGCTGAACACAAACTTCATTATCAACATCCTCTACATGACACACAACTTCTGAAAACCAGTGAGTTTCCTGAGCCATCGAGAATGAACAAAGTGCACTTACGCCACAAAGACGTAGAAAAGATAGGCGGAATGTAGACACTAAAGGTCTACCCCCAGTGGAGAGGAGTCTCCTGCACCTTTAATAACAGCAATCCCTGCAAACAACAAACTCATAGCCAAGAACAGTGGGTAAGTAGAAAGGAAGCGATACAGAAATCACCCTGAACAACCTCCTAACCAAAGCCACCTCAAAAGGCCGGATCGAGATGGACACAGCACAAACATGGTGCAATATTGATACCGTCGTAGAGTACCAAAAATAAAATTTATAATCCAAACTACTACTATAGATAGTGGCAGTCAGGGTCGAACCACAAGGAGGCAAGCAATTTAAAGTTGTCTAACTTAAGTCTAAGGTAACAGTTTTTTTTTTTTTTGGTGGGGTTTGATTTGTATGATCTGTAACTAAAGGTAATAAAATCAAAACTAAACTAAAGCAAATAAATGAGCAGTAGATGAAAATAGATGAAATCAAATATTAAAAGGATGCTAAGATAGTCGGTTCACTGTAGTTTCGACGGCAGTAACTCTAAGTAAACTGATTTAAGCATGTTAGATAGGAAAATAAAAAGTCCTCTCAGTCCAATTTAACAGGTAGAAACCTTTCGGCCTAAGCTGCGGGTCCCTAAGTCTCACTAATACTAACTTTCGTTCTTGATTAATGATACTTAAAGCTTAAATTAACTTATATCTCGATCTTATTAATTTAGTCGTCTTAATTAAGTAGTCTATTTCCCTCCCCTATCTTTCGATCTATCGGGTCGGTCAATTCCTAAGCATTCAACTAGTCGCCTGCACTCGATTCGTCAAATATAGCAATTAAATTAATTAAGCCGAAGCTAATCTAACACATGACAGTCAATCAACCATGCAGGGCGGTCGATCGACCTACGGACCCAGTCGATCGACCAACGAAGTCAGTCGATCGACTAGAGCCTGATAACAGATTACCTATTGTCGAAACTGTCTAACCTACAGATCCCCTACATCTTAGCACGTAGGATTTAGCTACTTATGATGGTGATAATAACAACAATAAAATTAACAAATAAAGCAATTGAATTCATAATTGAATTAACTAAATAAATAACTAATATGAAACGAGAATTTGGCCTTAGGAAATCTAAACTAGCAATTCTAAACTACGGGAGAATTAAAGCAACGAAATTGAACAAAGGAACAGAGGAATACCGTAAACAAGAATTCATGAGAAAAGACCAAAACCCAATGCGAAAAGAAAACTTTATTGATGAAAACTAATCTAAACTAATGAAATAATGAAAATTCAACTTTTGTGTATTGAACCCTAATTAATTCGATATCCCTAAAATAACTCGATGCCGCTTCTGAAACATAGGGTTCACGTTATATAGGAATATAGCGTGATTCCTATTCCTAAAACCTAATTACAAGTGGGCTTCTAACTCTCGTCTTTTAATTTGCGCGTCAATCTCGTGGTGTGGTCGATCGACCACTGGGGCCAGTCGATCGACTGACTGCTCTTCCTGCAGTTAACTGTTCAGCATTCTGACAGTCTATAGACCATGTAGGTCAGTCTATAGACTAAGTTAGCTGGTAGTCCGCTTCTGAAACTCTCGCAAATCTATCTTTCAGGCCTTGCTACGCGCACCAAGTTCATTTCCCGAGTCAAATCTTCATGTCAAATCCTATGCCCAGCACTTAGGGACGGATTCGGCTCGATTTCCGCTGGATTCTTCACATTTCTACAATATTACACAAAAACACAAAAGTAGACGGAAATAGGGAAAATAGTAGCATAAACTACATAATTGAGCTCTGAAATGCGTGTAAAATAGGGTGTAAAACATCATATTTAGGACACGCATCAAACTTCCCCAAACCAAACCCTTGCTTGTCCCCAAGCAAGAACTAGACTCGATCTTAAAACCTAGTGGAACGATTTCATCCTCAGAGCAAAATGCAACTATAAAGCCTAAACCAGTTTAATGCAACAACTAACAATCAATTAGCAATACGAATCATGCAAACGAGTTATGTAGTCGTTAAATACTGCTGAACCGTCAACTATAGAGACTTATAAATTCGGACTCTCACGGGTCGCTCAAATCACACAATGAATACAGGTGAATATATGTAAAAGATAGAAAGAAGTAATTTTGTAATGACTCTCACCTAACTACGACCTATAAGAACATGCCTGCAATCTAATATGAAAATGATCTCTACAACCGTACATATGCATTCCAACCAAACAAATGACCATGACACATGCCGAGGTAAATATGGATATATGAGGTAATGGGTAAGAAGGGGCTAAGATAAATTTGGATATGAAGAGTTAAATCCAAGCTAGTAACTACATATCCAAATTACGGGAACATCCCAACTTCAAACTCAAGATCAATCGATACAAAACGGTGCCAATTAGAAGCACAAATCTCACAATTTCCACAATTAGTCAACTCCCCATAAGATACAAAGACAACATGGGAGCAAAAATCGCCATTTAATAAAGACTTTGACTTATGCGATTTTGATTTTTTTTTATTCTTTCTTTCATTTCTGAAGTGCACGGTCGATCGACCCATGAGTCCAGTCGACCGACCAAAGGTCGAACTTGCTTTTCATTTTTTCTCTTTTTTTTTCAATTCTATTTTTTCTTTCTTTCTTTCCAACATTCCACCAACTTCTCATAAAGAGCAATATAACCAAAATGCAATAAACACATTCCCACAACTACCAATACTAGCTCAGATAAGGTAGGTTAAATATAGTATGTAGCTTATGGGACAGAAGGCAATTTGGCTATGTGAGGTTTATGGGTAAAATGAGAAAAGGTGACCTCTACCACATGTGTCAACAAACCACAAACCGAATGCATACAGGTATTAAGTAGACCAAGTTCATGCTCATGCAAATTAATGTAACATGCCTTATAAGGAGTAACTACTAACAAATCCTAAATGAACTGGGCATGAATGTCACCAGTTATAAGCTCTAAACCTCAGAAATATAAGTAGTTTGCCAAAAATCTAAGTCAAGTCTCAAGATTCAGCGAATAAATTAACGAAAACTCGTAGATATGCAAATGATTCTACTAATAACATGTCCATTAAGCACGGCTAAGGCATAAACAGATTAAAATTCAATGTCATCATTGAAATACTACCGTTCCAACTCGACTAAATGCTAAAATAAACGTGCATTTTTTGAATTTTCGAAATTTTTCAATTTTTTTTTTTTTTTTGATTTTTGTATATATAGGAAATAAATAAACAATGCAAGACAAAAACTAAACGTGAATGCAAAACAGAATGAATGCAACGCAAAACCCTTCCCCAAACCAAATCACACAATGCCCTCATTGTGCGAAATCATATAAGAAAGATAAGCAAAGGAAATTTGGATTCTGCGGAATTATAACTAAAATTGACATAAAAGAAGGACTTGGAAACTCACAAGACTTTAAGCGCAGCAGAAAACCTCCCCAAACCAGCGTGAGCTAGGAGGTTTCAGTAGCCAGCAGTGCTACCATAGGTACCTGAAAAGAAACAAAAGTACCGCGCGTAATTCCGAGAAAGCAATCTACGAAACGCAAAATTATGTGCAAAATAAGAAAACAGAAGAAAACAGAAATGAATCGGAGAATAAAGTAGAGAAAAGACTCCCTCAACTCCGCAAATCGACCAAACACAGCAGGGGAATGGTCGTGAACAGGTACAGCAGCGAAGGCGATCGATCGACCATACCAGCAAGTCGATCGACCAGGATGACAGGAACAGAAGCCCCTGGAGTCGCGGCACAGTCGATCGACCACACAAGCAAGTCGGTCGACTGCGATACCTGCTGTAAGTTTCTGATTTCTTCGAATTAGCTCAATAAATTGAGCTAATATGGTCTATGAACCTGTAAATACACATAATAACGCGCCCAAAATTGCGCAAAACCCAAAGTAACAGTCTAAAGTCTTTAAATCCTAAGCAAACTTAATTGCAAGTTACTGGGTACATGGCATCCTTCTTCTTATAGGTCTGGGCAAAAACAATGGACTGTTTTCCCACCTTAAAGGTCAATGTCCCTGAGCCAACATCTATAATCGCACCAAAGAGTGTGCGAAAATGGTCTACCCAAAATGATAGGAATGTGAGCATCCTCGGGTATATCTAGCACAATGAAGTCAACTGGGAAAAAGAACTTTCCTATTTGCACAGGAATGTCCTCTAAGACTCCTATAGGCTGGACCGCGGAACGAGCAGCCATCTGTACTGTCATGTTTGTGATTGCAAACTTAGTTAATCTCAATTTCTTAGTAAGACTCAAAGGCATAACACTAATACTGGCCCCTAGGTCACACAAGGCCTTCTCAATAGAAAAGGTGCCAATATTACATGGGACTGAAAAACTACCTGGGTCTTCTAGCTTATGAGGTGCAGTATGAGTCAAATAGGAACATGACTCCTCATTTAGTGCGAAAGATTGCACAGTATCAAGTGACTTCTTTTTAGACAACAGCTGCTTCATAAATTTTATATAGGCAGGCACTTGATTAACTAATTCTAGGAAAGGAACTTGCACATTTAAACTACGAATAACATTTTCAAACTTGTTAAACGATACATGTTCCTTTGTCGGCACCAATCTCTCTGGATACGGGGCTGTAAGAAGCAACTTAGCCCTCTCCTCTAGGTCTCTCATACCGGCATCAGTGGACTTAGGCTGAAAATCCACTACTTTGTCCTTGTTGTAGCTCGAACCTTCTTCAGACCGTCTCAGGAATGAACCATTAACCGTCGTAGGGTCATACTTTTGAACCGGAACTGACCCATCAGCATTTGGATCTAGCCTTGATAATTTCGGAGTCGTCGTACCCCGAAATAAGTAGTCCCTCAAGTTATCTGGCATTGGAGGACGAAAAGGTTCACCATCAGACGCATCTTCAGTCGATCGACCATGTAGGTCAGTCGATCGATCGCTTCCGAGACCAGAAACTTCATCATTGCCCGAGCCGGTCGATCGACCAGGTGTGTCAGTCGATCGACAGATGTACCTGCTGATCGTCTTTTTCTTGCTACTGTTCATTCCAGCCTTTTTCTTACTCGGTTCCGCCTCATCTTTTTCAGTAACATCTTCGACCATAGTGGGCCCATCAAGGGTAGACCCACTCCTCAAAGTCATTGCATTTAGAGTCTCTTTTTGATCCGGCTGCGACGGTAAATGCCCCGGAGCTCTAGTTGCACTTTTGCTTGCCAATTGGGCAATTTGACTCTCCAACATTTTTGTAGAAGTCTCTCTAGCTAGAGACTCCTTTTGCAGCAAACCCGACGAATTACTGAACCATGTTTTTCAATTCGAAATATCGAACCTTGAAATTGTCTTTGTGAGGCACATAGGGAGGCTTTTGATACTGCTGCTGCTTATGAGGGGGCACATAATTCTGCTGCTGCTGCGGTGGTGGACCCGGATTAGGGACATTTTGGTTAGTCCACCTCAAATTGGGGTGGACATTAGAGGGATCGGGATAAGTACTAGTCTGCCTAAAATGTTGAAAGGCAGCACATGTTTCATTCGAACTAGTACAAAACTCCGAAACATGTCCCTCTCCTCCACATCTTTTGCATGTAAAGGGACAGTCTGAAACTGCATTAACTTTATATATCCCACCTTTTTGGGATCCCCCAAAATCTAGCTTGTCGAATCTCGCAGTAAGGGCCTCTATTGCAGCTACAGAGGAGATTCAGCTGATCTTCTCTGATTTCCTCTAGAATTCCCATGCTCAGCTTTATGGGTGGCCATATCTTCAATAATCTTTCACCCCTTAGTTTCTCCAACATTCTCCTGGAATCTGCCATTAGCTGCAGCATCCAGGATAGCCCTCTGATCATCATAAAGCCCATTATAGAATTGATTACACAGGCACCATTGTTCGAACCCATGGTGCGGAATAGATCGCACCAGCCTCTTGAAACGGACCCATGCCTCATGAAAATCTTCATCAGGACCCTGTTTAAAGCTTGTGATCTGAGCTCTAATCGCATTGGTCTTCGATGCAGAGAAAAATTTCTTATAAAATGCCAGGGCCAGCGAATTCCAATCAGTAATCCCAGTGGCAGCTCGATCCAGATCTCGGTACCACTCCCTAGCAGCATCACGGAGCGAGAATATGAACATCATCTCTTTTATCTGGTCCTGGGTTACACCTGCTGGTTGGGGTATGGAACAACAGTAGTCAATGAATATCTCCATATGTTTAGCTGCATCTTCATTCGCAGCTCCCCCAAATTGGTTTCTCTCAACCAAGTTGATGTAGGACGGTTTTCCTTATAATTTTCTTTCCGTCCCGGTGGCAACGCGAATCCCTTATAGAGATTCTCGGCTTTTGGCTCGGAGTAATCGGCTATACTTGCTTCTTCACCATATCGGAGATGTAACATCTTAGTCAAAGAAGTAGAAATAGGAGACGAAGGTGGATCCTCCTCAAATAACTCGTTCTCGTAATAACTGGACAGAGTACTCAGCTCTTCCTCTGTCGGCAATACTCTAGATGATCGTCTCAACTCACGCAAAGTCCTTTCGATCTCAGGATCCAATGGTCGTAATTCACCACCCTGTGACCTGCGCATAAGAGGAAACTACAAGTAGAATATGAGAAGAGTTTAAGGAACAGATGTCCCTTAACCTAAGATAAAGACTAAAATAAAAACAACTAAAAATTAAACAATTGCCTCCCCGGCAACGGCGCCAAAATTTGATACCGTCGTAGAGTACCAAAAATAAAATTTATAATCCAAACTACTACTATAGATAGTGACAGTCAGGGTCGAACCACAAGGAGGCAAGCAATTTAAAGTTGTCTAACTTAAGTCTAAGGTAACAGTTTTTTTTTGGGGGGTTTGATTTGTATGATCTGTAACTAAAGGTAATAAAATCAAAACTAAACTAAAGCAAATAAATGAGCAGTAGATGAAAATAGATGAAATCAAATATTAAAAGGATGCTAAGATAGTCGGTTCACTGTAGTTTCGACGGCAGTAACTCTAAGTAAACTGATTTAAGCATGTTAGATGGGAAAATAAAAAGTCCTCTCGGTCCAATTTAACAGGTAGCAACCTTTCGGCCTAAGCTACGGGTCCCTAAGTCTCACTAATACTAACTTTCGTTCTTGATTAATGATACTTAAAGCTTAAATTAACTTATCTCTCGATCTTATTAATTTAGTCGTCTTAATTAAGTAGTCTATTTCCCTCCCCTATCTTTCGATCTATCGGGTCGGTCAATTCCTAAGCATTCAACTAGTCGCGTGCACTCGATTCGTCAAATATAGCAATTAAATTAATTAAGCCGAAGCTAATCTAACACGTGACAGTCGATCAACCATGCAGGGCGGTCGATCGACCTACGTACCCAGTCGATCGACCAACGAAGTCAGTCGATCGACTAGAGCCCGATAACAGATTACCTATTGTCGTAACCGTCTAACCTACAGATCCCCTACATCTTAGCACGTAGGATTTAGCTACTCATGATGGTGATAATAACAACAGTAAAATTAACAAATAAAGCAATTGAATTCATAATTGAATTAACTAAATAAATAACTAACATGAAACGAGAATTTGGCCTTAGGAAATCTAAACTAGTAATTCTAAACTACGGGAGAATTAAAGCAACGAAATTGAACGAAGGAACAGAGGAATACCGTAAAGAAGAATTGAAGAGAAAAGACCAAAACCCAATGCGAAAAGAAAACTTTATTGATGAAAACTAATCTAAACTAATGAAATAATCAAAATTCAACTTTTGTGTATTGAACCCTAATTAATTCGATATCCCTAAAATAACCCGATGCCTCTTCTGAAACATAGGGTTCACGTTATATAGGAATATAGCGTGATTCCTATTCCTAAAACCTAATTACAAGTGGGCTTCTAACTCTCGTCTTTTAATTTGCGCGTCAGTTTCGTGGTGTGGTCGATCGACCACTGGGGCCAGTCGATCGACTGACTGCTCTTCCTGCAGTCAACTGTTCAGCATTCTGACAGTCTATAGACCATGTAGGTCAGTCTATAGACTAAGTTAGCTGGTAGTCCGCTTCTGAAACTCTCGCAAATCTATCTTTCAGGCCTTGCTACGCGCACCAAGTTCATTTCCCGAGTCAAATCTTCATGTCAAATCCTATGCCCAGCACTTAGGGACGGATTCGGCTCGATTTTCGCAGGATTCTTCACATTTCTGCAATATTACACAAAAACACAAAAGTAGACGGAAATAGGGAAAATAGTAGCATAAACTATATAATTGAGCTCTGAAATGCGTGTAAAATAGGGTGTAAAACATCATATTTAGGACACGCATCAAATATTACCATCACCATTATTATTACATTACAAAATGAGAAGTAAACTAAAACAGTAACAAAAATATTACAAAGGTCATTAACATTAACATGATTCATAATCAAAGAGGAAGAGATCACCGCATCCAAACTTACCGTCACCACCACAACACCCTGACCAGACTACTCTCGCCTGCCAAAGAACGATTTCAGATCAAAACAACCCAAAAAAGGCCACAGAAGAGAGCAAAACAAGACCATCTTAGTCAATAACTACCTACAACACCAACATGCAGAACAAAAAAGGTCCAGCAAGATACAACAACTCGCCAACAAACACAAAACAATCCCGAAAGAAAACGACATCAACACCAGCAAATAAGACCAAAGAAAACGATGGTGGGACTCGAACAAAAGCACCAAAACATATACCCCAGAAAAATGACAGGTGGGGAGAGGGGCGAGGGGAAGTGGGAACACCATGTTGAAAAGGACTCCTGGGTATATAAGAAGGAAGCAACAAGGGGAGGGGAACACCATCGTCTTTAACCGGAAGTCAATCTCAAGCAAGGAGATACAACTTACCAGGGAGGGTGGGGGAAGGGGCGAGGGGAAAGGGAACACCCAACCTGATGCATGCATGGTGAACGATTGCCGGGAAGATCCACTGGATGTAGTGCGGGCCGAGAACCCTATGAAGAACAACAAAGACCCAAAACAAAGGAACACCAACCGGTGTTGAAAAGGGTAGAGAATGAAAGAAATCCCTTAAATTTACTCAAAAAGTGTAGCAACAAATGGTTGAAGTAATAAGAAGATTCATTGAGGGTGGGATAGCCGGAGAGCAGCCTCGGGGCGGACACATCTCTAGCGAGAGTATAAAGATCAAAGGAGTGAGGGAGGTGAGGTGGGGGCGGTGAAGCAAAGCTAGGGTTAGTTTGAGAGGGGTTTAATTAGAGAGAAAACTCTCTCTAGAAAATAGAGAGAGAAGTAGTTATTTGTAGAATTGACTGCGACATTAATACTAAAGATCATACCTTTTTTTATACCTTTTAAAAGGGAAGAACACATAAAATCTTAAATAGGTTGAACCCATTTGTATTTTTCCGAAGTTGACAATCTCCTCCACCATTTTCTGTTGAAAGACCTAACAAATGCCTCATCATTGAAAAATTCCCGTCAGAATTAAACAACTCCATTAACGGTTTCCAGGAACCCGCCATAGATATTACCTCGTTTTTAATCTCCTTTTGAAGATTGATTTAACCCTTTGAAAGTGTTTTTAGGTTTTGTCACAACAAAATTACTATTAGAGATATATTATGTTAGTGATATTGTTAAAGAGATATTAGGAAAATATCTCTCTAACAATATCACTAATAACATAATATATCTCTAATAGTTAGTAACCTACAGCAGGGTTACAACAAAATAAAGAAAAAAAAATCAACAAAGAAGCAATCTTTGTCACAACAAAATTAAGAAAAACATGAGAATTATTAACCTCGGGTAAAAAGAAGAGTTGTCCTGGTATTAATATTTGAGAAGGTGAAGGACGATTAGGGAGAAAAAAGGAGGAAAGTTAGAGAGGAGAATGAAAGGCAGGGAGGAAAGGTGGAAAAAGAGAAATATTAGGAAGGGACAATGGAGAAGAAAGGAATGGCATGAGAGAGAGAGAGAGAGAGAGAGAGAGAGAGAGAGAGAGAGAGATTGAAATGCAAGAAACGGTGATCGGGAATGTATGGCCGATAGGACCAATGGCGTTGGACTATTCATTGGGAAGCAAGGAAGTTGGAATGTTCATTGTCATATTGGGAGTTCAACAGTTCATAGTAGTATGCCCTCCCTTATTTTCTCTTAGTCACTTTTATATAAGGGCTAAATATCACAGTTTAATGTTTCATCATCCAGTTAACCACAACAATACATTATAAGAAATATGACTTCTTCGGATCATGTGATCACAATGACCTATTATCTCAACCACGCAATAACATATCTCTGGAGGACGCAACTGACACAACTGACAGAAGGTCCAGCATACGTGGTGATGTGGACTAAGCTACCCGTGCCGCGCGCACCCGCGCGTTGGTTAGATTTCGAGGCGGCGGCACTTTTCCCACGAAACTTTAGTTGGACAAAGCACGTCATGGGCTGCTACCGATTTGAAAGGCATTGAAACCAGTGAAAGGTTTGAGCAAGCCTGCATTTATGGAGTCGCCACCAATTTTTATGGAAAATTGGAATCGTTCGAATACTTCATGTCATGTCGAGACACAAAGTAGTGACATGAACATTAAGAAATTCGTTACCCTTATTAGCATTCTATGTCTAGAATGACTCTCGCGATGCCAATGAACACGGATGCTCACAGATATCTGAGTAAGGGGTGAGGGTACGTATTAGGAAGCTCTTTATTTGAACACTTAATCCCGCCCGCCTCGATAGCGGCCTCTACCAATGATCAGGGAAGTTATTTATATTCAATATGTTGTCAATTATATGCATGCTATGCAACAAACATGTTTTAAACCTATCTACGTATTAGCTCCGCCATTGGAAAATTCTGACAACGTACGCACTACGCAGCCTTATCTCTACATTTAATCAAACTTCCCTTGATCAAATTCATACCGATAATTTTAAAAACAAACATGAGCCCACAAAATCTCATGTCTTGTCCAGTCTTGGACTTCATAGAATAATGAATAATCAAACATCTATGAAACTTTACTCCTTAAAAGTCAACCAATCTAAAAACCACCACAACAACTGATACTCCCTCCGTCCTAATCACTTAGTGAAATTTTTATTCTTTATGAAGTGCATTTTAATCAAAGTTTTAAACTTGGAACGGAGGGATTAATTAACAGCATATTAAAACCCACAAAATCCCATAATTCAACCAATCCTAAACTCAAATGATCCCCAACACTTAAACAAATAAGTAATAGAACCAATGCAATTTAGTTTCACCCTCTTCTCATAAACCCCAAAACACAAAATACTCCCTCTTATTCACTGTTTTCTTCCTTATTTCCTAAAACGGATTATTCGGGTTTTCTTCCCTATTTCCGTTTTGGGAAATTTTTATTAATATTATACTTTTACCTCTCTCCAATCACCAAACCCCACCCATCTCCTTTATTAATATTTAATCTTAAATATTTCTACCTCTCTCCAATCATCAAACCTCACACATCTCCTTTATTAATATTTAATCCTAATTATTCTTACCTCTCTCCAATCACCAAACCTCACTCATATCATTTATTAATATAATACTCTCACCCTTAATTCCCTTGCGCACATCAAAGGGGAAGAAAACCCCGAATAGGAGGGAGTATTACCAATCTCCTTACAATGATCCAATCTCAAAAACAATTATTACCCACAGAATTTCATAATTCAACCAATCATAAACCTAAAGAATCCTCAACAATCAAACAAAGAAATGCTTAAACCAATGCAATTACTCAAAAACCCCGAAACACAAAATACTAAACAATCTCAACACAATGATCCAATCTAAAAAACAACAACAACCCACAAAATCATATGATCAAACAAACTAAAAATCCAATCAAACCAACAAAGCCATAGTCTCAAAATGATTTGGGGTTGACTAACACGAAGCATCACTCGAATCCGCTTGTGAAAAAGTCCAATAATACTAATAAATCCAATGAAACCATGCAAATAAAAATTGTAAGATCAAATGAAAAACAAGAAACCTGAGAGAAAGGAGGAATCTTTGATTTTATTAGAAAGACCAGAAGAAGAAGAAGCAGCATTAGTAAGAAGCTCTTTGACCAAAAAAACAAAGGTAAAACAACCTTCACCAAGTTGTCTTACAATCCTAAACCTGTTTTCATTGACCCAAACATCACCACCACCATTAACAACATCATATAATGCATTCAACCTAGAAAATGTGCATCCCATAATGTTGATTAGATCACACAAATCTTGATTTCTTGGGTTGTTTTTGTATGTGATAAGGTTTAGTATGAAGAAAGAATAGATCTTTGGATGGTTTTATTCATTTTGACGAAGATGGATTATTAAATTATGTGACTTTGATTATGTACTGCAAGTTTTGTAAGGTCAATTGTTAATATCATTGACTTACTGACCTCAAATCAAAGGAAGAGATGTCTTGGTATTAATATTTGAGAAGCAAAGGTGAAGGACGATTAGGGAAAAAAAGGAGGAAAGTTAGAGAGGAGAATGAAAGGTATGGAGGAAAAGACGGGAAAAAAAAAAGAAATAGTAGGAAGGGAGAATGGAGAAGAAAGATATGGCATGAGAGAGAGAGAGAGAGAGAGAGAGAGAGAGAGAGAGAGAGAGAGAGAGAGAGAGAGAGAGAGAGAGAGAGAGAGAGAGAGAGAGAGAGAAAAGGTGATCGGGAATGTATGGCTGGTAAGAACAATGGAGTTAGACTGTTCATTGGGGAGTGGAGATGAGTGAGAAGGCCCAAGACCAAAACCTGTCCAAATAACAACCAAACAAGCATGTGATCCGGCCCAAAAAATCTCAACTGTTCATTGCCAACGCCAACTTCAACTATTCATCATAGTATGCTCCCCTTATAACCCCTTAGTCACTTTTATGTAAGGGGGGTATTTAAAAATTTTGTTCGGTTTTAGTAAAACGGTTCGATTCGGTTACCTGGTTTTTTAAGATTATGAATCGTAACCAAACTGTTTACTCCCTCCCATCCAGACCAAAAGTAAGATGGACCTACTTTTTATGAGGAGAAAAATAGGTCCATGTTACCTTTGTTCTGGATGGAAGGGAGTATATGACAAAGTTAACGGTTCAATTGACCGAACCTAAAAAAATTACCGTTCTTTAGTTTTTCGGTTTGGTAATTTTGAACATCCCTATTATAACCGGTGGTATATTTTTTGAGTTTTATAATAAATTTTTTGAGTTTAAGTGTAAAATTTATGAGGTTTATTATAAAGTATATGAGCTCCTTTCACATAAAAATTGAGCTTAAGAATTATAACTAACCTCAGAAATAATACATATAAACTCAATTAGATTTTAGTTCTGACGTCAAAAATTTAGAATATAATGTAGGAGTAGGACTTGCGAATTCCAACACCAAATATAATATAAGCAATGAGAGAATTAATTGCCCAGGAAGAATATTTGATTATTATATTACACTCTCTAAAATGATAATGAGATTTACAACTTATTTATACTTTATAAGGAAGATTAATAACCTCACAAGTTTACTAAATTAATCTATGATTATTATCCTCTAATAATTCATAACCATTCTTTATTTCTCATTTACTAAATATAGCTTTCAAGTTTGATTTTCTTCACTCCCCCTCAAACTTGAATAGTATTATTTTAACTATCAAATTTCACTATGCCAAGCATAGCTTTGAACTTCTCGAATAACTCCGCCTTTAATGGCTTTGTCATGATATCAGCAACTTCTTCTTCAGAACTGCAAAATTCGAGCTCAATTTCTCCCCCTTTCAATGGGTCTCTTATATAGTGATATTTGATATCAATGTGCTTACTTCGTTCATGAAATACTGGATTCTTAGATAATGCAATGGCTGATTTATTGTCACAATATATTCTTGTTGGACTACTTTGAACTTCCTTGAGCTCCTCTAACATTCTACGTAACCAAACTGCATGACATGCACCACTAGTAAGAGCCATGTATTCTGCTTCTGCGGTCGATAAAGCGACAACTTGTTGCTTCTTGGATGACCAGGAAATAACACCATTTCCTAAATAAAAACATATCCAGAAGTACTTTTTCGCGTATCAAGATCACCTGCCCAATCGCTATCAGTGTATCCGACCAACTTAAATGCATTAGAGATTGTGGAAAAGATCTCATGATCTCTGGTATTATTCACCTATCGGAGAATTCTTTTTGCGGCTTGTAAGTGAGATTGATGTGGCTTCTCCATGTACCGACTGATTAATCCAACTCCACACAGAATATTAGGTCTTGTAGAAGTCAAATATCGGAGACTTCCTACAATACTTTTAAAGTAAGTTGAATTTACATATTCTTCAGAACCTTCCTTTTTTATCTTAATTCTTTCTGCTACCGGAGTTCGGATAGGTGTGGCTGCATCCATTTTGAATTTCTTCAAGATATATGTGGCATGTTTTTGTTGCGACATAAATAAACCTTCGTTAGTTTGATGTATTTCAATACCAAGAAAATACGACATCAAACCCAAATCTGTCATCTCAAAGTGCTTCATCATAGCTGTCCTAAATTTTTCCATCATATTTTTACTGTTTCCAGTAAATATCAAGTCATCCACATACAAACATAAGATCAATATTTCACCATTGTCCTTTATTTTCATATATAAAGTGTGCTAATGTGGACATTTTTAAAACCCATCTTGAAGCAAATATGAATCAATATGAGAGTACCATGCACGAGGTGCTTGCTTCAATCCATATAAAGCCTTATTAAGTCGATATACTTTATTTTCTTCACCTTTCTTCGTAAAACCAGGAGGTTGGTCTACATATACTTCTTCCTAAAGTATTCCATTTAAAAATGCAGATTTAACATCCATTTGATAGATTTGCCATTTATTCTCAGCAGCCAATGATAGAATCATTCGAACAGTGTCCATCCTAGAAACTGGAGCAAACACTTCAAAATAATCAATACCAGGCTTTCGCTTGTAGCCTTTCACAACCAATCTTGCTTTATAACGATCAACCTTGCCATCAGGTATATTTTGTCTTATATACCCATTTTACACCAATGGGTTTCTTTCCAACTGGTAAAGAAGTAAGCTCCCAAGTATCATTCTTTTCGATAGAATGAATTTCTTCTATTATTGCTTGGATCCATTTCTCATCAGCTACAGCTTCTTCAAATAAGACTGGATCACAATCAGCAAATAAGCAAAAATTCACCAAGGATTCATCATTTAAATCTTCATCCGTGTCATCATCATCTCTAGTTACTTTAAAATCTTTATACTTTGATGGCATTAAACGCTTTCTTGGAGGCAATTTTGTTGAGGAAGATACATCAACTTGTGTGGTTTGAGTATTACTATCCTCTATTGTTGGACCTGTACTCGGAGAACTATCTTTCTCACTCCCTTGATCCTGCGTCGTTTCTTCTGCAATGTTATCATTTGTTTGGTTCAATTGCCAAACTTCAGTTTTAGCAAATTGAACATCTCTACTGATTATAACCTCTTCTTTTATAGGATCGTATAATTTATAACCCTTTGTTGAATCACTGTAGCCAATAAAAATACATTTCCGACTTTTATCGCAAATCTTTTTCCTCCTTTGGTCTGGTATATGTGCATATGCAACACACCAAAATACTCGCAAATGTGATACATCGGGCTTCTTCCCGCTCCAGGCTTCTTCTAGAGTCATCCCACGAACACACTTGGTGGGACACACATTCAACAAATAAGCTGCACAACAAACTGCTTCTGCCCACAACGGTTTTGGCAAAGATTTTGCTTTCAGCATGCTTCTCGCCATTTCAAATATTGTTCTATTTTTTCTTTCAGCTACTCCATTTTGTTGTGGTGTATAGCTAGCTGTTAGTTGTCGACGAATGCCTTCTTTCTTGCAATAATTATAAAATTCGTCAGAAGTAAATTCTCCTCGTCGATCTGATCTCAATGTTTTCAAGAGAAAACCAATTTGTTTTTCCACAAACACCTTAAACTCTTTAAATTTCTCGAATGCCTCAGATTTTTTTTTTTAAGAAATAAACCCAAATTTTTCTGCTGAAATCATCAACAAATAATAAGAAGTATCTCTTTTTTCCAAGAGATTCCACCTCAACTGGTCCACATATATCAGTATGGACTAGCTCTAGCGGTTCCAAGGCGCGTCTTGATTTTTCAATAGGAAAAGGATCTCGATGATGCTTTCCGAGTATACAACCTTCACAAAGGTTGTCAGGGGTTTCTATTAAAGGTTGACCCATGACCATATCCTTTTGAGCCAATAACTTCAGTCCTCGAAAATTCAAATGCCCATAGCGAACATGTCATTACCAATTGCTGTCTTTCATCATTGCCTATAAACTCATAATAGTTTTCGGCTGAAGACATAAAAGGAACATACGATTCTTTGTCATCCTCACTTTAGTAAATAGTTTGTTATTCTTTCCTTTGATTTCACAAACTCCATTCTCAATGTTAATTTTGTGTCCCTTTTCTGTGAGTTGACCCAAACTCAATAAATTCCAAAATATCCCAGGTACATAGTATACATCTGCTATGGTAACATTTATTCCATTTTTTGACTGGATATTAATGTTTCCTTTATCTTTAACAAGAACTTTGCTTTTGTTTCCAAAGCTAACTTCCCCTTGAACAAATTCATCCAAACATGAGAATAATTCTTTATTCCCTGACATATGATTACTACAACCTGTGTCTAGATACCAAATATTGCCTGATTCGGCATCTGGACCTTCTTTACAAGCCAAAACTAATGTTTCCTCTGCTTCTGCAACATTGGCTCGTTCAACTTGATTGTTATTCAATGTTGTTCGACATTCCGATGCATAATGTCCGAACCGTTCACACCTATGACACTGAACCTTTGATTTATCCCGACGTACAAATGGCGTTCGCTTGTGGTCTCCTGAAGAATTTAAATCTACATTCTTATCCTTTCTATAGGAAAAATTATTTCCACCTCTTCCTCGGCCACGACCTCGTCCACGGTCACCATGATAACCACCATGGTTTGTGACATGTGTCCTACTTTGCAAAGCATGTTCTGAATTAGAACTTTTTCCTCGTTGTCTCATTCTTTGTTCATGTGCCGACAACGAACCCAACAACCTTTCAATAGATAAGGTTGATAAATCATGGGTTTCTTCAATAGCGGAAGCGACATTATCAAAGTCAGCATTCAATGAACATATGATCTTTTGAACTACCCTTTCATATTTAATATCTTCTCCATTAGTTTTCATTTGATTGACAATGGATTGTACTCGATCAAAATAAACTGAGATTGACTCAGATTCCTCCATGCTCAATGACTCGAATTCTCCTTTCAATGTTTGCAAACGTATTTGCTTAACTCGATCATCACCTTTGTAGGATTTATGCAGAATATCCCACGCCTCATGCGATGTCTCAGCCATCGATATTTTCATAAACATAGGCTCCTCTACTGCCTGAAAAATGTGATACAATGTCTTTTGATCTCTCTTTCTAGTATCTGTCAGGGCAGCCTTGGTCTCTTGCGTTAAAGTCTCAAATACTCTTTCATTAGTTTCGTCTTTAAAACCTTTCTCCACAATACTCCACAAATCTTGCGAACGAAAGAACACTTTTAATTGGACTGACCATTTATCATAACTTTTTGTATTCAATTTTGGAAGTTGAACTTGAAATGTGGTACTTGTTGATGCTGCCATTATTTAAATAACAAAAGGGTATGAGCCTATGATGGCTCTGATACCAAATGTACGAGTAGGAACTTGCAAATTCCAACACCAAATATAATATAAGCAATGCGAGAATTAATTGCCCAGGAAGAATATTTGATTATTATATTACACTCTCTAAAATGATAATGAGATTTACAACTTATTTATACTTTATAAGGAAGATTAATAACCTCACAAGTTTACTAAATTAATCTATGATTATTATCCCCTAACAATTCATAACCATTCTTTATTTCTCATTTACTAAATATAGCTTTCAAGTTTGATTTTCTTCATATAACCCAAAACTTCCAAACGCTCAAAAAGAAAATGTACATAAGCTTAATTAGATTTACAATGATTGTACAATGATATTGTACAACAGATTATATAATCATATTTAACCTCCATACGTACAGGTGCTATGGATCAAAGCTAACCCAAGTCGTTTGAAATGTGTTTCGGTACAAAATTTAAAGTTAGTAAAAGATATAAGAATTTTTTTTGAAAAAATATTTCAAAATACATTAAATCTCTTGTGCGGCCGATTTTCCCGTGTTTTTTGAAAAAATGTAACCATGTTTTGGTAAATTGTGACCGATTTACAGTAAATAGTAACCACCTTGAAAAACATTTTCGTTTTTAAGTTATAAAAAATAGTCACTATTTACCCAAAAATGGTCACTATTTATCATAAATTGGTCACATTTATTTGGTCACACGTAAGACGGTTGTATAATAGAATTTGTGTTAGGAATTAGGCATATGTGACCAAATAAATGTGGTCACTATTTACCCAAAAGTTTACTCTAACTTTTATGATACCTAATTTTATTATACAACCGTCTTACATGCGACCAAATAAATATGACCATTTTTTGATAAATAATGACTGTTTCTGGGTAAATAGTGACTATTTCTTATAATTTTTTTTTTAAGGTGATCACTAATTACCCAAAAAGGGTCACCATTTACCCAAAAATTTACCCTAACTGTAATGAAGAATCTTTATTTACAAATTACAAGTCAAATGAACATCCCTTTACTACAAGTGCCACTCATAACACATAAAAAGTACTCCCTCCATTCAACTCCACATTGCATGTATTCCTTTTCCGTTCATTCAACTCCACATTGCACATTTCCTAATTTAGTTGTACTTTTATTACTATAATACTATAATTCCACTATTAAGGCCCACAAATTACACAAAATCCTAACACTTTCTATCCATTTGTTGTACTTTTAATATTATAATATAATTTTCTTAATATTTGTGCATAAAGCATATATGAAAAGTGGAGTTGAATGGAGGAAGTAGACAAACAAAAGGTAAGCGGCTGGTAAGAAAAATTTGGTTTAATCCATAAACAAAAATTAATCTTCCGACCTTAAAGAATGAGATGAGCAACCATCACAATAAACCGACTAACTCACATAGTTACAACACAAAATTTCATTTTAGACGGACACTATCTGTCTAAAATTATAGACGGGTCAAAATATGTGATAAGTTACATAAACAAACAACAAGTGAGATGGTAGGATTACTATTCATGCAAAAATGAGATTTTTTTTAACCCGTCTACATCTTTAAACTTTAGACGGATATACCCCGTCTACAATGAGACTAATTATAGCTACAATTACAATCTAAAATAACAAGTTTGTTAGGAAGTTAGGAATAAATAAAGACGAATATTCATTCACATTAACTTTTACGATAGAGGTTATTGTAATTGGGGTTGATGTTAGAGAGACAGTAAAAAGAGGGTTGCGAAAAGACAAGTGGGAGCTGAGCAGTGAGCAGTGAGCAGTGAGCAGTGAGCAGTAAAGAAAAGAAATAAGAAATGGTAATAAACCTCTCCTAAACCCACCGGGAATACCGAGTGCTTTAGCATTGTGTCATCCTCTGTGTATTCCCCTTTGTACGCAACTACGTCTCATTATTACCCTTTTACCACTCTCCATCTTTACACAGTCATTTCCCCACCTTCTTCTCTTTTCCTTTTACTATTAATATATATTCCATTCCATCCAATACATCTTCTTCTCAAAATTAGTACCAAATTCAGTAGTTTGCTTATGTAGTCTAGTAGTATTGCGTTAATATGGCAATGCTGGATCTTAATCTAAGCACACATTCTCCCCAATCCAACTCTAATTCTTCTTTATCTACTTACAGCTTCGACATACTAACACAATCCCATCATCATGCTACTGGCCTTGTTACCAAGGAGCTATTCCCTCATGGGCCGGGTCGGATCATCAGGCCAATGATGGGACCTGCTCAGGTCAAGAAGAGTAGGAGGGGACCCAGGTCAAGGAGTTCTCAGTATCGTGGGGTTACCTTTTATCGGAGGACTGGCAGATGGGAATCTCATATCTGGTTTCTTTTCTTTTCTTCTTCACTTCTTTACGTTTGATAAAAATACTCGTATATAATGTTAATTGATTTTAAGTTGATTCTTGTTTCTCATGAATTTGTCTGTATTTTGGTAATTTGATGTGATGAGCAAGTGGGTTGCTTTAGCATTTCATTTTATTCCGATGGTTATTTGTAGCTTGGTCTTATGGCTTGGTTAATGTTTCAAATTCGTGATTATTAATCAGTAGGGGTAAGGTTACGTACATCTCGACGTACTTATGTATGGACTTTGATAATGTTGAGAGGGATTAGTGTTTTGTAAGCTAAGCAATTAATTGATCCTATTTTTTTGAGGGGTGCATTTCACGATTATACTTCTCTGGTGCATTTCAAATGATCTTACTAATGATCATTAATGAGATTCAACTTCGGGTAGTAATAGTAATATCTGCTAATTGGTCTTGATGAACTTCTATTATTCAATTGGATTCTTTCATTATCCAACAAATAAGAAATTTGGATTCAAGTGAGCCTAAAGATATGTTATTTTTTGTTGCTGCAGGGACAATGGAAAACAGGTGTACCTAGGTAAGACATGTATTTTCATTTTTGCCACCATATGAAACTTCAACACCACTTAGTACGATTTGACACTGAGTTTTGTATGAGACGGTCTCACATGTCAGACCAACCAGCTCATTTAATTATACGATATGTAGGGTGATCTAACATGTGAGATCGTCTCATATGATAGTGGTAATAATAATTTGCCAAAAGATTTCTGTATAGCATTTGTTTTTGGTGATAATACTTTTTGTGGTTTTTCATGTTTTGTTTCTTGTAGGAGGATTTGATACTGCCCATGCAGCTGCTAGGTAAAACACTGGTTTTTGTGCTACTTTTCTCCTCACTAGACAGTAGCATTGTGTAATTTCGTTTGAAAATTGTTCATCCGGCTGAGTTTTTGGTGTAGGGCATATGATAGAGCTGCCATTAAGTTTCGTGGAGTTGATGCAGATATCAATTTTGATGTCAGTGATTATGAAGATGATCTTAACCAAGTGGGTTAATTTATGATGTAGTTATGGTTGAGTATTTTGGTGCTCGTCTTTATGATTATTTACAATGTAGGATTTTGTTGTGGTTTAGATGAGCAACCTGACAAAAGAAGAATTTGTGCATCTTCTTCGTCGTCAAAGCACTGGCTTTTCCAGGGGAAGCTCTAAGTACAGGGGTGTGACGCTACACAAATGTGGTCGTTGGGAGGCTCGAATGGGACAACTCTTAGGAAAAAAGTAAGGGAACATAAGACTCGTGCTTTTGACATTACAGTTTGTGACATAAATACCATTTGGGTATCTGTTTCTCAGCTTGCTATTACTGAATTTGTGATGCGCAGGTATATTTATCTTGGCTTGTATGATCATGAAATCGAAGCTGCAAGGTTTGATCATCATGTGTGTGTTTTTAAATTGTTTATTTCATTGTAATCCAATGCAAGGAAGACAAACTAACAATGGAAAAGCAAATGATTGGCTGAGACCGACTAAAATAGACTATGTAAAGTATCTGCTGGTATAGATGGCCCAATCAAGTGAATTTATACTTGCGATTGCGGGAGCTTGAAATCTTGAATGTCTTTATTCGTATATGTCAGGGCCTATGACAAGGCTGCTATTCAGTGTAATGGAAAGGAAGTTGTCACAAACTTCGATCCAAACATATATGGAGAAGAGATAATCTCAGAGGCACGTATTGAAGGTTGAAAACATGAAATTCTTTTTTTAGAGTTCACCCGGTTACTTGTTCATTCTTTTGCCAATTGTTGACGAACTTGTAAGTCGTGTAACAGGTGACCAGCATTCTCTAGATTTGAACTTGGGAATAGGCAATGCCTCTTTTGCTGATGGCCACAAGAAAACCCACATTTTAGATTGTAGGCTAAATAACATGAGAACAAAGGTTTGTGTACAACAGTGATGCTAACATTTTTCTTTGATTATCATGATTTGTAAGTTATTCGCCAGGAAGTTAATCAAGGTTGATATTACTTTGTGTTCCTTGAATCAGGATTGGATAGCAGCAACGGAGCTCCCTCCAACACTTCATAGCCACATGTACCCTTCCGAGCTCCCTTCTACCTGGAGCGGTATTAATCCCATATTTTTTCCTGTCATTCAGGTAATAATTATGTATAGCTACTAATCATACTATAGCATAAACCATTAAAGAAACACTGAACTTTTGTCAAATGTGGTGTCGAACTTTGATTTTTTTGTCCTACTGTTCTAGATTTTGATGTGGGTTCATTTTTAATGGAGCTAAAGAGTCACGAAATTCAGTTTTGAATTAGGATGAAATACATCAAAATGGCTCACAAACCAGTTGGGTTTCTTTGTATTATAAAGTACCAACCTCTTTGTGCTATTAACAACCTCTTTACCCGATTTCATAAGGAGTCATCCGTCATCCCGAAACAACCTCTTTGTACTATTAACATTCTAAGTAGGTGTTGCTCTAATGCATATGATATTTGACAGGAAAGCGCGAAAGGGAAGACGAGGGAAAGTGATCCTTGGAATAGCTTTGCATGGAAAATGCAAGTCCAAGGAAGTCATACAGTCCCTATCTTCTCCAATGCAGCATCATCAGGATTCCCAACAATTGCAACTGCTTCAACAGCTGCTTTTGGTCGACCTTACTATTCTAACTCGTTAACACTACATTACTAACTCATCAAGCTATATCACTCCACCCTCCCTCTTCGATTTTCTAAACATGTAACGGCTTGTAGCGCAAAAAAATGATATTAATTAGCTTATTGTAGCATTATTTACGGAACTTGCTTGCAAAAAAAAATGATGCTCTATTAATTAGCTTATTGTAGCCTTAGGTATGCTTCATAGAAGGAGCAATAATTGTACTAGGACTCGGAAAAACTACTCTTTTGAACGGCTTTACGGAACTTGCTTGCGGAGGTGATTTATCAGTTCCTTTCAGGTGGCAAATATAGTACTCCGCCAGTCTTAATCATTTGTTTACCTTTTTAGTTATAATACCGTCTGATAGAGTCAAATAGTGTCGGCCTAATTAGGTAATTTTAGTTGAATAAACTTGTCACAAAGCCGATTTTGAGTGTTAATCGTTGTATTTTCCGGTGAATCCACTTTGGTTGTAATTTGGATCATTTGAACTTGTTGTTGGTATTTACATCTCAAGGTAATTCAAATACTTCATATTGGTAAGTTGGGATGAATGAATCATTTTGTACAAGCCGACTCACAAGTCAAACCCGAGCCACGGTTAACCAAGGTGAAGAAGGAGAGCAAAAGGTAAGCCAAGGGAATAAGTGCAAAGTCAAGAGAAGCAAGCAAAAGGAAGAATTGGAGCCTTGGCATACACAAACAAGAGTCAAAATGAAAAATTGAAAACTCGGTTTCACAAGGGTCAACTTCAAACGTGTATATCTCGAGTTCTAGAGCTCGTATCGACGCAAGGCCAATTCGAGGTGAAAGCTTGCGATCTTAGCTTTCCAATGGTAGGTCACACGCCTCATTTGTCCAAGAAACGAGGGATATATGGCCTTAGAAAGATGCTGCTGTTAGTCTGAAATACAGCCTGCGCAAATGATTTGCGCAGCCTGCGCCCCCAACCGCAGGCTGCGTTTTCAACTGTTTCAAGCCTCGTGATTCTCTATTTCGAAGACCCAATTTTGCCTTAACCTAAAGCCAAGAGCCAAGGGTATAAATACCCACATAATGAGATCTTAGAGAGAGCCTCCTTAACATTAAATCAATCTACCTCATTATTGAATAATCTCAAAAACTTGTATGAAAAGAAAATTTAGTACTTTGGAGAAAATTGTAATCTTTGGTTGGATTTTTATGTCAATCTTTCCCTTAACCTTGGATTCATCTATGGTTATGGAAGGCTAGACCTTTTTCTTGGTGTAATTTGGTAAGACACTACTTTCCTTAAGCTTGTAAGAACCTCTTAATCTTTCCTCAATAATTATTGCATTTTCCTTGGTTTTATTGTTTATGTTGGATGTTATTGTGTTAGGAATGATCAACCTTACATGTTAATCATCTTACTATTGCAACCCTTGTAGCAAGCTTGTATCTTTATGAATTTGGATTAAAGTTTGTATCTTTGTGAGTGGAACTTGTATGTTAATCTTTGGGATAGTTGGATTAAACCTCCTAAAGGATTAATCTCGACTTCTTTTGTTTGGAATTGACCTTAATGCTCTTGTGTGCAAGCCTTGTTGTGGTTTTCAATAGGGTGACCATATAAGTAGGTTCAACTACTTTAGCTTAGGATTAAGTAGTCACCATTTTACAAAAGTAGTTGAGTAATTGTTGAGGGAAGAAAAGAGAGGATCTTTGTGCTTAGGAAGTAGTTGTTGAGCCTTGTTACACCAAGTTTCTCCTTATTATTGAATCTTGCATACTAGTTGTTTGTAGAATTGTCTCAATAAGAAAATCTCCATTTTTACTCAATTTCCATATTTGTCTCCAAACCCATGCCTTTTCCATTTATGTTTCCTAATAGTTGAACATTTTTAATATCCATTGTTTGTGATTAGTTCCATTTGTTAAGTTTAAATTGTCATTAGGGTCTTAATTAGTAGTAGAGTCTTACTTAGTATCTTAAGTAGTTTACCATTCACGTTTTAGTTGTTAGACCGTCTCTTGGGTTCGACCTTCACTTATGCTATACTATTATTCTTAATTACATAGTGTAGAGTTGATTTTGGCTTTATAAATTGTTAATTTGATAGTTAATTCTAGTTATTACGGCAACCTAGTTTTTACCATCACCGTCACAAAGAATAAAAAAAAGGTAAACAAATGATTGGGGCAAAGAGAGTACTTCACTTCTTAAATTAGTGCAAGGCAATTTCGTCTTGAGTCTTGAGTCTTGACCGGTTACAAGACTATTTCTAATAGCTGTGATGTCCGATATATTAATCTGTCGAAAAAAAGACTCTGGCTTCAACAATCTGACTGGGTTTAAATGTTAGATTAGGTTGAATTTGAATTTGGATTGTGACAGGAGCCGAAATCGAAAAAAAGGGAGCTACTACTCATCGTTGGCATAATTACTTGTCTTGTCAACATTATACGCAAAAAATACAACTTTACCCCGCTCACATATTTAATTAAAAATCTCTAATCTCTCTCTTCTAAGTTCTATCTAATAAACTTGAAAATTTTCAAAAACATTAAAATTATAGAGCAACCCCCTCTTTCTATAGAGTCCGGCTCCTCTCCACTACCTCATAAGTAGTACTAGAGGTCTAGTACTAAGCTAATCTAGAGGCACATGGATGGATAGAAATGTTGGAAAAATAGTTACTGCAAGGACAAAAGAAATGAACTAAATATGGATTAGAATAATTTCACTGTGTCATGGTATGGAAGCCATTGCCTTAGAAGCTTAATCGCCCTCGACACGGTGCTGTCCAACTGAGAACGACGCTCCCCAAGGTATACACATAGCTCTTCCAATTTGCACCCAATTGAAAGAGTAGGAACTCGAAAGTTGTTGCTCAGATTTTATAAGGAACCAGGAGATAAAGTATAAAACAGACCCCACCACACGGCGTGTGCCAGCCGAACTGAGCCGGGCAGGTGGCGGCCCGCGCGTGGGGAGAGTACCTACTAGCCTCCATAATAACAAGTACCTAGAAGAGGGGCTGTAATACTCCGTATTTAATAATTATAAAATAATAATATTTTATTTGTACGAGTTATTTTGAGACGGAATAATAATGATAATGATAATAATAATAATAAAAATAATAATAATAATAATAATAATAATAATAATAATAATAATAATAATAATAATAATAATAATAATAATAATAATAATGATAATAATAATAATAATAATAATAATAATAATAATAATAATAATAATAATAATAATAATAATAATAACAATAATAATAATAATAATTGCAGATACCTAGTATCTGCTGAGACTCCAACAAACACCCGATGATTATCGGACTATAACTTGCTTTGGAATCGCGGCGTTTGATCGACAGTTCGTGTACAACTTTACGTCGGAAAACTTAAAACGATTTCAAAAATATAACATTTCAAAACTTTTCAAAAGTACCTGGAGTGTTTAATGCATGACGATGGGGTCGCAATGACACTAACTAGAGTCAAAACCGACACCGGACCAAAAACCGACTCAAAAATTCAAATCCCGACTCCAACAACGAGTCAAACCGAGTCAAACACAAAAAAAAACCATTCTAATGCTTCCATGTTAAGATTTCCTGGGATCATGAATGGTCAAGTACCAAACATGTGCATACAAATCCTAGGATAGAACAAATCATGATTGCATTTGTGTGAAAGCGACAAGACACCTCGAAGACGTGCGACGTGGCTCGCGCCTCTTTGAGCAGCCCAGGTGGCCACCTCGCTCAAAACTCACACAACCACTTATTTTCCTATAAATACCCCTCAAATGCCACCATTTGAGAACTTACGCGAGTGTCCGCCCCCTCTTTCTCCCTTAAAATTCTAGACTCGACTTCCTAAGTCACAATCCGACGCGTATTTACGACCTACCGATCGTAAATACAAGCCTTACACATTGTTTGGTACCGTCATCGTGCATTAAATCACTTGACCGACCATTTCGACCACTACACCATCACTAAACTTAAAAAAACACTCTTTTTACTTACTAAAACGGTTTTAAACCGAGTCTTGTCCGACCAAACGAGTTGATACACTTACGTCGGTTTCTCGCCATAACCAAGCATGTAAGTATGAAGGTGTAAAAATCCTTCTTTTATCATGTCGTTACTTATTTCATGACCATAACATGCTAAATCACGCATAACACGATCCAAATATAGGTTAGACGAGCCAAAACTGAGTTTTCGCCTGAGACAGAAGCCCCTTGTTATGCACAGAGGCTCGTGCCTCAATGGGGTGTCCAGGTCAGACTCAACCGTGTTTGTTCTCGTCTTTCCTCTTTAATCTATTTTCCTATTTGTAAACGGTTTTTACCATTTCAAATATTTTCAAACCCATTTTATTTTCTTTTACAAGTTTTTAACCATAAAACATTTTTTCACCCTTGGTTCTTAATACCATGACGGTTTAATCCGTGTTTCGGTGATAATATTTGGATAATTACATTTAAAAGGTATTTTAAAACCTTTTATTTCATTTCTTTACATTTTGGAAGGTATTTTAAAGCCTTTCATCATTTCTTTACATTTCGAAAATAAATGTATTAGTCACCAACACAAAGTCATCCTTGGTTCTACATACCATGTCGGATTTTAACCCGAGTACGATGATGAGTATCGACTAATTATATTCAAATGAACTTAAAACAATTAGTTCATAATTATTTTCAAAACTATTCATGTCAAGCTTGTAAAGTCGAACCCGACATCGAATATCATCAAAACAATGATGATTATTCGAGTCTCGTTCCTCAAACCAACAAATACGACCTAAACGGTCCTTTCAAACCAAAACGGGTCCAAATACCCATTTTCAATACGTTTTATATACGTTTTTCAATGGTCAGAATGCGTCTTATACCGTTGACTGACCCGCGCCTAAACAAGCCATTTTCTTTTTCTATTTTCAAACCAGGGGAGACCCCCTTACATCGCCAATAGGCTCGCGCCTCATCTGGCTGCCTGGTGCAGGGTCTGTTCCCTTTCCAGCATTAGTCTAGGACGATCCCGACTCCGGCTAACCCGGATATAGGACGGATCAGACGACTAATCATATTTGCAAAACGCCTTATTAAGACAAATGGATCACGTTATGCACCATAAACTTAATACGGTAAATGGATGCTTAATTTCCGTCTTGCATGCAAATCAACCATAAATCCAACTCGAAATCTTATACTTGATACTTGGATTAAATCAACCGACTTAGAAAGCTCTCACATGTTAGGTTTAAATTATTGGATGCGCATTCATGCATTTAAACCGTTTTATCAACTTTTGCATTCAACCAACCAAGATCGATCAGTAGAGGCCGCTACCGCGGGCGGGATTGGGTGTCTGATTAAAGGGCATCCCAATACGTACCTTCACCTCTTACTCAGAAACTTTGGATAGTGGACGACCTTATCCAGGGCGTACGAGAGTCCTTCTAGAGATAGGATGCTAAAGAGGGACGATTCCTTATCTTTAGTACCTATGTCAAACACTGCTTTGTGCTTCGTTTGACCGAGGTATAAAGTGGATTCGAACGGGTTCCAAGCATCCCACAAATGCTTGGTGGCGACTCCGAACATCTCTAATCGTTTCTAGACCCTTACCGAGACGAAATCGACCGATATAAAACGATCCGGTCGAAAGCATTTCTTACGCCACCGAGCGTGGCTTTCAAGAGACCGATGCCATTGTCCACAGATCGGCTGGGCATACGCAGGTGGGAGCACGTCCACAGATTGGCGACTCCGCTGGGGACAACTAGGAGACTTGTGTCTTTGTGATCCCTAGATGGTGAGACACGAACGGGGTCTTGGTTGGAATGTATTAATTGATATTAAGGTCACGGTCGGGTTACTTGTCCGGGCCCATAACCTAACCATTTTCGACCAATTGGCTCATCTCGTCGAAAATTTTCTCATCCTCGCGTTTCGAATCTCGATTGAGTCAAGCATACCATTGACGTTACACATTTCTGTTTCGTCAAAGAGCTTTCATCACTTACGAGCACGAGGCTAGGGCACCCTCCTTATACATTTTGTTTGGATTGGTATCCCTCTCGCAAATCGGGGTTTGATTGCTTGGTGTGTAACCCACCCTTTTAAGCCAAAACCCGTGTCAACATTATGCATAATATAATGAACTGTGAGTGCTTATGTGCTACTTGATCATAAGTCCTTCCATGTCATTTTCAAACTTTCAAAAACACCTTTTTGCGCCGTTATAATGGCCGTTTCAAACCTCGGTCTTCCGCCGACTGTTGCATGCCTTTCTAGGCCGTCATAATGACGATTTTAAAACCCGGTTTTTTATAACCATTTCAACACGCCTTTCTAGGCGTCGTAATGACGATTTTTTCAAACTCGGTTTTTTACAACCATTTCAAATCACCTTTTTACGCCGTTATAATCGCCGCGTCTAGACACGGATTTTAACCCGTTTCGCGCCGACAATGGCTCTTTCAAAACCCGAGAAAAGCACACACCCTTTTCTCGAGACACTTTCGAGATCCCGAGGACCATACACCGTCCCCGAGGCCTCTTTAAACATTTCAAACCCGATTTTCAAAACATACAATTTTGAATTTCAAAAACCGTCTTGGGAAATAGTACATTGTTTTCCGAGCCGACTCAAACTCAAAACCGTCTTTCGCAAATAAACTTAAGACAACCATTTCAACTGACCGACTTGCGGAGATCTCTATCTTCGAAAGCCGGCCCTAAAGCGACAAATGAATCTTTTTGAAAATTTCTATTTTCGAAAAATTTAGTCCATCATTCCAATTCCGCCTCGTGTCTATCGAGTCGAAGCAAACGTACTTATGGGTCTTTACTTATGAGTCGTCTCACCACGAGACCCGTCCAATGGCGTCATGCCGCTACATTGGACTCGTGTCAAAAGTTCGGTCAACACCGTCACGTCATAAATCGAGTCAACACCGAGGTACCACACACGGTCATCCTTGTCTTGTTGAGTCTGATCTTTGTCTCGTCCTTCGTGTTGTCTGCGTTCAGTCTTTGACCCGTGTCGGATTGAGTTGTAATGTGAGCCGTTTTTCTGCCTCAGAACCATGGCCCCGTCTTCAACTTCGTCCACCAACAATGATAACAACAGAGATGTCACAACTGCTCAGCTAGCCAGCCTAGTCACTGCTCTCAAGGTCACTCTGGATCGTGTCGAGACCCGTATCGACACCCTAGAAAACAAAGAAGCTGGAGAACACAACACTCCGCCTTTGACTGAAACTGAGAAAAGGCTCAAGCTCTTAGAAGAATAACTCCTAGCCCGGGGTAACAATATCCATCTCGAGAACAACCGAAGGTTTGAACCTGTTGGGGATCAACTAACTGACAACTTTACCCTGACTGATGTGCCCAAATTCAAGGGAGTGGAGGACCCACTCAATCATATCCGAGCCTTCAAAGACTACATGGCCATAAAAGGGGTCAAACAGAAACTTTTCACCCGGATCTTTCCATCATCCTTGGAACCGGTCCCTCGCCAATGGTACTACTCCCTTGACCCAAAGAATCTCAATACCTGGGATGAGGTCGCAGTTGAATTTGCTAAGCAATATGCCGACAATGTCGAAATCCAAGCCAATACCCGTACTCTTGAGGCCCTAACCCAGAATGACAAGGAGGGATTCACCGAGTTCTTAACCCGTTGGAGGAGGGTAAGTACTCAGTTGGTCAGCAAGCCGAGTGAGTCGACCTTGGTGGAAAAATTTGTCAACAATCTCCGCCCAGTATATGACAACTTACTGAGGTACCAAAACATCAAGACCTTCCAGGATCTGCAAATCCTTGGGACACGCATTGAAGACGACCTCCGTAAGGGTGTCCTAGCCAAAACCACCGGTAGAGGCTACCAGGGATCCACATCAACCGGATCTCGGCCTTATGATCAGACGAACAAGATTGATGAGGTCAACCTCCTTGAACCAACCGCCAAGAGAGCTGGGCGCCCCCAGAGAGTGTTCACCAATATAGGGTCAACTTATGCAAGCGCCCTAAAGAGGCTTATGGACCAAGGGAAACTACAACAAATCGGACCCACTCCGGATCCATCTGATGCTAAGAAATCCCGCTTCTGGAACCCTAATGCCTACTGTCAGTACCACCAAGGAAAAGGTCATGACACGGAAACCTGCTTCAAGCTTAAACACATAATCCAAGAGATGATCGAGAAAGGAGAATCGCCTTTGCCTCCACCGACTAAACCAAACAACAAAACAAACCCTTTGGGAATTCATGCTATCTCCGATGATGAGCCAACCTTGGACTGCTCACACCTCATCTCACCAATTGATTACGAGGTGAATGCCCTGGAGAAGGATGCCTCGGACGGGGTATTTGTGTTCAGTGCCGCAACTATGCTTGCCATGTTCCAACAAGTTGAGGAGGCTATAGCCAGTCTCACCGAAAGGATCACCCGACTTGACGATGCCTACCGCCGACTGATTTTCAATCCTCCAACACCATGCCCGAGGGAAGGTCCCCCGAGCACCTAAAACTACCCTCACCCAGATGGATTGCTCCCGCGACCATTCTGGCATGCACCTCACAACAATCAACCTCACAAAAACTACCCTCAAAATAACTACCCTCACAAAAATGTCCCTCACAAAAACTGTCCACCGAGGAATACCCCTCCAAGGTGCCTTCGAGATCCCGAAATCAATGGCATCTGGAGAGATGATGTTGAAGATGTCTATATTATCCCAGGGAAAGTGAAACAGGCGAAAGAGACCGGTCATCTTACCCGGTCCGGACTCCCCTATCAAAACCAGAACAATTCAACGGTCGCTCCAACAACGAATGACCAAGTTGTCTCGGACATGGGCACTCAACCCAAAGCTCCCGAGAATTCGATCCTCAAACAGCTGCAGAAAGCAAAAGCAGAAATCTCAATTTGGCATCTGATTGCTACATCCTTCGAGCATCGGCAAACTCTACTACAAGCCTTGAGAAAACTGACTGTGCCTTCTACCTCCTCCCCGGAAGAAGTGGTGGCACACATGACAAGGGATGTCCCTGATTTGAGCAACCGATCATCTTCTCTGACGAAGATATCCCTCCCTTCGGAGCCAACCACAACCTGGCCCTGTACATCACAGTACAATGCCTTAAAAAGAATGTGCCTATGGTCCTTGTGGATGACGGATCCGCGGTGAATGTCATTCCCCTCAAGACGGCTCATAAACTGGGTATCAAAGAAGCTGATTTGGTCCTAACCAATCAAGGAGTACGCGCTTATGACGACACTCGTCATAAAGTCACAGGGCTTATTGTGACACCCCGAGATAACGCGGAAAATATAACTAATAAATTTAAGCGGAAATTATTGAGTTTTTAAAAACTTTTTAATTATTAATTAAAGATTAGCACGCGGGTGCCACTAATGAAATAAAACAAATACAACAATAGACAAACTTAGGTTATTACAACTCAAGGCTAGAAAGCGGGGAAACAATATTCCACGAATAAACAATTAAAGGGTTTCTAACTAGCAAACTAAGGTCCAAGGGTTTAGTTCTCGCTAGCCCACACGTCTTCCCCACGTAAGCATCTTCACCACCTGTCATTCATGTAAACATGAACGCCACAGTCAGTGGGGAGTAACTCAAGGTTCTCCCAGACACAATATGTCGAAACGAACATAACAAAGAACATAAACAAACAATCATATTAGATAAGACATGGGTGAATCGAATTATAAATAAACATGGGATCATACGTGTTTAAACCAACAAGAATAAAAGAAATGATGGAATAAACAAGTAAGGCATAAGCAACAATAAATAAATGGAAAAGAAAGACAAGGAAACAGACACGACCACTTAGCCACGAGCACGTATTTCAAGGAGATATGACCAAAGTAACCATCCAGATAATGCAAGACATTTATCATTCTTAGACTATAATTTCCCCGGGTAGGACTACGATAATAATACGGTCTTAGTCTAAATATGCAGATTCTCGGTTGTACATCCCGATTCGACGTGCGCCAGCACAACACACACCCAAGACTCGACTACTAATGGAGATCGAGTACCCCAATCGCCAGAACAGCACGAAAGTGGCGGAAAGACTAAGATAAGACTCACTTGCCAAAGACAAAGACAAGTGGCCAAAAACCATACTTGCCGAACAAAGACAAGTAGGCCAAACCCGTACTTGCCGGAAACAAAGACAAGTAGGGCGAAAATGCATGTCAAGCACATACGATGGTATTATGGCATTTCCACAAGAATACGACTCACAAGTGTAAGACCAACTCAAAGAGTAGACGGAGTATCCGACTCAGAGGCTACCTTTAAAGCATGTCTGAGATACCACACACAAGACTACATCCTAGACTCCAACCTCCTGGTAGGACGACAATCATATCGCAACTAGAGGGCCTATGGCTCACCCCTAGTATCCGATAGGACCAAGACTCAGGGACGAGATTATTAATGTCGCATTCATACTTATGGCCTGCATCACCATAAGTACGGATTAGAACATCAATCCCGATGATCATATCGCAACTAGAGGGCTTATAGCTCACCCCTAGTATCCGATAGGACCAAGACTCTCACAACAGAACAATACAAGGCATTATCAAGAATATGACCCTTCACAAGTAATTATTTAACAATAAATATCTCATACTTGTCTTATGCAAATAAATATTTCATTTTATAATTTATCATGCCAGTTAAATACAATATAATGAATGGTAATGAATAATTTACGTTATATGAAATATACGGGATAAAATGTAAACGAGCCCAAGGGACCCATTCATGAGTCCACCACAAAACATAAGATGGCCCAAACTAAAAACATATGACAAGTCCAACAATGAGACATAGTAACCCAACAATTAATTCAATTAGCCCTACTTTTAAATTCAACTGAGCCCAACTTTTAAATTCAACTGAGCCCAACTTAAGGCAAGTGAGCCCAATTATTGGGATCTCAAGAACCCGTCTAAAGCACCCATTTTGGGACCAAAATTTAAGACGGAAAAATAGTTGAATAACGGGTTTCCACGATTATAAATCATGAGAGAAAATATATGTAAAGAAACAATATCTAACGAATTACGTTATATAAAAACACGAGACGGAAATTTAATTAATTCAAATGAACCAAAATTGCGCCAGGGACAAAGGATAACCAAACAATAACCACGACCCAAAGGGAGCCTTTTAGGCAATCCTTCCACGCCACAACAACCACCCACAACCAGCCCGAGTCAGTCCATGAACGGCCTGTAAACAGACCACCCACGCACCCGCCCACGACTACCAAACAGTCGGCTCGACCAAACAAATACCCATATACAAGTGACGATATTGACACGAGGAGGACAAACACGGAAACAGTTCGAAAGGCATATTTGGTCCGTCCAAAAACAGTCCTATAGTCACGGTATAACCCACATCCACCCTGATTTCAATTCAGTTTTTAGGACCCAACTAAGAACGGGGTTGGGGCGAGGATTAGCAAGCTTGATACATGAATAATACCCTCATTTACAACATAGATAAACTCAGGAAAATCCAGCAGTATGAAGCACAAATTACTCAGCACGAAGGCAAGCAGCTCTCCATTTTCGAACTCAACCGTAAAAAAAATGAGAGGTACGCAATGAGACACAACAACCATGAAAGTTAACCATTAACACCCCAAATTTAACCACATACATGAGTAAGACCAAAGGGCCAAACTTTATGACAAATAAAAGTGGAAATATAATAGAAAGGGCGAAATATCGACTCATTGTCGAGTAACCTATCACCGTTACCTTATAACCTCACGAATTCAGAGCCAAAAACGTCCATAAGTACGAGCTGCTCTCGGGTCATCGACTAAAAGAAGAAAAACGAGTTGTATGAGTCAAGGAGCCGAGTTGTCATAAGACGACACATTCGAAAATTAAGTCAAAACAGAAACTTTCTTACCTTAAAAGAATAAGGAAAGAACGAGGAAGCTAATGGTACAAAAATAATGGAGTTTGGATGAGAGATAAGGGAGAGATCTTGGTTTGAAAGGTCGAAAATGGTGTACGGTCTCTGCTTGTTTCATTGTTGTTGTTGTCTGTTGTTTGTTGTGCAGGGAAAGAGAAAAGAAGAAGAGGAAAGAAGGGGGACGGGTGGGGGCAATGTATGACACCCACAACAAAAATGTATAATTATTAATAATAATAATATATAATAATAATAATGATTATATAAAGGTAGAGTGTAAGAGGGTAGGTGAGCATGTTGTCGATTTCTGGTTGATCCGGATTAAAGCAGGTACAAAGTGAAATATGACGGTCTATAGCTAGATGGAAAAAAGTCTCGAGTTTATTTTAACATGAGACGGAAACTAATATTATTACTATCACTATTATTATCTGACCAAAAATATGTATACATTTATTATTATATAAATCATGCCTTAAAGATATAATTTAATCGTACGTATTTTTATATAAACGAGCTTTTATATAATACGTTTATAAAAAATCGCGTTTGACATAAAATTAATTAAATTGAATAATTCAAAAATATATAACAAAATAATTAAACGGTGTAATAAATTTTAACTGTCAAAAAGGAAAATTCGCGGGTGTTACAATCACCCCATCTTTTAAAAAGTTTCGTCCTCGAAACTTGAAAGTTGAAGTGAAAGTTTATATAAAAATAAAACTTGACTTTTTAAAATCGGTAACCAAGACGTTAAAAGGTTACTTATCGTAAGAATTAAAATTCTTTCAAAAGTTTTAAATGAAATTTTTCGACACAACCAGGTCGAAAGGTAAATCATTGTATAAATCAAAAGTCAAAATACTTTCGAAAACAATAACGATGAGTTTTCAAAAGTATAAGTCTCATTCATGGAACGAAATTGCTCTTGTCGTGAACACAAGAACGCTAACTTTCCAAGTCAAAGACACATTTAAAACAAAATCAATTCGACGACAAGCGTAGAACAAGTTATCAAACGTCTCCAATAACGAGTTCTAACATCCGGTCAACGTCAAAATCAAAAGAAAATGGTGATTCACTCAAATTTTCTTTTGCAAAAGTCAAATGGAAGTCGAAAGATTCATTGTTGACTTTCAAAAAGGAGTCAATTTCTGTAAATACGGTATTAAACTTTGGCAAAGAAGTCATAAATGGATCAGGTTAACAGAAGTTGGGTAAAAATTTAAAGAAATCTCGAGTTTCGCAATTAAAATCATGATAAATGAGTTTATACTCAAGGAGTGAATAGGGAACTAAATCAAATTTTCATTTTTAAATCTTTAAAATAGGTAAGGTTTTTCAAAAGTAACATCAACTTTTAAAAACGAATCAAAACTGGTAGCTTGTAATATTTAGGAATTGTATGAAATGAAAAGCAATTCAGACAACATAAATACCAGGTACGCTAAGAGAGTCCAAACTTAACCAACAAAAAGAGCTATGATGAATTTCATAGGGCAGGAATTGAAGTCAAATCTAAAAGGATGTCAAAGATGGAGTTTCATAGGTTACAAACATCAAACTTATGAGGAGTATGATGAAGCAAGGAAAAGAGGTATGAGCGGTAACGCTCATGATCAAGGAGGAAGGGAAATTAGACAACAAGGAAACGCCAGGCACTCTTATCTCAAACAACATCACTCAAAACGGTTCCGAAAACTTCTAACAACAAAATTCATGACCACATCACTCCCAAGGGTTTCCTCAAATCGCTTATGTTACCTCATCCTAATCTATTCCCTGAAACAAGGTACTCCACTATAAGTGTGATCTCATCACTCCAAATCCTCAAACATCCACAAACAACTTCCACAAGATCAAGGTCAAGGTTTCCAACAAAGCTATACTCATATCCAACTAGTTTCAACCATGAGTTTCTCAAAATGGTAAAACCCTCAATCAAAAATCCCAAGACCCAGCTCTAAATTCCCAGAAAAGGTTTCTCAAATATTCCACAGGGTTCTCATCTCAAAACAAGGTAGTGACATGCCAATCCAAAGTCTGAAAAATCAATAGGATATCGAGTCCTTCTATCCTTTTACTTATCACGGATTCCCAAAAGCGGAACTACACTCAACTACAACATCATCCCATCATATCAAGTACTCAATACAACCTCAAAGTTTCTAAAACCATAAATTGAAACTATGTTCTTTAACCTAACAATTGGTATCAACCATACCATTATCCTTTCTAGTTACTAAAACAAGTGCTAAGACTTCCCAACAATGTAGCTTACTCTCACTCTCATACCATGCCTCAAGTAGTAATCAATATCACTCACTTAAACCAACTAATAATCCCACCATTAGCTTTTCTCATATGGTTATACACATTTTCAAACTCTCATGTCCAAAGTGATTATGGAAGCCAATCAAAAATACGACTTACTTAGTCAATCCTATATCCTCAAATCCACCATTCAATTTCATCCACCTTAGGTCAAGTACTAAGCACTAGTATCCCAAACATAAACAACAAAGTCAGGTTCCATAACCTTAGTAACCAATGCAACTCACACTTGACACACAAAATCCACCAATCAAATATACTCACTTTATCAAGGAACTAGGTCTAAGAATCACTAAGTATATCTCATCACACCACCTAAGTCTTTCCAACATCACAACCTCTCAAAACCAAGGTTAAGGGTCAGACAAAAACAATCTCCTCAAAAGTCAAATTTTCCAACCAAGGTCAACATTCCTCAAAAGAAAGAGCACCATCAACATGCGTTAAGGGAGGACAAGCAAGGAACAAAGAACAAGTTAGGGGTACCAGAGTAGTTTTCAAAGCAAAACAGAAGAGAGTTTAGAAGAAGGATAAGCACCAAGAGATAAAGAGCAAAGCAAGATACACAAAGAATGAGAAACATCTTCGAGGAAGTAGAAACATTCTTCAAAGTTGAACAAATCTTCAATTTCCGGCAATAAGCACCAAATCTTGATCTTCACGTTGGTAGGTTTACGGTCATTGATCCAAGGGCACAACAATTATTAAATGACAGTCAACAAACATGTTAGAACCTAACAAAGTGCAAACACACTACAGACTACAACCTTAGGTCCTTAAGTCTACCCATCTCTCATTCATTATTCAAGGTCAAGTTCAAAATTAAATTTGGGGTACACGTGTGTGTGTCGGGAGCAACATATGCTCTGATACCAACTGTGACACCCCGAGATAAAACGGAAAATATAACTAATAAATTTAAGCGGAAATTATTGAGTTTTTAAAAACTTTTTTTTTATTACTTAAAGATTAGCACGCGGCTGCCACTAATGAAATAAAACAAATACAACAATAGACAAACTTAGGTTATTACAACCCAAGGCTAGAAAGCGGGGAAAAGATATCCCACGAATAAACAATTAAAGGGTTTCTAATAGAGCTGATCAAAAGCGGGCTTGGGCCGAACATGGGCCGGGCCTAGCCGCTAAAAAAGTGTCCGACGGGCCGTATTTTGTAGCCCAAGCCCGCTCAGCGGGCCATTTTTCATTGTCCGTACCCGCCCACTTCAAGATAGCGGGCCGGCCCGCGGGCTTGACTAAAATAAAATACAAAAATTAGTGTTTCTATTAAAACACGAGTTTGTTATCGCTACATCCCCTAAATCTTAACAATTGTCTTTAAAAGTTTACCCTTAGAAAAGTATACTAATTTTCAAAAGATAAGCTTACTAGATTTTGGAAAAAACACAACTTTGGCAATGTTCTGCTACATACATCAAAAGTTCATTTTTGCCTCGGTATTTGTGCGGCACTGTTAGCGGTTACATACACTCCCGTGTAAATACTTGAAGATAGTATATTTATACAACAATCCCTTTAGCATGTCTGATGTGACCATAATTGGCGCATATTTAGCCCCCGAATTACCATTGTTTCCATGCTTTTTAGTACCTATTTGGGTCATTTCTTATCTTTAGTTCTTTGTTTTGCATATTCTTTGAGATTTTGATCCCTTGGTAGGAAAGGAGTAAGAATCTTGCATTTTCATGGCAAAACAAGGCTAAATTGATCATATTCAATGACCAAGCATCAAGGAGAGACAAGACTAGAAGGCCTTTGTACATAGCATAGTAGAAGAGCATTGTTGAGAAAGGATCCTTGAGTCCCCAAGGAAATTCCCAAGGAATTCATGAAGAAAAGGGAAGAAAAGAAGAAGAAAAGATGCTGACAAACAATCCGAACGGATTGTACACAATCCGTCCGTCCGCCCAAGCCCAATCCGAGCGTCCCTCAAAGGAATCCGCTCGGATTCCCCCTCGCCAATCCGAGCGTCTTGCCCAAGGATCCGCTCGGATTCTCCAGCCCAGATCCGGCCGTCCCGACTCCCATCCGCACGGATTTCAGTACAGCACGTTTTCATTCTTCAAGCCACGATAAGAGAAGCCCTTCTCTCGGAGAATACCGGAGTCTCCTTGCTCAACTTAAAAAGTGTAATTACTAGTTTAGCCCTTAGTTAACCCTAATGCATCCTCCCTAATTTTCACTATAAATACCCCATTAGTCTAATTAGAGGGGCATGTTCTTCTTATCAATAATTAGGGTAGTTAATATTAATCAAATCTCTCTTCAATATTGTAATCAAATATTAATCAAGTTTTAATCCAAGTTTTAGTTCTTTAATCTCTCTCTTGTTCTTACTTTATTTTGGGTAATTGAAGATTATTTGGGTTATTATTGGGAGATTGACAACCTCTCAATCTAGGATTCAAGTACTTCTATTATTCTTGCTTTATTATTGGAATCATTAGTAGGTATAATCTCTTAATCCCTTTTTAATTATTGCTAATTACTTTCATTTATTCATCATGTTTCATTATGTTAGTATGATTGACAACCTTTCTAGCATGATCAATATGATAATGAGTGAGTAGTCTCTTAGCTAGGGTTTAATGGGTGATTAGGGGAAACCAACATGGGGAATGATTCATGCTTAAATTAATATGATTTCATATCTTATTTGCTTGCTTGTTTTGATCTTAATACATGCACATGTTATATTTGATGAAATACTAAGCCTATGAATCCTTGCATTTACTATCATCTTCTATCCTTTCAACTTGACTTGTAAGACATAACCCAACTCGAGTCTTGTTAGACCATGCATGTGTTAAGTAGGAAAGATTAAGTCGACTTGTAGGTGTTGTACAATCTAATCGATTCGGCTCCGGGACCCAAACTTTCCTAGGATTGTAAGATATAACCCAACTCAATCCATCACAACAATAATTGCTTGCTTATAATTTGAGAACATGTTTGTATGATCATATCCCATGAATCCCCTATGAACCCATGACACCCTAGTGCTTTTAATCAATTGTTTACACCCCTTATTTTATTTACCTTGCTAGTTTATTTTCATTGCTATTTTAGCTTAGTAACCTTCTACATCAACCCAATTTGTGACACCCCCTAGACACCACTAGTTACAATAGAATCCTCATTTCAATACCCGTCCCTTGGGATCCGACCTTTACTTGCCTCTTTACTAATTGTAGAGTTGTTTGTGAAGTATAAATTGTGTTTTGTATCGACCATTGACCAACGACCACATATGCTTAATTTGTGAAACGAAATGGCCTCGATCAAAAATGGCGCCGTTGCCGGGGACGGTGTTTAATTGATTTAAGACTTCTTTTATTGTTTTTAGTTGTGTCTTTTTCACCTTGGGGAAGTAAAACTCCTCAAGGTTCGTTCTAATTGTTTTCTAGTTGTTTGATATTTTGCATGTCTAGAAGGTTACAAAGAGATTTGTTACCTTTTGACCGTGAAATCGAAAGAACCTTGACGAATAATAGGAGACTTGTTAGGAGGAATTTGGGAGGTGTTGGTGAAGTTGTTCAACCCACTAGTGAGTTTGTCAATCCTTTCGCAATAGAAGGAGAAGAGAACCCATTAAACAATACCACACAAAATCCACCTACAATGCCTAAATTCTCGTCACACTCTATACCCACCGAGGAGGATTTACCAAATGGTACTCCTACCCCACAACATCTTACCGGAAACTTTATTGCCAAGTCCGCCTTCATCCAACTAGTTGAGAGGAGCCAATTCGGGGGAATGCCTAGTGAGGACCCTCATTCTCATATGGAAACCTTTTGCGATTATTGTGAAGCTATCTCTCAAACGGGCGTGACTCAAGACCAAATAAGATGGGTCTTATTTCCTTTTTCGTTAATCGGCACCGCAAAGCAATGGTTGAAGGGCCTTGATAAGGCCACCCTTGGAATAGATTCTTGGAAGAAGCTAGCTCTAGCTTTCTACAAAAAATTCTACCCACCGGAAAAGACCAATATGCTAAGAGCTCAAATTACGGGTTTTAAGCAAAGGGATGAAGAATCTTTGTATGAAGCTTGGGAGCGGTTCAAAGGTATTTGTCGCTCATGTCCTCACCATGGACTTAGCGAATGGTTTTTAGTGCAACAATTTTGGAATGGTTTATATGAAGATTCAAGGAACATTCTCAATATGGGATCAAATGGAATGTTCACCGAAGTTGATGACAATCAAACATGGAACAAGATTGAGGAAATGGCGGTCCATAATTCACAATATAGTAGGCCTCGCAAGGCTACTAGAGGAGGAAAGTATGAAGTGGACTCCGTTACTCAATTGGGTGCTCAACTTAGTGCTCACTTGACACAATCAACTTGAAGTTTGAACAAGCTATGGCTAGACTTGAGGAAAACTCAAAATCATCAAAGCATCATGTCAATGCCATGACGGCATCCTCATCAATCCCAAGTGGGATATGTGAGAATTGTGGAACCTTGGGTCATGACTCAAGTGAGTGTAGAGGAACAACCGAACAAGTTAATGCTTTCCAAGCTTACAAAAGTGGTACCCCTTATTCCAATTTTTACAATGAAAACACCAAGTTCCATCCAAATCTCTCATACAAAAGCCAAAATGTTCAAAACCCTCAAACAACATACACTCCACCACCCATGAGAAATCAAAATCAAAGACCCTTTTACAATCAAAACCAAGGCTACCAAAATCAAAATCCATACAATCACCAAAATGACCAAGGTTTTGATGTCCAAAAAGCGGTCCTCCAAATGCAAAAGAATCAACAAGAATTTTTCACTCAAATGCAAAAAGATAGCCAAGCAAAAGACACCACCATCAACAACATTCTAGCTCACACCAAGATGTTGGAAACACAATTGACTCAACTAGCATCTTCAAGCTCACAAAGACAAAAGGGGCAATTACCACCTCAAAGTAATCCCCCTAGACATGAAACGGTTAGTGCCATTCACTTGAGAAGTGGTACAAGATATGAGGCACCGAAGGAGCAAGTTGAGGATGAAGTTGTGAAAGCTAGTGAGAATGAAGTTGTTGTGCAAAGTCCCAAAGAAGGGGAATCATCAAAAGAAGAAAGTTCAAAGAAAAATGAAGACAAAGCCAAAGAAAAGGAGCCCATTGTGATTAGACTTCCTTTTCCAAGTCGTCAAGCCAAGCCTAAATTTGATGATCAACTTGGGAAGTTCATGGAGATTGTAAAGAACTTAGAAGTCTCAATTCCTTTCACGGAATTAATCAATCACGTTCCGGCCTATGCAAAGTACATGAAAGATATCCTCACAAAGAAGAAGTCGATCCGGAAACTTGAGACTATCGCCTTTACTAAGGTGAGTAGTGCAATACTTCAAGGGAGTTCACCTCCAAAGTTAAAGGATCCGGGAAGCTTCTCAATACCGTGTACCATTGGCGACACAACGATCAACAAAGCCTTATGTGATCTAGGGGCTAGTGTGAGTGTCATGCCGTACTCGGTGAGTAAAAGGTTGGGAATGGGAGAGCTTAAATGCACCAATATCACTCTTCAAATGGCCGATAGATCGACGAAGACACCATTAGGGATATGGGAAGATGTCCCCGTGCGAATTGGGAAGTTTTTCATCCCGGTAGACTTTGTCATTGTTGATATGGAGGAAGATTCCAACATTCCAATCATCTTAGGAAGACCTTTCCTACACACCGCGGGTGCGGTGATTGATGTGAAACATGGAGAGCTCACTCTAGAAGTAGGAGATGAAAGCATAACTTTTAATCTTGACAAAACCATGAGAGCTCCTCGTTTGCATGAGCCATGTTTCATGATTGATCATTATAGCCGGAAAGATGAAAGGAAGAAATCGGAACTCCAATGGAGGAAGAAAATTGAAGATGCTCCATTCAAAGAGCAAGTGAATTGTGACAAGGAGAGCTTGCAAAGCTCATCAAAATCAACCAAGGAAGAAGATGATGGCCTCATTGGCCAAGAGAAGAAATTGGGAGAGTTGTCTCCATCTAAGCAAGAGATTTTCAATGATCAACTCAATGAAGTTTGTGGTCTTTGGGACGACGAATTTGAAGGGATCTTTAATCCCTACATTGGGCATGCCATCGATCATGATCAACAACAAGGGCCACGGTCTATTGAGGACCTCTACCATAACAATGAACAAGCTTTTGATTACTTCTTCAAGGTGTTGAGCAACATCAACAACACCTTGAACATGCCCCCTTGACATCTCATCAAGAATGAGAGTTTGGTGGAGTCCTCCCTAAACCACCACTTGTAAATATTTCTAACTCCCTAACTTACTTTTCAATTTTTGTATTGCATTTTTTTGTCATTTTTGGATTTTATTTACTTTGATCAAAATAATTGTCATGAAAAGAGAGAAGTGAGGGAGGGATTAACAATTTTAATTGATGTGTAGTGCCTTACCTTAGTGTGGGGATGGAAATTGCCTAGGCTATTCATGCCTTAGTAGTGCCCCCACAATGAAGAACACAAGATTTAAAAGAAAGAAAGAAAGAATGATAAGGGAATGCGTTGGTGCACGGATGGAACTGAATCCGTTTACACAAGGACCAATCCGAGCGGATTCCTGAGAATCCGCCCGTCTGAAGAAAATCCGAGCGTCCTGCTGAGAAGACGCCCGTCTTGGGCTGTGTTGAAATTGCAGAATTCTTGACTGTCAAAGAATCCGAGCGGATTTCTGGAAAGACGCCCGTCTCACAGAATCCGTCCGTCTTTTGAACAATCCGCCCGTCTTGCAGCTGAAGAAAAACGAAGAAAAATCTCTGGACTAGAATCCGTCCGTCCTGCACAAAATCCGCCCGTCCCATCTCAGAAGAATCCGAGCGGATTCCTCAGAATCCGCCCGTCTCTAGGCGGGATTTTGAAAATTTTGAAGCCGTAGAATCCGCACGGATTGCGCCCAATCCGCACGGATTGTCCCTGCGTTTTGAAATTGCCGAGTTCTTTAAATACCCATCCCACCTTCATTCATTCATTCATTCATTCATAAACACTACCCACAACATCAAAACCCTCATCCTCTCCATCTCAAAAACAAAAACCCTCAACAAAACTCACCAAAATCAAATCAAACCATCTTTCAAACAACAAATCAATCACTCCATCTTCAATAACAATCAAAACCAAGAACAAAATCTTCACCTTTGAGTCGATTTTTGTTCTCATAAAGGCAAAGCCTTTCACCTTCAAAATCGATTTGGGCATTCTACAAATTGAAGATTTTTGACTCTTTACTTGGTTAGTTCATCAAATGGCAAGAACAAAGGGAGCAACAAAGGCAACAAAGGCACCAAAAGCAAAGGCTCTCTCTCAAAGGCAAAAAGCTCTACAAGCAAAGAAAGCTTTGGCAATGGTGGTATCAACACCAAACTTAGAAGTGCAACAACAACAACAAATTTCTATGGAAGCATCACCTTCTACTCCGGTAATTAATCAACTCTTGCATTATCCGGAGGTAACTTTCATTTCCGATACCCATAGAAATACATTTGTCAAGTTTGCTATGAAACAAATTCAATCCACCAAATTCATATGTAAAGATGCCTTAGAGAAGTTGGGTGTTCTTGAACAAACAAGAGTCTTTTTCAATGCCATGGGTTTGAAGAAATTGTTTGAAATGAAGGAAGTAACATACCCCTCCCTTGTCTTGGAATTCTTAAGTTCTTTAAAAGTGACAAAAGTTGAGAATAGGGAAAATATTGAGTTTCGTCTAGCTAACACTAGTAGACGCATTACCTTTCCGGAATTGGGTGAAATTTTGGGTCTTAGCGATGAACATAAATTTTATAAGCAATATGGGAAGCATGACCCCGAGCCTCTTTGGGAGGCAATCTCCGGGAAGAAATTTGAAGATTTTCATGCTTGTCGTGCTCTTTTGGTCCATCATCCGGGCATAAGAATATGGCACAAAGTTGTGGGAAATACCATAATTGCTAGGAAAGACACCAATCATTTCACGGGACTCGATTTTATTCTCCTTGAATCAACTTTGAATATTGGAAGAATTCACACCAAGCCTTACAATTCTTTGAGGCTATTGGTTGATAGATGGCTTCATGTATATAGTGGGAAGAAGGGTCAAACCGTTATTGTTAATGGCGGCCTTGTCACGGTCCTAGCCAAGCACTTTGATCCTAATTTCAATAAGGATAGCAAGTACAAGGCTAAGGATGGTGGCCATCTTATTGATATGTCCATCTTGATTAACAAGTTTAAGTGGGTTGCTCACAATCCCCTTGATACCAAGTATGGGTGGCTTACTAGTGAGGCTCGATCATTCACTTTACCCGCAAAGATTTGCCGTCTTAGTGTCCACCGGACCAACTATTTACTTCCCCTATCCAAGGAAGCCGAGTACATCATTCAACAACAAAAGGGTGATCATGAAACTCCCTCCTCTTCCATTGTCATACCACCTTACCCCTATGAATATGAAGAGTTCAAACCGCAAGGAGTTGAAATTGGGAAAGACTATGTAACTCTTCTTATGCAAGCCATGCACAAGCAAGCTTATGAAGATCGGAAGAATGCTTATTTGGCTCAATATCCTCCCCTCCTACATCTAGCTAGGCAAGGACTCCTTGATCCATCTTGTCCTTTGCCTAGTTGGGCGGATAGAGAAGCCTTATTTCCGGGTGCATCTAGGGACGTGGTGGAAGACAATGAGGTTGTTAGAAATGGTGAAGAAATTGATGATAATATTGAGGAAGAAGCAAGTAGAGATGAAGAAAGAGATGGTGAAGATGATGATGAGCAAGATGATGAAGAAAGCAAAGAAGAAAGTGCCAAGGAAAGTGGCAATGTGACCGCTTCTCATGAGGGAAGTGGTGATGATAATAGTATGATGGAAGACTAGCCTTGGAGACTCCTACACTCCCATGGTTTGTCTATATCTCTTTGTATTTTATTTCATTTTGATCATTGTTGGTTTAGTCCTAGCAACATCAAAGGACTCACACCTCGGTTCCATTGAGGTGTTCTTTATTGTTCCCATTTTTGAAAATCCAAAATGACAATCTAGTTTCATGCATAGCATAGTGTGTGCATGAACTATACCCATGCTTTGACATTAGCAATAGTGTCTTATTTGGTTTGGGGAAGTTAATGCATACACAACGGGAGGTAATCTAAATTATCCTCTCCGTCATAACAAAAACCATGCATCATGTAGTATAGCTTAGTGTAGAATTGCATTTAGTATAGAAATCATGCATCATTTTTGCATAATTTCCATCATTTTGCCCATTGAGGACAATGCCCATATTAGTGTGGGGATGGGAATTCTAACACTTAACTTTTATTCAAAAACCATAAAAATTGAAAAATTTCAAAAAAAATCATAAAAATTTGAAAATTTGAAAAACCAAAAACAAGTTCATTTCCCTTGTATATATTGTGTTTATTTATCCTTGTTCACTTTGATTGACTACGCCACATCCGAGACATGAGGATATTGAAGACCGCATGGTATGATCTTTCCAATCTCCTTTTTCCTCTTTATGTTAATGACTATGTGGCTTTATTTTGATTGATGCGGTAAAACAATGTGAACTTAGGATTGCATTTAGTTTATATGTCATACTAGTTGGTAGAATCATATGCATTAGGATGTATATATGCTAGTTGCATCATGGCATGTAGTTTGCATGTTAGAAAAATTTTGCGAAACCGTCTATTTGGGAAGCTTGACAAGTGTATATAGGCCCTAGTAGATGCTTTTTATTCTTAAGACTTTGCTTGTTAGAATACTTGTAAAACACCCTAGGATGTGTCATGCTAGTATCCTTTGACCCATGGTTTAAAGCCTAGTCAAAAGTACCTTGTGGTGTGATAACTCCTTGGCTACCGTTTATTCCAAGGTGACCCTTGAAACCATGCATACTTCTATCATTCATCCATGTTCTACCACATTTTTGTCATCAAAGGGAATGGGCACAAAACAAAAAGAAATCAATTTGAGTTCAATGAAATGAAAAATGAAAGAAAGTTTGCAAAAATGCATCAAAAGAAAAGAGGAGCAAAATAGACTCCTAAAGCTTCAAATACAAGGCACCCTCGTTACTAATTGGGGTGACTTTGAAAATGTTCAAAAAGAAATTCAAAAAGTTGTCAAGTATTGAAATGCCAAAAATCAAAAGAAATGGCAAAGAAAGTGTTCTCAAATGTCAAATGCCAATGAAATTGGGGGGAAAACAAAAATAAAAGCAAACTCCCAAAATGAAACTCAAATATCTATCGATCCCTTTATCCATCGTATCCATTTTTGTGCATGGTAGAGAGGGGACGACCCTTCTTCTTGTCTAGGCAAGAGGGGGAATTCCGCGATCCTCCAGTGTTTCTAACACCATAGGGAGTCTACTCTTGACAAAAGCATTTAACGATTGAGGACAAAGGTACCCTAGCTTGACACCTTTTGGAGGTGATTTATTGGTATCCTTCTAGGCTTAGTAGTTTGAACAAATTGCATCTATGAAGGATTGTGCACCCTTAAATTGCTTCCCTTGTAGATAATTTCCGCCACTTAGATGAGGAAAGTGGCTATTCTTTTGTAGATGCATCCATTATGTGTTTGTTTTGTGTGCTTAATGATTGGATGTGTCGCCATTTTGGCAAGACCCACCTTGCCTTGCAAGAAGGCATCCTACCTCATGGTTGTCTTGTTGTGAGTTGAAGGGGCGGAGTGAGACCCGCTAATTGTCTCATATCGGCTATTATTATTAGGTTAGGTTAGTATTGGTCCTAGTCTTTGTCACCTCTTTACTCGGGACGAGCAAAGGTTCGGTTTGGGGATATTTGATGTGACCATAATTGGCGCATATTTAGCCCCCGAATTACCATTGTTTCCATGCTTTTTAGTACCTATTTGGGTCATTTCGTATCTTTAGTTCTTTGTTTTGCATATTCTTTGAGATTTTGATCCCTTGGTAGGAAAGGAGTGAGAATCTTGCATTTTCATGGCAAAACAAGGCTAAATTGATCATATTCAATGACCAAGCATCAAGGAGAGACAAGACTAGAAGGCCTTTGTACATAGCATAGTAGAAGAGCATTGTTGAGAAAGGATCCTTGAGTCCCCAAGGAAATCCCCAAGGAATTCATGAAGAAAAGGGAAGAAAAGAAGAAGAAAAGATGCTGACAAACAATCCGAACGTAAGGTATAACTATTCATTTGCGCTACCTAATTGGTTTAGAGTGTACAAATTGCAAATGAAATGAACAGAGAAAGTCCGAGGATTGAGGGTTTTTATGAGGTCACTATTAATAGCGGGGCTAGCGGGCCGCCCATGGGCAATTTTGCTTAGTCCAAGCCCGTCCATTTATTCCAGCGGGCCTAGTTTTCTTGTCCGTTACCCGTTTAATTTTTTATTTTTCTTGTCCAAGCCCGCTATTTTAGCGGGCCGAACGTGCTGGGCCAAACGGGTCGGCCCGCACTTGATCAACTCTAGTTTCTAACTAGCAACCTAAGGTCCAAGGGTTTAGTTCTCGCTAGCCCACATGTCTTCCCCACGTAAGCATCTTCACCACCTGTCATTCATGTAAACATGAACGCCACAGTCAGTGGGGAGTAACTCAAGGTTCTCCCAGCCACAATATGTCGAAACGAACATAACAAAGAACATAAACAAACAATCATATTAGATAAGACATGGGTGAATCGAATTATAACTAAACATGGGATCATACGTGTTTAAACCAACAAGAATAAAAGAAATGATGGAATAAACAAGTAAGGCATAAGCAACAATAAATAAATGGAAAAGAAAGACAAGGAAACAGACACGACCACTTAGCCACGAGCACGTATTTCAAGGAGATATGACCAAAGTAACCATCCAGATAATGCAAGACATTTATCACTCTTAGACTATAATTTCCCCGGGTAGGACTACGATAATAATACGGTCCTAGTCTAAATCTGCAGATTCTCGGGTGTACATCCCGATTCGACGTGTGCCAGCACAACACGCACCCAAGACTCGACTACTAATGGAGATCGAGTACCCCAATCGCCAGAACAGCACGAAAGTGGCGGAAAGACTAAGATAAGACTCACTTGTCAGCACAGCACAACTAGCCAAAAACCATACTTGCCAGAACAGCACAAGTAGGCCAAACCCGTACTTGCCAGAACAGCACAAGTAGGGCGAAAATGCATGTCAAGCACATACGATGGTATTATGGCATTTCCACAAGAATACGACTCACAAGTGTAAGACCAACTCAAAGAGTAGACGGAGTATCCGACTCAGAGGCTACCTTTAAAGCATGTCCGAGATACCACACACAAGACTACATCCTAGACTCCAACCTCCTGGTAGGACGACGATCATATCGCAACTAGAGGGCCTATGGCTCACCCCTAGTATCCGATAGGACCAAGACTCAGGGACGAGATTATTAATGTCGCATTCATACTTATGGCCTGCATCACCATAAGTACGGATGGGAACATCAATCCCGATGATCATATCACAACTAGAGGGCTTATAGCTCACCCCTAGTATCCGATAGGACCAAGACTCTCACAACAGAACAATACAAGGCATTATCAAGAATATGAGCCTTCACAAGTAATTATTTAACAATAAATATCTCATACTTGTCTTATGCAAATAAATATTTCATTTTATAATTTATCATGCCAGTTAAATAAAATATAATGAATGGTAATGAATAATTTACGTTATATGAAATATACGGGATAAAATGTAAACGAGCCCAAGGGACCCATTCATGAGTCCACCACAAAACATAAGATGGCCCAAACTAAAAACATGTGACAAGTCCAACAATGATACATGGTAACCCAACAATTAATTCAATTAGCCAAACTTTTAAATTCAACTGAGCCCAACTTAAGGCAAGTGAGCCCAATTATTGGGATCTCAAGAACCCGTCTAAAGCACCCATTTTGGGACCAAAATTTAAGACGGAAAAATAGTTGAATAACGGGTTTCCACGATTATAAATCATGAGAGAAAATATATGTAAAGAAACAATATCTAACGAATTACGTTATATAAAAACACGAGACGGAAATTTAATTAACTCAAATGAACCAAAATTGCGCCAGGGACAAAGGATAACCAAACAATAACCACGACCCAAAGGGAGCCTTTTAGGCAATCCTTTCACGCAACAACAACCACCCACAACCAGCCCGAGTCAGTCCATGAACGGCCTGTAAACAGACCACCCACGCACCCGCCCACGACTACCAAACAGTCAGTCCATATACAAGTGACGATATTGACACGGGGAGGACAAACACGGAAACAGTTTGAAAGGCATATTTGGTCCGTCCAAAAACAGTCCTATAGTCACGGTATAACCCACATCCACCCTGTTTTCGATTCAGTTTTTAAGACCCAACTAAGAACGGGGTTGGGGCGAGGATGAGCGAGCTTGAGACATGAATAATACCCTCATTTACAACATAGATAAACTCAAGAAAATCCAGCAGTATGAAGCACAAATTACTCAGCACGAAGGCAAGCAGCTCTCCATTTTCGAACTCAACCGTATAAAAATGAGAGGTACGCAGTGAGACACAACAACCATGAAAGTTAACCATTAACACCCCAAATTTAACCACATACATGAGTAAGACCAAAGGACCAAACTTTATGACAAATAAAAGTGGAAATAGAGTAGTAAGGGCAAAATATCGACTCATTGTCGAGTAACCTATCACCGTTACCTTATAACCTCACGAATTCAGAGCCAAAAACGTCCATAAGTACGAGCTGCTCTCGGGTCATCGACTAAAAGAAGAAAAACGAGTTGTATGAGTCAAGGAGCCGAGTTGTCATAAGACGACACATTCGAAAATTAAGTCAAAACAGAAACTTTCTTACCTTAAATGAATAAGGAAAGAACGAGGAAGCTAATGGTACAAAAATAATGGAGTTTGGTTGAGAGATATGGGAGAGATCTTGGTTTGAAAGGTCGAAAATGGTGTACGGTCTCTGCTTGTTTCATTGTTGTTGTTGTCTGTTGTTTGTTGTGTAGGGAAAGAGAAAAGAAGAAGAGGAAAGAAGGGGAATGGGTGGGGGCAATGTATGACACCCACAACAAAAATGTATAATTAATAATAATAATAATAATAATATATACTTATAATAATGATTATATAAAGGTAGAGTGTAAGAGGGTAGGTGAGCATGTTGTCGATTTCTGGTTGATCCGGATTAAAGCAGGTACAAAGTGAAATGTGACGGTCTATAGCTAGATGGAAAAACGTCTCGAGTTTATTTTAACTTGAGACGGAAACTAATATTATTACTATCACTATTATTATCTGACCAAAAATATGTATACATTTATTATTATATAAATCATGCCTTAAAGATATAATTTAATCGTACGTATTTTTATATAAACGAGCTTTTATATAATACGTTTATAAAAAATCGTGTTTGACATAAAATTAATTAAATTGAATAATTCAAAAATATATAACAAAATAATTATACGGTTTAATAAATTTTAACTGTCAAAAAGGGAAATTCACGGGTGTTACACTTGTCACTTTAACTATCGCAACCGGACCACTGGAAAGACAAACCAGTTTTCAGGTAGTCGACATTGACGCCTCCTTCAATATGCTTCTGGGACGTCCCTGGATTCACGCCGTCAAGGCAGTTACTTCAACTCTTCACCAGAAAATCAGGGTCCCCTTCAACGGGAAAACGATCACGATTCCTGCTTCCCGATCAAAGCCGTCATGAAAAAGGGAATAGTCTCCCAGGCCATTGAGGAGGACGACAATGTAATATGGGGATTCCAAGCCGTGAATGCCCTAACCGATGAATCAACACCCCTTGATTGTGACCCGTTCACCAACCTCACAGTCAACCACATTCTGATGCGCCAGGGTTACTTCCCGGGTTTACCCCTCAATCCACTAAAGGATACCTTACCTCCCTTGAAATAGGCTAAGGTCCCCAACATCCTCTTCGGACTGGGCTATGAACCTATCGATGAAGATATCCAGGAGATGAACCTCCTAGTTCGGAAGCGCAAGAAGCACGGATTTATCCTCCGTCCCTATCATCTGACCCTCAATGGATACTTTGTCCCCGAGGGTGAGTCCGAGCTTTACCACGGCTTTCCGGAGCCAATCTATGACTCTGTGGCCAAGGTTAGGTACCCGGGTGTGGAAGTCTTCTAGGACTGCTACTTCATCCCCGACAACACCGAAGCTGCGTCAAACGATTCTAAGCCATCCTCATGCCTCGACGGACAAGCTGTCACTCTCCTCTTTGGAGAAGATAACATCAAGCACCTCGATTATGAGGACATCATCAACATCACATTGAAGGACAACCAATTTGACCCAACCGCCTTTTATCTCCGACACTGACCCGGAGAAAGCTACACAGGGCTGGAGAAAAACCGTCAATTGGACCGATCGCCAAGGCCGCATTCTCAAGATCACAACTGGAGAAGGCTCTATGTTCAAGGAAGGAAGTGAAGAAGAATCTGAGTCTGAGTCGGAGTCAGAGTCTGTCATATCTCCTAACACTCCTGATGTCCCAGTCAAGGTCCCATTCCCACTGTTTTATCACAAACTCGTGGCTGATTTTAGAGGCTGAGTCTACTAGGGTCACCCCCACTCCCATAAAAGGTGACAACCTGGAGCCTATTCCAGGGGCCACCTCCTCTGCTGTGTCGCCTCTGACAGACCATGAGATGTCTGTCCTCTCCGAGCTTTTCGCTCGTGTCAACTTAATGAACGCTAATTTTGCTTATGACTCATCTCAATTTAACTGCAATGCAATTCTGAATGACTATGAGGAATTTGACTTGAGTGACTACCCACCTCACTTAGCCAAAGAACTCGACAAACAGGAAACCAGAACCCCCATCATTGAGGAGACCGAACCTAAACGTAGGAACCGACAACACACCTCAAGAACTTAGGATAGGGACAACTCTTGACCCCTCGGAAAGACAACAGTTCTTTGACCTCCTCCATGTATACAAGGACGTGTTCGCCTGGTCCTACAACGATATGCCTGGAATTGACAGAGAAATTGCAGAGCACCGGATACCCATTAAGCCCGGAGCTAAACTCGTGAAGCAAAAGCTGCGTCGGATGCGTCCTGAATGGGCCCTGAAAATCAAGGAAGAAGTGGATAAACAGTTCAAGGCTGGTTTCATCAAAGTGTCTGAATACTCTGATTGGGTGGCCAACATTGTTCCTGTACCGAAGAAAGACGGGAGGATTCGGGTTTGCGTCGACTTCAGGGATCTGAACAAGGCGAGTCCAAAGGACGACTTCCCTTTTCCACATGTTGATATTCTGGTGGACAATACCGCCGAGCATGCTCTCCTATCATTCATGGACGGGTATGCTGGGTACAACCAGATCAAAATGGACGAGGAGGACATGCACAAGACTGCATTCACTACACAGTGGGGTACCTATTGCTACACGGTCATGCCTTTCAGTCTCATCAATGCCGGGGCTACCTATCAAAGAACCGCTACCACTCTCCTACATGATATGATGCACAAGGAGGTGGAGGTATATGTCGATGATATGATTGTCAAATCAAGAGAACGGGACGGCCACATCAGCGCCCTTCGGAAATTCTTCGCTCGTCTGAGGAAGTATAACATGAGACTAAATCCTCATAAATGTGCATTCGGGGTCACCTCCGGAAAACTCTTGGGACATGTTGTCAGCAAGAGAGGCATTGAGATTGATCCAACCAAAATCAAAGCCCTTCAACAAATGCCACGGCCTAAGAATGAGAAGGAGATTCGGGGATTTCTCGCTCAAGTTCAATACATCAGCCGCTTCATTGCCAAGCTCACCATGATCTGTGAACCAATATTCAAGAAACTTCGCGCCTCCGATCACACCGATTGGGACGACGATTGTCAAAAGGCCTTCGACCGGATAAAGGATATCCTATCCAAACCTCCTGTCCTCATGCCACCTCAACCGGGGATCCCTCTATCCCTATACCTGACTGTCACCGACACAGCCATGGGAGCAATGCTAGCACAAACAGTCGACGGCGAAGAACGAGCCATCTACTACATCAGCAAAAAGTTCATTGAGTACGAGACAAGGTACACCCAACTGGAGAAGACATGCCTTGCCCTAGTATGGTCAACAAAGAAGCTGCGATATTACATGCTCAGCTACACGGTCCACATCTAATCCAATATGGACCCGGTCAAATACATCTTCGAAAAACCCGTACTAAATGGAAGGCTGTCTAGGTGGACACTCATGCTGTCCGAGTTTGATCTAAAGTTTGTACCCCTCAAGGTTATCAAGGGAAGAGCAGTCGCCGATTTCCTATCAGAGAATCTCGTCAACGAGGATCCAACGACCGACACATGGTCACTTCTTGACGAAGACATCCTTTGTGCTGACTCTGACGCATGGGACCTATACTTCGATGGTGCATCTAATCTGAGAGGCTTCGGGGTAGGAATCCTTCTAATATCACCAGAGGGAGAACATGTTCCGATCTCAGTCAAACTAGACTTCGCCCTCACCAACAATGCCGCTGAATATGAAGCATGCCTCATCGGCCTACAAGCAGCCATCACACTTGGCATCAAGAGACTGAGGGTCCACGGCGATTCCTCACTCATCATCAATCAGGTGTCCGGATCATGGAAAATCCGAAGTGACAGCTTAGCTCCCTACCGAGCGAAAATCAATCAAGAGGCCGAGTTCTTCGACCAAGTCGACTACTTCCACTTGCCACGAGAGGAAAATTAATTTGCTGATGCCCTGGCAAAACTTGCCTCGCTCGTCAATATACCTGACGACATGACATCGATGCCCATATGTATCGAGAGAAGTAGCGAGCCAGCTCACATTTGCGCCATCAACAGCGACGAGGAAAGCCATGTCGAACGCTGGTACCAAGCCATCCTCAACTACAAAACCAAAAACGAATTCCCTCCTAACTCCGATCAAAGAGGACAAAGAGCCATCCGTTTACTTGCGTCACAATTCTTGATGAATGAAGATCAACTATACAAAAGAACACCCCAAGGGATTCTCCTCCTTTGCATTGACCATCACAAAGCCAAAAAAGTCATGGGAAAGGTCCACGACGGAGAATGTGGCCCTCACATGAGCGCAATGATGCTTACCCGAAAGATCACGTGGTTAGGCTACTACTAGACCACCATGGAAGCCGATTGCCGTAACTACGTCAAACATTGCCACAATTGCCAAATCTTCGCCAACATACAACACATACCAGCATCCCTTTTATACACCATGACATCACCCTGGCCTTTCTCAACCTGGGGTATCGACATCATCGGGAAGGTTAACCCGACAGGCACCAAGGGGCATTGCTTCGTCCTCGTCGCCATCGACTACTTCACCAAATGGGTGGAAGCACAGTCATATGCAGTCTTGACCGCCAAACAAGTGGCCAAGTTAATCCAAAACAACATCATCTGCCGATATGGGGTACCCCATGAAATCATCTGCGATCAAGGCTATCACTTCCGGGCGGAAACTCAGGCCTTGCTGGACAAATACAAGATCAAGCGACACCGATCATCCCCCTACCGTCCCCAAACGTACGGAGCGGTGGAGGCAGCTAACAAAACTCTTGTCACCATTATCAATAAAATGCAAGACAACTACCGCGATTGGCCGAGCAAACTCCCATTCGCACTCTGGAGATATCGAACCTCCATCCGAACACCGACAGGCGCCATACCCTTTTACCTAGCATACGGTATGGAGGCGGTTCAACCGATAGAATTAGAGGTCCCTTCTCTACGCATCCTACTGGAGAGTCAGGTCCCTGAGGCGGAATGGACCCGTCGAAGGTACGAGCAACTCACTCTTCTAGACGAGCGGCGGTTCAACGCCTTGCACAACGTCCAGCTATACCAATGACGTATACAACGGGCATTCAAAAAGAAGGTTAAACCCAGGAATATCCGAGAAGGCGACTTGGTCCTCAAGTCGGTCCGAGCACCATTACCCGTCAATTTGAGGGGAAAATTCAAACCCAACTGGGCCGGGCCATACCTGGTCAAGAAAATACTTTCGGGGGGCGTAGTGAGACTGAGTGACCTAGATGGGGAGGATTTTACAAACCAAACCAACGTGGACCAACTCATGAAATACTACCCTTGAACCATAGCAACCAACGATCTCAACCCTAGTTTTACAACTAGCGACCACCCTAACCCTTTTCAAGTGAAGTTCCTCAACGTGTTCTGATTCGAAATTGCATGTTTTATCGAGTCTAAGTTGCGGCACCTTGCCCGTTTCGAATGTCCTTTGATCTGTCAACGGCGACATCCATTTGCACTAAAAAAAACCCTGAACTACGAGCATGGTTTGATTTCACCTTTTCAGGTGGATACGTAGGCAGTCCTTCTTATACATGAAGGATACAACCACAAAACCCAATCAAAAATTTAAAAAACTTTTCGAACTACGATCATGGTTTGATTTCACCTCTTCAGGTGGATACGTAGGCAGTCCTTTCTTACACAAGAAGGATACAACCATCCCCATAATCAAGAAAAATCACCCACATCAACTTTCAAAAAAAAGAAAGGGAAAAACATTCCTTTTCCCACAAAAATACAAAAAAAATGAGCCTTTCTCCCTTCCCACAAAAATCCCTTTCCCAAAGTGCAAATGTTTAGGATAATTCGAGCCGAATTACCTTTACAAAATGGATGGAAGAAACAAGCGTTCACAATTTCGACACGGGTAATCCTCTTATTTAACTAATAATGGGAGGGATTACAATTTCAACAACAAATAAAGCTCGACAAGTCTACAACTTGTCAAAACTAAGGTGTCAACTAAAACACCTCACATAATAAAACTAGCACAAAACACACAAAACATAGCTAGTACAACATAATAAAAAAACTCACAACACTAATACAACATAATAATAAAGTGGGTAATGGAGGTCTTCATTCTTCCATTCTACCCTTGCCTTTTCCCTTAGGGTACATCTTCCCCTTCTTCTTCTTGTTGGCCCGCCTAGCATGGATTTCCTCCTCGGAACGGATCCTCAACGGATCTACAATGGCGACGGCCTCCGGTCTAGTGCAAGACCCCATCTTCGGCCCGAAATGAGCCCATGCACGGCCCACTACATTTTTGGGACCCGAGCTTCTCCTCTTTAGTGGTCTAATCACATCCGGGCTAACTCCATCAACATAGTCCTCAAAGAAGGCACGGTTGGCCTTGCCAACCTCTCGATACTTCAAATCGACAACCTCGTCCTTGCGGTATTTGAACCTGTCCTCCAAGGACGAAGCTCTTGACCACTTGACATAAGCGGGAGTCGCCCATGTCATGGCAACAGAGTTTGGTACCTCCCAAAGCGGCCGAGTGGCCCACCATCTTTCGAAGACCTCCACAAGCTCGGAGTTCCGGAAAACATTCTCTTGGACAAGGGTATCTTGAGCGGGCACCTTTTGTTAACGCCCCATTTGCCTCATGAGCCTTTCGAGATAAATGAAGGAAGAAACCTTCAAACCCACCACCATCAAAGAACGAGGACTAGCACCCGAAGCGGGCAACCTCTTGAAGGACCTCAAGTGCCACCATGGCATCACCCAACGGATGTGAGGACCACCCTCCTCCGCCAATATCGCGGCCCAATAAGCCTCGGTGGAAGCAAAGCTATCCGAGTACAACTTCTTCCTCATGGTAAGGTGACGGAAGGAATAAGAAGAAGAATCAACCGGAGGCTCTACATACCTTAGCCTCTCCAATAGCCACACTTGGAGGACCCTTGGAGATCCAAATGAGGGAACTTCTCCACAAGAGCCTTCCTTAACCAAAGCTTGGATGATCTCGCCAAGTACCAACCATGATGGATCTCTACCATGCTCCATTTGCTCAACCACATGCACGAGGGTCATGCTACCATAGCATTTTGGCCCCTCCTTCTTCAAAGCATCAACAAAGAGGTATACATGGACAAGGCAAAAGGCAAGAGCCCTTCTCCAAGCCACCTCCGAAACATTGGCATCTAATCGGTTTGAAAAGATGTTGATAATAGCCAACATATCCACACCATGTGGAGCAACAAGGAAGTTGACTTGACTTGCCGACAAGCCCAACATTGAACGGAATTTCTCCTTGTAGCACAACCGAGTCGGAGGAAGCACCGGAACACAACCCGGCCACCCACCAATGGCTCCAACTTCTTCGGCAATAGGACAAATTTCACCTTTCGGGAAAACGAAAACATGGTGTTTCGAATCCCAAAACCGAGAGCATGCTTCGAGAAATGAGGATTGCACCTTGACTTGACGGAGCACCAACAATTGACCGACTCCCATGCAAATGAGTTGATACTTTTTGGGAGGCGAAAAATCCCGGCACCACTGTCGCAACGCATTCTCAAAGGCATCCATGAAATATTTTTGTGGAAGAGGAAGAAGAGGTTTTGTAGAGATGATTTTGTGTTTCGGATGATGAAGTGCAAACATCACTATTTATACAAAAACAATCAGCGCGTTTTTCAGAAAAAAGGGAGAGCTGGCTTCTATCGCCCAATAGCTCGCGCCTCTTTATGCCTATTCGCAGGATTCTCGCCTTGAATTGTCCCTTTCAAGTTGTGTTTTCTCCTGACACCTCAAACCTCCCACTGGAATGCTCGCGCCTGTTCGGGATGGTCCATGACATTTTGTGTTTCCTCACACTCACATTTCCTTGTTTTCGCGTTTTACGAAACCCGACACAGTTCCCATGACGCAACTTTAAACATACGGATTTTTCTTTCTTTTTTTTAAGGGGGAAAGGGCTAGTCGCCCCGATCCGCGATGGATCGTTTCCATGTCAGACAATTCGTTTCCATGTCAGTCGAAATTCCGAAATTTTTTCGCTTTTTTTCGCGATTTTGCGAAAAATAAAATCGAAAATTGATAACACGACATCAATTTTCCTCAAATTTCAAGTACTCACAAATTCAAAAAAAATCAAATCAAATACACTCGTAAAAATCTTTTCTTAAATTTATCCCTGACGGTTTGAGTTTGAATTTTTTTCCCGAGTCACAAATCAATTTCAATAATTTCGACGCAGTTTAATTCAAGACACGGGTTAATTGCTCAAAAATGTTCAAATCAATTACTTTTGGAGTCCAAACGCGACGACTTGTCGCAAATTTTCAAAAAAAATCATTTCAAATTTCAAATTTCATTTTTTTAACTTCGTGTCATCGCGGTTAAATTTTGTCTTCAATCGAATGCCCTTTACGTGTTTACGTTTATGCATACATGCTACCTGTTGCCTGTTTTCTACACTAACGATGCAGGAACTGATGCAAAGCAAAAGGGGAATTGACAGCCGACAACGCTCCTCCGAAACACAACACAAAAAAGCCAAAAATCACAAAATGAACCACAATCCAAAAACACATATAAACAAACCGCCTCACGCAAAATACATCGACACACGTTTGATACAACAACTGACCATACAAACAAGAGCTAGTACATCCGTCTATCATACAGACACTGGCCTAAGACAACGAACTGGGGGCTATCTGCCACCTACCGAACTAAGCACTCCCTATCCTTTCGCTCGGAAAAGAAAAGGAGCAACACGGGAAATAGAGGAACAACAACGGAAGCAAAGGTGGTTACCATGACGGTAATACCTCGTTCCTGCTCCACGACAAAAAAGAAGACAGTGTCTGGCAGACTTTGGATGATAAGGAGGCCAAGGACCATGGTGTGACGTACCACCCCGGTGTTGACCTCCAATCATCAGCTGCCCTGTCTATGAGCCACAACGAAAAGGACAAGCCGGCTGCGACAGCCGCCTCTCCTCCTCTACGGAAGCATCCTCTACCACCACCTCGGCTCCATCAGCCTCCCCGGTCACTTCTGCTCCTCCTGGATCATCCTCCTCTTCCAAGGCCTCCACAACAGACCCCATATGTCCCAAATGATCCCCTGCGACCAAATGCAACCAAAGAACGTCAGCCGAAATTTCGGCATTATGACGGCGTAAAATGGACAAATCCAAAAAAAAAAACCTGCAAAGCAGAACAAGGGCAATCCCGCCCAAACCCAACCAAACAAAACAATTTACAAAAAATGCACAAAAACGACTCGCCCTACTTTTCAAGCAAAAGACGAGTCAAAACAACCACAACAATAACGGCACCTCAAGACCCACACAAGGTCCACCAACTAACCAAAATAAATTCCCGATACAATGTGGTATTTTCCTACCACTCAAAAAGGCAATTCCTGCGCCAATTTGAGCACAAACCGGTCAAAATTTCAAAATACGACCACGACAAGGCAACGTGATTTTATCACGCCTCAAAGCGACCCAAACTACCAATGAGGTCCATTTCAAGGCAGACTGACTCAATTCAAGCCCAAACTGGCGCTTATTCTGTCAGACATAAGACCGTCACAAAAGGCAAAAATTCCAATTTTGCCCACAATACCCAACAAAGGTCCAAAATGGCAAATAAGGTCTTTCCCGACTACAATACAACCTAGTGGGACCCACTATCCAAGCAAATAAACTTGGCATTGTGAAATGAAATGGTTTCTTTGCCTCACTCACGTTTTTCGAGCATAGGGGACGCAAACGGGGACCAAAATGTAAACTAAAAGCACCCCTATACTCCTAAATAGGTTTCTAACCTAATGCAATCATCAATTTCACTCGAAATGGGCTCAATCAAAAACGCCCAAATCGATTTTCGAGGGTAAACATTTCGCCCTAATTCAATCTATCAAAAAGACCAACAAATTCAAATGGATTCAAGAGGAAATACATACCTTGAGATGACATGTTGATAATGGCATGAATAGGAGCAAGCTAAAAGACCAACAATGGCGGTTTTGTGCGGTTTTGTCGAGAGGTTGAAGAAGATGAAATGAGAATGGTATGCAAACCAATCTCGCATCTTTTACAGGAAAATAGGGAAGGCCCCTTACCTCGCCAAATTGCTCGCGCCTCAATGGGGTGCTCCCTGCTCTATTGTAGCGGAATTTTGGGCTTTGGCCCAATTTCACATCAAACCTCAAATTTTCAATGACGACATTAGGAAACGTAATACAAAAATAATAGTGAAAATTCAAAATTCACTATTTCTTCAAATTTCAAACGACGGCAATTAAAATCGTCATTTTCAAAAATAATAGTGAAAATTTAAAATTCACTATTTCTTCAAATTTCAAACGACGGCAATTAAAACCGTCATTTTCAAAAATAATAGTGAAAATTCAAATTCACTATTTCTTCAAATTTCGAACGACGGCAATTAAAACCGTCATTTTAAAAAATAATAGTGAAAATTCAAATTCACTATTTCTTCAAATTTCGAACGACGGCAATTTAAACCGTCATTTTTAAAATAATAGTTGGAAATCAAATTTCATATTTTCACCACATATGTCAACGGCGGCAACATAAACCGTCACTTCAAAAGCAATAGTGAAGATTCAAAATTCACTATTTCCTTCACATGTCAACGACGGCAACATAAACCGTCACTCCAAACGTAATAGCAAAAATTCAAAATTCGCTATTTCCTTCAAAATTCAAACAAACGGCGATTAAAAGCGCCACTTCAAATTCAAAAACGAGTAGTGAAGATTCAAAATTCACTATTCCTTCAAATGTCAACAGGGGGCTTCCTCGCGGAACTCGCTTATTTCAAAAACAATAATAGTGAAATTCAAAATTCACTATTTCCACGGTGGCATCAAGAGTCCGCAATTTCCAAAACAAGCCCATCCAATGCGGCTATTCTCATGGTCGATCAACCGACCGCCCCATGGCTGGCGAGCCTTACAACGCACCGCGGCTGGCGAGCCCTCCTCATATACGCCCCATGGCTGGCGAGCGTTACAACGCACCGCGGCTGGCGAGCCCTCCTCATATACGCTCCATGGCTGGCGAGCCTTATAACACATCGCGGCTGGCGAGCCCTCCTCATATACGCTCCATGGCTGGCGAGCCTTATAACGCATCGTGGCTGGAGAGCCCTCCTCATGTACGCCCCATGGCTGGCGAGCCTTACAACGCATCGCGGCTGGCGAGCCCTCCTCATATACGCCCCATGGCTTGCGAGCCTTACAACGCATCACAGCTCGCGAGCCCTCCTCATGTACGCCCCATGGCTGGCGAGCCTTACAAGCTCGCGTGGTGGTCGATCGACCACTGAGGCCAGTCGATCGACCAAAGGTGCTGTACAGAATTGCATTCTGACGATTCCTGCAGCGCGCACCGATCTTAAAACAGCTTCCATTTGTTCGTTACTTGGTCAAATCAGGCGTTCTATGCGGCGTTGGAAAGCTAAGAGGATAAGCTTTCATCTCCAATTAGAATCACTCGATTATCAGCTCTAGAACTCGAAATATTGCCATCTGAATCAGGCTGCAACATCGTGAAGTGCTTCTTTGCTTGTTAAACTCGTACGCACCCTTGCTTTTCCTATCTTTTGGCCTTGAAACACGCACCAAGCTCATTCCTCGAGTCAATAATCCATGTCAAATGCAATGCTAAGTACTTAGGGACGGATTCGGCTCATTTTCCGCTGAAATCTTCATATTCCTACAAAATCACAAGAAAAGGAAGAAATACACGAAACAAGGGAAATAGTAGCATAAACTACTCAATTGAGCTCTGAAATACGTGTAAAATGCGGTGCAAAACATCATATATTAGACACGCATCAAACTTCCCCAAACCAAACCCTTGCTTGTCCCCAAGCAAGAACTAGACTCGATCTTAGAACCTAATGGAACGAGTTCAATCTCAGAGCGAAATGCAACATGTAAAGCCTAAACCAATTTAATGCTACAAATCAACAATCAATTAGCAATATGAATCATGCAAACGAGTTATGTAGTCGTTAAAAACTGCTGAACCGTCAACTGTAGAGACTTATCAATTCGGACACTCACGGGTCGCTCAAATCACACATAAGCACAGGTGAATATATGTAAAAGATAGAAAGAATTCATTTTGTAATGACTCTCACCTAACTATGACCTATAAGAACATGCCTGCAATCTAATATGAAAATAATCTCTACAACCGTACATATGCATTCCAACCAAACAAATGACCATGACACATGCCGAGGTAAATATGGATATGTGAGGTAATGGGTAAGAAGGGCAAAACAATTATGGGAATGTGGAGGTATAGGCGGCCAAGCTAGTACCCAAACAAAACCATATGACAACATCCACTTCCTTACTCAAAATTAAATCGATGAAACGGTGCAAAATGTAGCACAAATCTCACAAACTCCGATATAATTGTAATTCCCCAAATGATGATAATAAAGCATGGGAATAAAATAACCAACTAATCAAAACTCCAACCATGTGATTTATTTTCTTTTCTCGGACTTCAGTCGATCGACCAATGAGTCCAGTCGATCGACCATGTATCGAACTTGTTTCTCTTTTTTTTTTCGAATCATTTTTCTTCTCTTTTTTTTTCTTTTTTTTCTTTCTTTTCAACTTCCTCAATTCTTTTTCCTCCTTCATTCTTTTTCCAACATCATCTTAATGAGAGCATATAACCAAACCGCAATAAACATATTCCCAAAAACTAAGACTACTAGCTTGACGATTGCAGGCTAAATATAGGATGTAGTTAAGGTACAAAAGGCTAAATTTGGCTATGAGAGGCTCATGGGTAAAATGAGAAAAGGGGACCTCTACCACATGTGTCAACAAACCACAAACCGAATGCATACAGGTATTAAGCAGATTAAGTTCATATTTATGCATATTAATATAACATGTCTCATAAGGAGTAACTACTCACAATCCTAGATAAACTGGTCATGAATGTCACCAGTTATAAGCTCTAAACCTCAGAAAATATAAGTAGTTTGCCAAAAATCAAAGTCAAGTCTCAAGCTCAGCAAGATATTTAACGAAAACTCGTAGACTATGCATATATGATTCTACTAATAACATGTCAATTAGCAAGGCTTAGGCGTAAACAGATGCAAATGCAATGTCATCATTGAAATACTACCGTTCCGACTCGACCTATATGCTAAAATAAACGTGCAATTTCTTTTTGAATTTTTGAAATTTTTCAATTTTTTTTTTTTTGGATTTTTGTATATATAAGTGAAAATGAAATAACAAATGCAAACCGAAATGAAATAAACGTGAAACAGAAATGCAATAAAACATATGAATGCAATGCAAAACCCTTCCCCAAACCAAATCACACAATGCCCTCATTGTGCAAAATCATGTAAGAAAATAATCAAGGGAAATGGGAATTTGCGATAATATTAATTAAAAAGACATGAAGTTAAACTCGGAAACTCACAAGACTTTAAACGCAGCAAAAAGGTAACCTCCCCAAACCAGCGTGAGCTAGGAGGTTTCAAAGAGCTAGCGATGCTACCAATAAGTACCTGAAAAGACAAACAATACCACGCGTAAAACGAGAAAACAAAATTGGGACGGTAAAATTATGTGCGAAAATGAGAAAATGGAAGAAAACAGAAATTAAGCGGAGAATAAAGTGGAGGTAGGACTCTCTTAAATCCGAAAATCGATCAAACACAGCAGGGGAGTGATCGAAAACAGGTACAGCATCGGACAGCGGTCGATCGACCACATCACCCAGTCGATCGACCAGAGTGAACAGGAACAGAAACTCCTGAGATGCGCAGCTCAGTCGATCGACCATACTGGCCAGTCGATCGACTGAAAAACCTGCTGTAACTTTCTGATTTCTTCGAATTAGCTCAATAAATTGAACTAATGAGGTCTTTTAACCTGCAAAAGCACATAATAGCGCGCCCAAAATTGCGCAAAGCCCAAAGTAATAGTCTATAGACGGAAATTAAACTAAGCACACACTAAGAGTTTTTATTTATTTCTTTAAACAACTACGAATTTTATTCGCAAAACTAAACAAATCACATCCGGGTTGCCTTCCGGCTAGCGCTGGTTTCAGACCGGTCCCGCTCGACCTCTTTTTCTTCAGCAGCTCACTCTAATGGAGCCCAATCAAAACAACTCAAGGCTCTCAGCAACCTATCATACATCTGCGCATGTGCTACACAAAACTGTAAGAAGCACCATAAGATAGAAATAACATAGGAAATCAAAATGTAAAAACATTTAAGCCTAACAAATTTCCTATGGTAGCTCCTAAAATCATCCACAAAATAATTCTGCCCTCCAGCTAAGGACGGAATATAAAAGCTCAAGTTAACCACAGGTGGAGAATTAGAGAGCTCAGGAGCAATTGACTCAAAAATAACGCGAGTAGAATTAACGTGCTCAGACGGGTATGAACTGTGAGGTGGAGAAGTCTGGTCATCTAAAGGAGAAGGTGGATAATCATCCCAAATGCAGGAGGCGGTAAAGTCAAATGGGTCAATCGGGTCCTCTATAATAGGTTCATCTATAATATCGTCATACACATCCCAATTAACCTCAAGACTGTCAAAATTTCCCTCCTCACTCTCCTTATTGCTAGACTCATCAAGTTGGAGGTTCTCAAAGAGATCCTCCAAATCGACCTCACTATCAGTGCAAGAATCATAAAGGGGTTCTAAACTATCCTCATAAAAAGGATTGTCAACCACGCTAATAGTCTCCTCTATGTCTCCGTCAGCATTTCCTAGATCGGTTTCTAAGGTCTCACCCACCCCCTCATCTGAGTCAACATGAAGAGAAAAAGTAGGTTTAAGAGATTCCGTAGCAAACCAATTAAAGAATTCTAATACCTTAATTACGGGGATTCCTTCGAAATCCCACTTACCTATAGACTCGAGGTATGCTCGCGTAAGGTCATTCATATTCCTAAAATAGTGCGATATTTGGAGATCAGAAAAGGCATCTCGTCTGGGCTCAATAAACTCCCAAAGTCTGGCTAAATAAGCACCAAAGAATTCATCCTCTTCCTGTGGAAAACTTAGAACATGAAACATGAGAACGGTCTCAAGGAACCGAAGTTCCCTGAGACTAAAGAAAGAAAGACTAAAATTAAAAACAACTAAAACTAGCGCTGCCTCCCCGGCAACGGCGCCAAAATTTGATACCTGTCGATGTGAGTATCAAAAATAATATTTATAAAACCAAACTACTACTAGCAAGCGGTAGTAAGGGTCGATCCGCAGGGAGGTAGGGAGATAATAGTTGTTATTAATTCTAGTATAAGGGAAACAGTTGTGGGGGGTTTTGGATTGGATTATAACTAAATCTAAATGCGAAAACAATATAAAAATTATAACTAAAGCAATTAAATAAAAAGGTGTAGAAAATAATAAAAGGGAAGCTAAGACGATCTGTTCACTGCAGCTGCGATGACGGTATCTAAGTAAGTCTGATAAATCACGATAGGTGGGCAAATAAGAAGTCCTCTCGGTCCATTCTTAACTAGTAGCGCCTCTCAGCCTATGCTACTGGTCCCTAGGTCTCACTAATACTAGCTCTCGCCCTGAAAAGTGATTCCTAATGCCTAAATTACTTATCTTTCGATCTTAGCAATTTAGTCGTCTCAATTTATTAATCTATTTTCCCTCCCCAATCTCTCGATCTTGTGGGTCGGTCAAATACTAAGCATTTAACAAGTCTCCTCTCGGTCTCGTTGTCAAATATTGCAATTAAAACATTGAAACGGTGCTAATCTATCGCGCGTCAGTCGATCGACCAGCTAAGCCAGTCGATCGACCAACAGGTCCAGTCGATCGACTGACTAATCCAGTCGATCGACCAAAGGCCGACATCAGGTTTACTAATCTACGTCGTCTTCGCTACAGATCCCCTCGCATCTTAGCACGGGGTATTTAGCTACTCATAATAATTCTAACTACAACTACGAAAGCAATTAAAACAGTAAACGGAAGCATGATTAAAACGATTTAACAGTAAATTCGCAATAAAGAAAATTACGGCTTTAGGGAACTAATCTAGCAATTCTAACTACGAAGATAATAAACTTAAAGACTGAAATTATGATTGAGAAATACCGAAACTGAAGGCAGAAAGGAAATCCGGATGCAAAATAGCGAACTTTATTGAGAAACTAAAGTATTTGAACTATGCTAAAATCGAGACCTAATGTCTCTCCTCTGAAAACTGATGACTATTCTGAAAACATAAGTTACATTATATAGGAATATCACGCAACTCTTATTCCTAAACCTAAGAATACATTGGGCTTTCTAATTCTCGATCTTTTAATTTGCGCATCAGCTCGCGTGGTGGTCGATCGACCACTGAGGCCAGTCGATCGACCAAAGGTGCTTTGTCACTGCATTCGACGATTCTGCAGCGCGCACCGATCTTAAAACAGCTGCCATTTCTTCCTTATTTGGTCAAATCAGGCGTTCTATGCGGCGTTGGAAAGATAAGAGGATAATCTTTCATCTCCAATTGGAATCACTCGATTATCAGCTCTAGAACTCGAGATATTGCCATCTGAATCAGGCTGCAACATCGTGAAGTGATTCTTTGCTTGTTAAACTCGTACGCACCCTTGCTTTTGCTATCTTTAGGCCTTGAAACGCGCACCAAGCTCATTCCTCGAGTCAATAATCCATGTCAAATGCAATTCTAAGTACTTAGGGACGGATTCGGCTCATTTTCCGCTGAAATCTTCATATTCCTACAAAATCACAAGAAAAGGAAGAAATACACGAAACAAGGGAAATAGTAGTATAAACTACTCAATTGAGCTCTGAAATGCGTGTAAAATGAGGTGCAAAACATCATATATTAGACACGCATCAAGGTCCTTGGCTCTTACCCTCGAGTCGCCTTGGCGTCGCCCTTCCCGACGGCAGGTCCTTGGCCCGAATCCTTTCGAGCCACCTTGACGTCGCTTGGGTCTCCAGGTTGTAATCTTCGATTGACCTGAGGGCTCTACTTTGACTTTCGCCCTGTAAAAGCCTCAGTCAAAGTGGGGGCTCTACTTTGACTTTCCCCCTGTCCAAGCCTCAGTCAAAGTGGGGGCTCTGTAGATACCCAGTATCTGCTGAGACTCCAGCAAACACCCGATGATTATCGGACTATAACATGCTTTGGAATCCCGGCGTTTGATCGACAGTTCGTGTACAACTTTACGTCAGAAAACTTAAAACGATTTCGAAAATAAAACATTTCAAAACTTTTTAAAAGTACCTGGAGTGTTTAATGCATGACGACGGGGTCGCAATGATACTAACTAGAGTCAAAACCGACATCGGACCAAAAACCGACGCAAAAATTCAAATCCCGACTCCAACAACGAGTCAAACCGAGTCAAACACAAAAAAACAAACCATTCAAATGCTTCCATGTTAAGATTTCCCGGGGTTATGAATGGTCAAGTACCAAACATGTGCATACAAATCCTAGGATAGAACAAATCATGATTACATTTGTGTGAAAGCGACAAGACACCTCGAAGACGTGCGACGTGGCTCGCGCCTCTTTGAGCAGCCCAGGTGGCCATGTCGCTCAAAACTCACACAACCACTCATTTTCCTATAAATACCCCTCAAATGCCACCATTTGAGAACTTACGCGAGTGTCCGCCCCCTCTTTCTCCCTTAAAATTCTAGACTCGACTTCCTAAGTCAAAATCCGACAAGTATTTACGACCTACCGATCGTAAATACAAGCCTTACACATTGTTTGGTACCGTCATCGTGCATTAAATCACTTGACCGACCATTTCGACCACTACACCATCACTAAACTTAATAAAACACTCTTTTTACTTACTAAAACGGTTTTAAACCGAGTCTTTTCCGACCAAACGAATTGATACACTTACGTCGGTTTCTCGCCATAACCAAGCATGTAAGTATGAGGGTGTAAAAATCCTTCTTTTATCATGTATTTACTTATTTCATGACCATAACATGCTAAATCACGCATAACACGATCCAAATATAGGTTAGACGAGCCAAAACTGAGTTTTGGCCTGAGACGGAAGCCTCTTGTTATGCACAGAGGCTCGTGCCTCAATGGGGTGTCCAGGTCAGACTCAACCGTGTTTGTTCTCGTCTTTCCTCTTTAATCTATTTTCATATTTGTAAACGGTTTTTACCATTTCAAATATTTTCAAACCCATTTTATTTTCTTTTACAAGTTTTTAACCATAAAACATTTTTTCACCCTTGGTTCTTAATACCATGACGGTTTAATCCGTGTTTTGGAGATAATATTTGGATAATTACATTTAAAAGGTATTTTAAAACCTTTTATTTCATTTCTTTACATTTTGGAAGGTATTTTAAAGCCTTTCATCATTTCTTTACATTTCCAAAATAAATGTATTAGTCACCAACACAAAGTCATCCTTGGTTCTACATACCATGTCGGATTTTAACCCGAGTACGATGATGAGTATCGACTAATTATATTCAAATGAACTTAAAACAATTAGTTCATAATTATTTTCAAAAATATTCATGTCAAGCTTGTAAAGTCGAACCCGACATCGAATATCATCAAAACAATGATGATTATTCGAGTCTCGTTCCTCAAATCAACAAATACGACCTAAACGGTCCTTTCAAACCAAAATGGGTCCAAATACCCATTTTCATTACGTTTTATATACGTTTTTCAATGGTCAGAATGCGTCTTATACAGTTGACTGACCCGCGCCTAAACATGCCATTTTCTTTTCCTATTTTCAAACCAGGGGAGACCCCCCTTACATCGCCAATAGGCTCGCGCCTCATCCGTCGCGCAGTGCGTGGTCTGTTCCCTTTCCAGCATTAGTCTAGGACGATCCCGACTCCGGCTAACCCGGATATATAACGGATCAGATGACTAATCATATTTGAAAAATGCCTTATTAAGACAAATGGATCACGTTATGGACCATAAACTTAATACGGTAAATGGATACTTAATTTCCGTCTTGCATGCAAATCAACCATAAATCCAACTCGATATCTTATACTTGATACTTGGATTAAATAAACCGACATAGAAAGCCCTCACATGTTAGGTTTAAATTATTGGATGCGCATTCATGCATTTAAACCGTTTTATCAACTTTTGCATTCAACCAACCAAGATCGATCGGTGAGAGGCGCTACATGCGGGCGGGATTGGGTGTCCGATTAAAGGGCTTCCCAATACGTACCTTCACCTCTTACTCAGAAACTTTGGATAGTGGACGACCTTATCCAGGGCGTACGAGAGTCATTCTAGAGATAGGATGCTAAAGAGGGACGATTCCTTATCTTTAGTACCTATGTCAAACACTGCTTTGTGCTTCGTATTGGGTCTGTTCCCTTTCCAGCATTGTTGATGGTTGTCATTGTTGTTGATTTGTATCATATTGGAATTGGTAATTGTTAATTGTTGTTGTATAATGTGGTTGGTTGTGATTGGTTGTCTGTGGTTCGCGAGGTGTGCCCTCGGCTGAGTGGAGTCACTTGCGAGAGTGGCTTCACGCCCTTGATTCGCCCTCTGTGGAACCCGCCACAGAGGGGATGTGCACATTTAGGAACATGGGTTATCGCTCGGATGAGATGAGCGGGGCTTAGGTGGGAACGGCTACGGTCCCCCACTGGCGGTGTGGAATACTTGTTGCGATGGGTATTCTGGCAGGACTACACACTTTAGTGTGTAGTCAGCTGTGTGGAGTTATGATGGAGATTAGATGACCGTTGTATTGCTTTTAATGTTTTGTTTTATGTAAATAGTAACTGACCCCGGTTTAAATGTTTTGAAAACTGTGGTGATCCATTCGGGGATGGTGAGCAGTTATTGAGCAGGTATGAGATGATGCGCATGGGATAGCTGGGTTGAGTTGCCACGAGATGTCTAGAAGTCTTCCACTGTGTCTTAAACATTCTTTTACATTATTTGGATTAGCATTTTTGGGAAACAGTTGTATTTACTTTATCAGTTTTGGTTTTGGACTTGTATCACTTTAAACATTTTTAATAAAGTATGTTTATTTATTGTCTATTTGATATACATTGCCTCGGGTAACCGAGATGGTAGCATTCCCATGCCTTAGGTGGTCCTGGTAAGGCACTTGGAGTATGGGGGTGTTATAAAGTGGTATCAGAGCGACGTTTTTGGAACCTGTAACTAATGAACCCAATGAACTTAGAGAGTCAAAATAAAATGAACCCGGGTAGGAGTTGTTAGGAGCTAATGCAAAGGCTTGGGAGACGTCCTAAATTCGCGATCTCGCCCTACAACTTTGAACCGGTCACTATGGGGTGTGTCTTGGGGTCGCTATGTGTATATCTAAGTATGTTGCATATCTATATAAAAATGTTTTGTGTGAATTGGTGGATGAATGCATGTGGAGTATGGGGAATGTTGTGGTGAAAGGTGATAAGTAACATGAGTATACGTGTTGATTGAATAACGGAATTACATGATGATTGATTTCTAATATGTCTTATTAGAAACATGTGAAATAGGATGTTGTTTGTTATATATATGCGTATGTATATCAAGTTATATATATAGTTGATTGGAAAGTAGTTGAGTGGAGCATGCGGGTAGTATACGAGTTAGGATGGCTCGATCGAGTGGGGGGCACTCGATCGAGTAGGTGAGGGACTCGATCGAGTGGGTGTGACTCGATTGAGTTAGGTGTATGTCGTTTCTGGACAGTGTACTGTTTTTGGGCACTCGATCGAGCGACGTCAACTCGATCGAGTAAATTTGAAGCTCGATCGAGTGAGGTTTTGTAGGCTTTCTGGTCAGGTTCTGGAGTCGAGGCACTCAATCGAGTGGGTGGGCAACTCAATCGAGTGGCCTCAACTCGATCGAGTAGGTTGTGTTGCTCGATCGAGTAGGTTCTGCACAGGTCATATACGTGTTTAAGTTGTGGGATGTGTGTTTATGTTTACCTCTTCTCTTATATAGTTCAAAGATGCCGCCAAAGAGATCTGCGTTGTATGCTAGGGCTGAGATGATGAGTATTGATGAGTGTTGAACCATATAGATATATATGTTTATGTTTTGATGATGTCAAGAGTGCCTTATATTCTATATACTCGTTGCGCTTAATTGTTTGTTTAGTCCCTCTAGATTAGACTTATTATTTGCAAGCATTAAAGAATTGTGATGAAAGTATACAAGAACATATTATGATCAAGCCCTCAATCAAGGATCAAGATATTACAAGATATTGAAGAATTATTCAAGCATTCATGAGAAGGTGAAGCTCATTTAATTTAAAGATAGATCAAGCTTGAATAACGAAGAAGCCTACATTCGAAGATCTCCTAAGAAGATTAGAATAGCGTAGGTGATTATCTCTCAATGGTGACGTGAGAATGCACTTCTTAGATTAGTAAAGTTATAGCCTCACAGTTATAACATTGCTTATATAAGAGCTCAATGTTATAGCTCTTCAACTATAACATTGAGATGTCAAGTTTGTACAATACACGACAAAAATGTTTTCAAATTGTTTTTGAAAAATGTTTTTGGTTCTTTTAAATGTTTTAGCAAAAAGTATTTATTTTACAAGGAAGCCTATATTCATATTGAGTGTGCTTTTATTTCAAGCTTATAATTAGTAATTATGTTGAATCAACTTATGAATTGAGTCATATTACTAATTAAGGTTTCTAATACTATCCACTCTTAAACCCTAAATCTAACCTATTGTCAAACTAGGGTTTTCATGAAAAACAAGGCTTATGAGCTGTGTGGTTTTCGTGTAAGCTTAATAATATAAGTTGATTATTGTTAAGATTTTATTCTCTAGGATTATTTTAACATATCTTTTATATTTAGCTTGATATGGTTATATATGAAAAGGATATTTTTGTTATGGAAAAATCTTATCATATCTTAATATTTAAGGAAAGATAAAAGGAGAATAATTGATAAAATTATCTTTTAGTTATTCTAAGATTTTAAGGATAGAAATAATAAGATATGATTTGTTTACATATCCTATTATTTCGGCCTTTAGGGTTTCGATGAAACCGAGTGCCTTGCTTCCTCCTTTACTATAAATACTCTACTCTTTGCTACATTCAAAAGTAAGACCTTGAGCATACTTTTGATTCTATTTTCAAAAGCAAAAACCGTGTTTTAGAGCAAGAAAACCGTTTTGTTTATTTTCGAAAAAGGTCGTGTGTTTTATACTTGTGCATTCGTTCTTTCGTTATTGTTATAAGATAATAGTACTTAATTGATTTCTTACTCGTTCATTAACGTGAACTTTTAGTAGAATTATTAGTGCTTTCTTATTAGCGTAAGTTAGTCACTCGAGTATTTAACGATACTCACTTGAGTTACAACTAGGGTTAGTTGTACGAGTTGGGTTAGTAAATTTGTAATCCGTAGAAAGGTACTAAATTTATTAATCGAGAATAGTGGACGTAGGTTTCGATTTGTGAAAATGAACCACTTCAAAAATCGTGTGTGTCTCTCTTCTCTTTCGTTTGTTTCGTTTTTATTTACACTTTGTTTAAATTCGTTGATCAGTTGATTAGTTAAAGTTTAATCGTGATAAATGGATTCCAAATACCTCAAGTGTCCCGTCTTTGATGGGAAGAATTATGGTTTATGGAAGAACATGATGACTCACTATATGAAGAGTCATGATTGGGAGTGTTGGAGGATTATCCAAAACGGACCGCATAAAATTTTGGTTGCATCCACTAAAGGCACTACCTACGAGAAAAAGGAAGAGGATTATGTCGAGGCTGACTAGAAGAAGGCCGAAAAGAATTCTTAAGCAATAAGCCTATTGCAGAATGGCATGACTACTGCAGAATTCGATCGCTTCTCTTCTTGCTCAACGGCCAAAGAAATATGGTACGGCCTTGAACTAGCTTATGAAGGTACTTCCATTGTTAGGAAGCACCGCATAGATCTGTTAATACAGAAATATGAGCTATTCAGTATGGAGCCAAATGAGTCCTTAGATAGTATGTCCGCATGGTTTTCAAGCATCATAAACGAATTGAAAAACCTAGGAAGAAAATTCGATACCGAGGACATTGAAAGAAAGGTTCTTAGGAGCCTAACTAAAAAGTGGCGCGCCAAGGTCACTGCTGATACGTGCATTTTATATAGTCTTATTAGCCTATTTTATGCACGTATTTCTATGCTTTTATCGTGGTTTTATGCTACGAAATGCCCCGAATATGCTACTTTGGGTTATTTTGTCTTATTTGCAGGAATGAACCCAAAAGTAGTGAAATCAAGCCTTTTACCGTCCTTTTAGCATGCATTTGGAGGAAGAGTGAACTTGGAGCGGGAATGTAGCTATTTTGAGATGCGCAAAGAAGAAAGATAGCTAGGCGAGCAAAGGAAGAGCTTCAATTTGCTAGTTCCTGCTTGTAAGAGCCATATCTCGAGTTCTACAACAGTTATTAAGGTGATTCCAGTTGGAGGTGAAAGCTTATCCTCTTAGCTTTCCAACGCCACCAACCACGCCCTATTTGTCCAAGTAACGAAGGAATGGCAGCCGTTTGAAGGTCAGTGCGCGAAGCAGGAATTACGCGCTGAGAAGTGCTCGATCGAGAACTATTTCTATTCGATCGAGAGCCCATTTGCTCGATCGAGAGCTACCTCTTCTAGATCGAGTGATTAAAGGGAAAGAAGTCCTCGATCGAGAGGAATTGTTCTCGATCGAGAGGAATGCTAAGGAATATCACTCGATCGAGAGCCTTAAGTGCTCGATCGAGCAACAATCCTTGACGGGCTGGGCTTTTAAGCTTTATTTTCCGCAATTAGGTTAATAAATCCTATTTTCTTATAAATAGGAAAGTTAGGACGACATTTTGTTCTCTTCTCTCTTCTCTTCTCCCCTCTTGACCTCTCTAATTACCTTTTCTTCGGTTACTGCTACTGTTACTTTTGTTCTTTCATTTCCGGATCATTTATTTCAGTAATCCTTTCTTCCCTTTTCTCTCTTTAATTTAATTTAATGTTTATTATTTGTTCTTTCTTTATTTCTTGTTCTCCCTTAACTATGCATAGCTAATTCCCCTAGTATGTTAGGATTAGGGAAGCCGTGGTAGCGATGTTTTAATTGACTTATATAGATTAGTCTTGCGATAGGAATTGTATTAGGCAATTTAATTGTTATCCGGTCGAATGAATGCATGCAGGAGACCATAAATTTAGTTAACCCCGACCTAGATCGAAAGATTGGAAGGGAAGGCTTGCTTAATTACAATAGGGTATTGCAGTGAGGGCGAAAGTTAAGCTGTTTACGCTCTAGGGCGGTTTAAGGACCGAAAGGTGACAACCATAGCTCTTCTTATCAATAGTCTAATCGCCTTAGTATTCCCGATAGTATAAGATCTGATAGCTGCCACGGTAGTCCGACTCCTAGCATACTTCCTTTCTTTTTTTTTTAATTTCCTTTATTCCCTTCTCTTGCCTTTAGTTTCAGTAGTTTAGTTAGTTCACAATCAATTCAACCCCCATTTCTGTGACACCCTGACAGACCGAATTAGACAGATAAATAGCAACTTAGCCTCCCTGTGGAGATCGACCCTACTTACCGCTGACTTCTGTTAGTAGTAACTTAGGTATTTATTTTTGGTACGAAACGACAGTATCAAATTTTGGCGCCGTTGCCGGGGAGGCAATCTATTTATTTATTTGTTTAATTTTATCTGTTTTTAGCCTCAGGGAATTTTTCCCTTGAGGCCGTTCTAATCTTTTGTTTAGTGCTGTTTTGATAGGCCTTACAGGTACTACCTAGACAGTTCTAGGTGAAAGACTGTCAAAGGGAAGGCTTGAGTACCTTTGACCCATCACCTATGTTCTATTATATGGAGCAGCCGGTGATTTACTGCGGGAGATGTGGTGCTGCTGGGCATGATGCAGTTTGTTGTCTGACAGGGAATGACGAAGCTTACGCGTTCCAACAGCGTAGTCAAGCTAGTCAAGCAGCTGTAGTTGTGCCGCCACATCCATCTTATCAATGGCCACCGCAACAAGATCCTCCTGAGATACAGGAAGAAGACATGGCAGAGCTGAAATCTTTAATGGAGACAATTGCATCTCAAATGCAAGCTCAGCAAGATTATAATAGACAATTCTACTCGCGAGTTGATGAGCTCAAGTCTGTAGTTGCTCAGTTAGCAGCTGAGATGGAGAGAGAAGAGATCGCGGAGCTGACATATTCCATGGGGACGCTTTTATCACAATTGCAAGAGAGCAATAAAAATAAGGACGCTCGATTCCTTAATCTCGAAACTGACATTGCTCAGTTAGCAGCTGAGATGCAAGAAGAAGAGGTATACCTTGCTGAGAGCGGTCTTTCCCCTGAGGAAACCATGTCACCCAATGCTGAGGATGACCTCTATGACTCGGATGACGAGTTTCTATCTTATTTCAATGCCTCACGCGAAGATTTCAGCCCTGTACAGGAGGAATCACTCGATCGAGTGACTAATATTGGTCGATCGAGTGATTTGCCAGGAGAAACTGCTCGATCGAGTGATATCACTGCTCGATCGAGTGGAATTCAGGAGGAAATTGGTCGATCGAGTGACTATTTTGCTCGATCGAACGAGTTGGCCATTGGGAGCTATGATTCGTCATGTGGGTTTAATTTAGATGACGATTTTGACGATGATAACGGTTACGGTGAATCCCCTTTATTCAAAGCCGAGTTAGATGCACTTGAGGCTGAGATTTACGGGATGAAATCCATGAAGGTTGATAAAGAAGTAGCTGAGTCGGTATTTGCTCCTAGCACGGATGAGGTATTACATTCCTTTGTCAGTGATTCTGCCGTTGAGAGCAGCCAACCTGAGGTAGTAAACGGTAATTTTATTATTGTTTGTATATTGCCTCCTCTGATTCATGCTTTTTCTTTTAATGCTTTACCCCCTCCCATGTGGACGAATAAATTAGCGATTATTCACCATCCTTGTCGTCTCAATTTTGTCAGTCTGAAATGGAGCCCTACTATATCGTCAATTGCTCTGCCGCTCCTATATTTTGTGGATAAGTTTAGGAGCGCTCATAGGAAATTTGTTAGGCTTAAACGGCTGTATAATTTTATTTCCTATTTCTGTATTCCACTTTGGTGCTACTTATGCTTTTTTGTAGCACATGCGCAGATGTACGATCTAATGCTGCGCGCTTTGAGTCATTTTGATTGTAGCTGATTATAGAGCTCGAAGAAAAGAAGGTCGAGTTGGGACCTGACTGAAGCTTGCGCTATCCGGGAGGCAACCCGGCGATTTTATTTTGCATTTTTATTTCATTTCAGTTGTAATAAATGGTTCTTATACCATAGACGGTCTCAGTTAAGCTTGTTTTTGTTATTTTGCGGGCTGTTTTTATTGCGTTTTGCAGGAATTACACCGAGGATCACTCGATCAAGTAGACTTTCTACTCGATCGAGCACCTTTGATGATGAATTCACTCGATCGAGTGGCAATTGTACTCGATCGACCACCTGTAGATTAGAGAACCACTCGATCGACCACTATTCCAGTCGATCGAGCAGTTTTTGCATGCCCATTCACTCGTTTGACTTGGATTAGCTTCCTGAGATGGTTTTCCGGGCCCTTAGCAACCTCCCATTTCATGATCGGTTTGGGGAGGTCCCCTTATTCGCGCATTTTGTGAGTTTTCCGCTTTTACTCTCTTTCTCCTTTAGTTTGAATTTCCTTTCCATGTTTTGGTACAATGGGGGCATTGTACGGTTTGGTTTGGGGAGGTTATGCATCCATATCTGTGTCTGCATATTGTTTTTATTGCATTTCAGTTATCACATTTAATTTTTGTTTGCATCGTTGTTTATTTTCATAAAATCCAAAAATCCCATAAAAATTAAAAAAATTGTTAAAAATTCAAAAAAATTTCACGTTTATTTTAGCATATAGGTTGAGTCGGAACGGTAGATTTCAATGATGAAATTGCACTGCGTTTGTCTTTTTGCTTAGGCCTTGCATTGAACTGTTATCTTTTAGCTTTGTCTTTTGCATAATCTACGGGTTAATGTTTAATTTAGCTGAACATATAGACTTGACCTGAAATTTTGGCAACCTACTTATAATTTCTAAGATTTAGAGCCGTATAAACTGGTGTCATTTGTGACCAGTTTCATGTAGGATTGTGAGTAGTATACTCCTTGCATAACATGTTCATTAATTTGCACGTATATGAAATTCAATTGCTTTTTGTCGTCATACATTCGGGTTAGTGGTTGGTGTCACATGCAGGGAGGTGCTTACATTTCCTTTTTCTTTCATTTTTACCCATAAACCCCACATTAGCCAAATTTGCCTGTTGACCCTTAGCTACATTCCAAATTTAGCCTGCCTTGTCAAGCTAGTTTAGATTGTTCTGCGGTATATTGTCTATTGTATCAAATGTTGGCGCGTATTCTGTTGATTCGGAGTTGGTAACTTATGAAGAAAAGGAGGTTGATGGAAAAGACGTGGAAAAAGAAAAAAAAGAAATGAAAAATGAAAAAAAGGAATTCGGAGAAAGAAAAGAAAAAGAAACCGAAAAAAAATAAAGAAAGAAAAAAAAAAGATTTCGAAAAAAAGGGATGTTGTTTGATAGTCGGTTTCACTCCTATATTCTATCTTATATCATTTGAGGAGTATGTTCAGTTTGGTTTGGTGAGATCTTATGCCAAATGAAGGGCATGTGCTTTATTCTATAATTGAGTTGGAAATGGATATGTCTCATATGGTTCTGTTTAGGTACTAGCTTGATCACCTATACCTCCACATTCCCATAAATGTTTTGCCTTTTCTTACCCATTGCCTCACTTTACCATATTTTTGTAAGCCCTCGGATGTGACAGGACCTTGTTTGGTTGGAATGTATGTTCGGTAGTTAGAATTGTCTATCATATTAGTTGCATGCATGTTTATGTGGGTCGTAGTTTAGGTGAGCGACTATTTTTCTTTCTCTCTTTTATATATCTGTTCACCCTTTGATTCATGAGAGAAGAGTGACCCGTGAGAGTCCATTGTTAAAGGTCTTGCAAGGTCGACGGTTCAGCTTTATTATAAACATCCTATAACTCGTTTGCATTTGACTGTTTAGCTATAAGTGTTAGTTTGCTTGCATTAAATTGGCTTAAGTGGGCATTTGTAGCTAGCTCTGAGTTATCTTTTTCCGTTCCATTAGTTGCATTTTAGTTTACTCGAGGACGAGTAAAGGTTTGGTTTGGGGATATTTGATACGTGCATTTTATATAGTCTTATTAGCCTATTTTATGCACGTATTTCTATGCTTTTATCGTGGTTTTATGCTACGAAATGCCCCGAATATGCTACTTTGGGTTATTTTGTCTTATTTGCAGGAATGAACCCAAAAGTAGTGAAATCAAGCCTTTTACCGTCCTTTTAGCATGCATTTGGAGGAAGAGTGAACTTGGAGCGGGAATGTAGCTATTTTGAGATGCGCAAAGAAGAAAGATAGCTAGGCGAGCAAAGGAAGAGCTTCAATTTGCTAGTTCCTTCTTGTAAGAGCCATATCTAGAGTTCTACAACAGTTATTAAGGTGATTTCAGTTGGAGGTGAAAGCTTATCCTCTTAGCTTTCCAACGCCACCAACCACGCCCTATTTGTCCAAGTAACGAAGGAATGGCAGCCGTTTGAAGGTCAGTGCGCGAAGCAGGAATTACGCGCTGAGAAGTGCTCGATCGAGAACTATTTCTATTCGATCGAGAGCCCATTTGCTCGATCGAGAGCTACCTCTTCTAGATCGAGTGATTAAAGGGAAAGAAGTCCTCGATCGAGAGGAATTGTTCTCGATCGAGAGGAATGCTAAGGAATATCACTCGATCGAGAGCCTTAAGTGCTCGATCGAGCAACAATCCTTGACGGGCTGGGCTTTTAAGCTTTATTTTCCGCAATTAGGTTAATAAATCCTATTTTCTTATAAATAGGAAAGTTAGGACGACATTTTGTTCTCTTCTCTCTTCTCTTCTCCCCCTCTTGACCTCTCTAATTACCTTTTCTTGATTCTTTATCACAGTACTTTTGTTCTTTCATTTCCGATCATTTATTTCAAAGAATCCTTTCTTCCCTTTTCTCTCTTTAATTTAATTTAATGTTTATTATTTGTTCTTTCTTTATTTCTTGTTCTCCCTTAACTATGCATAGCTAATTCCCCTAGTATGTTAGGATTAGGGAAGCCGTGGTAGCGATGTTTTAATTGACTTATATAGATTAGTCTTGCGATAGGAATTGTATTAGGCAATTTAATTGTTATCCGGTCGAATGAATGTATGCAGGAGACCATAAATTTAGTTAACCCCGACCTAGATCGAAAGATTGGAAGGGAAGGCTTGCTTAATTACAATAGGGTATTGCAGTGAGGGCGAAAGTTAAGCTGTTTACGCTCTAGGGCGGTTTAAGGACCGAAAGGTGACAACCATAGCTCTTCTTATCAATAGTCTAATCGCCTTAGTATTCCTGATAGTATAAGATCTGATAGCTGCCACGGTAGACCGACTCCTAGCATACTTCCTTTCTCTTTTTTTAATTTCCTTTATTCCCTTCTCTTGCCTTTAGTTTCAGTAGTTTAGTTAGTTCACAATCAATTCAACCCCCATTTCTGTGACACCCTGACAGACCGAATTAGACAGATAAATAGCAACTTAGCCTCCCTGTGGAGATCGACCCTACTTACCGCTGACTTCTGTTAGTAGTAACTTAGGTATTTATTTTTGATACGAAACGACAGTATCAAATTTTGGCGCCGTTGCCGGGGAGGCAATCTATTTATTTATTTATTTAATTTTATCTGTTTTTAGCCTCAGGGGATTTTTCCCTTGAGGCCGTTCTAATCATTTGTTTAGTGCTGTTTTGATAGGCCTTACAGGTACTACCTAGACAGTTCTAGGTGAAAGACTGTCAAAGGGAAGGCTTGAGTACCTTTGACCCATCACCTATGTTCTATTATATGGAGCAGCCGGTGATTTACTGCGGGAGATGTGGTGCTGCTGGGCATGATGCAGTTTGTTGTCTGACAGGGAATGACGAAGCTTACGCGTTCCAACAGCGTAGTCAATCTAGTCAAGCAGCTGTAGTTGTGCCGCCACATCCATCTTATCAATGGCCACCGCAACAAGATCCTCCTGAGATACAGGAAGAAGACATGGCAGAGCTGAAATCTTTAATGGAGACAATTGCATCTCAAATGCAAGCTCAGCAAGATTATAATAGACAATTCTACTCGCGAATTGATGAGCTCAAGTCTGTAGTTGCTCAGTTAGCAGCTGAGATGGAGAGAGAAGAGATCGCGGAGCTGACATATTCCATGGGGACGCTTTTATCACAATTGCAAGAGAGCAATAAAAATAAGGACGCTCGATTCCTTAAGCTCGAAACTGACATTGCTCAGTTAGCAGCTGAGATGCAAGAAGAAGAGGTATACCTTGCTGAGAGCGGTCTTTCCCCTGAGGAAACCATGTCACCCAATGCTGAGGATGACCTCTATGACTCGGATGACGAGTTTCTATCTTATTTCAATGCCTCACGCGAAGATTTCAGCCCTGTACAGGAGGAATCACTCGATCGGGTGACTAATATTGGTCGATCGAGTGATTTGCCAGGAGAAACTGCTCAATCGAGTGATATCACTGCTCGATCGAGTGGAATTCAGGAGGAAATTGGTCGATCGAGTGACTATTTTGCTCGATCGAACGAGTTGGCCATTGGGAGCTATGATTCGTCATGTGGGTTTAATTTAGATGACGATGATAACGGTTACGGTGAATCCCCTTTATTCAAAGCCGAGTTAGATGCACTTGAGGCTGAGATTTACGGGATGAAATCCATGGAGGTTGATAAAGAAGTAGCTGAGTCGGTATTTGCTCCTAGCACGGATGAGGTATTACATTCCTTTGTCAGTGATTCCGCCGTTGAGAGCAGCCAACATGAGGTAGTAAACGGTAATTTTATTATTGTTTGTATATTGCCTCCTCTGATTCATGCTTTTTCTTTTAATGCTTTACCCCCTCCCATGTGGACGAATAAATTAGCGATTATTCACCATCCTTGTCGTCTCAATTTTGTCAGTCTGAAATGGAGCCCTACTATATCGTCAATTGCTCTACCGCTCCTATATTTTGTGGATAAGTTTAGGAGCGCTCATAGGAAATTTGTTAGGCTTAAACGGCTGTATAATTTTATTTCCTATTTCTGTATTCCACTTTGGTGCTACTTATGCTTTTTTGTAGCACATGCGCAGATGTACGATCTAATGCTGCGCGCTTTGAGCTGTTTTGATTGTAGCTGATTATAGAGCTCGAAGAAAAGAAGGTCGAGTTGGGACCTGACTGAAGCTTGCGCTATCCGGGAGGCAACCCGGCGATTTTATTTTGCATTTTTATTTCATTTCAGTTGTAATAAATGGTTCTTATACCATAGACGGTCTCAGTTAAGCTTGTTTTTGTTAGTTTGCGGGCTGTTTTTATTGCGTTTTGCAGGAATTACACCGAGGATCACTCGATCGAGTAGTCTTTCTACTCGATCGAGCACCTTTGATGATGAATTCACTCGATCGAGTGGCAATTGTACTCGATCGACCACCTGTAGATTAGAGAACCACTCGATCGACCACTATTCCAGTCGATCGAGCAGTTTTTGCATGCCCATTCACTCGTTTGACTTGGATTAGCTTCTTGAGATGGTTTTCCGGGCCCTTAGCAACCTCCCATTTCATGGTCGGTTTGGGGAGGTCCCCTTATTCGCGCATTTTGTGAGTTTTCCGCTTTTACTCTCTTTCTCCTTTAGTTTGCATTTCCTTTCCATGTTTTGGTACAATGGGGGCATTGTACGGTTTGGTTTGGGGAGGTTATGCATCCATATCTGTGTCTACATGTTGTTTTTATTGCATTTCAGTTATCACATTTAATTTATGTTTGCATCGTTGTTTATTTTCATAAAATCCAAAAATCCCATAAAAATTCAAAAAATTGTTAAAAATTCAAAAAAATTTCACGTTTATTTTAGCATATAGGTTGAGTCGGAACGGTAGATTTCAATGATGAAATTGCACTGCGTTTGTCTTTTTGATTAGGCCTTGCATTGAATTTTTATCTTTTAGCTTTGTCTTTTGCATAATCTACGGGTTAATGTTTAATTTAGCTGAACATATAGACTTGACCTGAAATTTTGGCAACCTACTTATAATTTCTAAGATTTAGAGCCGTATAAACTGGTGTCATTTGTGACCAGTTTTATGTACGATTGTGAGTAGTATACTCCTTGCATAACATGTTCATTAATTTGCACGTATATGAAATTCAATTGCTTTTTCCCGTCATACATTCGGGTTAGTGGTTGGTGTCACATGCAGAGAGGTGCTTACATTTCCCTTTTCTTTCATTTTTACCCATAAACCCCACATTAGTCAAATTTGCCTGTTGACCCTTAGCTACATTCCAAATTTAGCCTGCCTTGTCAAGCTAGTTTAGATTGTTCTGCGGTATATTGTCTATTGTATCAAATGTTGGCGCGTATTCTGTTGATTCGGAGTTGGTAACTTATGAAGAAAAGGAGGTTGATGGAAAAGACGTGGAAAAAGAAAAAAAAGAAATGAAAAATGAAAAAAAGGAATTCGGAGAAAGAAAAGAAAAAGAAACCGAAAAAAAATAAAAAAAGAAAAAAAAAAAGATTTCGAAAAAAAGGGATGTTGTTTGATAGTCGGTTTCACTCCTATATTCTATCTTATATCATTTGAGGAGTATGTTCAGTTTGGTTTTGTGAGATCTTATGCCAAATGAAGGGCATGTGCTTTATTCTATAATTGAGTTGGAAATGGATATGTCTCATATGGTTCTGTTTAGGTACTAGCTTGATCACCTATACCTCCACATTCCCATAAATGTTTTGCCTTTTCTTACCCATTGCCTCACTTTACCATATTTTTGTAAGCCCTCGGCTGTGACAGGACCTTGTTTGGTTGGAATGTATGTTCGGTAGTTAGAATTGTCTATCATATTAGTTGCATGCATGTTTATGTGGGTCGTAGTTTAGGTGAGCGACTATTTTTCTTTCTCTCTTATATATATCTGTTCACCCTTTGATTCATGAGAGAAGAGTGACCCGTGAGAGTCCATTGTTAAAGGTCTTGCAAGGTCGACGGTTCAGCTTTATTATAAACATCCTATAACTCGTTTGTATTTGACTGTTTAGCTATAAGTGTTAGTTTGCTTGCATTAAATTGGCTTAAGTGGGCATTTGTAGCTAGCTCTGAGTTATCTTTTTCCGTTCCATTAGTTGCATTTTAGTTTACTCGAGGACGAGTAAAGGTTTGGTTTGGGGAGATTTGATACGTGCATTTTATATAGTCTTATTAGCCTATTTTATGCACGTATTTCTATGCTTTTATCGTGGTTTTATGCTACGAAATGCCCCGAATATGCTACTTTGGGTTATTTTGTCTTATTTGCAGGAATGAACCCAAAAGTAGTGAAATCAAGCCTTTTACCGTCCTTTTAGCATGCATTTGGAGGAAGAGTGAACTTGGAGCGGGAATGTAGCTATTTTGAGATGCGCAAAGAAGAAAGATAGCTAGGCGAGCAAAGGAAGAGCTTCAATTTGCTAGTTCCTGCTTGTAAGAGCCATATCTCGAGTTCTACAACAGTTATTAAGGTGATTCCAGTTGGAGGTGAAAGCTTATCCTCTTAGGTTTCCAACGCCACCAACCACGCCCTATTTGTCCAAGTAACGAAGGAATGGCAGCCGTTTGAAATTCAGTGCGCGAAGCAGGAATTACGCGCTGAGAAGTGCTCGATCGAGAACTATTTCTATTCGATCGAGAGCCCATTTGCTCGATCGAGAGCTACCTATTCTCGATCGAGTGATTAAAGGGAAAGAAGTCCTCGATCGAGAGGAATTGTTCTCGATCGAGAGGAATGCTAAGGAATATCACTCGATCGAGAGCCTTAAGTGCTCGATCGAGCAACAATCCTTGACGGGCTGGGCTTTTAAGCTTTATTTTCCGCAATTAGGTTAATAAATCCTATTTTCTTATAAATAGGAAAGTTAGGACGACATTTTGTTCTCTTCTCTCTTCTCTTCTCCCCCTCTTGACCTCTCTAATTACCTTTTCTTCGGTTACTGCTACTGTTACTTTTGTTCTTTCATTTCCGGATCATTTATTTCAGTAATCCTTTCTTCCCTTTTCTCTCTTTAATTTAATTTAATGTTTATTATTTGTTCTTTCTTTATTTCTTGTTCTCCCTTAACTATGCATAGCTAATTCCCCTAGTATGTTAGGATTAGGGAAGCCGTGGTAGCGATGTTTTAATTGACTTATATAGATTAGTCTTGCGATAGGAATTGTATTAGGCAATTTAATTGTTATCCGGTCGAATGAATGCATGCAGGAGACCATAAATTTAGTTAACCCCGACCTAGATCGAAAGATTGGAAGGGAAGGCTTGCTTAATTACAATAGGGTATTGCAGTGAGGGCGAAAGTTAAGCTGTTTACGCTCTAGGGCGGTTTAAGGACCGAAAGGTGACAACCATAGCTCTTCTTATCAATAGTCTAATCGCCTTAGTATTCCCGATAGTATAAGATCTGATAGCTGCCACGGTAGACCGACTCCTAGCATACTTCCTTTATCTTTTTTTAATTTCCTTTATTCCCTTCTCTTGCCTTTAGTTTCAGTAGTTTAGTTAGTTCACAATCAATTCAACCCCCATTTCTGTGACACCCTGACAGACCGAATTAGACAGATAAATAGCAACTTAGCCTCCCTGTGGAGATCGACCCTACTTACCGCTGACTTCTGTTAGTAGTAACTTAGGTATTTATTTTTGGTACGAAACGACAGTATCAACTGCGATGGAGGAATCGAGAGATCTTACGAACTTATCCTATCAAGAACTCATTGGTGCCCTCATGGCCCATGAACTCACTCTAAATGTTGATGAAGCAGAACCGAGTAGAGGTAAAAACACGGCCTTGAAAAGCGAGGATGTCAGCTCCGACATAGAGGATGAGACCGTATTGTTTGCTCATCGTTTCAAAAATAGAATCTTTCGAAACAATCAAGCAAAATCTTTTGCTAATAACAACAAGTCTTTCAATAAGAAAGCAACTGAGTCTAAATCATCATTTGCCAACAGAGGTTGCTTCAAGTGTGGAGAATCTGATCATATGATTAAGGATTGTCCCACATGGGAGAAAATTAAAGACAAGACAAAACGTGAGAAGTCAAAGAAGGAGTTCAAGCAAGTAATGATGGCTCCGTGTTGGGGAGATCTTGACTCAGAAGATGATGAAGGATCTGAAGATGACGAAGTAGCAAATCTTTGTCTCAGCAGCGTCAGTCTTGACCTAATCTCTAACAGCGACGATGATAGCACGGATTCTCACTCAAATTACTGCTTTCTAGGAGAATCAGATGAAGATGACGATGATGAGGTTAGTTATCTTGAACTCAAAAAGCGTGTTAAGAAACTATCTAAAAATGCCCTAATTGAATTCTTTGAGCAATCCCTCGACAAATGCCATGAACAGGATATGGAACTAAAGGATCTAAAAGAACAGATTCTTGATATTGCTGAGGAGAATCATAGTCTAAAGGCAAAAGCTAAGAAGTTGAAATCTAAAGTTACGGCAGATAAAGCCACAACATTAGATACTGCTAATGCTGAGAAGAAGGAACTAGAGTCTAAAGTTTTAGCTAATGAAGCTATAACCTCAGACTTAAAGCTTAATATTAAGCACCTTCAAGGCAAAGTTATAGCTAATGAAGCTATAACTTTAGAACTTAGAAAAGCCAAAGAACTTTTAAAGTCTAAAGTCACATCTAATGAAGCAGTGATTTTAGACCAAAAGAAAGAAATAGATTCTCTTACAAAGCAACTGAAAGAATTTAAAACTGACATGATCAATGTTAAGAAACAACACTCAGATGTTGTATTTATTCTTAACAAAAGGTTCCAAGACTTTCGTGACAATTTCAAGAAGGATAATGACGTAGATCACATGAAATGTCTTGAGGAAATTAAAACCCTAAAAGGCTTACTCCTACACGCAAGGAAACTCCACGACAAATGGGAAGGTAGCACAAAAGTCCTAAACTTCCTAACGAAACAATCTGACAATAATATGAAGATGGGTTTTGAACATGAGTGCTACATGTTGGAGTAGTGTCCTCCACAATGAGTGCGTTTATATATTAAATCTCGTAAAAGGAATATCGGGGATTTATTTTATTTATTTGTCAGCTGGTCATTGTTAATCGGTAATGATTGGCTGACTAGAGTTTGACATTACTGTCGTGTGACGGCGGTGATCAGCTGATCCCTTTAGGTCACACCTATAGGATGACGCCCAAATAGAATAAATTAATTGTTTGTATGAGATACGAGATAATTAATTCCTTGTATTACTTGACTTTTAATTAGTCACGTAAAAGTATTATTTGATGACGGGTTACGAACTCGGGACAAGGAGATTTATTATTTAATTATGTGATATTTAAATAATAAATAATTAGAATTTATTAATTAATTGTTAATTAATTAGTTTTATGCGATATGTGTTTTTGTTTTGAAATGGAATTAATTAGCTATTTAATTTTTACAAGAGGTTGTAAAATTAGCTAAGTGGGATAATATTGACACATTGTATGTTGATAAAATGGTCTTATGATTACTTAATGGTTAAGTAGTTATTGGTAGTTAATTTGTATTATTTAAGTGTTAAATAATTAAATTAATATTTAATTATGTAAGATAATTAAATATAAGACTTATAAGCATTTGTGGGGCAAATGTCGAAAACCGAAATGGACTCAAATATGTCCACTTGACTTTTTTTTGAGAGGACAACAAGTATCCATTAAGTGGCTATTTCCACTTAGTTTTGTTCCCCATTTTTTGCCTATAAATACCCACTTAATCACAACATTTCTTATGTTTGGAAAAATTTGAAGAAAATTTGGTCCTTTGTGTGCCTTGGCCGGTTTACCTTCATCACCAAGAGACCAACTTTTCTTCTTATTTTGTTCATCATTTTCATCTTAAAACACATATAAAAACTAACTAATAATATTATCAAAGTAATAATATTGATTAGTACATCAAATATACAATTATAAGGTTACTACTATTATTAACTAGTTATTAATTTTAGTAGTATTTTGGGTTAATCTTGGGTGCCACCAAAGGAGATTACTTATATTGGTAATTGGTGTTCTTGGAGGATCATCCAAAGTTGAATAGCTCAAGAACTATAAAGGTAGGAGACCTTTGTAGTGCCCATATTTGCCTTATAGCAATGTAAGGAACTTTTGTCTTAAGATGGTTTAATACCATCTTTTATACATTTTATTTGAATGCATGTAGATTTAGACCACATTAAATTAATTTGTAATATTAATATCATAAGATGAGTATTAATTTGGTCTAAATAACTAATAAGTGGTATCAGAGCATTGTTAAATACATGCATGTTGTCTTAAGACGATTTTAGTAATTTATGAGATAAATTAATAAAATTTATATTATGTTACTAAAATTCGTTTTATCACATAATATAGTCTTGCATGTAAATAATCTGGTCTTAGGATGATATGGGACGAAAATTTGATTTTTGTTAAAAAATTTCCACTTTTTATACCTTAAATTGGCATAAAATTGAGTAAAAATGCATTAAAATTTATTAAGAGTTAATTAAATTGGGTTGCATGTTAATTTTATGCATATTTATTTATAAATAACCACATGCATGTTCTATTTATGAGATAAGTAGATACTTTAGGTTAATGTGATTAATTTAGGTAGTTTATTGATTTTTATTTGATAAAAATGGATAAATAATGGTTATTTTGTAAATAAATAATGATTTAACTTTAGGGCTCGAAATTTCAGAATTTTTAGCTCCTGGAAATTGTTCCAAAATGTACAAAATTTAATTTTTAAGTCATTTCAGTTTTTAAGGTTTGATTTAGAATTAAATCGTAAAAATTATCGCTTTACCGATTAAATTGTTAAATCGTTTTAAATAAATTTTAAAAACAAAAATTTTCACTTGCATGGCATTTTTGGTGTAAGACCAGAATGTTCATGGTTTTGAAATTTATTTTTCCATAAATTTTTATATTAAATGAAATTTTTGTATGATAATTGTGAATTATTATATCATTTTTGTCACAATTGTGTTTTAATTCCCATATAAATTCAAGATAATTGTTGAGAATAATTATTTTGATATTAGACCAGATTAGTATGATGAATAAGTCTTAAAAGTGTTTTAAGAATAGATTATGAATTTTTATTGGTAAAAAATTCCGTCAAAGCAAGCTCAAATGATCGTTGTTGGTAAGTTAGACGATTTGGCATGTCATTTTCCATAATGCATTTTATTATTCATTTAGATGAATGGTTTTTAGAATTATAATTATGTAATTTTTTCCTAATATGGCCATAGGTAGAAGTTGGTATTTCCCGAAATGTAAGGGAATATCGACTTGTTTTGTAATTAATTGCGATTTCGCATCGCCTAATTTGTAATTAATTAATAGTTTTTTTTTATTTTATTACAAATTGTATAATAGGGTATTGTTATGTAATTTAATTATTAGTAATTAGATGAAGGTACTAAAGACGGAGTTTTCATGAAGACGGTGTTTTCGGAAAGGCGTTCCGAAATCCTAAAGAAGGAGGCCAATTTATGAAGACTCAAGGGACCAAGGAGTTGGTTTCTGAAGTGTAATAATTTTAGTTAATTAGATTAACTAGGTGGCCATATTAGGACTTGTTTGTTTTAATTCTTTTATGCATTCATGCCAAATCGTCACTACATGTTTTATTTTTGTTGTTATCGATTTAATTGTCTAGCATTCACCAATTTAGTTCACTTAAAAGTGATAGACAATTAATTTGATAAGATCTCTCACATTTGTTTAAAATTGAGATTAAGCCTTACCAAATAATAGCACCTATGAATCCCTTCTTCATTAGAGGTAGGTTCGGATCACCGAGGTACACTCTTTTTACGTTGGGTTAGTAGGGTAATAAAAGTTATTACGCGTGAAAATTGGTTGGACTCAACGGGATAAATATGGGTTGAATCGGTCCACCGTGCCCATATTTATTCTGGGGCTAAAAGATAGATTTTAAGAAAATCCGTCAACCAAGAGTTCTAGTAGTAGAATCAGTCAAAGTTGTTTACTCACCAAATTTATATAAATGTGGGTTGAATCGGTCCACCGTGCCCGTGTTTATATAAAATTGGATCTGGGAATCATTTATATAATTTAGTGGGAGATAATTATATAAATGGGAACTTGTTAAATAGTTTCACAAGTTAAATATTTCTAGACGATAAATGTTAATCTTTCCTTTATTTCCTTTGTAGTAATCACGATGGCTTCTACTAATGAAACCGCCACCATAGCTAGAGATTCATGGCTACGTTCTTTTATGGACAAATATGTATTAAAAGCCGACGGTAGTAATTTTAAATATTAGGAAGAACAACTTCGATTAGCTGCCGCAGGTGATGGCAAATTACGCTACCCTGTCGATCCCTCTCCCCCTTCGCCTAGTACTAGGGCCACTGCCGATGTAAGGGAGGCTTTTTCAAATTATCAAAAAGAGTCCGCTGCAATAAAAAATGTTTTGATTTTTTCAATGGATCCTGCTTTACAAAGGCAATGTGTCAAGTTTCGTGATGCACATGAAGTATTCTCGAGGCTATCCACTATGTTTTCTCAAGCCCCGAGAATAATTCAGTATGACACCGCTGTTCGTTTCTTTGAGGCTAACCTCAAAGATGGTCAACCTGTAAGTTCACACGTACTTAAAATGATTGAGTACGTGGAAACTTTAGAGGGGTTGGGATGCAAGATCCCCGACGAACTTGTGGTGGACCGAGTACTCCACTCTCTCTCGCACGTCAAGGGATTTACCCAATTTAGGGTAAATTACAATATGACAAACATGAGAAAGAGTTTACATCAGCTCCATTCTCTGCTTGTGCAAGCAGAGAAGGACATGGGATTGAGTGGGAGTACGAGGAAAGATGTGCTTGCGATTAATGTGAAGGGGAAGAAGCAGTTTAAGAGGAACGCAGGTAAGAAGCCCCTTCAGATGGAGGGCAAAGGTAAAGCAATTGTGAATTGCTCTACCAAGCCAAAATCTATAAAGGGTAATCCTCTTAAAGATACTTGTAATTATTGTAATAACAAGGGACATTGGAGACGTAATTGTACAAAGTACCTGGATGACATAAAAGCTGGCATTGTGAAGCCGACATGTAATTTCTCAACTGAATCTTTTATGATAGACATAAATTATGCTTCAAATACAACTTGGGTATTAGATACTGGTTGTGGTTCTCACTTGTGTAATCATTTGCAGGGCCTAAAAAGCATAAGAAAGCTAAACAAGGGTGATGTCGATCTCCGAATGGGAAACGGGTCTAAAGTAGTCATTGTCTCTGTAGGAACTTATGTACTTAGTTTAGCTTCGGGGTTGGAGTTACATCTTAATAATTGTTATTTTGTACCAACGCTATCTAGAAATATAATATCCATATCTGTGTTAGACACCGAAGGGTTTTCCTTTGTAATTAAAGACAAGTGTTGTACTTTTTCCCTTAATGGGATTGTATATAGTCAAGCTATTTCAATCAATGGTATTTATATTCTAGATACATGCAACGATGTTTATCATTTAGATAATAAAAGACTCAAAACAGGTGATCCTGATCTATCTTATTTATGGCATTGTCGATTAGGACACATCAATGAGAAACGCATTAAAAGACTAGTGTCGACTGGTGTAATTAAACCTTTTGATTTCGAATCATTTGGTACATGCGAATCTTGTCTTCTTGGCAAGATGACTCGTTCACCTTTTCTAGGAAAAGGATCTCGAGCTAGTGAGTTATTGGGTTTAATACATACCGATGTTTGTGGCCCAATGACAGTCACTGCTAGAGGTAATCATGACTATTTCATTACTTTTACCGATGACATGAGTAGATATGGGTATATCTACTTAATGAGGTATAAAAGTGAAGCTTTTGATAAGTTCAAAGAGTTTCAGAATGAAGTAGAAAACCAATTAAATAAGAAGATTAAAGCATTACGATCAGATCGTGATGGGGAATATTTAAGCAATGACTTTAAAGATCATTTTATAAACTGTGGTATTGTATCTCAGTTAACTCCTCCTAGCACACCACAATTAAATGGTGTGGCTGAAAGGAGGAATCGAACTTTATTAGATATGGTTCGATCGATGATGAGTCAAACAGATTTACCTAAGTCATTCTGGGGTTTTGCCATTTTATCTGCTATACAATCACTTAATAAAAGTCCAACTAAAGCAACTGACAAAACTCCATATGAGATATGGAAAGGGAAAGTCCCGAATCTGCGATACATGAAAGTATGGGGTTGTGATGCTTATGTCAAGAGTAAGTCTGACGATAAGCTTGCACCTCGTTCTGAAAAGTGTATTTTTGTAGGCTACCTTAAGGAAACTTGTGGATATTACTTCTACAATAGTAACGAGAACAAAGTGTTTGTGGCTCGTGAAGCTGTCTTTCTAGAAAAAGAATTTATTTCTAGAAGACAGAGTGGGAGAAAATTTGAACTTGACGAAGTTCAAGAGCCACAAACTGATATGACAATACAGGAAGATGTTCCTTCTTCGTCTGAATCGGTTATTGTTCCTTCTGAACCTAGGAGGTCAGAAAGGGTTAGTCGCCAGCATGATAGATACCTTGGTATTATCGAGGAAGATGGTGACTATGAGGTTTTACTTTTAGAAAGTGATGAACCCAAGACCTATAAAGCAGCTATTATGAGTTCTGACTCTAAGCTATGGCTCGAGGCCATGCAATCCGAAATGGATTCCATGTACGATAATCGGTATGGGACTGGTTGACTTACCTAAAGATGTTCGACCTCTTCGGTGTAAGTGGATATTCAAGATTAAAATCGGCATGGATGGACATAAAGATGTCTACAAAGCTAGATTGGTGGCAAAAGGTTTCACCCGGGTTCATGGTTTACACTATGATGAAACTTTTTCACCAAATTGCTATGCTTAGATCTGTTCGGATAATGTTAGCGATTCTTGCATTTCATGATTATGAGATATGGCAAATGGATGTCAAAACCGCTTTCTGAACGGGTTTTGGAAGAGGAAGTGTTCATGACACAACCTGAGGGTTTTGTGGATCCTAAAAATCCTAACAAAGTATGCAAACTTAAGAGATCCATTTATGGTCTTAAGCAAGCGTCAAGGAGTTGGAATCATCGTTTTGATTATGTTATTAAACAGAATGGTTTTTCTCGAAGTGTTGAGGAACCATGTTTATACATGAAGTTTAGTGGGAGTAAAGTTGTTTTCTTACTTCTTTATGTAAACGACATATTACTCATTGGGAATGATGTAGATATGCTTGCTTCTGTTAAGAAGTGGTTGAGAAATCACTTCCAAATGAAATATTTGGGAGAAGCTCAGCGCATCTTGGGTATCCGGATCTATAGGGATAGATCCAAAAGGATATTAGCATTGAGTCAAGAAGCCTATATCGATAAGATTCTTGACCGATTCAATATGAAAAACTCCAAGAGAGGTTTTTTACCTATGGGCAGTGGGATCACTTTGAGTAAGTCACGTGTCCTCACCGAGCCTAAGGATATTGAACGCATGAAATCGATTCCCTATGCTTCCGCTGTTGGATCGATCATGTATGATATGATGTGTTCTCGTCCTGATGTCTCGTATGCTTTGAGTATGACGAGTCGTTTTCAGAAAACTCCTGGTGAGAGTCACTGGATAGCCGTCAAGAATATTCTGAAGTACTTGAGAAGGACTAAAGATTCATTCTTAGTGTTTGGAGGAGAATCTGAATTACGTATAAGAGGTTATACGGATGCCAGTTTCCAAACCGACAGGGATGATTTGAAATCCCAGGCTGGTTTTGTCTTTTTGTTGAACGGAGGGGCGGTTTGTTTGAGAAGTTTCAAAGAGTCTCGGATCTTGATTCTACAACGGAAGTGAGTACATTGCGCCTCTGAAGGCCGCAAAGGAAGCCGTTTGGATTAGGCAATTTTTAGAGAGACCGAAAGTAGTTCCGACCGCCGAGGATCCTATCACTTTGTATTGTGATAACAGTGGGGCTATTTTTAAGCAAAAGAGCCCAAGTCTAGTAACAAGTCTAGGCATGTACTTAGGAAATTTCATGTAATTAGAGATTTAATCGAAAGGAAAGAAATTACAGTTTGTAAGGTTGGGACAAAATGACAACATCGCCGATCCTTTAACCAAGCCATTGTCTCAAGCTAAACATGATAGTCATGTAGTTTCGATGGGGTTGAGACGAATGCCGAATCGTTGTAAATTATATGATATGTAATAATCAAAATATTGTATTTATTATTTCATATATGATAAGTTGCATTTATCGTTATATTCAGTTTTATGTCTGAATTTATATACTTTGTTTTCTCCAAATAGGTTGTAAAGACAATGTCGAACCCTATTAAGTGAACTGGATTAACATTGTATTTTGTCCCTAGTTACTTAATGAGGTGACGTCTCGGAGTGACTAGATTGTAAGGCGATAGATGACAGTTCGATCATTCATATGGTCATAGTGATGACTGGTCGATTACATAGGCATATTGTGAGATAATTTGTCGGACAAAGGATTTTTATAGAGTCTTTTTGTTGCTAGGTCGTGGCGAGGACTTCTATTTATTCCTTCGAGTCAATTCTTTAGACTGGTGACTATTTGTCTGAGTTGGTACGGTTTTCCGGTGGCTTTGGTTTTTGTTCTAGGTCGCACCGTAAAAGGAGGCCGATGAGTATTTACTTGGGTCATTGTGATCTCAGATCGAACGAAGAAAATAGGTCAACAGGATTGTCCTTTTAAGTCATATTTTATCTCAAGGCCACTCGAGGAGAGATGACTGTGAATGCGTGGCCACGCTCGGATGCGATCTATAGTAGATTATCCGGTCAGACAGTCATTCTCCTGATCGAGGAAACCACTTTATGATATGATCACGTGCAAGAACGACCTGAAAGACATCTTGCATTGAGTGGGAGATATTATTGGACAATAGAATTGGTAACGCACACTTGTGTCAGACAAGTGGGAGATTGTTGGAGTAGTGTCCTCCACAATGAGTGCGTTTACATATTAAATCTCGTAAAAGGAATATCGGGGATTTATTTTATTTATTTGTCAGCTGGTCATTGTTAATCGGTAATGATTGGCTGACTAGAGTTTGACATTACTGTCGTGTGACGGTGGTGATCAGCTGATCCCGTTAGGTCACACCTATAGGATGACGCCCAAATAGAATAAATTAATTGTTTGTATGAGATACGAGATAATTAATTCCTTACTTGACTTTTAATTAGTCACGTAAAAGTATTATTTGATGACGGGTTACGAACTCGGGACAAGGAGATTTATTATTTAATTATGTGATATTTAAATAATAAATAATTAGAATTTATTAATTAATTGTTAATTAATTAATTTTATGCGATATGTGTTTTTGTTTTGAAATGGAATTAATTAGCTATTTAATTTTTACAAGAGGTTGTAAAATTAGCTAAGTGGGATAATATTGACACATTGTATGTTGATAAAATGTTCTTATGATTACTTAATGGTTAAGTAGTTATTGGTAGTTAATTTGTATTATTTAAGTGTTCAATAATTAAATTAATATTTAATTATGTAAGATAATTAAATATAAGACTTATAAGTATTTGTGGGGCAAATGTCGAAAACCAAAATGGACTCAAATATGTCCACTTGACTTTTTTTTTGAGAGGACAACAAGTGTCCATTAAGTGGCTATTTCCACTTAGTTTTGTTCCCCATTTTTTGCCTATAAATACCCATCTAATCACACCATTTCTTATGTTTGGAAAAATTTGAAGAAAATTTGGTCCTTTGTGTGCCTTGGCCGGTTTACCTTCATCACCAAGAGACCAACTTTTCTTCTTATTTTGTTCATCATTTTCATCTTAAAACACATATAAAAACTAACTAATAATATTATCAAAGTAATAATATTAATTAGTACATCAAATATACAATTACAAGGTTACTACTATTATTAACTAGTTATTAATTTTAGTAGTATTTTGGGTTAATCTTGGGTGCCACCAAAGGAGATTACCTATATTGGTAATTGGTGTTCTTGGAGGATCTTCCAAAGTTGAATAGCTCAAGAACTATAAAGGTAGGAGACCTTTGTAGTGCCCATATTTGCCTTATAGCAATGTAAGGAACTTTTGTCTTAAGATGGTTTAATACCATCTTTTATACATTTTATTTGAATGCATGTAGATTTAGACCACATTAAATTAATTTGTAATATTAATATCATAAGATGAGTATTAATTTGGTCTAAATAACTAACACTACAGCCATAGAGATCACTCTAAATGCAAATCAACACCTTCTGATTATGATTTCAGAAAAAGAAAATATGTTGATCTTCCTGAATATCTAATTTGCAATTATTGTGGTCATACGGGTTACATCCAAGACAGTTGTGTCAAACGTGTACATGATATACGAAAAAAATACCAAATTTTTTAAAACGGTTAACACAACAGTCGAGGATGATGAATCCCCCATAGATGAACCTAACGAAGAGAGGAATAATAACTTTTATTGGTTCTACGACATGGCTTTTGATTACACCAAATAGCCTAGCACCTCACAAACTCCTTGTCAACCTAAACAAAGTAGACCTAAACACAAGGAGATCAGATATGTGAGACCCAGGGAATCCCCTAGACCTAGAACTCCTCCTAAACAAAACTACCCAAGGTTTAGAAATACGATTATTAGACAAGTTTGGGTACGAAAGGATTTAGTATATAGAGTAACTAATCGTAAAGGACCCAACTTAGCTTGGGTACCTAAAAACTGTATCTAATCCTTTTATAGGTTATAGTGAAAGAAAACAACCAATGGTATCTTGACAGTGGTTGCTTAAGACATATAACTGGAGATGAGAATTTGTTTCTTTCACTCAAACCTTTCAATGGAGGAAAGGTGACTTTTGGCGACAACAAGAAAGGTAAAGTGATTGGTGTGGGCAAAATTGAATCTCTAAATCCCACGCAATTAGTGATGTTTATCTAGTGGATGGTCTCAAGCATAATCTACTTAGCATATCTCAACTATGCGACAAAGGTAACAAGGTTGTATTTCATGCAGATATTTGTCGCATTATAATTGAACGTACAAGTAGTATTATTCTTGAAGGCCATAGAAAAAGAAATGTGTATATGGTAGATTTAAATGCTGTGCCTACTAACTCTTTTTTATGCATGAAAGTTACACTCGATGATCCTTGTTTGTGGCACAAACGTTTTGGTCACATTAGGTCACCTATTTTGAATAAACTCAAGAGATAGGACTTGGTTGAAGGACTACCTAAAATCAGGTTCGATCAAGAGAAGATGTGTGACACCTGTGCTTGATACAAACATGTGAGATCATCGTTCAATCCTAAAAGAGTGGTAAGCACGAATCAAGCCTTGGAATTAATACACATGGACTTGTGTGGTCCCATGAAGGTAAGGAGTAGAGGAGGATCCAGGTATGTCTTTGTCCTCGTAGATGACTACTCAAGGTATGTATGGCCTATATTTCTTCATTCAAAAGATGAGACTTTTGATGAGTTTGTTTGTCTTATGAAACTTGTTCAAAATAAATATAAGACTAACCTTGTCTCTATTCGTACGGATCATGGCACCGAATTTGATAATCAAGCCTTTATAGAATATTGTAGAGTTAATGGTGTAGGACATAACTTTTCTGCACCACGAACTCCTCAACAAAATGGTGTGTTGAACGTATGAATAGAACACTAGAAGATATGGCTCGTACAATACTTTTGTGTAGTGGTCTACCTCGTAATTTTTGGGCTGAAGCCATTAGCACTTCATGTTATATTCATAATCGTGCTATGATAAGACTTATCCTAAAGAAACCCCTTATGAACTTCTAAGAGGTCGTAAACCTAATATCTCTCATCTTCGTTGTTTTGGGAGTAAGTGTTTTGTTCATAACAATGGTAAGAATAGGTTAAGTAAGTTCGACCCTAGAAGTGATGAGGCTATTTTTATAGGTTATTCGGATCATAGCAAGGCTTATAAGGTCTTCAATAAAAGAACACTTTGTATTGAAGAAAGTATTCATGTTATTTTTGATGAAGATAATGTGTTTGATAAGCCCTTACAGGACGAGGAGGAAGACATGGATGAACCTGATTTTCGTCTTTCCAGAAATGATCCTCCAGAATTGGAAACTGAGGATAATGAGATTGAAGGAACAAATGATGAGCTTGATCATTCTTCAAATGACAAAAAGAAAAAAACTAACGTTATAGTTGATGATACTATAACTTTGTCTCAAGATAAGGATTCACAACCCAATGTTATAGATGATGTTACTATAACACATTGAATCCAAATCAAGGTAATGAGTCCGAAGTTATACCCGACTCTACTACAACATCAGGATTGGATTCAGGGGGAATGTCCTTAAATTCTGAGCCAAATGAAGTTGGATCAAGTTCAAATAATGAAGAACCAAGTACTTCAACAAAATGGAAATATAAGAGTTCACACCCTATGGAAAGTATACTTGGTAATATTAAAAAGGGTATTCAAACGCGACGATCCTTGAACAATATCTGTTCCTTCTATTCGTTTCTATCAACAATCGAACCAACGAATATTAAGGAAGCTCTCGCAAAATCAGATTGGATTATAGCTATACAAGAAGAGCTTCAACAATTCGAACGGAACAAAGTTTGGCACTTAGTTCCTAGACCCAAGGATCGATCTGTAATTGGAACCAGATGGGTGTTTAGAAATAAACTATATGATGCTGGAGTCATAGTTCGAAATAAGGCAAGATTAGTGGTACAAGGTTATAATCAACAAGAAGGAATAGATTATGACGAGACCTTTGCACCCGTTGCTCGTCTTGAAGCTATTAGACTTCTGATAGCATTCGCAGCTCATAAAGGAATGAAACTCTTCCAAATGGATGTCAAGACAATGTTTCTAAATGGGTATCTACAAGAAGAAGTCTTCGTAGAACAACCTCATGGATTTAAGAATAACAAATTTGAAGACCATGTCTTTAAATTAGACAAAGCCTTGTATGGATTAAAGCAAGCACCAAGGGCCTGGTATGACAGATTATCGAAATTTCTACTTGACAGTGGATTTAAGGGAGGATCTATGGATAAAACCCTATTCCTAAAATCCGAGGATTCTGACCTTCTGGTTGTTCAAATCTACGTCGACGATATTATTTTTGGATCAACAAACCGCAATCTGTGCAAGTATTTTTCGGAGTTGATGACTTCCGAATTTGAGATGATTATGATGGGAGAATTGAAATTTTTCCTAGGTCTGCAAATTCAACAAACTGAGGAAGGCATCAAAATTCATCAACAGAAATATATTAAGGAATTAATTAGAAAGTTCGGAAGGGAAAACTCCCATGCTCTGTCTACTCCAATGGTCGCAGACAAGAAATTGACTTTAGATGAAGACGATAAGTCAGTTGATAAAACAACTTACCGAGGAATGATCGGGTCATTGCTATATTTAACTGCAAGTAGACCAGATATCATGTTCAGTGTATGCGTATGTCCGAGATATCAATCATCTCCCAAAGAATCGCACATGACGGCCGTAAAAAGAATCTTATGATATCTTATTGGCACGTCCAAACTTTATTTATGGCATCCTATGGAATGCCATTTCGATCTTATCGGATATTCAGATGCCGATTAAGCAGGATTCTCCCTAGACAGAAAAAGTACGTCAGGTGTTGCCAAGTTCGTTGGACCTTGCATTATCACTTGGGGTTCAAAGAAGCAGAATTCAGTTGCCCTTTCAATAGCAGAAGCCGAATATATTGCAGCAGGACTGGTATGTACTCAATTATTATGGCTTAAGCAACAGTGATGTGATTATGGTGTTAACGTAGGTTGTATTCCTATTTTATGCGATAATACGAGTGCTATTATAATTTCCAAAAACCCCACACAGCACTCGCGTACTAAGCACATTGAAATTAGACACCATTTTATACGTGACCAAGTTGAAAAAGGGAATATAAAACTCGAATTTTGTAGTACTGAGAAACAATGGGCAGACATTTTGACAAAACCTTTAGCTAGAGGACGTTTTGAGACTTTACGGTTGGAAATTGGTTTAATTGGTGGCACCTAAACATCTATAAATTTTTAATCTTTCAATGATTGATTAGTATGAGATAAGATTGTATGACTGTGTCCGTATAAGTCGTTGCATGAATATTTACGTTTTATAGAAATTTATTTATCGTATATATTCTGTCTGTATTTAAGTTTTTATGGTCCATACAAACTCATTCTCTTAACAAATTGAGATACACCAAATCTCTTATTTACCAAATTTTCTCAAAAAACATTTCCACAATCACTTCATACCATATCTCGTCCAATAATTCTTATGCATCATAATTGCCATATCTATACAAAATCTTTTATACACTAATTTCCTAATTTGTGTAAACAACAAAGTTCCTAAATCTACCCTAGATTCCCACATATACCCTATATCTACCCCCCTAAACCGTGTGCCTTGGTCAAACTTGTTGGAATATGTGTCCTCCGACAATAATGCGATCACAACTGTTGATCATGATGATCACATGTTTAAGTCTCATTTTAAAGAATACAATTGGGAAGTATTATTTTACTGTCAACTGGTCCTCACATATCGGTAATGATTGGCTGACTAGAGTTTGACATTATTGTCGTGAGACGGTGGTGACCAGTTGATCCCCTTAGGTCATACCTAAAGGGTAACATTCTTAATTGATCATTTAATTGATCGTATGACGATACGGGTTAATTAAATTACTTAAAATTGGCGGACGATTTTGGAAGTAAAATTTACGTGTCTCATTGTAATTTGATTAAATTAGATACGGTCTAAGTAATCGAATTGTTTTATTACTTAGATGACATTATTTTTTACGGAAATAATTGAAACGGAATGAATTGATTATTATAAATACAAAATGTTGTATTTTATGACTCGGGAATCCATTACGGTACAAGTAATTATGAATTACTGGGTTAATTTAATAAATGACATATTTTATTAATATGTTGATTTTTAATTGTTAAAAATACATTTTATATACCTTATGTCATGAAACATGTTACATGTGACAAATTGACAAAATAATGTGTAAAATGGATTTTTCATTTTACACCATATGTACCGAAATTTAGGGTGTATTAGGCAAATATTGTGTTGATTATTTTATATAGAAAACACAATCATTAACCTAAGAAATAGCCATGCAAACCTACTTGTCTTTGTGAAGAGAACCTTGATCATGCATTGGCTATTTCCATACCCCCCCCCGTACCCGGTTTTTGAAGAGCAAAGTCAAGGGTCTTTTGCTCTATAATTTTTCTTATACACTACATCAAAACTTTAGTGTATTATCATTCATTTCAACATCTAAAAATAAGAGTTTTAGAGAGATAAAAATATTCCTCCTTCTCCCTTCCTCTGAAGCGAAATTATTGAGAGATCAAATAATTTTTGGGTCAATTTTATACAAAATTAATATTGTTCTAGTAATAATAATATTAATTTTATTAAGTTGTTACTTTGGGTATAAAACCTTGGGAGGGATTCTCTACTTGAATCCTTGTTCATCCACTGAAGGAAGCTCAAGAACAAGTGAGTAGGAGAACTCACTTGTGCCCATATAATCCGAAATCCTCAATGTATGATGATGATTTCTTCTTTAAATCTTTTATTGTTTGCATGCATAATATCATCTTTTAATTTTATGACTAAATTACATTATCACATATATGAATATGTTGACTAAAGAGATATAGATTTCTAACAAGCGGTATCATGAGCCTTGGTTGTTTGCATGCAAATCGGTTATAGTTTTTCCGAGTTATACGATTAACATATAAAACTTGTAAATTTGTGTTATTATGATATATCACGAAATAAATTATGCATGTTAAAGTTTCTGATCCTAAAATGTATTTAGGATATTTTGGTTAATTTATGGATTTTATTGTTCATCTTATATAATAATGGCATTAAAAATGTGATTTTATGATTAAAATGTCATTTTCGGACTAAAATTAGCTAAACTTCGAATTTTACAGTGGTTTTTGGATATGTTTTCACATATATTATTTTTAGATGACCTGTAAATTCTCATAATTTTTGGAGTTCTTATGCTCGAAATATGGATTTTTCATGATAAAAATCGAATTTAAATGAAAAATGGGTTAATATGAGATAAATTTCGAATCTGGTCATATAAATTTAGTATGTTGTCACATGCAATTTTACAAGATGTGTGTAAAATAATAGGCTATAATGAAGTCTTCATGCATGATTTATGAATTTTTGATGAAAAATAGCATAAATAGTGACTTAATTAGTGAATAATTGCTAAAACATACTTCATGACTAAGGAAAAACGTCACATATTGCATTTTATTACCTATTTCAGATCTAAAATTGAAAAGTTGATAAATATAATTTTTTCTCATGTTTTTATGATTATATTTGTTAAAACCGATAAACCGCAACATTGTTTTTCCGGATAAATTTCGAAATTTTTAACCTAAGTTTTTTGAATATTATGAGTGTCATGGTATTTTTCCAGAATGTTCATGAGTTTAAATTTTGAATTTTGAATTTATTTGAAATTTTTGTGATTTATTTGAAGTTTATAGCATTTTATTGTAATTTTGGGTCCATTAATGAACAATTTTAAGAAATATGAGTTAATTATAGTCAAATAGTTAGTGGAGACTAATTTTGAGTCCTAAAAGGTTAGGGTAATTAACTTATGCATAAATATGGATTTATGTAATTTATTGTGATTTTAAAAGGTTGAATCACGCAAATCCGTAAAAACCGTTAAATATACGATATTGGCTCCTTAAAGGCGATTTAGCATAAAATTGGGCATGATCATACATATTATAATGCTGCATTTTATTTATGATTGTCATAATTTCATTTTATGTAATTTTTGAATTATGTAATTTTACTTAGTATGGCCTTAGTTTTTAATTGGTATTACCCGAAATTATGGGAATATCGATTTGGTTGTAATTTATTGTGATCTCGTATCACCGTTTTGTAATTTAATAGATTTATTTTATTTTAATTACAAATGTATAATAGGAAATTATGTAATTTGTTATGTAATTTATTTATTCCGGAGTTCCTTGAAGACGGTGTCACTCAAGAAGGCGATACATAAAGACGGTGTTACCTCGAGATGCGTGCCAAAACCGAAGTTCAAGGGACCAATGGAGTTGGTTTCCGAATATGTAATAGTTAATTAGATTTTCTATTTTAGGAAGGCCATACTAGGATTTATATTTATGCTTTGCATTTTATTTATATGTCGCTTGCATCGCTAAATCGCCATAACTAAAACATGCATAATCTTTTATCGAGTTTATCGACCGTGTCAATTACAATTATCGTAGTTCACCGCTTTAGTTCACTTAAAACGTGATAGATAATAAATTGACATGACCTCTCGCTAAAATAAACAATTGAGACTTAGCCTTACCAAAGAGTAGAAACCATGAAAACCTATTTCGTGAGGGAGTGCGCTCGGCCACACCGGGGTACAAACCTTGTTACGTAGGGGAAGTGGGTGATAAATGTCTATCCACCGAATTTATATTGATAAGGGATGTATCGGCCACACCGTACCCAAGTTGATGTGGATTTGGATCATGGACACATTTATTTGAAATTTGGGTTGAACTCAACAAAAGTTTTTGATAAGGGATGTATCGGCCACACCGTGCCCTTGTCGGATGTGTTTTGGGCTAAAGATAAATGTTAATGTAATTTTATCGACCAAGAGTTCTAAAAGTAGAATCGATTAAAGAGTTAATCTACCGAGTTATATTGATAAGGGATGTATCGGCCACACCGTGCCCAAGTTAATATGAATTTGGGTCTTGGAATCATTTATCTAGTTGGGTAGAGGTCACTAGATAAATGCTATAAAACTTGTTTAAATTAAATTTTTACGAGTATTATTATTTTGAAAACGACATATGTTTTATTCCTTCTATATTTTGTTTTGTAGACCACTTTTATTTCTCATAACAAATGGCCAATCCAAACACCAACACCACTCCTCTCACTAATACTTCATGGCTCCGATCCTTCATGGATCGATGTAAACTTGAAAAGAATGGGTCAAATTTCTCCGATTGGGATGCCCAACTCAAATTAACCGCCCAAGGTGACGACAAGTTTCGTTACCTCACCGAGGCCTCTCCACCCGAACCTAATGCTAGGTCGAGTGCCGCTACTAGGGAAGCATATGAGGCTTACCATAAGGAGTCTGCCGCAATGAAAAATGTGTTGATCTTTGCGATGTAGGCGGATCTCCAAAGGAGAGCCTTTAAGATGGGGACCGCTAATGAAATCTACTCCAAGCTTGTGACAATGTTTTCACAAACTCCGCGGATCGTCCAATATGAGGCGGCCGCGGCATTCTTTGATCTCGACTTCAAAGAGGGCCAAAAGGTTAGCCCTCATGTGCTCAAATTAATGGAGCTAGTCGAGACCTTGAAGATTCAAAAGGTTGAAATCCCCAAAGAACTCATTGTAGATAGGATTCTACACTCCTTATCCAAAGTCAAGGCATATGTTCAATTCCGGGTGAATTTTAACATACAAGACAAGGACGTGTCTCTTGAAGAGTTGCACAAGTTACTTGTGCAAGCCAAAAGAGACATGGGGTTAAATGTTAACCCACCTAAGGATGTGCTTAACATTAGCACCAAAAGCAAGGGGAAGTTCAAGAAGAATGGGAAGAAGGGTAAGAAGTAAGCTCCCACTTTCACCAAAGCTAAGACTTATGAAGCTAGCACCTCCAAGATCAAGAAGGGTCCTCTTGATAAATGCCATTATTGTAATGGTATTGGACATTGGAAAAGAAATTGTTCCAAATACCTTGGTGACATTAAGGCTGGAAAGATCACTCCAGTAGGTAAATGACTATCCTTTCTTTTATGTTTCTATTTCAACTATGGTATTGTGATACAAAGTTGTGATAATGTATCCCCTTTTTATTGTAAATAGGGCCTCCACCAAGCAAGGACAAGGGAAAAGAAAAGCAAGCTTGAGAAACCATCGAGAAGCTAGGAATAGCTTACATGAAGCTTGTCTTTTTATTGTCTTATTTTAATTTATGTTTCGGATTTTAGAACCTTTTGATTTCCGTGTTGGACACGGAAATGTATTTTGGATATTAGTTGTATTTTGGATAATGGTGGCTTGGTTTGCAACCCAAGTCACCCGTTTTATCGTATTTTATCCTTGTTCTAAAATTCGTCCTTATCCGCTTGCTCATAGAAACATATGATCATTCACTTAAAGTGATCTAATAAACAACTATAATGATGGGATTCATTATATGTCCACAAGCTTAAGGCTTGTATATGATCAATTATAAAGTGATGATTGAGTTGATGAACTCTCCTAAAGGAATGTCAATCACCAAGTACACTTATCAAATTTAAAACAATTAGTCAACCTATGAGATAGTCCTCCTTATACTTCAAAATCATTATTTGTGTCTCATAAGCTATCTTTGAATCTCTAGTGTATTTATTCTAAAGATAGTGTGGGAGAAAAATGAAGACACAAAGAACACCAATATAAAAAATTTGTGTAAATGAGATCTACGCAAGGAAGAATGATTTGAATAGAGGTATATCTATTTATATAGTATACACGAATAGATGAGATCTATGGTCTCGAATAGATCTACATGACAAGAGAGACCAAGTGAAGTTCTCAAGATAACTACACGAGGAGACCAAAAGAAAGTTTTGGAAGAAGAATGACTAATGTAAAGTCTTAATTGACTAGTTTATGATATATTTGACCAATAGTTTCAATATTGATATTTACTTAAGATCCTAAATGAATCAAAGTTACATCCTAGAAAATAAATGAGATTTATGACTAGAAGTTGCAAGTATTGATATACCGATATCCACAATAGCTAAGTTAAGTATTAACCACGCTAATGTCATTACTTAACCTCATTATGAAAATGAAATGGTTAAACCTCCTTCCGAAAAGGGTATTCTGAAGGACGTGTATTAGATATTATTCATATTTAAATAATGACATTGCTTTGCATCATTATAAAATGAATGAGTTATAGATTAAAATCTCTTTCCATAAGGTTAAGATGAGACCTCTTCAAAATAGGTATTTTGAAAGGATATGATGTGAACATATATGGTTTTATCTTAATAACTTGGCAAAGCAAAATATATTTCAATTCTTGAAAATGTTTCGATTGAGTAGTCAATTTCGAAACATGTGGAATTAAGTGGGAGTTTAGAAATTATCATGTGAAGACATGGAATTTAGTGGGAGCAATCATCTTATAAAATTTATAACTCACTAACTCATTGAGAATGACGAGCTAATACTTTCTTTCACAAAGAAGTATTTGAGTTTTCAATTCTGGATGAAAATGGACTATGATGAATCCAATTACATCATGAGATGTTGGATAAGTATTGAGATATACACATCGAATCAACGAGAAACATAGGTTATTCATGTCAATGAAAATGGAATTGCCATTAGCAGTCATGGTCGTTCATTGAACCTAAGAATGGTTGATCTCATGATTATTAGTCACTAATGTTTCCGCCATTAGAATAATCATGCACATGTCCAATAATGAATCATATGCATAAGAGCATGATGAATCATTGGCAAGCCATAGAAGAAACGTCATGAATTCTCGAGGATAATCCGATGAGTGATTTCAGTGTTGGACAGAACGCTCTGTTATGTGTCAAGAAGTTGCACATATTAAAAAAAATCCGAACACGCGTAAGGATTTATGATAATCCTAAGCCTTTCAACCTAAAAGGAGAAATAAAAGGTTTGGAAATGTACTTAGTTGAAGTAAGAAGTTACTCAAAACTAATATTTCCTAATATGCTAGGACTTGTGAGGAGTGCTAGGCTAATCATCTTGACAATTGTTGCAAGACTCTGCAAAACATTTACCTAGTGCATTATGAGTGGGTGGAGTATTTGATCAGTGCAAGTTATATCATTCACCGCAAATTCATTGGTTATGTGATAATCGACAGGAAGTTCTTTCAAGATAAAGAACCCAAACATAGGTTGGGAACCTATATGTGTAGTTGGTGAGGTTCATGCTATGAGAAGATAACATGAACGTAAAGGAAAATGCAATTATAAGAAGTTTGAACACATGGACACATGGCATGTTAAACTTCTATTGCAATCAACAAGTGTTTACACACTTAGGATATGCATCACAAGGTTGTAATATGGTATTGACTACCCGAATGTGATGTCGACATTTGTCGTTTGAGTTATTATTAACTCACCTTATACTTTGTTACATCCAAACGGGTTGTAGAGACAATTGAACCCCGTTAAAGTGAACGCGGATTAGCATTGTATTCGCCCATAGTCACTTACATGAGGTGACGTCTCGAAGTGACTAGAATGTGATGCGATTGATGGCAAGTTCAAGTGACATGGAGTCATATGAGAATGACTAGTCGATCATATAGGCAGACTGTTAGGAACACCTTGTCGGGCCTTATGACCGCTTATAGAGTTCTGGCAAATTTATATAGCCTGGCCGTGGCGAGAGCTACTATAGTATTCTAATGAGTCGATTCTTTTGACTAAAGACTGTTCACCTAAGATGACACAGTTACAGATTAACTTTGATTTGTGTTACTACGACCTTCGTAAATGGGGTCAAATGGGCATATTTTGGGTTATGATGGCTGTGGCTAGTCGAAGGGAATGAGTGCGATAGGAATTGTCCACCCCTAGTCAGGGTTATAAAAATATCTCAGGGCCACTCGAGGAGTAATGAACTGGAAATGCGTGGCCACGCTCGGTAGATATCTATGGTAGATAAATCCGGTCAATCAGTTATTCTCCAGATCGAGGAAACCACTCTCGATATGATCACTTGCAAGTACGACCTGAAAGACACCTTGCATTGAGTGGGAGATAGTAATAGGATAAGAGAATTGGTGACGCACACTTGTCGAGGACAAGTGGGAGATTGTTGGAATATGTGTCCTCCGACAATAATTCGATCACAACTGTTGATCATGATGATCACATGTTTAAGTCTCATTTTAAAGAATACAATTGGGAAGTAATATTTTACTGTCAACTGGTCCACACATATCGGTAATGATTGGCTGACTAGAGTTTGACATTACTGTCGAGAGACGGTGGTGACCAATTGATCCCCTTAGGTCATACCTAAAGGGTAACATTCTTAATTGATCATTTAATTGATCGTATGACGATACGGGTTAATTAAATTACTTAAAATTGACGGACGATTTTGGAAATAAAATTTATGTGTCTCATTGTAATTTGATTAAATTAGATACGGTCTAAGTAATCGAATTGTTTTATTACTTAGATGAAATTATTGTTTACGGAAACAATTGAAACGGAATGAATTGATTATTATAAATACAAAATGTTGTATTTTATGACTCGGGAATCCATTACGGTACAAGTAATTATGAATTACTGGGTTAATTTAATAAATGACATATTTTATTAATATGTTGATTTTTAATTGTTAAAAATACATTTTATATACCTAATGTCATGAAACATGTTACATGTGACAAATTGACAAAATAATGTGTAAAATGGATTTTCCATTTTACACCATATGTACCGAAATTTAGGGTGTATTAGGCAAAATATTGTGTTGATTATTTTATATAGAAAAAACAATCATTAACCTAAGAAATAGCCATGCAAACCTACTTGTCTTTGTGAAGAGAACCTTGATCATGCATTGGCTATTTCCACCACCCCCCCCCCCCCCCCTCCCCCCCTCTACCCGGTTTTTGAAGAGCAAAGCCAAGGGTCTTTTGCTCTATAATTTTTCTTATACACTACATCAAAACTTTAGTGTATTATCATTCATTTCAACATCTAAAAATAAGAGTTTTAGAGAGATAAAAATCTTCCTCCTTCTCCCTTCCTCTCAACCGAAATTATTGAGAGATCAAATAATTTTTGGGTCAATTTTATACAAAATTAATATTGTTCTAGTAATAATAATATTAATTTTATTAAGTTGTTACTTTGGGTATAAAACCTTGGGATGGATTCTCTACTTGAATCCTTGTTCATCCACTAAAGGAAGCTCAAGAACAAGTGAGTAGGAGAACTCACTTGTGCCCATATAATCCGAAATCCTCAATGTATGATGATGATTTCTTCTTTAAATCTTTTATTGTTTGCATGCATAAGATCATCTTTTAATTTTATGACTAAATTACATTATCACATATATGAATATAATGAGTAAAGAGATATAGATTTCTAACAAAACTCTCACAACTTGCATTCACTTTTTTACTTTACCATATTTGCACACCATCTCCATCATCATCATCAATCAATTTCTCAACCATGTCTCCTCCACTTGCAACCACTCGTTCTTCAACCCAAAACCAACACCAACCACAACCATACAATCAACCAAAACCACCATCATCCCATCAACCAAATTCCCCTACTTTCACTCCAACAACCCAACATCCATCATCACCTTTCCCTTTGTTTCATGGTCGGGATGAGTCGGTCTCCGAGGGAAAACGAAGACGGCTCAATAAGGGGAAGAATAAGGTCGTAGTAGAAGATGTTGAAGAAGATAATAAACCCGAGGTTGTTATTCGGGACGGGATTTCGAGGACTCTATTTCGAGAGCCTTCGAAGAGCGCAACCAAAGCCGGTTTAAACCGTGTTCGCATGACAAAGAGCGAAAGCATCTTGGTTTCTCGGGTTTTACAATACTCTATTCATGGTGGAAGGTATTATCCTAAATCTTGGTTGTCTCAAATTCCGTCTTTAAAATTCTTTGTGGATTTTCTTGATTTCCAAGGGTAGAATGATGTTAGTCGGTTCTCGGGTCCCACTTACCCGATTGAGGTTGTTCAGTTTTTTGCTTCGGTGAAAGTTAAAGGGGGAGTGTTGCATGCAGTGGTTAATGGTGTCGACATCACTATCACCATTGCCGACTTTTGCTCTGCTTTCAAGGTTCCTCATGATGGAACCGAGATTAATCCGAGTCAAGAATGGTCTAATGTGGGTGATGATCAACAATTGATAATTAAGAGGTACTTTGATGAGGTCGCTTCCGAAAATAGCAACATCTTGGTTCGTCCTCTCTCCCCCAAACTTAAGTTCTTTTTGAACTTTTTATGGAACACAATTGTTCCGAGAAGGGGAGGACGAGACAAGGTGTCAAGCTATGAAGCTATTATCTTGTATTTGTGGTTAGAAGGTCGGAAAGTGAATTTGGCTAGTCTTGTGTTTAGTCGGATTGTTCAAACTAGCATTACCGTAACTAAAGAGAAGCATTGTACTATTCTTGATCTCCCTTACGGTATGTGGATTTCGAGGTTGTTAGAAATTAAGCGGGCTGTGAGTCGGGAAAGCTACAGTGTGAGTGCTAAGGACGGTATGTGTGACCGTGTTTTAAAATTGATGGGGCTCGGTTTTGAAGGACCCGAGTTGGTATTTTCGAAGAGTAATGATAAGGGTGTCAATGAGGTTGGGATGGCGGCTATAGAAGCAAAGTTGGATGTGTTTATGGGGTCTATTATGGCAAAATTAGAGGAGAAAACCATGGCTTTGGCTACGGATGTGTCTCGTGTAGGGCAGTCAAGGTCCTCGGTTGGAGGCGTGGATGATGATCGGGTTTGTGCTTGGATGGAGAGCATCGACAAAAGGCTTGAGGGTTTAGAAAGGGGATTAGTAATTATCCGCGAGCAAGTCTTTCAACATGGTGATCGTCTTTCCTTTCTTACTAATCAAGGGAGTGCTTTGGTGAAAGACGGGAAAGTTATGAAAGCGGATCAAGCAATCACTTTGGAGGCAACAAAGGCCTTGTCTTTGAAGGTCCTTAACTTTGAGACGAGTCTCAATGCCCAAGCTACTCTTGTGCTGATTTGTTTTGATTGTCTTGATTCTTTGGAATTCCGTACTCGTCCCGACTATGTTAATCCTCACAAAATTCACCACCCATAAACTAGCTTTCTTTTCGACTTGCCCCTCCCCTGTTTTCGACTTTCCTCTAATTGCCTAGCTCTATTTTGTTTTCTTTTGGACTTTTTTCCTATTCGGCCCATTTTGGCATACTACTTGTGGCTTGGCCCGGTAGTTCTAAACATGTTATTTCATTCAGCCCATTAGGCTTAAACATGTTCTTTTGGTTTGTATGCTACTATAATTTCGTGCGTACTTATGGCTATTTACGGTTTATCTATTTCTATTAATCGTTCTTATCTCTTGTCTCGTCGTATATTATTCTAGTCATTTTATGTATGTTCTTATCTTTTTGATGATGTCAAGAGGGGGAAAGAACGACCATGGTAAGCATTTGCCTAAGCTTGCTCCTTGTCAAGATCAATTGTCTCTTAAAGTCCTTAAAGTTTCGGTCTTGTATATAATTGTTTGATCCTGCATTAATCTTTATCTATAAAGATGACGGTATTATATTGAGGAGGAACTATATACTTAGTCACAATTTTGGGAGACTTGCCATCATCAAAAAGGGGGAATTTGTTGAACCATATAGATATTGGTCGGGACTAAATCTTTTCGGTAACTTGTCGTTAGGAGCACCTAGACCAAAACACAATTTATAACTTCACAAACGACTCTACAATTAGTAAAGAGGCAAGTAAAGGTCGGATCCCAAGGGACGGGAATTGAGATGAGATTTCTATTGAGTCTAGTGGTGTCTTAGGGGTGTCACAATTGGGTTGATGTAGAAGGTCACTAAACTAAATAGCAATGAAAGTAAACAAGCAAGATGAATTAAAAGGGTTGTAAACAATTGATAAAAAGCACTAGAGTGTCATGGGGTCATAGGGGAATCATGGGAATTGATCATACAAACATGTTCTCAAATTATAAGCAAGCAATTATTGTTGTGATGGATTGAGTTGGGTTATATCTTACAATCCTAGGAAAGTTTGGGTCCCGGAGCCGAATCGATTAGATTGTACAACACCTACAAGTCGACTTAATCTTCCCTACTCAACAACATGCATGGTCTAATGAGACTCGAGTTGGTTTATGTCTTACAAGTCTCATTGAAAAGATAGGTGATGGGTAAAACATGCAAGGATTCATAGGCTCGCATTTCATCAAACATAACATGTGCATGAGTTGAGATCAAAACAAGCAAGCAAATAAACCATGAAAGCATATTAATTTAAGCATGAATCATTCCCCATGTTGGTTTCCCCTAATTACCCATTAACCCTAGCTAGGTGACTACTCACTCATTATCATGTTGATCATGCTAGCAAGGTTGTCAATCATACCAACAAAGTAAAACATGATGAATAAATGAAAGTAATTAACAATAATTAAAAAGGGATTAAGAGGATTATACCTACTAATGATTCCAATAATAAAGCAAGAATAAAAGAAGTACTTGATGCTTGATTGAGAGGTTGTCAATCTCCCAATAATAACCCAAATAATCTTCAATTACCCAAAATAAAGGATGAACAAAAGAGAGATTAAGGAAATAAAACTTGTATTAAAACTTGATTAATTGTTGATTACAAAACTAAAGAGAGATTTGATTGATATTAACTACCCTAAGAATTGATAAGAAGAACATGCTCTTCTAATTAGACTAATGGGGTATTTATAGTGGAAATTAGGTGGATGCATTAGGGTTAACTAAGGGTTAAACTAGTAATTACACTTTTGAGATTTGAGCAGGGAAACGCCGGTATTTTTCGAAGGAAGGGCGTCTTTCATTGAAGCTTGAAGAAACGGATTTGTGCTGGACTGGAATCCGTGCGTCTTAGGCTCGGGACGGCCGGATTTGTGAGTCTCTGCCCGGGCGTCTTCAAGGGAATCCGGGCGTCTTCTGGGCTTGCTGCCCGGGCGTCTTTGGGAGAAGACGGCCGGATTGTGGAGGTGGAGGCCGGGCGTCTTCCAGTCAATCCGCACGGATTGCTAGACAGCTTCACTTCTTTCTTCTTTTCTTCCTTTCGTTCATAAAATCCTTGGAGATTTCCTCGGGGATGCAAGGATCCTTTCGCGTCATTGCCCAACTACTATAATATGTACAAAGGCCTTCTAATCTTGTCTCTCCTTGATGCTTGGTCATTGAATTCAATCAATTTAGTCTCATTTTGCCATGAAAATGCAAGGTTTGCACTCCTTTCCTACCAAGGACACAAAGCCTCAAAGAATATGCAAAACAAAGAACTAAAGACAATAAATGACCCAAATATGCACTAAAAAGAATGGGAACAAGGCTAATTCGGGGACTAAATATGCGCTAATTATGGTCACATCAAATATCCCCAAACCGAACCTTTGCTCATCCCGAGTAAAGAGGTGATAAAGACTAGGACCATTATTTAAACTAACCTAATAACATAGCCGATATGAGACAATTAGCGGGTCTCACTCCGCCCCTTCAACTCACAACAAGACAACCATGAGGTAGGATGCCTTCTTGCAAGGCAAGGTGGGTCTTGCCAAAATGGCGACACATCCAAACATTAAGCACACAAAATCAAATAATGGATGCATCTACAAAAGGAATAGCCACTTCCTCATCAAGTGGCGGAGGCACTAAAGGAGAACAAATTTAAGAGCATATAATCCTTCACAAATACTAGTTCAACAAATTACTAAGGCTAAGAGGATGTCACTAAATCACCTCCAAATGGTGTTAAACTAGACTACTTTCGTCCTCAATTTCCGAATGCTTTCGTCAAGGGCGATCGGATGGTTATAGAATGATGATCCCTATGATGCTAGTAGCATATGACATGACAAGTCTCGAATTCTCTACAAAAGTAAAGGTCATGGATCGTCCCAAGCTCGACAAAGTGGCTTGACAAAAAGGCTTTTTGGGAATGAAATGCTCAAATCGTTATAAACAAAGGGTGAATATGACTAGTATTCAAAAATTGACCTCATTTAACTTTCACATTTCAAAAATTTAAGATGGGGTTTGTCCCTTCCGGGCTAGTGTCATTTGCTTTCGCCAATCGCTTATTAGGCAACCGGTTAACCTCTAGACAATAGCTTTTCGGGGTGATAGTCACTCTGTCTCTGGGCGGTTGAATTCACAACCGTGTGGGGGCCCAATTCAATGGATCCCTCTCCAAAGCACATCGAAGTGGTACGCCTCCATCAAAACAACTAAATTTATCAATATTTCAACATTTCATAACAATTGAGGTTTCCTTAGCAATAAATTACTTCCACATAACAAAATTTTCGAAATGAGCACTTCAAACTTATTGATAGAAAGTATTTTTGAGTTGCCTTACCACAAGGTCAATCAAGGTCACCTAGACAAGTTAACCAAGTCCACATCGCATCACGGGGTTGGATAGGTGACTCACATGCAAACCCTTGCAACTATATGCCATGATGCAACTATTATATACATCCTAGTGCAAGTGATTCTACCAACTAATATGACATATAAATTAAATGCAAGTCCTAAATTCACATTGTTATACCGCATCAATCAAAATAAAGCCACATAGTCATTAACATAAAGAGGAAAAAGGAGATTGGAAAGATCATACCGTGCGGTCTTCAATATCCTCATGTCTCGGATGTGGCGTAGTCGATCAATGTGAACAAGGATAGAACAAATACAATATATACAATAATATATACAAGACTACACTACAAAGGAAAAGAACTTATTTTTGGTTTTTCAATTTTCAAATTTTTATGATTTTTCGAAATTTTTCAATTTTTTTTGGATTTTTGAATAAAAGTTAAGTTAGAATTCCCCATCCCCACACTAATATGGGCATTGTCCTCAATGGCCAAAATGATGGGAAATTATGCAAACATGATGCATGATTTCTACACTAAGTGCAAGCTACACTAATCTACACTACATGATGCATGGTTTTTGTTTATGACGGAGAGGATAATTTAGATTACCTCCCGTTGTGTATGCATGTGCTTCCCCAAACCAAGTTAGACATTATTGCTAATGTCCTAAGGTTGGGTGTAGTTCATGCACACACTATGCAATGCATGAAACTAATTTTTGTCATTTTGGATTTTGAAAGGTGGGAACAATAAAATGAGAACACCTCAATGGGGCCGAGGTGTGAGTCCTCTATGGTGCTAGGACTACTCCAACAATGATCAAGATAAATAATTAAAACAAAGAGAGAAGTAAAACAAACCTCGAGAGGGTAGGAGCCTCCAAAGCTTGCTAATCTTCCATCATATCATAACTATCATCATTTTCCTCACTAGAAGTGGTCTCATTGCCACTTCCCTCTTCACTTGCTTCTTCACCTTGCTCATCATCCTCTTCTCCTTCTTTACTAGCTTCTTCATCAATGTTATCATCAACCTCTTCATTACCGACAACCTCATTATCACCCGAAGCAACCCTAGATGCACTCGGAAAGAAGACTTCCTTATCCGCCCAACTAGGCAAAGGACATGAAGGATCAAGTAGTCCTTGCTTAGCTAAGTGTAGGAGGGGTGGATATTAAGCTAAGTAAGCATCTTTCCGGTCCTCGAAGGCTTGCTTGTGCATCTCTTGCATAAGAAGAGTCAAATAACCATTTCTTGCTTCAACACCTTCGGGCTTGAACTCTTGGTACTCGAAAGGATAGGGTGGTGTGACAATGGAAGAGGAGGGCATTTCAAGTTCACCCTTTTGTTGTCGGATAATGTATTCGGCCTCTTTTGATAGGAGAAGTAGATAGTTGGTCCGGTGGACACTTAAACGACAAATATTCGAAGGCAAAGTAAAAGATCTAGCCTCACTAGTGAGCCATCCATACTTGGTGTCAAGAGGGTTATGAGAGACCCACTTATACTTGTTCATCATAGTATCAATATCAATGAGATGACCACCCTTCTTTGCTACATACTTGTTATCTTTGTTGAAGTTAGGATCAAAGTATTTAGCTAGAATAGTGACTAGACCGCCATTCATAATAACGGTAGTGCCTTGCTTCCCACAATCAATGTTTAGCCATCTATCCACCAAAAGCCTTAGAGAGTTGAAAGGCTTGGTGTGTTCCCTTCCAATGTTCAAAGCCGACTCAAGAAGAACAAAATCGAGTTTGGTGAAATGGTTGGTGTCTTTTCTTGCAATGATGGTGTTTCCTATGACCTTGTGCCATACTCTAATGCCCGGATGGTGGACTAATAGAGCGCGACTAGCATGAAAGCTCTCAAATTTCCTTCCGGAAATCGCCTTCCAAAGAGCAGCGGGGTCATATTTTCCAACATTCTTGAAATAACTCGGTGAATCACTAAGACCCAAAGCTTCACCCATTTCCTTAAAGGAGATGCGCCTACTAACATTAGCTAGGCGGAACTCGATGTTTTCCATAGTCTCAACCTTGTTAACTTTCAAAGAACTCAAAAATTCTAAGGTAAGGGAGGGGTATGTCAATTCTTTTGACTCAAACAATTTTTCCAACCCCATGGCTTTAAAGAAGGCTCTAGTTTGCTCAAGGACACCCAAATTATCTAAGGCATCTTCACAAATAAACTTGGTGGATAAAAATGCTTTTCTAGCATACTTGGCAAAAGTGTCCCTATGGGATTTGGAAATAAAAATTACCTCCGGATAGTTCGAAAGTTGATCAATTTCCGGAGTAGTAGATGTTGTTGCTCCCATGGGAGGTTGTTGTTGTTGCACTTCCAAGTTTGGGCTAGCTACCACCATAGCCAATGCTTTCTTTGCTTGAAGACTCTTTTGCCTTGATGAAAGTGTCTTTGCCTTTGGTGCATTTGCCTTTGTTGCTTTTGTTGCTCCCTTAGTCCTTGCCATTGATGAATAAACCAAGAAAAGAGTGAAAAATCTTCAATTTCTAGTGCACCCAAATCGATTTAAAGATGAAAGGCTTTGCCTTTATGAATTCAAAAATCGACTCAAAGGTTGAAGATTTTATGCTTGGTTTTGATTTTTATTGAAAGAGGAGTGATTGATTTGTTGTTAAAAAGGATGTTTTGATTTGATTTTGGTGAATGTTGTTGAGGAATCTTGTTTTTGTGATGGAAAGGATGAGGGTTTTGGAGTTATGGGGTTTATGAGTAGTGTTATGAATGAAGAAATGAAGAAATGAATGTGGGAGGGGGTTTATAATAAACCCGAAAAATTTGAAATGCAGGGGGAAGACGGGCGGCTTTCCTTTGGGACGCCCGGATTCTGCTTGTTCTGGGTTTCAAAATTCTCGCCTAAAGACGGGCGGATTTGAACAAAGACGGGCGGATTTGAAAATGCGGGACGGGCGTCTTTCAGAGAAGACGGGCGGATTCCTTTACAGGGATTTTTCTTGTTTTCCTCAGCCAAAAAGATGGGCGTCTTTCAGTGAAGACGGGCGACTTTTTGAAGACGGGCGGATTCCAATGCAGGACGCCCGGATTTGCTGACAGTCACAAAATTTCAAAAGTTCAGCTCATGAAGGACGGGAGTCTTCTGCCCAATATGCCCGGATTGCTTGAAGACGAGCGGATTCTCTTGAATCCGCTCGGATTCTACCCCTTTTACCCGGATTCAGTTCCATCCGTGTACTGTGCATATCCCTTGTCATTCTTCCATTCTTCAAAATCTCGTGTTCTTTATTGTGGGGGAACTACTAAGGCATGGATAGCCTAGGCAATTGTTATCCCCACACTAAGCTAAAGCACTACACATCAATTGAAATCATTAGTCCCTCCCTCACTTCTCTCAAACACGACAATTATCTTGATCAAAGTATAAAAATCCAAAAATAACAAAAATGCAATACAAGAATTGAAATGCGAGTTAGGGAGTTAGAAATATTTACAAATGGTGGTTTAGGGAGGACTCCACCAAACTCTCATTCTTGATGAGATGTCAAGGGGGCATGTCTAAGGTGTTGTTGATGTTGCTCAACACCTTGAAAAAGTAATCAAAAGCTTGTTCATTATCGTGATAAAGATCTTCAATAGACCTTGGCCCTTGTTATCGGTCTTGATCAATAGCATTGCCAATGTAGGGATTAAAATTCCTTTCGAATTCGTCGTCCCAAAGACCACAAACTTCATTAAGTTGATCATTAAAAATCTCTTGATTTGATGGAGACAAGTCTCCCATTTTCTTTTCTTGGCCAATAAGGCCATCTTCTTCATTGCTTGACTTTGGTGAGCTTTGCAAGCTCTCTTTGTCACAATTCACTTGCTCTTTGAATGGAGCATCTTCAATTTTCTTCTTCCATTGGAGTTCCGACTTCTTCCTATCATCCTTCCGGCTATAATGATCAATCATGAAACACGGTTCATGTAAACGGGGAGCTCTCATAGTCTTGTCAAGATTAAAAGTTATGCTTTCATCTCCCACTTCTAGAGTGATCTCACCATGTTTCTCATAGTCTTCCTAGGATGATTGGAATGTTAGAGTCTTCTTCCATATCAACAATGACAAAGTCCACCGGGATGAAAAAGTTCCCAATTCGTACGGGAACATCTTCCCATATCCCTAATGGTGTCTTCGTCGATCTATCGGCCATTTGGAGTGTGATATTGGTGCATTTAAGCTCTCTCATCCCCAACATTTTACTCACCGAGTACGGCATAACACTCACACTAGCCCCCAGATCACATAAGGCTTTGTTGATCGTGGTGTCGCCAATGGTACACGGTATTGAGAAGCTTCCCGGATCCTTTAGTTTTGGAGGTGAACTCCCTTGAAGTATTGCACTACTCACCTTAGTGAAGGCGATAGTCTCAAGCTTCCGGATCGACTTCTTCTTTGTGAGGATGTCTTTCATGTATTTTGCATAGGCCGGCACGTGATTGATTAATTCCGTGAAAGGAATCGAGACTTCCAAATTCTTCACAATTTCCATAAACTTTCCAAGTTAGTCATCAAATTTGGGCTTGGCTTGACGACTTGGAAAAGGAAGTCTAATCACAATGGGCTCCTTCTCCTTGACCTTGTCTTCATTTTTCTTTGAAATTTCTTCTTTTGATGGTTCTCCATCCTTGGAGTTTTGCACAATTTCTTCCTTATCACTAGCTTCCACAACTTCATCCTCAACTTGCTTCTTCGGTGCTTCATACCTTGTACCACTTCTCAAGTGAATGGCACTAACCGTTTCATGTCTTGGGGGATTACTTTGAGGTGGTAATTGCCCCTTTTGTCTTTGTGAGCTTGAAGATGCTAGTTGAGTTAATTGGGTTTCCAACATCTTGGTGTGTGCTAGGATGTTGTTGATGGTGGTTTCCTTTGCTTGACTATCTTTTTGCATTTGAGTGAAAAATTCTTGTTGATTCTTTTGCATTTGGAGGACCGCTTTTTGAACATCAAAACCTTGGTCATTTTGGTGATTGTATGGATTTTGATTTTGGTAACCTTGGTTTTGGTTGTAAAAGGGTCTTTGATTTTGGTTTCTCATGGGAGGTGGGGTGTATGTTGTTTGAGGGTTTTGAACATTTTGGCTTTTGTATGAGAGATTTGGATGGAATTTGGTGTTTTCATTGTAATAGTTGGAATAAGGGGTACCACTCTTGTATGCTTGGAAAGCATTCACTTGTTCATTTGTTCCCCTACATTCACTTTGGTCATGTCCCAAAGTTCCACAATTCTCACATATCCCACTTGGGATTGATGAAGATGCCGTCATGGCATTAACATGATGCTTTGGTGATTTTGAGGCTTCTTCAAGTCTAGCCATAGCTTTTTCAAACTTCAAATTGATTGTGTCAATGTGAGCACTAAGTTGAGCACCCAATTAAGTAACGGAGTCCACTTCATGCTTTCCTCCTCTAGTAGCCTTGCGAGGTCTACTATATTGTGAGTTATGGACCGCCATTTCCTCAATTTTGTTCCATGTTTGATTGTCATCAACTTCGGTGAACATTCCATTTGATCCCATGTTGAGAATGTTCCTTGAATCTTCATATAAACCGTTCCAAAATTGTTGTACCAAGAACCACTCGCTAAGTCCATGACGAGGACATGAGCGACAAATTCTCTTGAACCGCTCCCAAGCTTCATACAAAGATTCTTCATCCCTTTGCTTAAAACCCGTAATTTGAGCTCTTAGCATGTTAGACTTTTCCGGTGGGTAGAATTTTTTGTAGAAAGCTAGAGCCAATTTCTTCCAAGAATCAATTCCGAGAGTGGCCTTATCAAGGCCCTTCAACCATTGTTTCGCGGTGCCAATTAGAGAAAAAGGAAAAAAGACCCATCGAATTTGGTCTTGAGTTACACCGGTTTGAGAAATCGCATCACAATAGTCACAAAAGGTTTCCATATGAGAATGAGGGTCTTCACTAGGCATCCCCCCAAATTGGCTCCTTTCGACTAATTGGATAAAGGCGGATTTGGCAATAAAATTTCCGGTTAGATGTTGTGGTGTGGGAGTACCGTTGGGTAGGTTCTCCTCGGTGGGTACGGAATGTGATGAAAACTTAGGCATTGTGGGTTGATTTTGTGTGGTATTTTGTGTTGGGTTCTCCTCACATTCTCTTGCAAAAGGATTGATGAACTCAATAGTTGGTTGAATATCTACAACCTCACTAATACCTCTCAAATTCCTCCTAGCAAGTCTTCTATTGGTTGTCAAAGTTCTTTCAATTTCACGATCAAAAGGTAACAAATCACCTTGTGACCTTCTAGACATGCAAAATATCAAACAACTCGAAAACAATTAGAACAAACCTTGAGGAGTTTTACTTCCTCAAGGCAAAGAAAGACACAACTAATAACAATATAAGGAAATCTAAATCAAGATAACACCGTCCCCGGCAACGGCGCCATTTTTTGGTCGGGACTAAATCTTTTCGGTAACTTGTCGTTAGGAGCACCTAGACTAAAACACATTTTATAACTTCACAAACGACTCTACAATTAGTAAAGAGGCAAGTAAAGGTCGGATCCCAAGGGACGGGAATTGAGATGAGATTTCTATTGAGACTAGTGGTGTCTTAGGGGTGTCACAATTGGGTTGATGTAGAAGGTCACTAAACTAAATAGCAATGAAAGTAAACAAGCAAGATGAATTAAAAGGGTTGTAAACAATTGATAAAAAGCACTAGGGTGTCATGGGGTCATAGGGGAATCATGGGAATTGATCATACAAACATGTTCTCAAATTATAAGCAAGCAATTATTGTTGTGATGGATTGAGTTGGGTTATATCTTACAATCCTAGGAAAGTTTGGGTCCCGGAGCCGAATCGATTAGATTGTACAACACCTACAAGTCGACTTAATCTTCCCTACTCAACAACATGCATGGTCTAATGAGACTCGAGTTGGTTTATGTCTTACAAGTCTCATTGAAAAGATAGGTGATGGGTAAAACATGCAAGGATTCATAGGCTCGCATTTCATCAAACATAACATGTGCATGAGTTGAGATCAAAACAAGCAAGCAAATAAACCATGAAAGCATATTAATTTAAGCATGAATCATTCCCCATGTTGGTTTCCCCTAATTACCCATTAACCCTAGCTAGGTGACTACTCACTCATTATCATGTTGATCATGCTAGCAAGGTTGTCAATCATACCAACAAAGTAAAACATGATGAATAAATGAAAGTAATTAACAATAATTAAAAAGGGATTAAGAGGATTATACCTACTAATGATTCCAATAATAAAGCAAGAATAAAAGAAGTACTTGATGCTTGATTGAGAGGTTGTCAATCTCCTAATAATAACCCAAATAATCTTCAATTACCCAAAATAAAGGATGAACAAAAGAGAGATTAAGGAAATAAAACTTGTATTAAAACTTGATTAATTGTTGATTACAAAACTAAAGAGAGATTTGATTGATATTAACTACCCTAAGAATTGATAAGAAGAACATGCTCTTCTAATTAGACTAATGGGGTATTTATAGTGGAAATTAGGTGTATGCATTAGGGTTAACTAAGGGTTAAACTAGTAATTACACTTTTGAGATTTGAGCAGGGAAACGCCGGTATTTTTCGAAGGAAGGGCGTCTTTCATTGAAGCTTGAAGAAACGGATTTGTGTTGGACTGGAATCCGTGCGTCTTAGGCTCGGGACGGCCGGATTTGTGAGTCTCTGCCCGGGCGTCTTCTGGGCTTGCTGCCCGGGCGTCTTTGGGAGAAGACGGCCGGATTGTGGAGGTGGAGGACGGGCGTCTTCCAGTCAATCCGCACGGATTGCTGGACAGCTTCACTTCTTTCTCCTTTTCTTCCTTTCCTTCATAAAATCTTTGGGGATTTCCTCGGGGATACAAGGATCCTTTCGCGTCATTGCCCAACTACTATAATATGTACAAAGGCCTTCTAATCTTGTCTCTCCTTGATGCTTGGTCATTGAATTCAATCAATTTAGTCTCATTTTGCCATGAAAATGCAAGGTTTGCACTCCTTTCCTACCAAGGACACAAAGCCTCAAAGAATATGCAAAACAAAGAACTAAAGACAATAAATGACCCAAATATGCACTAAAAAGCATGGGAACAAGGCTAATTCGGGGACTAAATATGCGCTAATTATGGTCACATCAGATATATATGTTTATGTTTTGATGATGTCAAGGATGCCTTATATTCTATATACTCGTTGCGCTTAATTGTTTGTTTAGTCCTTCTAGATTAGACTTATTATTTGCAAGCATTAAAGAATTGTGATAAAAGTATACAAGAACATATTATGATCAAGCCCTCAATCAAGGATCAAGATATTACAAGATATTGAAGAATTATTCAAGCATTCATGAGAAGGTGAAGCTCATTTAAACATTGATCAAGCTTGAATAACGAAGAAGCCTACATTCGAAGATCTCCTAAGAAGATTAGAATAGCGTAGGTGATTATCTCGTAATGGTGACGTGAGAATGCACTTCTTAGATTAGTAAAGTTATAGCCTCACAGTTATAACATTGCTTATATAAGAGCTCAATGTTAAATCTATTCTACTATAACATTGAGATGTCAAGTTTGTACAATACACGACTAAAATATTTTCAAATTGTTTTTGAAAAATGTTTTGGGTTCTTTTAAATGTTTTAGCAAAAAGTATTTATTTTACAAGGAAGCCTATATTCATATTGAGTGTGGTTTTATTTCACGCTTATAATTAGTAATTATGTTGAATCAACTTATGAATTGAGTCATATTACTAATTAGGGTTTCTAATACTATCCACTCTTTAACCCTAAATCTAACCTATTGTCAAACTAGGGTTTTCATGAAAAACAAGGCTTATGAGCCGTGTGGTTTTCGTGTAAGCTTAATAATATAAGTTGATTATTGTTGAGATTTTATTCTCTAGGATTATCTTAACATATCTTTTATATTTAGCTTGATATGGTTATATATGATAAGGATATTTTTGTTATGGAAAAATCTTATCATATCTTAAGATTGAAGGAAAGATAAAAGGAGAATAATTGATAAAATTATCTTTTAGTTATTCTAAGATTTTAAGGATAGAAATAATAAGATATGATTTGTTTACATATCCTATTATTTCGGCCTTTAGGTTTTCGATGAAACCGAGTGCCTTACTTCTTCCTTTACTATAAATACTCTACTCTTTGCTTTATTCAAAAGTAAGACCTTGAGCATAATTTTGATTCTATTTTCAAAAGCAAAAACCGTGTTTTAGAGCAAGAAAATCGTTTTGTTTATTTTCGAAAAAGGTCGTGTGTTTTATACTTGTGCATTCGTTCTTTCGTTATTGTTATAAGATAATAGTGCTTAATTGATTTCTTACTCGTTCATTAACGTGAACTTTTAGTAGAATTATTAGTGCTTTCTTATTAGCGTAAGTTAGTCACTCGAGTATTTAACGATACTCACTTGAGTTACAACTAGGGTTAGTTGTACGAGTTGGGTTAGTAAATTTGTAATCCGTAGAAAGGTACTAAATTTATTAATCGAGAATAGTACGTAGGTTTCGATTTGTGAAACTGAACCACTTCAAAAATCGTGTGTATCTCTCTTCTCTTTCGTTTGTTTCGTTTTTATTTACACTTTGTTTAAATTCGTTGATCAGTTGATTAGTTGAAGTTTAATCAATAAACTTTAAATAATTAATCACTTACAATCGAAAAAGTTGGCTAAGTTTTTAAATCCTCAATTCCCCTCCTCCCCCCCCCCCTCCTCCCCACCCTCTTGAGTATTTCGGCTATTGATAGACTCTTCAATGAGATTGCCAAGATGCTTGAGCATCAAGAGGCGCTGACAGAGGCCTTAAAGAAGTTTGGGAAAGATAAAGAGGCTGGGATGGATTTTGCTAAGATGAGTGTCACCATAGCCCGTTTCAACCCAAAAGAATACATGGGCACCGGAGCGCCAATTTTGCTCGACAATTGGCATAGGGAGATGGAGAATATACTTAATGTGGTTCATTGCCCTGAGGACTTTAGAGTGGAATAAGCTGCATTCTACTTGAGAGATGCGGCCGAAGAATGGTGGGATAAGGTTAGGGAGAGTACCTTAGACCTATACGTGAAACAGGGGATGTCGGCTATACCTTGGAGTGAGTTCAAGAGAGCTATGCGCCGAGAGTTCGTACCTGAGCATGTCCGTAGTAGGCTGAGAGAGGAGTTTGATGATTTCAAAATGACTCCGGAGATGACTGTGGCTGAGTATTACCACAAGTTCAATGAGAAGTCTAAATATGCCGAGGATATGGGGTTGAACCAGGAGAACTTAGCGTTGAGGTTTGAGAAGGGTTTGACACCTAAGATCATGGAGAAGCTGCCTGTAGGAATCCTTATTGATGTTAAGGAAGTGTATGAGCGTGCCGGGGAGAGCTGAGAGGTTGGTCGAGATGGCCAAGGACAATAGGGAGAGAGGTTCTGAGAAGAGGAAGGCTGAGAGCGAGGGTGGTGGTCAGTCTAGTTACAAGAGGGGCAACCATAACAAGACAAGGGCTTACTCTTCGGGGGCGGGGTTCAGTGGTGGAGCTTCCTATGGGCGTGGTCGCGGTGGTGGTAATAACAGCTGGGGGATATCTTGCTTTAACTGTGGCGGTATGGGCCATAAGAGATATGAGTGCACAAGTGCAGGGGTTTCGAAAGACCATAACAGGGGAGTTTCTCTCAGGGTCCGTCTCAGAGTTATGCTAGTAACAGGCCAACTGGGTCATGGAACAATCAGGGTGGTCAGAACAACAACAACAACGGTGGGGCTAACCGCAATGGCGGTAATTCATATCAGAAACCAGCAACAAACAACAACCAGGGGTCGGCTGCCAAGCCGTCTACTTCTGCTAGTACTATCTAGGGAGGTGGATAAAAGACCAGTGGCAAGCTTTTCATGATGGAGAAGAAAGCAGCTGAAGATGATGCTCACGTGATCACGGGTACTTTTCTTGTTAATGGTGTCTTTACCTTTGTTTTGTTTGATTCGGGGGCTTCACAATATTTTGTATCGTCGAGTCATGCTAAGCTTTTGAGTTTGGGGAAGTTTGAGTTTGTAAAAGAGGAGATTTTTATACCGTCGGGTGAGTCTGTAACTTATGGGAGGTTGTATAAGGGTGAGTCTATGATAGTTGGGCAGGTTGACCTTCCGGTAGATTTGTTAGAGTTTCCCTTGGATGGTTTTGAGATGATAGTTGGCATGTATTGGTTGGGTAAGTACAAAGCTAGAATAGACTGTCACGAGAAGAGAGTATCTTTGAGGGGTCCTAAGGGAGTTAGTGTGTCTTATCGTGGGTTTGTTGTCAAACCCAAAGTTAAAGTGATTGCAACGATGACTTTGAAGTCTTATCTGAGGAAGGGGTGTCCTTTGATACTATTCCATATGAAAGACCATAGTATAGTGAGTTCGCCAGTTGATCAGATACCAGTGGTGGGAGAGTTTCCAGATGTTTTTCCATAGGAGATACCAGGTTTACCACCAAAGAGGGAGATATATTTCAGTGTGGAGCTGAAACCAGGGACGGGACCAATCTCTAAGGCCCCGTACCACATGGGTCCTAAGGAGTTGGAGGAGCTGAAGAAACAGCTGGACGATTTGATTGATAAGGGATACATTAGACCTAGTGTATCACCGTGGGGAGCACCAGTTCTGTTTGTGAAGAAGAAAGATGGGAGTTTGAGGTTGTGTATCGACTACAAAGAGCTAAACAGGGTTACAGTGAAGAATAAGTATCGTTTGCTAAGGATAGATGATTTTTTTGATCAGTTGAATTGGGCAACAGTCTTTTCTAAGATTGATTTAAGGTCGGGGTACCATCAGGTGAAGATTCGGGATGAGGATATACCGAAGACAGCTTTTACATCAAGGTATGGTCACTATGAGTATGTTGTGATGTCGTTTTGGTTATCTAATGCACCTGCTGTGTTTATGGATTTGATGAACCGGGTCTTCAGTCAGTTTTTGGATCGGTTTGTGGTGGTCTTCATCGATGATATCTTAGTCTATTCTAAGACTAAAGAGGAGCATGAAGAGCACTTGAGGTTGGTGTTGCAGACTTCGCATGACAATCAGCTATATGCAAAGTTGTCAAAGTGTGAGTTCTGGCTCGACGAAGTTACCTTTCTGGGACATGTGATTTCAAAGAAGGGTGTAGCTGTGGATCCGACAAAGATTGAGGCAGTCACTCGGTGGGAAGCACCGAAGAATGTGGCAGAGATCAGGAGTTTCTTGGGTTTAGTAGGGTACTACCGTCGGTTTGTGAAAGACTTTTCCAAGATAGCCAGACCTATGACAGCATTGATGAGGAAAGAGAACAGGTTTCGTTGAGATGAAAGTTGTTAGACGGCGTTCTAAACATTAAAGGAGCATTTGACCACAGCTCCAGTCTTAGCATTACCTGAAGGGTGTGAGAACTTTGGGGTATATACGTATGCTTCAAATAATGGTTTGGGATGTGTGTTGATGCAGAATGGGAAAGTAATTGCTTATGCTTCTAGGCAGTTGAAGCCTTATGAGGAGAACTATCCGACACATGATCTGGAGTTGGGTGCAGTTGTGTTTGCTCTCAAGATTTGGAGGCACTATCTTTATGGGGCGACCTTTAAGGTGTTTTCAGATCACAAGACTCTCAAGTACATCTTCACTCAAAAGGAGCTGAACATGAGACAGAGCAAGTGGATGGAGCTGATAGGGGATTATGACATGGATATTATATATCATAAAGGGAAGGCAAACGTGGTTGCAGATGCGCTAAGCAGGAAGAGTGTGCATTCTCTATGCACAGCTATGTCTTTGATGAGGTTGAGAGATGAGGTGGGGAAGATGGGGATACATATGATACAAAAAGGGGATGCTATAGAGGATTTGACAATGGAGCCAGATCTTTATAATGACATTCGCAGGAAACAGGCTTTGGATCCTAAGATTGAGGAGTGGAGAGCTGGAGTGGAGAAAGGGGCAGTGTCTCGGTTCTCTATTCATACAGATGGCAGTGTGAGATTTGATGGCGGGTGGTGTGTTCCTAATGATGAGGAATTGAGGAAGATGATCATGACAGAGGCTCATTGCACACCATATTCAGTACATCCGGGTGTTGACAAGCTGTATAAAGATTTGAAGAAGACTTTCTAGTGGCCTGGGATGAAAAAGGAAATAGCTGAGTTTGTGGCTCGATGTTTGACATGTCAGAGGGTTAAGGGAGAGCAGCGACGACCAAAAGGTAAGATTCAGTCTCTCGAGGCGCCTGAGTGGAAATGGGAGTCTATCTCTATGGATTTTATAGTGGGTTTGCCGAGGAGTCAGCAGGGTAATAACATGATATGGGTAATAGTTGACTGTTTGACCAAGTCAGCTCACTTTGTGCCAATGAAAGATACTTGGACCAAGATACAGTTAGTTTTTGCTTATAGGAAGCGTGTGGTTCGGTTGCATGGGGTGCCTAAGGATATAGTGTCAGATAGAGATGCGAGATTCACATCACGGTTTTGGCAAGAGTTGCAGGAGCTGATGGGAACTACTTTAAAGATGAGTACTGCTTTTTATCCTGTGACAGATGGGCAGACAGAGAGGACTATCAAGAATTTGGAGGATATGTTGAGGGCGTGTGTGATGGAGTTCGGTGGTAGCTGGGAAGATAGGTTGGATCTGATTGAGTTTTCTTATAACAACAGCAATTAAACGAGTATTGGGAAGGCACGATTTGAGGCTTTGTATGGGAGGAGGTGTAGGAGTCCGATTTGCTGGGATGATAAAGCTGAGGCAGTGGTGTTAGGACCACAGATGGTACAGAAGATGGTAGAACAGGTTAAGTTGATCAGGCACAAGATGAAAGTGGCCCAGGATCGACAAAAGAGTTATGCAGACTTACATCGTCGTGACATAGAGTTTCAGGTTGGGGACAAGGTTCTTTTGAAAGTGTCTCCTATGCGTGGGGTTATGAGGTTTGGTAAGAAAGGAAGGCGAGCAAGTTTATCGGACCATATGAGATTTTGGATCGTGTGGGTGAGGTTGCTTACCGGTTAGCGTTACCAGCGGCTTTGGATAGGGTGCATAATGTGTTTCATGTGTCTCAGTTATGGAAGTATGTAAGCGATCCTAAACATGTGTTAGAGGTGGAGAACATAGAGTTGGATGAGTCCTTTTCTTATCTTGAGGTGCCAAAATAGATTCTTGATCGCAAGGTTCGGAAAACTAGGAATGGGGAAACAATGTTGCTTAATGTTCTATGGTCTAACCATGAGGTTGAGGAAGCTACTTGGGAGGCGGAAGAGGCTATGAGGGAGCGGTATCCGTCTCTTTTTGATCAGGTATGTGTGGTTACGGGGACATAACCATGTTTCTTTTAGGGTGGGTAGGAGATGGTCGCATAAGGTTTTGGTATGGTTTATGTTAGTTTTAGTACAGTTAGTAGTTGCTTTGAGTCGGTTTGAGTTTTGGTTAGGAGTTTTGTTTTGAGTTTTTGGTTATGTTGTTATGTCGGAGTTGAGATAGTATGTTTTGTTTTTTGTGTATGGGTTGAACTTCGGGGACGAAGTTATTTTTAAGGAGGGAAGACTGTAATACTACAGTTTTTTATGTCTATGGGTGCTCTATCGAGTGGGGCTTACTCTGTCGAGTAAGTATGTTTTTATTCGAAACAGTAGGCGGCCTGATGGGTACTTGATCGAGTATGTTGAGCACTCGATCGAGTAAGTTGGTCTTGCGGATTATTTTAGCCGGGTTTTGTTAATAACACGTGATTAGTATAAAAGGATTCCGTCATATTTCTTAATCACTTTTCACTTTTCTAAAACCTTTCAAGAGAGAAAAACAGTTACGTTGTTTTCATTCTTCGCGTTGTTAGCAAATTCCAAAGGCTAGGATCATCGAATTGTCTTGTTCTTTACACCGTTGAGTTCGTCGCGTCAAGGGTAAGATCCTTGTATAATTTTTATAATGTTTCGTTGAGTTTGTTTAACCCTAATTGGGTAGATTTGGGGGTTTTGGGAGTATTATGTTGATTGGGTGATAATTATATAAATATGTGTTATAGGAGGAGGATTCGTAGAGGAACATTACTGAGTAGCTGCGTGTGACGGTCTTGTGGCTTCTTATTCCAGGTAGGGTTTCCTTACTCGGTTATTGTTTACATAGTATTGTTGATGGTTGATCATTGTTGTTGATTTGTATCATATTGGAATTGGTAATTGGTAATTGTTGTTGTATAATGTGGTTGGTTGTGATTGGTTGTCTGTGGTTCGCGAGGTGTGCCCTCGGCTGAGTGGAGTCACTTGCGAGAGTGGCTTCACGCCCTTGATTTGCCCTCTGTGGAACCCGCCACATAAGGGATGTGCACATTTAGGAACATGGGTTATCGCTCGGATGAGATGAGCAGGGCTTAGGTGGGAACGGCTGCGGTCCCCCACTGGCGGTGTGGAATACTTGTTGCGATGGGTATCCTTGCAGGACTACACACTTCAGTGTGTAGTCAGGTGTGTGGAGTTGTGATGGAGATTGGATGATTGTTGTATTGCTTTTGTTGTTTTGTTTTATGTAAATAGTAACTGACCCCGGTTTAAATGTTTTGAAAACTGTGGTGATCCATTCGGGGATGGTGAGCAGTTATTGAGCAGGTATGAGATGATGCGCATGGGATAGCTGGGTTGAGTTGCCACGAGATGTCTAGAAGTCTTCCGCTGTGTCTTAAACATTCTTTTACATTATTTGGATTTGCATTTTTGGGAAACAGTTGTATTTACTTTATCAGTTTTGGTTTTGGACTCGTATCACTTTAAACATTTTTAATAAAGTATGTTTCTTTATTGTCTATTTGATATACATTGCCTCGGGTAACTGAGATGGTAGCATTCCCATGCCTTAGGTGGTCCTGGTAAGCAGAGGCGAGTCCAGGATTTTGATTTCGGTGTAGCAAAATATATACTAAAGGTAAAGTGTATAGATAATTAGTGTGAAAGCGGTAATTATTGGTGTAGCAAATCACGAAATTCTAACCGAAATTTTCGCTTTCGGTGTAGCGGCTGCTACACCACAACTTATAGTGGCCTCGCCCCTGCTGCTAAGGCACTTGGAGTATGGGGGTGTTACAAGTACGGAATGTGAGAAAATAGTGAGAGTTGTGAGGAAGTAGTGAGAATGGAACACCGAACTTTGGAAAAGAGTGCACTTGAGATTTGACGGAATAGCTGGAAAGGGAAGAGTGAGGTGAAACTTCGGGGACGAAGTTTATTTTAAGGGGAGAAGATTGTAATACTCCGTATTTAATAATTATAAAATAATAATATTTTATTTGTACGAGTTATGTTGAGACGGAATAATAATAATAATAATAATAATAATAATAATAATAATAATAATAATAATAATAATAATAATAATAATAATAATAATAATAATAATAATAATAATAATAATAATAATAATAATAATAATAATAATAATAATAATAATAATAATAATAATAATAATAATAATAATAATAATAATAATAATAATAATAATAATAATAATAATAATAATAATAATAATAATAATAATAATAATAATAATAACAACAATAACAATAACAATAACAATAACAATAACAATAACAATAATAATAATAATACACTATACACTATACATGTATTTTATACTCCTTTATCCTCGTCTACCCTATCCTATCCCATTTCACCCATCACATTTCCACCACACAAAATTGAGGGGAAATCTTAGAGAGAAAGAAGAGAGAAAAAGAGAAGAAAAGGGAGATTTGCCTTTTGTCCCTCCGCCTCGAGTTCGTAAGGTAAACCGTCTTATACTAACCTTTATATTATTTTATTCATATCGTTGACCCATCCCGACCTTGACCCACCTTTGACCACCCGTTAACCACCGTTGACCGCCCTAAAATAGAGTTTGACCGAGTTGTAAAATGGGTTTTAAGAGGTTATTGTCATGCGGGTTAGGCTGGGATTTTGGACGGGTTGCATGCCGGTTTGAGTCTGGACTAGGGCGTATCTGGGTTGAGGGTTGAGTGGTGAGGGGTGAGTTGAGGGGTGGTCATGGGTGGCCGTGAGGGTGGCTGTAGGTGGCGGAAAAAGGGGAGAGAAAGAGGGTGTCGGGTTTGTTGTTTGTTGTTATTGTTGCATCGTTGTTTGTTGCTGCTGCTGCCGTTTTGTTGTTGGTGGCTGTCGGTGGTTGCCCTATCGTGGTGGGTGACCACTGTACCTACCGTGATCAGGAGTGGTGGCCGCCGCCGGCGAGAGTGGCTGTTTTGGGGTTGGTTACGGGTTGTGTGTGTGTGTGTGTGTGTGTGGTTATTGCGGGTGGTGTGTTGGTGTCGGGTCTTCTTGGTGGTGGTCATGGGTGGCTGCTGATAGCCGTGGCCACCACGGTTGGTGGTGGTGGTCCATGGTGGCAGTGGAGGTGGTGTAGTGGAGGCTTGAGTGAGTCGGGTTTTTGGGTAATTGTATAAGACGGGTTTTATTTATTTAATTTAGTCGTATACGTATTAATTCGTATAATTATACGTATTGGTATGATTAGATTCGTATAATTATACGTATTTGAATACGTATTAGATTCGTATATTTATACGTATTTGTATGATTGGATAAGTATAATTATACGTATTTGTATTATTATCGTATTTTAGGAAATAGGTTTTGTGAGACGGTTTTACGAGACGGGCCTAGCTTGCGTGACGGTTTGCTTATGCGGATTTGCTGTGAGGTAGGGTAATCCTACTCAGTTTCAGTATTACATTTGAGTTGTCATGTGAGTCGTGTTTTAGCGGTTATTACATTATAACATGATATTGGTTAAGAGGATTGAATGAGGCGGTAATTGACATATTGTGTGGCATCTTGCATTTATTGTACTTGACATGTATATTGGATTATATGACGGTTGTGATTGCTGATTGTTGTTGTTGAGGAGACGGAACGCGGTTGGGAGACCGTCTTCCGCTTGGGTCGCCTCTTGGAGCTTTCCCACTCCAAGAGGGATGTGCACATTAATGACTTGAGTTTGGAGGGACTCGTGCGGTTGAGACACGGCGTCTGGCAGGGGATCCGGTTGGCTTCCGGACCCGGTACGTCTGGGCGTGTCCCGGTACCTGTTTGTGGTTGACGGTATGTCTGGGCGTGTCCCGGTACCAGTGTGGTTGACGGTATGTCTGGGCGTGTCCCGGTACTAGTGAGGTTGTCGGTATGTCTGGGCATGTCCCGATACCGTGGTGGTGGTTGTTGGATATCATGTCATTCATATCATGGTCACGTTGTATGTTCACACACTCGAGTCGTGTCAGACTTTATTTATTTATTTATTGAAACTGACGTTTGTTGTGTCTGTGCATTGTCACCTATCTATTTTGGGGTGGTCTGTGTCGATCCATATGATATCCTTTGGTCATATGGGGAGCAGGTTATGTTCAGGTTGTTTGGGTAGTACACGGGAGACAGGACGAGCTTGATGATATCACGAGACAAGTCTAGTTGGCTAGAAGAGTATAGATGTCACGAGTTGTATTTTATTTATTCATTTGCTTACGTTTATGATGTGACCATAATTGGCGCATATTTAGCCCCCGAATTACCCTTGTTTCCATGCTTTTTAGTGCTTATTTGGGTCATTTCTTATCTTTAGTTCTTTGTTTTGCATATTCTTTGAGATTTTGATCCCTTGGTAGGAAAGGAGTAAGAATCTTGCATTTTCATGGCAAATCAAGACTAAATTGATCAAATTCAATGACCAAGCATCAAGGAGGGACAAGATTAGAAGGCCTTTGTACATATCATAGTAGAAGAGCAATGTTGAGAAAGGATCCTTGAGTCCCCAAGGAAATCCCCAAGGAATTTATGAAGAAAAGGGAAGAAAAGAAGAAGTTACCACGCCGATCGACAATCCGAGCGGATTGTCAACAATCCGCTTTATCTGCCCTTGCACAATCCGAAGCGTCCCAGTGAATCCGCTCGGATTCCCCCTCAAGAATCCGCCCGGATTCCCCAGAATCCGCTCGGATTCCATCGACCAAATCCGGCCGTCCCGACCTTAATCCGCCCGGATTCCTTCACAAAGACGGGTTGTCTTCTTCAAGCTACGAAAAGAGAAGCCCTTCTCTCCAAAAATACCGGCTTCTCCTTGCTCTACTTAAAAAGTGTAATTACTAGTTTAGCCCTTAGTTAACCCTAATGCATCCTCCCTAATTTTCACTATAAATACCCCATTAGTCTAATTAGAGGAGCATGTTCTTCTTATCAATAATTAGTGTAGTTAATATCAATCAAATCTCTCTTCAATATTGTAATCAAGTATTAATCAAGTTTTAATCCAAGTTTTAGTTCTTTAATCTCTCTTTTGTTCATCCTTTATTTTGGGTAATTGAAGATTATTTGGGTTATTATTGGGAGATTGACAACCTCTCAATCTAGCATTCAAGTACTTCTATTATTCTTGCTTTATTATTGGAATCATTAGTAGGTATAATCTCTTAATCCCTTTTTAATTATTGTTAAATACTTTCATTTATTCATCATGTTTCATATTGTTGGTATGATTGACAACCTTGCTAGCATGATCAACATGATAATGAGTGAGTAGTCTCTTAGCTAGGGTTAATGGGTGATTAGGGGAAACCAACATGGGGAATGATTCATGCTTAAATTAATATGCTTTCATATCTTATTTGCTTGCTTGTTTTGATCTCAACTCATGCACATGTTATATTTGATGAAATGCTAAGCCTATGAATCCTTGCATTTACTATCATCTCCTACCTTTTCAATGAGACTTGTAAGACATAACCCAACTCGAGTCTCATTAGACCATGCATGCTGTTGAGTAGGGAAGATTAAGTCGACTTGTAGGTGTTGTACAATCTAATCAATTCGGCTCCGGGACCCAAACTTTCCTAGGATTGTAAGATATAACCCAACTCAATCCATCACAACAATAATTGCTTGCTTATAATTTGAGAACATGTTTGTATGATCATATCCCATGATTCCCCTATGATCCCATGACACCCTAGTGCCTTTAATCAATTGTTTGCACCCCTTTAATTCATCTTGCTTGTTTATTTTCATTGTTATTCTAGTTTAGCAACCTTTTACATCAACCCAATTTGTGACACCCCTTAGACACCACTAATTACAATAGAAATCTCATTTCAACTCCCGTCCCTTGGGATCCGACCTTTACTTGCCTCTTTACTAATTGTAGAGTTGCTTGTTAAGCTATAAATTGTGTTTTGATTCGACCGTGACCAACGACCACATCTATCTATTTGTGAATACGAAACGGACCGATCAAAAATGGCGCCGTTGCCGGGGACGGTGTTTGTTTGATTTAGATTTCCTTTTTGTTATTAGTTGTGTCTTTCTTCACCTTGAGGAAGTAAAAATCCTCAAGGTTTGTTCTAATCATTTTTCGAGTTGTTTGATATTTTGCGAGATGGATTTCATAGACTGTTTTGTAGAGGACCACTTGAGTATCCCCTACTTCAAGGATCCCATGCAAGCATTAGAAGCCTTAGAAGCAAGTGAGGCTAAGAGCATGTATTGGGAGTTGGAGGTGGATCTCTTCGAGGCCGCTCTAGCTAACAAGGAACTTACTCATGCACAATCCGAGTTGGTGCATAATATTCTAGTGGAAGCATGTCAACCCGTAGAGGATGAGCAATCCATCCTAGAGGATATTTTGCAAACTCAAGAGCAAGAGGAACCCATCATGGGATTTGAATATGATGAGGTTGATGAAAGTGAAGTTGAGTATGCTATGAGAATGGAATGTCTAATGGAGATGGAGCAAATTCTCAATGAAACTCCAAAGGAAGAAAGTAAGGTACAAACTCCTACTTTGAAACCCCTTCCCCCAAATTTGAAATATGCTTACCTTGATGAATCAAAGACCAAACCCGTGATTGTTAATGATAGACTTGATGATGACCAATTGGGAAAATTGCTTAATGTGTTGAAACAACATGAGAAGGCTATAGGTTATAGTCTAGATGACCTTAAGGGGATAAGTCCCGACTTTTCCATGCATAGAATTCATCTAGAGGACGACCATAGACCTACCATTCAACCCCAAAGAAGATTGAACCCCCACATGCAAGAAGTTGTCAAAGGAGAGGTCATGAAATTACTTGATGCGGGAATCATATATCCCATATCGGATTCTTTGTGGGTTAGCCCCGTTCAAGTGGTACCTAAGAAAGGAGGTACCATGGTAGTGACAAATGAAAAGAATGAATTAATACCCACAAGACTTATCACCGGTTGGCGTATGTGCATTGACTACCGGAAATTAAACTCCGCAACAAGAAAAGATCACTTCCCCTTACCATTCATTGACCAAATGCTTGAGAGGTTAGCCTCTAACAAATTCTTTTGTTACCTTGACGGGTATTCGGGATTCTTCCAAATCCCTATACACCCGGATGACCAACATAAGACCACCTTCACGTGCCCTTATGGTACTTTTGCATATAGGAGGATGCCTTTTGGATTATGTAATGCCCCCGCTACTTTCCAAAGATGCATGATGAGTGTCTTCTCCGATTACCTAGAGACCATAATGGAAGTTTTTATGGATGATTTTAGTGTTTATGGAAAGGACTTTGACTCATGCTTGCATAATATTTCTCTTGTATTGCAAAAATGTGAAGATGTTAGTCTTGTTCTAAATTGGGAAAAGTGTCATTTCATGGTCAATGAAGGAATTGTTTTGGGTCACTTGATTTCGGAAAAGGGCATCGAGGTCGATAAAGCTAAAGTTGAGGTGATAGAGAAACTCCCACCTCCCGTGAATGTTAGAGGAGTGAGAAGTTTTCTCGGTCACGCGGGTTTTTATCGTCGTTTCATAAAAGATTTTTCGAAAATAGCAAAACCCCTCACTCAACTTTTGCTTAAAGATGCCCAATTCCAATTTACTAACGAGTGTGTTGAAGCTTTTAATAGAATCAAAGAAGCATTAATCTCGGCACCAATCATTCAACCCCCGAATTGGGAGTTACCTTTCGAGATTATGTGTGATGCTAGCAACTACGCCGTTGGAGCGGTTCTTGGCCAACGGGTAGGGAGAGCTCTTCATGCCATCTATTACATAATCAAAACCCTCGACCCTTCTCAAGTAAATTATGATACAACCGAAAAGGAGCTTCTTGCCATTGTATATGCTTTGGACAAATTCCGTTCCTACTTGCTTGGATCCAAGGTGATTGTATTTTCGGATCACCGTGCTCTTCGACATCTCTTGATAAAGAAGGAGGCAAAACCAAGATTGTTGAGATGGATTTTGCTTCTTCAAGAATTTGATTTGGAAATAAGAGACAAGAAAGGAGCCGAGAATGTAGTGGCGGATCACTTGTCAAGAATCCGGTTTCATGATGAAAATGGAGAAACCCCGATCAATGACTCATTTCCCGACGATATTTTGATGGCTATTCAAACACAACTTGAAAGGCACATTACCCCATGGTTTGCCGATTATGCCAATTATATTGTTGGAAAAGTGCTCCCTCCAAACTTGAACCACAACCAAAGGAAGAGATTCCTATTCGAAGTGAAGAGGTACTTTTGGGATGACCCAAACCTCTACAAGGAGTGTAGTGATGGGCTCTACCGGAGATGCATCCCTCAATGGGAAATCCAAGGAATCTTGGAAGGATGTCATTCATCACCCTACGGTGGGCACCATGGAGCAAGAAGAACCGTTGTAAAAATCCTCCAATCGGGCTTCTATTGGCCTACAATGTTTCAAGATACAAGAAAGTTCATCATTCATTGCGATGCTTGTCAAAGAACGGGGAATATATCTTGGAAGAACGAAATGCCACAAAGAGGCATCCTAGAGGTAGAAATCTTCGATGTTTGGGGAATTGACTACCAAGGGCCCTTTGTGACATCCAATGGGAACAAGTACATCCTTGTGGCCGTCGATTATGTCTCAAAGTGGGTGGAGGCAATTGCCACCCCAAATGATGATGCGAAAACGGTCACCAAGCTTTTCAAGAAGATAATTTTCCCAAGATTTGGAGTTCCTAGAGCAATCATTAGTGATGGAGGAACACATTTCCATGAGAAAAAGCTTGCATCCCTTTTGACCAAATATGGTGTTCAACATCGAACCGGCTTGGGGTATCATCCTCAAACAAGCGGTCAAGTGGAAATTTCAAATAGAGAGATCAAGCAAATCCTTGAAAAAGTTGTGAACAAGACTCGGAAAGATTGGAGCACAAAGCTTGATGATGCTCTTTGGGCTTATAGGACGGCCTACAAGACTCCCATAGGAGCCTCCCCTACAAACTTGTATATGGAAAAGCATGTCATTTGCCAATTGAATTGGAGTATAAAGCTTATTGGGCAATCCGAGCACTCAATCTTGATCTCAAATTGAGCGGTCAAAGAAGGATGATTCAAATCCAAGAGTTGGAAGAATTCCGACTACAATCCTATGAGAATGCAAAGATTTATAAAGAAAGAACAAAATTACTTCATGACAAAAGAATTCGACAAAAGGCCTTGCACAAGGGAGACAAAGTCCTTCTATTCAATTCCCGCTACCGACTCTTTCCGGGAAAGTTGAACTCTAGATGGATGGGTCCTTATGTGATAACCGAAGTTGGGAAATATGGAGATTTCGAACTCAAGGCCGAAGATGGAAGCAAGTTCAAGGTAAATGGTCAAAGGTTGAAGCCATACTATGAAGGAGCATTCATTGGAGAGGTCGAGGCTACCTACCTCGGGCCTCCTCCCCCTTGAAAGGACCATCTAAGGGAGAGTTTGGTGGAGTCCTCCCTAAACCACCACTTGTAAATATACTAACCCTCTAACTTGTATTTATTTATTGCATTTGTTTTAATAATAGCATAAACTCTTTTCATGAGCGTAAGTGAGGGAGGGTTTCTAATAATTTCTGAATGAAGGAAGGAACAAATGCCCGAGTGTGGGGACGCATGAAAGAAAGGAGAAAAAGTCAAAATTCGCTGCGTGAATCCGTGCGGATTCCAGAGAATCCGGCCGTCTTGTCAGAATCCGGGCGTATAGGGGAGAAACCGCACGTCCAGCCTACGCCGAGAAATTGAAGATTTCTGGGACCGAGGTCGAATCCGAGCGCGGCTGTGAAGAATCCGTGCGTCTTGAGGAATCCGGCCGGATCTGAAGAAAGACGCCCGTCTTTTCACCTATGCATTTCAAAGAAAAATCTCTGTACTGGAATCCGCCCGTCTTCTCAAAAAGACGCCCGTCCCATCTTGAAAGAATCCAAGCGTCTTCTGCTCGGGACGCCCGTCTTATGGCGTCAAAAATTTTGGGATTTTACTCTGTGGCAGAATCCGGGCGTATTGCCCAGAATCCGCCCGTCCCGTGAAAAGAGAATCCGAGCGTCTTCTCTTTAAATCCGCTCGTCTTCTCGTTATTTTTCAACCCGACTTCTTCCAATTAAATTACCACCCCACCACACATACTTTGACACATCACTATTCCTTCCACTTACCCTATAAAACCCACCTCCTTATGACTCCCATACATATCCAAATCACTCTCTTTACCCTCAAAATTAAAAATCCCCAATTTTCTAGGGTTTCCAATTCTCAATCAACAAGGAACATCCTTAGCAAATCTTCAAATCAAAAGAACCCAACAAAAGAAGCAAGAATGGCACCAAGGAGATCCTCCTTTAGAAGTTCAAGAAGACCAAGGATGGTGGGAAGTTCCTCTACCTCACATCTCAACACCATTAGAAGGGAACATGTAGAGATTGTAGATCTCACAAGGCTCGATGATTTCTCGAATGTGGAATTCCTTGATGATGTGCAGCGATTGGTCTTCCACCGACTCTTAAGTAAGAATATTCTTCCCACTAAATTTCTTTGTCATGATACCTTAAGAAAGCTTGGAATTTTTCACCAAGTAGAAGCACTCTTTGAGGTTTTTGGTCTTTCGACTCTCTTTCGCATGTATAAACCAACCTATCTGTCCCTTGTGCTAGAATTCTTAAGCTTTTTGAAGATCACAACCGTAAACAAAGTGATATGCATAGAGTTTCGGTTGGAAAATGTTTCTAGGATGATGATCCTTGTCGAGTTTGCCAATGTGTTCGGACTTGATGTTTCGCCTACCCGAACATCAAAGCCCAAAAAGTATAATGTTGCACCATTGTGGAGGGCCATGACGGGCCAGGATTTCATTCTTACCAAAGAGTGTCTTGCTTTTCACATCCAAAACCCGATCTTGAGGCTTACATATCGATTTCTTTCGGGTACTCTTTTCGCCCGCCGAGATCCGGCCATTGTCAACCAATTGGACCTTGTATTTATGGAATCATACCTCAGCATTCAAGGGAGATATAGGTATCACTTCAACGCACCTCTAGTTTTGCTAGAGAAGTGGGCAAGGTTTAGAAATGGGGATGATGATGGAATGAAGCACATAGTGAATGGTGGACTCATAACTAGACTTGCAAAGCACTTCAACCCAAGGTTCAATGAGAACAATGAGTACACTCCACTTACGGGAGGAACAAGAATTAATGAAGATCTACTTGTCGTCCAACACCATTGGATAACCCTTGAGGGGGTTGATAAGAGGATAAAGTGGTTGACAAAAGGGAGCGATCCACTCTATCTCCCAATAACCGATCTACCACGGGTCTCCCCAAGAAGAGGAAGCTTGTCCCCAATGCCCTCCTACCTCATCCCAAGTCAAACAAGGCAAACTCCACCTCCACAAAATCCACCACCACAACAAGAACAACAAACTCAAAATGAGAAGATAAAAGTGCCTCCTTACCCCTTTCCCTACCAACCATATAACCATCCAAATCCCTTCATCCTCCCCCGTGACGACTTTGTCACGGGAATTTTGCAAGATTTACACTACCGTCAATATGAGACCTCCGTGGATACTTATTATGCTCTTTACCCCCAATACTATGAGATGGCTCAAAAAGGACGGATTAGTGAGGAAGGAGCTTTCCCCTCATGGGCTCAAATGGAATTGCTCTTTCCCAACTCGGAGAAGGCTAATGAAGGGGCGAACGGTCGCAAAGGGGAAGAAAGTGGGGATTCTTGTGGAGGTGATACGGTGAAGCTTGAGAGTGAAGATGAATTCATGGATCCAAGTTTAAGTGAGGCTTCAAAGGATATTTGGGATAGCGATATAGAGGAAGATGATGCGGATGCCTAGGAGACTACTTCATCACTAGGTGGAACAAGCATGAGCGGCCACCTAAGTTCAAGTGAAGTTCTCTCATCTCTTCTCTTTATCTTTATTTTTCATGAAAAGAAGTTTGTGTCTTGTCTCTTTGTATATCATTGTTGGTTTAGTCCTAGCAACATCAAAGGACTCACACCTCGGTACCATTGAGGTGTTCTTATTGTTCCCATTTGTAAAATCCAAAATGACAAACTAGTTTCATGCATAGCATAGTGTGTGCATGAACTATACCCATCCTTGGACATTAGCAATAGTGTCTCACTCGGTTTGGGGAAGTTAATGCATACACAACGGGAGGTAATCTAAATTATCCTCTCCGTCATAACAAAAACCATGCATCATGTAGTGTAGCTTAGTATAGAATTGCATTTAGTATAGAAATCCATCATCTTTGCATAATTTCCATCATTTTGGCCATTGAGGACAATTCCCATATTAGTGTGGGGATGGGAATTCTAACATTTAACTCTTATTCAAAAACCCATAAAAATTGAAAAATTTCAAAAATCATAAAAATTGAAAAAAAATTGAAAACCCAAAAACAAGTTCATTTCCTTTGTATATATTGTCTTGTATATATTGTGTTTGTTTTATCCTTGTTCACATTGATTGACTACGCCACATCCGAGACATGAGGATATTGAAGACCGCATGGTATGATCTTTCCAATCTCCTTTTTCCTCTTTATGTTAATGACTATGTGGCTTTATTTTGATTGATGCGGTATAACAATGTGAACTTAGGACTTGCACTTAGATTATATGTCATATTAGTTGGTAGAATCATATGCATTAGGATGTTTATATGTTAGTTGCATCATGGCATGTAGTTGCATGTTAGAAAAATTTTGCGAAACCATCTACTTGGGAAACTTGACAAGTGTATATAGGCCCTAGTAGATGCTTTTTCTTCTTAAGACTTTGCTTGTTAGAATACTTGTAAAACACCCTAGGATGTGTCATGCTAGTATCCTTTGACCCATGGATTAAGGCCGAGTCAAGAGTACCTTGTGGTGTGATAACTCCTTGGCTACCGTTTATTCTAAGGTGACCCTTGAAACCATGCATACATCCATCATCCATGTTCTACCATATATTTTTGTCATCAAAGGGAATGGGCACAAAAAGAAATCAATTTGAGTTCAATGAAATGAAAAGTGAAAGAAAGTTTGCAAAAATGCATCAAAAGAAAAGAGGAGCAAAAATAGACTCCTAAGCTTCAAATACAAGGCACCCTCGTTACTAATTGGGGTGACTTTGAAAATGTTCAAAGAAATGCAAAAAGTTGTCAAGTATTGAAATGCCAAAAATCAAAAAGAAATGGCAAAGAAAGTGTTCTCAAATGTCAAATGCCACAAGAAATTGGGGGGAAAAACAAAAACAAAAGCAAACTCCCAAAGTGAAACTCAAATATCTATTGATCCCTTTATCCATCATATCCATTTTTGTGCATGGTAGAGAGGGGACGACCCTTCTTCTTGTCTAGGCAAGAGGGGGAATTCCGCGATCCTCCAGTGTTTCTAACACCATAGGGAGTCTACTCTTGACAAAAGCATTTAACGATTGAGGACAAAGGTACCCTAGCTTGACACAATTTGGAGGTGATTTATTGGTATCCTTCTAGGCTTAGTAGTTTGAAGAAATTGCATCTATGAAGGATTGTGTACCCTTGAATTGCTTCCCTTGTAGATAATTTCCGCCACTTGATGAGGGAGTGGCTATTCTTTTTGTAGATGCATCCATTATATGTTTTTGTGTGCTTAATGTTTGGATGTGTCGCCATTTTGGCAAGACCCGCCTTGCCTTGCAAGAAGGCATCCTACCTCATGGTTGTCTTGTTGTGAGTTGAAGGGGCGGAGTGAGACCCGCTAATTGTCTCATACCGGCTATATTATTAGGATAGGTTAGTATTGGTCCTAGTCTTAGTCACCTCTTTACTCGGGACGAGCAAAGGTTCGGTTTGGGGATATTTGATGTGACCATAATTGGCGCATATTTAGCCCCCGAATTACCCTTGTTTCCATGCTTTTTAGTGCTTATTTGGGTCATTTCTTATCTTTAGTTCTTTGTTTTGCATATTCTTTGAGATTTTGATCCCTTGGTAGGAAAGGAGTAAGAATCTTGCATTTTCATGGCAAATCAAGACTAAATTGATCAAATTCAATGACCAAGCATCAAGGAGGGACAAGATTAGAAGGCCTTTGTACATATCATAGTAGAAGAGCAATGTTGAGAAAGGATCCTTGAGTCCCCAAGGAAATCCCCAAGGAATTTATGAAGAAAAGGGAAGAAAAGAAGAAGTTACCACGCTGACTGACAATCCGAGCGGATTGTCAACAATCCGCCCGTCCTGCCCTTGCACAATCCGAGCGTCCCAGCTGAATCCGCTCGGATTCCCCTCAAAGAATCCGCCCGGATTCCCCAGAATCCGCTCGGATTCCATCGACCAAATCCGGCCGTCCCGACCTTAATCCGCCCGGATTCCTTCACAAAGACGGGTTGTCTTCTTCAAGCTACGAAAAGAGAAGCCCTTCTCTCCAAAAATACCGGCTTCTCCTTGCTCTACTTAAAAGTGTAATTACTAGTTTAGCCCTTAGTTAACCCTAATGCATCCTTCCTAATTTTCACTATAAATACCCCATTAGTCTAATTAGAGGAGCATGTTCTTCTTATCAATAATTAGTGTAGTTAATATCAATCAAATCTCTCTTCAATATTGTAATCAAGTATTAATCAAGTTTTAATCCAAGTTTTAGTTCTTTAATCTCTTTTGTTCATCCTTTATTTTGGGTAATTGAAGATTATTTGGGTTATTATTGGGAGATTGACAACCTCTCAATCTAGCATTCAAGTACTTCTATTATTCTTGCTTTATTATTGGAATCATTAGTAGGTATAATCTCTTAATCCCTTTTTAATTATTGTTAATTACTTTTATTTATTCATCATGTTTCATATTGTTGGTATGATTGACAACCTTGCTAGCATGATCAACATGATAATGAGTGAGTAGTCTCTTAGCTAGGGTTAATGGGTGATTAGGGGAAACCAACATGGGGAATGATTCATGCTTAAATTAATATGCTTTCATATCTTATTTGCTTGCTTGTTTTGATCTCAACTCATGCACATGTTATATTTGATGAAATGCTAAGCCTATGAATCCTTGCATTTACTATCATCTCCTACCTTTTCAATGAGACTTGTAAGACATAACCCAACTCGAGTCTCATTAGACCATGCATGTTGTTGAGTAGGGAAGATTAAGTCGACTTGTAGGTGTTGTACAATCTAATCGATTCGGCTCCGGGACCCAAACTTTCCTAGGATTGTAAGATATAACCCAACTCAATCCATCACAACAATAATTGCTTGCTTATAATTTGAGAACATGTTTGTATGATCATATCCCATGATTCCCCTATGATCCCATGACACCCTAGTGCCTTTAATCAATTGTTTACACCCCTTTAATTCATCTTGCTTGTTTATTTTCATTGTTATTCTAGTTTAGCAACCTTTTACATCAACCCAATTTGTGACACCCCTTAGACACCACTAATTACAATAGAAATCTCATTTCAACTCCCGTCCCTTGGGATCCGACCTTTACTTGCCTCTTTACTAATTGTAGAGTTGCTTGTTAAGCTATAAATTGTGTTTTGATTCGACCGTGACCAACGACCACATCTATCTATTTGTGAATACGAAACGGACCGATCAGTTTATATAATTCATTAAACATTACATTAATGAAATGTTCTTTGATTGGAGTTTTGAAACACTACCTCGGGAAACCGAGATGGTAACGCTCCAATTATCTTGGCCGGATAGTTGAGGTGTTACAGGGGCACTTGGTATGTAAACATAAGAAAGGTTCCTTATTTTATCAATGTGGGACAAAGTACTCTAGCATTTCCAACATTCCCCCACAAATGCGTAAAGTAAACAAAAAACAATCTGACGCAACATCTAACAAGGATCAGTGCTTAAATGCTAATATCTTTCGATTTGAATTAACACGTAGTGCTAACCAAATGTACTCAGCTATTGAAGTGAAACTAGTCTTGAACTTCACAGCATAAGCCCAATTTGGCAACACGCGCTTCATCTAAAACCAAACGAGTTCCTGCGATTATCAACAAAAAGTTTTGGCCTTCATTACCTTGAATTTCTAAAGAGTGCTCTAGAAAGACTTGCCTAAGGTCTTTCATAGAAGGAGGCCAATCCTTCACTCTCTCGTAGGTGACCCATCAAGTCTATCACATAGACCACCCAAAACAGGGCTATGAAGTCATTAAGAGCATTATAAGCTCATCCTCACAACAATAAACGGTGGATTCGACAAGTCCTTCTCAATAGGACCACCCAAAACCTGGGCTTCAAATCCATTAAGAGCCTAAGCTCAACCTCACAGCGCGCGTCATAGGAATGGAAAAGTGCGCAGAAATATGAGTCTTTCATGGCTTCGTTTGACCACCTCATCCGGTTTTACCCAGACCGGGTTTCCACTATGAATTCCTCAACCAACCATAGGCTTAAGCCCCATTCCCCTCGACGTCTCAATGACCACCTTTCGGTTAAGTCCTTTTATCAACGGATCTGCCAAGTTCCTCTCAGATCTTACGTATTCCAAGGAGAATACTCCATTCTCAATCAAGTTTCTCACAAACTTGTGCCTTATACGAATATGTCTTTTCTTACCATTGTAAGCATTATTATTCGCAACACTTATGGCGGCTTGAGAATCAAAATGTAGAGAGACAGGCGGTGTAGGACGCCCCCACGATGGAATATCAGCCAGTAAATTCCTCAACCATTCAACTTCTTGTCCTACAAGGTCAAGAGCAATAAATTCGGCCTCCATGATCGAACGAGCAATGCAAGTCTACTGAGCAGACTTCCAAGACACAGCTACTCCACTTAAAGTGAATATGAATCCACTTGTGGAACTTATCTCATCATTATCTGTGACCTAGTTCGCATCACAATATCCCTCCAAAACAGCAGGGAACCTCACGTAATGCAATCCATAGTGCCTCTAAGGTATCTCATCAACCTGTTAAGAGCGTTCCTATGATCATCACTAGGATTGTGAGTACATCGACTGAGTCTACTAACTGCATAAGCTATGTTAGGTCGAGTATAGTTCATCAAAAACATCAAACTCCCATTTATTTTAGCATACTCAGATTGAGAAACAGCCAAACCATTATGTTTCTTCAATTGAACACTAGCATCATAAGGAGTTCTTACTGGCGATACATCAAAACAATTAAATTTCTTTAAAATTTCTCAACATAGTGTGATTGTGATAAAGTGAAACCATTATTTTGTTTATTAACTTTAACACCCAAAATCACATCTACTTCACCAAGATTTTTCATGTCGAAATGAGAGGATAAGAAATTTTTAGTCTCATTTATGTGATTAATATGTGTACCCAAAATTAACATATCATCAAAATATAAGCAGATTATCACACAATCTGAATCAAAAATTTTAGTGTAAACACATGCATCATATCTGTTAACAATAAACCCAAAACTAAGAATAGTCTTATGAAATTTCTCATACCATTGCTTTGGTGCTTGCTTAAGTCCATACAACGATTTCTTAAGCTTACATACCTTGTGCTCTTGTCCTGGTGCCACAAAACCAGGCGGTTGCTCCATATAAATTTCCTCATTCAATTCACCATTTAAGAAAACTGTCTTTACATTTGTAACACCCCCTTCTTACTTAGCCAAGGTAATTAGGAAATGTTACCGTCTCGGTTTCCCGAGGCAGTGAAATCGGAATTACAATTAAGAAACTTTATTAAATAAATAACCAGTTTAGTTATTACAAACATAAACTAATGAATAAATGAAATACAACTCGTCTATGACTATGTCATCTACCTAGTGACTATGTACTCGACTCCAAAGTCCGTAGCGCAGCCCGAATCCCGATCACGTCAACAAGCAAACTTGTACTTAACCTACTCCCCATATGATCGGAAATATCATATGGATCGACTCTGGCCACCCCGGAAATAGGTGACAATTACACATACAATGTCGATTTCAATAAATAAAGTGTGACACAACTCAAAGTGTGTGAGTATGTAACATGACTATAACATGAATGAACCGATATCAAACAACCACCACCATGGTACCGAGACACGCCCAGACATACCGACAACCACACTAGTACCGGGACACGCCCAGACATACCAACAACCACAAACAGGTACCGAGACATGCCCAGATGTACCGGGTCTGGAAGCGAACCGGATCCCCTGCCAGACGTCGTGTCTCAACCACACGAGTCCCTCCGTAACTCAAGTCATTAATGTGCACATCTCTCTTGGAGTGGGAAGCTCCAAGAGGCGATCCGAGCGTGAAACGGTCTCCGAACCTGTAGAATGAACGTATTATTACAGTCACGTGCAAGCACCGGAAACTCCATAGGGTAAGTCTCATGTAAAACTGTTTTACAACAAGACATTGTAAAACCATTCACAAATTACCTTGATGCCCTTCCACCCAAACATGGATGATGGTAAGTACTGGGAGTAGAAGTTATTTTTATGGGGCTAATTATGTAAACTAGTACATTATTTTACAATAACAACTGTGTAAAACCATTTTACATAAGAATGGTTAAACTCGATAGTAGCCAAATATAATATATGCCACAATAAGTCGCAAGTAAGATAATCGCACAATAACTTTCTGGTCAAACCAAACTTTAAACATTTCACGATTTAACCAATTAAAAGCGTAATAGAATTAGCTTGACTATAAATTTATTGTGATACAATCTTATACGAGTACAAGACCTTGTGAAGATGGCAAGAGTAGAAAATCCTTGACGAATAACTAGGAAATTATGAGCTTGACTAAATAAGAAATAACAAAATGAGCTTCAATGTCTATGAGCTGATTAGTTGGTTGCATCGTTTCTCTCACTAGAATCATCATCCCTGTGCCCACTGCAACAGTAGAAATGATACAGCTTAACACGGCCACAACACCTGTGAAGCCAGGATCGAACAACAGGTTAAATATTGGTAAACGACAACTGCAGCTTAGTAAATAGGCAGGGCAGTGTTGGAGAATATGAGGACCATGTGCAGTATTTTACAAACGAGTCCCCGATGAATGAAAACATTTCAAAACTAATACAACCTTTTCATGGGAAAAATAAAGTTATCCACCGGTACTTATCTCGTGAACTTTTATCCAAACAGTGTGGGTTTTTTTTCCCTTTCGTTCTCATTCTCATTTTTTGGGTAGAGATTTTGGTTAGGTAAATGAAGAATCACAATGCATGAAATAGTTGACGGAGAAGGCAGAACCAAACTTGGGAATGGACGATCTAATGAGGGATTTAAGTAAATGATGAGTTGATGCAAGTAAAAAAATGCAGGTTTGAACACTGGCAACGCTGATATGAGCAACACACCAAACCGGGATCCAAACACATTTTACTGATAATTATAGATATAATTATATATATGAGTCCCCTAATGTTATGGAACCTTGTGTAGCAGAACGGGTTGAAATTGAACACCCATATAGGCACAGTAAAAATTACCAAGGTAATTGACAGAAGACTGCACTGAAAACAACTCCAATGTGAAATGGTTTGGCTCTGATTGTAATTTGATTTCATCAGAATAAAGTGCTTCCGTTCTTCCTTTTGTACTACAGTCCTATAGCTTTTTTGTTTCAGATAAGCTATCAACCACAATATTAAATTTGGGTTGGAACGTGGTTGTGAATTTTTTTTTTTTTTTAAGGTTTCCACGACCCCATTTTGAGACGATAACAGGGAGTTTATAATGCAGTAAATAAGGTTTAGGCTGCGACGACAAATTCAATTATCACAACAAAGAGCGATATATAATATACCATGCTAAGCAGCTATGAGCTAACACCACCAATAATCACTTCAATAGTTCAATGCCTCAAAGGCTCCTAACTTCGGCGGGGTAAGGGGGCAGGGTGTATGAACCAAAGAGGTGGTTTTCAAATATCCCATAGTGAAAATTGCATCAAAAATTGCATTAACCAACCTTTACTTCATAGCGTAAGAAACACAGAGAACATATGGTTGGTTGTGGTAATTTTAATCATCGAATACTCTTTTATGTACACAGTGAACAAAACCAAAGGGATGGGGAAGTGACCATGTCCAGAAACCTAACCATGTCCAAAAACCCAGTAAACTAAATATTTCCAACAGCGAGCCTTGTATGGACAGTCTAACACCAGCGCAAATATATCAGCGTCTCGTATAAGTTTTTTTGAATTCTAAAAGTAATATCAATTTCGATATAAAAATTGTAAAACCCGGATAGAGGAAGATACAGAATCAACACAGCATTGACTATCAATCAATCTGTCTACAATTTTGAAATTTAACATTCTATTTCATCATCTACTCAATTGGTGAATCCACTAATCATTTTCGACTGTATTCAACTTTATACTATAACTACAATTAGCTCAGCTATTATACAGGTACATAAAGAAAAAACTTACTTGCATCGAACTATGACCAAGGTCGGCTTCAACGCCTTGGGCCCATTTCTGAGGCCTCGCTTGTACTTTGAAATCTGTATAAAATATAGCGATTCAACATAAATATTACTTCCTCATAACATTTTAATGCCAATAAATCAAACAACAAATTTTAAAAAAATAAGGGCAAAATTGAAGAAGAATAATAATAAAAGGAATACCTTTTTCTTGGGTACAGCCATGAGGTCCATGGAACCAAGATGAGAGGAAAAGGCAGGAAGTTCGGGGCGAAAGCCGGTATCAGGTTCAGGAATAGACAAAGTAGGAGAAGAAATAGGTTGAATGGAGTAATTGAATTGTGGACAAGGCCCTCGGGAACTGCGTCCGAGGGATCCACACCTGACATAATCGACTCGAGGTTCTTTCGAATCGAATTAAGACATATTAGAGTCGCCACCAAGTTTTTTGGGAACTTGGAACCGTTCAAGTCAACTTTACACCTTTCATCGAAAAGCATAAAGCCAATCGACTACGAGTGATTAAAGATAAAGACTTGTACCCTATATCACTCGATTTGAATGACTCTCGTAATCCAATGGTATTTAGACGGATCCACAAACCATAGATCTTGAGTAAGGGGTGAGGGTACGTGTTGGGAAGCCCATAAGGACACCCAACCCCGCCCGTCGATAACGGCCTCTACTAAGTCAAGTGTCGGATTTCAAACAAGGTCATAGCTACTACGATGTATGATATGCAAACGTTGTTTTAACCCTATCATGTGACAACAATTTCTATGTCGTTTTAGATGCAACTAAACTAACTTTGTCAAAGTTGTAACTTAGCATGTGGGTTGATTGATCTAACAACATGTAAAGCAAACAAACAAGGCTTAAGGGGGAATGGGGGAGCCGTTGGGATCTACCTATTACAACCCAGGCATTTCATGCCGACACAACAACAAATTAAAGATACAACTCGATCTAAATACAATTGCTACATACAACTCAAAACACGACACAAAACACACGGCCATTGGGCCTTGAAAACCGTGCACATGGGGGAGGTGACTCACGGCCTACATGACACATGGCCGTGGGTCCCTCCTCGTATTGCGTGCTCTCACTTAATCCCATCGAATTAGACATTGGGCTACGCACCAAAGCATGCATTAGCATAAACCGGGCCATGTTGCTTTAAACAACATGCGGTTTACTACGCTCCTACAAGCATTGGGAACAACCGTCTAACCAAATAAAACTAAGGTTTTTAGAAAAGGTTTTGACTCAAAAAGGAGAACTAATTACAAATAGATTACAAAACGTGACTCAAAGAAACATAAATTAATTACAAGTGATAAAACAAATAAAGAACGAACGATGCAAAAACAAACGAAATAGGAAAGGCCAAACACACGGCCAAACACACGGCCAACCACGGCCCAACCAAAGCCAACCTAGTTCCTAAGTTAGATTTATTGATTAGATCGAATGATTGCGAAAAGGAATCGAAAACAAGTTAGAAAACGAGTTAAAAACGATGTTGATTGATTGTCGCGCAAGGGTGCATTCTACACGGCCTAAAGGGTCCAATTAGGTTAAATTCGCTAATTAATTTAACTCATCGAGTGTCAATAAGAAGGTGCTAATCACGCACTCTTATACTAGCGAGAAATTAGGTGAAAGAGATAGATGCATTCAATTATTTACAAAAATCGTCGATTGATTTTATAACTTACGTCGAAGCCACCTAAAGTGTCTAATTAGATTATTAAATCGATTTAAAGTCATCTAATTACGTCATAGGTTAACAATCAGAAGTTAAACTAACATGCAACGGGTCCTAAGGTCCATCGATTTGGCCGAAACAAAGAAGAGGGTCGAAAGCGAAGATCGAAGTTAGATAACTTGTTTTATTTATGCCCTACCTTGAACACGAGGATATGTAAATGAGACGGGGGTGTACGACCGACAGAAGGAGCGGTTTCTTTTCCCATCTCAAGTCAACGCGGGTGTTCATGGTGGTACTTTAACTCATACTCGGACTAACTAGTTTCGTAGTTAATTTAAAACAAACGATAATTAAAACGAAAAACAAACAAAAAAAGACAATAAAAAAAGGCAAAAAAACGAAATAAAAAGAGAGAAGAGAAGGGGATTTGATGCACCCTCAACCTACATGTATCGTTGACACCGTCTTGGGTCGTAATCGATGGTAGATCTTATCTCGAGAGGCCGTCGTCGACGAAGTAACAAAGCAACACGCGTTTTGGAAAGTTTCTGGACAGCAGTTTTAAAACAGTGATATCTCCCTCGTTTCACGACGAAAATTCGATCCGAAAGATGTTTTGGAAACTAGAAAGAGAGGAGAACAAGGATCTTAAAGAGACCCCGGCTCGTTTTGGGTTATTGGGCACGAAAAACGAGCACAAACAGAACTGGACAGACAAGAGTAAACCGCGAAAACAGAGTGTTATTTCACTCTGTTTTTCGAGGGATCTCGTGTGCTCTCAAGGTCAATTCGGCTCGTAAATCTTTGTCTAATGTGTAGATAGATGTTATGTGGTTAATTAGGAACAAGAAACTCGAATTTTTATGGTGATTTGATGGAGGAACGAAAGGGTTTTCGAAGGAGACACACAAACAGTTTCAGTTTGTGTGTCGGTTTTGTTTAGGGTTTTTGGAGGATGTTTAGGGTTTGTTTCTGAGGTTTAAAGCTTGTGGGTGATGGTTGGATGTATGGAGAACTTAGAGGAATGATTGTATGGTGAAGGGGTGGTATTTATAAGGGTTTAAAATAGGTTAAAAGGGAGGAGAGGCAAATCAGGCTCAATGAACATAGCTGCTGTCCATCGGTTTTGGGAGGGGTTTCTAGGGTTCGTTTTGGGGGATTTCTTGGTGATCAAGCTAGGATAATATGGGTAGGATACTAGGGTATGGGTTAGGGTTAATGGGTACGGGTCTTGGTAGTGTTTGAAGCGGGTTTGGGCTCGGGAATTGGCTCGCAAAACAGGGGACTGTTTGCGGTTTGGGTGCGGGCTGCTTGTGGTTGGTTTTGAACGAGAATTTGGGCCATGGTATGGGGGTTCGAACATGGGTTGATGGGTATTGGTATAGGTGGGTTAGTGTACTCGAGATTCGTGCCAATTCGCAAAGGAAACGGGCTTAAAAACCGAGCTAAAATCGAGCTCAAAACACACGATGCAAAACGAGTTTTTCGCTTTTAAAATTGATTTTTCAAACCAATTAACAAATTGAAATAAATGACTTTTCAAATCAAATATACTTATAAAATGATTTTTCAAATCAAATATTTATTTTATTTTCAATAAAATAACTTAAGAAAATAAATTCAAAATAAAGCTTTAATTTAAATATCATTTAAACTAAATAAAAATGAATTCACTCAAAAAACACATTAATTTTAAATATCATTTAAAATAACAAAATGAACCCACTAAAAACATTAATTCAAATATCATTTAAATTAACAGAATGAATTCACTAAAAACGTTAATTTAAATATCATTTAAATTAATAAAATACTTCATCGACGACGCCCATTCTACCTCGTAAAACGAGCTCCAAATAATGACAATGACAACTAAAGAATACATGTGTCCTATCATCATCGGGTGTTTGTCGGGTTCTCTATAAATTCCAATATCGACGGATACGGGTATCTACAGAGCCCCCACTTTGACCGAGGCTTGGACAAGGCGAAAGTCAAAGTATACCCCAGTCCCTTTCGACCCGCGAGGATTCTTCGGTCGTTTATAGTCCATTAGACTTGCGTATATAAGCTCGCCAGCCATAAGAAGAGATCATACCCGAAACTTCGTTGGGGATTAACTCTTGCTTATGTTGCGTCGAATTATCATTGTTGGTCATCGACCCATGAACTGCATAAAAGGTGGGTTGAGCCTTATCCTTAGGCGCCTACGTATCCGTTTCTGACGGAATCAAACCCGCGTCGTAGTTCGGCAACTGCTGACACATGCCCAAAGTTTATCATCTGCCGGCGTATGTCCAAAATTCATCATCTACCGACATTGGCCCAAGATTTATCATCTGCACGGCACTTGTCTAAATGGGACGGGGACTTTCCGAGGAGGTTGCCGTCGCTTTCATCATTTGCTTTCAGCTAAGGAATTCTTCCATTTCATACTCTTGTAATTGAATTGAATTCGAGTGGATGTCATCCATTTCATCTTGATAATGGTCTCTCGAAGCCAACGGCATCGAGCCCCGATTCTGAATGGCTCTAAAGTCGAAGACTTTAGAGCCCCCAGTTGAAGCATATCCTGCTACATTTGAAACATAGAAAATGTACTAGCAATAATCATCACATAAGCACATTGGGATCATCGATCTTGGAATTGGATCATTTTGAAGTACTGGGTCATCGACCCGAAAATTGAATTTGAAAATTTTGAATGATTGGGTCATCGACCTGAAAATTGAATTTGAAAGACTGGGTCATCGACCCGAAATTTGAACATGTTGACAATTTTGAATTTGAAATGAACCATTTGGATGTTGGGTCGTCGACCCAAAAAGTTTTTGAAATTTTGAAATTTTGAAATTTTGAAATTTTGAATGTTGAAACTTAGTTTTTGAAATTTTGAAATTTTGAAATTTTGAATGTTGAAGCTTTTGATTGATGGGTGAGCATGAAATGCGACTCAGACATACTATATGATTCGTGAACGTGGGCGTAGCCCGCTACCGCAAAACAAAAAAAGAAAACAAAACCGTAAGTGTGCACGGGTTTTAGTTCAAATATTGACTTGCTGGGGGTAAAAATGTAAATTAGCCGTTCCGGCGCCAAAAGATGGCAAATGGGAATCACAAGGTCGTCGAACTTGGGATGGAGATATCGTATGGCATGGGCGTGCTCCCGAGGGCACACGGGAATCGAGATCACTTGGCATTGACAAGGTGGATTAAAATCACAGAGCAACAACGTTGGCTTCGCCCGACCCTAAACACAGACTGATCTTATGAAAGCACTTAGACATCACACATCACTCTTGTTGGGAACATTCTGTCACTCTTCTCCTCGCCTCCTTTCTTTTCAGCGAGTTTTCATCATTTCTTGCCACCGCCTTCTTTCTTTTCAGCGGGCTTTTACTATTTTTCTTCCACGCCTTCTTTCTTTTCAGCGGGTTTTTACTATTTTTCTTCCCAACACAAACCTACATCTATATGACTCGGCATCTTTGCCTAAACCGTTAGATAAAGCTCATTCCGAGACTTGACACTACTCATCTGAACCTATATCCTCATCCTAGCCTACGTCGAGTGCTAAGACTGAGAAGACTCCTAAGACTGACTCACAGGCGACAGGTGTGTGGAAACGGTTGGGCTCAAAGGCACACTCGGGCTCAGCCTTGGAAGGAAGACTTGGTCCTCGTTTAAGTGTAAAAGATAGGCTGGGCCCTCGGGAAGAAATGACGATTCCTCCTAAGAAGCGTGCTAGACAGAACACAACTACCCCTCCTCCACAGGAGCCTCGGTCACGTGACCCAAAAGGCAAAGGGAAAAAAGAAGATGTAGGAGCCTTCAACTCCGATCTATTATTTAGTACTACTACTTATTATTTGTTGCTAGCTGTTTTCTTTTTTTTTCTTTTGAAGGATGTAATGGGCATCGCCCGATCTTTAATAAGACTTACTATCTATTAAAATTCCCGCTTTCGCATAAAATTTCATTTTATTAAAAGAAGGGTCGGTTGTACTCTTTTAAAGAGCTGCCTACGTATCGTTATCAACGAATCAAACCGAGCTCGTAGTTCCACAAAACAAATGCGCTACAATTATCGCTTTATAACGCACAAAAAGCAAATAAGCAAAAGTGCCGCGGCCTAGACTCGCTCACGAGCACTGCAATTCAAAGTTTTATTTTATGACATTGAGAGTGAGTTCTACGGATAGTATTTCTTCGATTGATCCAAATTCGCTCGGATTTGCGAAGTCGTTTCCATCTAGATCTGTCGATCCCGACGGCGCCTCCCGATAATATCTTCTTTACCAAGTAAGGACCGCCCCGGTTCGGCTTGAATTTTCCCCTCGGGTCAATTGGTAGTAAAGCGCGCACAGACTTTAGGACCAAATCTCCATCTTTTATTCCTCGAGGTTTCACCTTTTTGTTAAATGCCCTTTGTATCCTTTTCTGATAGAGTTGAACATGATGCAGCGCATTTAATCGTCGCTCGTCGAGCATGACCAAGGAATCATACCTGGCTTGCAGCCGATCGCCTTCAGGACCCGACTTTCTAACAGATCCTTAAAGAAGGTACCTCTAATTCGACAGGCTGAACTGCTTCCATCCCATATGTCAAATAGAACGGAGTTGCTCCAGTGGCTGTGCGAATAGACGTTCTGTATCCCCACAGTGCGAATGGTATCTTTTCTGGCCATTCGCGGTAATTGTCGGTCATCTTTCTGAGAATCACAGTGATTGTCTTGTTGGCGGCTTCCACCGCCCCATTTGTTTGAGGTCGATATGGTGACGACTTGTGGTGTTTGATCTTGTACTTTTCGAGTATTACGGCAGTTTCAGCCTGGAAGTGAGTGCCATGATCGCTAATGAGCTCATGCGGCACCCCATATCTGCAAATGATTTCATTCTGAATGAACTTTGCTACCTGCTTTGCTTGTAGAACCTTGTATGACTTTACTTCTACCCACTTCGTGAAGTAATCGATGGCGACTAGCATGAAACAATGCCCACCTGTTCCAGATGGGTTAACCTTTCCAATAATGTCGATTCCCCATGTTGAGAAAGGCCATGGTGATGTCAAAGTATATAACAGTGATGGCGGCACATGCTGTATGTTTGCGAAGATTTGGCAATTATGGCAGTGCTTGACGTATTGGCGACAATCTGTCTCCATCGTGGTCCAATAATACCCTAATCTCATGATTTTACGAACCAGCATATGGGCATTCATGTGTGGGCCACACTCTCCGTCATGGACTTCTTCCATGACTTTTTTCGCAGTTGGTGAGTCTATGCATCGCAGAAGGACATTTTGCGCAGTCTTCTTGTACAACTGTCCGTCATTGGTTCTAACGAACTGAGCGGCTAGCATTCGAATAGCGCGCTTTCCGCGGTTATCCATGTCAGGTGGATACTCTCCTGATTCTTTAAATTTCAGAATAGCATGATACCAAGGTTCGGCCTCGGTTTCTTCTGTGTCTCCGATTACATTAACATAAGCAGGTGATGATCTTCGTTCGACACATATCGGCATAGTATCCATATGATCAGGTATGTTGATTAGAGCAGCTAATTTTGATAGTGCATCAAAAACCGGTTTTCGTCTCCGGGGAGGTGCACGTACTTGACCTCGGTGAACAATTTTTCTAGTTCTTCGATTTTCGCTTGGTATGGAGCCAAGCTATCACTTCGGGTTTTCCACGTCCCGGCCACTTGGTTGATTACTAGTGACGAGTCCCCATGTACTACAAGCTTTTTGATGCCTAACTCGAGAGCACCTTTGTGCAATCCAAGTAGGCATGCTTCATATTCAACCGCGTTATTAGTGACGTTAAAGTCCAACTTGATCGAAATAGGAACATGTTCACCTTCCGGTGAAATGAGTAGAACTCCTATCCTGTAACCCCTGTAGTTCGATGCTCCGTCGAAATAGAGGTCCCACGTATCATTGTCTATGTGAACTATATCTTCGTCGGAAACGACCACGTATCCGAACCTCGCTTTCTTCTATCGGGTTATCCGCCAGAAGTCTCAAACCGCCCTTCCCTTTATCACTTTCAGCGGTACATATTTTAGGTCGAACTCGGAAAGCATTAAAGTCCATCTTGACACTCTGCTCGTAATCGGTTTTTCAAACAAGTATTTGATTGGGTCCATCTTCGAGTGGATGCAAACACTATGATCGAGCATGTAGTGCCGTAATTTCTTTGTAGCCCATACTAAAGCCAAACATGTCTTTTCGAGCTGAGTATACTTGATTTCATACTCCAAGAACTTTTTACTAATGTAGTAAATCGCTCTTTCCTCTTTATCGACCGTCTGTGCCAAAGATTGCCCCCATTGCGATCCGTAATCGTAAGATACAACAACAAAGGGGTAACCCACCGTTGGTGGGCTGAGCACGGGAGGGGAGGATAGTATTTCTTTGATCTTATCGAACGCAGCTTGGCAGTGATCATCCCATACAACGTGTTCCCCGACCTTCAATTTCTTGAAAATTGGCTCGCATATCATAGTTAGCCTTGCCACGAACCGACTTATATATTGGATTCTTCCCAGGAAACCTCGAATTTCCTTCTCGGTTTTCGGGTGAGGCATTTCCATTATGGCCTTTATTTTCGATGGGTCCACCTCGATGCCACGGTGGCCAACGATGTGACCCAATAGTTTGCCGGATGTGACTCCGAATGCGCATTTTTGTGGATTCAACCTCATGTTATACTTGCGCAATCGTTCGAAGAATTTGCGTAATGTACCAAGGTGGTCATCACGCTCCTTTGACTTGACAATCATGTCGTCGACATAAACCTCGACCTCTTTGTGCATCAAATCGTGTAACAATGTTGTCGCGGTCCTCTGGTATGTAGCCCCTGCGTTTATCAACCCAAAAGGCATTACTGTGTAGCAATAGGTTCCCCATTGCGTTCTGAACGCAGTCTTATGCATATCTTCTTTCGCCATCTTGATTTGATTATAACCGGCGTACCCATCCATAAAGGATAGTAACGCGTGTTTCGCCGTGTTGTCAACCAGGATGTCGATGTGAGGTAATGGGAAATCGTCCTTCGGACTTGCCTTGTTTAAATCCCTAAGTCCACACAAACCCGAACTTTACCATCTTTCTTAGGCACCTTTGAACGACGTTAGCCACCCAAATCCGAGTATTCTCGACACCTTGATGAACCCAGCTTTGAGTTGCTTGTCGATTTCTTCCTTGACTTTCAAAGACCAATCTGTATGCATTTTGCGTAGCTTCGCTTGATCGCTTATACCCTGGCTTGATTGGGATCCCGTGCTCCGCAATTTCCCTATCAATGCCTGGCATGTCTTTGTAGGACCATGCGAAAACATCTTTGAACTCATGCAACAGATCAATGAACCCCTGTCTTTCGGTGGGACTTAAAGTAGTTCCTATTTTAAGCTCCTGTGGTTCTAAGGTTGTACCCACATTGATGGTTTCGGTATCTTCGATGATCGAAGTTTTCTGTTCGTACTCTTCCAATCCCTTTATCAACTGTAGAGGTGGTTCTACTTCTTCTTCTCCTTCTTCTTCGACCAACTGTTCATCCTCGACCTCGCCTCAATGTCATTATTAAAACAATCATTTTCAAAGTTTGAATTGCAATGTAAGTAAGACGAGTCGTAAGCAAACTGGTTCATATTATTATTGATTTGAAATCGCGCGAAATGCGCTAACATTTGAGCCAACCGATCGAATTCAGGTGGCGAGATAGGGGTATTCGGGACAGCCCCTAATACCACCATTAGGAAAAGGTGCATAGGAAGGGAAAGCTAGGGGGGGGTATTTTCAACACCGACTCCTTAGACTCGATCTTAGGACCTATCTCGGACTCGGACTCCGACTCGGACTCGGACTCGAATCGGTAACATCATTTGGCTTGAACATCTCTCCTTCTCCCGTTGTCAACTTGAAAAGAAGTCCTTTGTTGTCAGTCCACTTGATTGTTTTCCGCCATCCCGTGTTGGTCCTAAGAGGATCCACATCGGTGATGAGGGTAGATGGGTCAAACCGCTCGCTTCTCAGGATCATGCTTACCAAATCTTCGTTTGGTATTGGTGATTTCTTCTCTTCACCGAAAAGGAGACCCATGGCTTTCTCGTCATCCATTGGGTCCGATTTGGTTTCTATTGGCATCACGGTCAGAATGTCCTCAGGGATGTAGTAGCAATCTTGGAATACTTCGATTCCTGGGACCATGAAGTTCTTCTTTGGGTCAAAGATAGGTTCGGGGAAGTCCATGCAAGGGAGTTCTTCCCCAGCTCTCACGAAGTGACCGTTTAGAGTTAGGTGATACGGTCCCATTTTGATATCTCGATCTTCGACCGTTCTTCCCCTCTTTTCCCGTAGATCTTTCTCAGTGGGCTCATATCCAAGCCCGAAAGTTACTCCTTTGGCTACGGGTGGTTTCAACTGGAACGCCTCCTCTCTTCTAGGATATAAAGAGAAACCGAAGTACTTCCCAGTTTTGAGAATCACCTCACAAACATGACTTCCCGTATGTAGATCCATATTTTCGGAGTTCAAATTCGATCATATTGACAATCTCGAAACCGCATGCGTCATTGGTAGCTTCGACCCTTACTTCGAAGTAATGTCTCCTCCTGCCACATACTGGCGTGGCGTCAATGGTGACGGTTTTGCCATTGAGTGGGACCTTGATTTTTCGATGCAGTGTTGATGTCACGGCCTTAGCGGCATGGATCCAGGGCCTTCCCAACAATAAGTTGAAGGACGAGCATATGTCAATTACTTGGCAACTTATTTTCTTTTCCACTTGCCCAGTCTGTACTACTAGATCGATAAGTCCACTCACTCGACGCACAGTGCCATCGAATGCCCGAACTGTCTGCGTAGTGGGGATGAAGTCATTCTTGTCCAAGCCCAGGATATGCGCCGTTTTCAGAGGGAGTACGTTGACGGCCGATCCGTCGTCAACCAAGGTCATAGGGATATGCTTGTTGAGGCACACGGTAGCAATATAGAGGGCCAGGTTATGTCGAGGCCCGAACGGCGCAGATCTTCGTCGAGAATGTCACACCGTTGGTAACCTGAGGCCGATTCTGGGCGATGTGAGCGACCATGTCCGCAGGAGTAGTATTTGACGACACGGTCATGTTCATCAAAGCTTGCAACAAAGCTTGACGATGCTCGAAAGAGCTCAAGATAAGTTGCCAAATAGATACGTCGGCCTTAGTCTTTTGGAGTTGCTTGATGAGGGAAGCCTCGGAGGTCGACCCTTCACCAAGAACTTCGACCACTGCCGGCTCCTTTTGAGGTGCCTTACTCGGGGTATCCTTAGCCTTCTCCACACGATATGGGCGTCCGGATCTAGTCAAATGGTTTGACTCTAGGGCGTCTTGCCTCGCCTTTAAGATTTCTTCTTGGGTATGAGGAATTGTCGCACCTTTGACGAGGTAAACATCATCCTCGTCATCGGCCCAAACGCCATTGATTTCATTGCCGCTTCGGAGTATGTAAGGAGTACAATCGACCACAAAATCCCCGAACGTAATCTCGTTTCTCGAGCTTGGTAGGAATTTGGAGCAATCCACGAATATTCTTCCGACGAAAACCCCTTTTAGACGATATGGGCGGATCAAGTGAGAGTAATCGACGCTATCTTCAGTAGAGACAAAGTTAGTGTGGTCGCCAAATGGATTGGTGACGTTGTTGGGTTTTATAGCCGGGATTGGGAGCGTTCCGTTCTCAATCATATCTTGAATTTCGTGCTTTAGTCTAAAGCACCTTTCGCATCGTGTCCCTTCCCTTGATGAAAGGCACGAGGGCATTCGGTTTAAACCATTTGCCTTGTTGATCGGCAGGAGGGTCCGCAGTTGGACCAATGGGCTTCAACTTTCCTTGGGCCATGAGCCTTTGGAGAGCATAGGCGTAAGTGCACCCGATATCAGTGAATACCCTCGGAGCTTGGCGCGGAGGCCTTTTTGACTGTCCATCTAGGAGATTGACAGTTTCAACAAAGTGGGCCGCTGGGGCGCTTTTGCTTTAGATGACGAAGCCCCTTGGTATCCCTTTTGGCTTCTCGGCTTGAAGAATTCGGACATCGTCCTCTACCTTTATCCCGATCCTTATCAATTCTTTGAAAGAACCAAAATTCTCGGTATTTCGAGCATTACGGTAAACAGGTCGTAGATTCTTTACGAACTTATCCACCATTTCAACTTCGTCGGGCTTCTTAGCTAGTTTCACGCTTTCAGCGCGCCATCTTGCGAGGAATTCAGTAAAGCCCTCTTTCTCTTTCCGTGTCATGACTTCCAAGGTTCTTATGTTGGTTTGAATCTCAACATTGTCGCATAGTGCTTACGAACTCCACCGTAATATCTTCGAAAGTGGGGAAGTTCTTGAGGTCAAGATTGTAGAACCAAGCCTTTGGGTGTTCACCCGAGAGATTGGGCGAAGATTTCGAGAGCATATCGCAGGTACTCCCTTCAGTGCTAAGTACCCTTTATAGGCCTTAACATGGTGGATCGGATCTTCATGCCCTTGAACTTTGGGATGTCGGTGAGTACCATGTTCGTGGGCAACTTATCCCGAATCGGCGTAGGTCCTAGCATTCTCATAGTGGATGTTCTTCCCCTGGGAGAGCTTCAAACGGTCTTCGATGAACTTGAACCGTTTCTCCGGATCGATCGGCCACGGTGGAGGGGTGGAGGTGAATCTTCACTCAGCCTAGATTCGATTGCTTCCATTCGGGTCATCATGAGGTTCACGGCCTCGCAAGCTTGTTAACAACATCTTCCATTGCTTGACGTCGGGTTTTGGGCGGCCTTTCTACAAGAAAACCCCGTACTGAGTCAATATTTAAAGTAAGAGCCCCTGCACACTTAAGGACACGACCCCAACTTGACTCAAACACAGACTCGACTTGAGATTGGTTAACCAAAGGTTCGACTCACGGTTTGATTTAGACATTGGTTCATTTTAGACTCGACAAAACGACATGACTCAAGCTGTCATAACTCGATTCTAAACTGGACTTGGTGTGACCAAACCCGTGATTGGGCTAACATAGCCCATGGGTTCGCGTGAAACGTCCATAAGGGCCTAGCCTGGACGTTTTTTGTGGACTATTCTAGACCAAAAGGTCGACCAACATGACTCAAAGCCCAAGAGGTGAGTTTGGGTGACCCAACAAGGTCGTGTTCTAGACTCTTAGAACGAAACACACCCGGCCTAACACGGCCATGACCCGGACACAACTTGACGCATTTCATGCTTGGTTGAGGTTCGAGAGGCATTTTGGATTGGTTTTGAAAAAAATGAAAGATTGATTCGAAAATGAGATTTGAAATGGGCAAAGATGCCGCTATAAAAGCTCATTTTGGGCCGAAAATTCAAGTCCTATTTGGGCAGCATTCCGCGTTTTTAAAACCATGCTATTTTGAAAGTAAGTTGTTCAAAAGTTCGGTTTTGAAAAGGACATGGGAAATTTCGAAAAAGACTCGGGAAAACAAATTGCACATTGTCATTCTCATGTTGTAAGGATGTATGCTCCTAGACATCTCTAAGTCTCGGCAAGTCTTCTACAAGAAGGTCTATGCCCTCCATCCTTTTGCGGTCTTATAGAGCAAGGTGTCTTAAGGTAAAGTACCTTGAAGATCGTCCCCACCATCAAGAACCACGCGAGGCGAAGTGGAAGCGAGCAATGTGCAGCTTCCTAGCATAGTGGGACGTCGCCCCCCACGCATCACGAAGAAACGCTGGGACGGCCCGGGCAAGTCCTTAAGGGTTTATGCATGAATCGTAGCACTATGAGTAATGTTTTACTTTCCAACACTTTCTTTTCAAGTTTCACCTCGGAGGAAAAGACCCTAGAAACAAAGTGTAACTAGTCCTCTTTTCCCCAGCGGAGTCGCCAAACTGTGGACAAGGCCCTCGGGAACTGCGTCCGATGGATCCACACCTGACATAATCGACTCGAGGTTCTTTCGAATCGAATTAAGACATATTAGAGTCGCCACCAAGTTTTTTGGGAACTTGGAACCGTTCAAGTCAACTTTACACCTTTCATCGAAAAGCATAAAGCCAATCGACTACGAGTGATTAAAGATAAAGACTTGTACCCTATATCACTCGATTTGAATGACTCTCGTAATCCAATGGTATTTAGACGGATCCACAAACCATAGATCTTGAGTAAGGGGTGAGGGTACGTGTTGGGAAGCCCATAAGGACACCCAACCCCGCCCGTCGATAACGGCCTCTACTAAGTCAAGTGTCGGATTTCAAACAAGGTCATAGCTACTACGATGTATGATATGCAAACGTTGTTTTAACCCTATCATGTGACAACAATTTCTATGTCGTTTTAGATGCAACTAAACTAACTTTGTCAAAGTTGTAACTTAGCATGTGGGTTGATTGATCTAACAACATGTAAAGCAAACAAACAAGGCTTAAGGGGGAATGGGGGAGCCGTTGGGATCTACCTATTACAACCCAGGCATTTCATGCCGACACAACAACAAATTAAAGATACAACTCGATCTAAATACAATTGCTACATACAACTCCAAACACGACACAAAACACACGGCCATTGGGCCTTGAAAACCGTGCACATGGGGGAGGTGACTCACGGCCTACATGACACACGGCCGTGGGTCCCTCCTCGTATTGCGTGCTCTCACTTAATCCCATCGAATTAGACATTGGGCTACGCACCAAAGCATGCATTAGCATAAACCGGGCCATGTTGCTTTAAACAACATGCGGTTTACTACGCTCCTACAAGCATTGGGAACAACCGTCTAACCAAATAAAACTAAGGTTTTTAGAAAAGGTTTTGACTCAAAAAGGAGAACTAATTACAAATAGATTACAAAACGTGACTCAAAGAAACATAAATTAATTACAAGTGATAAAACAAATAAAGAACGAACGATGCAAAAACAAACGAAATAGGAAAGGCCAAACACACGGCCAAACACACGGCCAACCACGGCCCAACCAAAGCCAACCTAGTTCCTAAGTTAGATTTATTGATTAGATCGAATGATTGCGAAAAGGAATCGAAAACAAGTTAGAAAACGAGTTAAAAACGATGTTGATTGATTGTCGCGCAAGGGTGCATTCTACACGGCCTAAAGGGTCCAATTAGGTTAAATTCGCTAATTAATTTAACTCATCGAGTGTCAATAAGAAGGTGCTAATCACGCACTCTTATACTAGCGAGAAATTAGGTGAAAGAGATAGATGCATTCAATTATTTACAGAAATCGTCGATTGATTTTATAACTTACGTCGAAGCCACCTAAAGTGTCTAATTAGATTATTAAATCGATTTAAAGTCATCTAATTACGTCATAGGTTAACAATCAGAAGTTAAACTAACATGCAACGGGTCCTAAGGTCCATCGATTTGGCCGAAACAAAGAAGAGGGTCGAAAGCGAAGATCGAAGTTAGATAACTTGTTTTATTTATGCCCTACCTTGAACACGAGGATATGTAAATGAGACGGGGTGTACGACCGACAGAAGGAGCGGTTTCTTTTCCCATCTCAAGTCAACGCGGGTGTTCATGGTGGTACTTTAACTCATACTCGGACTAACTAGTTTCGTAGTTAATTTAAAACAAACGATAATTAAAACGAAAAACAAACAAAAAAAGACAATAAAAAAAGGCAAAAAAACGAAATAAAAAGAGAGAAGAGAAGGGGATTTGATGCACCCTCAACCTACATGTATCGTTGACACCGTCTTGGGTCGTAATCGATGGTAGATCTTATCTCGAGAGGCCGTCGTCGACGAAGTAACAAAGCAACACGCGTTTTGGAAAGTTTCTGGACAGCAGTTTTAAAACAGTGATATCTCCCTCGTTTCACGACGAAAATTCGATCCGAAAGATGTTTTGGAAACTAGAAAGAGAGGAGAACAAGGATCTTAAAGCGACCCCGGCTAGTTTTGGGTTATTGGGCACGAAAAACGAGCACAAACAGAACTGGACAGACAAGAGTAAACCGCGAAAACAGAGTGTTATTTCACTCTGTTTTTCGAGGGATCTCGTGTGCTCTCAAGGTCAATTCGGCTCGTAAATCTTTGTCTAATGTGTAGATGGATGTTATGTGGTTAATTAGGAACAAGAAACTCGAATTTTTATGGTGATTTGATGGAGGAACGAAAGGGTTTTCGAAGGAGACACACAAACAGTTTCAGTTTGTGTGTCGGTTTTGTTTAGGGTTTTTGGAGGATGTTTAGGGTTTGTTTCTGAGGTTTAAAGCTTGTGGGTGATGGTTGGATGTATGGAGAACTTAGAGGAATGATTGTATGGTGAAGGGGTGGTATTTATAAGGGTTTAAAATAGGTTAAAAGGGAGGAGAGGCAAATCGGGCTCAATGAACATAGCTGCTGTCCATCGGTTTTGGGAGGGGTTTCTAGGGTTCGTTTTGGGGGATTTCTTGGTGATCAAGCTAGGATAATATGGGTAGGATACTAGGGTATGGGTTAGGGTTAATGGGTACGGGTCTTGGTAGTGTTTGAAGCGGGTTTGGGCTCGGGAATTGGCTCGCAAAACAGGGGACTGTTTGCGGTTTGGGTGCGGGCTGCTTGTGGTTGGTTTTGAACGAGAATTTGGGCCATGGTATGGGGGTTCGAACATGGGTTGATGGGTATTGGTATAGGTGGGTTAGTGTACTCGAGATTCGTGCCAATTCGCAAAGGAAACGGGCTTAAAAACCGAGCTAAAATCGAGCTCAAAACACACGATGCAAAACGAGTTTTTCGCTTTTAAAATTGATTTTTCAAACCAATTAACAAATTGAAATAAATGACTTTTCAAATCAAATATACTTATAAAATGATTTTTCAAATCAAATATTTATTTTATTTTCAATAAAATAACTTAAGAAAATAAATTCAAAATAAAGCTTTAATTTAAATATCATTTAAACTAAATAAAAATGAATTCACTCAAAAAACACATTAATTTTAAATATCATTTAAAATAACAAAATGAACCCACTAAAAACATTAATTCAAATATCATTTAAATTAACAGAATGAATTCACTAAAAACGTTAATTTAAATATCATTTAAATTAATAAAATACTTCATCGACGACGCCCATTCTACCTCGTAAAACGAGCTCCAAATAATGACAATGACAACTAAAGAATACATGTGTCCTATCATCATCGGGTGTTTGTCGGGTTCTCTATAAATTCCAATATCGACGGATACGGGTATCTACATGAATGATGGTGCAATTGCAAGGGAATGAGTGAATCTGGTGAAGAACCCACCAATTGCATTCATATCAATACATCCTTTTTGTGTTGCTCCTCTCATTGCCATTTTTACTGCACTAAAGTGAAAAATGATTTGATAAATTGAAATCTGGAATAGAAAGATTGCAACTTTATGAAAATATCTTGAGTTAGTGATTGAAAGAAGAGATTAGCGGTGAAACCAAAACACCAGGGAGACGGGAAATTGGGAATGGAACGAGAGTTCAAGCGAGGGTTTTAGAGGTATAAAATATTAAAATGTAGTATAATGGTGACCTAGGTTGCACGAAAACGGACACGCACACAACACGATATACGGCACTCCGATTTTTATAGGACACGGGACACGGCAAAAAAAAAACCAATATACATATTAAAATAAAGGGAATTTAAAGCCCATTACAACCAACATCTAAACTTTTGTCATTTAAAGGTTACAAAGTCGTAAAATGACAACCAATACTAATGTATTATACATGAAAATCAATTACGTCTTACAAACTACAAAGTTCCAAATTACAAAGCCAAATTTAAATAAACTTTAAAGTCTTACAAAATAAATACTTCGTAAAAAACATGAAAGGTTCCAAATTACAAACCCCATCAAGCATCATTACCCGATGCATTATCATCAACGATTCTAATGTCCTAATTAAGGACTCCATTCGGATATTAGAGGTGCAGCAAACAACAAACATTAGACATAATATGAGTGTCCTAGCTTTTAAAAATTACCCCCAAATCAAACAAACCTTATCTTTCGAAAATTACCCCCAAATCAAACAAACAATCTCCAAATTAAAAACCCCTAAATTTAACAACAACAACAACAACAACAACAACAACAACAACAACAACAACAACAACAACAACAACAACAACAACAACAACAACAACAACAACAACAACAACAACAACAACAACAACAACAACAACAACAACAACAACAACAACAACAACAACAACAACAACAACAACAACAACAACAACAACAACAACAACAACAACAACAACAACAACAACAACAACAACAACAACAACAACAACAACAACAACAACAACAACAACAACAACAACAACAACAACAACAACAACAACAACAACAACAACAACAACAACAACAACAACAACAACAACAACAACAACAACAACAACAACAACAACAACAACAACAACAACAACAACAACAACAACAACAACAACAACAACAATAATAATAATAATAATAACAACGATTGATTTCGATATATGATTAATTAGAAACTTAGTTTTATGTAGAGATTATTATAGAAATTAAAACTAGATTGAGAAATTAGGGAAAAGTGAAAAGTCACCTGGTGAGCAATGAGCACAGGTCGCCGATGAGGAAAGGCGGCGACAAAGAAAGACCGCCTGATGTAAAATATAGTACGAATTGAATCTGAACAGTACATTGGACTGTTCATTTAAGGTTGATAAAATACGCAGCGGAAATTAAACTGTTTATTTTTGGTTTTTTTTTGTATAATATTGAACGAAAAACATAAAAAGGATATGTATTAGTTGTGAAAATCTCACAAGACCCCTCAACTAAAACTAGGATATGACGTGAATAAACTCTCCTCCCTCGCAAGGAACTCGAACTCACACACAACTGGTTTTGTGACTCTTACCTCGCAAGAATTGACTCACACTCTAATCTCTCTGATCCCTCGCAAGAAAGAAATAAGACACTCAAAGCTCGCAAGCAATAAGCAACAAGAAAACTTGTATTAATTCTCAAACTCAATGTATTCTGAGTAACAAGGATTACAAGACTCCCTATTTATACTATTAACATAACCTCCTAAACATAATAGAAAATAATAAACTTTCCTAAACTAATTAGGAAATAATAATAACTCTATCTAGAATTAGGAAACTAAACTTTCCTAAATAAATTAGGAAAGTATTACAACAACTCGACTTACGAAAATAAGATAATCCTATTTGAACACAAAATACTTATTATCTAAATACAATTAAACTAGGATATGACTCCTTTTAGTAAGAAGTCTCAACGTCTCTTCCTTGGGCGTCAAGTAAACACGTGAACAATGCTGGAGCGTATTGAACAGACCGCGTGTGTGTTTATTGATCTGTCTTCGGTTCTGACTGATTTCTTCCCAAATTACCACGGTTGCTTGTCTTGAATCAACCTTAAATCCTTTAATCATTTTTGAAATATTTCCACTTATCAATAAATCATTACCTCCTAATGCTTCTGCATCATTCTCCCTTTCTTTAAAGAAATTTGTCCTCAAATTTTGAAGATATGTGAAACCACCTGTAGATACCCAGTATCTGCACCTTCCCAAAAACCATCCGATGATGATCGGACTATAACGTGTTTTTGATATGCGTGCGTGGATTGGCTATACATGAGACGGTTTAATGTACTACTCGGATATGAAAAATGATTTCAAAAGTTTTCTAACTTCATTTGCATTAAAATAACACTATTTAGAGTTAAAACCGTCTTCGGACCCAAAACCGACTTAGAAACCCGCAACTCGAGTCAACCTGAGTCAACCCAAATCCCGAATGTCAAAAATAATGCCATGAATGTCTTTATCATGTCATTTCCATTAAAATGACCCTAATTAGAGTCAAAACCAACACCGAGCCAAAAAATCGACTCGAAATTCAAATCCCGACTCACACGGGTCAAACCCGAGTCAGGCACACAAAACACCTACCTCAAGTAACACCCAAAATCATCTTATTAGATGTCCATATTGTTACACGATATCCTATTTGGATACCACACATCAATCCAACCAAACAATGGATGGAGAATTGTCCACGTCCAAATTGAAAAGGACAAGGCACCCCATTACATCACGAGGTAGCTCGCGCCTAAAGCAGGTGTCTGCTTAGCCTCCAAGCAAACTTAACCGACCTACCATTCCATATTTCTCTATAAATACCCACCATCATACACCATAATCCTGACGCGAGAGTCCGCCCCCTCCTTCTCCCTTAAACTTCTAGACCCGACTTCCTAAGTCACAAAATCGACACGTGTTTACGACCTACCGATCGTAAACACAAGCCTTATACATTTTGTTTGGTACCGTCGCCGTGCATTCGACCGACCCATTTGACCAACTCAATTCATTAATCAACATGTTTTAACTAACATATTTTTAACATATTTTCAAAACTAAATCCTTTTTTAAGGCACCTTTTTAAACTTCTTTGATCGCGATTAGTCACAACGAGAAAACCGTCTCTAAAGTCGTCTACTTCGCAAACATCAATACACGTAAGTTTGAGGGTGTAAATATCTCATTTATTTCATGTCCTTACTATTTTCATAACTTTATAAACATGAACAATGCATAACACGATTCAAATATAGGTTAGACGAGCCAAAACCGAGTTTTGGCCTGAGACAGAAGCTCCTTGCTATGCAGGGAGGCTCGCGCCTCTTGTGGGTGTCTGGGTCAGACTCATCCGTGTTTGAGTTCGTCTTTCCTTCAACACTTTCTTTTAGTTTTACTTTTACTTCTTTATTTTTACGGTTTTTACCATTTTAATTCATTTTTATGATAAACATATTTTGACCATTACCGAAATCATCCTTGGTTCCTTATACCATGACGGTTTAATCCGTGATTCGATGATATTATTGGTCAATTACAAATTAATCGGTATTTTAACACCCTTTTTCTTTTGTTTACCATTTTTCTCATTTGTTTACATTTGTAAATATATTAGTCATAATTCATAATCATCCTTGGTTCTTTATACCATGTCGGTTTAATCTGAGTACGATGATTAACTTGACTAATTACAAAGAAATGATCTTAACATAATTAGTTCAAATCAAACATTTTACATTTTTATTTGTAAACTATACTTTTCAAATATGCAAATCCGACAACGAATGTTACTAACACAATAGTAATTATTCTGAGTCATGCAAACAATACTTGCAAATCTTTTATTCGCAAATACGGTTTTAAACAACCATTTTAACAACCAGGAGGCATCTCTTGGTTCGCCCCATGGCTCGCGCCCCAAGAGGCCCTCTGCTTTCATATTTCAAAACCTGGGCAGAGCCCCTTACCTCGCCAATAGGCTCGCTCCTTAATGTGGCTGCCTGGCACTGTTCTGCCTCGTTTTTAGCACTTGTCTAGGACGATCCCGATTACGGTTAATCCGAATACATGACGGATCAGATTGACAAGCTTACGTTTTTACACTTTGTCATTTGACACCCTTTTTCAATAAATGGATCGTGTTAAGCATCATAACCCGAATTTGGTAAACGGATGTTTAATTTCCGTTCTCATACGCAAATCAACCATAAATCCAACTTGACATCTTATACTTGATACTTGGATTAAATCAACCGACATAGAAAGCTCTCACATGTTAGGTTAAACTTTTGGATGTGCATTCATGCATTTACACCGTTTTATCAACTCTTGCACTTAAACAACCACGATCGATCAGTAGAGGCCGCTACCGCGGGCGGGATTGGGTGTCCGATTAAAGGGCTTCCCAATACGTACCCTCACCCCTTACTCAGAATCTTTGGATAGTGGATGGCCTTATCCAGGGCGCACGAGAGTCATTTTAGGCATAGAATGCTAAAAGGGGGACGAGTCCTTATCTTTAGTACCTATGTCAAACACCTCTTTTTGCCTTGATTGACCTAGGTATAAAGTGGATTTGAACGGGTTCCAAGCATCCCACAAATGCTTGGTGGCGACTCCGAACATCTCTAATCGTTTCGAGACCTTTGCCGAGACGAAACCGGCCGATCTAAAGCGATCCGGTGGAAAGCATTTTTACGCCACCGAGCATGGCTTTCAAAAGACCGCTGCATGTCCACAGATTGGCTTGGCGTGCAGGTGGCCCGTGACTACGGACCGGCAGGTGGCCCAAATCCACAGACCGTGCTCGTGGCCCATGTCCACACCACCCGAATTAAAAACGAACCATACAAATTTAATCATGATAATAGTTACGATCCCAAGTAGAACCCCTTCGAACTCCTCCAATGTAGCAACCCTCTTGCAGATTCTAGGATTACTCCCTTCGTTGTTAAGCCTATACCCTTTGAACCATATTTTCTTGTGCCTTCCACCCCACCTCCCTCCTTGCACAAGTGTTGCAAAGTCAAAACGAGATTTGTTTGGAATAATCAAATCATCTTGAGCTTCCATATGAATCGAACTCACGAAGTAACATTGATAGTTCCCACCATATAGTTTCTTGTTAATGGATATATCAAGTGGCGACTTATACGGTTCTTTGAATTGAAAATCCGAATAAGTATTATCTTGTAGTACCTCCTTATCTATGATTGGTAATAAACAAGAATCGTCGGACTTACCGTTGGACATATTTGGAATTTCTTCATTATCACCTTCATCTAATGATTCAACAATATTTGTGTCAATCTCGTTTTCCCTTTTTGATTCATCACACTTAATCGGACTTTCTGCTGAACTGTTTGTTTGGGCAAGATAAGGCATCTCCACAATCTGACAGTCACCTATACTGTTCTGTGCATGCTTTTTTGCTACTTCTTCGTGAACGTCTTGCTCTTCTTGAAACTTGTTTTCGACATGCTCTTCTTCTTCCTCATGAGTAACAACAAACTCAATCTCATCTTCCTTGATCTGACTAGTTTGGAGATGTAAATTCCGAACCACTTCTTCTTGTTGATCATCATCACTCAATGGTTCAACACCATAGATCATTCTTTCTTCCTTGTCGCCTTTCTCGTGACGTGGACTCTCGTTTTCTAGTGTGACAAAATTAGAGATCATCTTGCGAAGCTCTTGCGTGGTTAGAGCTCGTTGTTGAGCACACTCATTAGCTATGTGTCCATAGCCTTGACACTTGAAACATCGCCTCATAGAACTTCCCCTAGTAGGCTCCACGACTACTCCTTTGCCTTTATCTTTCACGTCTTCTATTTGAACTTCCTTAGGCTTGCTAGATTCTGGCTCTGAATAAGAACTTGAACCTGAATTTGCTCCTCTTGAATAGGCATAAGATTTTCTTGCTTTATCATGTTTCTCAAACTTTAAAGCCAATCTACAAACATCATCGAATCCATTGTAAATCTGAACTTCGACTCTAGAAGCAATTGATGGCGTAAGTCCCTTGATGAATCTTGCAAATCTATGCTCTTCTTTCTCTTCCAAGTCACAAAGAATCATCATCTTTTCAAACTCTTTAATATACTCAGCCACGAACAGCCCCTCTTGTGATAAAGCTTGCAACTTTAGGTAATTTTCTTGATCATAGTCTCTTGGTAAGAATCTCCTCATAAGATGCTTCTTTAGCTTCTCCCAAGTATCAATCTTGCCTTTCTTATCTCGCTTCCTCTGTTTTTTCAGGTTTTCATACCACAATGATGCATATTTAGTAAGTTTTAGAATAACTACCTTGAATTGTTTATGCTCACCATACTCCTTTTATTCAAAAACTCGTTCAGCTTGCCTAATCCAATTCAAGAACTTCTCGGGATCCAAATCTCCAATGAAATCAGGTATGTCAAGCTTTAGACCTCGATCATCATCGTTCTTGCTTTCCTTCTAAGGTTTGGAAATTGCATCATCTGAATCTGACCCACGGGACCTACTTCGACTTGGACTTCGTTCTCTACCTCGTCCAACTGGAAGGTTCTTCATCATATATTTTAGCTCGGCCATAGCTTCCCTCATCTTATCTATTTGCGTTTGAAGTGTGCTTGTAACGTCTCCAGTACCCTTGCTTGAATCGGCATCTCCTGGCATCTTCACTTCCCAAGATTAACTTGTTAAGAAACAAATTAATAACCTGGCTCTGATACCAATTTGATGTAAAATATAGTACGAATTGAATCTGAACAGTAAGTTGGACTGTTCGTTTAAGGTTGATAAAATACACAGCGGAAATTAAACTGTTTATTTTTGGTTTTTTTGTATGATATTGAACGAAAAAATATAAAAAGGATATGGATTAGTTGTGAAAATCTCGCAAGACCCCTCAACTAAAACTAGGATATGACGTGAATAAACTCTCCTCCCTCGCAAGGAACTCGAACTCACACACGACTGGTTTTGTGACTCTCACCTCGCAAGGATTGACTCAGACTCTAATCTCTCCCTCGCAAGAAAGAAATAAGACACTCAAAGCTCGCAAGCAATAAGCAACAAGAAAACTTGTATTAATTCTCAAACTCAATGTATTCTGAGTAATAAAGATTACAAGACTCCTTATTTATACTACTAACATAGACTCCTAAACATAATAGAAAATAATAAATAAATTTTCCTAAACTAATTAGGAAATAATAACTCTATCTAGAATTAGGAAACTAAACTTTCCTAAATTTATAGGAACGTATTACACAACCTCGACTTAGGAAAATAAGATAATCCTATTTGAACACAAAATACTTATTATCTAAATATAATTAAACTAGGATATGACTCCTTTTGGTAAAAATTCTCAACGTCACTTCCTTGGGCGTCAAGTAAACACGTGAACAATGCTAAAGGGTATTGAACAGTCCGCGTGTGTGTTCATTGATCTGTCTTCGGTTCTGACTGATTTCTTCCCAAATTACCACGGTTGCTTGTCTTAAATCAATCTTAAATCCTTTAATCATTTTTGAAATATTTCCACTTATCAATAAATCATTACCTCTTAATGCTCCTGCATCACCGACGACCGGAGGAAGCAAGGGGCTGACGGCGTAGAAGGAGTAAGGAGAGAAGTGAGATGTACGGGGAGAAGTGATTTGTGAAGTCGATATAGAATTTAGAAATCAAAGTTGTTTTCAAAACCATTATTTGGAGTGTCCAGCAGACACGGACAGTGTCCAACCAAGTTAGGCCGTTCTTTTAAAATAAAAACCGAGGACACGATTTTTGGCGTGTCCAAAATATTTGCAGGCGTGTCTTATGCGTGTCCGTGTTCGATACGGTGTCCGACACGGGAACGCCCAAAACTAGGCGTCTCCGTGCAACCTAGATGGTGACTTTGTGACTTAGGTTGTGAGTGAACTAAAAGTCTGATATTGACCTGACCTAAGTCGTACCCGACTCAAAATAGTATAAACCGACTAGAGTGGCTAATTGAAATGAACCGATCAAAATTGAACTGAAATTGAAAATTAAATAAATCCGATTCAAACCGAACAAATCTAACCTGATCTGAAACCGAATTGAATGACTCGTTTGCCAGGTTTATTTAGAGACCTAGAGGGGCAATCCCCAAATGAGTTTAACTAGTTATAGTACGAGAAAAGGGCGACTCTGATAATCATATACTCCCTCCTATTCACCATTTTCTTCCCTATTTCCTTAAACGGATTATTCAGGTTTTCTTCCCCTTTCTTTTTTTTGGAAACTTTTACTCTTATTTTATTCATTCTTCTCTCCTATCACCAAACCCCACTCAACTCACAATTCCTTATTTAATTTCTATTTATTCATTCCTCTCTCCTATCACCAAACCCCACCTAACTCACAATTTCTTATTTAATTCCTAATTATCCATTCCTCTCTCCTATCACCAAACTCCACCCAACTCACAATTCATATTTTATTCCTCTCCTAAAATATTGTGCCCACAACAAAGGGGAACAAAATGGAGAATAGGAGGGAGTATTATATTAAAGCAAAAACCAGTCTGCCACATGTTATTTGCTGAGAAATTTTGCCACGTGTCAACTCCGAGTTTAATAGTTACATTGAATACTTAATCTATTTATAGCAGTTATAACAAATCTTTAGTTAAAATTATTTAAAAATGTAAATAATAAATAAATCCAAGATTTAAGCCGTTATTCATGGAAAGTATAAAATTAATCTTCTCAAAATTAAAATGAGTACCCAGTTTAACAAGATGTGGTCAAATATTTACAATCTTAGACGTAAAGGAATTTGCATATAATGTTTGATCATAATTAATTTACCTTCTACTATTAGAATATCTCAACCCCATATCTTCTTCCCTTTGGTAAATGATTTTTATTGATTTTAATACTACGTACTTTATTTTAAAATATTTCGTCTAATATCTACTTTATAATTCCATTTTCTAGGGACCTGACGATTCTATTGCTGCTTCGTAGATTGAAATATTTCATCTAATATCTACTTTATAATTCGATTTTATAGGGACTTGACGATTCGATTGCTGCTCCGTAGATTAATTTACGAGTGTATGGGTTGTAGTTTGAGAGTCGAGTTTGAGGCCAAAATGATTGTACGTATAATGGCTTTTGAAGATTCAATTTTTTTTGTATATTATTTATCTCAATCATTTGTTTACTTTATATATTGTCTATTGAACTTGAAACATCGATCAATTTTATTCATTGACATAACATTTTTTGCTGACAGGTAAATTATAGATATACACTATGACCTGAGTCACCTGACACTTCATCGTGTCGAGACAAAGGTGGAATCTAAGAGAGGTTTGAGCATCGTCATTCATTCATTGAAAGAAATAGTCTGATATAAAAAATTGGTCAGGTGAGTTACAAATCAATGTTAAATAATTATGGAGTTGATAATTGTTGGAGTTTTTAATATATAAGAAATAACCTTTAATAAATTATGATTATTGAATATCGGTTATTTGTAATAATTTAAACTCGATCAATTCATGTGGTTTTATTTTTTAAATTTTGGCATTTGTTAGTCAAATTAAATTGAATATATTATTATTTGAGATGTAATTTTGTTAATTCGATCATAACCAATAACTAAGACTTTTAAATGAGATGACTATCTCCCAATGTATCAAAATAACCGAGTGAGTTCAAAATCTTAAATACAATAATGAGTATAATTAAATGTATATTGCGTGATAAACAAATATGAAATCAACACTAATTTTATATTCATTTTTTCATATTTTACCTCTCATAAGTTAAAAAATCAGAGGAAAAAAATAGAGTACTTCGAATAAAATTAAGCAACATATATAAACTTATAAACAGTGTGTGACAAATAAGGGTGATTAAATTTTCTAACGTTTAGTTATTTACGACGTACTAAATAAGAAAATACGTAAGTTTTTTTACTTTTAATGATATTTTTCATACTACCCGTGTTATTATTCCAATTAGAAAATTAGCATATTAATTTGGCCAAATTCATTCAAAATGATTTGGATTATGATTATTCCAATTATGATTATCCTCATCTAAACAATATTATTAAAATGCTAGATTGAGCAATTTTCTAAAGTGTCACGTGTCAACTTCTTAATTTTCTAAATAATCTATACAATATAGTTAAAAGACTTTTGAAACTTAAAAATGTTTTTCAATTGAAAAAGTTAATTAAAAAAAATCTCATTAAAAATGGGTTTTATGTCTAACCTTAAAGTTAAGTAACACCCAAAAACCCTTTATCTTTTACACTCTTCAATTTTAAGTCTTAATTTTCACGCCTCCTCCTCTCCCAATAATAAATTAGAAGGGTAACCAAAAAAGACGTCTACACAACTACTCTAATGTTCCAATTGCTATATAAACTTTGTACTCAACGGTCAACATGAGTTCTATCTCAACAATTCCACCATGCAATTACAACTATTTTCTCTCCCGTGTCATTCATTTTCTCAATTTGTAAGCTTCATTTTATTGTCATTGAATTGGGTAATTAAGGAAGAATAAGGGGCAGGCCTTCACTATTTTTGGTTTTATTTCACCGTCTTTTTATTGTACGATTTCTAGATCTTATTTTTTTGAAGTAACAATTGTGATAGAGTATTTGATTATGTTGTTTTGTTGTTAATTAGGTTGTGAATGAGAAGGAATCTGCTAGGTTGTGAATGGATAACAATGCATTCTAAATATTATTCTATTAGAGAAATGAAAGGGAATGGAAAGAAAAGGAAACAGAGAGATCCATACTCAATTTTGGAGAAAATGTAGAAAAATGACTTGCATATAATGTTGTACACAAAGTCTCATTTAGGTTTGGGTTGTTTTTGTTAGTTATTCGATAGCATGTAATGATATAGGTGAAGTGATGAATTTAGTGACTCTAGATGATACCGCATAGTTGATTAAGAAATATGTAATATTTTCTATTAATTAATTAAATTATTTCTTTAGTTTTGCACGACTTAATTTATAGTATTGGTTAAGTGGTTATGTAATTGAATTATATCATTGATTAATTGGTTATGTTGCATTGACGGTATTATGGCCTTTCAATGTACTTCGGTTTAATACAATTCACCATTGTTTAGAATGTCGCATGATTTTAAAAAAATATAGGTATATGTGATCAACAGATAATTATATTTTATACTTCGTACTATTTAACCTCAACTTAGATGATAAGTTAAAATTGGTTTAAAATGGTAATTGATCCTTAACTTTAGTTAATTGTGGAATTAAGTCGTTGAGTTTTAATCTATAGCATTTAGGATCCTTAACTTTGTCCATCTATTTATACAATTCATTGACACAAAAAAATCTAAATATATTCTATATGTTAAATTCTTTACATAATTGGTTATATTTCCTTGCACGAAATATATAAAATTTGATTTCTGTACAACATTTAGAACATGTACGTGTATGGGAGAAACCATTGGTCAAACTAATAAAAATGTTTAGGATTATGTTTGAAATTCTAATATTATTTAACTTTTGGATAAAGTTAAGGTATCAAATTATTACAATCAAAATTTAGGGGACTAAATTTCGCCATTGATCAAATATAAGTGGGTATATTACCACATTCGCGGTGCTCGGAGCAACTTATAGACCTACGATATATAAATGTTAACCCAAGTCGTCCACCGTTAACAAACCCGTGAATTTCACGGGTAATAAAACTAGTTAATGTAAAAAAGGGATCCTTTCCCATTAATATTCCAATGAGTAGATTGGATTGGAGTACTCCATATTACTCCCTCCGTCAAAATCATTTGTTTATCTTTGATATTCTTTGTGAGAGGTCTTTTATTCAAATGTACAAAAATAAATGAATTGGACGAAGAGAGTCTCTTTCAAGAAATGTAACTAACACAAATTGATTGAACAATTTATTGGAGACGAGTTAGATAGAGGTTAATATTGGATTCGTATAAATTGATATGTTAAAAATCATCCTTTGATTCTTTTTTTTTTTTGTGCTCTAATGTACTCTTCACAATACTTCTTTAACTTGCAGTTACTCTAATTAAGGTTGATTTAAAAATATATATCTACCATATAATTTTACACAAGTGGTAATACAACACTAACCAATCTTACTAGTATAAAAGCCAAGTTATTCTTTGGCTTCCTATTGGCTCCTTATATTCAGGAGGAGTGGGCCCCCACATATTTTAACTTGAATTAATTACTCTCTCTCTCTGCACTTGCATGAACTTCCGCAAATCTAATATTATGTCCGTCAAATATTCCGCCTGTTAATATTCTTGCTGTTAATTATTCAAAATTTCTGCAACATTTAAAAAAATAAAATTATTCTGGCTGTTAATTATATAAAATTTACTTAACATTTACAAAAAATACATCTTAAATCTTAAATTTACAAATTTACAAAAGATATTGAAAAACTAGATTAAATATCTATTACAACCAATAGATTACAAATTACATCACTAGAATCTTCGACCGCCTCATATAAAATTTACAAAATATGTAAATAAAATTACATTAAATATCTACCACTTACAAAACTAGAGGAAAATAATTACAAAATTAGAGACAATTACAGAATACCATTAAAATAAAATAAAAATAAAATGATAAAATCAAGGCACAAAAAATAAAAGACGATAAACTAAAATAAAAATAACAAATAAAAATAGAAATGATAAAATTGATGTAAAAATAGAAAAGACGATTAATTAATATACGTACTCTAATTTTACTCGAAAACATCCACATTAAAATAATAACCACAACCATATATCATTAATAAACACAATCATGCGTGTAATAGAACCGTAAGACTATTAACATAGTTGCGGGTCTGAAAATTAGAGGTTATAAAAACTTGCCAAATTAATTATAAACACAACAATATTCATTCAAAACAGAATTTTATGAACATAACGGTCTCAAAATAAATATAACATCTCATGATTTTAAATAGCTGACAAAAAATTTAAATGACAATCTTCCTTATATTAAAGAAAGAACAAATAAACACTTGTGGTTGATCCACGTCATATGTACAAGAACAATTTTCACTTTGAAAAGTTATCAATTGATGTCATAGTGACATCAGCACTATCACCCACGGTTTTTTTCGTTTGCAATTACTCATTTCACATTAGTACTATTTCATTGCAAAATTTATTTATTATCAACATTGCCAATGTCATTTTATACTAAAACTATATAGAAACATGTATAAAAGCATAAAAGTAAATGGAAAAAAATGTAAGGTACTACCAGATTTTAATTTCAAAAATTGTCTACGTATTAATAAAATTTCACGAATAAAACTAAAATTTGTTAAAGTTTTTGATATTTCATTAAATCTAAACAATTTAAAAAAGAAATGTAAATATTCTCAGTAACGATATCCCGAAAAAAAAATGTTAAGTTTTTTCTTGACTTCTGATTGGCTGTTGAGTTTCTACATGTGGGCCCCTCCATGTTTCCTATTCTATTTAATTACCTCTCTCCCCAGTTCAATTCCTATTTTTATCTTCTATTCCTATTTTAATTACTTATTTTAAAATATAAGTTAAAATGTCACAATTTACATAAAATGTTACAATTTACATACATTCAACGGGTCTAACATGTCAAATACCTTTATAATTCTAATAAAATACGGTTGTTTATTATCTGATATTCAAATCTAATATTTATCAAATATTGGAATCTCCAAATATGGACTATTTATATTGTCACAGTATTGAACACTTAATCACGCTCAATTATATGTTCATGTATCTGATGGCGCATGCTATTACGCAGTGAGGATCCTCTGTCCCACTTTTGTGTCTCATTGTGTGTGTCACACCACTTACATTTCGACATATCACTTGTGGCAAAATAAAATATTACAATATATATATTAATTTGTTGAGGTGTTAGAAGCTAAGTGGTGTGACACATATAATGTGACACCAAATGAGACAGAGGATCCTCACTGGCTATTACGACCCGTGCATTTTTTGCACGGGTATAAAACTAGTGACGTAGAAATTCACAACGGTTATGGTTGTATTTACCACCATTTTGATACTTCACATTATAAATGCATAGTTGGTATTTCTTAAGATAGGGTTAAATAACACCGTACTTGGATGGATTGGACAAGCTTATTATTAATCCCTAGATATTATGCTTTTGCCCTATGTATTTTATTTGATGCGTTTTAAGTTTAAGATGAGGTATTAGAATTTAGAACGTAAACATTGATATGCCAACGGGGTACGAAAACCATTTTATACATCTTTACTTAAATGCGTATGAGAACGTAAACATTGATACGTCAACGGGGTAGGAAAATAACATGTGTCGCATTGCAATAGTTCCAGTTTGTGTAATAACACTTCGGTAAATAAAATATGAAGTTTCATACTCCCTTGAGTCCTTTCGTCCCGATCATTCATTCGTTTGCCTTTAGTTTGGACACAAATGGCAAGAAAAGAGGAGAGGGTCAATTATTAAATAACAAGTTAATCAAATTGAGTGTGGAGTATCAAATTGCTTATCAAAGGCATTCCTAAAATATAAAGGCACACAATTGATTGAGACAACCCAAAATGGAATAAGCAAACAAATGAGTGGGACAAATGGAGTTTTATATAAGGAGTTACTTATCCATTATTTTACACAATTCGGGTTCAGATCAAGCTTTGGTCCTGAATTTGGGTGTCAGGTAGGGTTATTCAAATTCGCTCAATTTGGACAAGTCTAAGTTACCTCAACTGCCTACTTCGACTATTTGCCAATAACCTATCAAAAGTCGAGAAAAAAGTCATAGTATTTCGAATAAAAAAAAATCATAATATCAAAAGTGTATGGGTAGTAGACAAAGTGAAATTTTCTAAGATTTAATAATTTACTAAATCCAAAAAATATGTAAGTTGTTACTTTTAATAATAATTTTCGTTTCCACCCGTGCAGTGCACAGGTTCAAAAACCAGTGTTTTTACTGATTATGGACCCAAATTCTGATGGTGGATCATCAATAATGACAAGATTTGTTGAAGCATTGGCTCCTTAATTGGTGAGTAAATCGTTAGCACAGGTAGCTTAGTAGTCCAAATTCCAACTATCATGTACTCCTTGCCTTTCACGATCAACGACTTAAGACTATTAGTGAAAAGTTAGTCAACCAAAACCAATTTCACACAAGTCTCAGTGTCCATTTGCACTACCAATTTATTGATACGGAATTGCTTGGCTCGCTCCAATCTCGCTAGCAAAGCCATTAGTTCCGCCCTCGTGGATGTGTAGATACCATAAGAGAAGTAGAAAACGGATATGAAATTACCTATTTCGTCTTGGAATATCGCTCCACCGCCAGCCAGTCCAAGATTATCTTTAGAAGTGCCACCGTTATTATAGTTATATTATATCGTAGTTATTATATTGTTTTAACACAGTTATATCATTTGGAGTTATTGTATATTGTTGTGTTCTTATTAATATGTTTAAAATCAGTAATAATATATTACCGAATGTCTATACCCATTGGCATGTAAGAGTGAATCAATATATAGAGTGCCAAGGAGAATCTTATCTTTAGTCCTCGTATTATTTTACTACGTGCTTAATCTGGCATGACATAAAGTTGATTTAGAAGGTTTTCAAATTTTCCATAATAATTTTGTGCGACTCCTAGTTGAAAACTCGTTTCAACCATTTCGTCGGTTTTACAAGTTTACAAATCGGTATCAAACTCATGACATGCCTTTTCGGGGCACTCCGTGGGCGAGTGCCACTGTGTCGCAGGTAGCATGTGTAAGATATTCCATAAAATAAAAAAGTATTTTATTAATATTTAATTAAGTTATTTTATGGAAATTAAGTTGGTCCATTGTATGGTGGAATTTACCTAGGATTCTGTTTTCACTATTATCTCCCATAAGTTACCACTCACAATTTAGGAAACTGTTCAATTGACTCTTTGATGGCAAGAGTCTATATAAGGGGAACATATTTATTCTGATTAGGGTTCACTGAGCCTACCTCATTAAGAAAATACACCATCTAAATTGTGAGGCCGAGGGTTTGGAAACCAAGTCAGATTTGGGGCATAAGAAATTGGGTTATTCATTAAGACGGATTAATTATTTCAAGCAATGGCTGGAGGTAAGTAATCGATCTCTTTTATCGCTTCCGCATTCAGTTTATACATGTTCATTATGAGACTAGAACATGTTATTTTAGACTATAAAACTTTCAGTTGGTATCAGAGCGAATAATCGCCTCTGCCTTGCTTAGTTAATTCATGTTGCCTTGTTTAGTCTCTCTTCACCCCGATTTTTCTTGCTGGATAATCCATGTGGATTTCGTCTGATTAAATGTTTGGAGGGGTTTTAAATTTTATGTTGTTGGGACATTCATATTATTGGATGATGTAAATTAGTTTTTCATGGTTTGTTAGTCTCCTCTTTGTTTTACGAGCCACTATGTCTATGATTACAACAAACTTGTTGCAAAGTTAAAGTCTAACTTTGCCTTGGAATATATTACTGTGGAATAGTTTATTATTATTTTTCATGTGCTTAACTTAGCTATGTCAATCTTGGAGCATGTGAATCTTGTACTGCGTATACATGGTGTAATTCATGTCACCTCTTGTTGAGTTAGACCAAGTTAAATTTCTGGTCATATAAGTTTCTATATACATGAAGCTGAGTATATAGATTAAATTTATTATTGTTTAATGTCGAGTGGTTCAAAATTTTATTAGTTAGAGAATAGCCACATCATCTCTAATTAATTAAAATTTTATTTTGGAATCACATGCGGAAACTAAACATTATTTGTAATTAGTCGTATGTAAAAGACTTACCCACAGGAATCTTGTTGTATGTATTTGTAGGACTAATTAGGATGATATATTGAATCTTGTTTCTTAATCTACCCACGGGAGTTAAGAGATGTATATGATTTGATAGTATCGTCATAAAGTTAAATTTTTATGTATCTAATTGAGTAGAACTTTAGCCCACAGGCAAGTTTTATGTCTCTAGATTCATATTTGAGCATGATTTACATTGGTAAAGCATGATTAATTTTAAGTCTCAATTTTTGTAATAAGCATGTTATTTATTATATTTGCAGCAATTTTACCTGGGAGTTCTACTGATGTCAAATTTGACGTTCCTGAATTGAATGGTGATAACTATAAGGTCTGGAAAGAGAGAATGCTACTGCAGTTAGGATGATTAGATATTGATTATGCTATTCGGAAAGACGAACCACCTAAAGTAACTAAAGAAAGCACTAAAGAAGCAATTGTTCTTTATGAAAAGTGGGAGAAATCTAATCGTCTCTTCATTATGTTCATAAAGACCAGAATGTGTGCTAGTATTCGTGGTTCTGTCGATCAGCATACTAAAGTTAAAGATCTAATTAAGGCCATCGATGAACAGTTTGCAACTTCTGATAAAGCTCTTGCTAGTACCTTAATAATGCAGTTTTCATCTTTGAGGCTCACCGAGACTAAAGGTGTGCGTGATTATATCATGCGCATGAGGGATATTGCAGCCCAACTTAAGACTTTCGAAGTTACCATGTCTGACTCTTTCCTTGTGCACTTCATTTTATGCACTCTTCCTCCAAAATATGCTCCTTTTAAGATCTCTTACAATACACATAAGGATAAATGGTCAATTAATGAACTTATGGCCATGTGTGTTCAAGAGGAGGGCAGATTGTTAATGGAGGAAGGTGAAAAGGTGAACCTTACTATTGCTTCTTCATCAAAGAAGCAAAAGGATCACACTAAAGATAAGGGAAAGGGAAAGATTTCAGCTGAGCTAGCCATTAAGAAGGAGTCTACGTGTTTCTTCTGTAAAAAGAAGGGGCACATGAAGATAGACTGCATTAAGTTTAAGGCTTGGTTAAAGAAGAAAGGTAATTTTCATGCGTTTGTTTGTTATGAATCTAATATGGTTAATGTTAATCATAATACATGGTGGATTGATTCTGGAACTACAATCCATGTTTCGAATACCCTGCAGGGTATGACAAACCTAAGGAAACCAGTGGGCAGTGAACTTTCAATCTATTCAGGAAACCAGATTAGTTCATATGTGGATGTCATTGGGACATGCAGCTTAATATTAAGTAGTGGTTTTATTTTGCATTTGGAAAAGACATTTTATGTTCCAAATTTCTCTAGAAATTTGATTTCAGTATCAAGACTTGTACCTTTGGGTTTTACCTTTAATTTTTCAGACTCTGGATTCAGTATTCTCAGAAATTCTGAAATTATTGGTTATGGTATTTTGTCTGATAATTTATGTCGTCTTGAACTGCAAAATAATTTTACTCATAATTCTATGCATGTCAATGCTGGTTTAAAACGTTGTATTATGAATGAGAATTCTTCTATTTTGTGGCATCGGAGATTGGGACATATCTCCATTGAGAGGATAAAAAGATTAGTAAAGGATGGAGTACTTGATACTTTAGACTTTACTGATTTTGATACTTGTGTTAGTTGCATTAAGGGTAAGTAAACTAACATGTCTAAGAAAGGTGCAAAGAGAAGTTCTAACCTATTAGAAATCATACATACGAATATTTGTTGTCCGGACATGATCGCTAATGATCCAAAATATTTTATCACCTTTATTGATGATTACTCACGTTATATGTATCTTTACTTACTTCGTTCTAAGGATGAAGCTTTTGATGCCTTTAAATTTTTTAAGGCTGAAGTAGAGAACCTATGCGGTAAGCGCATTAAGATTGTGAGATCTGATAGAGGTGGTGAATACTATGGTAGATACACTGGGAACGGACAAGCACCTGGTCAATTTGCTAAATTTCTTGAAGTGCATCGGATTGTTGCCCAATACACTATGCCTGGTTCTCCAGATCAGAATGGTGTAGCAGAAAGAAGAAATAGGACATTAATTGAGATGGTGCGTTGTATGAGAAGTAATGTTAAACTTCCTTCATTTTTGTGGGTTGATGCTCTTAAGACGGCAGCGTATATATTAAATCGGGTTCCTTCCAAGGCTGTGTCTAAGACACCTTTTGAGCTATTTAAAGGATGGAAACCGAGTTTGAGACATATACGCATTTGGGGATGCCCGTCGGAGCTGAGAGTATATAATCCACAAGAAAAGAAACTTGATCCCAGGACTATTAGTGGGTATTTCATTGGATATGCCGAAAAGTCTAAGGGTTATAGGTTTTATTGTCCGTCTCATAGTACAAGGATTGTGGATCAAGAAATGCTAAATTTCTTGAGAATGACTTGATCAGTGGGAGTGACCTAATTCAGGACTTTGTCCTGGAGAGGGATCATCATGAAGTTCCACCCTCTGATTCAAGTGACAGATTGGTTGTCATTCACATTCCTCAAGTTCAATCGAGTGTTACACAACCAGTGATAGAAATTCCACAAAATGTCGATCAAAATATGGTAGATCATAATGAGGAAGAGGTTCACCATGAGGATGAACAAGTTCCATTAAGAAGATCTATTCGTGAAAGGAGATCGGCTATTCCTGATGACTATGAAGTATATCTACAAGAATTGGATTATAATATTGGAGCTGATAATGATCCTATGTCGTTTTCACAAGCCGTAAGTTCTACAGATTCAAACTTATGATTGAATGCTATGAAAGATGAGATGAATTCTATGGCATCTAATGGAGTTTGGGATCTCGTTGTATTGCGTGATGGTGTAAAACCTATTGGGTGCAAGTGGGTCTATAAGACTAAAAGAGATTCACTTGGAAACATCGAGAGACATAAGGCAAGACTCGTTGCTAAAAGATTCACTCAAAGGGAAGGAATTGACTACACAGAGACTTTTTCTCCCGTATCAAAGAAAAATTCCTTTCGAATTGTCATGGCATTAGTAGCTCATTTTGATTACGAGTTACATCAGATGGATGTGAAAATAGCATTTCTCAATGGTGATTTAGAGGAAGGGGTTTATATGAAACAACTTGACGGATTCTTCTCTAAAAATGGTGAGCATTTGGTTTGTAAGCTAAATAAGTCCATATACGGTTTAAAACATGCTTCCCGTCAATGGTATAAGAAATTTCATGAAGTTATTTCTTCATTTGGTTTCGAAGAAAATATAATAGATCAATGTATATATCTTAAGGTCAGTGGGAGTAAAGTTTGTTTTCTAGTGTTGTATGTGGATGATATTTTGCTAGCAACCAATGATAAAGGGTTGCTACATGAGGTGAAACAATTCCTTTCAAGTAATTTTGATATGAAGGATATGGGTGAGGCATCTTATGTCATTGGCATTAAGATCCATAGAGATAGATCTCGAGGCCTATATCAATAAAGTACTTGAAAGATTCAGAATGATAGATTGTTCACCAAGTGTAGTACCAATTGTGAACAAATGAAGAATATTCCATATGCTTCAGCTGTTGGTAGCATTATGTATGCTCAGGTCTGTACTAGACCAGACATTGCATATGCGGTTGGAGTGTTAGGAAGATATCAGAGTAACCCAGGTCTTGATCACTGGAAGGCTGCAAAGAAAGTGTTGAGATACCTTCAAGGTACTAAGGACTACATACTTATGTTTAGACGGACTGAGAATCTTGAAGTAGTAGGTTATTCCGACTCTGACTACGCTGGTTGCATAGATTCACGTAAATCCACATCAGGATATGTGTTTATGCTAGCCGATGGAGCTATGTCATGGAAGAGTGTGAAGCAAACCTTGACGGCTACTTCTACTATGGAGGCTGAGTTCGTATCTTGTTTTGAGGCTACCTCACATGGTGTTTGGTTGAAAAGTTTCATATCTGGGCTTAGAGTTATTGACTCTATTTGTAGGCCGCTAAGAATGTATTGTGATAATTCAGTTGCTGTGTTTATGGCTAAGAATAATAAAAGTGGAAGTCGAAGTAAACACATCGACATAAAGTATCTAGCCATAAAGAAGCGTGTTCAAGAAAAGAAAGTGATCATTGAACACATTAGCACAGAGTTGATGATTGCAGATCCCTTGACTAAAGGCATGCCAATTAAGACTTTCAAGGATCATGTAGTGAGAATGGGACTTGGTTCCATCATGTAGTACATTCATTAAGTTTTTGTAAGAAACTTTTATTAAATTGGATATTTTCTCATTTGGATTTATATGCGCATATTTATTAAAGTTATGTTGAGAAATATCATTTTTGTTTGAACCTCGAGTAAACATGGGGTTTACTCATTAAGTTAAATGTGTGTGGTGTGAGTGACTTGATATATTGTGATACATGGAAGATTAATTCTTGCTCTAAGAGAGTTCGTCGCCATGATCCATATGTTATGTCTCTTGTTAAATGGACCAAGTGGGAGAATGTAAGATATTCCATAAAATAAATAAGTATTTTATTAATATTTAATTAAGTTATTTTATTGAAATTAAGTTGGTCCATTGTATGGTGGAATTTACCTAGGATTCTGTTTCCACTATTATCTCCCATAAGTTACCACTCACAATTTAGGAAACTGTTCAATTGACTCTTTGATGGCAAGAGTCTATATAAGGGGAACATATTTATTCTGATTAGGGTTCACTGAGCCTACCTCATTAAGAAAATACACCATCTAAATTGTGAGGCCGAGGGTTTGGAAACCAAGTCAGATTTGGGGCATAAGAAATTGGGTTATTCATTAAGACGGATTAATTATTTCAAGCAATGGCTGGAGGTAAGTAATCGATCTCTTTTATCGCTTCCGCATTCAGTTTATACATGTTCATTATGAGACTAGAACATGTTATTTTAGACTATAAAACTTTCAGCATGGTCAATAATGGTTACCAGAGTGGGTGAAGGAGTATAAGCCATGGCTGAGCAAAAACATATGATATGGTTTTAATATACGAATATGATACGGTAGGCGGTTTTTATTACACGAATTTTCGTATATGTAATACGAATTTCTGTATATACGATACAATTTTTAGAAAATGATATTGGGTCCTTGTCGGACAAAACGAAAACGGATATACGGTTTCTAATATGGTTTTTGAAAAGAAAAAATCACACACAAATTAAATAATTTAAGCATAATCACATTACTTTGACCACTTTCTTTTTTCCTAATTCATATGTAATATGTATTTCAAATTTTTTGATTATTTGAACATGTAACCTGGCATCAAATTTAAGTTTATGAGGTGCAGCGTCAACTCTTAATCTATCTAATTACTTTATAATATAGCTTTACGGTCGCTATGAGATTCAAAATCCTTACTAAATGGTTGCATTTCATTGTTGCGACCTTAATTTAGTACTAATCAGTAATTTATTTTACAGTAGTAAAATTAAGTTCTACTAAATTTGTATTAGTAGTTTACTAACTTTTGTAAGGAGTAAACATGTTATTATTGTTTTTACTTGTTTTATCGTAGAGGCAAGAATATGAACAACGAGCATCCTAAAATTGTATTGGGTTATACGAAAACTGGATATACGTTTAAACCGATTCGGTGCCGTATTGCCAAAATTGTGATTTTATAACCTATGTTATGGTTTCTAAAGCCGTAGTATCGGGTATACGGTTTTGGTAGGGTGAACTGAAAGTCCCAAATCCCCCTCCCCCTTTTATTTACTACTAAGAGAATAAAAACTCTCTTATAGTTTTTCCTTAAAAAAACATCTACTTAAATAAGGAAATAAGTAAACTTTCTTTCATTAAATTTTTATGTTTTAATGAATACATTCTTATAATTAAACTCTAATATTTTAATTAAATTCATGATTATGATTTTCATTAAAATAAAATAAAATTGGTATTAATTATTAAACTATAGACTATAAGTTGCTAAATTTTTCAGTAATGCAATAATTATTATGGCAGATAATAACTTGACACATACTTACTACTCCATTAGCTTTGTGATAAAAACAAATTCATTAAAAAACAATTCACAACTTAACTTAGTTCTCTTTGATTAGTTTGTTTTTCATTTAATTTTTTTTATTTCATGTATCAAAATAAAATGGAGTAAAATATTAAATATTAATGAGTGCAAATTTATAAAGGATAAATATAATACACTATAAATATAAAAACTCAAAATACTGCGCATCATTGTACGGGATCGATACGAGTAAGTGAACAAGCGTGGAGTGGCTACTGGGCAGTGGCTAGTGAGGCAATTGGGCCCATTGTATAATTAGAAAACCCACAAAACCTCTCCTCCATTGCCATTTCCTTTCACAATACCCTCCATTTCCATCTCCATCTCTCCCACAATCATGCCGATATCACTACGCCTATCTCCCCACCTCCGCCGTCTCCTCCACCGCACCCTCACATCTACACTACCTCAATCCCTCTCTCCTTCTCCTTCTCCTTCTCCTTCTCCTCCTCTTCCCTCTTCTTTCCAATCCCTTAAACCCTTCTTCCCTTCCCTCACCTCCATTAAACCCTACTCTTCCCAACCCCAATCCCCAAATGACCAAATTGCCCTTTCCCTCTCCTCCGAGCTCCTCAAACCACTCTCTGAATCCCTCTCTCTATCTAAACGCCTCGACCTTTCTTTCTCTCATATCACTCTTACCCCTCAACTCATCCTTCAAGTTCTCAACAATTCCGCACTTGCTGGTCGTACCAATTTAGATTTCTTCAAATGGGTTTCTTCCAAATCCCCCGGTTTCGCTCTTGATGATCAGGTTTACTCTTATTTTGTTGATTATTTTGGTCGTAGGAAGGATTTTAAGGTTATTGATGATTTTCTTGTTGAGGGTAAAGGTGTCATTTCGTCCAAGACATTCGCTTCGTTGGTGGACCGGCTTATTAGAGCCGGTCGAGCAACGCAGGCGGTGTCGCTTTTCGAAAAGATGGAGAAGGAATACGGGATTGTTAGGGATAGGGAGAAGCTTAATTATGTTGTTAGTAAGCTTTGTGAACATGGGTATGCTAATTATGCTGAGAAAATGGTTAAGGGTTTAGCTAACGAGTTTTTCCCTGATGAGTATGTCTGTGATATGTTGATTAAAGGTTGGTGTGTTGATGGTAAGCTTGAGGAGGCTAAAAGGTTGGCTAGGGAGATGTATAGAGGTGGTTTTGAGATCGGTACGACTGCGTATAATGCCATACTTGATTGTGTTTGTAAGCTTTGTAGGGAGAAGGACCCCTTTAGGCTTCAGTCTGAGGCTGACAATTTGTTGGTTGATATGGATGCGGCTGGTGTTCCCAGGAATACCGAGACTTTTAATGTTTTGATATCGAATTTGTGTAAGATTAGGAAGACTGAGGAGGCAATGAAGCTGTTTTCGAGGATGGGAGAATGGGGGTGTCTTCCGGATGCCACTACGTTTCTTGTGCTTACTAGGAGTTTGTATCAGGCTGCTAGGGTTGGAGAGGGGGATGAGATGATTGATAGGATGAAATCGGCCGGGTTTGGTGATGCTCTTGATAAGAAGGAGTATTACGGGTTTTTAAAGATTCTTTGTGGCATTGAGAGGGTTGATCATGCTTTGAGTGTGTTTAGAAAGATGAAGAAGGATGGTTGTACTCCTGGGGTTAAGTCTTATGATCTTTTGATAGGGAAATTGTATGCGCATAATCGAGCGGAGAAGGCAAATAATCTTTTCAATGAGGCTGTTCGGAATGGGGTTGAGATTGAGCGTAAGGATTACAAAGTGGACCCTAGGTTTATTGAGAAGCCAAAGGTTGTGAAGAAGGGTAAAAAGCGTTTGACGTTGCCTGAGAAAATGGTATTGAAGAGGAAAAAGCTTAGGAAGATTCGTTTGAGTTATGTGAAGAAGCCGAAGAAAACGATGCGTCGGGCATTTTGATCTGAATTGCTGCTGTTAGTTTGTATCGGTTGGCGGGAGTTTTCTTTATCAGGTGGGTAAATGTTGATCTCTAGCATAATGCCTGGACCTGATGCAATGTTTAATTTATCATTTGAGACTTATCTCGTTTTGATTTGATTTATATGTGTGATCTGCTTCGTTTCAACAGGCTTTGTATCTGTATGTGACTACATTATATGCTGGCTGTTAATGCTGTCATTGCCTTTTCTAGTCAAGCATCTGTCTCATTTTATCGAAAACTTGACCAGAGTGTAATACGCTTGTCATATATGCAGCAGTTGGATTCGGTCAAAAACTTCAAAAAGCCGTCTTTTATGGTGTGTCATTTTGCTACTTGTACATTGTGTACTGGTGTTCTTGTTCTCTCTTAGCTGTTTGTGAACTTTTCATTAAACCATTATGGTCGAGTTTTTTTGGGGTTTTTTTTTCCAAGGGAGGAATAATGAGCACTGAGCCACCGAGCGTCTGAGCAGTTAATGACGAGTTATAAACACTCAGTGACTTGAATTACATATGCGCCCTTGACCCTTGTGGTTAAGTTAAACGAACTTGTGTGATTGTGTCTTTTGTGTAGTATACTTTGTTGCTTATTCTCCATCTTTCAACTTCCATAGTAGGTTTTTGAATCATCAATAATAGTTCGGCAAATCTTAATCCTAAGTTTACAATAGCTGTAAGCCTGTAAGTTGGCGCCCTCTTTATGAATTTTTCTTGCTTGAATTATGAATTTGATAGTGTTTGATAGAAGGCGTTCAATTTTCTGCAGTTTTTGACAAAAAATAGAAGTCAAGGTGTTTTTTTGGGTCAAAATGACCTAACTTTTAAGTTTCTACATCCTGGTGGACTGGATTACCATTGTCCCTTTTGTTAATTGTTATTGCTAAAAGTTTTTGAATATGAAAATTAGTATTAATTCTTGAGCTATGAACTTGAATTAACCGAAAATGCTGAACTTTGAACTTGGATCAAACTATATCATGTTCTTTCAAAATCTGCAAAGTTGGTATTATTACTTTTTTTTAATGTAAGGTATGAAAATGAAACCAGACTTTTATCGATACAATCCTGATACAAAATTCTTTCTGGGTACAATCTCCTACCACAGTACCACCTACCACTTATCTTAACCAGAATTTTTACTGCAGTATTTTGTATACAATGTTTGAGGTGCGTACATCCTACCCTCTTTGCAAAAGCCGTTGAGGCAAGGAGTTATGGTGAACTTATGAAATATGAGAATTCCATGTTCAGTCTTATGGCTTACACCATTAGTGTAATTTCAGCAGGTCTCCCTTGAGCAGCCAATTTTATCTTGAAACTTTTAACTTGCTAGAGCTTAAACATATAGGTCTGAGCTTTTAAATTATGTTTTGAGATTTTGCATAAAAACGTTTCGAAATAAAAATTTTATGTACTTGTAAGAATTTAGTTTCTAAAACATACTTCCTTCTATGCTTGTTATCTCCTGGTTCAATGTTTAATCGGGAAAACATCAATCTTGTTATATAATAACAGTATGTTGCAGAGTACTACTACTTTCTGGAGATCTGAATGTCAGTAGGTTTTGAAAATCACTACTCGGTATTTTTTTTCCCGCATTTTTCTGCATCTTCTTTGGTAAAAGACTAAAAGCAGCAGTTTGCTAATCCTTATGTAAACCAGATCTTTTGATTAAGCATTTTGCCAACGCTTCATTCTATTTTGATACTGGAGTTTTCTGCCGAATGCAACGCTTGCATTCCCATGATTGGTTTTCCAATTTCTAGTTGATCTGGCAAAATTGGCACGACTCGACCCGTACTTGAACAGCCAAACCGACTATGATCTAACCCGACCAAAGTATTGTTGGTCCATATTTACCCTTTCGGCCCCTCAATGAATAGATCTATTAGCACACCCAAACTTGGAATGACGGACCCAATCCAAATGCAAACATAATCAAAGTGACCCAGACTCGAATAGAAATGACCTGTATAACCCGTTTATCTGTCCTAAAACAAATGGCTGGGCTGCAAGACAATTTAAATGCTTTATACAATAACTGATGCACCTACTGTAATACAGTTTTCATTTAGCATTTGATTGACTGACGCCTACCATCATCTGATTCTTTGTTGTAACCAGGAAGTACGAAAGTTGATCAAACATTGCAAAATGCAAATGAGATGAAGACACCCTTGAACCTTCCGAGGAAAGCAGACAACTTATTATCATGCCTGTGTTGCAGTTAAATTAAAAATGATTCAAGATCTTCAGGCTGCTGTGTTTTAGCCATTTAAGTTTTCTGAATCTATCTATATATAAACCTTCATTTTGGCAATTTAGCAGAGAGCTGATTATTAAAAGTTGTTTGACGCACGTAAGTTGATGTTAAAGTGATGAATTTGGGATTACAACAAAATGTTTACGTGCACCGAGCTTTTGTTTAGGAACGATTATTGACTTGCAGAGTTGGAGAATAAGCGGCTTCCTTAATTGGATGGTTTCACAAAATCTTATTGCAAGAAGAGTTACCATGCCCTTTTGCTTTTCTTACCTTTTTTCCTATTGTAATGAAAGCTGTAGGTACCATGATTATGGGTGGGTAAGATGGTCAGTATCCCACCCAATAGGTGTTTTGTTCCATATTTCAGGCTTCATTCATGCTTTGTACAAGGACCTTTTAGCGCAAGGGTTTGAGATTTCAGCATACAAAATATCAGATCATATATCATATCAATAAACACACAAAATACAAGTATCGATGTTCTGTAATGCTGTATTACCTAGTATTTTTATGTCGAATTTCACAGTTTTCGTTTGGCCGAACCCGCCACTCATTCCAACTCTATTCATTTCAATAGAATTAACTTTTTTTTTTTTTTTGACAGTGCGAGAAAGGGTAATTATAATACCCCAAAAGTTACATAACAAGCTAGACGACTAAGGGGCATTAGAAGCCCGACTAGCAAAACTAGTACATCGAAACCAAACTTAAAGACTACATAAACATTTATTAAAAGTAAAATTACAACAAAGAAAACTAGAGTAACAAGGGCAGGATGATGAAGAATAAGTTGGCCACGAGCAACCTCATCCATATCAACAACTTCACTAACGATTCCCAGAGGCCAACGAGACGGACCAGGTGCACTTACGCCACAAGAGCGTAGAAAGAAAAGGGGAAGAACGAGCCAAACAAGCTTGTCTTCAGTGGAGAAGAATCTCCTACACCATGGTGATCGACCCCAACAATCCAAAGACCAACAACCCAAAGAACCAAGTAAGCTGATGAGACGAACTAGAAAGCACACCCCAACTAATCTTCCAGCCAAAAACCTCGAACGTACCCTAGGACTACGACAAAGACTCCCATAGAAGGAGATTATTAGAACATAAAAACAAGACAGAAAATTAACTTGTGGTGACATCGATTTAAAATAAACCACCACCTCCAGGCCAGCCAACCACACCGAAGACCAACTCAAGCCAACACAATCCAAATTAAAATAAAAAACATCCAACTTCACCAATCCAATTGAAACAAAAGAACCCAACAATCGCCAAACAGGTCAGCATAAGATCTCTCAAAGCCAAACAAGGAGTCGAAGCTCCAAGGACCCAGATTCACACGATCCGCAACTGACTCGAAACACCAGAAACACACATGCATGCAACAAAAGTAGGAAATGATGACCCAGCAACAAATCCACCAGGCGGATCAGAAACACAAAAAAGACACCCGTTACACCAAACGACACCTCCCAGGACCACCGCCTTACATGCAACCAGACCAAACAAAGAGACAACACTGACAGACACTAGTGATAAAGAAAAGAGACCGATAGGTGGGGGGAATGGGGGGATCACCATATCTGACCCAAAACACGATCACATAGAACAACAGCGACGCCAGCGAATGAGCTATACTCATCGAATCGAAAGAGACATACAAACCAAGAGACCAAACCGAGGGTGGGGGGAAGGGGGGGAACACCACTGGATTGGGTTAAAAAACAACGGTGACAGGACAAGAGGACGTAGGGACGGGAAAGTCAAGGAGAGATCCTAAAACCCGGACGGACGAAAGATTTAAAGCCACCAACAACACCAAACATAAATCCACCTCTTCATGCAAGGGGACCAAAGACAAAGACAAACAGAAAGGCGGAGAATCGGATAAAGAAACACCGATTTTTTTTGGCAGCTGTAGAGATAATGTTAGAAGTGTGCAATATATTAGAAGTGTACCTTATATGGTTAGATGCGAAAAAATTTGCTAGGCAATATGCTTTTTGTCTCATCCATCTATTTTGATCCGTTTAATTGTGTTGGTGATAGAAAAATTAAATGGATAGTTGACGGGGATACTGTACGAAGTACTTCTTCAACCGGGTAAAAGGAAGAGCGGGCCGAAATTTTATATTGGGTATTAAAGATAAGGATGGATTATGGATCTATGACCCCGAGGAGGTTAGAAGTACTTTCCAAAATTACTTTATGCAAGTGTACATGCCCTCAAAACAATCCCAAACAACGTCCTCATGCTACCCGTATGCTGATATTTTAAAACACCTTAGAAATCGGGTATCTAATGATGATGCTGATTCGTTGGGAAATCCGTTTTCGGCAAAGGAAGTTAGAAGGACGGTCTTTCAGATGGGATTTATGAAATCACTGGGGCCGGATGGTATCCGGCTATCTTCTATCACAAGTGTTGGCATATGATTAAGAAGGATTTTACAAAAGCGGTTCTATCCACCCTCAATTCGGGCAAGGTTTTATAGAGGCAAACAGAACATTTATAGCCTTGGTACCAAAGTGTGATAATCCAGAGAAAGTTAAGGATTATCGCCTTATTAGCTTAAGTAATGTCTTCATGCGAATAGTCACGAAGTGCATTACAAATCGTTTGATAAAGATTATGGGGTATCTAGTAGGGGATTACCAGAATGCTTTTATATCAGGTAGGAACATTACTGATAATATCCTTCTGGCACATGAAGCAATCCATAAGATTAATTCACACGGGAATGGTAAATATGGGAAATTTGCTTTTAAGGCTGATATGAGTAAGGCATAAGACCGTGTTAAGTGGGATTTTCTGCAAGCTGTTCTCTTTAAATTTAGATTCCCAGAAAGGTTAATTGCACTTATTACGAGCTGTGTCACTACAGCCACTTATGAGGTGTTATTTAATGGCTCCCCATTACATCAATTCAGGCCACAATGTGGTTTACGCCAAAGGGGACCCTTTGTCACTGTATCTGTTTATTCTATGTATGGAGGTTCTTTCATCTAATGTGGAGCACGCTCAATTGGAGGGAAACTTAAAAGGAATCCAGATCTGTCAAGGACTAACACCCCGACCCACTTATTCTTTGCAGACGATTCGGTTTTCTTCCTTGAGGATAAGGGCATGCACTACGCCAAATAAGATCTTCAATAAACGGTCAGATAATGTAATTACCGTTTTTAAATAGAAACACGGGACCGTTATGGCAACGACGGTTGTTAAATATATACCACGGTTGTACAAACACACGACCGTTATATAACATCAATAACAGATCTATAATACCGTTATCACAACTCAAGAGGCGTTATAAAACTGTTGTTAAATATGTTTATGGCAACGGGTATACTTTTAAGAAACCGTTATTAAATCTTAATAATGGTTTCAAATCCGTTGTCGTAGTTTACTATTGACAACGTTTTATTGTTCCAAAACCGTTGTTAAATATTATATATGATAACGGTTCTTTTCGTTATCTTATTTAGTTGAATGTCAAAATTTAACAGCAGCTTTATTGCATGCAAAACCGTTGTTATATTTATCTATTGACAACGGTGTGTAATCGTTATCTATTTTTATTGATGAAACTTTGACAGCGGTTGTGCTTAAATAAACCGTTGTAAAAGTTTTGAATTTCGACAACGGTTATCGTTCGTTATCTTATATTTTTGGCGGTTTGAATGGGAGGGAAAATATGTCAACGATTATTTATCTAAATAAAACCGTTGTCAAATAATGGTTTGCAATGGGTTGTTTTTAACCGTTATCGTTTTAAAAAAAATGATTTTAGCTTGTTCTAGCAGCTGCTAAAATGCTATTTTTTCAGCAGCTGCTGAAATACTATTTTTTCAGCAGCTGCTGAAAAATAGCATTCCGGCAGCAGCAGCTGTGCACTGCAAAAATACAATCCTGCATCAAAATATTATACCCCATGATCAATTAAACCCAGTTTAAAAACAGTGCAAACAGGATGATCAAAAGCCAATACACAACTTCCTTAAAAAAACAAAAGAAGCCAATACACAATGGCTCTATATATACACACGTACATAAAGCATGAACAAACTATTGAGACTCCGCTAATGAAACAACATAACTTGCCCACATATTTCTCAACTGGGTGTGTAGATACCTCATTTCTGCACCTCCCGCCAACCACCTAGTGATGATTGGGCCGCATGTGTGATACACGGAACGATTTTATGACAATTCATAAATTCATCGACAAGTGATAGCTCAAACACTCGAGCCAACCTCATGGTCGTCATCTACGCGCCGATACGGTCGTTTTGACAGTAATTAGAGTTCATTTGGAGTCCGGGTCAAAAACCGCTTCATTTTTTAAAAACCGTTTAAATGCCGAGTCGGAATATTCCGGAGTGTTCTAGAATTCTCTGGATATTTATTCCTAATTAAATTTAATATTTTTAAGGAAATATCTTCCGCATATTATGTTTCAAGGAATAAGGAAGTGTACATCTACCGAAATTCCATAAAAAACGCGGAAATCTATCTTGCTGAGGAGGAAACCTCTGGGGAAATGACGCAGCAGGTGCTGCGCCTCTTCCAAGGGTCGCAGTGGCTGCTGCGCCTCTTCCCCAGCCCTCTTTCCATGCTTTCCAGAATATTTCCGTGATTTGTTTCCGTATCCGTGTCATTCCTAAACTCCTCCATAAGTTTAGTATAAATAAAGACCGTCGGTCTCCATATTTGGCACGCGAGTGTTCCGCCCCTTCTTTCTCTCTCTTTGCATTCTAGACTACGCTATTGCTTTCGACGCCTACGTGCTTGATCAATCGACCACGTAAGCTCAGATCATTCTAAGTCGCAGTCACGATGCATAGACCGACCAATTTGACCAACTCCAATTTAATCAACTTAATCAATCTTTTAAATCCTTTAACAAGGGAACTTTCCACGCATTATTCGAGTCGAGCAATCACTAAACGATAACTTTAGTCAATCTCGTTTCGTCAAACATGTAAGTCTGAGGGTGTAAATCCCATTTTATTATTGTACTATTATTTTGTATCAATTAATGTAAGGTCTATATCAAAAGCACGTTTAAAAACCGTCTTAAAAACCATCTTTTAAAACCGTATTTATAAAACAACGGAGGTCTGACATCGAGAAGAAACGCAGCAGTAGCTGCGCCTTTTCGAAAAGTCGTAGCACATGCTGCGCCTCTTCCTGAGGCTGCCACTGTTCCTACTCTTCTTCTTATTCCTCGACCTTCTGCAATTTCCCCTTTTCTCTTATTCTTTCGTTTCTTTTGTTTGTTTCACTGTATAAACATGCTTTTAACTAATCCTTTTAAATTTTAATGCATAATTCGACATAAATCCCTTATAATTCAATATTTGCGGGTTTTCGTCGTCTATTCAAACCCGGATTTTAAAGGGTCGATTTTCTCATATCGATTCTATAATTCGTCTTTTGTACATAGTTTTCTTTATTTGATTTCAGTTTTACAAATTTAATTTCGCTTTCAAGTTCAAAGTTTCGTTCTTTTTGTATTTCCGACACGAGTTCATCGTAATCATGTAAATCGCTGTAAATTCTCATCTTTAATTCGTTTTATAACGGTTCCAGATGTATGTAATCAGTTAAAGCACTTCAATTCGAGTTTAATATTAATAATCAATCTTAAATTACCAATGAACGATAACAATCCGCGATTCTGACTTCACAGCCAGAACCCAACTGAAGAACAGACGCAAGAAGTGCTGCGCCTCTTCCAAGGGACGCAGCAGATGCTGCGCCTGTTGTGGGTTGGCTTCTGTCCCTGAACTCTTTCTCGTTTTGCCGTAGCTTCTAATTACGGTTTAAATCGACTATTAATCATATTATCACTCCTAATCCGCCGTATTTTCATATTTTAATTCTAATTTTACTTTTCTTTTAGTTTTTTCTTCGAAACCCTGTTTTCGAGCGTGCTTTTGACGTAGATCAGATAAATCTTGTAACTCTTGTATTTTTTAATTATTGTATTTCATTTTATTAATTATTATTTAGGTATGGTTTATTTACTTGGCTTTCACATGTAATTAATCTAATATCTACTTCGACCAATTTGTTTGCTATATCACGTGTTAACCGACATAGTCTAAATTCACATGCTAGGATTAATCTATGTTTGTTGCATTGCATGCATTACATCGACGACATATCAAATATGAACGATATCCCTAATCATTAGTAGAGGCCGCTATCGAAGCGGGCGGGATTAGGTGTTCGATTAAAGAGTTTCCTAATACGTAACCTCACCCCTTACTCCAGTTATCTCTGGACATCCATGTCCATTGGCATCTTCGAGAGTCATTCTAGACATAGAATGCTAAGGCTAATAAGTTGTTAGTGTTCATGTGTAGATACCTCATTTCTGTACCTCCCGCCAACCACCCAGTGATGATTGGGCCGCATGTTTGATACGCGGAGCGATTTTATGACAGTTCGTAAGTTCATCGACAAGTGATAGCTCAAACACTAGAGTCAACCTCATGGTCATCATCTACGCGCCGATACGGTCGTTTTGACAGTAATTAGAGTTTATTTGGAGTCCGGGTAAAAAACCGCTTCATTTTCTAAAAACCGTTTAAATGCCGAGTCGGAATATTCCGGAGTGTTCTAGAATTCTCTGGATATTTATTCCTAATTTAATTTAATATTTTCAAGGAAATATCTTTCGCATATTATGTTTCACGGAATAAGGAAGTGTATATCCACCGAAATTCCATAAAAAAACGCGGAAATCTTTCTTGCTGAGGAGGAAACCTCTGGGGAAATGACGCAGCAGGTGCTGCGCCTCTTCCAAGAATCGCAGTGGCTGCTGCGCCTCTTCCCCAGCCCTCTTTCCATGCTTTCCAGAATATTTCCGTGATTTTTTTCCGTATCCGTGTCATTCCTAAACTCCTCTATGTGTTTAGTATAAATAGAGACCTTCGGTCTCCATATTTAGCACGCGAGTGTTCCGCCCCTTCTTTCTCTCTCTTTGCATTCCGGACCACGCTTTTGCTTTCGACGCCTACGTTCTTGATCAATCGACCACGTATGCTCAGATCATTCTCAGTCCCAGTCACGTTGCATAGACCGACCAATTTGACCAACTCCACATTAATCAATCTAATCAATCTTTTAAATCCTTTAACAAGGGCACTTTCCACGCATATTGGAGTCGAGCATTCACTAAACGATAACTTTAGTCAATCTCGTTTCGTCAAACATGTAAGTCTGAGGGTGTAAATCCCATTTTATTTATTGTACTTTTATTTTGTATCATCCAATGTAAGGTCTATATCAAAAGCGTTCAAAACCGTCTTAAAAATCATCTTTTAAAACCGTATTTACAAAACAACCGAGGTCAGACGCCGAGAAGAAACGCAGCAGCAGCTGCGCCTCTTCGAAGATTCGCAGCATCTGCTGCGCCTCTTTCTGGGGCTGCCGCTGCTCCTGCTCTTCTTCTTCTTCCTCGATATTCGACAATTTTCTGTTTTTCACTTACTCTTTCGTTTCTTTTGTTCATTTCAGTATATAAGCATGTTTTTAATAATCCTTTTCAAATTATAATGCATAATTCGATATAAATCCCTTATAATTCAATATTTGCGTGTTTTCGTCATCTTATTCAAACCCGGATTTTAAAGGTTCGATTTTCCCATATCGAGTCTTTAAAGTTCGTCTTTTGTACATAGTTTTCTTTATTTGATTTCAGTTTATTCAATTTTAATTCCGTTTTCAAGTTCAAAGTTTCGACCTTTATAAAACCTGACATCATATAATTATAATTATGTAAATCGCCATAATAATTTATTAATCTTTAATCTGACTTGTGACGATATTAGTATGTATGTAACCTGTTAAATCACTTCAACATGAGTTTAATATCAATAAACGATCTTAAATTACTAACGAACGATAACAATCGGCGGTTCTGACTTCATAGCCAGAATCCAACTCAAGAACAGATGCAGAAAGTGCTGCGCCTCTTCCAAGGGACGCAGCAGCTGCTGCGCCTGTTCTGGGTTGGCTTATGTCCCTGAAATGTTTCTCGCTTTGACGTGGCCTCTAATTATGATTTAAATCGACTATTAATCGTATTATCACTCCTAATCTGACGTATTTTCATATTTCAATTTTACTTTCATTTTATTTTTTCCTTCGAAATCCCGTTTTAAGCGTGCTTTTGACGTAGATCAAGTAAATTTTGTAATTCTTGTAATTTTATTAATTATTATTTATGTATGGTTTATTTACTTGGCATTCACATGTAATTAATCTAACATCTACTTCGACCCATTTGTTTGTTAAACACGTGTTAACCGACATAGTCTAAATTCACATGCTAGGATTAATCTATGTTTGTTGCATTGCATGCATTACATCGACGACATATCAAATATGAATAATTTCCCTAATCATTAGTAGAGGCCGCTATCGAGGCGGGCGGGATTAGGTGTTCGATTAAAGAGCTTCTTAATACGTACCCTCACCCCTTACTCTAGTTATCTCTGGACATCCATGTCCATTGGCATCTTCGAGAGTCATTTTAGACATTGAATGCTAAGGGTAACGAGTTCTTAGTGTCTATGTCACTACTTTATGTCTTGTTATGGCACAGGGTATTCGAATGGTGACACGGCTGTCACAACCCTATCAAAAATAAAACCAACCGGCTCTAACTTATGCGGCAGAGGTAAGTCGGGTATCGTATCCACAGGGAGGCGGTCACTATCTACTCGTTATTCAGTCTGTCACGGTAACAAATTGGGGTGTTTGATTTGATTTCTAAACTACTGAACTGAAAATAAAGCAGAGAGAGAACAATAAAAAGGAAGGATTGAAATAAGATGTGATCAAATAGAGAGAAGGATGCTAGGATGTCGGTTCACCATGATATCACATAAATCAGCTAAAAGTAGGTCAGTCGGTCTGATGTGAGAAGGGTAAAGGAAAGGTCGTTCCGGTCCGCTATCCGCCCTAAAATACTACTAACTTAGCTTCCGCCCTCATTAGAGTAGTCTATTGTTCATAACAGGTCTGTTCATTCGAATCTTCCGATCTAGGTCTGAATTTAACCAGTTTAATTACTTCAGTTGTATGCATTCAACCTAATAATTACAGTTATATTGCTATAAAACAATTCTCACAACAAGAACCTCCTAAACCAATTAAAGCATCATTGTTTTACTACCATGGTTCCCCTAATCCTAGCATTAGAGATATTAGCTACGCATAACGATGAATAAAGCAACAACGAAAGATAAAGCAATAGTAAACATGATATAAAGAGGAAAAGGAAGAAATAGCATGAATTAAATAACAATACTAAAAGAGAGTAAAGAATTACAAAAGTTGAGATCCGGAAATATAGAGTGCAGTATAGCGTCGAATTAGATTAAAACTGAGATGATAGGCTGAGAGAGAGAGAGAGAGAGAGAGAGAGAGAGAGAGAGAGAGAGAGAGAGAGAGAGAGAGAGAGAGAGAGAGAGATCCCCTAGACCTAATTAAGTCTCTCCTATTTATAGGAGAGATATTTTATTCCCTAAACACGCAACTTAAAATATCATAATAAATACGTTCACGCAAGAAAATATTGCGTCAGATAGCAACCTGGTCGATCGAGTGATTTCAGACTACTCAATCGACCATCTTCCAGCCAAAATCTCTTGATCGAGGGAATATAGTGCTCGACCGAGGAACACCATTTGAGCACCTCTCGATCGAACAAAGCAGGTGTTCGATCGAGGACTGTTCACCACCTAAAAGGTTCGATCGAGTGACATGGTCAGCAAAAGCTCTCGATCAATCAACTACCACTGCACCAGCTCATTTGGATGTTGAATTGCTTCCAAGATGACTTCACGCTTCCAGAGGTAGTGGTATTTCCGCTCCAAATCTTCCATCTCCTGAATGCAAGCTAACGGGACAGTAAAAGGCTCAATTCCACTTCTTCCAGGTCCATTCCTGCAATTAAAGCCAAGCGAACCAAAGTAGACTATTCGGGGCATTTCGTAGCCTAAAACTACGGGAATCGCATAGAAATGCGTGCAAATAAGACTTAAAAAGGCTATATAAAATGCACGCATCAAATCTCCCCACACCAAACCTTTGCTTGTCCCCAAGCAAATTATATGCAACTAACTAATGGAACGGGATAAAAACTCAGAGCCAGCTACATGTGTCCACTCAAACCATTTTAATGCAAGCATACTAACACTTATAGCAAAAGCTGTCAAATGCAAACGAGTTGTAGGATGTCTATAATAAAGCTGAACTATCGACCTTGCAAGACCTTTAAAAATGGACTCTCATGGGTCACTCTTCTCTCATGAAGCAAAGGGTAAGCAAGTATATGTAAGAGAGAAAGAAAAATAGTCGCTCACCTAGACTACGACCGACATAAACATGCATGCAATATAGTATGAAAGACAATTCTAGCTACCGTACACATACATCTCAACCAAACAAGGTCCCGTCACAGCCGAGGGCTTACAAAAGTATGGAAAAGTGAGGTAATGGGTAAGAAGGGCAAAACATTTTTGGGAATATGAGGTTAATAGCCAAGCTAGCTACCTAAACAGAACCAAATTAAACAAATCCACTTCTTAATCCATCAAAATTAAGCACAAATGCCCTTGATTGGCATAAAAACTCACTAAACCGAATAATATAATCTCCTCATAAGATATAGAATACGAAAATAGGAACAAAAACCATATCATCAAATTCTTTTTTTCCCTTTTTCATTTCTTTTTCTCGGTTTTTTTTATTATTTTTCTATTTTTTTATTTTTTTCCAACTTCATTTTCTTTCAATTTTCTCATTCTTCTTCTCCATATTACCAACTCCCAACTTTCAATACAAACCAAATTCGGCGCAATAAACAATATACCGCAAAAACAATCTAAACTAGCTTGACAAGGCAAACTATATTTGGAATGTAGTTTAAGGGTCAAAAGGCAAATTTGGCTAAATGTGGAGTTAATGGGTAAAATAAAAGAAAAGGAAATGTAAGCACCTCCCTGCATGTGACACCAACCACTAACCCGAATGTATGCAGGCAAAAAGCAATTGAATTTCATACTTATGCAAATTAATGATACATGTTATGCAAGGAGTAACTACTCACAATCCTACATGAAACTGGTCATGAATGACACCAGTTTATAAAGCTCTAGAACTTAGAAAATATGAGTAGGTTGCTAAAATTTCAGGTCAAGTCTATTCGTTCAGCTAAATTTCAACATTAACTCGTAGATTATGCAATAAGACAATGCTAAAAGAATATCAGTTTATGCAAGGCTTAAGCAAAAGGACTAAAAGTAGTGCAATTTCATCATTGAAATACACCGTTCCGACTCAACCTAAATGCAAAAATAAACGTGAAATTTTGAATTTTTCGAAATTTTTTCTATTTTTTTTTTTGAATTTTTCAAATTTTGAAAATAAAAGACAATGCATACAAAAATTAAACGTGATAACAAAAATGCAATAAAAACAATATACAGACACAGATATGGATGCATATACCCTCCTCAAACCAAACCATACAATGCCCTCATTGTACCCAAAAATAGGGAAAGGAAATGCAAATTGAAAAGGAAGAGTGAAACTTCGGAAAACTTACAAGAACACGCAAAGTAGGGACCTCCCCAAACCAGCCAACAATAAGGGAGGGCGCTAATAGCTTCATAACAGCATCTCTGGAAGCGAATCAAAACAAGCCTACTCGATCGAGAGAGCAAAGTACTCGATCAAGTATAATGGACAACGAAAGTGCTCGATCGAGGAAAGAAAATTACTCGATCGAGTGGTACCTGCAGACACGCAAATAGCGACCACAAATACGACCAAAAACCAAGTCTAAAATGTTCCACAGTCTACAGTCGTGAAAACCAATTATTGAACACACAACAAAACTGAAATGTTCGAAAATCAACTGAAAAGTTTTAAACTCCGGGTTGCCTCCCGGTCAGCGCTAGTTTCAGATTGGTTCCAGCTCGACCTTCTCTTCATCATCCACCCACGCAAATAAATGGCCCACAACAAGGTCTCTGACTGAATGAAGTCCCCTCGGCGTCCATGATTTTGACTTTAGGCCTCCATAACATCGCATCAACTGAAGAACATCAACTCATCGCAGCGTCATGGCATCCACCTTTGGCTTCCTCGCGCCCTTTCTTCTTATATGGCATAGCCTCGTCCAAACCGCCTCCCGGGTCATCAATCCATACTGTTCCAGTCTCCAAATTCAACGTACCATGCCCGCCTCCTGGGTCTTTCAACTTGTCAAGACCTGTAGAAGAAGTAACAAAGAAGTTAACCTTATTTGCAGAATCATCGTCTAAATTAAATTTAGACGACAGTTTATTATTCTCAGCATTAAAATTACTCGATCGAGTGAAAGCACTACTCGATCGAGATGTTTTCTCGGTAATTGTACTCGATCGAGCAGTTTGAGTTACTCGATCGAGGATCTTGTTTTCTTCAGTGCTCGATCGAGAACTTTTATCCTCTCGATCGAGTACTTCTTCAGTAATTTCATTCGATAGAGCAGATTAAGGCTCTCGATCGAATTTTTGAACAGGGGTAGGCGAGGCTTTATTGTACTCTTCCTATTAAACAGTATTTTCAACATCTGAGCCATCATTTTCAGCATCAATAGGCAGAACCGGTCCTTCATAGGGAATATCAATCCTGGTGCGAACAACATGGACTGTCTCGGGTCGCCTAGAAGTTTGCTCGGGAATTACTTGAGCCAACTGTGTCTCAAGTCTCTTGATAATGGCGTCTTTAGTTTGCATAATATCTTGCGCTTGTAGCGCAAGTGCCTTCACTATAGACGCCAATTCAGCAATTTCTTCATTCTTTTTAGCAGGAGGAGGAGTTTGTTGTTGCGGCGGCCAAATAAATGGAGGCTTTTGATAGCCTCGTTGTTGAGACGGATGTGGCGGCACATGTGCAAAGGAATGACTAGCTTGTCTACGTTGCTTAAACGCATAGACTTCGTCGTTCAACGCCAAACAAATAACAACATTGTGCCCCGCAGCACCACATCTCTCACAGTAGACCACCTGTTGCGCCATAGTATGGATCTGAGATGGACCACCCCTGTTGGAGTACGTGTCCTCGACAATAGTGCGATCACATTATTGAAACTCATAATAAGAATACGTAAAGGGATGATTCATTTTATAAGTCAACTGGTCAACATAAATTGGTAATGATTGGCTGACTAGAGTTTGACATTACTGTCGTTTACACGGTGGTGATCAGTTGATCCCTTACGGTCACACCTAAAGGACGATTCCCTTACTAGATAAAATTAATTAATTGTATATTGATACAGATTAATTAATTCCTCAAAATTGAACAATTCACGTATGTGAGTAAGAATATGAATCTTGTTGTAATTCGATTAAATGAGATTCGTTTTAGTAATAAAGATGTTATATTACTAAAATATTGTTTTATGAAACAATTAAAATAAGAATGAACAGTTAATTATAATTGCAATATGTTGTAGATTATATTAACATAGACCATTTTATCTGCTTGTAATTGAGAATTACTAGTCGATTGTTGTATATAATTAAATTAATATATGTAATGATATTTAATTATTAAATATACATTAATATTATTAATAACATGTTACATGTCACATGTCACACATTATATGACAAAATGACAAATTGACAAAAATAAAATGGACTCCATTTTAACAAGGGGAACCGGTTTTAGGGTGGTTTAGGTGAAATGGTTAAAATCATTTTATTAGTGGTAAACACAATGATTACCTACTAAACCTAAACTATACCCTAGTAATTTTGAGAAGAACAATTGAAAAAATATCTTGCATGCATTGACTCTCCTCTCTCCTCCTCTCCACGGGGTTTTCCCCCTCCCCAATAATAAGAATTGTTCTTATTTTCCCCTACATTCATTCTTAGTAAAAAAAATTACTTCTTACTCTTCTCTCTAAAATAAGTTTTAGAAAGTTAATTGTTCTAATATCTAATATACAAATTACTAGTAGTAGTAATAAAAATAATATTAGATTATATTTTAAGGATAGCTACTAAACTAATCTAGTTAATTATTTAGTAGTTTTAAGGGGGTTGTCTTGGTGCAATCGATAGGAGGTTCTCATACAATTGGGACAAAAGGAATCATCCAATATTTAAGCTCAAGAACAAGTAAGAAAGGTGTTATTACTTGTGCCCTTATATCCGATTTCCATATTGTAAGGAATTTTATTCTTACTTCTAATTTTCTTTATGTTATGCATGCATAAGATCAACATCTAATTAAAAGAGTTATTTAGATATTTAATTAAATGAGTTTAATTAGAGGGTATAGTATCCTTTCAAGTGGTATCAGAGCAAATGGTTGTTGCATGCATAATCGGTTTGGTTTTTCCGAGTTATTTGTAACTTAATTAAAACTAAAATTTGTGATTTATGAAGATAAAGCCACAAAATTTTTTGCATGTAATAAATTCTGATCCTAATATGAATTTAGGTCATTTTTTATGATTTATGGTAATTTATGGCTCATTTTAATAATTTTTAGTAATTTTATTACATTTTATTGAGTAGAATGGTGTTTAAAATGCTAAAAATAGCTAGACTTAGTTTCTGATCTTGAAATTTTTACATGACCTAACATGAATATTTTAATTATTGTATGTAAAATTTTGTATAAATTTGATTTATTTTGAATGATTTATGATTTTTATGAGATAAAAATGAAATAAATGGAGGTAAATTGGTTAAAATTAGTTAAACTTCGAAATAGGCCATGAAATTTTAATATGTTGTCACATGCACATTTTAATGTGTGTAAAAGTTTAGATGAACTTGATTCATTTTGCATGATTTATGAATTTTTAGTGTAAAAATGACATGAATAGTGACCATTTTAGCATAAATAGCTAAAACGAATTAAATGGCATGAGAAAATTATTTTAGGTTGCATAATTATCCCACATTTTATATCTAAAGTTGGAACATTTATTGGATTAATTTTCATATGCTTTAGATGTTTTATTTGATAAAACCGATAAAAAGCAACTATAATTTTCTCGATTTAAATTCGAAAATTTTAACCTTGATTTTTGACATTATGAGTGTCATGGAATTATTCCAGAATGTTCAAAAATTTAAAATTCAAATTTTAAAATTATTGTAATTTAATTTGGGTTTATTTCATAAAAGGTTATGATTTTTAAGGTCTATATGAGCATAAATATTAAATCAAGTTGAATTATTGTCAAAAATTGAGTAATGACTAATTTTTGAGTCCTAAGATGCTAGGATATTTAACTTGGACTAAAATTATATTTTAGTAATATTTTGTGATTTTAATAAATTAAAAATCGCGAATATCCATAAAACCAGACTATATTTTCGATATAAATTAAATAGGGCGATTTGGCATATAATTTGGCATGTTAGATACATATTATAATGCTGCATATTTCTTTGATGAATGTCATATTTTAATTTATGTAATTTTGGATTATGTAATATTATCTTAGTATGGCCTTAGTTATAATCGATATTGCCCGTAATGTAAGGGAATATTGATTCGGTTGTAATTTAATGTGACCTCGTATCACTTTTATTTTGTTTTTATTAGATTTTATTTTACAAATGTATAATAGGAAGTACAATGTACATTTTATTATTTAATTATTTGTAATCCCGGAATTTCCTAAAGATGGTGCCATTCGGAAAGGAGTTCCGATCGAGACGGTGTCTATCTTTGGGAGGCGTGTCACTTCAAGTTCAAGGGACCAATGGAGTTGGTTTCCGAATTTGTAATAGAATATTAGATTTTCTATTTTAGGAAGGCCATACTAGGAAATTTATTTATTGCTTTGCATTTTTTCTTTATATGTTACATGCATTGCCAAATCGCCATTACATCACATGCATTTTTATATATATATCGTTTTTTGACCGTGTCGATAATAATTATCGTAGTTCACTAATATAGTTCACATAAAAGGTGATAGATAATAAATCGACAAGACCTCTCACATATTTAAAATTAAGATTAGCTTTTCCAAATACTAGGACCCATGAATCCCTTTGACATTTGGGGTAGATTCCGTTTGCGGGGGTACTTTCATTTTTCATCGGGTAAGTGGGGTAATAACAAGTTATTATACGCGAAATTTGGTTGGTCTCAACGGGACATGAAGACTAGTCTTATGTTCCGAGGCTAGAGATGAACTTAACGTAATTTCATCGACCCAGAGTTCTAATTGTAGAATTGGTTAAGGAGTTAACCCACCGAGTTATATTTGTGAGGGATATATCGGTTTCCCGTGCCCGAGTTAATATGGATTTGGATCTCGGAATCATTTATATAATTGGGTGGAGGTCATTATATAAATGCTAGAACATGTTAAAATGTTTTCATAGATTAATGATGAATGTTTCTTTTCCCACTATTTCGTTGTTTTATGTTGTTCTTTATTATTTCTCCCATTAATATATGATATCAATTCGATTGTAACACGAATCTCCATTAAACCACTATTACTAACGACAAAGAATATCTTTATAAAATGAACCGTATCATAGGTTGTGGACTAGATCCATAGGAATCGTTCTATTCCATAGAACTCGATAGGAATCGTCCTATGCAAAGATTAACATCTTAAATTCCTTACATACCTATAATCTCTCGTGAAGAATATGAATAGAAGTAGTACTTGGTCAAAATATGTTTTGATAATTTCTTCTATGCATCCATGGTTCAAAAGTCTTATTGCTCAACCTAAACACTTGTCATCAAGCACTTAAGTTGTTAAGAACATGACAATGTAAAATTGGTAAATTGATTTATTAGACATTTTGATTAACCAAATACCACAATAAAGGTAACCCTTATGAAGGATTAACTAGGAATTTATATGAAGATAAGTCTTCATCAAATGAAAATTTTTAAAGTTAGTGGGAGCAATAAGAAGTAAGTACCTATCTTAATTGTTAAGGATAGAACTAGGCTCGAAAGAGAAATGTTAGATACTAAATTAGATACAAACCCCAAATAAGTAAAGATCAAGGAAGTTGGTCGTGTGACTCCTACATATTCCTTCTTGAATATCAATGACATTGACATTGCATTCTTGCGAATTATCACGTCATGAGTATTTGATACTAATCTGTGAATCATGTTAAAAATTGCCACATTTCATGATTATAAAATATGGCAAAAGGATGTCAAAACCACCTTTCTAAATGGGTATTTAGAGGAGGATGTGTTCATAACACAATCCGAGGGTTTTGTAAATCCTTAGAATAATAACATTGAATAATCGTACGACGACTAGCAAGGATAAGTTCAGAAATTTGCATGAATGGAACTAGGGTAGTTGCCATTTCCTCCATATAAGTGTTATAGTATATTCATTTTAGTTTTGTATTTAGAATTGTACCTCAATAATTGTTATGATGTACACTAAGTCTAAATAAGAGTATAATTTAAGTTTTGGTAGAAAAACGCAAAGGGTTTCAATATTGTGCAATTAAAACAAGCGTTGTGCCCTTTTATACCACGATTAAGTTTATGGTGAAACCATACAAATCAAGATAATTATATTCGAACTAAAAATAAATGTCATATATATATATTATATAAGATTCAAGTTGGTGACCCCAATCATTTCTCAATTCTTGATTGAAAATTGCATTTAGAAACTAGTTTTGACTAGTGTCCCAAACCATTTGATTGGGAATCTCTTGGTGTGTACGAATCTTGTATTCAAAGCAAGATTAATTCATGACTTCTTTCTAAAGAAGGATTATGAATAGAGTAAGATATTCGCCCTATTTAGACTTTGAAGTGTATGGTCGAATACAATTTCAATCAGAAAAGGTTATTACTTCTTCATCTCTTCTACCAACGAGCTAGGTAGATACTTGATATCCACTTAATGAGGTAAGAAGAGAGACTCTTTGAACAAGTTCAATGAATGTTTAAAAGTATCAAAACCTAGAGATTATAAAACCAAAGTATTAGTACTTTGTTAAAATAGGGAACAATAAAGTGAAGACTTTTATATACACCAAAAAGAGTGTGATATGGTATCACAAGTTCACCTTCATAATATTAGAAAGTGACAAAGAATCCTATACGATATGATTGAATCTTTACCATAAAGTTGGAAGTAGTTTCTATCACAATTTATCTAGTATTTATTTATTCCACTAAAACAAAACATAATTAAAGCAATCATCTACATTTCATATGTGATATGGTTAGGCATGGTACCGAAATTGTAGCTTGTTTCGATAGTGAACATGTGGTCTCTCTTCCTACATGATCACGAGAACAAAGGGTTTTTGGCTCGTGATGCTATCAATTAGAGAAAAGAGGATCATTTCTTATAGACAGAGTGGGAGAAAATGTTCAAGAGCCACAAACTGAGAATAAGACGTGGGAAGATGTTCCTTCTTGGTCTTATTCAGTAAATATTTCTTCGAAATCTAAGTAGACAGGAATCATGTTATTTTTAAAAATAACAAAACTATAACTTATTAAGATGCTTTATCTAGTTTCAACTCCGCAAAAGTCCGAAGCAAGCATAAACATGAAAATGTTTATTTAGCTTGGTTGGTTGGTGGCAAAGGGTTTTTGCACGCAACAACAATGCTTCATTGTATTTGGATGTGATTTGATATAGTTGGATTTTAAAATCATCTTGCATTAGTTTTGTAAATCGCGACTATCCTAAGGTAGAATACAAAGTTAAGGAGTTGAATTGTATGTTTTGATCATGTGATAAACATGTCTCGAATTGTCGAGTAGTTCTGTTTATACATGGAGTTTAGTGGGAGTAATGTGGTGTTAATAGTCTTATATGTAAGGGACATATTGATCATTGTGAATGATGAAAGACTTAGGAGAGGAATAATACATCTCTAAGGTATCCAGACCTATAAAGATAGTTCTAAGAGGATATTAGCGTTAAATGAATATTCTTATATTGATAAGAGTCTAGACATGTTCAAAGGTATTGAACGTATAGAAATTGAATCCACTTGCTTCCGCTGCGGGATTAATTCATTAAGCTAAGATGTATCGCTATTCTTATAATTCGTATACTTAGAGTATGACGAAAAGTTATAAATCGAATTTATGTGAAAGTCACTATATAGCCATATAGTGTATCCATTAGTACTCAAGAAACACTAATGATATGTCTTATATGTCTCATATGTAGATAACATATTATTCATTGAGAATGACGGGCCAATACTCTCTTCCGTGAAGAAGTGATTGGGAGACTAGGAAGAGATGCAAGACATCTTTAGTATCCAAATCTATAATGATAGATAAGAGAGGATAAGTGTGTAGAAATAATCATTGGATTTATGTGCAATAAGTTACACAAAAACTATATTCTAAACACATAAGGATGGTTGGAGAACCATCTTGGCTATATTATTTAAGGAGGATATCTGCTAGAAACATCCTAGGCAGTTGAACAATGAGATATATACAACAGAAATTGAGTACACTTGCAATAACGAGATATGCAAGAAGGAGGGGATGATATTAGGATTCGGTTTTGTGAATTGGAGGAACTATGGTAGTTCGTTCCAATAACCGAAGGTCCTATCCCTACTCACTGTGATATCATTGGGAGCTATTCAAGGCTCGGAAGCCTATGTCTAGATTGGATTTAGACACGTACTCAAAAGTTCTATAATAAAGATTATACATAACAAGGGAAAAAGTATATAATAAGGTTAGGGAAAGTGTAATGTGTTGCTAAGACTTACTAACCAAAGCCTTCTCATAGGCTTAGCATGATAAGTCATGCCATTTCAATTGAGTTGAGATGTATAGTTGTATACAATATTAAGTATGGATTATAGATTATGTAGTAATTGATATTGTATCAATTTTACATATGTGATAATACATTCATCGTTTGAGTTTTATTCAAAACTCTTTTCTTATAATACTTTGTTTTCCAAATAGGTTGTCGAGACAATATTGAACCCTATATAAGTGAACTGGACTAACATAGTATTGGCCCCTAGTCACTTATATGAGGTGACGTCTCCAAGTGACTAGAGTGTGATGCGATTGATGACAAGTTCAAGTGCCATAGGGTCATAAGAGATGACTAGTCGATCACATAGGCAGACTGTAAGGGACACTCTGTCGGGCAATGACCACTTATAGAGTTCTGGTAATTCATATAGCCTAGTCGTGGCAAGAGCTACTATAGTATTCTTTGGAGTCAATTCTTAGACTAGAGACTGTTCGCCCCAGTTTGGCACAGTTTCCGAGTGACTTTAAATTATGCTCTACGACTTTCGTAAATGCGGTCAAATGGGCATCTTTTGGGTTATGATGAACTGTGGCTAAACAAAGGGAATAGTGCAATAGGAATTGTCCACCCCCTTGTCAGGGTTATTTAAAAAATCTCAGGGCCACTCGAGGAGTAGTGAACTAAAAATGCGTGGCCACGCTCGGAAGGTATCTACGGTAGATAATTCCGGTCAGACAGTTACTCTCCAGATCGAGGAAACCACTCTTGATATGAACACTTGCAAGGACGACCTGCAAGACACCTTGCATTGAGTGGGAGATAGTAATAGGACAAGAGAATTGGTAACGCACACTTGTCTCGGACAAGTGGGAGATTATTGGAGTATGTGTCCTCGACAATAGTGCGATCACATTATTGAAACTCATAATAAGAATACGTAAAGGGATGATTCATTTTATAAGTCAACTGGTCAACATAAATCGGTAATGATTGGCTGACTAGAGTTTGACATTACTGTCGTTTACACGGTGGTGATCAGTTGATCCCTTAAGGTCACACCTAAAGGACGATTCCCTTAATAGATAAAATTAATTAATTGTATATTGATACAGATTAATTAATTCCTTAAAATTGAACAATTCACGTATGTGAGTAAGAATATGAATCTTGTTGTAATTCGATTAAATGAGATTCGTTTTAGTAATAAAGATGTTATATTACTAAAATATTGTTTTATGAAACAATAAAATTAAGAATGAACAGTTAATTATAATTGCAATATGTTGTAGATTATATTAACATGGACCACTTGTGATTGAGAATTACTAGTCGATTGTTGTATATAATTAAATTAATATATGTAATGATATTTAATTCTTAAATATGAATTAATATTATTAATAACATGTTACATGTCACATGTCACACATTATATGACAAAATGACAAATTGACAAAAATAAAATGGACTCCATTTTAACAAGGGGAACCAGTTTTAGGGTGGTTTAGGTGAAATGGTTAAAATCATTTTATTAGTGGTAACACAATGATTACCTACTAAACCTAAACTATACCCTAGTAATGTTGAGAAGAACAATTGAAAAAGCATTTTGCATGCATTGGCTCTCCTCTCTCCTCCTCTCCATCGGTTTTTCCCCCCTCCCCAATAATAAGAATTGTTCTTATTTTCCCCTACATTCATTCTTAGTAAAAAAAATTACTTCTTACTCTTCTCTCTAAAATAAGTTTTAGAAAGTTAATTGTTCTAATATCTAATATACAAATTACTAGTAGTAGTAATAAAAATAATATTAGATTATATTTTAAGGATAGTTACTAAACTAATCTAGTTAATTATTTAGTAGTTTTAAGGGGGTTGTCTTGGTGCAATCAATAGGAGGTTCTCATACAATTGGGACAAAAGGAATCATCCAATATTTAAGCTCAAGAACAAGTAAGAAAGGCGTTCTTACTTGTGCCCTTATATCCGATTTCCAAATTGTAAGGAATTTTATTCTTACTTCTAATTTTTCTTTATGTTATGCATGCATAAGATCAACATCCAATTATAAGAGTTATTTAGATCTTTAATTAAATGAGTTTAATTAGAGGGTATAGTATCCTTTTAACCCCAAGATTGTCTACTCTCCAGCTTGTCAGATCTTGCTAAAGGTAGGTCAGTCGGTCTGATGTGAGAAGGGTAAAGGAAAGGTCCTTCCGGTCCGCTATCCGCCTTAAAATACTACTAACTTAGCTTCCGCCCTCATTAGAGTAGTCTATTGTTCATAACAGGTCTGTTCATTCCAATCTTCCGATCTAGGTCTGAATTTAACCAGTTTAATTACTTCAGTTGCATGCATTCAACCTAATAATTACAGTTATATTGCTATAAAACAATTCTCACAACAGGAACCTCCTAAACCAATTAAAGAATCATTGTTTTACTACCATAGTTCCCCTACTCCTAGCATTAGAGATATTAGCTACGCATAACGATGAATAAAGCAACAATGAAAGATAAAGCAATAGTAAACATGATATAAAGAGGAAAAGGAAGAAATAGCATGAACTAAATAACAATACTAAAAGAGAGTAAAGAATTACAAAAGTTGAGATCCGGAAATATAGAGAGCAGTGTAGCGTCGAACTAGATTAAAACTGAGATGATAGGCCGAGAGAGAGAGAGAAAGAGAGAGAGAGAGAGAGAGAGAGAGAGAGAGAGAGAGAGAGAGAGAGAGAGAGAGAGAGAGAGAGAGAGAGAGAAAGAGAGAGAGAGAGAGAGAGATCCTCTAAACCTAATTAAGTCTCTCCTATTTATAGGAGAGATATTTTATTTCCTAAACACGCAACTTAAAATATCATAATAAATAAGTTCACGCAAGAAAATCTTGCGTCAGATAGCAACCTGGTCGATCGAGTGATTTCAGACTACTCGATCGACCATCTTCCAGCCAAAATCTCTTGATCGAGGGAATATAGTACTCGACCGAGGAACACCATTTGAGCACCTCTCGATCGAACAAAGCAGGTGTTCGATCGAGGACTGTTCATCACCTAAAAGGTTCGATCGAGTGACATGGTCAGCAAAAGCTCTCGATAAATCAACTACCACTGCACCAGCTCATTTGGACGTTGAATTGCTTCCAAGACGACTTCACGCTTCCCGATGTAGTGGTATTTCCGCTCCAAATCTTCCATTTCCTGAATGCAAGCTAACGGGACAGTAAAAGGCTCAATTCCACTTCTTCGAGGTCCATTCCTGCAATTAAAGCCAAGCGAACCAAAGTAGACTATTCGGGGCATTTCGTAGCCTAAAACGATGGGAATTGAATAGAAATGCGTGCAAATAAGACTTAAAAAGGCTATATAAAATGCACGCATCAAACGGTTCCAATTTTCCATAAAAATTGGTTGCGACTCCACAAATGCAGGCTTATTCAACCTTTCACCGGTTTCATTGCCTCACCAATCGGTAACGGCCCATGACGTGCTTTGGCAAACCAAGGTTCCGTGGGAGAAGTGCCGCCGCCTCGAGACAACCGCGCGGGTGGCCCATATCCACAGTTTGGCGACTCCGCTGGGGATGATACACTTACGTGTTACCCAGGGTGAAACAAGGTTAGGGAATAGTTCATACAAGACAGTTGTCGGTTTGCATTACTCGACCTTCTTAGGTCATTTCATCTGGCCTTCCTAGGCTTAACCCAACCCATTCGACCAATCGTCCCGTCTGGACGGTCCAAATTCTTATCTGGGCCAAAAGATGGATAGAGATTGACGTCAACCATACCGTGGTACATACTCATGTTTGTATCAAGGGCTTTCACTACTCGAGGAAATGGACTAGGAACCGACCTTACTCATGTTTGGCACGGACCTTTTCATAGACCAGGGTTCGATTGCTCGGTATGGCAACCCACCTTTTAAAGCCAAAACCCTTTAAATGCACTCAGCATACCATTATAATGCCCATATATATGTTTGTATCATATACGTGATCATTTGTAAAAAAACCATGACGAAATTTTGTAAAACAAAATCTTTTTCAAAAAGTAAACGTTTTCGAAAATGGCCTAAATTAGCGCAAAATAAGCCGAAACTCTGTCCAAATGTCAAGTCAAAGTTCGGGCCCTAGACCCATTTCAAACCTCACTTCGAGTCAGCACTCCTACAACTACACTACAGTTGTCTAGGACAAACATTTCAAAATTTGTCATTTTCAAATCCCACTTGACATAGTGGCACACGCCCACTTCACGAGTCAGGTCTTTTTTTGAATAAGTGTGCGAAAATGGTCGATCGTGTTTTGATTCGTCGTCGATCTCTTATCCTCAATTCCAAAATGGTGGGAACTAGTCATGGAAGCGTTAATGGTCAACCCCAACCGTCCGTAAATGGTAATGATCAAGTCCTAGCTGCACTCATTCGTCTCCAGACAAGCCAAGACCAAGCTTATGCTCGCCTTAACGCCATCGAAGGCCGAATTATCGCTATAGAAGCTAGACTTCCTTCTGTAGAGGATGCTATTCCCGACATGGTCATACACGATAATCTTCCACCCTTTGTTGGACAACCAGAAGTAAATCTTCCACCAGGTCCTACTGAAGCTGAAAAGCGACTCCAATATTTGGAGGAGCAACTAATGTACCTCAAGGGAGATGACATCTATAGGGAAAACAGTCGCAAATATGAGGCAGTAAAAACTCAACTGCCAACTAACTTCAACATGACTGACATCCCGAAGTTTAAGGGGTATGAAAACCCGTTGAACCATATTCATGCCTTCAAATATTATATGTCTATCAAAGGCATCAAGCCAGAGATGTTCCTAAGGATCTTTCCTTAATCTCTCGATACTATTCCTAAGCAATGGTTCTACTCCTTGGATCACAAGAAAATTGCTACTTGGGATGATGATGCAATTGAGTTTACCAAAAAGTACGCAGATAATGCTGAATTTCAAGTCAATATGCGTACTCTAGAGGTTCTTACCCAACATGAGAGAATGATTCACCGATTTCCTAAGTAGGTGGAGAAAGACTAGCACGCAACTCGTCGAACGCCCAGACGAGGCTACTCTTGTTGAAAAGTTCGTGGACAATTTAAGGCCAATCTACGCGAACCATTTAAGGTACCAAAACATAAAGACTTTCAAAGACTTAACAGTGCTAGGAACAAGAATTGAAGACGACATCCGTAAAGGACTCTTGTCTAAAATGGTAGGTCGCGGATATCAAGGCACAACGAGTCATTCTTATGGCTCCACTAGCAAGACCGACGAGGTCAACCTTGTCGAATCATCTACTAAGAAGAATAACCCGCAGAGGAAGTTCACCAATGTCAGTGACTCGTACTCCAATACTCTAAAAAGATTAATGAAACAAGGTAAGCTCCAACCCATAGGACCTACACCTGACCCAGAAAGGAAGTCTAAGTTCTGGGATGAGAATGCCTACTGCCAGTACCATAGAGGCAAAGGGCATGATACAGAGAATTGCTTCAAATTAAAACATGTCATTCAGGATATGATTGAAGATGGGCGCCTGCCTATACCTCAAGCGAGCAAGTCTAACAATACTCAGAATCCTATTGGAATTCTGATGATCACAGACGAGGAATCCACCTTGGATTGTTCACACCTCATTTCTCCAACTGAAGATGAGGTCAATGCACTGGAAAATGAGGAGAGTTATTTGACCAGCTCCCCTACTATCATTGATTTTATCGCATGGGCTAACAGTGTAAGTAGACAAGTTTCAGAGCTAGAAGCTATAGTGGCATCCCTACGCAATCCAAGCACTATAACTAGGGAAGACAGGTTAGTGGTCCCAATCTTATCTCAAGAATCCACAATGCAAGAAGTGATCGCAGTGACCGATAATCTGGTCGAGCAAATAATCAGCCTAGAAGCTGAAATCATAAGCTTAAGAGAGCTCAATATTGTCAATAGAGTTTGGGAGGATGATGATGAATATGTTTACCTCACAGAACATCCTCTAGTCAAGGCTAATGAAGATCAAGATGTGGACCACCTTACTCTCTCGGGACGTCCATATCAGAATATCGCTCAAGGACAAATGAGTGGTCCAGTTACCACTAACACCAATGTTATCACACCAAACGATGGCAAAGATACTTCTCCTGACCATTTATTGAAGCAACTTCAAAAGACAAAGGCTGATCTTTCAGTCTGGCAACTAGTTGCAAGTTCATTTCCTCATCGTTAGGCTTTACTGCAAGCATTGGCTAAATTGAACGTAGCACATGACTCTACACCTGCTGACGTCGTCAACCTAGTTTTCCAAGACTCAGTCAAGCTAAGTAACCCAGTTACTTTTTCAGATGAGGACTTGCCTCCCTTTGGCGTCACCCACAACCTTGCTTTATACATCAGAGTCACATGCTTGAAGAAAAACGTACCAATGACTTTGGTGGATGATGGCTTCGCAGTCAATGTCATACCACTAAAAACAGCATACAAGTTAGGCATGAAAGAATCAGACTGGGCTCCTACTAACCAAGGCGTTCGGGCGTACGATGGAACCCGACGTAAAGTAGTGGGGCTAGTTAACCTTACTGTGGCCACTGGGCCAATCGAGCGAAAGGTTAATTTTCAGATAGTGGACATCGATGCATCTTTTAGTATACTTCTGGGTAGGCCCTGGATTCACGCTTCCAAAGCAGTAACATCCACCTTACACCAAAAGATCAAGATCCCTCTAGATGGCAAGGTAGTGACGATCATTTCGTCACCTATTAAGGCCGTGATAGAGAAAATGTCAAGTAACCAAGTAGTTGTAGATCCAGTGTACGAGCTTGGAGGATTTCAAATCATAAACCTTATAGAGAGCGAGCTGGCTCCCTTATACATCAATCCATACTCCAACTTAGTGGTCAACCACATACTCAAATCCAAGGGATACTTCCCATGAATGCCACTAAACCCTATCAGAAAGAATACCTTTACACCTTTTAAGGAAGGAAACTCCCAAAGGATACCACTAGGCTTGGGGTACAAGCATACGAAGGCCGAAACTCTCGAAATGCTGGCTCAAGTTTAAAATCGCAAAAGACAGGGAATCCAAATGCAACCCTATCTCCCTACACTAAATGGTTACTTCATCACAGAAGGGGTCTGTGAACATTTTTATGCATTTCCCGAACCTTGGAGGGACAAAGGCATTAAACTAGCTGGAATCGAGGTCTTCCACGATTGCTACTTCATTCCTCCAGAAGCGGTTCCTACCGTCAAAATTCGTGAGACACCTTGTCTCGATGAACAGGCTGTTAGCCTTTTGTTTGGAGAAGATCGATTTGTCAGGGCAGCGCAGGATGAGATCATTACCATGATACTTCAAGACGACCATTTCAACCCTACATCACTGATCACTGACACCAACCCAAATCAGCAGAAAGGATGGAGAAAGTCGATCAAGTGGACCAACAATCAAGGAAAGCTCTTCAAGGTCACTACTAGAGAAGGAGAGATGTTCAAACGAGAACCCGAAGACGATGAATTCGAGTCAGAGTCAGAATCAGAGTCGGAGTCGGAACCTAAGTCTAGAGAAGTCGCTAGAGAGTCTCCTCCTGTCGTCACTCCCCACCCTTTTGTTTCTCCTAGCATAGCATCGCCTAGTAATAGTAGCTTGGGGCATGTCCTAGCAACTGTCCCTTTACCGCCACTGACTACTGAGAAGATGGCTTCTTTGTTTCAGCTGTTTTCAAATATAACACCCCCATTTATTTAGGAGCCTTTTGTTGGAGTATGTGTCCTCGACAATAATGCGATCACATGTTTAAATCTCATAATAAGAATGTATGAGGGAAAGTAATATTTTATTGTCAACTAATCCACATTAATCAGTAATGATTGGCTGACTAGAGTTTGACAATGCTGTCGTATGACGGTGGTGATCAGTTGATCCCTTAAGGTCATACCTCTAGGGTAACACTCTTAATTGTTTAATTAATTAATTGTATGTTGATACAAGTTAATTAATTCCTTAAATTGAACAAATTTTATTTATAAGAGAGAGTTTTATATCTTATTGTAATTTGATTAAATAAGATTCAATTTAGTAATTAATTTGTTATATTACTAAAATTGATTAATGTTTGTGAAACATTTGAGATAAGAGTAATTAGTTAATTATAATTACAAGATGTTGTAGATTATATTAACTAGACTTAATGTGACCCATTTTATTTACGTGTAATTGTGAATTACTTGTTAATTTGTTAAATGTAATTTATTTAAATATATAATGATATTTAATTTGTTAAATATGCATTATTATGCCTAATGACATATTACTTGTCATATGTCACACAAATTACAAATGACAAATTACAAAAGATAAAATGGAGTCCATTTTACACATGGGTGCGGTTTTAAATGGTTGTTTATGGTTTATTGTTTTTAGTTAAGAAACACCATCATGACTACCCTAAACTAGACCTACACCTAGTCTTTCTTGTGAAGACAAAAAGCAAATTGAGAAGAACAATTTTGGCTCCCAATAAGAGCCAAAACCGGCTCCCTCTTCTCTATATGAGAACATTTGGTTCTCATTATTCTAGTGTAGAAAACTTATGCTTATCTCTCTTATATTCTATCATCCTCTCTCACATAAAAATGGTTTTATGAATAATTTGTTCAAAATCTCTAATATTATTCCACCATTACTAAAGGTAGTTGCAACAGGAGTTGAAATATGGGGATGCCATTTTTGTGATCAACTAAAGGGAAAATGATAATGACAATCCAAGAAAGAAATTACTTAAAGCAAAGAACATCAACATAGCATTTCTGTTTTGATTGCAGAATTATGGTCATTTTGTTTGCTCCATATCTAGAGTTCTACTTGCTTAAAATTTATGTTCTTTATATGGATAAAATCTTGAAGAAGTCTACTTTCCTATGGAGTTGGAATCAACAGAAGTTAATGTGTAGATTTCTCATAATGAAGCTTCAAAGACTGTCACGCAGGAATGCAATGCTGTTTTCTGAAATGACCTGTTGTCACTCAAACCTGCATAACTCAAGATTTAGCGGTTCTTTTTGAGTAATTCTTTTTGGCAGAGAAAGCTAACATCATTAGCTTTAATTTGATGTATGTTGGGTATTTTTAACCTTCCTAAGCTATGAGATATGATTTTTCAAAGTCACTGCAGATGTGCAAGGGGGATGCTGAATGTTGGTTTCTGACCTGATCTTACTCAGACTTCTATAACTCAAGTTCTAGGGCATTGCTTTGCGTAGTTCCAATTGCATAAGGAAGCTAAGTCATCTATGGTTCTTTTGGTACATGGGAGGCAGCCTGAATCACCTCCAACAGAGAGTTATGGCATCTGCAAGCAGCAACTGTTTCCTGCATACTGTCAAGGGGCCTGTTTTGATATTTGTTCTTGGCAAGGTAATTCAATCCTCTAATTAATCTTAAGAATGCTCGTGCCTATTGTCAAGCTGATCCCAATGTCCATACCATGTCATGGAATAAGAAATGGCAAGGTTTGAGATGTTAAAAGCCAGCTCCCCTACACCAACAAAAGCCAGAAAAGAAGAAAAGCATTCTTTCCTTTAATGGCAAAGACAAAGGCCTGATTTGATAAAGTACTTTAGCATTGTTGGTACCATTTAGCAGATGAGCTCGTGATATTTGAAGTGTCAACTGAAAGAAGGAGCCAAAGACAATTAAAACCTTTTGTCCTTGAACCCCAAGCCAAGAAGCATACATCGCCTAAGCCAACAAGTCAAGTCATTGTCACTAAACTGCTTGTCTCATTTCAGCTACTTACTTTTGTTATTTTCCATTCGAAATTGTAAGATATTTAAAGTAGCTTGTTTGTTTCCTAAGTTTAATCTTGACCTTAGATAATAGCTTTAGAATTAAGGGTCAAGATCAGATCAAAGCTCCTATATAAGGAACCTTCTATGCCTTGTAATAAACAGAATTTGATTAATGAAAAAAGCATTGCTTGTGCAAAAACTTCATTCCTTCGTGGGTGGTAATCTTCCTTCGTGGAGAACCTTAATCTAGACCTTTGTGGCGTGATTAAGAAGACGAGTTAAGCTTACCTCCGTGGATGCTTATACTCCTGACTATCTTTACATTTTGCTGCATTTTATTTTGTTCATATACAACCAGAAAATCGTCACCAAAAACAACTATTTCTTCCTTTATTGTCACTGTTTATTGTTGAAAGTTACAGACTTTCATAGCTTATATTTCTCTTGATATTAATCCACTCAATTAGTCATATGTTGCAAAATATATGCTCCAGTAGTAAACAATAATATTAGTTATTATTTTTAAGGGTATATATACTAATTTCTAGTATCTAAATTAGTATATGTATTAAGAGTGATTATCTTGGTACAATCCTTGAGGAGTAGATTTTACTATTGAATCTAAGGCTTTTGTTGGAGCACTTGGTTTTTCTTAAGAAGACTAATTTGGTAGGAGACCAATTAGTATAAACCATTCGGTCCTTATTGTAAGTAGATCAGTTTTCTTCTTACTTTGTATTTTATTATTATGCATGCATAAGATCTAATCAGTTTATGACTAAACTAAACCTATATAGTTATTAGAAATATCTAATAAGAGATTAATGATTCTTACAATTGGTATCAGAGCAAGAGTTGTTGCACGCATAATCAGTTATTGTTTTTCCGAGTTAAAATGTTAACATATAAAACTTGTAATTTGTGATTTACGATGATAAAGGTCACGAAATTTTTGCATGATAAACATTCTGGTCTTAAATTGATTTTAGATCATTTTGATGATTTATGGTATTTTATTGCTCTTTAATATAATTTTAGTATTTTTATTACATTTTATTGAGTAAAATGACTTTTAAAATGCTAAAATTAGTTAGACTATGATTCTGACCATGAAATTTTAACACGACCTCACATGCATATTTTACTTATTGTATGTAAAATTTCGTATAAAATGGTTTTATATTGCATGTTTTATGATTTTTACATGATAAAAATTGATTAAAAAGAGGTATTTTGTTAAAAATGATTAGACTTCATTTCAGCCCATGAAATTTTAGTATGTTGTCACATGCAATATTTACATACTTTATGTAAATTTTGAGATAAAAGGGTTTTATTTCGCATGATTTATGATTTTTAGATGTAAAAATCACATAAATAGTGACTATTTTAGCAAAAATAGCTAAAATAAATTTTATGGCATGAAATTTTTTCCCAATGTTTTATATATGATATGAACATCAGATCTAAAGTTGCATGTTAAATTTCGTATGATTTAATTGGTTATTAATTTTTATGTGATAATAAATTGATAAATAGCAACTTTATTAGTCATTAATATAAAAATTCGATTTTGGGCTTAAAAATTTGTCATTTCCAGGTTCTAGAAACCTATTTAGAATATTCAAAATTTTAATTTTGATTTATTGCATAATTTTATGTTTAATTTGGAATTAAAGGGTTAAAATTATGTTTTATACAATTTATTTGTGAAATAAATTAAAATAATCTAAGGGCAAATTTTATTAAAATTTTGGAATGTTGGGAATTTTACAGAATATACAAAATTATGATTTTGAAATTTTCGAATTTTTATGACTTAATTGGGAATTATTTCTTTATTATTATGAATAATAGTGTTTAAAGAGCAATAATAAAATATCAAGTTGAATTATTGTCAAATATTTAGTGAAGACTAAATTTTTGAGTCCTAAGAAGATTGGGGTAATTAACTTGGACATAGATTTGATTTATGTAATATTGTGTGATTTTAATAAGTTAATTGTCACAATTATCCATAAAACAGGACAGAATATACGATATTAGCTTAAATAGGGCGATTTGGCACATCACATGGCATGTTTCATACATATATTAATGCTGCATTTTTATGAATGTCAAGTTTTATTTTATATAATTTTGAATTATGTAATTTGTACTTAGTATGGCCTTAGTTTTAATTGGTATTTCCCGAAATGAATGGGGATATCGATTCGGTTGTAATTAATGTGATCTCGTATCACTTTTATTTTATTTAGTTTTTCTTTTTATAATGTATAAATTAGAAAAGCTATGTAATTTATTTATCTCGGAGATCCTTGAAGACGGTGCCATTCGGAAAGGCGTTCCGACAAAGACGCTGTTGCCTTGGAGTGCGTGCCAAATGAAGTTCAAGGGACCAAAGGAGTTGGTTTCCGAATTTGTAAATAGTTTATTAGATTTACTATTTTAGGAAGGCCATACTAGGATTTTATTGTTTTGCTTTGCATTTGTTTTATATGTTTGCATGCATAGCCAAATCGCCATAACTACACATGCATATCATATTTTATCGAGTCATCGACCATGTCAATTATAATTATTGCTAGTTCACCGCTTTAGTTCACTTAAAACGAGATAGATAATAAATTGACAAGACCTCTCACTAAATAATAATTGAGAATTAGCCTTACCAAATAGTAGAACCATGAATCCCAATTTCATAAGGAAGTAGGCTCGGCTCACCGGGGTGCTAAACTTGTTACGTTGGGTAAGTGGGTGGTAAATTGTTACTACATCGAAATTTGGATTGAGCTCAACGGAAGTATTCGTGACCGTAGTCGCATGTGTTCCGGGCTAAAGATAAATATTAAAGTAATTTTATCGACCGAGAGTTCTAGAAGTAGAATCGATTAAAGAGTTAATCCACCGAGTTATATAGATTAGGGATGAATCGGCTCACCGTGCCCGAATTGATATGAATTTGGATCTCGGGATCATTTATAATAGTTGGGTAGAGGTCGCTATATAAATGCTAAAACATTCTTAAATGTTTTATATATATAACGATGCATGTTTGATTTTCCCACTATTTCGTTGTTTTATGTTGTTCTTTATTATCGCTCCTACACATATATGATATCAATTCGATTGTAGCATGAGTCTCCGCTAAACCACTATTACTTACGACAAATAGAATCTCTTTCTAAAATAAACCGTATCATAGGTTATGGACTAGATCCATAGGAATCGTTCTATTCCATAGAACTCAATAGGAATCGTCCTATGCAAATATAAGATTAACATCTTAAATTCCTTACATACCTATGACTTCTTATGAAGAAATGTGAATAGAAGTAATGATTAGTCAAAATATGTTTTGATAATGTCTTCTATGGATCCACGGTTCAAAAGTCTTATTGCTCAAACTAAATACTTGTCATCAAAGTACTTAAGTTGTTAAGCACATGACAATGTAAAATTGGTAAATTAATTTGTTAGAAATTTTAATTAACCAAATACCACAAAAGAGTTCATCCTTGTAAAGGATTAACTAGGAATTTATATGAAGATACGTCTTCATCAAGTAGAAATTCTTGAAGTGAGTGGGTGCAATAAGAAGTAAAGTATCTATCTTAATTGTTAAGGATAGAACTAGGCTCGAAAGAGAAGGTGTTAGACACTAAAATAGAGACAAATCCCTAATAAGTAAAGATCAAGGAAGTTGGTTGTGTGACACCAACATATTCCTTCTGGAATATGTATGACATTGACGTAGCCTTCTTGTGAATTATCACGTCATGAGTATTTGATACAAATTTGTGAACAATGTTAGAAAATACCACACTTCATGATTATGAAATATGGCAAAAGGATGTCAAAAACAACCTTTCTAAATGAGTATTTAGAGGAGGATGTGTTCATAACACAATCCGAGGGTTTTTTAAATCCTTAGAATCCTAACATTGAATTATCGTACGACGACTAGCAAGAATAAATTCAGAAATTTACATGAATGGAACTAGGGTAGTTGTCATTTCATCCATGGACATATAAGTGTTATAGTGTATTCATTTTAGTTTTGTATTTAGAATTGTACTTCAATAATTGTTATGATGTACACTAAGTCTAAATAAGAATATAATTCAAGTTTTTGTAGAAAAACGCAAAGGGTTTCACTATTGTGCAATTAAAACAAGTGTTGTGCCCTTACGTATCACGATTAAGGTTATGGTGAAACCATACATATCTAGGTAATTATATTCAAACTAAAATAAATGTCATATATACAAGACTCAAATTGGTGAACCCCATTATTTCTCGATTCTCGATTGAAATTGCTCATAGAGACTAGTTTTGACTAGTGTCCTAAACCATTTGATAGGGAATCTCTTGGTATGTGTGAATCTTATATTCAAAGCAAGATTAATTCATGACTTCTTTCTAGAAAATAATTATGAATATAGCAAGATATTCGCCCTATTTACACTTTGATGTGTATGGTTGAATACAATTCAATCAAAAAGGGTTATTACTTCTTCATCTCTTTTACCAACGAACTAGGTAGATACTTGGTTTCCACTTAATGAGGTAATAAGAGAAATTCTTTAAATAAGTTCAAATGAATGTTTGAAAGTATCAAAACCTAGATATTAAAACCAAAATATTGGTACTTTGTTAAAATTGAGAACAATAAAGTGAAGACTTTTGTGCACCAAAAGGAGTGTGATATGGTATCACATGTTCACCTTCATAATATTAGAAAGTGACAAAGAATGCTATACGATGGGAATAAATCTTTACTATAAAGTTGGAAGTAGTTTCTATCACAATTTGTCAAGTATTTATTTATTCCACTAACTCAAAACATAATTAAAACAATTATCTACATTTCATATGAGATATGATTAGGCATGGTACCTAAATTGTAGCTTTTTCGATAGTGAACATGTGGTCTTGTTAGAATATGTGTCCTCCGACAATAATGCGATCATGATGATCACATGTTTAAGTCTCATTTTAAAGAATACAATTGGGAAGTAATATTTTACTGTCAACTGGTCCACACATATCGGTAATGATTGGCTGACTAGAGTTTGACATTACTGTCGTGCGACGGTGATGATCAGTTGATCCCCTTAGGTCATACCTAAAGGGTAACACTCTTAATTGATTATTTAATTGATTGTATGACGATACAGGTTAATTAAATTACTTAAAATTGACGGACGATTTTGGAACTAATATTTACGTATCTCATTATAATTTGATTAAATAAGATACGGTCTAAGTGAACGAATTGTTTTGTTACTTAGATGAAATTATTGTTTAAGGAAACAATTGCATTTGAATGAATAATTTATTATAAATACAAGATGTTGTGATTTATAATTGGTAAAATATTTTGGTACAAGTAATTATGAATTACTAAGTCAATTTTGTATATGACGTATTTTTATTAATGCGTTGATTTTTAATATGTTAAAAATACATAACAATTTTACATGACATGTGACATGTGACAAATTGATAAATTGACAAAGATAAAATGGAATCCATTTTATCTCTAAATGGACCGAATTAGTGGGGTGTTTTAGGAAAATATTATGTTAATTAACTAAGTGGTAAACATAATCATTTTTACCTAAACCTAGCCATGCAAACCTAGTGCCTCTTGTGAAGAGCACCTTGCTCATGCATTGGCCCTTAGAACCCCTCCCTTTACCCGGTTTTGTGAAAGGAAAAACCATGGGTTTTTTCCTCTAATTTTTACCTAATACACTACCAAAAAGGATTAGTGCATTATTCATTCATACACACATCTAAAATAAGAGTTTTAGAGAGATACAATTCTTCCTCTTTCTCCCTTCTCTTAACCGAAATAAAGAGAAAAAAATAAAGTTTTTGGGTCAATTTTATTTAAATTAATATTGTTCTAGTATTAATAATATTAATTTTATTAAGTAGTTACCTTGGGTATTATTCCTTGGGAGGGATTCTATACTTGAATCCTTGTTCATCCATTTTAGGAAGCTCAAGAACAAGTGAGTAGGAGAACTCACTTGTGCCCAAATAATCCGAAATCTTCAATGTAAGATGATGATTTCTTCCTTATTCTTATTATTGTTTGCATGCATAAGATAAATATTTAATTTTATGACTAAATTAAATTATCTCATATATGAATATGTTAAGTAATGAGATAAAGATTTCTAACAAGCGGTATCATGAGCCTTAGGTTGTTTGCATGCAAATCGGTTATAGTTTTTCCGAGTTATACGATTAACATATAAAACTTATAAATTTGTGTTTATTATGATATATCAAGAAATCATTATGCTTGTTAAAATTTCTGGTCCTAAAATGTATTTAGGATATTTTGGTTAATTTATGGATTTTTATTGTTCATTTTATATAATAATGGCATTAAAAATGTGATTTTATGATAAAAATGTCATTTTCGTACTAAAATTAGCTAAACTTCGAATTTTCCAGTGGTTTTTTGATATGTTATCACATGTTTTATTTTTAGATGACCTATAAATTTTCATAATTTTTGGAGTTTTTATGCTCGAAATATGGATTTTTCATGATAAAAATCGAATTTAAATGAAAAATGGGTTAATATGAGATAAATTTCGAATCTGGTCATAGAAATTTAGTATGTTGTCACATGACATTTTACAAGATGTGTGTAAAATAATAGGCTATAATGAAGTCTTTATGCATGATTTATGAATTTTTGATGAAAAATAGCATAAATAGTGACTTTAATTAGTGAATAATTGCTAAAACATACTTCATGACTAACGAAAAACGTCACATGTTGCATTTTATTACCTATTTCAGATCTAAAACCGAAAAGTTGATAAAGATATTTTTCTCATGTTTTATGATTATATTTGATAAATCCTATAAACCGCAACATTGTTTTTCCCGATAAATTTCGAAATTTTTAACCTAAGTTTTTGAACATTATGAGTGTCATGGTATTATTCCAGAATGTTCATGAGTTTTAAATTTCAAATTTTGAATTTATTTGAAATTTTTGTGATTTATTTGAAGTTTATGGCATTTTATTGTAATTTTGAGTCCATTAATGAACAATTTTAAGAAATATAAGTTAATTATAGTCAAATGGTTAGTGGAGACTAATTTTGAGTCCTAAGTTGGTTAGGGTAATTAACTTGTGCATAAATATGAATTTATGTAATTATTGTGATTATAAAATGTTAAATCACGCAAATCCGTAAAAACCGTTTAATATACGATATTGGCTCCTTAAAGGCGATTTAGGATAAAATTGGGCATGTTCATACATATTATAATGCTGCATTTTATTTATGATTGTCATAATTTTATTTTATGTAATTTTTGAATTATGTAATTTTACTTAGTATGGCCTTAGTTTTTAATTGGTATTACCCGAAATGTATGGGAATATCGATTCGGTTGTAATTTATTGTGATCTCGTATCACCGTTTTGTAATTTAATAGATTTATCTTTATTTTAATTAAAAATGTATAATAGGAAATTACGTAATTTGTTATGTAATTTTATTATTCCGGAGATCCTTGAAGACGATGTCACTCAAGAAGGCGATACATAAAGACGGTGTTACCTCGAGATGCGTGCCAAAACCGAAGTTCTAGGGACCAATGGAGTTGGTTTCCGAATATGTAATAGTTAATTAGATTTTCTATTTTAGGAAGGCCATACTAGGATTTATTTTATGTTTTGCATTTTATTTATATGTTGCATGCATCGCTAAATCGCCATAACTAAAACATGCATTGTCATTTTAATCGAGTTTATCGACCGTGTCAATTATAATTATCGTAGTTCACCGCTTTAGTTCACTTAAAACGTGATAGATAATAAATTGACATGACCTCTCGCTAAAATAATCAATTGAGACATAGCCTTACCAAAAAGTAGAAACCATGAAAACCTATTTCGTGAGGGAGTGCACTCACCACAAAATGGGTACAAACCTTGTTACGTAGGGGAAGTGGGTGATAAATGTCTATCCACCGAATTCATGTTGATGAGGGTTTCATCGGCCACACCGTGCCCAAGTTAATGTGGGTTTGGATCATGGACACATTTATTCGAAATTTGGATTGAACTCAACAAAAGTTTTTGATAAGGGTTTTATCGGCCACACCGTGCCCTTATCGGATGTGTTTTGGGCTAAAGATAAATGTTAATGTAATTTTATCGACCAAGAGTTCTAAAAGTAGAATCGATTAAAGAGTTAATCCACCGAGTTATATTGATAAGGGTTTCATCGGCCACACCGTGCCCAAGTTAATATGAATTTGGGTCTTGGAATCATTTATCTAAGTTGGGTAGAGGTCACTAGATAAATGCAATAAAACTTGTTTAAATTAAATTTTTTACGAGTATTATTATTTTGAAAACGACATATGTTTTATTCCTTCTATATTTTGTTTTGTAGACCGCTTTTATTTCTCATAACAAATGGCCACTCCAAACACCAACGCCACACCTCTCACTAATACTTCATGGCTCCGATCCTTCATGGATCGATGTAAACTTGAAAAGAATGGGTCAAATTTCTCCGATTGGGATGCCCAACTCAAATTAGCCGCCCAAGGTGACGACAAGCTTCGTTACCTCACCGAGGCCTCTCCACCCGAACCTAATGCTAGGTCGAGTGCCGCTACTAGGGAAGCATATGAGGCTTACCACAAGGAGTCTGCTGACACGGCTATCGCAACCCTATCAAAGATAAAACCTAACGGTCTCAACTAAAATGTAGCAGAGGCAGTCGAGTATCGAATCCACAGGGAGGTAATGTAATTATCAGCTGTCTAATTCTAGTCCTAAAGTAACAATTGGGGGGTTTGTTGAATTGATTTCTAAACTACGAGATTTAGAGGAAAGAGAAATAAAAGTAAGAGCAATAAGAGCAGGAAAATCGGTTTAAACTATCAAGAAGAGAGGGACATGTCGGGAGTTCGGTTCACTACGGTAGTCCAGTAACTCAGCTGTAAATGATTCAGACGAACTAATGTGAGACGGATGTTGAAAGGTCCTTTCGGTCCACTTTCTATCCTAAAATACCACTAACTTAACTTTCATCCTCATTAGGGTAGTCTACTGTTCATAGCAGGCCTATTTAGTCCAATATTTCGATCCAGGATTAATTTTAGCCAGATTAAGAGGTGACATAGAAGCGTGCACTCAACTAAGTCGAATAAATACAATTAAATTGCTATGGTGACAGGGTCTCACAATTAATTCATCTAATTCATTTACTACATCGTCGCATTTCTACCGCAGATCCCCTAATCCTTACATGAAAGGGGTTTAGCTACTCATGTCGCTAATTAAACTAACAGCAATTAAATTCCCAGCAATAAACATAATGAAATAACAATTAAAAAGCATTAAAGAGAAATTAGGGCAAAGGAAATAATGAGACAAACAAGAAATTAAAGCAACAAAAGGTTAATTATTATTAAAGGAAGAAAAGGAATTACAATCAATGCGAATCCGGCGTAAAGAACAATCAAATCCGAGCAATAATAGTCCCAAAACAAGGTTACAGTAAATGATGAAAAGTAACGTAACAAAGTTCTCAGTAGCAAAGTTTATAAGAGGAAAGATGATCCTCATTAACCTAGTAAAGCGTGCTTAAATAACAAAATAAATAAGTTTAGCGAAATAAACACTCACGCGGGCTGATTAAAGCCCAAAACCATCAAAACCACTCGATCGAGTGGATTAAAACCACTCGATCGACCAACTTTTCAGCAAAAACTACTCGATCGACCAGAAAGTCACTCGATCGAGTAGATGGTCTTTCTGCAACTTAAGGGTCGAGTACAAAGCGCTCGATCGACCACTTCTGGGACGTAGAAACCACTCGATCGAGTGGTAAAACAGCTCGATCGAGTGCTTCATCTTCATTTCAGCTCAAGTCCGCCACCGAATGCCTCGTAATGCGTGCCACGACGCTTCCAAATGCAGTATCTCACTCTGGAACAATCCCGTCTCCTCTAAATGCATGCAAAAAGATCGAAAAAGGGTACGATTCCACTACTTTCGCGTTCATTTCTACAAAATGGACAAAACGAACCAAAGTAGCCAATTCGGGGCAAAATACCATAAAAATAGTATAAATATGCATAGAAATACGTGCTGAAATAGGCTAAAAAGACTATACATTAGGCACGTATCAAATCTCCCCAAACCAAACCTTTACTCGCCCTCGAGTAAACTCAAAACTAAACTAATGGAACAGAAATGATAACTCAGAGCTAGCTTAACTTGTCTACTTGTGGCAATTTAATGCAACAAAAACTAACAGTTAAAGCTAAGCAGTCAATACGCAAACGAATTATAAGCTGTTCAGAAATATAACCAACCTATCAACCTTGCAAGACCAACAAAATCGGACTCTCTCGTGGTCACTCTTCTCTCATGAAGCAAAGGGTGAATGGTATATGTAAAAGAGAGAAGAAAAGACAGTCACTCACCTAATCACACCTACATAGCATGCATGCAACAAAAATGAAAGACAATTCAAGTACTAATGCACACACTCCAATCAATAATGTCCGTCACAGCCGATGGGCTTACAAATAATATGGGAATAGTGAGGTTCAGGTGAGAAAAGGCAAAACATGTTATGGAAATGTGGAGGTAAAAGCGTCAAGCTAGTTCCTAACAGGACCATAGTAAACCATCGAATCTCAACTGACTGAAAAACTAAGTACAAGTGCCCTTCATTTGGCACACAGCTCACTAAACTCAAACACAATCTCCTCAAAAAATATGGAATAAAACGGAGGAGTCAGACGGTCACAAACTTCCCTTTTTTAAACACCGTCTGAAATAGCTAACTGAAACAACAACTTTTTTTTTTTCAAACTTCTTTCTTTCTTTCTTCTCCTGTATCAAGTCATTCAACTTCTTTTTTTTCACTTTCTTTTTTTTCTTTTTTTTCTCTTTCTTTCACGTTTTTCTCCCCTTTTTTTTTCAATACTTTTTTTTTCTTCTTTTCCTCCTTCCTCAATTCTTACACCAACTCCAAAACAAGAAATACGGACCAAACTGCAATGGAAAAACATACCACAAAAGAACATACTAACTAGCTTGACTAGGGCAGGCTTAGTTTGGGATGTAGCTAATGGGTCAAAAGGCAAATTTGGCTAATGTGGAGCTAAATGGTTGAAAAATATAAGGAAAGGAAAATTTGCAAGCGCCTCCCTGCATGTGACACCAACCACAAACCCGAATATGTGCATTTGACGAGAAATTGAATGTCATAAATGTGCAAAATAGACGAACATGCTATGCAAGGAGTACTACTCAAAATTCCTAATGAACTGGTCATGAATGTCACCAGTTATGGGCTCTAATATCTCAGAATTTTTAAGTAGTTTGCCAATTTATCAGGTCAAGTCTAAACAGTCAGCTATATTTGAACAGAAACTCGTAGACTATGCGTATGACAAAGCTAATAACTATCAATAAAGTGCAAGGCTCAAGTAAAATGACAAGTTATAGTGCATTATCATCATGGAAATCTACCGTTCCGACTCAACCTATATGCAAAAATAAACGTGATTTTTTTTGAATTTTTGAATTTTTCTATTTTTTTGAATTTTTGATTTTTTAAATGAAAGTAAACAACAATGCAAGCTGAAAATAAACGTGAATGCAAAAACAAATGCAAATGCAGACTCAAAAGGATGCAATACCCTCCCCAAACCAAAACGGACAACGCCCTCGTTGTCCTCCAGCATACACCAGCAGATATATACAGGGGAACGGGAATATACAACCAACAAAATAAAAAAACAATAAAATAAAGGAGACAAAATAAAAGAGTAAGAGATACATACAAAATACGAACTTCCCCAAACCAGCCAGAAAACTGGGAAAGTGAGTAGACCAGTAGCTACTCGTCAGCGTCGTCGCCGCTGCTGTCTCCATCTCCATCTCCATCCAGTCGGTACTCCAGATCTCTCTCCTCTTCCGCTCCTACGCGCGAGCTCTCTCCACTGCCACCTCTGGGTCCTCGTCCTCCTCCTCGTCCTCTGACGCCGGCTACCCCTCAGCTGGGTACCTGAAGAAGGAAGGGTGTGGCCAACCCTCCGGGATCGGTCTGTGTCGCCGCAAGTGGTACTCGTACAGAGGGTGTAGGGTGATACCCGTCGTTGTGAGTACCAAAGATAAAATTTATAATTCCTATTAAGACTAACCTAGGCTAGTGGCAACAGGGTCGAACCACAAGGAGGCAGATGTAAATTCTAGTTGATTTATATTTAGTCTAAGGTAACAATTATGGGGGTTGAGTTGAGATGAACTATAGCTAAGAGCAAATAAAGATAATAAACTAAAAAGACGGTTTAACAGATAAAGAAAGGGGTACTAGGATGATCGGTTCATTATAGCTTCTAAGGCAACAAACTAAGTCGGTCCGAGTTAACACAGGTGAGGCGGAAATAAAGAGGTCCTCTCGGTCCACTCTTAACAAATAGCATCTCTCGATCTCGCTATAGGTCCCTAATATCACTAATACTAACTTTCGTTCTGAAAAGTGACTAATGGTCTAAACTATACCTATCTTTCGATCTTAGCACAGTTTAGTCGATTCAATTGATGGTCTAATAACTTTCCCTATCTTTCGATCTATTAGGTCAGTCACAAAAGGGTATCTAACTGGTCGCATGCATTCGATTCGTTAAATACAACAATTAAAATCAATTAAAACGAAAGGTAACCTCACGAGGTCAGTCGATCGACCGGGTAAGGTGGTCGATCGACCAACACGCGGGTTCAGGCCGTGTCTAATCTAATGCCGCCTATGCTACGCCTACATCCTAGCACAAATTATTTAGCTACTCATGGCAATGATGGAAACTATAACAACATTAAAGATTAAAACTACGGGATTCATGCTTGAATTGACGATATAAAGAAATTGCATAAGATGATAATTATGGCTTTCGGGGAACTAACTAGCAAATATATTTCTACGAATGCAAAAAAAAAGATGAACTGAAATAAGAACAAGGGAATACCGAAATTGCAGAGGAAAGATTAAAACCGCGAATGAAAATCCGATGCAAAACCAATATTCCGAACCCTAATTCTTGATAAAACTAAAACTGAATGTAATTTCTGATAATAAAGCTTGATGAAAACTAGGTATTTTCAGTTACGTTATATAGAAAGTAACGTAACTTCTTATTCCAAAACCTAAACTTAACGGGCTTCAAGATTCACAGTCTTTTAATTCACGTCTGGAATAGCAATCTGGTCGATCGACTGATATGACTAGTCGATCGACCACTTGGCAGTGAACAGTAGCTTCTGTAACCCGAGGGTTGGTCGATCGACTGATTGGACTGGTCGATCGACTACTTGAACTGCTACTTGACTTCTTAAAACTCGTGGACTTGTCTTTTGGGCCTTGAATTGCGCACCAAGCTCGTTCCTTAAGTGATTCCTTTACGTCATTTGCAATGCAGATTACTCGGGGACGGATATGGCTTGATTTCCCGTTGAATTCTTCACATTTCTGCAATAATGTACAAAATACGGAAGTAGACGGAAATAGGGAGAAATGTAGCATAAACTACAAGAATGAGCTCTGAAATGCGTGTAAAATGGGATGTAAAACATCATATAAATGACACGCATCAAACTTCCCCAAACCAAACCCTTGCTTGTCACCAAGCAAGAACTAGACTCGATCTAATGACCTAATGGAACGAGTTCAATCTCAGAGCGAAATGAAAACTGTTAAGCCTAAACCGAATTTAATGCACAACCAACAATCAACTAGCAAATGAATCATGCAAACGAGTTATGAAGCCGTTTAAAATCATTGAACCGCTAACTCAGAGAGACTTATCAAATTGGACTCTCACGGATCGCTCAAACCACTCAATAAGTACAGGTGATTATATGTAAGATAGAAAGAATTAATTTTGTAGTGACTCTTACCTAACTACGACCTATGAAGACATGCCAGCAATGAAATATGAAAGAAATCTCTATGACCGTACATATGCATTCCAACCAAACAGATGACCAATGACACATGCCGAGGTGTATATGGGATATGTGAGGTATGGGTAAGAAGAGGCAAAACATTTCATGGTAAAGTGGAGGTACAGGTGATCAAGCTAGTACCAAAACGGAACCAAGTGGCAACATCCAACTTCTTGCTCATAATCAAACGAAACGATGCTATAGCAAGCACAAAACTCACAATCTCCAAACTAACAAATCAATAAACTCCCCATAGGATATAAATGAAACATGGGAGCAAAAATCGCCAAAAGTTAAGGATTAAATTATGCGAATTGACTTCTTCCTCGAATCTCGCGATCGACCAAAAGGGGCGATCGATCGATCGCTATGAACAATCAAGATCTGAGAACCTCTTTTTCTTTCTTTTTCGAATCATTTTTTTTCATTTTTTTTTTCTTTTGTTTCTTTCTTTCCTTTTTTCATTTTCCAATCATCATCTCAACAGAGCAAATACCACCAAAAACGAGTAACAATCCCAAGAACACAGACTACTAGCTTGACAAAGGTAGGCTAAATGTAGGATGTAGTAAACGGGACAAAAAGGCTATTTTTGGCAGTGTGAAGCTTATGGGTAAAATGAGAAAAGGAAACCTCTACCGCATGTGTCAACAAACCACAAACCGAATGCATACAGGTATTAAGTAGATCAAATTCATATTTATGCAAATTAAGGAAACATGTCTCATAAGGAGTACTACTCACATTCCTAAATAAACCGGTCATAGATGTCACCAGTTATAGGCTCTAAATCTCAGAATGTATGATGTAGCTTGCCAATTTTCTAAGTCAAATCTCAAGTTCAGCAAGAATGTAACGAAAACTCGTAGATATGCATTTACGATTCTACTAATAACATGTTAATCTAGCAAGGCTCAGGCAAAACAGGTGCAAATGCAAAATCATCAAAGAAATACTACCGTTCCGACTCGACCAATATGCTAAAATAAACATGCAATTTTTTGAACTTTTTGAAATTTTTCAATTTTTTGGAATTTTGTATATATAAGAGAAATGAAATAAAACAATGCAAAACAAAATTAAACGTGAATGCAAACAAATGGTAAGCGACGCAAAACCCTTCCCCAAACCAAATCACACAATGTCCCCATTGTGCAAAATCATGTAATGAAGAAAAGAGAAATGGGAATTTGCGAGAAAATAAATAAACAGGACACAAAGGAAAGATATGGAACTCACAAGACTTTAAACGCAGCAAAAGGAAACCTCCCCAAACCAGCGTGAGCTAGGAGGTTTCAAAGAGCTAGCAGATGCTACTAACAAGAGTGCCTGAAAGACAGAAAATACCACGCATAAGACTGAGAAAACAATTTTGAAGCGGTAAAATTGTGCGTAAATGAGAGAACAGAAGAAATAAGCAATAAGACGGAAAGTAAAGCGGAGTAGAAAACTCCCTTAGGTCCGCATATCGACCAAACACAGCAGGGGAGAGTCGTGAATAAGTACAAAGACCTCGGTCGATCGACCACTTAACCCGGTCGATCGACCGGTATATGAACAAAGGTGTCGTCTGGAACTGCAGATCGATCGATCGACCATCGGAACCAGTCGATCGATCAAAGCACTCTTCTTGCAACCTCATATTTCTTCGTAATTGCTCAATGATTTGAGCTAACAAGCTCTAAATACCTGCAAGTACACAATAATACGCTCCCAAAATTGCGCAAAACCCAGAATAAAGTCTAAAGTACTTAAGAATCCTAAACAAGCGAAATAAAATGCGAAGTTTTCGCGCACACAAAAAAGCAATAAAAAATAGTTTTAACAAAAGCAAATAAAATGAAGTTTATAACGAGCTCGATCAACTAATAGTTGATCAAGAAGGACCACGGTATGGCCCACTTCGTCGGCTTCTGGCTACTAGAGGTAGCCTCAATGGTGCTCAGTTTATCGGCTGCACCCTTCTCAGCTTCAACAGTCGGAGAGCTCAACGGATCAACTTCGTCATCTCCCCAATCAAGGACTTCCTTGGAATCGTCAGAATCCAAATCAGCCCATCTCACCTTGGCTGGCTCATCTTCCACTTCCTCATCAATCCCATAGCTTAGGCATCCAAGGCCTCCTCTTTGAATGATAGGCTTTGTTGCAGCTAGAGTGACCTGCATCTCATCCTTCCCCAAACCAGCTCCCGCAATGTCTAAAACAACAGATTCGTCCTCCTTTCTGCTCCCAATCTGGGGCGGAGGGGTTAGCACAGGAGTAGTAATAGAGACAGGCAATTCAGGAAGCACAAAGTACGATTTCTTTTCAGAAACCGTATTACAAGTAATAGGCCACATGGGGTCCTTCTTTTTAGCAGGTTGGGCAAAAATGATAGAATGTTTCCCAACTTTGAAGGTCAAAGTTCCAGAGCCTACGTCAATAATCGCACCAAATAGGTGTGCGAAACGGCCTACCTAGGATGATCGGTATATGGGCATCCTCAGGCATGTCAAGGACAACAAAGTCAACAGGGAAGAAAAACTTCCCTATTTGGACGGGTATGTCCTCTAGGACTCCTATAGGCTCGACCGCAGATCGGTCGGCCATCTGAACTGTCATGTCTGTGATAGCAAACCGGGTCAACTTGAGTTTCCTAGCTAAACTCAAGGGCATGACGCTTATACTAGCCCCTAAATCACACAATGCCTTCTCAATAGAGAAGGTACCTATTTTGCAAGGAACAGAAAAGCTACCCGGGTCCTCTAACTTATGGGGCGCAGTGTGAGACAGATAGGAGCAAGACTCCTTAGTAAGTGCGACAGTGTGCACTGTTTCAAGTGACCGCTTTTTGGATAAAAGTTGTTTCATAAATTTAGTATAAGCGGGCACTTGGTTAACTAACTCAAGGAAGGGGACTTATACATTCAGACTGCGGATAACTTTTTCAAATTTGCTGAAAGATACCTGTTCCTTGGTCGGCATGAGTCTCTCTGGATATGGGGCTGTAAGGAGTACCTTAGCCCTCTCCTCTAAATCGCGCGTCTTGGGTATCCTTGGACTTTGGCTGGAAGTCCACAACTTTTTCCTTGTTGAAGCTTGACCCTCCCTCAGACCGTCTCAAATGAGAACCATTAACTATCATTGGGTCGAACTTTGGGACCGGGACTGACCCATCAGCACTCGGGTCTTGTCCTAAAGTCTTCGGGACTGTGGTACCCCGAAACAAGTGGTCTCGCAGATTATTTGGCATCGAAGGACGAAATTTCTCAGCATCAGCAGCGATCTCAGTCGATCGACCACTGTCCTCAGTCGATCGACTGAGATGTACAGTTCCAGAAGCTCCTGTAACCTGTGCTTCAGTCGATCGACTAGGTATATCGGTCGATCGACTGATATACCTGGTAGACAGCTGTTTCTTTGATTTATTCGTTGAAGCTTTCTTTTGACTTGTTTCCGGCTTATCTTTTTCAATAGCGTCCTCGACCATGGCAGGACCATCAAGGGTTGACCCGCTCCTCAAAGTGATGGCATTTAGGGTCTCCTTTTGTTCAGGTTGAGTCGGTAAGTGTCCGGGAGCTCGAGTGTTACTTTTGCTAGCCAATTGAGCAATTTGGGTCTCTAGTAGCTTCATCCCGGCCTCTCTTGCTTGCGACTCCTTTAGCAACAGGATCTTAAGCTCGGAAAATTCAGAATTCTGCGATTGTTGCTGCTGCGGCACATAAGGAGGTTTCTGATATTGTTGTTGCTTTTGATGAGGCGGCACATAGGGTTCTTTCTTTGCGGGAGCTTGAGTTGGATTTAGGACATTTTGGCTTCTCCAACTCAAGTTTGGGTGGGTTGGCTCGTAGTAGGTGTTGGTCTGCTTATAGTGTTAAAAGGCAGCACAAGATTCAAAGGGGCTAGGGCAGTGTTTCGAGACATGGCCCTCACCTCCACACCTTTCACAGACGAAAGGACCGTCTGACACAGCATTGACTTGGTACATCCCACCTTTAGAAGCTCCTCCTAGCTCATACTTGTCAAATCTCGCAGTGAGAGCCTCAAGTGCAGCAACAGAGGAGGATTCAGCAGCTCTCCTATGGTTCCCTCTAGAATTCCCATACTCGGCCTTGTGGGTAGCTAGATCGTCAATGATCTTCCATCCCTTGGTTGCTCCCAAATTTTCAGCGAATATTCCATTGGTCATGCAAAGATCCAAAATGGCCCTCTGATCGTCGTACAACCCATTGTAGAAATGATTGCACAAGCTCCACTTTTCGAACCCATGGTGCGGTATGGTTCACACTAACTTCTTAAATCGGACCCATGCTTCGTGGAAATTCTCATCTGGCCTTTGTTTAAAGCCCGTGATTTGAGCTCTAATAGCAATCATCCTTGAAGCAGAAAAGTACTTCTTGTAGAATGCCAATGCCAATGTATTCCAATCAGTGATCCCCTGAACGGTCCGGTCCAAATCTCTATACCACTCCCTTGCGAAAGATCACGAAGGGAGAAGATAAACATGGTCTCCTTGATCTGGTCTTGGGTCACGCCAGCGGGTGGGGGTATGGAACAGCAGTAGTCAATAAAGGTCTCCATATGCTTAGCCGCATCTTCATTTGCAGCTCCCCGAACCGGTTCTTCTCAACCATGTTAATGTATGAAGGCTTTGGTTCGAACTTCCCGGCATCTCCCGGTAGTTCGAACCCCTTATATAAGTTTTCACCTGTCGGCTAATGACTAGCTATACTCGCTTCCTCGGCCATGACTGGAATTTCTGGAGAAGTAACTGTCTCGGCTGAAGAAGTGGAAATGGGTGAAGACTGTGGGTCTTCTTCGAACAGATCGTTCTCGTAATAGCTTGACAGAGTACTCAGCTCTTCCTCTTTCGGTAGTACTCTTTGTGTTCGTCTCAACTCGCGCAAGGATTTCTCTATCTCAGGGTCAAATGGCACTAGTTCACCACCCTGTGACCTGCGCATAAGAGGAAACTACAAAAGGAATATAAGAAAAGTTTAAGGAACAGAAGTCCCTTAAACTAAGAAAGACTAAAAATAAAACAACTAAAATTAGGACTATTGCCTCCCCGGCAACGGCGCCAAAATTTGATACCCGTCGTTGTGAGTACCAAAGATAAAATTTATAATTCCTATTAAGACTAACCTAGGCTAGTGGCAACAGGGTCGAACCACAAGGAGGCAGATGTAAATTCTAGTTGATTTATATTTAGTCTAAGGTAACAATTGTGGGGGTTGAGTTGAGATGAACTATAGCTAAGAGCAAATAAAGATAATAAACTAAAAAGACGGTTTAACAGATAAAGAAAGGGGTACTAGGATGATCGGTTCATTATAGCTTCGGCGGCAGCAAACTAAGTCGGTCTGAGTTAACACAGGTGAGGCGGGAAATAAAGAGGTCCTCTCGGTCCACTCTTAACAAATAGCATCTCTCGATCTCGCTATAGGTCCCTAATATCACTAATACTAACTTTCGTTCTGAAAAGTGACTAATGGTCTAAACTATACCTATCTTTCGATCTTAGCACAGTTTAGTCGATTCAATTGATGGTCTAATAACTTTCCCTATCTTTCGATCTATTAGGTCAGTCACAAAAGGGTATCTAACTGGTCGCATGCATTCGATTCGTTAAATACAACAATTAAAATCAATTAAAACGAAAGGTAACCTCACGAGGTCAGTCGATCGACCGGGTAAGGTGGTCGATCGACCAACACGCGGGTCAGGCCGTGTCTAATCTAATGCCGCCTATGCTACAATTCGCCTACATCCTAGCACAAATTATTTAGCTACTCATGGCAATGATGGAAACTATAACAACATTAAAGATTAAAACTACGGGATTCATGCTTGAATTGACGATATAAAGAAATTGCATAAGATGATAATTATGGCTTTCGGGGAACTAACTAGCAAATCTATTTCTACGAATGCAAAAAAAAGATGAACTGAAATAAGAACAAGGGAATACCGAAATTGCAGAGGAAAGATTAAAACCGCGAATGAAAATCCGATGCAAAACCAATATTCCGAACCCTAATTCTTGATAAAACTAAAACTGAATGTAATTTCTGATAATAAAGCTTGATGAAAACTAGGTATTTTCAGTTACGTTATATAGAAAGTAACGTAACTTCTTATTCCAAAACCTAAACTTAACGGGCTTCAAGATTCACAGTCTTTTAATTCACGTCTGGAATAGCAATCTGGTCGATCGACTGATAGGACTAGTCGATCGACCACTTGGCAGTGAACAGTAGCTTCTGTAACCCGAGGGTTGGTCGATCGACTGATTGGACTGGTCGATCGACTACTTGAACTGCTACTTGACTTCTTAAAACTCGTGGACTTGTCTTTTGGGCCTTGAATTGCGCACCAAGCTCGTTCCTTAAGTGATTCCTTTACGTCATTTGCAATGCAGATTACTCGGGGACGGATTTGGCTTGATTTCCCGTTGAATTCTTCACATTTCTGCAATAATGTACAAAATACGGAAGTAGACGGAAATAGGGAGAAATGTAGCATAAACTACAAGAATGAGCTCTGAAATGCGTGTAAAATGGGATGTAAAACATCATATAAATGACACGCATCATAGGGTCAAAGCTAAGTCCCTCTCCATACGAGCCTGACGCTCTGCAATCTCACGCAACAAACCGTAAACGGCGCCCCCTTGGTCCAGGACCGCGGGCACCACAAAAAGAGGAGGTGGTACGTAAGTAGCCGATAAGATCGACTCAGACTGCGTCTGGTCAGTGGGAGGTGGAGTAGGAGTAGGAGTGGTAGTAGTAGTAGTGGGAGTAGGGGTCGGACCGGGAGTAGCCGTGGAAGGCTGGGTACTCCCTGAAGGCGTGGACCCCTCTCCAGTCTCAAGTCTCCGCTTCTTGGCGGCGGGTGCAGCAGGAGTAGGTCTGGGTGGAAGGTGAAAGAGAGGTAGTGGTGGCAGACGGTGGCCCTTTGCGACAGTAGGCAAGGGCTCAAGACGGGGGAGAGTGTCACAGGGTAAGTCAACAGACAAGGAGCCGTCAATCTTCCAAGTCTGGTAGTCTGGGGTCAGCCAATGCTGAGAGAGCATGGCATCCAGACTCAGTAGCCTCTCTCCAGCGAGGTACTGCAAGTCACGAGGCCAAACGGGGAAAAGGCGACGGGCAAGAATGGTGGCTATGCCACCGCAGGCAATGGTTCCCGCCTCCTTCTTCCCCTGGCTCAGAAGGTACTGGGCGGTCAAGTAAGCTATGTTGAGGGTAAAAGGACCCTCGCAGTCAACGTTCAGGTAACCGCCCAGGATGGAGAGCTCGTTGTTGGTAATGTTGTTCGACTCCTTTCGGCCGAAGATAGTGCTCCCCATCAGTCTAAGGAAACGACGGACAGAGGGAAGGTGGACCTGATGGAGCTTTCGCTCCTGAAAAGTGATCTGGGCCAGACACCGCCAAAGCTGACGGTAAACCTTCCTCGGGGCAGCAGTCAAGCCCGTAGAGGAAAGGTTAAGTAACCTACCAAACTCCCCTAGTGCCATCGGAAAGGTCCGGTTAAACAACCGGAAGGACACTGAAAGGCTCTCGGGGTCAGTCTCGTGTGCCCCAGGGGAGAAGGTAAAAGAGCTGAGAAACTCGAGACTCAGCTCTAAAAAGGTACGGCCTCTCATAGTGATGAGGCCAGGCATCCCCGTGACCCGTAGTAACTCACAAACCGACTCGTAAATGCCGAGTCTCTCTAGTGCCGATTTATCCAAAAATCGGGAAGGTACATGCACACACTTCAGCAGGTTATAAAACTTTGTACGGTGTAAAGCGTTAACAAATAATACCTGCGGATAATCTGGGTGAGAGTCGAGGGAGGTGTCCCCTCGGACTGTAACAGTGCCAGAAGTAGAAGCAGAAGCAGAAGCAGCAGCTGTAGAAGTGCTAGGAGCGGAAGTAGAGGTGACTGGAGCTGGCGTGGCTCGAGACTGTCTACGACCCCGGCCTCTGGAACTCAAAGAAGAAGCTCGTGAAGCGACGGTGTGAGGAACCAGGGCTGCTCGGAAGGCAGCTGCAACTGCTGGCGAGTCCGCCACAGGAGTAAAAGTAGAGGCTGGTGTACACGTAGTGGCTGCTGTGGTCACCACTGAAGAGGGACTAGCAGCAGTGCTAGCAGTGGTGGTGACCGTAGAAGAAGTGACAGCCTGAACTGGGCTAGCAGCTGAGCTAGCTGGAGTAAAAACCGTCCCTGCAGCTGAAACTAGGAACACTAGGGCTGCAGTGGTGACTAAAGTGGAGACAGTGGCAACAGCAGGGGCCACTGTCTCAGACAAAGACGGACTGGAGGACGAACTAGTAGATGGTAAAGAACTAGAATCCATCCTGCAACATAGAAATTAAGGGAGACCAGGGGTATGGTGAGAAAATAGCTGCTAACCGTGGCTAAAACAGCATGTAAAACCAGCATGTAACAGCATATGAATCCCCTACTAGTCGAAAAATTCGACTTTACAGCAAACAATTCCCAACAATTCCTCAAAATTTCCGAATTTCAGCATGTAATGGCGATAGGGAATGGGAAAAACAGTTAACAGCAGTGGCAAGTAAGCAACACTGAGGTTAATTAGGTCAAGGCAGCATATAACCCGTCTGACAGTCGAAAATTCGACTAAGGCAGCCCTAATCGCAAGATTTTTGCAAAAAATTTGAATGGAAGCATGTTAGGCATCGACAGGGTGTGATAACAGTCTAAAACAGCAGCAATTAAGCGACAAAGAAGCTAATTTAGACAGATTACAGCAGTAATAACCAAGTGACAGTCGAAAATTCGACAGTCCTGCACCCATATCGCAAAAATTTCATTTAGAATTCGAATTAAGCATGCAAAACAGCGAGGAAGGGGAATTATGATCATCAAGCAAGCTAATTAAGGGCATACAAACACAATCAAGTCGAAAAAATTCGACTAAACAGGGATTTTCGAAACCCTAAAATCCATTTACCTCATAATAATTCGAAAAAACGAAATTAAGATGCATAGAGGAAGGAAGAAACACTTACTTGATGATAAAAGACCTACAAATGCAATTAATCTTCAAATAAACAAGCAACAATAGCGATTTTTCAGTCGAAAAACCGCAAACCCTAACCCTTCTTAAAAACCGTGAAAAAGAGCACAAATTAAGGGGAAAATAAGGGGCTTTTGAAGATCAATTAACAAGAAACAGATTGTAGGTGGCGGATTTGGAGATTGGGCAAGAGAATATGGGATTTGGGGATGAATTTGATCGCACAAGGGTGTATAGACGAAAAATTAGGGACAATAGAATTAGAAACAAAATAAAGGAGTTTAAGGTAAAAAACTCCCTGCATCCTGTTCATTTCCACTCGATCGAGCACTTTGATGGTCCAGCTGCTTGGTCGAGTAAAATTTTACTCGATCGACCAATCCCTTTTATTGCGTTACTTGATCGACTGGAAAAAACACTCGGTCGACCAATTTCCCACTCGATCGAGTACAAAAAGTACTCGATCGAGGACTTTTCTCGCGTATGCTCTTGAATTTCGTCTTTTCTTCCTTGGAATGCGTAAAACTTCCCTAAACCTGCATAAAAACACGTGCAAAAATTTCCCAAAATACGAAATACGCATAAGAACAGTCTATAGTCTTACGTCTACGCTAAAAACTGTCTAAAACTAATTGTCCTAATTAAAACGCAATAAAACAAATTCAGAAGAAATTCAAAAATTATCTATTACAAAGTGTTACACGGGGCATTTCCCCGCTTAATTCCCAACAAATTTCAGTAACCCATCGGAGGGCTCCTGACTGGAGGACGTCACCTCAGCAACATTGACTGTCCTCTTCAACTTCCATGAGCATGAACTATCACTTGAAACGGTAGGAGGGGAGTAGTTCACATCCACGTAAGCGCGAACTTTCCTCGTCCTTGCTCCTTTATCACCAGCTTTAGCGTCATCATCTTCAATTTAATTGATAATAATTACACCATGTCCTTTGACAGCTCCTTCATTGCTTTCATCCGCTGCGCAAAGAAGGAAAACAGACGAACTTTCCTCCTTTTTGCTCTCGATCGAGGCGGAGGGTTAACAATAGCAGCACGATTCTCCAAATTTTCATCTGGAGTGTCAATAATAGGATCAATAGAAGAGAGAGCATTGCAAGGCTGGGCTTGCATGGGAGCTCTCCGGAACTTAGACTGATTAAAAATCAGCTCCTCATCCCTTACCTGGAAAGTCAAAGTCTTTCCCCCGACGTCTATAAATGCACGGGCAGTAGACAAAAATGGTCTCCCTAAAATGATAGGGGTGTGTGCATCTTCGGGATGTCTAAGACAACAAAATCAACGGGAATAAAGAATTTCCCGATCTGAACAGGTACGTCTTCTACTACACATAGTGGCCGTGATAAACTACGGTCGGCCATCTGGACAGTCATGTTGGTGCAACTCAGCTTTGTCAAACCAAACCTCTTAGCCAGAGACAACGGTAAGACACTCACGCTAGCGCCTAAATCGCATAGCGCGTTATCAATCAAATGCATACCGATATGACACGGAATTGAAAAACTACCCGGATCTGATTGCTTAGGGGGTAGCTTATTTTGAAATAGGGCTGACCCCACCTCAGTCAAAACTACGGTCTCACTATCATTAATAGTCCTCTTACGCGATAAAATTTCTTTCATAAACTTTAAATAAGAGGGTACCTTTGTCAGCAATTCAGTGAACGGCACAGTGACTTCCAAGCTCTTCAAAAGTTCGACAAATTTGCCAAATTGTTGATTAGCTTTTGTATTCTGCAGCCTCCTCGGGAAAGGAACCGTGATAGGTATCTCGAGTCCCTTGTTTCTCGCTTCCAATGTATCTTCCTAAGTTCTGTATCCTTTGGACGCTTCTTACCTCTCGAACGAGGTCTTTCCGGTGATTCCTCGCTTAAACGAGCACTAGCAGGCTCTCGAATAAGCTTCCCGTCATCAATACTACTCGATCGACCAATATACTCACTCGATCGAGCAGTTTCTTCATCAATGTCAGTCGATCGAGTAAAATTTCCACTCGATCGACCAACTCCACTTTCTGCTTCACTCGATCGAGCAGAAAAACCACTCGATCGACCAGTTTTTTCATCAATTCTACTCGATCGACCACTTTCTTAGCTGTCAGCTCGTTATTTTCGCCCGAACCTTGTTCATCATCAGTTTTAGACTTCCTCGGGTCTGATTTCAACACTTCTGGTCCCTCATAAGAAAGGCCACTTCTCAATTCTATCAGATTTACCTTCTCATGTGGATTCTTCTCATTTTGAGTCGGTAAATGACCCTGCTTCCTCGAGGATTGATTCGCGGCCAATTGGGCAACTTGAGTTTCAAGTGCCTTTATAGACGCGTCTTTCTGTTGATCACTTGAGTTTCTTTGTTGATCACTCAGCTGAAACTGCTTTGTAAGGGCTTGAAACATAGACTTAAGCTCACCAATTTCACTCACCCCACCGGAAGATGATGCACCTTGATTAGAAGGAGTGAAAGAAGGAGGCTTCTGAAAGCCTTGTTGATTCTTGTGTGGGGGAATATACGGCTGCTGCTGGTTCGGAGGAGGAGTAGGATTGAGCACATTTTGGCTTGTCCACCTCAAATTGGGATGGACATTCGGCTCATAATAAGTGTTTGTCTGCCTATAATGTTGAAAGGCAGCACAAGACTCAAAAGGACTAGGACAATTCTCTGAAACATGTCCCTTAGCTCCACATCTTCTACAGATAAAAGGACCATCTGAAACAGCATTTACCTGATACATCCCTCCTTTTGAAGCTCCTCCCAACTCATATTTATCAAATCTCGCAGTGAGAGCTTCAAGTGCAGCTACAGAAGGAGATTCAAAGACTCCTCCTTTGATTCCCTCTAGAATTCCCATACTCGGCTTTATGGGTGGCTAAGTCATCAATGATCTTCCACCCCTTAGTCTCTCCCATATTCTCAAAGAAATCGGCCACTAGCGGCGGATCCAAGATAGCCCTCTGATCGTCATACAACCCGTTATAGAACTGATTGCATAGACTCCACTTTTCGAAACCATGGTGCGGAATGGTTCGCACCAACTTCTTGAAACGGACCCATGCCTCATGAAAGTTCTCGTCAGGTCCCTGTTTAAAGCTCGTGATCTGAGCTCTAATAGCATTAGTCTTCGAGGCAGAGAAGTACTTCTTGTAAAATGCCAAAGCCGTGAATTCCGTCGGTTATCCCATGAGCAGCCCGGTCCAGATCCCTATACCACTCCCTTGCAGCATCGCGGAGTGAGAAAATAAAAATGGTTTCTTTTATCTGATCCGGGGTCACACCAGTTGGTGGGGGTATGGAACAGCAATAATCGATGAAGGTCTCCATGTGCTTAGCTGCATCTTCATTTGCAGCTCCCCCAAATTGGTTTCTCTCAACCAAATTGATATAAGACGGCTTCGGCTCGAATTTTCTTGCCTCCCTTGGTAGTACAAATCCCTTATAGAGATTCGCAGCTGTCGGCTCAGAGTGACTGGCAATAGTTGCTTCTTCGGCCATTTCTAGAAAGTCCGGAGAAGTGACGGTCTCAGCTGATGAATTAGAAATAGGAGATGAAGGTGGATCCTCCTCAAACAGAGCGTTCTCGTAATAACTAGACAAAGTACTCAGCTCTTCCTCTGTCGGCAGTACCCTAGTTGATCGCCTCAACTCGCGCAAAGATTTCTCAATCTCAGGATTGTAAGGCAATAATTCACCGCCCTGTGACCTGCGCATAAGAAGAAGCTACAAATAGAATATAAGAATAGTTTAAGGAACGGATGCCCCTTAAACTAAAAGAAAGACTAAAAATTAAAACAACAAATAATTTAAACAATTGCCTCCCCGGCAACGGCGCCAAAATTTGACACGGCTATCGCAACCCTATCAAAGATAAAACCTAACGGTCTCCACTAAAATGTAGCAGAGGCAGTCGAGTATCGAATCCACAAGGAGGTAATATAATTATCAGCTGTCTAATTCTAGTCCTAAAGTAACAATTGGGGGGTTTGTTGAATTGATTTCTAAACTACGAGATTTAGATGAAAGAGAAATAAAAGTAAGAGCAATAAGAGCAGGAAAATCGGTTTAAACTATCAAGAAGAGAGGGACATGTCGGGATTTCGGTTCAATACGGTAGTCCAAAGAACTCACCGTAAATGATTCGATTTAACTAATGTGAGACGGATGTTGAAAGGTCCTTTCGGTCCACTTTCTATCCTAAAATACCACTAACTTAACTTTCATCCTCATTAGGGTAGTCTATCATTCACAAAGCAGGGCCCTATTTAGTCCAATCTTTCGATCCAGGATTAATTTTAGCCAGATTAAGGGGTGACATAGAAGCGTGCACTCAACTAAGTCGAATAAATACAATTAAATTGCTATGGTGACAGGGTCTCACAATTAATTCATCTAATTCATTTACTACATCGTCGCATTTCTATCGCAGATCCCCGAATCCCAACATGAAAGGGGTTTAGCTACTCATGTCGCTAATTAAACTAACAGCAATTAAATTCCCAGCAATAAACATAATGAAATAACAATTAAAAAGCATTAAAGAGAAATTAGGGCAAAGGAAATAATGAGACAAACAAGAAATTAAAGCAACAAAAGGTTAATTATTATTAAAGGAAGAAAAGGAATTACAATCAATGCGAATCCGGCGTAAAGAACAATCGAATCCGAGCAATAATATTCCCAAAACAAGGTTACAGTAAATGATGAAAAGTAACGTAACAAAGTTCTCAGTAGCAAAGTTTATAAGATGAAAGATGATCCTCATTAACCTAGTAAAGCGTGCTTAAATAGCAAAATAAATAAGTTTAGCGAAATAAACACTCACGCGGGCTGATTAAAGCCCAAAACCATCAAAACCACTCGATCGAGTGGATTAAAACCACTCGATCGACCAACTTTTCAGCAAAAACTACTCGATCGACCAGAAAGTCACTCGATCGAGTAGATGGTCTTTCTGCAACTTAAGGGTCGAGTACAAAGCGCTCGATCGACCACTTCTGGGACGTAGAAACCACTCGATCGAGTGGTAAAACAGCTCGATCGAGTGCTTCATCTTCATTTCAGCTCAAGTCCGCCACCGAATGCCTCGTAATGCGTGCCACGACGCTTCCAAATGCAGTATCTCACTCTGGAACAATCCCGTCTCCTCTAAATGCATGCAAAAAGGACGAAAAAGGATACGATTCCACTAATTTCGCGTTCATTTCTACAAAATGGACAAAACGAACCAAAGTAGCCAATTCGGGGCAAAATACCATAAAAATAGTATAAATATGCATAGAAATACGTGCTGAAATAGGCTAAAAAGACTATACATTAGGCACGTATCATCCGCCGCAATGAAAAATGTGTTAATCTTTGCAATGGAGGCGGATCTCCAAAGGAGAGCCTTTAAGATGGGCACCGCTAATGAAATCTATTCCAAGCTTGTGACAATGTTTTCACAAACTCCGCGGATCGTCCAATATGAGGCGGCCGCGGCATTCTTTGATCTCGACTTCAAAGAGGGCCAAAAGGTTAGCCCTCACGTGCTCAAATTAATGGAGCTAGTCGAGACTTTTAAGATTCAAAAGGTTGAAATCCCGAAAGAACTCATTGTAGATAGGATTCTACACTCCTTATCCAAAGTCAAAGCGTATGTTCAATTCCGGGTGAATTTTAACATGCAAGACAAGGACGTGTCTCTTGAAGAGTTGCACAAGTTACTTGTGCAAGCCGAAAGAGACATGGGGTTAAATGTTAACCCACCTAAGGATGTGCTTAACATAAGCACCAAAAGCAAGGGGAAGTTCAAGAAGAATGGGAAGAAGGGTAAGAAGCAAGCTCCCACTTTCACCAAAGCTAAGACTTATGAAGCTAGCACTTCCAAGATCAAGAAGGGTCCTCTTGATAAATGCCATTATTGTAATGGTGTTGGACATTGGAAAACAAATTGTTCCAAATATCTTGGTGACATTAAAGCTGGAAAGATCACTCCAGTAGGTAAATGACTATCCTTTCTTTTATGTTTCTAATTCAACTATGGTATTGTAATACAAAGTTGTGATAATGTATCCCCTTTTTATTGTAAATAGGGCCTCCACCAAGCTAGGACAAGGGAAAAGAAAAGCAAGCTTGAGAAACCATCAAGAAGCTAGGAGTAGCTTCCATGAAGCTTGGCTTTTTATTGTCTTATTTTAATTATGTTTCGGATTTTAGAACCTTTTGATTTCCGTGTTCGACATGGAAATGTTTTATCCTTTCTAAAAAATTGTTGTATTTTGGATTATGGTGACTTGGTTTGCAACCCAAGTCACCCGTTTTATCGTATTTTATCCTTGTTCTAAAATTCGTCTTTATATGCTTGCTCATAAAAACATATGATCATTCACTTAAAGTGATCTAATGGACAACTATAATGATGGGATTCATTATATTTCCACAAGCTTAAGGCTTGCGTATGATCAATTATAAAGTGATATTGAGTTGATGAACTCTCTTAAAGGAATGTCAATCACCAAGTACACTTATCAAATCTAAAACAATTAGTCAACCTATGAAATAGTCCTCCTTATACTTCAAAAATCATTATTTGTGTCTCATAAGCTATCTTTGAATCTCTAGTGTATTCATTCTAAAGATAGAGTGGGAGAAAAATGAAGACACAAAGAACACCAAGAAAAATTTGTGTACTTGTGTAAATGAGATCTACGCAAGGAAGAATGATTTGAATAAAGGTATACCTATTTATATAGTATACACGAATAGATGAGATCTATGGTCTCGAATAGATCTACATGACAAAAGAGACCAAGTGAATTAATCAAAAGAATATGTTCTCAAGATAACTACACGAGGAGACCAAAAGAAAGTTTTGGAAGAAGAATGACTAATGTAAAGTCTTAATTGACTAGTTTATGATAAGTTTTGACCAATAGTTTAAATATTGATATTTACTTAAGAGCCTAAATGAATCAAAGTTGCATCCTAGAAAATAAATGAGATTTATGACTAAAAGTTGCAAATGTTGATATGCCGATATGCACAAGAGCTAAGTTAAGTATTAACCATGCAAATGTTATTACTTAACCTCATTATGAAAATGAAAAGGTTAAACCTCCTTCCGAAAAGGGTATTTTGAGAAGGACGTGTATTAGATATAATTCACATTTAGATAATGACATTTCTACGCATCATTATAAAATGAATGAGTTAGAGATTAAAATCTCTTTCCATAAGGTTAAGATTGAAACCTTTTCAAAATAGGTATTTTGAAAGGATATGATGGGAACATATATGGTTTTATCTTAATAACTTAGCAAAACAATATATATTTCAATTCTTGAAATGTTTCGATTGAGTAGTCAATTGCGAAACATGTGGAATTAAGTGGAAGTTGGAAATTATCATGTGAAGACATGGAATTTAGTGGGAGCAATCATCTTGTAAAAGTTTATAACTCATTACTCATTGAGAATGACGAGCTAATACTTTCTTTCACAAAGAAGTATTTGAGTTTTCAATTCTGGATGAAAATGGACTATGATGAATCCAATCACATCATGAGATATTGGATAGGTATTAAGAAATACACATCGAATCAACGAGAAACATAGGTTATTCATGTCAATGAAAATGAAATTGCCATTAGCAGTCATGGTCATTCATTGAACCTAAGAATGGTTGATCACATGATTATTAGTTACTAATGTTTCCGCCATTAGAATAATCATGCACATGTCCAATAATGAATCATATGCATAAGAGCATGATGAATCATTGGCAAGCCATAGAAGAATCGTCATGAATTCTCGAGGAGAATCCGATGAGCGATTTCAGTGTTGGACAGAACACTCTGTTATGTGTCAAGAGGTTACACATATTAAAGTTCGAACACGCGTAAGGATTTATGAAAATCCTAAGCTTTTAAAGCTAAAAGGAGAAATAAGAAGTTAGGAAAGATACTTAGTTGAAATAAGAAGTTACTCAAAACTAATATTTTCTAATATGCTAGGACTTGTGAGAAGTGCTAGGCTAATCAGCTTGACAATTATTGCAAGACTCTACAAAACATATACCTAGTGCATTGTGAGTTGGTAGAACACTTGACCAGTGCAAGTTATATCATCCACCACAAATTCGTTGGATTTGTGATAAACAACCAGAAAGTTCTTTCAAGATAAAGAACTCAAACCGAGGTTGGGAACCTATATGTGTACTTGGTAAGGTTCATGCCATGAGAGATAACATGAACGTAAAGGAAAATGCGATAAAAGAAGTTTGAACACATGGACAAATGGTATGTTAAAACTTCTATTGCAATCGACTAGTGTTAATACACTTACGATATGCATCACAAGGTTGTAATACCGTATTGACTACCCAATGTGATGTCAACATTTATCGTTTGAGTTATTATTAACTCACCTTATACTTTGTTACATCCAAACGGGTTGGAGAGACAATTGGACCCCGTTAAAGTGAACACGGATTAGCATTGTATTCGCCCATAGTTACTTACATGAGGTGACGTCTCGAAGTGACTAGAATGTGATGCGATTGATGGCAAGTTCAAGTGCCATGGAGTCATATGAGAATGACTAGTCGATCACATAGGCAGATTGTTAGGAACACTTTGTCGGGCCTTATGACCGCTTATAGAGTTCTGGCAAATTTATATAGCCTGGTCGTGGCGAGAGCTACTATAGTATTCTAATGAGTCGATTCTTTTGACTAAAGACTATTCGCCTAAGATGGCACGATTTTGATTAATTTTGATTTGTGTTACTACGACCTTCGTAAATGGGGTCAAATGGGCATATTTTGGGTTATGATGGTTGTGGCTAGTCGAAGGGAATGAGTGCGATAGGAATTGTCCACCCCTAGTCAGGGTTATAACAATATCTCAGGGTCACTCGAGGAGTAATGAACTGGAAATGCGTGGACACGCTCGGAAGATATCTATGGTAGATAAATCCGGTCAATCAGTTATTCTCCAGATCGAGGAAACCGCTCTCCATATGATCACTTGCAAGTACGACCTGAAAGACACCTTGCATTGAGTGGGAGATAGTAATAGGACAAGAGAATTGGTGACGCACACTTGTCGAGGACAAGTGGGAGATTGTTGGAATATGTGTCCTCCGACAATAATGCGATCACAACTGCCGATCATGATGATCACATGTTTAAGTCTCATTTTAAAGAATACAATTGGGAAGTAATATTTTACTGTCAACTGGTCCACACATATCGGTAATGATTGGCTGACTAGAGTTTGACATTACTGTCGTGCGATGGTGGTGATCAGTTGATCCCCTTAGGTCATACCTAAAGGGTAACACTCTTAATTGATTATTTAATTGATTGTATGACGATACAAATTAATTAAATTAATTAAAATTGACGGACGATTTTGGAAGTAATATTTACGTATCTCATTATAATTTGATTAAATAAGATACGGTCTAAGTGAACGAATTGTTTTGTTACTTAGATGAAATTATTGTTTAAGGAAACAATTGCATTTGAATGAATAATTTATTATAAATACAAGATGTTGTGATTTATAATTGGTAAAATATTTTGGTACAAGTAATTATGAATTACTAAGTCAATTTTGTATATGACGTATTTTTATTAATGCGTTGATTTTTAATATGTTAAAAATACATAACAATTTTACATGACATGTGACATGTGACAAATTGATAAATTGACAAAGATAAAATGGAATCCATTTTATCTCTAAATGGACCGAATTAGTGGGGTGTTTTAGGAAAATATTATGTTAATTAACTAAGTGGTAAACACAATCATTTTTACCTAAACCTAGCCATGCAAACCTAGTGCCTCTTGTGAAGAGCACCTTGCTCATGCATTGGCCCTTAGAACCCCTTCCTCTACCCGGTTTTGTGAAAGGAAAAACCATGGGTTTTTTCCTCTAATTTTTACCTAATACACTACCAAAAAGGATTAGTGCATTATTCATTCATACACACATCTAAAATAAGAGTTTTAGAGAGATAAAATTCTTCCTCTTTCTCCCTTCTCTTAACCGAAATAAAGAGAACAAAATAAAGTTTTTGGGTCAATTTTATTTAAATTAATATTGTTCTAGTATTAATAATATTAATTTTATTAAGTAGTTACATTGGGTATTATTCCTTGGGAGAGATTCTATACTTGAATCCTTGTTCATCCATTTTAGGAAGCTCAAGAACAATAGAGTAGGAGAACTCACTTGTGCCCAAATAATCCGAAATCTTCAATGTAAGATGATGATTTCTTCCTTATTCTTATTATTGTTTGCATGCATAAGATCAATATTTAATTTTATGACTAAATAAAATCATCACATATATGAATATGTTAAGTAATGAGATAAAGATTTCTAACAGGTCTCTCTTCCTACATGATCACGAGAACAAAGGGTTTGTGGCTCGTGATGCTGTCTATTAAAGAAAAGAAGATCATTTCGTATACACAGAGTGGGAGAAAATGTTTAAGAGCCACAAACTGAGAATAAGACATGAGAAGATGTTCCTTCTTGGTCAAAATCAGTAAATATTTCTTCGAAATGTGAGTGGACAGGAGTCATGTTATTTTGAAAGTAACAAACCTGTAACTTATTAAATTGCTTTATCTAGTTTCAACTCCGCAAAAGTCCGAAATGGGCATAAACATGAAAATGTTTATTTAGCTTGGTAGGTTGGTGGCAAAGGGTTTTGCACGCAACAACAACGCTTCATTATATTCGGAAATGATTTGATATAATTGGATTATAAAATCAAAATGGGCATAAACATGAAAATGTTTATTTAGCTTGGTAGGTTGGTGGCAAAGGGTTTTGCACGCAACAACAACGCTTCATTATATTCGGAAATGATTTGATATAGTTGGATTATAAAATCATCTTGCACGAGTTTTGTAAATCGCAACTATCCTAAAGTAGGATGGGAACTTAAGAGGAAGTCTTAAGTAGATGTCAAAGAGTTGAATTGTATGTTTTGATCATGTGATAAACATTTCTCGAATTTTCGAGTTGTTCTGTTTATACATGGAGTTTAGTGGGAGTAATGTGGTGTTATTAGTCTTATATGTAAGGGACATATTATTGATCATTGTGAATAATGAAAGATTTAGGTGAGGAATAATACATCTCTAAGGTATTCAGACCTATAAAGATAGTTCTAAGAGGATATTGGCGTTAAATGAATATTCTTATATTGATAAGAGTCTAGTCAAGTTCAAAGGTATTGAACATGTAGAAATTGAATCCACTTGCTTCCGCTGCGAGATTAATTCATTACGCTTAGATGTATCACCATTCTTTAATTTCGTATACTTGGAGTATGACGAAAAGTTACAAATCGAATTTTTGAGAGAAGTCTTTATATAGCCATATAGTTCATTGGTTAGTTCTCTTGGAGCACTAAAGAAATGAAGCTAAGTGATTAGAATTGATATGGATTTATGTGCAAGGAGTTACACGATAACCATATTCTAAACACACTAGGATTGTTAGAGAACCATCTTGGCTATATTATTTAAGGAGGATATCTGCTAGATACGCTCTAGGCAGTAGAACAATGAGAGATTTACAACGAAAAATTAAGTACACTTGCAATTATGAAAAATGCAAGTATGAAGGGATGTTATTAGGATTCGGTTTTATGAATTGGAGGAACCATGGTAGTTCGTTCCAACAACCGAAGGAACCATCTAGATTGGATCTGGACATGTACTCAAAAGGTTGTTATAATAAAGATTATACAAAGGGAAATGGTATAAGGTTAGGGAAAGTGCAAAGTGTTGCTAAAACTTGCTAACCAAGGCATTTTCATAGGCTAAGTATGATAAGTCACGCCATTTCAATTGAGTTGAGATGTATAGTTATATTCAATATTGAGTATGGATTATAGATTATGTAGTAATTGATATGGTATCAATTTTACATATGTGATAATGCATTCATCGTTTGAGTTTTATTAAAAACTCTTCTATTACTTTGTTACATCCAAATGGGTTTTTGGGACAATATTGAACCCCATTAAAGTGAACTGAATTGACATAGTATTCGCCCCTAGTTGCTTATATGAGGTGACATCTCGAAGTGACTGGAGTGTGATGCGATTGATGGCAAGTTCAAGTGCCATAGAGTCATGAGAGATGACTAGTTGATCACATAGGCAGACTGTATGGGACACTCTGTCGGGCTAAAGACCGCTTATAGAGTTCTGGAAATTTTTATAGCCTGGTCGTGGCGAGAGCTACTATAATATTATTATGAGTCGATTCTTTGACTGAAGATTGTTCGCCTAAGATGGCACAGTTTCAGAGTGACTTTGATTTATGTTCTACGATCTTCGTAATTGGAGTCAAATGGGCATGTTTTGGGTCATGATGAGCTGTGGCTATTCGAAGGGAAGAGTGCAATAGGAATTGTCCATCCCTGTCAGGGTTATCTTATATATCAAGGCCACTCGAGGAGTAATGAACTGAAATGCGTGGCCACGCTCGAAAGGTATCTACGGTAGATAATTCCGGTCAGACAGTTATTCTCCGGATCGAGGAAACCAATCATGATATGATCAAATGCAAGTACGACCTGCAAGACACCTTGCATTGAGTGAGAGATAGTAATGGGACAAAAAAATTGGTGACGCACACTTTTTGCGGACAAGTGGGAGATTGTTGGAGTATGTGTCCTCGACAATAATGCGATCACATGTTTAAATCTCATAATAAGAATGCATGAGGGAAAGTAATATTTTATTGTCAACTAATCCACATTAATCAGTAATGATTTGCTGACTAGAGTTTGACATTGCTGTCGTATGACGGTGGTGATCAGTTGATCCCTTAAGGTCATACCTCTAGGGTAACACTCTTAATTGTTTAATTAATTAATTAATTGTATGTTGATACAATTTAATTAATTCCTTAAATTGAACAAATTTTATTTGTAAGAGAGATTTTTATATCTTATTGTAATTTGATTAAATAAGATTCAATTTAGTAATTAATTTGTTATATTACTAAAATTGATTAATGTTTGTGAAACATTTGAGATAAGAGTAATTAGTTAATTATAATTACAAGATGTTGTAGATTATATTAACTAGACTTAATGTGACCCATTTTATTTACATGTAATTGTGAATTACTTGTTAATTTTTTAAATGTAATTTATTTAAATATATAATGATATTTAATTTGTTAAATATGCATTATTATGACTAATGACATATTACTTGTCATATGTCACACAAATTACAAATGACAAATTACAAAAGATAAAATGGAGTCCATTTTACACATGGGTGCCGGTTTTAAGTAGGTTGTTTACGGTTTTATGGTTTATTGTTTTAAATTAAGAAACACCATCATGACTACCCTAAACTAGACCTACGCCTAGCCTTTCTTGTGAAGACAAAAAGTAAATTGAGAAGAACAATTTTGGCTCCCAATAAGAGCCAAAACCGGCTCCCTCTTCTCCATATGAGAACATTTGGTTCTCATTATTCTAGTGTAGAAAACTTATGCTTATCTCTCTTATATTCTATCATCCTCTCTCACATAAAAATGGTTTTATGAATAATTTGTTCAAAATATCTAATATTATTCTACCATTACTAAAGGTAATAAACAATAATATTAGTTATTATTTTTAAGGGTATATATACTAATTTCTAGTATCTAAATTAGTATATGTATTAAGAGTGATTACCTTGGTACAATCCTTGAGGAGTAGATTATACTATTGAATCTAAGGGTTTTGTTGGAGCACTTGGTTTTTATTAAGAAGACTCATTTGGTAGGAGACCAATTAGTATAAACCATTCGGCCCTTATTGTAAGTATATTGGTTTTCTTCTTACTTTGTATTTTATTGTTATGCATGCATAAGATCTAATTAGTTTATGACTAAACTAAACTTATATAGTTATTAGAAATGTCTAATAAGAGATTAATGATTCTTACACCTTTAGCAAGACGTTCCCAGATAAATAGGACTGTTACCATCTCGGTTTCCCGAGGTAGTGAATAAAAAAGTACAACAAACCAAAGTACTTTATATTAAAACTTTAGCGATTACATGTTTATTACAAATTAACCAACTAAACTTAATATAAAATAAGATACAACTCGCAGCGGAAATAAATAAAGTGATTAGATAATCTATGTGGTCTAGACTTCTAGGTAGACTGGCCAAGTCCTCACACATTCCCATAAGCTCCCAAGTCAGCTAATCTTTAGTACCTACCAAATATGCTCCCCATTATGGTTTATCACAGGTGTTCACGAATGCACTGTCAACCACGAGGTTGAGTAGGATAAAATACATTATAATAATAAAGCAACAGTTCAATATCGCTACTGTCCACATCTCATATCTCAACATCAACTGTCCACGTTATCCACCAGAGACTAAGCCTGGGGCCTTCCAATTAATCACACACGTTATCCACCAGAGACTAAGTCTGGGGCCTTCCAATTAATCACACACGTTATCCTTCAGAGCCTAAGCCTGGGGCAGTCCAATAAACCACTCACATGATCCACCAGAGACTAAGCCTGGGGTAGTCCAATAATCACAGTTTCATTCTCAACTCAATATATGCAATACAAGCATACCTAACTCAATTCAACAATAGTATCTTAATACAAAAATGATAACTCAAATCAACAATAATCATCAGAAATCGTCACACAAAGCTTATGTCACAGCACATTCAAATACCAATCAGATGAGTAGATTATCCTACCTTTTCAGCAATACTCCAAATTTACGCAATCAACTAAAAATATTTACTACCTTTAGGTAGTAAATATTATCCTACCTAACAATAGCAAATTATTCAATATTAATTATTCATAATTTATTTATAATTCATTATTAATTATCATATTTATTCATAGCTCATTATTATTAATTATTCTGATATACAAAAACGCGGGTCAACTCAATTTAGAACCCGACTCACAAATATTAACTAATTAATTAAACCCGTCTTAAATAATTAAACTAATTATACAATAATTAAACGATTAATATGGAGTTATTATATTTAAATCCCGACTTCTTAAAACTCGTGTCAACACCCAAATAACCCGACTAACCACACCAACAATAATAATGTGTATGATCACGTGTAAAAGCAAATTCTATACAAACTCACCACACATCCCTCAACACCCCATATAATACACGACACAATCCCTGCAACCACCTGACCCCACGACAGCCACCAGCCCTGGAAATAGCCCTGCCGAGTGCCACCACCACTATCACCCCAGTCACGGTCCAAACACTAGCCCTAACCACCACATATGGTCACAATCCACGCCCTATACACTACGACACCAACACTAACAACTCCCAACCACCACGTTGTAAACCTAAAGGTAGAGCCACCACCGTCATACCTACCACCTATGACCACCACCATTGACACCTATGTCCCATGGTGGTCTCAAAGGTGGTCACTTTTCCCCCGGGAAGTCAACAACACGGTCACGGTGTTCGTCTTAAGATGGTCACACAAACCGCAACCCATCCCCCTGTTTTCCCCTGATTTTGCGCACCTCCCGCAAGCACCACGCAAACAACCACCTACAACCACCCAGAACCGACGACCAATCACCCCGAGTCCCACCAACCCAGACCCGAGTTCGTTCGAGTCACAACAAAAAGGTAACCCGTGTTTTATTCGGAATCAACAACCATATAACCACCACGAAAATCCGGCCACCCACCTTGAAAACCACCACCTTTAAATAACCCTTACCATCCACGGTGGTCGAATAAACCCTAGGTACCACCCTAACCCAAACCCAGTCCAGTCACGATTGGATAGGGGTTCAAATCCATATAGAACATGTGAAAATATCATAACCAACCACCCTTAAAAATCCGCCTAAAACACCCCTCTCCCGTCGGTCAATGGTGGTCGCAGGAGGACAACAGTGGTCCCTGGTGATCCACGGTCACAACTATGGTCACGGCTTGTCCTACGGTGGTCTAGTTTATGAGTTATAGCAAAGCAAAATGTATACATAAGATGGTCTTAAAATATTACCTTGAGACGATAGAAACGATAAATTCCATTGCTTTTCTCCTTCTTATTCTCCCTCTCTTTCTTTTATGTGATATTATGTCTTTATGTGAAAATAAGCTTTCTTATTAGGTCATGCCATCTATATATAGTGATAAGGTAGGCCTTATAGAGCGGTATTAGGAAACTATGACTTATTATATTTATACAATTATTATTACTATTATAAATTCTATTATTATTACTATTACACATTATATTAGTTTTTCCATAAATAATATCACCACATACTTCTTTTACTAATTTTTTTTATTACCATACACTAATATTATTAGGATAATTATTAATAAAATTATTATTACCTTTACTTATTATTATTTCTTTATTATTTTTATTAAATCCCGAAAAAATTCCCGACCATACTCATACTAGATTAATAATTTCGGTCCACATACCCATGGCACACGGCCCAAAGCTCACTTGCCCCCTTTTGTCCAATTCCCGATTTGCTTATTTATTTTATTATTCACTTATCGTCTTAATTGTGATTATTATTATCAATGCCATTAATTAATTATTTGAATTACATAAATTATTCATATAAATACTTTATCAAATTACGGGGTATTACAGTCTTCCCTCCTTAAAATGAACTTCGTCCCGAAGTTCGCCCATAACTACTATAACAACATTTATAAACATCCACACAACTGAGCACCATCCAACTTATGTGTACACAACAATCCATTTACGATTATCAACCACACCAATATTATCACAAGATGTCATAATAATAACTCAAACATTTGTAGTATCACATTCCTTCCCCCTAAAAATAAACTTGGTCCTCATAGTTCGGAATATCAAACAACAGGGATAAACAAAGCATTTATTATAACCCCTCATGAACACTTAGTACACATAAGACAACTATTATTTTTTAACACAACATTGATTGATGAATAAATGAATAACAACAATCTTCGAATTAATAACCCTCTTTTTTGTTTTTTCTATTACTTGCGCGTTTATTTCTCACTAACGAAGTCTAACTTAAACATAGATGCAATCAATGTAACTATATATATATATATATATATATATATATATATATATATATATATATATATATATATATATATATATATATAAAGAATTAGGTTCAAGTGAGTCCACCTAACTTAGATGAGTCCCTAAGTCCTATTTTACACCCTTAGATCATAGAAAATCAAAGGCTGAGATTAAAACAAAAAAAAAGCTAAGATATAAAAGGCACCAAACCCTACTCACTCAGTCACTCTCCCAAACCCTAACACACACCTCCCTCCCTTCATTCTCTCTAAACACTCTTTATCTCTCTCTAAATCCTCTTCATCTCGCCGACACCACCCCCAACGTCCTGCCACCAGTCCCTCCCTCCACCACTCGACCACCGCACCTCCTCACCATTAAAACATCGTCCTCCTCTCTTCTCTCCGACCTCCACTGCCACGCCACACCTTCTCACACGCCGCCTCCAATTCCCCGCTGCCGCTGCCGCCACAAAACAGCCGCCCTTTCTCTTCACACTCCAGATCTACAACACGACAACCATCTCCTTTGTCGTCGCCCACAACTCAGATATGAGTTTTGTTTTTGAACTCGTTTTTTTTTTGTTTGTTGGTGGTGGTTGGAGAAGGTTATGGTGGTTTTTGGTTGATGGCGGTAGTCGTGGGTCATGGTGTGGTGTTTTCAGTCGCCTGTTTTTTTTTTTTTTTTACGAATCTGAGTATAGTGGTGTTTTCGGTCATGGTGTCTGGTGATTCAGGTGTAGGGTTAATTTTTCATCCCGTCGTTGTCTTCAGATCTGCCGCCCCCGTCTCTCTTCTGCCTCCCGGTAGTGGTGTTGTGGTTATTGCGATTTGGAGGTGTATGTCATTGGGTGGGGGTGGTTGTGGCTCCAGTGAGTTGGGCCGTCACGGTGGTGTTGTTGTTGGAGGTGAGGGTGGTGGTTGATGGTGGAGATGTAAGTGGTGGTGTTTAATATAAAAAAACCGTAGAGGACATAGCTCGTTAAACATTAAAGTTTCGAACATCTACCATTAAAGTTTCATCATATACCATTAAAGTTGCATAAAAAATTTATATATAAGATGACTCTAAACAATAAAATTACAAACTATACCATTAAAGTTTCACTCATTTAACATTTAAGTTTCATTTACAAGTCAGTGAAATTCCAATTTTTATATTGAAAATGGACTAGAAAAATTTAAGTCACATGTTACTATTAAAGTTTCACTCAAAAACATTAAAGTTTCAATTGTAAAAAATTAAAGTTTTACTCTTATGTTTATGAAATTACAATCACAATTACATTATTATAAAAATTCAAATTTTTATAATTAAAAACGACCTAAAAAAACTAAAGTTTCACTTTTAAGCATTAAAGTTTCACTCGTAAAAAATTAAAGTTTCACCCTTAAATTAATAAAATTAAGTAAATTTTAGTCACAATTACATTATAACATAAATTCAAATTTTTATATTAAAAAATAACATAAAAAAATAAAGTTTGATTTTTAAGCATTAAAGTTTCACTCGTAAAACATCAAAGTTTAAATCAAGAAATCAAATTTATATTTAAAATTACATCGTATAACATAATTTTTTTTTTTATTTTACCAAATGACAATAAAAAATTAAAGTTACAATTATAAAGAATTAAAGTTACATTTACAGATTAAAATTACACTTATAAAACACTAAAGTTTCATTTAAAAAATTTCAAATCTCAACCATCAATCTTAGAAGATCAATGGCTTAGATTAGGACTTAAGGACTCACCATTTTAGGTGGACTCATTTGAACTTGTATAATATATATATATATATATATATATATATATATATATATATATATATATATATATATATATATATATATATATATATATATATATATATATATATATATATATATATATACATACATGTCATTCTACTTCACATAATTTACAACATCAAAATATCAAGAGACGAGAAAATAACTTTTAGAAACTTTAGCATAAAACTTCCATTTTCAAGAATAACAAAACATATTGCAACTTCCAAAAATCGTTAATAAATAATAACTTAATTACTTCTTGTGTACTTATAGTTTCTAGAAAATAAAGAGAGTTAAAAATTCATGAGAGAAAGAATCAAGTAAAAAAATAATAAGATTAATTTATAATGAATTTTACAAATTATTTGGTCGAAACAGAAATTTTACAGCAACTTGTCAGAAACTTAGGTCAACTTGGAAAAATCACTATAAATTGTCAAAATATTATCTTGCAACATGGCTTATCAATATAGAAACATATACAAATCCTTTAAACAGTAGAGTTGGAATCATACCTAAACAATAAGTAACTTTTAAACGGCTAGTTTTACAAAAACATGGAACGAAAACGTCACTGTACAGGAATATTCTGACCACTGTCCACTAAAATATTTATTACTCCTAAACAGTACATTATTTAAGCATGAAATCAGCGGCATATGAAAGCTAACTCACAAGCTATTACACATAAACATTTCGTGTAAGGATATCAAACAAGCAATAAATGGCAGTCAAAGCAATCAAGGTAAAAATTTCGATAAATCAACAAAATCACATTCTTCACAATTCCACGCATTTTCCATAGTACTACACATGTTAATCATAATTACACCTCCCAAATCCATCCCAACATACTTTTCTCATAACCAAATGCATATACCAATGCTTAAAATCATATCACACTCCGATAACCTTAAAAGCAAGGTTATGTCCCCGTAACTGCAGTCATTAATGAAAAAAATATTCAAACAAGGCAAACCACACTCCCAAGACAATAAACGATATTCATTTTAAATTACCCCACACTGTAATATCTCTCAAGGTAACTGGTTCAAAATCGAAAGGGCCAGGGTACGAATTAAGTGAAAGATCATAGATCCATATTAGACTCTCGAATAAAAATTAAATTATCTCATAATTTATCATTTAGGTGATCTATGTAACATGCATGCAAATATAAAAGCATAAAAATGAAAGTTTAAGGAAAAACAATTTCCTTACATTGATTTTATGGTAATAAGGGCACAAAATAGATCACCTTTCTAGTTTGATCTTGAGCTTATAACAAATGGATTATCCTCCTAACAAATCTTCAAAGAGAAGATCTCCTTCAAGATGCACCCAAGAACTCAACCCAAAAATCTAACAAGTACTTAACTAGAAACTTGTTAAAATTATACCCTTGATAATATTTTAATATTACTAACTATCTTAGTAAATATTAAATTTGTATACTAACAATCTTAGTAGAGGATGCTTTATTATTTTTAGAGAGAAGAAGATACACATGCAAAATGTTCAAGTGTTGTTGTGTGTAAAAATGAGCAAACATTTTGGAGTGTATATGGGGGAAAACCGGTGGGAGGGGTAGAGTGTAGGAGTGGATTTGTTTTATATTTTTTAATCTTACATCACATGCAAAATCTATAATAAGATAACTTATGGAAGTATATAAAGTAAGGTGAAATGATTATGTTCCTAATCATCCACTACTCTATTTTACACGGTCCACTTGCCCATTTACGGGTCCATATTGATTCTTATATTTGTCGCACAAATACGTGTAATTTTATTTTAAACATCGTTTCATGTTTAAATACTTCCATAATTAATTCGTTCAAATCACTCCGTAAATATACGTGTACTGCTACACATATTATTTACGTACTAATATTAATCACATTAATCAATTAGTACAATTTTAGTGAATTAACAATTAATTAACTAAAACCCGTCTCCCAAAATTTATTATTCAATTATCGCATAATTAAATAATAATCGCTAGTGCCTCGAGTTCGCAACTCGAAATCTCTCTAAAAATAATCGACTAACCTCTTAGTCTATAAATCAAGGGACTAAATAAATTGTATCTCATACAATTAATTAGTTGTCAATTAGGGTTCGTTCCTTTAGGTGTGACCGAAAGGGGTATTGATCACCGCCGTCTCACGACAATAACGTCAAACTCTAGTCTACCAACCGTTATCGATTTACGTTAATCAACTGACGAGGATCAAATAATTAAATATCTGATGATATTCCATTAATGAGATTTATTATGTAAACGCACTATTGTGGAGGACACTAACTCCAACAATCTCCCACTTGTCCGACACAAGGTGTGCGCTACCAATTCTCTTGTCCGTTTTAATCTCCCACTCAATGCAAGGTGTCTTTCAGGTCGCACTTGCACACGAACATATCGCGAGTGGTTTTCTCGATCGGGAGTGTGACTACCCGACCGGAAAAATCTCTCACAGATTACTTCCGAGCGTGGCCACGCATTTGTAGTCATTAACTCCTCGAGTGGCCTTGAGATATAGTTACTCAACGTGGGTTGACAATTCCTGTATGCCCTATCTATCCTATTGCACAATACAGATCACCATGACCTAGTAAATGCCCTTTTGGCCTCCTTTCACGGCACGACCTAGGACAAAAACCAAAGTCATTCGGAAACTGCACTTGCTCAGATAATAGTCTTCAGTCAAAAGAATCGACTCATTAGAACATCTTAGAGATCCCCGCCACGACCAGGCGTCTATAATAGAACTTAGGGACTCTCTAAATGGTCACTGTCCGGCAAAGTGTCACACACTCTGCCTATGTAGTCGACTAGTCATCACGTATGACCTTATGGTGTTGAACAACCATCAATCGACTTACAATCTAATCACTCCGAGACGTCACCTCATTAAGTGACTAGGGACAAAATACAATGTTCATCTTATTCACTTGAATAGTGTTCAACATTGTCTCCACAAGTTATTCAGATAAACAAGGTATTTAAAATTTAGTCACACTAAACAAAAGATTCATAAAAGAATGAATGCGAAAACAATGAATGTGATTATCATATATATAATAAGAGATACACTATCCAATTATTACATATCCATAATCTAAAGAAAATCTTGTACTCGTCTCAATCCCATAGCGACGACATGACCATCATGCTTAGCCTTTGATAAAGACTTGGTTAAAGGATCAGCAATATTATCATCTGTCCCAACCTTACAAATATCAATTTCCTTTCTTTCCACATAATCTCTAATTACATGGTATTTCCTTTCAATGTGTCTAGATTTGTTACTAGACTTCGGCTCTTTGGCTTGAAAAATAGCTCCACTGTTATCACAATATAGAGTGATATGATCTTTGGCGGAATGGACTACTCCTAGCCCCTCCATGAATTGCCTAATCCAAACAGCTTCCTTCGCAGCCTCAGACGCTGCAAGGTACTCAGCCTCTATTGTAGAATCCGCAGTAACGCTTTGCTTGAAGCTCTTCCAGCAAACAGCTCCTCCATTTAGCATAAACACATAGCCGGATTGGGATTTCATGTCATCCCGATCGGTTTGGAAACTTGCGTCCGTGTAACCTCTTACACGCAACTCAGTTTCTCCTCCAAACACTAAAAACGAATCCTTAGTCCTTCTCAAGTACTTAAGGATGTTCTTTACGGCTATCCAGTGACTCTCACCAGGCTTGGCTTGATAACGACTTGTCATGCTCAAGGCATATGCAACGTCGGGACGAGTGAAAATCATAGCATACATGATAGACCCAACAGCGGAAGCATAAGGGACGGTCTTCATGTGTTCAATTTCCTTAGGGGTGGAGGGAGACTGTGACTTGCTCAAAGTAATCCCTTGGCCCATAGGTAGAAATCCTCTCTTGGAGTCTTTCATATTGAACCGGTCAAGAACTTTGTCAATATAAGCCTCTTAACTCAATGCTAGTATCCTCTTGGACCTATCCCTATAGATCCGGATACCCAAGATTCGTTGTGCCTCTCCCAAGTCCTTCATTTGGAAGTGTTTCCCTAGCCACTCCTTAACGAAAGTGAGCGATGGAATATCATTCCCAATGAGCAATATGTCATCCACATATAGGACAAGTAATGCAACCTTACTCTCACTAAACTTCATGTATAAACACGATTCTTCCACACTTCTAGTGAAACTGTATTGTTTAATAACATGATCAAAGCGATGATTCCAACTCCTAGATGCTTGCTTAAGACCATAAATGGACTTCTTGAGCTTACACAGCTTCTTAGGGTTAGATGTATCCACAAAACCTTCAGGTTGTATCATGTACACCTCTTCTTCTAGAATCCCATTCAAGAAGGCGGTTTTGACATCCATTTGCCAAATCTCATAATCATGAAATGCGGCAACCGCTAAGATTATCCTAATGGACCTAAGCATAGCGACTGGAGCGAAGGTTTCGTCATAGTGTAAACCATGAACTTGGGTGAAACCTTTTGCCACCAATCTAGCTTTGTAAACATCCACATGTTTATCCACGCCGAGCTTAATTTTATATATCCATTTACACTGAAGGGGCCGCACTCCCTCAGGTAAATCCACCAAGTCCCATACTTGGTTCTCGTACATGGAATCCATTTCGGATCGCATGGCTTCTAGCCAAAGCGAGGAGTCGGGACTAGACATGGCCGATTTGTAGGTAGTGGGTTCATCACTTTCCAAAAGTAACAAAACACCATCCTCTTCGATGTTACCAAGGTAGCGATCGGGTGGATTAGAAATCCTACCGACTTTCTAGAACAATTACCGTTTCGAGAGGAAGAGGGAATGCTTTCCTCCACGTTCTCCTCTACCTCATTCTCGGTTTGTGGCTCTCGAACTTCTTCAAGTTCAAATTTTCTCCCACTCTGTCTCCTAGAAATAAACTCCTTTTCTAGGAAGACAGCATCACGAGCCACAAACACTTTGTTCTCGTTTTTATTGTAGAAGTAATAGCCACGTGTTTCCCTTGGATATCCTACAAAAAGACATTTGTCGGACACAGGTGCAAGCTTATTGTCAGACTTGATCTTAACGTACGCTTCGCAACCCCAAATACGCATGAATGACAAATGAGGGACTTTCCCTATCCATATCTCATATGGAGTCTTATCGGCCGCTTTAGTCGGGCTTCGATTTAGTGAAAATACTGCAGACAAGAGGGCAAAACCCCAAAATGAACTAGGAAGCTCAGTTAGACTCATCATAGACCGAACCATATCTAGTAAAGTTCGGTTTCTCCTTTCGGCCACACCATTTAATTGCAGTGTGCCAGGAGGAGTCCATTGTGATACTATACCACAATCTTTTAGGTGTGAATCAAATTCAATATTTAGATACTCACCACCACGATCGGACCGTAGGGTCTTAATATTTTTATCCAATTGGTTCTCTACTTCATTTTGGAACTCTTTGAACTTGTCAAAAGCTTCACTCTTGTTCTTGATTAAGTAGACATACCCATATCTACTTAAGTCATCAGTAAAAGTGATGAAGTAGTGAAAACCTCCTCTAGCGGTGATGGTTAATGGTCCACACACATCCGTATGTATGAGAGCCAAAACCTCACTAGCTCGTGTCCCTTTTCCCGCAAAAGGTGCACGAGTCATCTTGCCTAGAAGGCAAGACTCGCATGTACCATAAGATTCGAAACCAAATGGTTTGAGCACTTTTGATGAAGCAAGTCTCTTAATGCGTCTTTCGTTTATGTGGCCTAAACGACAATGCCAAAGGTAGGATTCGTTTGGATCACCCGTTTTGAGCTTTTTAGTTTCCACATGATAAACGTCATTAACATCATTTAAAACATAAATGCCTCCAATTGAAATGGTCTTGCCATAAACCACATCATTAACAGAAAAAGTACAACACTTGTCCTTAATCATAAAACAAAAGCCTTTCGCGTCTTACGCGGAAATGGAGATGATGTTCTTAGTTAAAGTTGGTACAAAATAACACTTATTTAAATACAACTCTAAACCACTAGCTAAAGTGAGCACATAGGTCCCCTTGGAAACGGCGGCTACTCTAGCTCCATTGCCCATGCGGAGATCCACATCACCTTTTGCTAGTGCTTGCACGTCCCTTAAACCCTGCAAATGATTACAAAGGTGAGAGCCACATCCGGTATCAAGTACCCAAGTGGAAGTACAAGCATAATTAACGTCTATCACATAGAGAGAGGAAATCATACCAATAGGCGTCACACGCCCTTCCTTGAGATCCTCCAAGTATTTGGGACAACTCCTCCTATAATGCCCCTTCCCATTACAATGGAAACATTCGGCCTCGGAGAGTTTGACACTTTTTGCCTTGGGATTGCCATTCTCAACGGCCTTCCCCTTTCCCTTGTCATGTTTCTTTGACGATTTCTTGAATTGGGACTTTTCCTTCCCTTTTCCTTTCTTAACTCCAAGGGACATGTTCTTTAACTTCATGGTTAAAACATCTCCTTTTTCACTCCCACTAGCTTCCATATCCCTCTCCGCTTGGGTGAGGAGTGCTTGAATTTCATGGTAACTCTTATCCATGTCACTCATGTTGTAGTTTACCCTAAAGTGGGCAAACTTGGTGGGAAGTGAGTGGAGGATACGATCCACCACAAGAGTCTTAGGAATCTTACTGTTGGAGTGTCCCCGACAATAATGCGATCACAATTGTCGATCATGATGATCACATGTTTAAATCTCATTTTGTAAGAATACGTAAGGGATGATTCATTTTATAGTCAACTGATCAACATTAATCGGTAACGATTGGCTTGCTAGAGTTTGACGTTACTATCGTGGGACGGTGGTGGTCAGTTGATCCCTTAAGGTCACACCTAAAGGATGATGCCCTAACCTGTAAAGTTGATTAATTGTATGATGATACAAGTTAATCAATTCCTTAAAATTGAAAAAATCAATTTGTGAGAGAGAATATTGATATCTTATTATAATGGGATTAAATAAGATTTATTTTAGTAATTGAAATATTTTATTACTAAAATTGTTTATTGTTTGTGAAACAATAGAGATGAGAATGAATGGTTAATTATAATTACAAGATGTTGTGAATTATAATTAAATGACCCATTTTATTTATGTGATCAAGTATTACTAGTCAATTTGTTGTATGTAATTTAATTAATTCATAAAATGATATTTATGTGATAAATATGCATTAAATTAATTAATAACATGTATTATACTACATGTGACATATTGTGTGACAAGTGACAAATTGACAAAAAAATAAAATGGTAGTCCATTTTATGTATATGGACCGAAATATTGGTATGGAAGTAGTTAGTGGGTGAATTATTTTATGAGATAAAATAATGTAATCATGCCTAGCCTAAAACTAGCTTACACACCTACAATAAGTAGACTCACATGCCTACAATTTGGAGAAGTGAAAAAGCAAAAACAAGATGCCATTTTTGGCCTCTTCCACCTGTCCACTTCCTCTATCATAATGAGAATTTTGTTCTCATTTTTGACTACTCCATTATTCATTCATTTTCACATGCAATTTTTATCATCTCTCTCATTTTCTCTCTAAAATTTGTTTTAGATTACATGAATACTGTTCAATAAGATTACTAATATTATTAGTGTAATATATGAGTATTAGTAATCAATTTTAAGGTAAACTACTAAACTAATATCTAGCTAATATTATTTAGTGGGGATAAGGGATAATCTTGGGTGCAATCAAGAGGAGTGGCTTCTATACTTGAGGTCTTTGGAGGATCATCCTAACATATGGAAAACTCAAGAACAAGTGAGGTAGGAGACTTCACTTGTGCCCAAAATATCCGAAATACTCACATGTAAGGAACCGTTTTTCTCCTTACTCTTGCATTTGTTTTGCATGCATAAGATCTTTAAGTTTTTATGACTAAAACTTTAAACCAAAATATGTGATATTTAAAATACAATTTCCATCAAGTGGTATCAGAGCATCACGGTTGTTGCATGCAAAATCGGGTTAGTTTTTCTGAGTTAATTTAATTAATATATAAAACTTGTTATTTAGGATTTATGAAGATAAATAATGAAATAATTTTACATGTTAAAATTTTCTGGTCCTAAGTGATTTTTAGGACATTTTGGTTTATTTATGGATTTTATTGTTCATTTTATATATTATTGGCATTAAAATGTGATTTTTATGATAAAAATATCATTTTTGGACGAAAAATAGCTAAACTTCGAATTTTTCAGTGGTTTTTGGATATGTTTTCATATATATTATCTACTGATGGCCTGTTAATTTTCATGTTAAAATAACTTGTTTTACTCGAAATATGAATTTTTAAAGTTAAAATCGTATTTAAATGGGTAAATAGGTTAGTATGAGTTATATTTCGAATATGGTCATGGAAATTTAGTATGTTGTCACATGCAATTTTACAAGATGTGTGTAAAATTATTGGCTATAGTGAAGTCTTTTTGCATGATTTATGAATTTTTGATGAAAAATTACATAAATAGTGACTAAAATTAGTAATAATGCTAAAACATACTTCATGACTAAAGAAAAACGTCACATGTTGCATTTTATCATATATTTCAGATCTATAAGTGAAAAGTTGATGAAAATAAATTTTCTCATAATTTAATGGTCATATTTGTTAAAACCGATAAACCGCAACATTGTTTTTCTCGATAAATATTCGAAATTTACATTATGAGTGTCATGGTATTTTTTCCAGAATGTTCATGAGTTTAAATTTCAAATTTTGAAATTATTTGAAATTTTTATAATTTAATTTGAAGTTTATAGCATAATTTTGTATTCTTGGGTCCATTTATGAACAATATTAAGAAATCAAGTTTAATTATTGTCAAAATGTTAGTGGAGACTACCTTTTGAGTCCTAAGATGGTTAGAGTAATTAACTTATACATAAATATGAATTTATGTAATTATTGTGATTTTAACAAGTTTGTTTTTTTTTTTTTTTTTTTTTTTTTTTTTGATGACGAGGGGTTGAATCCCCCCGGGCCCATGCATTCCCGCACCACCACATGGACCATGTAAGCCACCCCCTTCGGGAGCTGCAGTGGCCAAGTGATCATCACCCCAGCTGGGAGTCGAACCCGGGACCTCTCAACTCTTGCATTTCTGCAAGTTTCAAGGTTTAACCCGGCTACCACTGGACTAACACCACTTGGTTGATTTTAACAAGTTATAATCACACAAATCCATAAAAACCGATAAATATACGATATTGGCTCTTAAAAGGCGATTTAGCATAAAATTTAGCATGTTCATACATATTATAATGCTGCATTTTATTTATGATTGTCATATTTTAATTTTATGTAATTTTTGAATTATGTAATTTTACTTAGTATGGCCTTAGTTTTAATTGGTATTACCCGAAATGTATGGGAATATCGATTCGGTTGTAATTATTGTGATCTCGTATCACCGTTTTGTAATTTAATAGATTTATTTTTAATTACAAATGTATAATAGGAAATTATGTAATTCATTTTGTAATTTATTTATTCCGGAGTTCCTTGAAGACGGTGCCATTCGAGAAGGCGATCCATCAAAGAAAGTGTTACCTTGAAGTGCGTGCCAAGACCGAAGTTCAAGGGACCAAAGGAGTTGGTTTCCGAATTTGTAATAGTTTATTAGATTTACTATTTTAGGAAGGCCATACTAGGATTTTATATTTATGCTTTGTATTTTATTTATATGTTGTATGCATCGCTAAATCGCCATAACTAAACATGCATTTTAAATCGAGTTTATCGACCGTGTCAATTACAATTATCGTAGTTCACCGCTTTAGTTCACTTAAATCGTGATAGATAATAAATTGACATGACCTCTCGCTAAAATAAACAATTGAGACTTAGCCTTACCAAAAAGTAGAAACCATGAAAACTTATTTCGTGAGGGAGTGCGCTCGGCCACACCGGGGTACAAACCTTGTTACGTAGGGGAAGTGGGTGATAAATGTCTATCCACCGAATTCATGTTGATAAGGGATGAATCGGCTACACCGTGCCCAAGTTAATGTGAATTTGGATCATGGACACATTTATTCGAAATTTGGGTTGAACTCAACAAAAGTATTCTCGACCATAGCCGAATGTGTTTTGGGCTAAAGATAAATATTAATGTAATTTTATTGACCAAGAGTTCTAAAAGTAGAATCGATTAAAGTGTTAATCCACCGAGTTATATTGATAAGGGATGAATAGGCTACACCGTGCCCAAGTTAATATGAATTTGGATCTTGGAATCATTTATCATAGTTGGGTAGAGGTCACTATGTAAATGTTTTACCTGTTTACAAGTATTATTATAATAATAAATGTTAGTTTTAATCATTCCGTTGTCGCATCATTCGCATCGTTCTATTTTCTTTACCTCAATTTATACGATATCATTTCGATTTTAGTACAAAATCTCCATTAAAACATCGTAACTTGAGACAAATATGAATTTTCTTCTAAAACCTCGCGTTATCCATTGGAAGGATCTCTTATGAAGAGTATAGATGAAAGTTATTCGTGATCAAAAGGGTTTTTGATTTTTTGACTAACATATCTACTTACAATGAATTGTTTCTCATGTGCTTAATTGAGTTAAGTACTTTGAAACGTAAAATCATTTTGGTGACTAGATTTGTGAGAAATCGTAATTGACCAAAATACCGCAACCACTTCAATAAAAGTTTTAAGAATAAACGAATAAATTGAAGAGTAGTCCTCATGAAATTAAATTTTGCTTCTCTAAGCAAAGACTTATTGAAATGAGTGGGAGCATTCTCTTAACCGTTAAGAAAAGGATAAGGTTTAAAGAAGTAAAATTAGAATGGAATTGATACAAGGTAATGTTAAAAGTAAAGTTATTGAGAATAACGATACTAAACCTATCAATCCCGACCAATAAAGTTTCCATTGTCTTAATTGTTGGACGCTAGGAAGGAAACTACCCCAAATTATTGAAGAATCAACAAGTTAGTTGTGGGACATCTAATGGGACCTTCTTCTTTAAATGTTTATTTGATTGACATAAATTTTGCTAGTACTACTTCGTCAATATTAGAAACCGGTGGTTGTTTTCATCATTGTATTTGATATATAGGATGATTGGAATATGACGACTAGCAACAATGATGTTGAGAGATAGAGTCATTGTGTACTCAATCTAGTTTTTGGGTTTAAAGTTGTACTTAAATATGACTATTAAGTGCATAAACTCTAAATAAGAATATAAACTTGTTAAGATACAAAAAGGGTTTCACTTTTGTGACCCTATACACCATGATTTGATGTATGGCTAGCCCATTATCAAGGTGATTATAATCTAAACCAAACTAGAATGATATATCATGTAGATGATGCAAGACTCAAATTGGTAACCCAAGATTAAACTTTAAATTCTGGAATGATGAACGCAAAGAGTTATCGAGTACTCTTGAAACCATAAGATTGTTAATCTTATGGTATATGCGTATCTTATATTCAAACCAAGATGTCTCGTGCTTTTGGTTGAAAAGGAGATTGAGGTTGTAAATCATTGATCCAGAATAGGGTGATCATTTTATTTTACCAACGATTTAAGTTGACACTAATATGTTCACTTAATAAGGTAAATAGAGAAATCTTTGAATAAGTTCAAAGAGTTCCAGGAATCACGATTTTGTCGTGATGGGATTATCAAAGTGAAGACCTTGATATAAGCCAAAGGAAATGTGATATAGTATCACAAATTAATCTCTCTTAGCACGCATTATGGGATAATGTGTGGTTGGATAAAGAAATCAAACCCTATTCGATATAGTTTGAATTTTAATCAAGTTACTTTGAGTTACTTGATCCTTTTGGGGATTTTATCATTTTGTCTAAATTATTTTTCCACTAAATCTAAAACGAATCATATGAGATATGAAATGGTAGGGTACCATGTTTGTAAGTTTTCAAAAGAAACAAATGCTCATTTTTCCTTACTATAATCACGAGTACAATGGGTTTGTGGCTCGTGAAGCTGTCTTTCTAGAATACAAGTTTATTTCTAGAAGACAGAGTGAGAGAAATTATTCAAGAGCCACAAAAGAATTGTGTCAAAAAAATTCAAGAGCCACAAAAGAATTGTGTCAAAAATTGTATGAAATTGTATGTCGCAAGAAACTGTATTTTCTTGGCTACATGACGTTGTTTCTTCGAAACCTAGGAGGTTAAATTCGTCACTTGTTGAAGATGATGAATTCATGTTACTTTTAAGAATGTAAAGAGCTTACAACTTACAAAGAAATTGTTTGATTCAAGTTACTTCTGGAAAGTAATGAATATATGACTTACATGAGAATGTTTAAGTCACAACTCAATACAAGGCTTAGAGCCATGAAAATCCGAAATAAATTCCAAGTGAATTGTTAGATATCATAGCTTGATTGGTGGCAAAGGGTTTTGCACTAGTTGAAATGCTTAAGTCTATTTGGATCTTCTTAGGGATTGTGTTTCATTATGAGATATATATAGCGAGTGAATCTAAAACCCACTTCTTCAATTAGAAGGAATGTATTCAATACATGTCTTGAGTTTTGTAGATTCTTGCCATCCTAAGATAATGTGAAACTTAAGAGAGGGTCTTAAGTAGGACATCAATGAGTTGTAATCAATGTTTTGAACATGTTATAAAAATTTTCTCGATATGTCGAGAAGTTGTGTTTATACATAAAGTTTAGTGGGAGTTACGGTAATTTTAATTAGTCTAATATTTGGATGACATATTGATCATTGAGAATGATTTAAGACTTGGAGATATATATATTAGTCTAATATGTGGATGACATATTGATCATTGGGAATGATTTAAGACTTGGAGAAATATAATACATCTTTAATATCCAGATTTATGGAGATAAATCCACATGATATTAGCGTCAAATAAGAAGTCTTATGTTGATAAGATTCATGACTAGTTCAATCAAGTTTAACATATTTGATTGATTCCATTTTCTTCCGCCGCCGGATCAATTAAATGAGTAATGATGTATAACACTTCATATACTTTGAGTATGATGAATTGTTTCAAATCGAATTTAAGTAATAGTTACCTAATAGCCATATTGATTATTCTTAAGTGCTTGAAGAAGCATTAAAGATGCAAAGTTAAGTGTTTTTGCAATTCAAAAATTTGTGTAAGGGCTTACACTAATGACTGTTGAGATTGTATAAGGTTTCGGACAAAAACCGTATTCGAAACACCTAAAGATGGTTAAGGAACCATTGTGTCTATGTTATTTAAGAAGTGGATTTGCTAGAATTGTTCTAGGCAATAAAGAACAATGAGAGATGCTTACAACGGAAATTGAGTACACTTGCAATCATGAGATGTGCAAGAGGATGGATCCCGCACACTGTGAAAACAGTGGGAGCTATTCTAAGGCTAGAGAGCTTATGTCTAGATTGGATCTAGACACGTACTCAGAAAGTTTTGTAATGCAAATGTATATATTACAAAGGAAAACGAGTATGTAGTAAGGTTGAGTAAAGTACAAGAAGTTGATAAAACCTACTAACCAAAGCCTTCTCATAGGCTTAACATGATGAGTCATGTCATATGTCATTTCAATTGCAATCGAGATGAACAACTACATATAAGATGAAAATTGATTATAAAATTATGAAGTAGTAATCAGGTATTGACTATTCATATGAGATAATCACATTTGTCGTTCGAGTTTTTAAATCTAAAAAAAACTCCTTTTATACTTTGTTACATCCAAACGGGTTGTAGAGACAATATTGAACCCCGTTAAAGTGAACTCAGATTAACATGTATTTGCCCATAGTCACTTGTATGAGGTGACGTCTCGAAGTGACTAGAGTGTGATGCGATTGATGGCAAGTTCAAGTGCCATAGAGTCATATGAGATGACTAGTTGATCACATAGGCAGACTGTTAGGAACACTTTGTCGGGCAGTGACCGCTTATAGAGTTCTGGCAAATTTATAAAGCCTGGTCGTGGCGAGAGCTACTATAGTATTCTAATGGGTCGATTCTTTTGACTAAAGACTGTTCTCCTAATGTGGCATGGTTTCAGATTAACTTTGATTTATGTTACTACGACCTTCGTAAATGGGGTCAAATGGGCATATTTTGGGTTATGATGGCTGTGGCTAATCGAAGGGAATAGTGCGATAGGAATTGTCCACCCCCTTGTCAGGGTTAAAACAATATCTCAGGGCCACTCGAGGAGTAATGAACTGAAAATGCGTGACCACGCTCGGAAGGTATCTATGGTAGATAATTCCGGTCAAATCAGTTATTCTCCAGATCGAGGAAACCACTCTCGATATGATCACTTGCAAGTACGACTTGAAAGACACCTTGCATTGAGTGGGAGATAGTAATAGGACAAGAGAATTGGTGACGCACACTTGTCGAGGACAAGTGGGAGATTGTTGGAGTGTCCCCGATAATAATGCGATCACAATTGTCGATCATGATGATCACATGTTTAAATCTCATTTTTTAAGAATACGTAAGGGATGATTCATTTTATAGTCAACTGATCAATATTAATCGGTAACGATTGGCTTGCTAGAGTTTGACGTTACTGTCATGGGACGGTGGTGGTCAGTTGATCCCTTAAGGTCACACCTAAAGGATGATGCCCTAATCTGTAAAGTTGATTAATTGTATGATGATACAAGTTAATCAATTCCTTAAAATTGAACAATTCAATTTGTGAGAGAGAATATTGATATCTTATTATAATGGGATTAAATAAGATTTATTTTAGTAATTTAAATATTTTATTACTAAAATTGTTTATTGTTTGTGAAACAATAGAGATGAGAATGAATGGTTAATTATAATTACAAGATGTTGTGAATTATAATTAAATGACCCATTTTATTTATGTGATCAAGTATTACTAGTCAATTTGTTGTATGTAATTTAATTAATTTATAAAATGATATTTATGTGATAAATATGCATTAAATTAATTAATAACATGTATCATACTACATGTGACATATTGTGTAACAAGTGACAAATTGACAAAAAAATAAAATGGTAGTCCATTTTATGTATATGGACCGAAATATTGGTATGGAAGTAGTTAGTGGGTGAATTATTTTTTGAGATAAAATAATGTAATCACGCCTAGCCTAAAACTAGCTTACACACCTACACTAAGTAGACTCACATGCCTACAATTTGGAGAAGTGAAAAAGCAAAAACAAGATACCATTTTTGGCCTCTTCCACCCGTCCACTTCCTCTATCATAATGAGAATTTTGTTCTCATTTTTGACTACTCCATTATTCATTCATTTTCACATGCAATTTTTATCATCTCTCTCATTTTCTCTCTAAAATTTGTTTTAGATTACATGAATATTGTTCAATAAGATTACTAATATTATTAGTGTAATATATGAGTATTAGTAATCAATTTTAAGGTAAACTACTAAACTAATATCTAGCTAATATTATTTAGTGGGGATAAGGGATAATCTTGGGTGCAATCAAGAGGAGTGACTTCTATACTTGAGGTCTTTGGAGGATCATCCTAACATATGGAAAACTCAAGAACAAGTGAGGTAGGAGACTTCACTTGTGCCCAAAATATCCGAAATACTCACATGTAAGGAACCGTTTTTCTCCTTACTCTTGCATTTGTTTTGCATGCATAAGATCTTTAAGTTTTTATGACTAAAACTTTAAACCAAAATATGTGATATTTAAAATACGATTTCCATCACTTACACCCTAGACGCTCTAGGATGTCAACATATTCGACCATTTTGAGTACATGGGGACCAACCTTTTGGCCCCTCTCAAGCTTAGCTTCAAAGAAGCGTGCCGCCGCATCGTATTGACGGACTTTAGGTGTTTGTGAAAACATAGTGATCATACGAGTGAATATCTCGTACGCATTTAAAGAAATGCATGATAGCTTGAGCTTTGGGGACATCGACCATATCGACACATTCTTGATATCATTCGACATCCTCACATGGTCATCATAGGCGGTCCGCACCGCCGATGAAACCCTTGGACCGGGCTCGATAGGAGGAGCATCGGTCAAGTAAGTGAGCACATTGTCGGATAACGCGGCACTTTTGATGTTTGATTCCCATTCAAGAAAGTTACTACCGTCATCTTTTAAAATACATTTGTCCATTACGGACCTTAGCCATGAATCTTTGCCTAGTGAAGTAGTCGATGGAGTTGATGAAGTTTCCATTGCGAATTAAAATGCTACAACAAAAAGGAAAAATTAACATCCATTATTTTAAAAATTACTTGTAAAAACATGTTTAGCAAGTTTTAGCATTTATATAATGATCTCCCACTAAAGTATATAAATGTTTCAAAGACCCAAATATTAAACAAAAAATGAGCATCGCTTGGGCGAAACATCCCATAATTGTGTAAATTCGGTAAGTCACGTTGACTAATTCTACCTCTAGAACTCTTGGTCGACGAATTTCCTTAAATCCATCTACTAGCCCCGGAACACAAGACCGTCTTATATCCCGTTGAGTCCAACCAATTTTAGCATGTGGTAACCGTTTACCACCCTACTTACCCAAGGTAAAAAGAGAACACCCCGCTTGGGCGAGCGTGGCTCTAATGAACAAGAGATTCATAGGTGTTACTAATTGGTAAGGCTAATCTCAATTTTAGTGATGTGAGAGATCTTGTCAATTTAGTCATAAATTACTTATAAGTGAATTAAGTTGGTGAATGTAAATGACGTGAATTGACAACCGCGAAAATAAAATGCATGTGAATGGCGATTTTGGCATGCGCGAAAATAAAACAAGCAAACAAGTAAGCATATGAATAAATCCTAGTATGGCCACCTAGTTAATAAAAACTAGTCTATTACATTTCGGAAACCAACTCCTTGGTCCCTTGCCTCTTCATTCCATAAGTGGCTCCTTCTTGTGGGATTTGGAACACCTTCCAAAAATAGACTCCGTCTCGATGTAATCCGTCTTTTGGAAACGCCGGTAAGAATAACTATTATAATTGAATTACATAGCTATTCCTATTATACATTAATTAATAAAATAAATAAAACTATTAATTAATTACAAACCGACGATACGAGATCGTATTTAATTACAAACAAATCGATATTCCCATTCATTTCGGGTAATAACGATTAAAATTAAACTACGCCATACTAGGTACAACAAGATAAATACTTTAAATAAATGACAATCATTCATTCAACTTAAATAAATATGCTTAAAATGCTGTAAAATCATGCCAAAATCGCCCTATCTATCAATCGTTGGTATCCATCTCGGTTTTTGTGGATTTAATCGATTTTTAACATGTAAAAATCAATAATCAACTCTTAAATCTCATTTAAGTCCAAACTAATTGTCCAAACTGTTTTTAACCTCAAAATTAGTCCTCACTAATTTTATGATAAATAATTTGTTTGATTTGGTGATATTTTGCTAATTTAATCGATAAAATCATAATATTTAAGTAAAAATCCAAAATAATTGAAAAATTACACAAACAATTGAAACAAATATTTTGAGTATTCTGGAACACTCCCAAGAACACTAAAATGTTAGAAAAATTGCCCCAAAAGTCCGGATAAAATTTATGAAGAAAAAGATCGATATTTATCGGTTTTTAACCACTAAAACCAATAAACATCAAAACAAGGTGAAAACACATTTTAAAATTCACTTTTAACATTTAAATAATATTTTTAAATGTAAATAAATTTATCATGGGCAGAACCAATTGTTTCGAAATTATGATTAATAAATTCACTTTTATCGACTTTTATCTCATAAAATCAATAAACACGCAAAAAATTCGAACCAACCTTCAATCTTTTGCATACAATCAGTAGAAAATATGCATGAAATACCATAAAAATTCCATGGACCGAATCAACTTTTAACTATTTTTAGTCAATTTTTAACTAAAATACGGCATTTTGACTCGGTTTTCTACCAAAAGTCATTAAAAATAGCAAAATAACTTCATAAATCACCAAAATTAACCACAAACCTTTTAAGATCAGTAGGTATGCATGCCACAAAGATTTCGTGCTAAAACCTCTTCTAACACAATTTTTGAGTTTATAAATTATCTCATAATTCATTAAAATGCTTAAAATCAACATGCAAATTACAAGCCTAAGCTCTGATACCACTTGAAAGATCATAGATCCATATTAGACTCTCTAATAAAAATTAAATTATCTCATAATTTATCATTTAGGTGATCTATGTAATATGCATGCAAATATAAAAGCATAAAAATGAAAGTTTAAGGAAAAACAATTTCCTTACATTGATTTTATGGTAATAAGGGCACAAACTAGATCACCTTTCTAGTTTGATCTTGAGCTTATATCAAATAGATGATCCTCCTAACAAATCTTGAAAGAGAAGATCTCCTTCAAGATGCACCCAAGAACTCAACCCAAAAATCTAACAAGTATTTAACTAGAAACTTGTTAAAATTATACCCTTGATAATATTTTAATATTACTAACTCTCTTAGTAAATATTAAATTTGTATACTAACAATCTTAGTAGAGGATGCTTTATTATTTTTAGAGAGAAGAAGATACACATGCAAAATGTTCAAGTGTTGTTGTGTGTAAAAATGAGCAAACATTTTGGAGTGTATATGGGGGAAAACCGGTGGGAGGGGTAGAGTGTAGGAGTAGATTTGTTTTATATTTTTTAATCTTACATCACATGCAAAATCTATAATAAGATAACTTATGGAAGTATATAAAGTAAGGTGAAATGATTATGTTCCTAATCATCCACTACTCTATTTTACACGGTCCACTTGCCCATTTACGGGTCCATATTGGTTCTTATATTTGTCGCACAAATACGTGTAATTTTATTTTAAACATCGTTTCATGTTTAAATACTTCCATAATTAATTCGTTCAAATCATTCCGTAAATATTCGTGTACTGCTACACATATTATTTACGTACTAATATTAATCACATTAATCAATTAGTACAATTTTAGTGAATTAACAATTAATTAACTAAAACCCGTCTCCCAAAATTTATTACTCAATTATCGCATAATTAAATAATAACTACCGTGCCTCGAGTTCGCAACTCGAAATCTCTCTAAAAATAATCGAATAACCTCTTAGTCTATAAATCAAGGGACTAAATAAATTGTATCTCATACAATTAATTAGTTGTCAATTGGGGTTCGTTCCTTTAGGTGTGACCGAAAGGGGTCAGTTGATCACCGCCGTCTCACGACAATAACGTCAAACTCTAGTCAGCCAACCGTTATCGATTTACGTTAATCAACTGACGAGGATCAAATAATTAAATATCTGATGATATTCCATTAATGAGATTTATTATGTAAACGCACTGTTATTACCTTGATCCCTAAAATTGATACATCCTAATCAAATCCTGACATATCAGTATATTCTCAAGGATACTCCTATTTTTGACAAAAGCCCCTTGGCTCCTATTGATAATGTCAGGTAACACTAAGGCCAGCCTATTGCAGAGAATTTTAGAAATAGCCTTATAAATGACATTACAACAAGAAATTGGTCTAAAATGTGTCACACTAGTAGGCCTATCAATTTTAGGGATCAAGGTAATAACAGTAGAATTGATCTGTGTGAGCAGCTGACCAGTCTCAAAGAAATTCAATATAGCTCCACTTACCTCACCCCCAATCACATCCCAAGCATCCCTAAAGAACTGACTTGAGTAGCCATCAGGCCCAGGAGACTTGCCAGAGGGAATGCTAAATAGACTCTGCTTAACTTCCTCCACAGTAACAGGCTTGCCAAGAATAGCAACATGTTCCTCAGTACAGCAATTCCCTCTTCTCACCACATTAAAATTCACATCAACAGTATTAGTCTGGGATCCTAGTAACCCCTGATAATACTCCAGGAAAGCATTCTGTATGGCATGTCCTTCAGTACAGTTAACACCATCATTATTCTCAATCTGAAAGACTTTATTCAAACTATTTCTCTTTTTAATGGCATGATGGAAATAAGAAGTATTCAGGTCCCATTTCAAAGACCATTGTACCTTGGCTTTTTGAACCAGAAAACTGTCTCTAGCCACAATCATCTCCCTTAAATCCTTAGCCAAATCCATCTCCTGTTGCATTAACTCCACATCACCAGGGTTTAGGACAAGCTCCTTCTGAAGTTTCTCCAAGGCAATACTGGCAATGTTAGTATTATTCTCAATATCAGAAAAACAAGTTCTGTTCAGTTACTTTAAGGCAGGTTTCAGAGCCTTCAATTTCTTAATAACCACAAACATTTTTGTACCCCTTATACTTTGATTCCAGACATCAGCTACAATGTTTGTAAAAGAAGGTGCAGATCCCCACATATTGAAGTACTTAAAGTTCTTCCTACCTCCAAGCTCAATATTACTATCCATGACAGTACAAGGGCAATGATCAAATAGCCCATCAGGATGGAAATGAGCAACACTGTCACCATAGGCATCCAACCACTCTTGATTACCCATAGCCCTATCTAACCTACTATAGACTCTCTCAGATGGTTCTTGCTTATTAGACCAGGTAAAGAGAGCCCCCGTAGCAGGGATATCCTCCATTCCACAAATTGAAACACAGTTCTGGAAGTGCTGCATTTCAGCATCAGAAGTATTACCCCTCAGTCTCTCAATGGGTGATAAAACAGCATTAAAGTCCCCTAACCACAACCAAGGCTCAAGATAGTGAACAGAAATATCCTTTAAAAGGTTCCATAAGGCAATCCTATCATTCAGCCCATTGAAAGCATAAATCATTGTTAACAAAAAGCTTTTATTATCAGTTTTTGAGAAGACCCTCATATGGATTTTGATATGTTGGGCACTATAAGATAAGAACTGAACATCAAAACAATTAGGTTTCCATAAGACCCATATCCTCCCTCCCTTATGCCAACTGCAGTTGGTGGATACACTCCAACCATCACAAATAGAGGTATTCCTATTGAGCAATAAACTAGGTTTAAGCTTAGTTTCAAGTAAACCAAACAAACCCACCCCCTGATTGTGCAAAAACCACTTTACCACCTTCTGCTTATTCAGGTCATTAAGACCCCGGACATTCCAGAAACCAATGCTATACATTAGGAGGGTTTTCAGGGGGATCTTTTCCACTATCCACCACCTCCACTACAGTCCCCCCAGGATTAGCAGAGCGGTTAAGAGCATCCAAAAACGTGTATGTGCCAAACTTTCCAGATAGCCTCACCCCAACCATTGTTTTCCTGTCTATTCATTCTAAAGATGTTCTTAGCAGGGGTAGACTGGACAACAGGAGTAGCCCTCATAACAGACAAAGATGGAAAATTTGCAGGAGTAAGCACAGTAGGGGATAAAACAGCAGCTACCTCCTTTGTCTTCTGAATAGGTTTCCAAACCTGTTTCTGTTGTTTAGTCCCGACATTCTAACTACTGACCTTGCCTTTCTTCTTAGCTGGCTTCCTACATTGTGATGAATTATGCCCCATCCCCCCACAACTAGTGCAGGAAATAGGTTTCCATTCATACTCCACATTCACATTCACAACTTGCCCATTTTCATCTAAAAATTTAATTTTCTCAGGCAAACTCTGATCTATAGGCAATTCAACCATTATACGAGCATAACTCAGACGCACCTTATCAAAAGTATCCTTATCATGTTGAACATATTTTCCCACCAGGTTAGCAATCCTAGGGAGACACTTTCCCCAGAACTTAAGAGGAATACCATACATTCTAATCCAAACAGGAACCACCTCAACTTTTTCCTTCACAAGTTCCATATCCACAGATCAAGGTTTAATTATAATGGGTTTATTGTCAAACAAGTAGTAACCAGAATGGAGCAAGGCATCCTTACCTGCAGACTTAGTAAATCTTACAATAAAAATGCCATTATCCATAAACGAAACCCTCTCAATACCAAATTGATCCCATACGCGATACACATAATCTTCAACTGCATCCCAAGGGGGATTTGCACCCATAATGTAACAAATAACAGAGTTTGTCCAGAAAGCTACCTCAGGTTTAATATCTTCGTGAGTAAATTGTAGCAGCTCAACAGGATCCTCCTCTTCAAGTATTGTTTCCATTACTGGGACATCCTTACCCCCCTTCCGCAAAAGCCATCCCTCAGACTCCACAGGATCTGCAGCACTAAGGTCCAAAACAGGGACACCTTGAACTTCATTCATAGCCCGAGTATTACTAGTATCCAAAGACGAAGGAACCCTAAAGTTTCCATCTTTGGACTGCCCTGTAGTCGTAGAGCTAGGAGTAGTAGTTTTTTGAGATGTTTTAGATGATCTAGATAGCAATAATGGCGAAAATCTATTTTGGGAAGCTTTCACAGCCGTCATTGCAGAAAACTAGGTTAAAATTTTAGAGCTTTCTTCTCCTTAACCGCACTAAGAGGGGCTCCTAACAGTTTCTACCCGGGTTCATTTTTTTTTTAGACACATCCTAAGTTCATTATTATTCATTGGTTAGGCCTGAGGATCGTTTTGCTCTGATACCACTTTGTAACACCCCCATTTATTTAGGAGCCTTTAGCAAGACATTCCCAGATAAATAGGACTGTTACCATCTCGGTTTCCCCAGGTAGTGAATAACAAAGTACAACAAAGCAAAGTACTTTAATTAAAACTTTAGCGATTACATGTTTATTACAAATTAACCAACTAAACTTAATATAAAATAAGATACAACTCGCATCGAAAATAAATAAAGTTATTAGATAATCTTGTTGGAATATGTGTCCTCAACAATAGTGCGATCACATGATTTAATATCACAATTAAATCTCATGTTAAGAATACGTAAGGGATGATTCATTTATATAGTCAACTGATCATCATTAATCGGTAATGATTGGCTAACTATAGTTTGACATTATTGTCGTTTGACGGTGGTGATCAGTTGATCCCTTAAGGTCACACCTAAAGGACAATTCCCTTAATAGACAAATTGATTAATTGGATGACGATACAAGTTAATCAATTCCTTAAAATTGAACAATTCATTTGTGAGAGAGAATATTCATATCTTATTGTAATGGGATTAAATAAGATTTATTTTAGTAATTGAAATACTTAATTACTAAAATTGTTTATTGTTTGTGAAACAATAGAGATAAGAATGAATGGTTAATTATAATTACAAGATATTGTGAATTATAATTATATGACACATTTTATTTATGTGATCATGTATCAATAGTCAATTTGTTGTATGTAATTTAGTTAATTTATAAAATGATATTTATTTGATAAATATGCATTAAATTAATTAATAACATGTAACATACTACATGTGACATATTGTGTGACAAATGACAAATTGACAAAATAAAATGGTAGTCCATTTTATGATGTGGACCGGAATATGGAGGGAGTTGTTATGGATTGTGTTTGTTTTATTTTATAAAATAAAATAGGTGTAATCATGCCTATGCATGATAGCCTTACACATCTATGTCTTGTGAAGACAAAAAGCAAAAGGCAAGATGCTCTTCTTGGCCTCTTCTACCCGGCTCCATGCTCCTCCATATGAGCAATTTTTGTTCTCATTTATTCATTCACACACTCTACATGCAAAAACACACTTCTCTCCCACTTCTCTCTAAACAAGTTTTTAGAAAACAAAAAATTGTTCATTAATTCTAATAACAATATTAGATTACTAGTGTAGTAATAGAGATAATATTAGAATTTATTTTAAGGTACAACAATACACTAATCTAGTTAATTAGTATATTATTTTTAAGGGATTTGTCTTGGGTGCAATCAAAGGAGAATCTCTGCATTGAGATTTTTGGAGGATCATCCACCCTTTTAAGCTCAAGAACAAATAAGGAAGGTGACCTTATTTGTACCCATTATTTCGAACCATATAACAATGTAAGGGACATTGTTTTTCTTTATTAATCTCTTATTTTGTTATGCATGCACTAGATCTAAAGAAAAAACATTAAGAAGTTAATTAGTTCACTATTAGAAGAGTCTAATAATAGGTATATGAACCTAACAAGTGGTATCAGAGCATAGGATGTTGCATGCATAATCGGTTTGGTTTTTCCGAGTTAAAAGTAACTTAATTAAAACTAAAAATTTGTGATTTATAAGAGTAAATCATGAAATCATGATGCATGTTATATATTCTGGTCCTAAAATGTTTTTAGGTTATTTTTATGATTCATGGTAATTTATTGCTCATTTTAATGACTTTTAGTGATTTTATTACATTTTTATGAGTAAAATGAACTTTTATTCACTAAAAATAGTTAAATCTAACTACTGGACGTGCTTTTTTATTATGACCTCACATTAATGTTTTATGTATTGTACGTAAAATTTTATATTAATGTGATTAATATTTCATGATGTATGATTTTTATGTGATAAAAATGGCATAAATGGAGGTTAAATGATTAAAATTGGTTAAACTTAATCTCTGACCTTGAAAATTTTATATGACCTCACATTCATATTTTAAAAATTATGTGTAAAATCTCGTATTAATTTGATTAATAATGCATGATTTATGATTTTTATGAGATAAAAATGGATTAAAAGAGGTAAAATGGTTAAATATAGTTATTCTTCGAACCAGGCTATGAGATTTTAATATGTTGTCATATGCATGATTTACACATTGTATATAAATTTTTAGATGAAATGATTTCATTTTGCATGATTTATGAATTTTTAGAGTAAAAATGACATAAATAGTGACTATTTTAGCATAAATAGCTAAAAAGAATTGCATGGCATGAGAAAATTATTTTAAGTTGCATAAATATCGCACTTATCATATCTAAAGTAATAAAATTGATTGGATTAAGTTTTGGATACTTTAGATATTTTATGAGATAAAACCGATAAATTACAACTATATTTTCTCGAAATTAATTCCAAAATTTTAACCATGATTTTTGACATTATGAGTGTCATGGAATTATTCCAGAATGTTCAAAAATTTAAAATTTAAAATTTGAAATTATTATAATTTAATTTGGATTTATTTCATAAATGTTATGATTTTAAGGTCAAAAAAATGAGCATAAAATTAAATCAAGTTGAATTATTGTCAAAAATTGAGTGATGACTAATTTTGGAGTCCTAATAGTGTTAGGATAATTAAATTGAGCTTAAATTTGATTAAGTATTGATTTGTGATTTTAAGAAGTTATTATCACGCATTTTCATAAAACCGGGTTATATAAACGATATAAGTTAAATAGGGCGATTTGGCACATAATTTGGCATGATAGATACATATTATAATGCTGCATTTTTCAATTGTTGAATGTCTTTTATTTATATAATTTTGAATTATGTAATTTTATCTTCGTATGGCCTTAATTTTAATCGATATTACCCGTAATGAAAGGGAATATTGATTCGGTTGTAATTTAATGTGATCTCGTATCACTTTTATTTTTACTAGTTTTTCATATCACAAATGTATAATAGGAATAACTTTGTATTTTTATTATTATTTGTAATTATGGAGCTTCTTCAAGACGGCGCCATTCGGAAAGGCGTTCCGATAAAGACGGTGTTCTTGGGAGGCGTGGCACTTGAAGATTCAAGGGACCAAAGGAGTTGGTTTCCGAATATGTAATAGATGATTTGATTTTCTATTTTAGGAAGGCCATACTAGTAATTTATTATTGCTTTGCATTTCTTTTAATATGTTGCATGCATTGCCAAATCGCCATAACAACACATGCATATCATATCGAGTCATCGTTCGTGTCAATTATAATTATCGTAGTTCACCGCTTTAGTTCACTTAAAACGTGATAGATAATAAATTGACAAGACCTCTCGCTAAATAATAATTGAGAATTAGCCTTACCAAATAGTAGAAACCATGAGTCCCAATTTCATGAGGAAATAGGCTCGACTCACCGGGGTGCTAAACTTGTTACATTGGGTAAGTGGGTAATAAAATGTTATTACATCGAAATTTGGATTGAGCTCAACGGAAGTATTCGTGACCGTAGTCGCATGTGTTCCGGGCTAAAGATAAATATTAATGTAATTTTATCGACCGAGAGTTCTAGAAGTAGAATCGATTAAGAGTTAATCCACCGAGTTATATTGATAAGGGATGAATCGGCTCATCGTGCCCGAATTAATATGAATTTGGATCTCGGGATCATTTATAGTAGTTGGGTAGAGGTCACTATATAAATGCTTAAAACTTGTTGAAAATGTTTACAAATATTATTAAAACGATAGATGTTTATTAATTCCTTCACTTCCTATTTTGTAGTCGAAATCGTTTTCTCAATTGCAATGGCAACTCCAATTTCATCCGCAACCACTAGCTCCAACACTCTCACCAATGTTTCATGGCTCCGATCCTTCATGGATCGTTGTAAACTAGAAAAGAATGGGTCCAATTTCGCCGATTGGGACGCGCAACTTCGCTTGGCCGCGAAGGGTGACGACAAGCTTCGCTACCTTACCGAGGCCTCTCCCGCCGAACCTAATGCTAGGTCTACCACCGCCGCTAGGCAAGCCTATGAGGTTTACCAAAAGGAGTCGGCCGTGATAAAAAATGTGTTGATCTTCGCCATGGAGGCCGAACTCGAAAGATGTGCTATAAAGATTAGCACCGCTCATGAGATCTATACGAAACTTGTGACCATGTTTTCACGAGCTCCGAGGATCATTCAATATGAAGCGGCATCCGCATTCTTTGATCTCAACATTAGGGACGGCCAAAAAGTTAGCCCTCATGTGCTCAAGTTGATGGAGCATGTTGAGACTCTAAAAATGCATAAGGTAGAGATTCCCGAGGAACTCGTCATTGATTGAATTCTTCACTCCTTAAACAAAGTTAAGGCATATGTTCAATTCAGGGTGAATTTTAATGTGACACCCCCATACTCCAAGTGCCTTACCAGGACCACTCAGGTATAGGAATATCACCATCTCGGTTACCCAAGGCAATGAATATCATAAGACAATAACGAAACGTACTTTAAAAGTAAATATAATTTAACGTTTACATGTTCAAAGCCAAACTGATAAATCAAATACAATTTCCAAAACCAAATGTCTACTATCCAAAACTGAAAACTAAAGACATCGTCGACACAAATGAAGACTCTTCTAATCCATGTGATAACTCATCCCAGCTAGCCCAAAAGCGTCATATCAAACCTGCTCAACAACTGCTCACCATCCCCGAATGGATCACCACAGTTTTTAAAACAATTAAACGGGGTCAGTACTAATTACACGATATAAAACAAACATGAAACAACAGCCAAACAGCTCAGTCAACACAACAATCCCCAGTCTCCATCAACAATCTCCACACAACTGACTACACACTAAAGTGTGTAGCCCTGCCAAAGTACTTATCGCAACAAGTACTCCACGCCGCCAGTGGGGACCGCAGCCATACCCACCAAATCCCCGCTCATCTCCATCGAGCGATAAACCCAAGTTCATTAATGTGCACATCCCTTCTGTGGCGGGTTCCACAGAAGGCGAATCAAGGGCGTGAAGCCACTCCCGCAAGTGACTCCACTCAGTCAGGGACGCACCTCGAAGAACATAGACAGATAAACAGTAATCACAATACAACCTCAACAACCGTCTGAAACAATCAACAATATGAAATCACAACTGTCTGAAACAATGAACAATCACTAACTACAGCATAATCACCACAATCATGTAATTAATACTGAGTAGGGAAACCCTACCTGGAAAAGCAATCACCACAGACGGTATAGCAGCTAATCAAAGTCGTTCTTCAATGAAATCACCTTCTATCAAACATACAATCATACAATCACCATCTAATAAGCACAATACCCCCAAAACCCCCAATTTACCCAATTAAGGTTTTAACCAAACTCAAAGAAACAACATAAAAACTATACAAGGATCTTACCCTCGACACGACGAACTCAATGGTGTAAAGAACGTGATGATCCGACAACCTTAGCCCTTGGGATTTGATAGTAACGCGATGATGGAGACAACGTAACTTCTTTTCTCTTTGAAGGGTTTTTAGAAAAAGTAAAAGTGATGAATAAAGTGACGGAAACATTTAAATATGAATCACGCGTTATTAACAAATCCCGTCAAAAACAACCTGCAAAACTAACTTACTCGATCGAGTAAGTAACTTACTCGATCGAGTGCCCCTTACTCGATCGAGTGCCACACATACTCGATCGAGTACCCATCAGACAGACTACTGTTTCGTATAAAAACATACTTACTCGACAGAGTAAGCCCCACTCGATAGAGTACCTTAAGACTCATAAAATCGTAGTATTACAGTCTCCCTCCTTAAAAAAGAACTTCGTCCCCGAAGTTCAACCCATACTCAAAACAAACATACAAACTCGACCAAGACACAACAACGCAACTAAGAACTCAAAACGAAACCCCAACCTATAAAACATGAACTCTTAACACCAACTCCACCAACTATGGCTACCTCTACAACATGACTCACGATATCGTATCCACCACATTATAGCCTCTCTCGACACTAACTCCATACATTACCAACTACCATACAGAAACGCCGCTAGCTCCGTTTCACTAACATATTATCCGTTAGAAAATCCAATATCAACACACTCATAAACATCAAACGAAATGTTACATTCTACCATCCTTAAAAGGAACTTCGTCCTCGAAGTTTACTCCCACTCATAACATCATCATCCAACTGTCAACACTATCGAAGAATTCTCACACTCCTGGACATCACACTACTACAAGCACGGGCATGACCTTTACCAAAATCAACCACAACACAAATCAATCTATAATTCTACAAGACTCAGACTTCCAAATCTACTACAACATGTACAACCATTAAACTTTCTTTGTCGCATCCTACTCCTCTTAAGATAAATGTTACGTCCTCGTAACTCTCTAATACTAAATCCTTTGCTATACTTCCCAAAATCCTCATCACCATCGCATTTCAAAGGTAACCGCCTATTACCTAAACACTCACCATTCCTATATGCTTGACTCTCTTACTTAAACAGCTCTCGTACCTCAATTCATTCGGCACACCACCTAACCTATACCACAAAATTCTTAGCTTCACCAAAACTTCAATTCTTCCACATTACCGCAACACGACAAACCTCTCTATATAAACTATATAAAACTCCTATCGCCAAAAGTATATCTCACGATCCACACTTGTTACGTACACTCACACTAGATCCTTAAGTTCTTTTCTTTCATTACCGCAAAACCCCTCCACAACTTAACATGAAACTAATTCTCAACACCCTATACTCACTGTCTAAAAAAAAGATTATGAACTATCTGTAGCTTTCAGATCCGTATAACAAATGTTCCACAACTCACTTGCCATTACTATGTCTACCAATGCCTCATCTTAGAACAAGATCAAAATTACTGTAACAACCTCTCACAACTGTGTCTCATCAACAGAATATCACTATACCATGACAACAACGAAAACATACGCAGCTCTCTTTTATATCATACTCTACCCTCATTTCCAAACTGAAACTGGTAAGAAACATCAACAAAAAAAACAACAGTATATATGTTCAACCAAAACTCACAAGGAACAGCAGCAAACAAAACAACAATCTATGTATAACTGGTATGTACTTTCCAAAACTCGTATCGTAATCACCCCGCCTACGCCACCATAACCGGTGACGGCATCGCAACACCGCCACCAACAGCCTCACCGCAGTGCGAAAATACCCGCATCACAACACGAAGTACCGTGCCTGGATCACCACCCGAGGCACAACAATCACATCGATAAACATCACAACCTACACAATCCGATAAACACTGACTCAATATAACTTCTCAGACAAGAAAAAAAACTTACTCAAATCCCCTTTACTAAATCACAACGCAACATATTATATGAAATAAACGGATAACAATCTCATGAATATCATCCTCTTACCATATCACGGAATAACCTATATCATGAATACATACAAGTATAACCAGTCATGTCAGATCACTCAAATTATTACCTTTTTAAACATCATTCCACTAGGTTACCGTATCCAACATATATTACAGAACATTGGGATAACAGCTTTATAACTATTACACCATACCACTTCTTGTGAGGTCAGAACCTCACACAAACATTTATATACATATTAGACCCGTAATGACATCCAACCAGTCAATCCTGATCACGTAAGTTACCATCTGATAAAGGTTACCTCTCGCCCGAGCTTAACTCGTATGCCCCTCATAACACATTCTCCCATTCGCACAACGATCATTTCCTGCCAAACGTAACCATAACATTAATACTCAACTACTAGCAACCGCCTCCTATAACCACATCTTATGCTCCCTCACAACCATACACATCAATCAGGTGTCTACAAAATCAACCTCTTTAGAATGGCCATTTTTCCTATTTATCATCACTCTTAACCACTAGTGACAATACCTCAACACTACCATCGTTCGGACATCAAGCCTCTTACACTCATCTCTAAACATCACGGTTTCTTTCCTATCTTTGGTTAACATCCCAAATAACGAACATCAAACCCATCAACCAAATTACCTCAACATTATTTCCAATTCCATCCTTAATTGTATTGTCACCCAACTCACCACCAAGATCTCTTATCGTGCAAATTATTTACCCAACTTTTTACTTTCCTTAATTCCTCGAAACGCATGATTATCATGTTGTCCTGAACTCCTATATAATCATAAACTAGCACCCTCGTGATGGTATCACACATCTCGACGATTCCTTAGTTTTATATCACATAACCTCGGTGAACATTTTCCTAGTTTTACTCCCCTCAATCTTTTCTTTTACACTCGACAAAATCAATTAACCATTCAACTCCTTATTACTTCTACCTAACTCTTTAGTGCCCCGGTTACCTTCTCATTGCTCCAAAACGCCCATCTCATTATTTCGTATTAGTATCATCTCACTCTCTCTTACCATGGATCCTCTCTTATCATGCCATCACTCACATTGATCTCCAATCATCTTTTTTTTTTCCTTCAGAATCCCAAAACTCATTTCATAACGTTAATTGCCCAAGGAAATCACACAATAATTTCACCTCTTGATAATGCAAATTCCCAAACTCACTCACTATCTGCAAATCCACGCCGCGACATGTCTCCATTAAGTTCACTATATACCACTTTTCTCAATTCCTCTAAAACGACCATTCACTACATATATTCTTAACCCACACGATTCCTAACCATCTCCCTCCATAATTCTTTACACATCTCAAGTTGCCACCATCCACATCCTTCCTTTCAATCTTTTCATTCTCACGTTCCTTAGACTCACATCATCCCTTGCCCATATTTACTTACTTCTACATTACTCAACACAAAATCATATCACTCATCTCTTCTCACAAAACATGCTCCATGACTTAATAAGCCTTACCGATCCTTCTTTTCTTTTCCACTACCTATCACAACCGCATATAACTCATGTCCTCCCCACCGAACTCACACTCACAACAGGTGCCGCTCCTTACATCATAAGATTGGGTAACTTACGCATCAGGACCAATACATACGTAAAACAATGCATACAGAAGCAGAAGAACACCTTTGAATTAAACATAATATGCAACAAAGTCAAAAGATAAGCATATGACCCAAAACAGGGGTTACTAGATCGAGTACATGCCACTCGATCGAGTGAATAGCCTACTCGATCGAGTAGGTGAAGGTCAGAGACACGTATAACAAATTACCAGGGCTACTCGATCGAGTAAGGGTTACTCGATCGAGTAACAAGAGGTGCACTCGATCGAGTGAGGGCCACTCGATCGAGTACCCTACGTATTTCTCAGCACTGTCCAGTGTTCGTAAAACGGTCATATCTCACTCGTTTCTTGGTCATTTTGGGCGTGTGACCTATCGTTAGAATCGTAACAGAACAAGCTATCACCTCCAATTGGAATCACATCAAAATCATATATACATCTCAAGTTAAAACTGTTTAAAGACAACCTCTCTATAATCGAAAACACAACTACTTGATTTTACTTCCAAACAACTTAAACGACAACAAGGTAAACAAAAACAACTCAATACTCATAAGACCAGTATCCTTAACCACATGTTACTATCTTCAAAAACCAAGCAACAACATCCATCGTGCACATATATCATTCAACTTACCAAGTATGTATTAACTACATGTTTTTATTCTATAACATTACGTAAACAAAATCACAAATATATAACATCAAGTCCCCTATTCACATGTTACTAGCATAACAACATTATAAAATCTCTTGCATCATACAACATTCTTTATCAGATATCATATTATCATACAACGATTATTCAATTTTTTCCACCCATTCATCCATCATACCACATATTTATCCACCATATTCGTTCAACATATTCACCCAACACATGTTCAATTCACACTCCCAACTTTCTATACTCTTACACAAAACGACAACAACAACATATATACTTACGCATCGCTTCATATATATAAACAAAATACTTTTCCTTTCATAATTCTAACATGCCATATTATATATATCAATCATTATACTTTCATGCTTTACAATCAACCAACATACAATTCACGTCATCTTCATGTTTCAACTCAGATCTCCCATCCTCCACATGCATGCATCCATCAATTCATACAACATACTACTATATAGATACACAAAGCACACGATAAGCACATAACGATCCCGACACATATCCCATGTGACCGATTCAAAATAGTACGGCGAGTTCGCGACTTTAGGACGTCTCCCAAGTCTTTGCATTAGCTCCTACAACTCCTACCCGGGTTCATTTTAGTTAGACTCCCTAGGTTCATTAGATTCATTGGTTACAGATTTCAGGATCGTCGCTCTGATACCACTTTGTGACACCCCCATACTCCAAGTGCCTTACCAGGACCACTCAGGTATAGGAACATCACCATCTCGGTTACCCGAGGCAATGAATATCATAAGACAATAACAAAACGTACTTTAAAAGTAAATATAATTTAACGTTTACATGTTCAAAGCCAAAATGATAAATCTAATACAATTTCCAAAACCAAATGTCTACTATCCAAAACTGAAAACTAAAGACATCGTCTGACACAGCGGAAGACTCTTCTAATCCATGTAATAACTCATCCCAGCTAGCCCAAAAGCGTCATATCAAATCTGCTCAACAACTGCTCACCATCCCCGAATGGATCACCACAGTTTTTAAAACAATTAAACGGGGTCAGTACTAATTACACGATATAAAACAAACATGAAAAAAAGCCAAACAACTCAGTCAATACAACAATCCCCAGTCTCCATCAACAATCTCCACACAACTGACTACACACAAAAGTGTGTAGCGCTGCCAGAGTGACTCCACTCTGTGGCGGGTTCCACAGAAGGCGAATTAAGGGCGTGAAGCCACTCCCGCAAGTGACTCCACTCAGCCAGGGACGCACCCCGAAGAACACAGACAAATAAACAGTAATCACAATACAACCTCAACAACCGTCTGAAACAATCAACAATATAAAATCACAACCGTCTGAAACAATCAACAATCACTAACTACAGCATAATCACCACAATCATGTAATTAATACCGAGTAGGGAAACCCTACCTGGAAAAGCAATCACCACAGACGGTATAACTGCTAATCAAAGCCGTTCTTCAATGAAATCACCTCCTATCAAACATACAATCATACAATCACCATCTAATAAGCACACTACCCCCAAAACCCACAATTTACCCAATTAGGGTTTTAACCAAACTCAAAGAAACAACATAAAAATTATACAAGGATCTTACCCTCGACACAACGAACTCAATGGTGTAAAGAAGGTGATGATCCGACAACCTTAGCCCTTGGGATTTGATAGTTACGCGATGACGGGGACAACGTAACTTCTTTTCTCTTTGAAGGGTTTTTAGAAAAAAGTAAAAGTGATGAATAAAGTGACGGAAACATTTAAATATGAATCACGCGTTATTAACAAATCCCGTCAAAAACAACCCGCAAAAGTAACTTACTCGATCGAGTAAGTAACTTACTCGATCGAGTGCCTCTTACTCGATCGAGTGCCACACATACTCGATCGAGTACCCATCAGACAGACTACTGTTTCGTATAAAAACATACTTACTCGACAGAGTAAGCCCCACTCGATAGAGTACCCATAGACTCATAAAACCGTAGTATTACATTTAATATGCAAAATAAGAAAGTTTCCCATGATGAGTTGCACAAAATGCTTGTGCAAGCCGAGAGGGACATGGGGCTAAGTGTTAGCACCACAAAGGATGTGCTCAATGTTAATCATAAGAGCAAAGGGAATTTCAAGAAAAGTGGCAATAAGGGAAAGAATAAAACTCCCTACAAGAACAAAGCAAAGACTTGTGAAGCTAGCTCCTCCAAGCCCAAGTACAGTGCCCCGTCCAGGGACAAGTGCCACTATTGTAGTGGTGTTGGGCATTGGAAAAGAAATTGTTCAAAATATCTTGGCAATATCAAAGCTGGAAAGGTTATTCCAGTAGGTAAATTACTATCCCTATCTTTTATGTTTCGATCTCAACTTTGGTATTTTGATACAAGTTGTGATGATTACCCTTTTTATTGTAATTAGGGCATCCTAGCAAGGATAAGGGCAAATAAAAGCAAGCCTAGAAGATCTTTAGGGAAGCTAGATGTAGCCGACCATGGTGCTAGATCTATGGAAGCTTGGCTCTATGTTGCTTTGTCTTTATTTTTATGTTGTATTTTGAGATTTTAGAACTATTTTGATTTCCTTGTTCGACTTGGAAATTTGTTTGTATCCTTTAAACAATGGTTGTATTTTGGATATTGGTGACTTGGTTTGCAACCCAAGTCACTTACTTTATCGTATCATTTGTTCTAAGATTATCATCATACACTATTTGCATCGTGAAACATAAGATTACTGACTTAAATTGATCAAATAGACAATTATAATGATTAGATCATTATAAGTCCATAAGCTATGAATTTAATTTTCCTTATGATATTGTTACTAATAGTAACAACTTACTTATGTAAGATCAATTATAAAGTTATGATGAGCTATTGAACTCTATAGAGGATAATTTAATTTTACCAATTAGCTACACCATTTATAAGACTCCATACGAGTTATGGGAGGGGTTAAAATTTCAATTTTGTTCACTACATGGACAAAAGTCGATTTGAGTTGTCAAACTCACTTTTGGGAATTACCAATCCAAAATGAACACGTTATTTTGGAAGGCCACCCAGGAGATACCTGAAATAGAGAGTCTATTTAATAGATGACATGGATAAGACTCGTATATAATGTCAGCCGTAAAAGAGCTGGTCTTTTATGAGCTAATGCGTTAGTCTAAAGAAACTTCTAATACTCCACCATATATATTGTCACTCACAAAGCTATCTCTTAAGAAGATAGAGGTATTTCTAAGAGATAGAGTGGGACTAGATTAGATCATCACAAACATGTCTTATAGTTAATGTGTTACTGTGTAAAAGTAATGGAACTATAATCTATAAAGATAGAGTGGGAGTATAGTTCAGTGGGAATTTAGCACACATGTCTTGTTGTTAAAATGTTGCTTTGCGAAAGCAATGGTATTATGACCTTGTCCCAATTCGACTTTGTTACATACAAGCCATACCATTACAATCCAAAGATTGTTACTCAAGAGTAGATTTACTTTAAGGCGAGGGTCTCTTTAAAGTAAATAGAGCTTTAGAGTACCTAAATGCATAGATTGACATGAAGATGTTAATTAAGATAAATAATGTTAGTAATTGCCGCATTTCATTTTGATGAAGAATGGCAAATGATATTAAAAATTCGCTTTTCTAAAATGAGAATTTAGAGAAGGAGGTGTTTGGAACATAAAACCTTAGATAAAGATCTATGAATCCTAACATGTTATGCGTAGCTTTCTTAAGTGATCCCAGAATGATCTTAATCAAGCATTAAAGGATTATACTTTTCGTTCAAGTGATAATTGAGAATGATATCTTCACGTGGTTGAAGAATCATGTTTGTACATGAAGTTAAGTGGGAGCTAGAATTATTTTCCCATGTCTTATATGTTGATAACATATTACTTATTGAGAATAGTGTACTAATGCTCTCTTATGTGAAAGAGTGATTGGGAGACTTGGAAAAGGTGCAAAGTATTCTAGATTTTTGAATCTATATGAGAGAATATTGGCATAGAATTTAGAGTCTTATGATGATAAGATCTTTCATATCTGTTCAACATCAACAAGGTTGAATAGGTTATTCATGGTGATGAATGTGGAATTACTATGATGGAGTCATAGTCGTTCACTGAACCTATTAAGTTGTTGATTACATGAAATCATTTGCTAATGTTTCCGCCATTAGAATGATCATGTATGCCAATAGACGCACATGCCGTGATGAAGTATATCCTAGGAGCATAATAAGTCAATAACAGGTTAATTCATAAGATGGTCTTGTGAAAGCCTTAAAGAAAAATTGAGGATTTGTTCGATTGTTTGGATGATAAACTAAGTTATGTGTTGAAGGGTTACACAAACTTTAGTTTCCAAACCGAGAAGGAATTGTCGAAATCCTAGGCTGATTTTATTGACTAAGGAGTAAGAAACTAGAGAAGTGTTTTAGTTTCGTATATTGCAAATTCTACAAAAGGAATCTAAGTAAATTGTGATAAGATGGTCAACGTAGGGAATTAGAGTAGATTCCTCTACCAAAGACTTTATCACAAGTTATGTGATAATAGTGGGAGCATCTTTCAAGTTAAAGAGCCCAAGTCTAGTAAGAAGACTAGACATATACTTAGATAAATTCATGTTATTAGAGATGACATTGAATAGAAGGAAATATCAATTCATAAAGTTGGAATGTTCGGATATATGATATATCCACTTGCCAAACTTTTATTGCATTTCAACTAGTGTAAAAGGTACACTAAAGATTATAAGATATGAAATAGTAATAGATTATTCACTATTCATATATGATAATCGCTTTTATCGTTTGAGTTTCTTTAAACTCACCCTTTACTTTGTTATATCCAAATGGGTTTTAGAGACAAATTGAACCCCATTAAAGTGAACTGGATTGACATAGTACTCGCCCCTAGTCACTTAGAAGAGGTGACGTCTCGAAGTGACTAGAGTGTGATGCGATTGATGGCAAGTTCAAGTGCCATAGAGTCATATGGGATGACTAGTCGATCACATAGACAGACTGTATGGGACACTCTGTCGGGCAGTGACCGCTTATAGAGTTCTGGTAATTAATAAAGCCTGGTCATGGCAAGAGCTACTATGGTATTCTTATGAGTCAATTCTTTTGACAAGAGACTCTTCGCCCAAGTTGGCACAAATTTCTGATTGGCTTTGATTTATGCTCTACGACTGTCGTAACTGAGGTCAAATGAGTATATTTTGGGTTATGACGAACTGTGGCTAAACGAAGGGAATAGTGCGATAGGAATTGTCCGCCCCCTTGTCAGGGTTATTTGAAATCTCAAGGCCACTCGAGGAGTAGTGAACTGAAAATGCGTGGCCACGCTCGGAAAGTATCTATGGTAGATAATTCCGGTCAGACAGTTACTCTCCAGATCGAGGAAACCACTCAAGATATGATAAAATGCAAGTACGACCTGAGAGACAACTTGCATTGAGTGGGAGATTGTAATAGGACAAGAGAATTGGTGACGCACACTTGTCTCCGACAAGTGGGAGATTATTGAAATATGTGTCCTCAACAATAGTGCGATCACATGATTTAATATCACAATTAAATCTCATGTTAAGAATACGTAAGGGATGATTCATTTATATAGTCAACTGATCATCATTAATCGGTAATGATTGGCTAAGTAGAGTTTGACATTACTGTCGTTTGACGGTGGTGATCAGTTGATCCCTTAAGGTCACACCTAAATGACAATTCCCTTAATAGACAAATTGATTAATTGTATGACGATACAAGTTAATCAATTCCTTAAAATTGAACAATTCATTTGTTAGAGAGAATATTCATATCTTATTGTAATGGGATTAAATAAGATTTATTTTAGTAATTGAAATATTTAATTACTAAAATTGTTTATTGTTTGTGAAACAATAGAGATAAGAATGAATGGTTAATTATAATTACAAGATGTTGTGAATTATAATTATATGACACATTTTATTTATGTGATCATGTATCACTAGTCAATTTGTTGTATGTAATTTAATTTATTTATAAAATGATATTTATTTGATAAATATGCATTAAAATAATTAATAACATGTAACATACTACATGTGACATATTGTGTGATAAATGACACATTGACAAAATAAAATGGTAGTCTATTTTATGAAGTGGACCGAAATATGGAGGGAGTTGTTATGGATTGTGTTTGTTTTATTTTATAAAATAAAATAGGTGTAATCATGCCTATGCATGATAACCTTACACATCTATGTCTGGTGAAGACAAAAAGCAAAAGGCAAGATGCTCTCCTTGGCCTCTTCTACCCGGCTCCATGCTCCTCCATATGAGCAATTTTTGTTCTCATTTATTCATTCACACACTCTACATGCAAAAACACACTTCTCTCCCACTTCTCTCTAAACAAGTGTTTAGAAAACAAGAAATTGTTCATCAATTCTAATAACAATATTAGATTACTAGTGTAGTAATAGAGATAATATTAGAATTTATTTTAAGGTACAATAATACACTAATCTAGTTAATTAGTATATTATTTTTAAGGGATTTGTCTTGGGTGCAATCAAAGGAGAATCTCTCCATTGGGATTTTTGGAGGATCATCCACCATTTTAAGCTCAAGAACAAATAAGGAAGGTGACCTTATTTGTGCCCATTATTTCGAACCATATAGCAATGTAAGGGACATTGATTTTCTTTATTAATCTCTTATTTTGTTATGCATGCACTAGATCTAAGGAACAAACATTAAGAAGTTAATTAGTTCACTATTAGAAGAGTATAATAAGAGGTATATGAACCTAACAAATCTATGTGGTCTAGACTTCTACGTAGACTGGCCAAGTCCTCACGCATTCCCATAAGCTCCCAAGTCAGCTAATATTTAGTACCTGCCAAATCTGCTCCCCATTATGGTTCATCACAGTTGTTCACGAATACACTGTCAACCACGAGGTTGAGTAGGATAACATATATTATAATAATAAAGCAACAGTTCAATCTCGCTACTGTCCACATCTCATATCTCAACATCAACAGTCCACGTTATCCACCAGAGACAAAGCCTGGGGCCTTCCAATTAATCACACACGTTATCCACCAGAGACTAAGCCTGGGGCCTTCCAATTAATCACACACGTTATCCACCAGAGCCTAAGCCTGGGGCAGTCCAATAAACCACTCACATGATCCACCAGAGACTAAGCCTGGGGCAGTCCAATAATCACAGTTCCATTCTCAATTCAATATATGCAATACAAGCATACCCAACTCAATTCAACAATAGTATCTTAATACAAAAATGATAACTCAAATCAACAATAATCATCAGAAATCGTCACACAAAGCTTATGTCACAGCACATTCAAATACCAGTCAGATGAGTAGATTATCCTACCTTTTCAGCAATACTCCAAATTTACGCAATCAACTAAAAATATTCTTCAGTAAATCCGTTTCACAAATCCGTCACTTAACAATAGCAAATTATTCAATATTAATTATTCATAATTTATTTATAATTCATTATTAATTATCATATTTATACATAGCTCATTATTATTAATTATTATGATATACGAAAACCCGGGTCAACTCAATTTAGAACCCGACTCACAAATATTAACTAATTAATTAAGCCCGTCTTAAATAATTAAACTAATTATAAAATAATTAAACGATTAATATGGAGTTATTATATTTAAATCCCGACATCTCAAAACTCGTGTCAACACCCAAATAACCCGACTAACCACACCAACAATAATAATGTGTATGATCATGTGTAAAAGCAAATTCTATACAAACTCACCACACATCCCTTAACACCCCATACAATACACGACACAATCCCTGCAACCACCTGACCCCACGACAGCCCCGCCGAGTGCCACCACCACCATCACCCCAGTCATGGTCCAAAAACTACCCCTAACCACCACATATGGTCACAATCCACGCCCAATACACTACGACACCAACAACAACAACTCCCAACCACCATGTCTTAAACCTAACGGTAGAGCCACCACCGTCATACCTACCACCTATGACCACCACCATTGACACCTATGTCCCACGGTGGTCTCAAAGGTGGTCCCTTTTCCCCCGGCAAGTCAACAACACGGTCACGGTGTTCGTCTTAAGATGGTCACATAAACCGCAACCCATCCCCCTGTTTTCCCCTGATTTCGCGCAACTCCGGCAAGCACCACGCAACCAACTACCTACAACCACCCAGAACCGACGACCCATCACCCCGAGTCCCACCAACCCAGACCCGAGTCTGTTCGAGTCACAGCAAAGGGGTAACCCGTGTTTTATTCGGAATCAACAACCATATAACCACCACGAAAATCCGGCCACCCACCGTGCAAACCACCACCTTTAAATAACCCTTACCACCCACGGTGGTCGACTAAACCCTAGGTACCACCATAACCCAAACCCAGGCCAGTCACGATTGGATAGGGGTTCAAAACCATATAGAACACGTGAAAATATCATAACCAACCACCAATAAAAACTCGCCTGAAACACCCCTCTCCTGTCGGTCAATGGTGGTCAAAGGAGGTCAACAGTGGTCCCTGGTGATCCACGGTCACAACTATGGTCACGGCTTGTCCTACAGTGGTCTAGTTTACGAGTTATAGCAAAGCAAAGTGTATACATAATACGGTCTTAAAATATTACCTTGAGACGATAGAAACGATAAATTCCATTGCTTTTCTCCTTCTTATTCTCCCTCTTTTTCTTTTCTGTGATATTATGTCTTTATGTGAAAATAAGCTTTCTTATTAGGTCATGCCATCTATATATAGTGATAAGGTAGGTCTTATAGAGCGGTATTAGGAAACTATGACTTATTACATTTATACAATTATTATTACTATTATAAATTCTATTATTATTACTATTACACATTATATTAGCTTTTCCATAAATAATATCAGCACATACTTCTTTTACTAATTTTATTATTACCATACACTAATATTATTAGGATAATTATTAATAAAATTATTATTACCTTTACTTATTATTAGGCCTCGTTTGGTTAACATATTAAAAATGGGGGAATTGGAAAATCCCATGAATTGGGAAAATGGAAGTTGTTTGTTTACCCAAAATCCCATGAATTCTATTTTCCTAGGTATTTTCAACTCCCCCATAATGGAGGAGTTTAATTACCTAGCCCTCCCTAGGTAGTTGGAAACTCCCGTGTCAATTGAACTCCGGGATGCCAACCAAACGTATTTTAGGCAATTCACATGAATTGTCCAATTCATGTGTTTTGTAAAAACATGGGAAATTAATTCCCGTATGGCAACCAAACGAGACCTGAGTATTTCTTTATTATTTTTATTAAATCCCGAAATAATTCCCGACCATACTCATACTAGATTAATAATTTCGGTCCACATACCCATGGCACACGGCCCAAAGCTCACTTGCCCCCTTTTGTCCAATTCCCGACTTGCTTATATATATATATATATATATATATATATATATATATATATATATATATATATATATATATATATATAAAAATCTGAGTTGAAACGCTGTGGATGCGCCACGTGTCAACCCAGCTTTAAATACAAGCATTAATTACAGCTGAACATTAAATATAAACATAATAAATGCTACATAAATCTCAGCAAAATATTAATTAAAATTTAATAAATGTATTATAAAATTATACTCCCTCCATTTCTATATATATGACGTTTTGCATTTACGAGGTAAGCCTTTGACTTTAACATTTACAAAAAAATATTTGTTCAAAAAATATAAAAACGGTACCATTAAATTCCTTACGAAAAACTCTTTCATATGAGTATACATTTCATAATATTTAGTCTTATATTTTAAGAGATATCGAAGAGAGAAAGGAGTGTCTCGAAATGTGAGAAAGTCATAAATAAAAAAACAGAGGGAGTATATAACAATTACTGTGATTTGAATTTAATTTATATAAAAAAAATTGATAAAAATTCTACAATGTACTCCCTCTGGCTTATAATTTTCTTCCCGTTTCTCTAATATATGTGAGGAGTATTATAATAAAATGGAAAGAAAACAGCAAGCCGGAGGGAGTAAATCATTACCGTTATTGCGAAAAATGCTTTAAATTGAGTATACTTTTCATTATATTTATTGAAATATTTTGATTTGTATAGATGATTAAAGTTAGTGTCTCACCATAGATTCATTATATTTATTAAAAACAAAACTTAGAGATAACTACTAAGAGATAAGTTTTTATGATGTGATAATGAAAAAACTATATTGGACAAATTAAATACATTTGAGATTTAAGAGATTTTAAATAATGTGATAACGAGTGGAGATTTGTACTTGAATTGTGGCTTTTTGGACTTTTTCGAGTAGGTTAAGATGGGGTTTGCAGACGACTTGAACCTATCGTAGAAAAAAGTTAATATTTTGGCACTGATTACTAATTATTGATTATGTTGGTACTGATTATGAAAAAGGGTCCTTATATTGGTACTGTTTATTAATAAACCCTATTTTATATGCAATTGTTTAAAAAAAATACAAAAGGTACTGATTATGAAAAAGGGTCCTTATATTGGTACTGTTTATCAATAAACCCTATTTTATATGTAGTTGTTTTAAAAAAAAAAGGTGCAAATTTCTTATAAATATGATGCTTGACACATAGCATATGCAAGACTTACACAACCAAAACATTCGAATAAGTTGAGCTTTGACCTATATGTTTGATACATAAACATCACACGTTATACAATAAAAATTGAAAAATGCATCAATATATTCACATCGTTTTGAACATATATTAATTGATTTCGAACATAACTTATCGTGAAATGATCTAACTTAAGAACTTAATGTTGATTGTTGTATTATTCGAAGACATTTATTTTAATTAATATGATATTTGATAAGTCACAAAATTATTTATATAATGCTCCCTCCATCACGGTCAATTGTTGTCCTTTGGTTTTGGCACAAAGACCAAAGAAAGAGAAGGAGACAAATTACTAAATGACAAGGGGAACAAATTGAAGGTGAATGATCAAATTGTTTATCAAGTTCATTCTTAAAATAGAAAGGACAACAATTGACTGAGACACCCCAAAATAAAAAATGGCAACAAATGACTGGCAACAAATGACTGGGACAAAGGGAGTAACGTTTATCATGAATAGCTAACTATTACTCATTAGTTATAATTAAAACTGTATGTATTTTATTTTAAAATATTGAAGTTAAACCTAAGAAAATAAGAGTTGAGAAAGTTAATTTATTTTCATTTATAAGTAAAGATATTAAATGTCATATATGAATTATATTATTTTTCTTCAACTAAAATAATAAAATTTTCAAACAGGCCGCGTGAAGCGCGGGATACTACCTAGTTTATTTTATTATTCACTTATCGTCTTAATTGTGATTATTATTATCAATGCTATTAATTAATTATTTGAATTACATAAATTATTCATATAAATACTTAATCAAATTACGGGGTATTACATCAAACTTTAATATGAATAAATCTGATTCTGCTTACTCCTTGTGTTATTCTAAATGCAATTCTATTTACGATGATAATGAGGATGATCCTGACCTACCCAGACTCAATCGAATTACCTCTCTATATAATTAAAGAAATACTAGAAGAAGGGAAGGGGCAGCAGTTATAGAAAATACCGAACCTATCAACGTAGGAACGAAATTAGAACCCAAGAACTTAGGATAGGGATGACCCTAGACCCAACTGAGAGGGCCAACTTCATCGACATCCTACACGAGTTCAAAGACGTCTTCGCTTGGTCTTACAAGGACATGCCAGGGATCGACAGGGATATTGCATAACACCGCATTCCAATCAAGCCAGGTTTCAAGCCTGTAAAACAGAAGCTTCGTCGGATGAGGACAAAGTGGGCTCTTAAGATTAAAGAAAAAGTCGATAAGCAATTCAAAGCCGGATTCATCAAAGTTTCCGAGTATTCAGACTGGGTGGCTAACATATTCCCCGTACCCAAAAAGGATGGGCGAATCCGGGTTTGTGTTGATTTCAGAGACTTGAACAAAGCGAGTCCTAAAGACGACTTCCCTATACCGCACATCGATATATTGGTAGATAATACAGCAGATCACGCGTTGATATCCTTCATGGACGGGTATGCAGGGTATAACCAAATCAAAATGGCCGTGGAAGATTTTCACAAGATAGCCTTCGTCACTCAGTGGGGTACATATTGTTATACTGTTATGCCATTCGGGCTAATCAATGCTGGGGCTACGTACCAACGCACTGCGACTACTTTGCTACATGACATGATGCATAAAGAAGTGGAGGTGTACGTGGATGATATGATTGTCAAATCCAAGGATAGGAAAGGGCACATTGATAAACTTCGCAAGTTCTTCCTCAAATTACGCAAGTACAACATGAGGCACAATCCTCAGAAATGTGCATTCGGAGTAACATCAGGCAAGCAGGATATGTTGTCAGCCAGAGGGGGATAGAAATTGATCAATACAAGATCAAGGCCTTAATCGAGATGCCACAACCCCATACATAAAAGGAGGTCAGAGGATTCTTGGGCAAAGTGCAATACATAAGTCGATTAATATCGAAACTCACTATAATTTGCGAACCTATCTGCAAAAAGCTCAAGAAAATGGACTATACCATATGGGACGAAGACTGTCAAAAGGCATTTGACAGGATAAAGGAGATATTGGCCAAGCCACCCGTGCTAATGCCTCCCCAACGAGATCAACCTCTTGGTTTATATCTCACAGTCACCGAAACAGCCTTGGGGGCTATGCTCGCGCAGACTGTTGGAAAGGAAGAAAGAGCTATCTACTACCTTTGTAAGAAGTTCTTGGAGTACGAGAGTAAGTATACGCCTCTCCAGAAGACATGCCTCGCTCTTGTATGGGTAACAAAGAAGCTACGCCATTACATGCTTAGCTACTCTGTCAAGGTGTATTCTAAAATGGATCCCGTCAAATACCTCTTCTAGAAACCCATTCTCAATAGACGTTTGGCAAGATGGACATTAATGCTCTCAGAGTTCGATCTCAAATACGTACCTTTGAAAGTTATAAAGGGGCGCGCCGTGGCTAAATTCTTCGCAGATAATCCAATCAACGATACGCAAGTAATAGACACATGGTCGTTTCAAGATGAGGATATTTTACAAACCAGTATGGATTCTTGGGATCTTTAATTTGATGGGGCATCCAATTTGAGAGGATTTGGAATAGGAGTGTTGCTCATTTCTCTTGAAGGCGAGCATACACCACTTTCTGTCAAACTCGACTTCGAGGTGACAAACAATGCAGCAGAGTATGAGGCCTGTCTCATTTGTCTACAAGCGGCAGTGAGTTTGGGAATCAAAAATCTTCGAGTTCACGGGGACTCATCCTTAATCATCAACCAAATTACTGGATCCTGGAAAATCCGAAGTGAAAGTCTAGCACCCTATCAGGCTAGGATAGATCAGGTTGCCCAATTCTTCGATTAGGTTACATATCTACACCTACCTCGAGAAGAAAATCAATTTGCGGACGCTCTTGCAAAACTCGCATCCTTGATCAATATGCCAGATGACGTGGTTGAAATGCCTTTATGCATCGAACGGCAGTCAGAGCCAGCCTATGTGCACTTCCTTACAGATGAAGAAGAAAGCCCAGAAGAACCTTGGTTCCAAGCCATTCTCAATTTCAAGCTCAATGGTACATACCCACCAGTTATGGACAAGAGGGGACCACGCGCCACGCGCCATACGCCTACTTGCCTCTCAATACCTCTTCATGCAGGGAGAGTTGTACAAAAGACCACCTCTTGGTGTCGTCTTGCGTTGCCTTGATCATTCACAGGCACGTAAAGTGATGGAAGAAGTTCACGATGGAGAATGCGGTCCTCATATGAGCGGACCTATGATGGCAAAGAAAATTACGCGTCTAGGGTTTTACTTGACGACAATTGTGTCAGATTGCATCAAATACGTTAGGCATTGTCATAACTGCCAGATCTTCGGGAATGTGCAACATGTTCCTCCCTCAATGCTATATACTGAAAGGAATTCTTAATCCTCTAATTAAGCTTATTTAATTTTAGGTCTAAATTACTCATTGATTTAGATGATGATCTAGTGCATGCATAACATAATATAAAGAGAAAGTAAGAACAATTTTCCTTACATTGTAGAAATCGGTTTTAGGGTACAAGTGAGGACTCCTTCCTACACTTGTTCTTGAGCTTCAAGTTTATGGATGATCCTCCAAAAATCCCAAAGTAGAGATTCTCCTCTTGATTGCACCAAGACTATCCCTTAATTCTAATAATATATTAACTAGATGTAATTATTAGAAACCTTAAAATTTAATCTAATATTATTTCTTATTACTACTTTACTAATCTAAATAAATTTTTGATTTTTGAACAAATGTATATTCTGAAACTTATTTTAGAGAGGGGATAGAATGTGAGAGAAGTTGTCTAAAAACTAAAATGTAAGAATGAATTAGGATAAGAATAAGAACAATTCTTTTTCTTATTGTGGGCGTGGAAAAACCGGTGGGAGGGGTTGCCAAAGGAGCCAATACATGCCCTTCCTCATTTTTGAATTGTTCTTCTCAAAATGTATTAGGGTATAGTCTAGTCTATAATGGTACTCATTGTGTTTTTAACAATTAAAAGCAAATAACCATTTCACCCTAATAACCCATAAAAACCGGTGCCCCTTATATAAAATGGAATCCATTTTATTTTTGTCAATTGTTATTTTGTCATATAATGTGTAACATGTGACATGTAACATGTTATTAATCATATTAATGCATATTTAACAATTAAATATTATTACATATATTAATTTAATTATATATAACAATTGACTAGTAATTCATAATCACAAGTATATAAAATGGGTCATATTAATATAATCTACAACAATTGTAATTATAATTAACCGATCATTCTTAATTTAATTGTTTCATAGACAAAATTTTAGTAATATAACATTTTAGTTACTAAAACTAATCTTATTTAATCGAATTACAATAAGATACATACACACACACACACACACACACACACACACACACATATATATATATATATATATATATATATATATATATATATATATATATATATATATATATATTCTTACTCACATATATAAATTGTTCAATTTTAAGGAATTAATTAATCTGTATCAATATACAATTAATTAATTTATCTATTAAGGGAATCGTTCTTTAGGTGTGACCTTAAGGGATCAACTAATCACCACCGTCAAACGACAGTAATGTCAAACTCTAGTCAGCCAATCATTACCGATTAATGTTGATCAGTTGACGTATATAAAAATGAATCATACCTTTACGTATTCTTATTCTGAGTTTCAATAATGTGATCGCACTATTGTTGAGGACACATACTCCAACAATCTCCCACTTGTCCGAGACAAGTGTGCGTCACCAATTCTCTTATCCTATTACAATCTCCCACTCAATGCAAAGTGTCTTGCAGGTCGTTCTTGTAAGTGATCATATCCCAAGAGTGGTTTCGTCGATCTGGAGAGTAACTGTCTGACCGGAATTATCTACCGTAAATACCTTCCGAGCGTGGCCACGCATTTTCAGTTCACTACTCTTCGAGTGGCCTTGAGATTTTAAATAACCCTGACAAGGGGGTGGACAATTCCTATCGCACTATTCCCTTTGTCTAGCCACAACTCATCATGACCCAAAAGATGCCCATTTGACCTCATTTACGAAATTTGTAGAGCATAATTTAAAGTCACTCAGAAACTGTGCCAACTTGGGCGAACAATCTCTAGTCAAAGAATTGACTCAAAAGAATACTATAGTAGCTCTCGCCACGACTAGGCTATATGAATTACCAGAACTTTATAAGCGGTCATTGCCCGACAGAGTGTCCCTAACAGTCTGCCTATGTAATCGATTAGTCATCTCTTATGACCTTATGGCACTTGAACTTGCCATCAATCGACTCACACTCTAGTCACTTAGAGACGTCACCTCATGTAAGTAACAAGGGGTAATTACTATGTTAATCAAGTTCACTTTAATAGGGTTCAATATTGTCTTAACAACCTATTTGGATATAACAAAGTAATAGATGAGTTTAAGAAACTCAAACGATAAATGCGATTATCACATATGAATAGTCAATACCGTATTACTACTTCATATCTTATAATTTAAAGTGTACATTTTACACTTGTCAAAGTGCAATAAAAAATTGGTTAGTGGACATACCAAGTATCCATACAGTCTGGTGTAGCAGAATTTTAAAACTCGTCATCAAAAGCTACCAACCAAAACAATATTTATAACTTTACAAACTACTCTTAGTAAAGAGCCAAGTAAAGGTCGGATCCCAAGGGACGGGTATTGATGTAGGATTTTCAATTGTAAATGGTCGTGTCTTAGGGTGTCACAATTTGGGTTGAGATAGGAGATCGACTAAAATAATCAACAATATAAGAGTAAAGTAATGAAAACAAGCAAGATGATTAAAAAGAGATGTAAACAATTGATTAAAAGCACTAGGGTGTCATGGGTTCATAGGGGATTCATGGGAGTTGATCATACAATCATGTTCTCAATTATATAGCAAGCAATTATTGTTGTGATGGGATCGAGTTGGTGTATAAGATTACAATCCCTAAGAAGGTTTGGATCCCGGAGCCGAATTGATTAGATTGTACAACACCTACAAGTTGACTATATTGTGAATTATGAACCGCCATTTCTTCAATTTTGGCCCATGTTTGATTGTCATCAACTTCGGTAAACATACCATTGGATCCCATATTGAGGATATTGCGGGAATCTTCATATAGACCGTTCCAAAATTGTTGGACAAGGAACCACTCGCTAAGTCCATGGTGGGGACAAGAACGACAACTGTCCTTAAATCTCTCCCATGCTTCATACAATGATTCCTCATCCCTTTGTTTGAATCCGGTGATTTGGGCTCTCAACATATTAGTCTTCTCCGGAGGATATAATTTCTTATAGAAAGCAAGTGCCAACTTCTTCCATGAATCAATACCAAGAGTAGTCTTATCTAGACTTTTCAACCATTGCTTTGCGGTACCAATCAAAGAAAAAGAAAATATGACCCATCGGATTTGGTCTTGAGTAACTCTGGTTTGAGAAATCGCATCACAATAGTCACAAAAATTCTCCATATGTGAGTGAGGCTCTTCACTAGGCATCCCTCCAAATTGACTTCTCTCAACTAGTTGTATGAATGCGGATTTGGCAATGAAATTACCGGTTAAGTGTTGTGGTGTAGGAGTACCATGTGGTAGGTTCTCCTCGGTTGGTACGGAATGTGATGAAAATTTAGGCATTGTGGGTTGATTTTGTGGTGGGTTTTGTATTGGGTTGTCCTCTCCTTCTCTTGCAAAAGGGTTGGTAAGCTCAATGTTATTTGGTTGAATGTCCACAATCTCTCCAATACCTCTCAAAGTACCTCTAGCAAGTCTTCTATTGTTGGTTAAGGTTCTTTTAATTTCAAGATCAATGGGTAATGGATTACCTTGTGATCTCCTAGTCATGCAAAATATCAAACAACTCGAAAACAATTAGAACAACCTTGAGGAGATTGACTTCCCAAAGGTGAAGAAAGACACAACTAAAAACAATTAATGAAAATCAAATCAATTAAACACCGTCCCCGACAACGGCGCCATTTTTGGTGTAGCGGAATTTTAAAACTCGTCGTCAAAAGCTACCAACCAAAACAATATTTATAACTTTATAAACTACTCTTAGTAAAGAGGCAAGTAAAGGTCGGATCCCAAGGGACGGGTATAGATGTAGGATTTTCAATTGTAAATGGTCGTGTCTTAGGGTGTCACAATTTGGGTTGAGATAGGAGATCAACTAAACTAATCAACAATATAAGAGTAAAGTAATGAAAACAAGCAAGATGATTAAAAAGAGATGTAAAAAATTGATTAAAAGCACTAGGGTGTCATGGGTTCATAGGGGATTCATGGGAGTTGATCATACAAACATGTTCTCAATTATATAGCAAGCAATTATTGTTGTGATGGGATCGAGTTGGTGTATAGGCTTACAATCCCTAAGAAGGTTTGAGTCCCGGAGCCGAATCGATTAGAATGTACAACACCTACAAGTTGACTTAATCCTTCCTATTCAACTATATGCATGGTCTAATAAGGCTCGAGTTGGTGTATAAGCTTACAAGCCTCATTGAAAAAATAGGCGATGGGTAAAAAATGCAATGATTCCTAGGCTTGCATTTCATCAAACATAACATGTGCATAAGTTGAAATCACAACAAGCAAGCAATTTAATTATGAAAACATATTAGATAAGCATGAATCATTCCCCATATTGGTTTCCCCTAATTCCCCATTAACCCTAGTTAAGGAAACTACTCACTCATTATCAAGTTCAACATGCTAACAAGGTTGTCAATCATACTAGCAAGGCAAAATATGATGAATAAATGAAAGTGATTAATAATAATTAAATAATATTAAGAGAGAATTATACCTATGAAGATGATTCCAAATAATAAAGCTAAGAATAATAGAAGTACTTGATGACTGATGGAAGGTTGTCAATCGTCCAAATAAACCCAAATAATCTTCTAATTACCCAAAATAAATGAAGAACAATAGAGAAATTAAGGAAAGATTAATATTGAGAATTGTATTAAAATTTGATTTAGAGTTGATTACAAGATTACTACTAAATTAAAGGATGATTACAACTTGATTAAGAGAGCATAAAGGGATCATGCTAATCTAGGTAGTACAAAGGGGTATTTATACTAAAGATTAGGTACAAAGATTAGGGTTACTAAGGACTTAAATGACTATTAAGACCTTAAGAAAAGTTGAGGAAATGCTCCTCTCGAAGGAAATAAGCATATCCGTGTTCCTAGTCCTGCCATAATCCGTGCGTCTTGAGCTGTGGCACGGGCTCTCTGACCTTCGATCCGTGCGGATTGGTTGGGAGACGCTTGGCTCCCTGTGCCGAGATCCGCTCGTCTTGGCCTAAAGACGCCCGGATGGTGTTGAAAGGAGACGCCCAAATCGTTTATTTTCCGCTCGGATCCCTGGGCAGTCAACTACTCTTCTTTTCTTCCTCCACAATCCGCAAGGATCTTTTCGGGGATGCAAGGATCCTTTCATCATTGCCCAATTCACTTTATTATCTACTTAGGCCTCTAGTATTGGACTTCTCTTTGATGCTTGGTCATTAGATGCGATCAATTTAGCTCCATTTCGCCATGTAAATGCAAGGTTAGCAATCCTTCCCTACCAAGGAGACAAAACCTCAAAGAATATGCAAAACGGGGAACTAAAGATAGTAACTGATCCAAATAAGTGCTATAAAGCATAGGAACGAGGTTAATTCGGGGACTAAATATGCTCAAATATGAGTCACATCACAGTCCAACTTTATGAATTGCTTTTTCCTTCTATTCAATGTCATTTCTAATGTCGTGAACTTTTCTAAGTACATGTCTAGACTTCTTCTTGAACTTGGGCTCTTTAACTTGAAAGATGCTCCCACTGTCATCATATAACTTGTGATAAAATACATGGTGGAAGGATCTACCTATAGTCCCTTTATGAACCACCTTATCACAACGTACTCAGATTCCATTTGTAGAACTTGCAATGGTTGATACTAAAATATTTTTCTAGTCACTTACTCCTAAGTCAATAAAATCAGCTTAGGATTTCGATAAATCTTTATAGGTTTGGAAACTAGATTTTGTGTATCCCTTCAACACATAACTAAGTATGTTATCCAAACATAAGAATGGATCCTCAGTTCTTCTCAGGAATTATAATGGATGTTCCTGAAGGCTTTCAAATGACCTTCATATGAAATAACTTGTCATTGACTTATTATGCTCCAAGCATATGATTCATCAGATCATGTGCATATATTGGCATACATGATCGTTCTTAGAGGTGGCAAACAGGTCAATCACATCAGTTTCGGTTCGGGTTCTTTCGGATCGAGTTATTTCGGTTTATCTTTTGTTTCGATTTCAGTTCGGTTCAATTCGGGTTGGATTCAGTTTTGACTTTTAATCAGTTGTAGATATTTCGGATCGGTTTAGGTTCGAGTTGGGTTAATATCGGTGCAAATAAAGTTCGAGTCGGGTTAATATCAGACCAGATGAGATTCGAGTCAAGTTATAATCGGATCGGATGTCAAGGGATTAGGTCCTTATTCACAACATTGGATATAATACGAATAATATTTTTTTAAAAATGTAATAAATAATGTTTTTTTGTATAACTATGATATAATATTAATTCATTAACGTCAAATGGGTGACACTCATATACAAGAGGACACCCTAGATGTGACGCCTAGGTACATTCGGGTTATTTCGGGTTTTAATGTTTGGTTTATGTCATCAATGTACGGGTTGAATCGGTTCAGGTACATATCGGTTCGGATTAAAATAATTCAGGTTGAAACAGTTCAGGTTCATTCGATTTTGGGTCTATTTCGGATATTACAAATTCGGTTTGATTTCGAATCAATTCAGGTCGATTCAGGTTTTGGGGTGAAGTTCAGTTATACCTTTCGGGTGTACGGTCAGGTGTGGATTCAGGTATTTTCGATCGGATTTTCAGGTTCGGTATACTTTTGCCAGGTCTAATCGTTCTAATGGCGGAAACATTAGCAATCGATTTCATGTGATCAACAACTCATTGGGTTCAGTGAATGACTATGACTCTATCATAGTAATTCCACTTTCATCAAAATGAATAACCTCCTCAACCTATGTTCATATTAAACGGATAAAGAATCTTATCAACATAAGATACTTATCTGAGTGCCAATTTAAATTTCCCTATGTCATAATATATTTGGAATTTTAGAATGCATAATGTCTTCTTTCATCGAGAATTGAAAACCAAAACACTCCTTCATTGATGGTAGTGTTAGCATATCACCCTCAATGACATTAACATGAGAGACAATTTCTCCCACTGAACTTCATGTCAACACGTGGCAATTTGACTCCCACTTAAATCCATGTATACTCATGGCTTTTCGACAACTCAAGTGAAACCATTTTCTTATCACATAATTGAAATGATCATTGCAATTTTTAAGTGTTAATTAAAACCTTGTGCTTATGTCGTACACACACCCTTTTCTAAATACCTATTTAGAAATTGGTCTTAACTATAAGGTGTAGCAATGATGATATGGATCTTAGCATAGTTACATTTTAACTTAACTTTGTAGACAACTTAATGTCTATCTATGCAACTCTTATGCACAAATTTCACTTTGGTTCATAAGGCTCTTATGTAAAATTGAATTGAAATTACTTGATACAACCACTTTATAATCTTATTGAAGAACATTTTGTTTTGGTCTCGTCACTAGTCTGAAGATTGGCCTAAGAAAAGCTTTCTTTTGGTCTTCTCACTAGTCTTGAGTTTAACCTAAGAAAAGCTTTCTTTTGGTCTCCTCACTAGTCCATAACTAGTTGTATGTGTGTTTGTTGCTAATTTTCTCCCACTCTATCTTTTGAAAAATACATCTATTTTTCTCGAAAGATAGCTTTATAAGCAACAACAATTTCATACTTATACTTGTGAAGGAAGAAAATATTGCACATTATAACCTTAATTGATGACCCTCTTGTAAGGACATTATAATCTTGTTTCAAGATAGACTAGCCTTTATAAGATAAAGGATTGGATTCATATCCATATCTTATACAATTTTAGGGTCTTAAGCCCTCCCATAACTCGTATGGAGTCTTATAAGTGGTTACAAGTCTTAGTTATAAGAGGTGTTTTCAATTGGTTTATAAAATTCCCTATCTTGAGTTCAAATAACTCTATTTGACTTTACAATCGTTCTTTCTTATATCAAATAAGATGTGATATTTAGTCATAACAGCATAAGAGGGAATCAAATTCATGGCTTATGAACTTATTACAATGATCCAATCGTTGTAATTCTTTTATGATTAATTTAAGTCAAAACAATTTATGTTTTTGATGTAAAAGTGTATAACGACAAGTTTTTAGAACAAAAGAAATTTCATAAACCGAATGACTTGGGTTGAAAGCCAAGTCATTAAAATCCATACAACCATTGTTTGCAAAATGGAAATAAAACAAATTTCCATGTCCAACACAGAAATCAAAAGAAGTTCTAAAACAAGTCAAAATACAATAATACTAAGAAGACAATACAAAATAAAAGCCAAGCTTCCATAGGTCTTCTACTATGGGTGGCTACCCTAGCATCCCTTGTTGAAGATCTTCCTCAAGTTTGGTTGTCCTTGCCATTGTCTTTACTTACATGCCCTATATTACATTAAAGGGGGTGAGAATCACAACTTGTATCTAAATACCAAAGTTGGGATTTATATCAATAACACAATAGATTAGAGAATTCGTTACCTACTGGAGTCACACGTCCAGCTTTGACATCTCCTAGATACTTCGGGCAATTACGCTTCCAATGGCCCGTACCACAACAATAGTGGCACTTATCCTCGGAAGAAGCACCCTTTTTGGGTTTGGATAAGCTATTCCCAATAGCTTTCCCTTTGCCCTTGTTGAGAGTGGGCTTCTTACCCTTGCTAGCGCTCTTCCTGAATTTCCCTTTGCTCTTATTATTAATATTGAGCACATCCTTGGTCGTACTCACATTTAGACCCATGTCTCTCTCGGCTTGTACCAGCAAGTTGTGCAATTCATGGAGAGAGGTCTTCATGTTTTGCATATTGTAGTTTACCCTAAACTGAACATATGCTTTAATGCGGTTCAAGGAATGGAGCACTCGGTCAATAATGAGTTGCTCGGAAATTTCAACCCCTTGCAATTTGAGCGTCTCAACATGCTCAATCAACTTGAGCACATGAGGGCTAACCTTTTGACCCTCTTTGATGTTGAGCTCAAAGAATGCGGAGGCCACCTCATATTGGATGATCCTAGGAGCTTGTGAAAACATGGTCACAAGCTTGGTGTAGATCTCGTAGGCGGTGCCTATCTTTATAGCACTCCTTTGGAGATCGGCTTCCATAGAGAAGATCAAAACGTTCTTGATTGCGGCTGATTCTTTTAGGTAAGCCTCATAGGCCTCCCTAACCGCGGTGGATGACCTAGTAGTAGGTGTAGCGGGAGCGGCTTCGGTAAGGTAACGAAGCTTGTCGTCACCTTCTGCGGCCAAGCGGAGTTGTGTGTCCCAATCGGAAAAGTTAGTACCATTGTTTTCAAGTTTACATCGATCCATAAAGGATCAGAGCCAAGAAGCATTAGTGAGTGGTGGAGCGGTTCCACTAGTTGAAGCGGATGAAATCGTAGTTGTCATTGGAAATTAATCAAATTTGACTACAAAAAGGAAATGAAGGAAACAATTAACATTTATCATTTTACTTGTAAACATTTTTAACAAGGTTTAAAAATATGCATTTATATAATGACCTCGCACCTAAATTATATAAATGATTCCGAGATCCATCTTTACACAAACATGGGCACGCGAAACCAATATATCCCACACTTGCATAAATTTGGTGAATTAACTCTTTAATTGATTCTACTATAGAACTCTCGGTCGATGTATTTCATAAATTCCATCTCTAGCCCCGGAACATAAGACTAGTCTTTATATCCCGTTGAGTCCTACCAAATTTCGTGTGTAATAACATTTTATTACCCCACTTACCTAATGAAAAATGAAAGTACCCCGGGAAACCGAATCTACTCCAAATGTCAAAGGGATTCATGAGTCCTACTATTTGGTAAGGCTAATCTCAATTTTAAATATGTGAGAGGTCTTGTCGATTTATTATCTATCATTTTTAAGTGAACTAAGTCGATGAATACTCGATAATTATAATTGACAATAGTCGATAAGACGATAAAATATGCATGTGATGATATGGCGATTTGGCAATGCATGCAAACATATAAAGCAAGCAAATAAAGAAAAATAAATTTCCTAGTATGGCCTTTCCTAAAATAGAAAATCTTATATTCTATTACAAATTCGGAAACCAACTCCATTGGTACCTTGAATCTTCACATGACACGCCTCCCAAGGATAAACACCGTCTCGATCGGAACGCCTTTCCGAATGGCACCGTCTTTTGGGAACTCCGGAATTACAAATAATTAAATAATAAAATGTACATTGCAATTCCTATATTATACATTTGTAAAATAAAATCTAATAAAAAAAAAAGTGATGCGAGATCACATTAAATTACAACCGAATCAATATTCCCTTACATTACGGGTAATATCGATTAAAACTAAGGCCATACTAAGATAAAATTACATAATTCAAAATTATATAAATGAAATATAACATTCATCAAAGAAAAATGCAGCATTATAATATGTAATTAACATGCCAAATTATATGCCAAATCGCCCTATTTAAACTTATATCGTAAATATAATCCGGTTTTATGGATATTTGCGATCTTTAACTTATTAAAATCGTTAAATAATACTAAAATCAAATTTTTGTCCAAGTTAATTATCCTAACCTTTTAGGACTAAAAAAATTAGTCATCACTCAATTTGTGACAATAATTCAACTTGATTTAACATTTATGCTCATATTGGACCTTAAAATCATAACTTTTATGAAATAAATCCAAATTAAATTACAATAATTGAGATCCTTCTTGAAACCCTAGGTTTTGGGGGTTTTCAATTTAGAGAGGGGAAAAGGTGCTTTTGATGTGTTTTGAGTCATATGGGAGGGGATTTTATGTTTTATAGAGGAAAGAAGGATGAGGTGTCATGAAATTTGTGGTGGGAAGGAAATTGCATTTGTCGAAAATAGGAGAGCAACACGCTAGAGAGACGCGCGGGCCGTGTCTAGGACGAGCGGATTAGTGCTTCAGGAGACGGGCGGATCGAGCTCAGGACGCTCGGATCCACAGTCAGTGCACTCTGGAATTTTCAACTCGTGCTGAGAGGCGCGAATTTTGCTCAGGACGAGCGGATTACTGCTGGGGACGCTCGTCTTCTCTTGAAGACGTGCAGATTTACAAACAGTATGAAATCATCATTTTGAAGCATATCAGGGCGCTCGGATTTTTCTCAAGACGAGCATATTCTGGACTGCGACGGGCGTCTTCGGTATAATCTGCTCAGATTTTGCGACAGTCCCAATTTTTCAATTTCAGCACTCCCAAGACCCGCGTCCCGATGCCAGGACGCTCGGATTGTTGTCAGCACGAGCGGGTTCCCTCTTGGGACGCTCGGATCACCTGCAATTCCCACGGGCTCAGGTCTGCCCGTGGGGGTCTCCTCCTTTTTGCTTTTCTTCCTCCTTATTTGATAAGAGTGCTTCCCCACACTTGAATTGCTTAAATCATTCATTCATCAAAAGAGTTAGTAACACTCCCTCACCTACTCTCATGTCAAAAATCATGCTTTTATGTAAATGCAATAAAGTTAAAAATACAAGTGAAAAGAGTTAGTATATTTACAAATGGTGGTTTGGAGAGGACTCCACCAAACTCTCTTTGGTGGTCTTTTCATGGTGGGAGAGGCCCGAGGCGGATGACCTCGACTTCTCCGATGAATGCTCCTTCATAATATGGCTTCAACCTTTCGCCATTGACTTTGAATTTGTTTCCATCTTCCGATTTTATCTCAAAATCTCCGTACTTTCCTACCTCGGTAGTTACATAGGGGCCCATCCATCTTGAATTTAACTTCCCGGGAAAGAGTCGATATCGGGAGTTAAATAGAAGGACTTTGTCTCCCTTGTGCAAGACCTTTTGCTTGATTCTCTTGTCATGAAGCAACTTTGTCCTTTTCTTGTAGATCTTGGCATTTTCATAGGATTGTAGTCGGAATTCCTCCAACTCTTGGATTTGCATTATCAACTTTTGACCACTTAACTTGAGGTCAAGGTTGAGAGCCTTGATTGCCCAAAAGGCTTTGTACTCCAACTCAATTGGCAAATGACATGCCTTTTCATAGACTAGCTTGTAAGGGGAGGCTCCTATGGGAGTCTTATAGGCCGTCCTATAAGCCCAAAGAGTGTCATCAAGCTTTATGCTCCAATCCTTAGGAGTCTTGTTAACAACCTTTTTAAGGATTTGTTTGATCTCTCTATTTGAAACTTCAACTTGGCCGCTTGTTTGAGGATGGTATCCCAAGCCGGTTCTATGTTGAACACCATATTTTGCTAAAAGAGAGGTGAACTTCTTCTCATGGAAATGTGTCCCTCCATCACTTATGATTGATCTAGGGACTCCGAACCTTGGGAAGATTACTTTCTTGAGATGTTTGGTAATCGTTTTGGCATCATCGGTTGGGGTAGCAATTGGTTCTACCCACTTTGACACATAATCAACGGCTACAAGAATGTACTTATTTCCTTGAGATGACACAAATGGTCCTTGGTAGTCAATTCCCCAAACATCGAATATTTCTAATTCCAATATTCCTCGTTGTGGCATTTCATTTCTCCAAGAAATATTTCCGGTTCTTTGGCAAGGATCACAATGGAGAATAAATTCTCTAGCATCTTCAAACATGGTAGGCCAAAAGAAACCCGATTGAAGGACCTTAGCAATAGTTCTTCGTGCTCCATGGTGTCCTCCATAAGGTGATGAATGGCACCCCTCTAGAACGCCTTGAACTTCCCATTGGGGTATGCATCTTCGGTAAAGTCTATCACTACATTCCCTGTAAAGATTGGGATCGTCCCAAAAGTATCTCTTTACTTCAAACAAGAATCTCTTTCTTTGATTGTAGTTCAAGTTTGGAAGAAGAACTCCTCCAACAGTGTAGTTAGCATAGTCGGCAAACCATGGTGTGGTGTGCTTCTCAAGTTGTGAATGGATGGCCATCAAAATATCATCGGGGAAAGAGTCATTGATTGGTGTCTCTCCCTCATCATCATGAAATCGAATTCTTGACAAGTGATCCGTTACCACATTCTCGGCTCCCTTCTTATCTCTTATCTCCAAATCGAATTCTTGGAGTAGCAAAATCCATCTCAACAATCTTGGTTTCGCCTCTTTCTTTATCAAGAGATGTCGAAGAGCACGGTGATCCGAGAAGACAATCACTTTCGATCCAAGCAAATAGGAATGAAATTTGTCTAAAGCATAGACAATGGCAAGGAGTTCCTTCTCGGTGGTGTCATAGTTCACTTGGGCGGCATCAAGAGTCTTGCTTATATAATAGATGGCATGTAAAGCCTTTCCTACCCGTTGGACAAGAATCGCTCCAACGGCGTAGTTACTCGCATCGCACATGATCTCAAATGGTAGTTTCCAATTCGGTGGTTGGATGATTGGCGCCGAGATCAATACTTCCTTAATTCTATCAAAGGCTTCAACACACTCATTAGTGAATTGGAATTGGGCATATTTAAGCAAAAGTTGAGTGAGGGGTTTTGTGATTTTTGAGAAATCTTTTATGAAACGGCGATAGAAACCCGCATGACCGAGAAAGCTTCTCATCCCTCTCACATTCACGGGGGGTGGGAGTTTCTCTATCACCTCAACCTTGGCTTTGTCAACTTCGATGCCCTTTTCCGAGATTAAATGACCCAAAACAATACCTTCATTGACCATAAAGTGACACTTTTCCCAATTCAAAACAAGGCTAACATCTTCACATTTTTGCAATACAAGAGAAAGGTTATGCAAGCAAGAGTCAAAGTCTTTTCCATAAACGCTAAAATATTCCATAAAAATTCAATTTTGGTTTCTAGATAATCGGAGAAGACACTCATCATGCATCTTTGGAAAGTATTGAGGGCATTACATAAGCCGAAAGGCATTCTCCTATATACAAAAGTACCTTAAGGACATGTGAAAGTGGTCTTGTGTTGGTCATCCGGGTGTATCGGGATTTGGAAGAATCCCGAATACCCGTCAAGGTAGCAAAAGAATTTGTTAGAGGCTAACCTCTCAAGCATTTGGTCAATTAATGGTAGGGGAAATGATCCTTTCTTGTTGCGGAATTCAATTTACGATAGTCAATACACATGCGCCAACCGGTGATCTTCCTTGTGGGTATTAGCTCGTTCTTATCATTTGTTACCACCGTGGTACCTCCTTTCTTAGGCACCACTTGAACGGGGCTAACCCACAAAGAATCCGACATAGGATAAATGATTCCCGCATCAAGTAATTTCACAACCTCCGCTTTTACAACTTCTTGCATGTGCCGCAGCCTCGAGACCAACGCGCGTGTGGCTCATGTCCACATCATGTCACTACTTTGTGTCTTGACATGGTACAAGGTATTCGAACGGTTCCAATTTTCCATAAAAATTGGTGGCGACTCTACAAATGCAGGCTTATTCAACCTTTCACCGGTTTCAATGCCTCACCAATCGGTAACGGCCCATGACGTGTTTTGGCAAACCCAAGGTTCCGTGGGAGAAGTGCCGCCGCCTCGAGACCAACGCGCGGGTGCGTGCGGCGCGGGTGGCCCATGTCCACAGTTTGGCGACTCCGCTGGGGATGATTCACTTACGTTTACCCAGGGTGAAACTTGAACAAAGTTAGGGAATACTTTATATGAGACAGTTGTCGGTTTTCATTACTCGACCTTCTTAGGTCGTTTCATTCGGCCTTCCTAGGCTTAACCCAACCCATTCGACTAATCGTCCCGTCTGGACGGTCTAAATTCTTATCTGGGCCTAAAGATAGGATACCGATTGACGTCAACCATACCGTGGTATATACTCATGTGTGTATCAAGAGCTTTCACTACTTGAGGGAATGGACTAGGAACCGACCTTACTCATGTTTAGCACGGACCTCTCCACAGACCAGGGTTTAATTGCTTAGTATGTCAACCCACCTTTTAAGCCAAAACCCTTTAAATCCACTCAGCATATCGTTATAATGCCCATATGTATGTTTGTATCATATAAGTGATCACCATTTGTACACAAAATCATGACGAAATTTTGTAAAATAAAATCATTTTCAGAAAGTAAATATTTTCGAAAATGGCCTAAAATAGCGCAAAATAAGCCGAAACTCTGTCCAAATGTCGAATCAAAATTCGGGCCTCAAACCCATTTCAAACCTCACTTCGAGTCAGCAGTCCTACAACTACACTACTGTTGTCTAGGATAAACATTTCAAAATTTGTCATTTTCAAATTCCACTTGACACAGTGGCACACACCCACTTCACGAGTCGAGTCTTTTTTTGAGTAAGTGTGCGAAAATGGTCGATCGTGTTTTGATTCGTCGTCGATATCTTATCCTCAGTTCCAAAATGGTGGGAACTAGTCATGGAAGCGTTAATGGTCAACCCCAACCGTCCGTAAATGGCAATGATTAAATCCTAGCTGCACTCATTCGTCTCCAGAAAAGCCAAGACCAAGCTTATGCTCGCCTTAACACCATTAAAGGCCGTATTGTCGCTGTAGAAGCTAGACTTCCTCCTGCAGAGGATGCCATTCCCGACATGGTCGTACACGATAATATTCCACCCTTTGTTGGACAACCAGAAGTCAATCTTCCACCAGGTCCTATTGAAGCTGAGAAGCGACTTCAATATTTGGAGGAGTAGCTAATGTACCTCAAGGGAGATGACATATACAGGGAAAACAGCCGCAAATATGAGGCAGTAAATGCTCAACTACCAACTAACTTCAACATGAGTGACATCCCAAAGTTTAAGGGGTATGAAAACCCATTGAACCATATTCGTGCCTTCAAAGATTATATGTCTATCAAAGACATCAAGCCAGAGATGTTCCTAAGGATATTTCCTTCATGTCTCGATACTATTCCTAAGCAATGGTTCTACTCCTTGGATCACAAGAAAATTGCTACTTGGGATGATGCTGCAATTGAGTTCACTAAACAGTATGCAGATAATGCTGAAATTCAAGTCAATATGCGCACTCTAGAGGTTCTTGCCCAAAATGAGAAAGAAGAATTCACCGACTTCCTAAGTAGGTGGAGAAAGACTAGCACGCAACTCGTCGAACGCCCAGATGAGGCCACTCTTGTTGAAAAGTTCATGGACAACTTAACGCCAATCCATGCGAACCATCTAAGGTACCAAAACATAAAGTGTTTCAAAGACTTAACAGTGCTAGGAACAAGAATTGAAGACGACATCCGTAAAGGACTCTTGTCCAAAATGGTAGGTCGCAGATATCAAGGCACAACGAGTCGTTCTTACGACTCCACTAGCAAGATCGACGAGGTCAACCTTGTGGAATCATCTACTAAGAAGAATAACCCACAGAGGAAGTTCGCCAATATTGGTGACTCGTACTCCAATGCTCTAAAAAGATTAATGAAACAAGGTAAACTCTAACTAATACGTGGATTTTATATAGTCTTTTTAAGCCTCTTTATGCACGTATTTCTATTCTATTCTCATAGTTTTATGCTACGAAATGCCCCGAATATGCTACTTTGGTTTGTTTTGTCTTATTTGCAGGAATGGACGTGAAAGTAGTGGAATCAAGCCTTTTAATTGTCCGTTTTGCATGCATTTGGAGGATGAGTAGATTTGGAGCGGAAATGCTGCTGTCACGGGATGCGTGAAGTCAATTCGGAAGCTAAATAAACAAGTCAAGGCTGAAACAAACGAAGCAAGTAGCTGGCTGAGCCAAATATCATTCGATCGAAAGCTTTCATGGTCGATCGAGCACTTTTGGAGAGAAGAAGTCTTCGATCGAATGGAATTTGTGTTCGATCGAAATGAGCATTTAAGGAGTTCCTCGATCGAGTACTTCTGTTACTCGATCGAGTGGTTTATGCCTATTTTTGTTCGATCAAGCAGTTTCAAATGGCTCGATCGAGTGGTTCTCTATTGGACTTGGGCCTTTTTAGCTTTAATTTGTTTTTAGGTCAAATAAAATCGTCCTCCCTATAAATAGGAAGACGACAGAACATATAGGGGACACACTTCATACGTTACCCTTTTTCTTTTCCTGTTACTGCCTTTCTTCCGGATCTTTTAATCTGTAATTCCTCTTTCTCTTTCTTTTATTTCTCTCTTTATTTAATGTTTGCTACTTTCTTATCTTTTGCTCTTGCTTTACTTTTACCTATGACTAGCTAATCACCCTGCTAGGATTTAGGGGAGTTAATGGATTATTGTTAATCACTAATTAGGTTACAGATCTTTCGTTGTCGTTATATCTATGTTGTTAATCATTGCTTTAATTGTATCTAGCTATTTGAATCGATCCATTTAGCCTTTTTAATCTTGGTAAGCCTTGACCTAGACCGGAAGGGCGGAAGGGCGGAAGCTAAGCTAATAGTATTTTAGGGCGAATTGAGACCGGAAGGAGATATTCATTGCCCCTTAGACCGACATATCGACTGATCTGTGACCTTAGCTGTAATTAACTGACATTCATTGATAACCCGACAATCCTAGTTTTCTTCCTTTATTTCTAATTCCTCTTAGCCTTATTTCTCTTACCTTTAATCTTGTTTAGTTTAGTCAAACAACTCAAAACCCCCAATTGTGACCTTAGACAGACCGAGTTGACAAGTAGATAGTGACCGCCTCCCTGTGGAGATCGACCCTACTTACCGCTGACTTCTGTTAGTAGTACCTAGGTATTTATTTTTGGTACCTGACGACGGTATCAAATTTTCGCGCCGTTGCCGGGGAGGCAACTATTTATTTGCTTGTTATCTTTGTCTGTCTTTAGGCTCAAGGAATTTAGTCCTTAAGGCCGTTCTCATCTTTTTCTTTAGTGTTGTTTTGATAGGTCCTACAGGTCCTACCTAGACAGTTCTAGGTAAAAAATCGTCAAAGGGAAGGCTTGTGTACCTTTGACCTTCCACCTATGTTCCATTCTATGGCGCAACATGTGGTTTACTGCGGGAGATGTGGTGCTGCTGGGCACAATGCAACTATTTGCTTAGCGGGAAATGACGAGGTCTATGCATTCAAGCAACGTGGACGAGCTAGCCATTCCGTTGTAGTTGTGCCGCCACACCTACCTTATCAACGAGGCTATCAAAAGCCTCCGTTTGTCTGGCCACCGTAACAACAAGCTCCTCCTCCTGATAAGCAGAAAGAAGAAATCGTTGAACTGAAATCTTTGGTGAAGGCACTTACATTCCAGTTGCAAGAGCATGATAGACTTAATTACGCTCAAATTAATGAGCTCGAGTCTGAAATAGCTCAGTAAGCTGCTGAGACGAACTTTAGGCACGCTGAGAGTGGTCTTTCCCACGAAGGACCCGAGTTGCCTATTGGTATTGATGATCCATATGACTCGGAGTACGAAAGTCAATCTGAAAATGAAGCTTCATGCGAAGATTTTAGCGTTGTACAAGAACTTATACTCGATCGAAATGATTATAGTGGTCGATCGAGGGAAATATCTGAGGAAATGTTCGATCGAACAGATTATACCACTCGATCGAACAACTGTTTTGAGAAAGTTCTCGATCGAGCTGATTCATGTACTCGATCGAGTAAAATTCAGGAGGAAAGCTCTCGATCGAGTACTTTTTTTGCTCGATCGACTAGTTTGGCCATGGAAAGCAATGCAACGTCATCTTGGTTCGTTTTGGTTGACAATTTTGACGACGACAATGGTTACGGTGAATCTCCCCTTTTCAAAGCCGAGTTGGATGCTTTAGAGGCTGCGATTTACGGGATAGACCCACGAAGGAGGGGAATGAGAAGACAGCTGAGTCAGTAATTGCTCCTAGCACGGAAGAGGTAATACATTCTTTTATCAACGATTCCGACAGTGAGAGAAACCAAATTGAGGTAGTTAACGATAATTTCATTATTGTTGGTATTACTAATACGCTATCTCATATGACTCCTATTTTTTCTTCCGATGCTCGACCCCCTCCCGTATGGACGAATAAGTTACTAAATTTTCACCATTTTTGTCGTCAAAAATTTGTTAAACTGAAACGGTGCCTTAGATTATTCTTAATTGCTCCTGAGCTCCTATATTTTGTGGACAAATTTAGGAGCTGTCATAGGAAATTCGTTAGGCTTAAACGGTTTTACATTTTAATCTCCTATATTATTGTCATATTATGGTGCTACTTATGCTCTTGTGTAGCACATGCGCAGATTTATGATCTAATGCTAAGGGCTCTGAATTGCTTTGATTCTGACTAACTGGAGCGATTGGTCGAAGAAAAGATGGTCGAGCTGGGACCTGTCTGAAACTAGCGCTACCCGGGAGGCAACCCGGAGTTTTAATTTTTAGTTATTTTTCAAAAATTTTAGCTGGGTGTAATAATTGGTTTTTGAACCATAGGTTGGGTCAGTTAAGCTTGTTTTGTTAGTTTCGCGGGCTGTTTTATTGCGTCTTTGCAGGAATCTATTATGAATGGCTCGATCGAGTACTTTATATACTCGATCGAACCCTTTTGCTGCTGATTTCACTCGATCGAACACAACTTCTTTTCGATCGAGTGCCTGTCAAAGAGGATCTTTCGATCGAGAACCCTACTTCCTCGATCGAAATGCTTACGTGCCCAGTTCACTCGATCGACCTTTGTTCCATTTCGATCGAGTGCTTTTGCTTGGATTCGCTTCCTGTGACGCTGCTACGAAGCTGTTGGCGACCTCCCATGTTGCTGGCTGGTTTGGGGAGGTCCCTACTTCGCGTACTCTTGTGAGTTTTCCGCATCTCCACTTTCTTCTTTTTAGTTTGCATTTCCTTTCCCTGTTTTAGGTACAATGAGGGCATTGCACGGTTTGGTTTAGGGAGGTTATGCATCCATATCTGTGTCTGCATGTTGTTTTTATTGCATTTCTGTTATCACGTTTAATTTTCATAAAAATTGAATAATTCGAAAAAGTTCAAAAATTTCACGTTTCTTTTAGCATATAGGTTGAGTCGGAACGGTAGATTTCAATGATGAAATTGTACTATAATTTGTCCTTTTGCTTAAGCCTTGCGTAAATTAATATCTTTTAGCTTTGTCTTATGCATATCTACGAGTTAATATTTAAATTTAGCTGAACGAATAGACTTGACCTGAAATTTTGGCACACTACTTATAATTTCTAAGATTTAGAGTCGTCTAAAGTGGTGTCATTTATGACCGGTTTCATGTAGGATTGTGAGTAGTTACTCCTTGCATAACATGTTCATTAATTTGCACGTTTATGAAATTCAATTGCTTTTTGCCTGCATACATTCGGGTTAGTGGCTGGTGTCATATGCAGGGAGGTGCTTACATTTCCCTTTTCTTTCATTTTCACCCATTTAACTCCACATTAGCCAAATTTGCCTTTTGACCCTTAACTACATCCAAATTTAGCCTGCCTTGTCAAGCTAGTTTAGTGTATGTTTTTGCGGTATATTGTCTATTGTATCAAGGTTGGTTTGTATTGTATTAATTGGAGTTGGTGAAAAGGAAGAAGGAGGATGATGAGACAAAAAAAAGAAAAAATGAAAGAAAAAGAAACAGCAAAAGAAACCGAAAAAAAAAGAAAAAAAAAATTGAAAAAAAGAAGAGAAGTATGTTCGATTGTTGACGGTTTCTGCTCCTATGCTTTATTTATATCTATTGAGGAGTATGATCAGTTCGGTTTGGTGAGTTTTTGTGCCAAATGAAGGGCACATGTGCTTAACTCTATAATTGAGTGAGAATCGGATGTTGTTATATGGTATTCTTTAGGTACTAGATTGGCCGCCTATACCCTCACATTCCCATAAATGTTTTGCCTTTTCTTACCCATTACCTCACTAAACCATATTTTTGTAAGCCCTCAGCTGTGACAGACCTTGTTTGGTTGGAATGTGTGTACGGTAGCTAGAATTGTCTATCATATTAGTTGCATGCATGTTTATGTGGGTCGCAGTTTAGGTGAGTAACTATTTTTCTCTTCTTCTCTTACACATATACTTTCACCCTTTGCTTCATGAGAGAAGAGTGACCCGTGAGAGTCCATTATTAAAGGTCTTGCAAGGTCGATGGTTCAGCTTTTTTGTAAACATCTTACAACTCGTTTGCACTTGACTGTTTTACTATAAGTGTTAGTTTGTTGCATTAAATTGGTTTAAGTGGGCATTTGTAGCTAGCTCTGAGCTTTCTTTTCCGTTCCATTAGTTTGCATTTAGTTTACTCGAGGACGAGTAAAGGTTTAGTTTGGGGAGATTTGATACGTGCATTTTATATAGTCTTTGTAGGCCTCTTTATGCACGTATTTCTATGCTATTCTCATAGTTTTATGCTACGAAATGCCCCGAATATGCTACTTTGGTTTGTTTTGTCTTATTTGCAGGAATGGACCTGAAAGTAGTGGAATCAAGCCTTTTAATTGTCCGTTTTACATGCATTTGGAGGAAGAGTAGATTTGGAGCGGAAATGCTGCTGCCACGGGATGCGTGAAGTCAATTCGGAAGCTAAATAAACAAGTCGAGGCTAAAACAAAAGAAGAAAGTAGCTGGCTGAGCCAAATATCACTCGATCGAAAGCTTTCATGGTCGATCGAGCACTTTTGGAGAGAAGAAGTCTTCGATCTAATGGAATTTGTGACGAAATGAGCCATTTAAGGAGTTCCTCGATCGATTACTTCTGTTACTCAAATCGAGTGGTTTATGCCTGTTTTTGTTCGATCGAGCAGTTTCAAATGGCTCGATCGCGTGGTTCTCTATTGGGCTCGGGCCTTTTTACCTTTAATTTGTTTTTAGGTCAAATAAAATCGTCCTCCCTATAAATAGGAAGACGACAGAACATATAGGGGACACACTTCATATGTTACCCTGTTTCTTTTCCTGTTACTGCCTTTCTTCCGAATTTTTTAATCTGTAATTCCTCTTTCTCTTTCTTTTATTTCTCTCTTTATTTAATGTTTGCTACTTTCTTATCTTTTGCTCTTGCTTTAGTTTAACCTATGTCTAGCTAATTACCCTACTATGATTTAGGGGAGTCAATGGATTGTTGTTAATCGCTAATTAGGTTACAGATCTTTCGCTGTCGTTATGTCTGTGTTGTTAATCATTGCTTTAATTGTATCTAGCTATTTGAATCGATGCATTTAGCCTTTTTAACCTTGGTAAGCCTTGACCTAGACCGGAAGGTTGGAAGGGGTGAGACCTGTAGTGAACAATATGATGCTTTAGTGAGAGCGGAAGCTAAGCGAATAGTATTTTAGGGCGAATTGAGACCGGAAGGAGATATTCGTTGCCCCTTAGACCGACACATCGACTGATCTGTGACCTTAGCTGTAATTAACTGACATTCATTGATAACCCGACAATCCTAGTTTTCTTCCTCTATTGCTAATTCCTCTTAGCCTTATTTCTCTTAACTTTAATCTTGTTTAGTTTAGTCAAACAACTCAAAACCCTCAATTGTGACCTTAGACAAACCGAGTTGACAAGTAGATAGTGACCGCCTCCCTGTGGAGATCGACCCTACTTACCGCTGACTACTGTTAGTAGTACCTAGGTATTTATTTTTGGTACCTAACGAAGGTATCACTAACCCATAAGACCTACACCTAACCCAGAGAAGAAGTCTAAGTTCTGGGATGAGAATGCCTACTGTGAGTACCATAGAGGCAAAGGGCATGATACAGAGATTTGCTTCAAATTAAAACATGTCATTCAGGATATGATTGAAGATGGGCACCTGCCTATACCTCTTGCAAGTAAGCCTAACAATACTCAGAATCCTTTCAGAGTTCTGATGATCACAGATGAGGAATACACCCTTGATTGTTCACACTTCATTTCTCCAATTGAAGGTGAGGTCAATGCACTGGAAAATGAGGAGAGTTATTCGACCATCTCCCCTACTATCGCTTATTTTGACGCATGGGCAAAGAGTGTAAGTAGATAAGCTTCAGAGCTATAAGCTATAGTGGCATCCCTACGCAATCCAAGCACTATACCTAGGGAAAACAGGCCAGTGGTTCCAATCTTATCTCAAGAATCCACAATGCAACAAGTGATCGCAGTGACCGACAATCTAGTCGAGCAAATAATCAGCTTAGAAGCTGAAATCATAAGCTTGAGGGAGCTCAATGTCGTCAGTGGAACATGGCAGATAACGATGAAGATCTTTACCTCCAAGAACACCCTCTAGTCAAGGCTAGTGAAGATCAAGATGTAGACCACCTTACTCGCTCAGGGCGTCCATATCAAAATGTCGCCCAAGGACAAATGAGTGGTCCGGTTACTACTAACACCAATGTCATCACACCAAACGATGGCAAAGATATTTCTCCTGGCCATTTTTTAACGCAACTTCAAAAGACAAAGGTTGATCTTTCAGTCTGGCAACTAGTTGCAAGTTCCTTTCCTCATCGCCAGGCTTTACTACAAGCATTGGCTAATTGAACGTAGCACATGACTCTACACCTGACGACGTCGTCAACCTAGTCTTCCGAGACTCAGTCAAGCTAAGTAACCCAGTTACTTTCTCAGATGAGGACTTGCCTCCCTTTCGAGTCACTCATAACCTTGCTCTATAGGTCACAGTTACATGCTTGAAGAAGAACGTACCAATGACTTTGGTGGATGATGGCTCCGCAGTCAATGTCATACCACTAAAATAGCATACAAATTAGGCATGAAAGAATCAGACTGGGCTCATACTAACCAAGGCATTCGGGCGTACGATGCAACGCGACGTAAAGTAGTGGGGCTAGTCAACCTTACTGTGGCCAATGGGCTAATCGAGCGAAAGGTTAATTTCAGATAGTGGACATCGAGGCATCTTTTAATATACTTCTGGGTAGGCCCTGGAATCACGCTTCCAAAGCAGTAACATCCACCTTACACCGAAAGATCAAGATCCCTCTAGATGGCAAGGTAGTGACGCTTACTTCGTTAACTATCAAGGCCGTGATAGCGAAAATGTCAAGCAACCAAGTAGTTGCAGATCCAGTGTACGAGCTTGGAGGATTTCAAATCATAAACCTTATAGAGAGCGAGCTGGTTCCCTTATACTTCAACCCATACTCCAACTTCGTGGTCAACCACATACTCAAATCCCAGGGATACTTCCCAGGAATGCCACTAAATCCTATCAGAAAGAATACCTTTGCACCTTTTAAGGAAGGAAACTCCCAAAGGATACCACTAGGCTTGGGGTACAAGCCTACGAAGGCTGAAACCCATGAAATGCTTGCTCAAGTTCAAAATCGCGAAATTTAGGGAATCCAAATGCAACCCTATCTCTATACACTAAATGGTTACTTCGTCAGAGAAGGGGATTGTGAACATTTTTATGCATTTCCCAAACCTTGGAGGTACAAAGGCATTCAACTAACTTGAATCGAGGTCTTCCACGATTGCTACTTCATTCCTCCAGAAACGGTTCCTACCATCAAAACTCGTTAAACACCTTGTCTCGACGAACAGGCTGTTAGCCTTCTGTTTGGAGAAGATCGATTTGTCAGAGTAGTGCAGGATGAGATCATTACCATGATACTTCAGGACGACCATTTCAACCCTACCACACTGATCACTGACACCAACTCTAATCAGCAGAAAGGATGGAGAAAGTCGATCAAGTGGACCAACAATCAAGGAAAGCTCTTCAAGGTCACTACTGGAGAAGGAGAGATATTCAAAGGAGAACCCGAAGATGATGAATTCGAGTCAGAGTCGGAGTCGGAACCTAAGTCTACAGAAGTCACTAGAGAGTCTCCTCCTGTCGTCACTCTCCACCCTCTTGTTTCTCCTAGCATAGCATCGCCTTGTAACAGTAGCTTGGGGCATGTCCTAGCAACTGTCCCTTTACCGCTACTGACTACTGCGCAGATGGCTTCTTTGTTTCAGCTGTTTTCAAACTTTAATATGAATAGATCTGATTCTGCTTACTCCTTATGTTATTCTGAATGCAATTCTATTTACGATGATAATGAGGATGATCATGACCCAGACTCAATCGAATTGCCTCCCTATATAATTAAAGAAATACTATAAGAGGGGGAAGGGGCACCTGTCATAGAAAATACTGAACCTATCAACGTAGGAACGAACTAGAACCCCAAGAACTTAGGATATGGACGACCCTAGACCCAACTGAAAGGGCCAATTTCATCGACATCCTACACGAGTTCAAAGACATCTTCGCTTGGTCTTACAAGGACATGCCAGGAATCGACAGGGATATTGCAGAACATCGCATTCCAATCAAGCCAGATTTCAAACCTGTAAAGCAAAAACTTTGTCGGATGAGGACAGAGTGGGCTCTTAAGATTAAAGAAGAAGTCGATAAGCAATTCAAAGCCGGATTCATCAAAGTTTCCAAGTATTCAGATTGGGTGGCTAACATAGTCCCCGTACCCAAAAAGGATTGGCGAATCCGGGTTTGTGCTGATTTCAGAGACTTGAACAAGGCGAGTCCTAAAGACGACTTCCATCTACCACACATCGATATATTGGTAGATAATACAGCAGATCATGCGTTGTTATCCTTTATGGACGGGTATGCAGGGTATAACCAAATCAAAATGGCCGTGGAAGATATGCACAAGACAACCTTCGTCACTCAGTGGGGCACATACTGCTATACTGTTATGCCATTTGTGCTAATCAATGATGGGGCTACGTACCAACGCACTGCGACTACTTTGCTACATGACATGATGCATAAAGAAGTGGAGGTGTACGTGGATGATATGATTGTCAAATCCAAGGATAGGAAAGGGCACATTGATAAACTTCGCAAGTTCTTCCTCAGATTACGCAAGTACAACATGAGGCACAATCCTCAGAAATGTGCATTCGGAGTAACATCAGGCAAGCAGGATATGTTGTCAGCCAGAGGGGGATAGAAATTGATCCATACAAGATCAAGGCCTTAATCGAGATGCCACAACCCCATACAGAAAAGGAGGTCAGAGAATTCCTTGGTAAAGTGCAATACATAAGTCGATTCATATCGAAACTCACTATTATCTGCGAACCTATCTTCAAAAAGCTCAAGATAACAGACCATACCATATGGGACGAAGACTGTCAAAAGGCATTTGACAGGATAAAAGAGATACTGGCCAAGCCACCTATGCTAATGCCTCCCCAACGAGATCAACCTGTTGGTTTATATCTCACAGTCACTGAAACAACAGTGGGGGCTATGCTCACGCAGACCGTCGAAAAGGAAGAAAGAGCTATCTACTACCTTAGTTAGAAGTTCTTAGAGTACGAGAGTAAGTATACACCTCTTGAGAAGACATGCCTCGCTCTTGTGTGGGTAACAAAGAAGCTACGCCATTACATGCTTAGCTACTCTGTCAAGGTGTATTCTAAAATGGATCCCGTCAAATACCTCTTCGAAAAACCCATTTTCAATGGACGTTTGGCAAGATGGACCTTAATGCCCTCAGAGTTCAATCTCAAATACGTACCTTTGAAAGTCATAAAGAGGCGTACCGTGGCTGAATTCTTCGCAGATAATCCAATCAACGATACGCAAGCAATAGACACATGGTCGTTTCCAGATGAGGATATTTTACAAACAAGTACGGATTTTTAGGATCTTTACTTTGATGGGGCATCCAATTTGAGAGGATTTGGGATACGAGTGTTGCTCATTTCTCCTGAAGGCGAGCATACACCACTTTCTGTCAAACTGGACTTTGAGGTGACAAATAATGCAGCAGAATATGAAGCTTGCCTCATTGGTCTACAAGCAGCAGTAAGTTTAGGCATCAAGCATCTTCGAGTTCACGACAACTCATCCTTGATCATTAACCAAATAACTGGATCCTGGAAAATTCGAAGTAAAAGTCTAGCACCCTATCAGGCTAGAATAGATCAAGTTGCTCAATTATTTGATCTGGTGACTTATTTACACCTGCCTCGTGAATAAAATCAGTTTGCGGACGCTCTTGCAAAACTCGCATCTCTGGTTAACATGCCAGACAACATGGTTAAAATGCCTTTATGCATCGAACGGCGATCGGAGCCAGCCTTTGTACACTTCCTTACAGATGAAGAGGAAAGCCTAGAGGAACCTTGGTTCCAGGCCATTCTCAATTTCAAGCTCAATGGTACATACCCACAAGATATGGATAAGAGGGGACAATGCGCCATATGCCTACTTGCCTCTCAATACCTCCTCATGCAGGGAGAGTTATACAAAAGAACACCACTTGGTGTCCTCTTGCGTTGCCTTGATCATTCACAGGCACAGAAAGTGATGGAAGAAGTTCACGATGGAGAATGCGGTCCTCACATGAGTGGACCTATGATGGCAAAGAAGATTACGCGTCTACGGTATTACTGGACGATAATGGAGTCGGATTGCATCAAATATGTCAGGCATTGTCATAACTGCCAGATCTTCGGGAATGTACAACATGTTCCTCCCTCAATGCTATATACCATGACGTCTCCTTGGCCATTTTCTGCTTGGGGAATAGACATCATCGGGAAGATCACTCCAGCTGGGACAGGAGGTCATTGTTTCATTCTAGTAGTTGTCGATTATTTGACATTTCGCTCTCGAGCATTGACATTTTGACATCCTCATATCATCAAATTGAATAGCATTTCCTTAGGAGTAAGTAAAGCACATGCTTATTTTTTCTAAGTTCACTACAAGCTCTTGCTTCAAATATTTATTCTTTTACATTTTCTTCCGAACTACGTACAGGGTTTGATTTCATTTTTTCTAATGAATACGTAGGCAATCCTTCACCGGATACAACCCGTCATTTCATAATGTAAATAGAAGGACATTTGCATTCGCATTTGAAATTCGACAAGAATAAATAAAAAGAATTTATGAAAGTTTCTTAAGTAATAAATATTTTATTCATTATTCCATAAATAATAGTAATACGCCGAATACATATAAATTTAAATGCTGAAAATTTCAAATGCTAGGCTAGGATTCTAAAAACCCCGCCATTTATTACAACTCAAAATAATAATAAATAATACAATTATAAAAAGACTAAGGCTATTCTTCCATTTTTCCCTTGCCTTTGTCTCCCTTGTCATACTTTTTGTCTTGACCACGAGCAGGACGCTCTTGCGTTATCTCCGACCTAATCACCAACGGTCGTTCTCGTGGTCTAGCATTCCCATTTCGATCCACCACCATCTTCTCGGTAGGAGCATTCTTTGGTTTCTTCGACGGACGAACAACCCGATATTCGGCCTCTTCTTCCTCCTCAGTCAAGTACCTTTGGTTCTCCTTCGCCACTTCGCGGATTTTGTAGTCTACGAGCTCGTGCTTCCTTAGCTTTTCACGCTCTTCGGGGGTGCTAGCTTTCCTCCATTACAGATATGAGTCAGAAACCCATAATGAACCAACCGGGACACGTATGAACCACATATTCCTTTGGGCCCAACGAATAGCCCACTCTCGACAAGACTTCGTAGTATGCGCTAAGGCAATTTGAGGAACAATGTCTAGCTTCGGGATTTTCTATCATAAGCCCACTTGCCTCATCAATCTCTCCGGTAAAGTATGGACAATGAATTCCAAGCCGGGAACGCGAATTTACCGTGTCGGATCCAATAATGATACTCCAGTCACCGATCTGAGATGCCACCATCGCACTATCCACCTGATCAAAGGCCCACCTTCGCTCTTCACTTTATTTTCCCAATAATCGCATACTCGAGTGAAGTCCACCATGTATGACCTCATCCTCATCGTGATTGATCGAGAGTGGTATCCTCTCACATCAATTGGGGGCTCGATCAACCGCAGCCTTTCCATCAACCAGATCTGCAAAAGGAGACTGGAGTCAGTCCTAGAAACCGGAAGAAAAAAAATGGAAATAAAAAACGGCTGAATAGGACAAGAAACGGGTTCTTACCTGTAAAATGATAGGACTCCCAAGATAAGGATGCTCGCGGTTCGCCTTCCTATTGTCCAATCCTAGAATGGTCTCCCCTAGAATCAAGCATGCTAGGCTCCTGTGCAGTTCCATTTGCTCTACTATGCCTAGAAATCAAGGATCACCCCTCATCTCTTGGTCAACATGCCCTCGAAGGACATAGCAATAAAGAAGGCAAAATCCATAAGCTCGGCGCCTCGCCACATAAGAAATAGTGGGGTCGTCCCTATTTATAAATCGATCAACAAATTCAAACATGCGGACACCTTTTGAGGTCACAAGACGATCTAACTCAGCCTTGGTCAATCCCAGCAAATCCATGAATTTATTTTTATAGCCTTGCGAGCGAGGGGGTATAGCCGGAACACTTTCTGCATCCCATGTCCTCCAACCGCAACAATTTCTTCAGGAAAGGGACAAATTTCGCCTCCCGGAAAGGCAAATACATGGAAATTCGGGTCCCAATATTCAAGACAGGCATCCAAAAAGGACCTCACTACCTTCACCAGTTTCAAACTTATGATTTATCCCAAATTGAAAGCACCCATATAGTGTTTCTCCACATTTATGAATTCATTCGTCCACTCCTTAATGCGATTTTCAAAGGCATCCATTTTGTTGGAAATTTTGAGAATATATATAGGAGTTTTTATGTAATAGACGAAGTCGAGGAAGAGAGAATTGTGAGAATAGAAGCTCCACCGAGCTCTCTATTTATACTATTCGTTGTTTCCTAAATTCAGCTGAAGACGGACAAGCTGGAGAAAAGACACAGCAGTTGCTGCACCTCTTCGAAGGATCACAGCTCCTGCTGCGCCACTTCCCCAGCTCCTTTTCCTCGTTTGACAGCCACGGGATCTTTCCTAATCTATTTTAAGTAAATTTTCCTATTCCTATAGGGATTTATTTCGGTAATTCCGAGTAATTGCCAAATTTGTGTTTACTAATCTTTACGGGTGCGCTTTTCGAGGCAAAATCGACATTTTCACAAAAAAACGCACACTTACTCATTCTTATTTTATTTTTATTTTTTCTCTTCGGGGAATCATTTCACTCCCTCTCTTCAAAATGTTTCTAATACACTTAGACATTTCTTTTAAATTCTTTTTTAAGGGGGTAGCCCTCCCTACCGTCCGGTCGCGTCATTTTTGTCCATTTTCGGGCGCTTATTTTCATTTTTCGTCATTTTTGTCCATTTTCGGGCGCTTTTTTTCATTTTCGTGCTTATTCAGGCCATTTATTTAAGTTAATTCCTTTTATTATATGCTTTGCTATGTGATTTTCTACGTGAATTTCGCAGCATGACGGCGTAAACCGTCACATGCCAAACCTGTTTTCCAAAGCTAACCTGCAGATACAGCAAACACCCAGCAACAAAGGCACACATGCTATCATATATACAACCAAAAATGCAAAATGTACATCAAAGTACGGGCTCCTGCCCAAAATGACGTCAAAAGAAATGTACAAATGTACAACAAACAGCCAGCAATCTAGTCCTGACGACCCCTCAGCTCAGCTCCTGTCGCTTCAAGGGCAGCAATCTCAGCATCTCTAGCCTTGAGCTCTCTCAACAAGCGGGCCGTCTCCTCCTGGGATTGCGTTAGCTCACGCTCCAAGACACGCTCCCTCTACACAGAAGAAAAGGAAGTGATGTGATACTTTACATTACTTCATTTCACACTGTTAAAGATAATAAGAAATAGAGAGCGGGTACAAAAGGTTCATACCTGCCGTCCCAAGCCACCTGCAAGGGCCTCGATGGCTGTAGCTCGCAGCCGGTTGGCCATCCTCCACAGCTCCACATGCCTAGACGGTGCCACCTTCACTAAAATACAGAGAAGGTTCAAGCAAATACATTCATATGTAATACAGCATAAAGTACAAAAGACAGCCAAAGCTGGGGGCTTACCCTCGTCACGATGTACTGCCACTCGTCCAAGCCAGCGTCGGTCACCGCCTTGCTAAAGTCCCGGATCTATGAGATCGTCGTCCTCCTAGTCGAGTCGGTGTACTCCAGTGTCTCTGGAAAAGCTGGGGGCTCGACGCCCGCCATCTCGATCTCCTACAAGGCTCAAGTGATTCATTATTTTGGTGATCATTTATCAGTTTTATCAAAAATAACAAGTAAATATACTTACCACGATCGGCCAGTACGCTAGTCTCCGACGAACAAACTCAGCGTATTCCTCGCCAGGAAGAAGGAGAGTGTCACCACTCACACCGGCCAGGTCAGTCATCCTCTCAGCCTCCGAAGGCTCTTTAAACATCGTCCGCGGAGGATCGATGGGAACCGTAAAAGTGTCGCGGGAGCACTGCCGAGCCAAATGCTCACTCAAGTACCACACAGGCCCCATGGGCGTCGTCAACAACAACCGACTCGAACTCCGGAGACGGAGAACCTCAGGCACAAAGGCTGGAGCTCCAGAGTAGCTCTACTAAGGCCAGGGTACCCACTAAAGCAAGAGAACGAGGGGTCATTCCTATGATCGTCTCTAAGTGAAGAAAAGATAAAATGGAGATCAAAGATACTTACGTTGTCTAAGCTCAGGGCATTCACGCCTCTCCGAAAAATATCATAAGAAGACCGTTGGCTCTTCCGACGACACACGATCCAGTCCTTCACGACGGGGTACGCCTTCGGTACGTGCGTCGCCCTCGTTGGCGCAAAACTAGGAAAGTAGGAGTACACCCACGCCTGCGGATAAAGTGATAGTGATTATAACTCATTCTCTACAAAAATGATCTTTCATCTTTTCAAAAAGAGAAGAAAAATGAAAAATGATGATCTTTCATATTTGCAAGGAAAGTTCATACCTCCAACAGAAGTCCAGGACCGACAGTGGCAGGAGAAGTCCCCTTCTCCATCAACTCCGGACGCACCATGTCTCTCATGTAGCGTGTGAGGACCGTAAAGCTAGGAGTAACCCAGTCCCAAGGACCTAGGCTACTCAAGTCATTAAGAAACGGAAGAAGCTTCGTCGACAGCCTCTCCCCCTTATCTCCGAGGTAAATCGAAGACAAGAACCACCACAACCACAGACCAGCCCTCTACTCAGCAGTACAAGGTGGCGGAGGCATCATGCGTCTATCCATCCTCACCCTCGACGGAACCCTGCCACCGAAGTAGTCCCTGACGTAGGTACTCGGCACCAAACCAGGAACCTGAGCCGCGTTCGCAGCCAGGTTCCAGCCGATCAGACTCCTAGGGAAACCCTGTGGCGCATTCGACCCGCAGTGTGTTGCAAATTATTCTCATCACCTGAGTCATCGCCTGACACATTTCCATCGTTTGTTTTTCGCTTTTCGACCATATCTAAAGCAGAAAATAATAAACAAATAATAACAATGCATACTTATAATAACAAACAAATATCTAGAGAGGAGGATTTATTACCTCTTTAAAGAGGAGAATCCGGGTTGATCTGGCGGCGGCAATGGTGATGACGACGATGACTGCGACGGGGATGGGGTTGGCTGGTGGTTGATGGGAAGCTCAGTGTTTGAGGATATTATGTGGGGGAGGGAAAGCTCAGAGTTTATATGTGTGAATAATACAACACTTGCAAGACCTTTTTTAATGGAAAGTAATAACACGGTATAAGAAAAACCGTTGTATTTTGTTTCCAAACAGACAACGATTTTGTTTTAAACCGTAAATGCTTAGTATTATCTACAATGGGTTAGAAATAACCGTTGTCTTAAAGATTTTCATTTTATTTGATTTTCCCGCCAAGAAATAAAGCATTGTTTTTATATAGATAACAACGACCTGAACCGTTTTAGCTGTATACGTCCTGAACAACGGTTTAGGTATATCCGTTGTATTTTATTTTTCATTTTGTTTGATTTTACCGCCAAGAAATAAAGCATCATTTGGTATATGCCAGCTAATTACAATATGTTTCTCAGAAAATCTTGCTTATTTCTATTAATTTAAAGGATTATAAGTTTACACATAAAGAGTACAAACTTCCAACATACATAATAAACTAGGTAAATAACTGATGCGTGTCATTTATATGATGTTTTACACCCTATTTTACACGCATTTCAGAGCTCAATTGTGTAGTTTTATGCTACTATTTGCCCCATTTCGTCTACTTTCGTATTTTTATGTAATATTGCAGATTTATGCGGAAATGAGTAGATATTGAGCTAAATCCGTCCCTGAGTATCTTGCATAGCGTTTGACGTGAAGTATTTACTCAAGGAACGAGCTTGGTGCACATTTCGAGGCCCGAAAGACAAATCCACGAGAAGTTAGAAGCGGACTATCAGCTAAACCAGTCGATCGACCGGCCTTCTTGGTCAATCGACCGACCCACGACAAACAGAAGCTACTGTTCAGTATGCCCAGTCGATCGACCGGCTTCAGTGGTCGATCGACCACACCGCTATTCTGACGTGAATAAAAAGATCGAGGAACTTGAAGCCCAAAGCTATATTAGGTTTAGGAATAAAGTTACGTGAGTTTGCTATATAACATAACCTAGTTTACAGATACATTCATTCAGAAATTTATCTAGTTTTCCTTAAGTTCTTTGTCAGTTCTAGAATATCAAATTAGGGTTCGGGATATTGTTTCATACAATTTACTCTCGCTTTTGGTTTGATCTTTCTTCTGAAATTCCGTCCGGTACTATTCCGTTCTTATTCCAGTTTATTACTTTATCTGCATTTATAGACATAGAATTGCTAGTTAGTACCCCAAGGCCAATTATTGTTTATTGCTAATCGTTATTTAATCATTGCAAGTATGAATTCAATAGTTTATTTCGCTCTCATTATTGTTGTTTTTATCAGTACCATGAGTAGCTAATTTATTTGTGCTAGGATGTAGGGGAACTATAGGTTAGGCGGCATTAGATTTAACATGGCCTGAAATCGCATGCCGGTCGATCGACTGGGTTCCCTGGTCGGTCGACTGGCCACGCTGAGATTGTTTCGTTTTAATTGTTTTAATTGTAGTGTTTGACGAATCGAGTGCACGCGACCAGTTGAATACCTAGGATTTGACCGACCCAATAAAGATCGAAAGATAGGGCAGGGAGATAGCCTACTTAATTAAGACGACTAGATTTATTAGATCGAAAGATAGATTAATTTAGACCTTTAGTCAGTTTTCAGGACGAAAGTCGGTATTAGTGGTATTAGGGACCTGTAGGGAGATCGAAAGATGCTACTTGTGAGAGTGGACCGAGAGGACCTCTTATTTTCCCGTCTCACGTGTTTGATTTAGACCTACTTAGTATGCTGCCGCCGAAACTATAGTGAAATGACCATCTTAGTACCCTTTTTATATTTGATATCATCCATTTGCTTAGTTTACTTTATTTTACTGCTCATTAGCTATAGACCAATTCAATCAAACCCCCGCATACTGTTACATCAGACCGAAATTAGACAACTAGAAATTACATCTGCCTCTCTGTGGTTCGACCCTGTTACCACTAGCTATAGTTTTAGTTAGTTTTAATAGGTTTTATAAATATTATTTTTGGTGCTCACAACGACGGGTATCAAATTTTGGCGACGTTACCGAGGAGGCAATTGTTCTAATTCTTAGTTTTTTTATTTTAGTCTGTTTCTTAGTTTAAGGGACATTTGTTCCTTAAACTATTCTCATATTCTTTTTGTAGTTTCTTCTTATGCGCAGGTCACAGGGTGGTGAACTACTACCGATCAATCCTGAGATTGAGAAGACTTTGCGTGATTTGAGACGATCATCTAGGATATTGCCGACAGAGGAAGAATTGAGTACTTTGTCTAGTTACTACGAGAACGCTCTATTTGAGGAGGATCCACCTTCATCTCCAGTTTCTAATTCATCGGCTGAGACAGTCACTTCTCCAGACTTTCTAGAAATGGCTGAAGAAGCAACTATAGCCAGTCACTCGGAGCCGACAGCTGCGAACCTATATAAGGGGTTCGAATTACCAGGAGCTGATAGAAAATTCGAACCGAAGCCTTCTTATATCAACTTGGTTGAGAGGAACCAATTCGGGGGAGCTGCAAATGAAGAAGCAGCCAAGCATATGGATTTCTGAGCCGACAGCCGCGAATCTCTATAAGGGATTTGCTTTACCAGGGACGGACCAATAATTCGAGCCGAAGCCGTCTTATATCAACTTGGTTGAGAGAAACCAATTTGGGGGAGCTGCGAATGAAGATGCAGCTAAGCACATGGAGACATTTATTGATTATTGCTGTTCCATACCCCCACCAACCGGTGTGACCCATGACCAGGTGAAGGAGACCATGTTTATATTCTGTCTTCGTGATGATGCAAGGGAGTGGTATAGAGACCTGGATCGAGCTGCCAGTGGGATAACTGACTGGAATTCGTTGGCCTTGGCGTTTTACAAGAAGTATTTTTCTGCCTCGAAGACCAATGCCATTAGAGCTCAGATCACGAGCTTTAAACAGGGGCCTGACGAGAACTTTCATGAAGCATGGGTCCGTTTAAAGAAGCTGGTGCGAACCATTCCGCACCATGGGTTCGAAAAGTGGAGTCTATGCAATCAGTTCTATAATGGGTTGTATGACGATCAGAGGGCTATCTTGGATGCTGCAGCTAGTGGCCGATTCCAGGAGAACATGGGAGAGACTAAGGGGTGGAAGATTATTGATGATCTGGCCACCCATAATGCTGAGTATGGGAATTCCAGGGGGAATCAAAGGAGGAGTGCTGAATCTCCTTCTGTGGCTGCATTAGAGGCTCTCACGGCGAGATTTGATAAGTACGAGTTGGGAGGAGCTTCAAAAGGAGGGATTTACCATGTGAATGCTGTTTCAGACGGTCCTTTCGTCTGTAAAAGGTGTGAAGCTGAGGGACATGTTTCAGAAAATTGTCCTAGTCCCTTTGAGTCTTGTGCTGCCTTTCAACATTATAGGCAGACAAACACTTACTATGAGCCGAATGTCCACCCAAACTTGAGGTGGAGTAGCCAAAATGTCCTGAATCCGATTCAACCTCCACAGCAGCAGCAGCAGCAGACTTATGTGCCCCCTCATAAGCAACAGCAGTACCAAAAGCCTCCGTATGTCCCACAGCAGCAGCAGCAATCACAAGGGTACGATTTTACTGAGTTAAAGAACTTGTTGCTGAAAGAGTCTCAAGCTAGAGAGGCCGGGATGAAGATGCTAGAGAGCCAAATTGCTCAATTGGCTAGCAAGAATACAACTCGAGCTCCGGGACACTTACCGACTCAGACGGACCAAAAAGAGACCCTTAATGTTATCACTTTGAGGAGTGGGTCTACCCTTGAGGGGCCCGTCATGGTCGAGGACCCTGCTGCAAAAGATGAGGCGAAACCAAGTCAAAAGAAAGCTGGAACAAACAGTGGAAAGAAAAAGGGGTCTACTAGGTATATCAGTCGATCGACTGATACACCCGGTCGATCGACTGAAGCGCGCAAAGAAGGGTGATTCTTTTCGTCCTCCAATGCCCGACAACCTGAGGGATCACTTGTTTCGGGGTACTACTGCCCCGAAAATATTAAGGACAGACCCAAATGCTGATGGGTCCGTTCCGGTTCCGAAGTACGACCCTTTGTCAATTAATGGTTCACATTTGAGACGGTCTCAAGAAGGGTCGAGCTACAATAAGGAGAAGGTTGTGGACTTCCAGCCTAAGTCCACCGATGCCGGCATGAGAGATTTAGAGGAGAGGGCCAAGTTGCTACTTTCAGCCCTTTACCCAGAGAGATTGGTGATGACAAAGGAACATGTATCATTTAATAAGTTTAAAAAGGTTATTCGTAGTTTAAATGTGCAAGTTCCTTTCCTTGAATTAGTCAATCAAGTGCCTGCTTACATGAAATTCATGAAACAACTCTTATCTAAAAAGAAGTCACTTGAAACTGTGCACACTGTCGCACTCACTGAGGAGTCATGTTCTTATTTGACCCATACTACACGCCTTAAGCTAGAAGACCCGGGTAGTTTCTCCGTCCCATGTAATATTGGCACCTTTCCTATAGAGAAAGCCTTATGTGACTTAGGAGCCAGTATTGGTGTAATGCCCTTGAATCTTGCTAGGAAGCTTAAATTGACTAGGTTTGCAGTAACCAACATGACAGTACAGATGGCTGACCGCTCTGCGGTCCAGCCTATAGGAGCCTTAGAGGACATTCCCGTGCAAATAGGGAAGTTCTTTTTCCCTGTTGACTTCGTAGTACTAGATATGCCCGAAGATGCCCACATTCCTATCATTCTGGATAGACCATTCTTGCACACTGCTGGTGCAGTTATTGATGTTGGTTCGGGTACTTTGACCTTTAAGGTAGGCAAGAATTCCATTGTCTTTGCCCACATGACTAGGAAGAAAGACCCCATGTGGCCCGTAACTTGTAATACGGTTTCTGAAAAGAAATCTTATTTTATACTTCCTGATATGCCTATCTCTACCCCTACTCCTGTTGTGACACCTCCGCCCCAGACTGGGAGCAAAGTGGAGGAATATTCTTCTGTTTTAGACATTGCAGGAGCTGGTTTGGGGAAGGAAGAGCCACATGTTGCTCCAGCTGTGAAGGAGCCGATCATTCAAAGAGGCGGTCTAGGATGCCTTAGCTATGGCACTGATGAGGAGCCTGAAGATGAGCGAGTCAAAGCAACGGAGTCTGATCTGGATTCTGACGAGTCAGATGAGGTCATTGAGTGGGAAGATGTCCGACATGTTGATCCGTTGAGCTTGACGGATGATGAAGTTGAGAAGAGTGCCGCTGCGAAGATGAGCACTGTTGAGGCTACCTCTTGTAGCCAGAAGCCAGCCAAGTGGGCCATTCCATGGCCATTCTTGATCAACTATTAGTTGATTGAAGCTTTTTCACAAACTATACATTTTATTTGCTTTCGTTGAACATTTTTATTTATTGCTTTTGTGTGCGCGAGACTTCGCATTTTATTTCGGTTGCTTAGGATTTTAAACACTTTAGATGGTTACTTTGGGTTTTGCGCAATTTTGGACGCGTATTATTGTGCATTTGCAGGTTTTTAGACTTCATTAGCTCAAGCTATTGAGCTAAATAGACAAAATAAGAAAGTTACAGCAGTATTTCCAGTCGATCGACCGCCTACCCTGGTCAATCGACTGAGGTGCGACTTCCAGGAGCTTCTGTTCCTGTGCATTCCAGTCGATCGACTGCCTGCTATGGTCGATCGACCGTTGTTGCTGCTGTACCTGTTCACGACCTTTCCCCTGCTGTGTTTAGTCGTTTTGCGGAATTGAGGGAGTCTTTCCTCCTCTTTATTTTCCGACATAATTCTGTTTTCTTCAATTTCTTCATCTTATGCACATAATTACCGCTTCAACATTGCTTTCTCGGTTTTATGCGTGGTATTTTCTGTTTTTTCAGGTACCTATTGGTAGCACTGCTGGCTACTGAAACATCCTAGCTCACGCTGGTTTGGGGAGGTTTCCTTTTGCTGCGCTTAAAGTCTTGTGAGTTTCTAAGCCTTACTTCATGTCCTTTATAGTTTTTCTCGCAATTCCCGTCTTCCTTTTCTTCATTACATGATTTTGCACAATGGGAACATTGTGCGATTTGGTTTGGGGAAGGGTTTTGCGTTGCATTTCATATGTTTTTGCATTCACGTTTACATTTCAGTTTGCATTGTTGTTTAATTCCTTTATATACACAAAAGTTCAAAAAAATTGAAAATTTCAAAAAAATTTCAAAAAAATATCATGTTTATTTTAGCATATAGGTTGAGTCGGAACGATAGTATTTCAATGATGACATTGCATTTGCATCTGTTTTCGCCTAAGCCTTGTTAATTGACATGTTATTAGTAGAATCATTTGCATAGTCTACGAGTTTTCGTTAACTTATTTGCTGGACCTTAGACTTGACTTTGATTTTGGCAAACTACATCATTCTCTGAGATTTAGAGCCTATAACTGGTGACATCTATGACCGGTTTATCTAGGATTGTGAGTAGTTACTCCTTATAAGACATGTTACATAAATGTGCATAAATATGAACTTAATCTGCTTAATACCTGTATGCATTCAGTTTGTGGTTAGTTGACACATGTGGAAGAGGTTTCCCTTTTCTCATTTTACCCAGAAGCTCCACACTGCCAAAAACAACCTTTTTAGTCCCGTTACTACATCCTACATTTAGCCTGCCCTTGTCAAGCTAGTAGTTTACGTTCTGGGGTTGTTACTTTGTTTTTGGTAGCATATGCTCATGTTTGAGATGTTGTTGGGAAGATGAAAGGAAGGAAAGAAAGAAATAGAAAAAAAAAATCAAAAGAAAAAAATTATTCGAAAAGAAAAAAAGAGTGTTGTACTGTAGAGACAGTCGATCGACTGGCATCATCGGTCGATCGACTAGGACCCGAGAAGAGAAAAAGAAAAAATCAATTCGCATGATTCAAGTCTTTATTCAAATGGCGATTTTTGCTCCCATGTTTCATTTGTGCCTTATGGGGAGTTGATTATTTCGGAGATTGTGAGTTTTGTGCTTGCTATAGCACCGTGTCAATTGAAGTTTGAGCAAGAAGTGGATATTGTCATATGGTTTTGTTACGGTACTAGCTTGATCACCTGTACCCCCACATTCCCATAAATGTTTTGCCTTTCCTGCCCATTACCTCACATATCCTATATATACCTCGGCATGTGTCATGGTCATTTGTTCGGTTGGAATGCATATGTACGGTTGTAGAGATTGCTTTCATATTATATTGCAGGCATGTTCTTATAGGTCGTAGTTAGGTGAGTGTCACCAACAAAATGGATTCGTTCTATCTTATACTTATATTCACCTGTATTTATTGAGTGATTTGAGCGACCCGTGAGAGTCCAATTTGATAAGTCTCTATAGTCAACGGTTCAGCTGTAATACCCGCCCTTTTAGGGATCCCGTTGACCAGCGTTGACTGCCCTTGGGGGCGGAAGTAACCTTAGGGAAGTATACCAAACCATCTTGGGGAGCGTTTTAAGAGTGGTACTCGATAGAGTAGAGGCTACTCGATCGAGTAGCTAGGTCACTCGATCGAGTAGGGGGTTACTCGATCGAGTATGTTGGGTACTCGATCGAGTGCCCAGTTTCCAGCGAGGGTTATATATCGCGATTTGTTAAATCCGCATACCACTTCCGCCACTTTCCTCCTATCCTTCAGTCGCCCCTTTCCTTTCCCTTTCACCTCAAAACCTCCATGGATGCCTCTTGAAGTTCCTCAAGCCTTAGGAGAGCGTCTCTTGAGTCGGGTAGCGGTCTTTTGTCTTGTCTCTCCCTAATAGGTATGTCATAATCATCATCCGTGCCTTTGTTTCCATAGTTAGGGTTTTGCTTGTAGTAATAGATGTTTGCATGATGGTAATAGGCTTTGCTTGTGCGCTGGATGCTGTGTTTGTCGACATGGATTGGTTGCGGATGCGTAAAGGTAGGTTCGCCTACTCAGTTGCTGTAGATCGTCTAGTGTGTCGGTCGTTGTGATAGTATTGTGGTTGCTTGACATAGTGATTGTATTGTGTTGTGGTTGTGGTTGTGATCGTTGATGATGGCTCTCGAGATGCGTTCTCGGCTGAGTGGGGTCACTTGCGGGAGTGATCTCACGCCCTAGTTTCGCCCTTCGTGGAACCCGCCACGGAAGGGGATGTGCACATTAATGAGCAGGGTTATCGCTCGTACGATGAGCGGGGCTTAGGTGGGAACGGCTGCGGTCCCCCACGGCAGGACTGGTCCAGGTGGACAGTCGGTGATAGATTTGCTTGGATTGTTATGATTGTGGTTGATCTGATGTCATGGTTTGTGTTGTTGTTGTGGTTGCCGTTGCCTTGTCCTGTCTCAGTACTGACCGTGTGTGGTTGTTTGTTTGTTATGTGTCTGCCGTGATCCCTTATGGTGAGCAGTCGGTCTTAGCAGGTGCTGGTGTTGATGATAGCTGGAGTCCGGGCAGGGACGAGTCCTCACGAGATTGTTTATAGTGTAGAGTAGCTTCTGAGTTGTACCTTTTATATCGTCTTTTGGTTTAAATCACTTGTAACACGACTCAATAGTTCTTTTATTGACGTTTGATAATTACTTACCTCGGGCAACCGAGATGGTAACGCCCTTATATGCTAAGGAAGGCCTAGTTAAGGCTCCTCTGAATATCGGGGTGTTACAAAGTGGTATCAGAGCGACGATTTTGGAACCTGTAACAAATGAACATAATGAACATAGAAAGTCTAATAAAATGAACCTGGTGTATGTAAGATGGGAGCCCCGGCTGATGCTAGATTTTGGGTGAGTAGGCGCCCTCATTCCAAAATCTTGGCCCCATGATACTTAAGCCAGTCACATGGGATGGGAATGTGGAGTCCGTGTGTCTATGTGTGTTAAGTATGTTAACTGTACCGGAGCTACCTCCGGTTAAGTTTTGTTAGAATTAGTAGCGGTGTGATAGTAATGTTTGGATTGAATATGATAATTGTCGATGAAGTTATGAGTTCTTGAATGATTAGTGAACTTATATGATAGCTATGTGATGCGCGACGAAATTTCTCGTCATGGAAATGCGTGAAAATGTGAAGGCAAATGTGTAATAGGAATAGTGAACACGTGGGTAGTTGCCATAGAATTTATGATTACGGGAGTTGTACGGGGGGGGTTATATATCCTACCGCGATAGCTATAATGAAAATTATAGTATGGATGAGTAATAATTCGGGTCACGATATATGGTAATGTGTATATGCTTTATTAGCTAGTTGAAATTTTCCGCTGCGAAATATTTGAATTATGCAAAATAGATTGCTTAGAATAACATATAATACATAATTGATTAAGTGATTGGCAATGTATATAATTATGTGACAAATAAATATGGGGATATTAATGTTAATCATACGTTTGAACTTGATGTAAACACGAGTTTAGTAATAGCATGTAAAGTAAGTAAATGTAATAATATGGCACGGCTAGGTTTGTACATAACTCGGTGACAGGTAGACCGAGTTGGGTAATTTGTATAACGTAACAGGATATGTCCCTTAGTTGTTGGAGAGTTGTATGTTGTGTGACGATGGTTATAAAACGTGATTGAATGCGATGACTAGTGTCGAATTCCGAACTTAGTTGGAATCGACACGCGGTGTTGTTTTTGCAGGAATCTTCAAGTTACTTCGTTCTTTTGATCGAGCACTTAGCTATACTTGACCGAGTGCGAGTGCGTACTAGACCGAGTAGACCTCACTCGATCCAGTTTAGGAGGCTATAACGCTTTCGGAATGAGGGAAAATCCCCGATTACTCGATGATTTAGCTCCTACTCGATCGAGTAGGGTGGTACTCGATCGAGTACCCAGGCACTCGATCGAGTAGGTTACTGTGCAGTGATTTCTACGGGTTTTCTTAAAACCCCTAAACCTCCTATATCTCCTTCTTATTCCTCCTTATTTCGACACAACCATCTTAACCTCCCTCAAATCCCTTAATCTCTCTCAAATCCTCTCTTTCTCTTGGGTTGGTAGTGAGTCTTGGGGGTTGATTTTCTTGTTAATTCGTTTCTTTATCTTGCTAACCAATCAAGGTAAGTTATTCTTCTCAATCTATGTGATTTATTATTTTGAATGTGTTAAAATAGTGGCATAATCTTAAAATTTCGATTCACATGAGTAAGTTGTCGTTTTGATGATCGAAACTTGATTCACATGCCTTCTTTACATGTTTGTTGGAGATTATATGCTGTAAATTAGATTAGGAAGTTGCAAGGATGAAATCGAAATTTCTAGGGTTACAAATTTGAAATTGATTTTTGATTATTTTACATTGATTAGATGATGGAATTAAGTACTATACACTGTTTATATCATGTGGAAGAATGAATTTTGATGATTATCACCTTAGAAAGTTGCCTTAAAACTCCGTCTTAAAAGTGCCTTAAATGGAAATTCGTGATTTGTAACTGAAAATTTATGTTGTAATTGACAGTATAAGTATGAATTGAACTTCAATATGCTAATAGAAACAATGATTGAGGAATATATACCGAAATTCTCACAGCTGTAAAGACCGTCTGAAGAATTTTAATTGAGTTGTTTTTACATAATAAGTGAAGGATGATGTTGAATTGTCATAAATTGTTCATTCTCTTGATTTAGTAACATGTAATTAACAATGTAAATGGAACAACCGTTAGAGGCATGCTAGGTTATGCGAATTGCTGGGTATATGTGTGCACATGCTAAACTTTCGTAGTTATAGTTTATGAGAACCTACAATCTGAGACCATATGTAAAAATTGAGGACACCATTGATGAAATGTGTGTACCTATCTGAACATCTACGTTTAATGATATAATTTATGTGCTTCAAATATGGAACTAGCTGATGAGTTAGTGAACTTGCTAAGTATATAGGACTCAAATTTGTCGAACATATGTAACCGCCATGATAATTTCCGTCACCACCGTGACTTGTGAAGTAGTAGTAATTTGACCTGGTATGCTAAAGTGTTAGAAGTTGTTGATAAACCTGAGCACTTATCTCAATATTCAAGTTTAATAACATGAGCCATGCGCTTCACATGTCAAATTGTTGGAAAATTGTGTGCTTAGCTGGGTATGTGAATTCAAATTACATGAAATAAGTGTATGGATGTTTATACAAGTTGTTTGGACTTATGCCTAAAACAGATGCCGAGACTAAACCTTGGAACCCGTCAGAGTAAACGGGGAAGGGTTGATCCACTTGAGAGGGGGGAGGCTAGTGGACCGGTAGTACCCGCAGTTTCTGAGTACCCTTCTGTTGTTTTTGTTGACTTTAAGCAAAGGGAGCGTTTTGTAGCTTTACAAAAACGCAAGATGAGACCCACAAAGTGTATTGACACCAGTTTGTTAGAAGAGTTGGAAATAGAGACGGATGTCCGTCATATATTCGAGACCTTGGGTTTTACTGGTTTGTACCGGTTGAGGAAGCACACTTACCCTTTCCTTACCCTAGAATTCATGAGTTCATTTAACTATGACCCAGCGGGTCAGACTGTTGAGTTCAGATTGATGAATACCAGTTTCTTGTTAACCATGGATTTGTTTGCCTCTCACCTTGGGTTGGCCAAGCCTCCCAAGGACTCCATCACCGACATCCCAGCTGAGTGCGGCGTCTGCCGCCTAATGCCTTGCTTGACTGGGAAGCAAGCTCCCACCGCGAGCAATATCTTTGATTAATGACGTTCAAAGACATCACTTTGAGAATCTTTCTCCGTTCCCTTTCAAACCTCCTCTATGACCGAAAAGATATCAGTAAGTTGAATAACCATGAGGTTTTACTTTTGATGTCGTACCTCAATCCGGAGCGGGCCAGGAAAGTGGTCTTTAATGCTCCTTCCATAGTTTGTCTTTTCTTGCCTTGATGGCTTCCTCTACTTCTCGGTACTGAGTCAGTGGTGCCATTGCCACTCGGTTAGGAATGAAAAGCTAACCTCCTTTGAGGCTTCTTCGAGTACGTGCCTCTAGCTACCCCCGTGCCTACCATGGATCGTGAGTACTATCTCGACCGAAATGGTTGAGAACCTTGGGCGACGGTAGCCTAGCGTGGAGAGTGCTTAGCATGAGTTGGATGAAGATTCCAGCTCTGAGCACCTCCCGCCCACGAGCCCTTGGAGCCGGCAGTGGTGACTGTGGATGGGGACGATGAGGAGGAGGAGGAGGAGGATGAGGACACACCCCGCCAGCTGCAGACCTATCTCATTGATGGCACGATCCTCCAGGAGATGCCGGAGCCGACGAAGGGCGAGAATGCGGAAGTTCAGAGGGTGGAGAGACCCAGAGTGGTGAGGGGACCCCGTCGAGTGAGGGAGAGGGCCCCGGAGGCTAGGCCACGGCCCCGTAGCACCACCGCAGCGCAGCAGCCTTTCCCGTACTACCCTTACCTTGACACCCCGAGACGCGATCCGATTACCTAGCGGAGAGAGTGTCATCTACCTTGACACTCCGGAACATGCACGAGATGGCGTACGCTCGGGGGATAGGTACAGAGGGACCGCATCCGGTTTGGTGGAGTGGAGTTGGGGACTACTCGGGGTATTCCATTCCTACGGGGTGGAGCAATCGACGTGGGGACACCTCAGTCCTTCCCTTACGGCGGCTTGACTCCATGGTACGCAGGCCCAGGAGCAGGAGGAGCAGGAGCAGGAGTGGATGCGGGGATTGGGACGTCAGGGGCTGGTACTTCGGGTGGTGGTGATGATGAGGTGATGTTGGAGCAGCAGCAGCAGGGGGAGTGATACTCCTCGTTCTCATATTTGTTGATAGTAGTTGATGTTAGATGGTAACGTTATTGTTAGACTTTGGTAGTTATTTCCTTTTATCTTTCAGACTTAGTCGGATTTGTACGATTGGCCATAAGGCCGGAATTGCTACTCTAACTTTTGCAGGATTATTGAGAGTCGGGACATCATCCCGACTCAAGTTATGTGACAATCGTGTGTTATATGTTGGCTTACGACGGGTTATGAGAATATACTTTACCTGCAGGTACTCGACAGAGTACCCCACACTCTATCGAGTAGCTGCAGGAAAGGAGGTAAGGAAACATTCTGATCTAGGGCTACTCGATCGAGTAGCCAACACACTCGATCGAGTAGCATGGCACTCGATCGAGTACCGATACTTACTCGATCGAGTGTCACTGCTACAGGGGGTTTTTGAAAATTCAAAATGTTCAATTGTTTTATAATTGCAAGTTTAATGTTTAAAGTTGTTGCAAGTGCATAGTAACGCCTTTGAGCCGCTAATTTCTGACATTACAAGTCATGATGGGAATTTTATAAGCATAGTTGTTACAATTGGTGATGTGGTGGTAATTTCTTGTTACGATTAGTGAAGCGGTAATCATTTTCTGGTTACTTTAATATGGCATACGCCTCATTACGATCCCCTAATCGGAGCTGTAACTCCGCCTATGATTGTGCATATCATTTAACATGAGTTGTCAACGGTAACTAGTTATTCCGGTGATTCATGTATGATTTCGAGGTTAGTGAGTATGTAGTTAGTGAGTAATGTCCACAACAAATAATATGGTCCTCCTTAATGGTTAAGATGTAGATAGTAATTAATATGCGTAATAGTTTAGGTGGTGAACTTCGGGGACGAAGTTCCTTTTTAGAGGGGAAGAGTAATGTCGCGGAATAAAAAGGTTGTTTTCGTATAGTGTTTTGCTGATTTATAATATTGTTAGTAGTTGTTTATGAAGGGGTTGGTGTCTTGTGTAAAAAAAAAAAAAAAAATATATATATATATATTTATTTTGTTGTTGAATTATAACGACTTATTTTCTTTGGTTCTTTAAAGTGAGTGTGATTGTATCTGAATCATGTTGCCAAGTAACATGTCATGTTGCCAAGTAACATGGTGGCATTAGTTGTACCACATGAAAGTTGATATGAGACATGTTCTAGATTGACAATTTAATAGTTATTATTGTATGCTGGGAGATCGTGAGCGACGATTCGCATTCCGAGTTGGATGCTTTAGATGTGTGTAAAATAACGGTTGAATGTGATAAAGCTTGCATGATAGTGGCAAAAGTCAATAGGTTTAAGTATGGACGGTGATGATGATGACATGGGGGGGGAAATAGTATTTACAAGGAGTGACGGTCTGACCGGGAAGTTTGGTGAGATTGTGTTGGATCCGTGCCATGAGCGGGAGAGGTGAGTTGAACTTCGGGGACGAAGTTCTTTTTAAGGGGGGAAGACTGTAATACCCGCCCTTTTAGGGATCCCGTTGACCAGCGTTGACTGCCCTTGGGGGCGGAAGTAACCTTAGGGAAGTATACCAAACCATCTTGGGGAGCGTTTTAAGAGTGGTACTCGATAGAGTAGAGGCTACTCGATCGAGTAGCTAGGTCACTCGATCGAGTAGGGGGTTACTCGATCGAGTATGTTGGGTACTCGATCGAGTGCCCAGTTTCCAGCGAGGGTTATATATCGCGATTTGTTAAATCCGCATACCACTTCCGCCACTTTCCTCCTATCCTTCAGTCGCCCCTTTCCTTTCCCTTTCACCTCAAAACCTCCATGGATGCCTCTTGAAGTTCCTCAAGCCTTAGGAGAGCGTCTCTTGAGTCGGGTAGCGGTCTTTTGTCTTGTCTCTCCCTAATAGGTATGTCATAATCATCATCCGTGCCTTTGTTTCCATAGTTAGGGTTTTGCTTGTAGTAATAGATGTTTGCATGATGGTAATAGGCTTTGCTTGTGCGCTGGATGCTGTGTATGTCGACATGGATTGGTTGCGGATGCGTAAAGGTAGGTTCGCCTACTCAGTTGCTGTAGATCGTCTAGTGTGTCGGTCGTTGTGATAGTATTGTGGTTGCTTGACATAGTGATTGTATTGTGTTGTGGTTGTGGTTGTGATCGTTGATGATGGCTCTCGAGATGCGTTCTCGGCTGAGTGGGGTCACTTGCGGGAGTGATCTCACGCCCTAGTTTCGCCCTTCGTGGAACCCGCCACGGAAGGGGATGTGCACATTAATGAGCAGGGTTATCGCTCGTACGATGAGCGGGGCTTAGGTGGGAACGGCTGCGGTCCCCCACTGGCAGGACTGGTCCAGTGGACAGTCGGTGATAGATTTGCTTGGATTGTTATGATTGTGGTTGATCTGATGTCATGGTTTGTGTTGTTGTTGTGGTTGCCGTTGCCTTGTCCTGTCTCAGTACTGACCGTGTGTGGTTGTTTGTTTGTTATGTGTCTGCCGTGATCCCTTATGGTGAGCAGTCGGTCTTAGCAGGTGCTGGTGTTGATGATAGCTGGAGTCCGGGCAGGGACGAGTCCTCACGAGATTGTTTATAGTGTAGAGTAGCTTCTGAGTTGTACCTTTTATATCGTCTTTTGGTTTAAATCACTTGTAACACGACTCAATAGTTCTTTTATTGACGTTTGATAATTACTTACCTCGGGCAACCGAGATGGTAACGCCCTTATATGCTAAGGAAGGCCTAGTTAAGGCTCCTCTGAATATCGGGGTGTTACATCAGCAGTTTTTAACGACTCTATAACTCGTATGCATGATTCACATCTCTAATTGATTGTTGGTTGTGCATTAAATCGGTTTAGGCTATTCAATTGCATTTCGCTCTGAGATTGAGCTCGTTCCTTTAGATCGAGTCTAGTTCTTGCATGGGGACAAGCAAGGGTTTGGTTTGGGGAAGTTTGATGCGTGTCATTTATATGATGTTTTACACCCTATTTTACACGCATTTCAGAGCTCAATTGTGTAGTTTTATGCTACTATTAGCCCCATTTCGTCTACTTTTGTATTTTTATGTAATATTGCAGATTTATGCGGAAATGAGTAGATATTGAGCTAAATCCGTCCCCGAGTATCTTGCATAGCGTTTGACGTGAAGTATTTACTCAAGGAACGAGCTTGGTGCGCATTTCGAGGCCCGAAAGACAAATCCACGAGAAGTTAGAAGCGGACTATCAGCTAAACCAGTCGATCGACCGGCCTTCTTGGTCGATCGACCGACCCACGACAAGCAGAAGCTACTGTTCAGTATGCCCAGTCGATCGACCGGCTTCAGTGGTCGATCGACCACACCGCTATTCTGACGTGAATTAAAAGCTCGAGGAACTTGAAGCCCAAAGCTATATTAGGTTTAGGAATAAATTTACGTGAGTTTGCTATATAACGTAACCTAGTTTATAGATACATTCATTCAGAAATTTATCTAGTTTTCCTTAAGTTCTTTGTCAGTTCTAGAATATCAAATTAGGGTTCGGGATATTGTTTCATACAATTTACTCTCGCTTTTGGTTTGATCTTTCTTCTGAAATTCCGTCCGGTACTATTCTGTTCTTATTCCAGTTTATTACTTTATCTGCATTTATAGACATAGAATTGCTAGTTAGTACCCCAAGGCCAATTATTGTTTATTGCTAATCGTTATTTAATCATTGCAAGTATGAATTCAATAGTTTATTTCGCTATCATTATTGTTGTTTTTATCAGTACCATGAGTAGCTAATTTATTTGTGCTAGGTGAAGGAAAAGTAGATCTATATACTTAACATATTCTTATATGTTCCATTTTAATTTACTCATAAAATTAATGGTGATCTTATGCATGCAAACTAATAAACAAAATAAAGAAGAAATATTCATCCTTACATTGGGATTTCGGTTTTAGGGCACAAGAGAGATCTCCTTCTCTCTTGTTCTTGTGCTTTCCTTTATGGATGAACAAAGACCCAAGTATAGGATCTCTCCCAAGGATTAATACCCAAAGCACACTCTTAATAAAATTAATATTATGAATACTAGACAATATTAATTTTGTAAGAAAAAATGACCCAAAATTATTTGGTTTTATCTCCCTAAAACCGGTTAGAAGAGGAGAAGAGGAAGGTGAAATATTTTTATCTCTCTAAAAATATTTTGGTGGATGAATGAATGATTGATACAACAAAAACATTTTTGTGTATATTAGGTAAAATAAGAGGAAAAACCAAGTGGTTTTTCCTCTCTCAAAACCGGGTGGAAGGGGGGCATGGGAGGGAGCCAATGCATGCTCTAGTTGCTCTTCACAATGAGCATTAGGGTTGCATGGCTAGTTTAGTAGGTAATCATTGTGTTTACCACTAATTTAATCAACACAATATTAGCCTAATACTCCCATAATTTCGGTTCATTTAGATAATATGGACTCCATATTATGTTTGTCAAAATGTCAATTTGTCTTATCTCACATGTCATATGTTACATAAAATTGTTATGTATTTTTAACATATTAAAAATCAACGTATTAATAAAAATACGTCATATACAAAAATCGACTTTAGTAATTCATAATTACTTGTACCAAAATATTTTACCAATTATAAATCACAACAAATTGTATTTATAATAATTCATTCAAATTTAATTGTTTCTTTAAACAATAATTTCATCTGAGTAATGATACAATTCGATTACTCAGACCGTATCTCATTTAATCAAATTCCAATGAAATACGTAAATATTACTTCCAAAATCGTCCGTCAATTTTAAATAATTTAATTGACTCGTAACGTTATACGATCAATTAAATGATCAATTAAGAGTGTTGCCCTATAGGTATGACCTAGGGGATCAACTGATCACCACCGTCGCACGACAGTAATGTCAAACTCTAGTCAGCCAATCATTACCGATATGTGTGGACCAGTTGACAGTAAAATGTTACTTCCCAATTGTATTCTTTATAATGAGACTTAAACATGTGATCATCATGATCAACAGTCGTGATCGCATTATTGTCGGAGGACACATATTCCAACAATTTCCCACTTGTCCTCGACAAGTGTGCGTCACCAATTCTATTGTCCTATTACTATCTCTCACTCAATGCAAGGTGTCTTTCAGGTCGTACTTGCAAGTGATCATATCGAGAGTGGTTTCCTCGATCTGGAGAATAACTGATTGACCGGATTTATCCACCATGGATACATTCCGAGCGTGGCCACGCATTTCCATTTCGTTACTCCTCGAGTGGCCCTGAGATATTGTTATAACCCTGACTAGGGGTGGAAAATTCCTATCGCACTCATTCCCTTCAACTAGCCACAGCCATCATAACCCAAAATATGCCCATTTGACCCCATTTACGAAGGTCGTAGTAACACAAATCAAAGTTAATCTGAAACCGTGCCATCTTAGGCGAATAGTCTTTAGTCAAAAGAATCGACTCATTTGAATACTATAGCAGCTCTCGCCACGACCAGGCTATATAAATTTGCCAGAACTCTATAAGCGGTCATAAAGCCCGACAAAATGTTCCTAACAGTCTGCCTATGTGATCGACTAGTCATCTCACATGACTCTATGGCACTTGAACTTGCCATCAATCGCATCACACTCTAGTCACTTCCAGACGTCACCTCATGTAAGTAACTATGAGCAAATACAATGTTAGTCCATGTTCACTTTAACGGGGTTCAATTGTCACTACAACCCGTTGGATGTAACAAAGTATAAGGTGAGTTAATAATAACTCAAACGACAAATGTCGACATCACACTCGGGTAGTCAATACCATATTACAACCTTGTGATGCATATCGTAAGTGTAAACACTTATTGATTGCAATAGAAGTTTAACATGCCATGTGTCCATGTGTTCAAACTTCTTATACTTGCATTTTCCTTTACATTCATGTTCTCTCTCATAGCATGAACCTTACCAAGTACACATCAAGGTTCCCGACCTTGGTTTTGGTTCTTTAACTTGAAAGAACTTCCTTATCGATTATCACATAACGAACGAATTTGTGATGAATGATATAACTTGTACTGATCAAGTACTCCATCCACACACAATGCACTAGGTATATGTTTTGTAGAGTCTTGCAACAATTTGTCAAGATGATTGACCTAGCACTTCTCACAAGTCCTAGCATATTAGGAAGGATTAGTTTTGAGTAACTTCTTATTCAACTAAGTATCTTTCCAAAACTTCTTATTTCTCTTTCTAGCTTGAAAAGGTTTAGGATTCTCATAAATCCTTGCATGTGCTCGGATTTTCTATAATATGTGCAACCTCTTGACACACAATAGATCATTTCGTCAAACACCGAAATCGCTCATCGGATTCTACTCGAGAATTCATGACGTTTCTATTATGGCTTACCAATGAATCATCATGCTCTTATGCATATGATTACCATTGGACATGTGCATGATTATTCTAATGGCGGAAACATTAGTAACTTTTAATCATGTCATCAACTATATTTAGGTTCAAGGAACGACCATGACTGCTAATGGCAATTCCATTTTCATTTAAATGAATAACCTACGTATCTCGTTGATTCGATGTGTATCTAACAATACTTATCCAACATCTCATGATGTAGTTGGATTCATCATGGTCCATTTTTATCCAGAATTGAAAACTCAAATGCTTCTTTATGAAAGAAGGTATTAGCTCGTCATTCTTCAATGAGTGATGAGTTGTAAACATTCAAAGGATGATAGCTCCCACTAACTTCCATGTCTTCACATGATAATTTCCTAACTCCCACTCAATTCCACATGTTTCGAAATTGACTTCTCAATCGAAATTTTTCAAGAATTGAAATATAAATTGCATTGCCAAGTTATTAAGATAAAACCATATATGTTCCCATCATATCCTTTCAAAATACCTATTTTGAAGTGGTCTCATCTTAACCTTATGGAAAGAGATTTTAATCTCTAACTCACACATATCATAATGATGTGCAGCGATGTCATTATTCAAATATAAATAATATCTAGAACACGTCCTTCGAAATACCCTTTCGGAAGGAGGTTTAACCATTTCAAAATGAGGTTAAGAAATGACATCTGTGTGGTCAAAACTTGGCTATTGAAGATATCGGTATATCAATCCTTGCAACTTGTTAATAACTAGTATGTTACTATGATTCATTTAGGCTCTTAAGTAAATCTCAAGGTTGAAACTATTGGTCAAAATTTTCATAAACTTAGTCAAAACTCTTGTTAAGACTTTACTTTAGTCATTTTGTTCCAAAACTTTCTTTTGGTCTCCTCGTGTAGTTATCTTGAGAACATACTCTTACGATTACTTCACTTGGTCTCTTTAGTCATATAGAACTTACTTGAGACCATAGATCTCATCTATTGGGTATACTATATAAATAGATATATCTTTATTCAAATCATTCTCTCTTGCGTAGATCTCATTTACACAATCTTATCTTGGTGTGAGTTGTGTCCTCATTTTTCTCCCACTCTATCTTTAGAATAAATACTCTAGAGATTCAAAGATAGCATATGAGACACAAGTAATGATGTTGAAGTATAAGGAGAACTATCTCATAGATTGACTAATAGTTATAGATTTCGTAAGTGTACTTGGTGATTGACATTCCTTTAAGAGAGTTCATAGACTCAACACCACTTTATAAATGATCATACACAAGCCTTAAGCATGTGGACATATAATGAATCCCGTCATTATAGTTGTCTATTAGATCACTTTAAGTGAATAATCATATGTTTCTAAGAGCAAGCATTTAAATACGAATTTTAGAACAAAGGATAAGGTGATAAAACGGGTGACTTGGGTTGCAAACCAAGCCACCATTATCCAAAATACAACCAATTATCCAAAATACCTTTCCATGTCGAACACGGAAACTTAAAGGTTCTAAAATTCAAAACATGAATAAAAATAAGACAATAAAAAGCAAAGCTCCATGAAAGCTATTCCTAGCTTCTCGATGGTTTCTTATGCTTGCTTTTCCTTTCCCTTGTCTTTGCTTGGTGGAGGCCCTATTTACAATAAAAAGGGAGATACATTATCACAACTTTGTATCACAATACCATAGTTGAATTAGAAACATAAAAGAAGGGATAGTCAATTACCGACTGGAGTGATCTTTCCAGCCTTAATATCACCAAGGTATTTGGAACAATTTCTTTTCCAATGTCCCATACCATTACAATAATGGCATTTATCAAGAGGACCCTTCTTGATTTTCGAAGTGCTAGCATCATTAGCTTTAGCTTTGGTGAAAGTGGGAGCTTGCTTCTTACCCTTCCTCCCATTCTTTTTGAACTTCCCCTTACTCTTAGTGCTTATGTTAAGCACATCCTTTGGTGGGTTTACATTTAACCCCATGTCCCTCTCGGCTTGCACAAGTAACTTGTGCAATTCTTCAAGAGACACATCCTTGTCTTGCATGTTAAAATTCACCCGGAATTGAACATACGCTTTGACCTTGGACAAGGAGTGTAGAATCCTATCTACAATGAGTTCTTTGGGGATTTCAACCTTTTGAATTTTCAAGGTCTCGACAAGCTCCATAAGTTTGAGCACATGAGGGCTAACCTTTTGGCCCTCTTTGAAGTCGAGATCAAAGAATGCCGCGGCCGCCTCATATTGGACGATCCGCGGAGTTTGTGAAAACATTGTCACAAGCTTGGAGTAAATCTCATTAGCGTTGCCCATTTTAAAGGCTCTCCTTTGGAGATCCGCCTCCATAGCAAATATCAAGACGTTTTCATTGCGGCGGACTCCTTTTGGTAAGCCTCATATGCTTCCCTAGTGGCGGCGGTCGACCTAGTAGTAGGTTCGGGAGGAGAGGCCTCGGTAAGGTAACGAAGCTTGTTGTCACCTTGGGAGGCTAGTTTGAGTTGGGCATCCCAATCGGAGAAATTTGACCCATTCTTTTCAAGTTTACATCGATCCATGAAGGATCGGAGCCATGATGTATTGGCGAGAGGCGTGGCGTTAGGGGTTGGTGTTGCCATTTGTTATGAGAAAAAGAAGTGGTCTACAAAACAAAATAGAAGGAATAAAACAAATGTCGTTTTAAAATACTACTCGTAAAAATGTATAATTTAAACAAGTTTTATGCATTTTTCTAGTGACCTCTACCCAACTAGATAAATGATTCCAAGACCCAAATTCATATCGACTTAGGCACGGTAGGGCCGATTCATCCTTTATCAATATAACTCGGTGGATTAACGTTTAATCGATTCTACTTTTAGAACTCTTGGTCGATAAAATTACTCTAATGTTTATCTATAGCCCGGAACACATGCGACTACGGTCACGAATACTTCCGTTGAGCTCAATCCAAATTTCGAATAAATGTGTCCATGATCCAAATCCACATCAACTCGGGCACGGTAGGGCCGATTCATCACTTATCAACATGAATTCGGTGGATAGACATTTATCACCCACTTCCCCTACGTAACAAGTTTTGTATCCCGGTAGGGCCGAGTGCACTCCCTCGCGAAATAGGTTTTCATGGTTTCTACTATTTGGTAAGGCTATGTCTCAATTGATTATTTTAGCGAGAGGTCATGTCAATTTATTATCTATCACGTTTTAAGTGAACTAAAGCGGTGAACTACGATAATTCTAATTGACACGGTCGATAAACTCGATGAAGATGATGATGCATGTTTTAGTTATGGCGATTTAGCGATACATGCGACATATAAATAAAATGCAAAGCATAAAAATAAATCCTAGTATGGCCTTCCTAAAAAATAGAAAACTATTTAACTATTACATATTCGGAAACCAACTCCATTGGTCCCTTGAACTTCGGTTATGGCACGCATCTCGAGGTAACACCGTCTTTATGTATCGCCATCTTGAAGAAATCCGTCTTTGGGAACTCCGGAATAAATAAAATTACATAATAAATTACATAATTTCCTATTATACATTTGTAACTAAAATAAAATAAATCTATTAAATTACAAACGGTGATACGAGATCACAATAAATTACAACCGAATCGATATTCCCATACATTTCGGGAAATACCAATTAAAAACTAAGGCCATACTAAGTAAAATTACATAATTCAAAAATTACATAAAATAAAATTATGACAATCATAAAGAAAATGCAGCATTATAATATGTAAGAACATGCCCAATTTTATGCTAAATCGCCTTTAAATAGCCAATATCGTATATTACTTGGTTTTTACGGATTTGCGTGATTTCAACATTTTATAATCACAAAATTACATAAATTCATATTTATGCATAAGTTAATTACCTTAACCTCTTAGGACTCAAAATTTAGTCTTCACTAATTATTTGACCATAATTAACTCATATTTCTAAAAATTGTTCATTAATGGACTTAAAATTATAAAAATAAGCTATAAACTTCAAATAAATCACAAAATTTCAAAATTTGAAATTTAAACTCATGAACATTCTGGAAAAATACCATGACACTCATAATGTTCAAAAACTTAGGTTAAAAATTTCGAAATTTATCCGGAAAAACAATGTTGCGGTTTATCGGTTTTAACTAAATAATCATAAAAACATGAGAAAAACTATATTCACCAACTTTTCAATTTAGATCTGAAAATGATAATAAAATGCAACATGTGACGTTTTTCCTTAGTCATAGATTATGTTTTATTAATATTTCACTAATAATGTCACTATTTATGCTATTTTTCTTCAAAAAATCATAAATCATGCACAAAGACTTCAATATAGCCTATTATTTTATACACATCTTGTAAAATTGCATGTGACAACATACTAAATTTCTATGACCAGATTCGAAATTTAACTCATATTAACCTATATTTCACTTAAATCCGATTTTAATAATGAAAATGCCATTTTTTGAGCATAATAAGTCCAAAAATTATGAAACTTTACAGGTCATCTCAAAATAATATATGTGATAACCTATCCAAAAATCACTAGAAAATTCGAAGTTTAGCTATTTTTAGTCCGAAAATGACATTTTTATTCATAAAATCATATTTTAATGCCATTATTGTATAAAATGAACAATAAAAATCCATAAATTAACCAAAATATCCTAAAAATATTTTAGGACCAGAAATTTTAACATGCATAAATTAATTTCGTGATATATCATAATAGCACAAAATATACAAGTTTTATATGTTATTCTTATAACTCGGAAAAACTTTTAACCGATTTGCATGCAAACAACCATGGCTCTTGATACCGATTGAAGGAAAAGTGGATCTATATACTTAACATATTCATATATGTTCCATTTTAATTTACTCATAAAATTAATGGTGATCTTATGCATGCAAACTAATAAACAAAATAAAGAAGAAATATTCATCCTTACATTGGGATTTCGGTTTTTAGGGCACAAGAGAGATCTCCTTCTCTCTTGTTCTTGTGTTTTCCTTTATGGATGAACAAAGACCCAAGTATAGGATCTCTCCCAAGGATTAATACCCAAAGCACACTCTTAATAAAATTAATATTATGAATACTAGACAATATTAATTTTGTAAGAAAAAATGACCCAAAATTATTTGGTTTTATCTCCCTAAAACCGGTTAGGAGAGGAGAAGAGGAAGGTGAAATATTTTTATCTCTCTAAAAATATTTTGGTGGATGAATGAATGATTGATACAACAAAAACATTTTTGTGTATATTAGGTAAAATAAGAGGAAAAACCAAGTGGTTTTTCCTCTCTCAAAACCGGGTGGAAGGGGGGCATGGGAGGGAGCCAATGCATGCTCTAGTTGCTCTTCACATTGAGCATTAGGGTTGAATGACTAGTTTAGTAGGTAATCATTGTGTTTACCACTAATTTAATCAACACAGTATTAGCCTAATTCTCCCATAATTTCGGTCCATTTAGATAATATGGACTCCATATTATCTTTGTCAAAATGTCAATTTGTCTTATGTCACATGTCATATGTTACATAAAATTGTTATGTATTTTTAACATATTAAAAATCAACGTATTAATAAAAATACGTCATATACAAAAATCGACTTTAGTAATTCATAATTACTTGTACCAAAATATTTTACCAATTATAAATCACAACAAATTGTATTTATAATAATTCATTCAAATTTAATTGTTTCTTTAAACAATAATTTCATCTGAGTAATGATACAATTCGATTACTCAGACCGTATCTCATTTAATCAAATTCCAATGAAATACGTAAATATTACTTCCAAAATCGTCCGTCAATTTTAAATAATTTAATTGACTCGTAACGTTATACGATCAATTAAATGATCAATTAAGAGTGTTGCCCTATAGGTATGACCTAGGGGATCAACTGATCACCACCGTCGCACGACAGTAATGTCAAACTCTAGTCAGCCAATCATTACCGATATGTGTGGACCAGTTGACAGTAAAATGTTACTTCCCAATTGTATTCTTTATAATGAGACTTAAACATGTGATCATCATGATCAACAGTCGTGATCGCATTATTGTCGGAGGACACATATTCCAACACTAGGATGTAGGGGAACTATAGGTTAGGCGGCATTAGATTTAACATGGCCTGAAATCGCATGCCGGTCGATCGACTGGCTTCCCTGGTCGATCGACTGGCCACGCTGAGATTGTTTCGTTTTAATTGTTTTAATTGTTGTGTTTGATGAATCGAGTGCACGCGACCAGTTGAATACCTAGGATTTGACTGACCCAATAAAGATCGAAAGATAGGGCAGGGAGATAGCCTACTTAATTAAGACGACTAGATTTATTAGATCGAAAGATAGATTAATTTAGACCTTTAGTCACTTTTCAGGACGAAATTCGGTATTAGTGGTATTAGGGACCTGTAGCGAGATCGAAAGATGCTACTTGTGAGAGTGGACCGAGAGGACCTCTTATTTTCCCGTCTCACGTGTTTGATTTAGACCTACTTAGTATGCTGCCGCCGAAACTATAGTGAACTGACCATCTTAGTACCCTTTTTATATTTGATATCATCCATTTGCTTAGTTTACTTTATTTTACTGCTCATTAGCTATAGACCAATTCAATCAAACCCCCGCATACTGTTACATCAGACCGAAATTAGACAACTAGAAATTACATCTGCCTCTCTGTGGTTCGACCCTGTTACCACTAGCTATAGTTTTAGTTAGTTTTAATAGGTTTTATAAATATTATTTTTGGTGCTCACAACGACGGGTATCAATAACAATTTGAAGAAGAAATTTGACAATTAACTTAAGCCATGCCTCATTATTTTTGAGTTCTACGATATCCATGGTTAACTTCTTGCATTCTTCTTTTGCCTTCAATATTTCACTGTCATTTCCCCGTTTCGCTTCTTCAAGTTAATGTAGTATACTTCTCACTTGAGTAATCTCGATATCCATGCTCTTTTTCTCATTCACTAATCTGTTTATAACCTTCCTCTGCCACTCAGTCATTGGTTCATCAACCCACTTGAAGTAATTGTATCCACACATTTAGTCTCGGAATTATAGAATTTGCATGTAAGAAACTTTCTTCCCGGATTTTGAAAAGACCAAGAAGTCCGCAATGCTGCCAGAACTAAGCAATTACATGTCCCTGTTGAAATAGAGGAAGAAGAAGAGCTACCACTTGACATAATTTGAGTAATAAGAGAGAGAAAGAAAGGAGGTTATTTAAAATCTATGTTATTCAGCAATTGCATAATCTAACACGGTTCTTATAAGAACCGTTGCAATTATATTATTAATATCTGTAGGACCCATTATATATTGATATAATGGTAAAATATTACTTAAGAGTTAAGTGTATAGTACTTATTAATTTGTATCATATAATTGTTATATGATCACATTAATACTTAATTACACAAGATAATTAAGCATACGATTTAAACGCATTTGTCGGACAAATACGAAAAATCAAAACGGACCTATTTTGCATAGGTGACCCGTTTTTTTAGTAGACAAACATAATGATGTTTGTTCTTTTCTAAAATCACACTTTACTAGTGAAAGTGACTAGACCTACAAGCTTTAATCATTATGCATTCCACTAACACACTAACCATTATGCATGACATTATTTTAAGTGACAAATTTACCCACATATATGTGTGTGTGTGTCGTGAGGTTCATGGAGAGAGAAGAAAAGTTGTTTTCATTTATCCTCTATAATTCATATGCAAACCTCTCACTATTATCTCACTACAACCATATTAGATTATCTAATTACTAAGGTAGTAATTCAAATAATATTAAGGGTTATTACTTATTTTATCTAGTTAATGAAATTAGTAATTTTTGGGTGAAATCTTGGTGCAACTAAGAGGAGGTGTTCATATTATTGAACCTATGGAGTTTTGGAGGATCATCCCATGTTAGTGAGCTCAAGAACAAGCATAGGAAGGTGTCCTTGCTTGTGCCCATTTCCGTCTCATCACCATTGTAAGAAAACCGTTTTCTCCTCATTCTTGTTTTAAGTTATGCATGCACTAGATTCATATGAGTATAAATTAAGAGTAATTTATAAAATCTATTAAATAAGTTTAATAGGGGTTTATGGAACCTTTCAAGTGGTATCAGAGCATTTGGTCGTGCATGCATAATCGGTTTGGTTTTTCCGAGTTAAATGTAACTTAATTAAAACTAGAAATTTTGTGATTTATGTGATAAAGCCACGAAATTATTTTGCATGCTATGTATTCTAGTCCTAGAATATATTTACGTCATTTTGATTATTTATGAATGATTATTGCTTATTTTAATGATTTTTAGTGAAATAATTGCATTTTAATGAATAAAATGGCATTTTTTAACTAAAAATAGTTAAACTTCGATTCTGACCATGAAATTTTAGTATGACCTCACATGCATATTTTACTTATTGTAAGTAAAATTTCGTATTAATGTGATTAATATTGCATTATTTATGATTTTTATGTGATAAAAATGCAATAAATGGAGGTTGAATGACTAAAAATAGTTAAACTTCATAAAAGGCCACAAAATTTTAATATGTTGTGACATGTATATTTGTATGGTTAAAATGATATAAATAGTGACTATTTTTTTAGCAAAAATAGCTAAAATGAATTTTATGGCATGAAATTTTTCCCTAATGTTGTATATATGATATGAACATCAGATCTAAAGTTGTATGATTAATTTTAATTGATTTGTAATCTTTATTGATTTTTATGTGATAAAATCGATAAAAGCGCAACTTTTTTAGTCATAAAAAATTAATTCGAAATTTTTGATTGATATTTTGCCATTTCCATGTTCTGGAAATTATTTAAGAATGTTCAAAATTTTGATTTTGATTTTTCCATAATTTTTATGTTTAATTTAGAATTAAATGGTAAAAGTTATGATTTATACGATTTATTAATGAAGTAAAATATAAATATTTTGTGAGAAAATTTTATTGAGTTTTTGAAATCTTGATAATATTCCAGAATTTGCAAAAATGTGATTTCGAAAATTTTCAAATTTTATGATTTATTGGGAGTTATTTCAAAATTGTTATGAGTAAGAGAAGTTTAATAAGCAATAATAGAAAACCAAGTTGAATTATTGTCAAAAATTAAGTGAAGACTAATTTTTGAGTCCTAAGAAGGTTAGGATAATTAACTTGGGCTTAAATTTGATTTAAGTATTGACTTGTGATTTAAATAAGTTATTATCACGCATTTCCATAAAACCGGATTATATAGGATATAAGGTTTAAATAGGGCGATTTGGCACTTAATTTGGCATGTTAGATCATATAATAATGTTGCATATTTCATTGATGAATGTCATATTTTATTTATGTAATTTTGAATTATGTAATTTTATCTTAGTATGGCCTTAGTTTTAATCGGTATTACCCGTAATGTAAGGGAGTACTGATTTGGTTGTAGTTTAATGTGATCTCGTATCACTTTTATTTTTTACTAGTTTTTCCATTTTACAAATGTATAATAGGAATAACAATGTATTTTATTGTATTTGTTATTCCGGAGTTCCTTCAAGATGGTGCCATTCGGAAGGTGTTTCGACAAGACGGAGTTCTCTTGGAAGGCGTACCATATGAAGTTTCAAGGGACCAAAGGAGTTGGTTTCCGAATTTGTAATAGATTTTCTATTTTAGCAAATGCCATACTAGGAAATTTTATTTATTGCTTTGCATTTTTCTTTATATGTTACATGCATTGCCAAAATGCCATTAACATCACATGCATTTTTATACTTGCACATCGTCTTTTCGACCGTGTCAATAATAATTATCGTTAGTTCACTAATATAGTTCACATAAAAGTGATAGATAATAAATCGACAAGACTTGATTAAGTTGTATAAGAGGAAAGCTTGTTCACCAAGGGTACTTATGAAATTAGATCTTCAAAAAGCTTACGATTCAGTGGAATGGTCTTTTGTGGAAGGTATGCTTAAGGTCGTGGATTCCCCGAGCTTTGGGTAACCCTTGTCATGCAATGTGTTTCCACTCCTACTTACTCTATAGCTTTGAATGGAGAGAATTTTGGTTTCTTTCCTGGCAAAAGAGGATTGAGACAGGGGGACCCTCTCTCCCCCTTCTCTTTACCCTATGCCTGGAGTACCTTAGCGAAATCATTGGGGTCATCCAAAGCATAGGAAGTTCCATTTCCATCCTTTTTGTCGAGAATCAAGCTCACCCACCTTTGCTTTGCTTGACGACCTTATAATGTTCTCAGAAAGGAGATAGGTCTTCTATGGAGTTTTTGATTCATCCTTTGAATATTTCTCCAAAGCATCGGGACTTGTTCGAATAGGGAAAATCCAATATTTACTTCAATGGAGTAGATGAAGTATTGATTAAAAATGTTGAGGAGCTCACTGGCATGAAGAGAGGCACTGTACCATTTAAGTACTTAGGTGTGAATGTTTCTCCTAAAAGGTTATCAGTCCTGGAATGCTCTTCACTAGTTGACAGGATTGTGGAACGTATTCAAAGGCTAGGATCAAGAAAGCTTTCTTACGCTGGTAGAGTTGTCTTGATTCAGTCTGTGCTTAGTTCTTTGCATACTTATTGGGCTCGTATTTTTGTTTTGCCCAAGACTGTTATTGCTCGAATTGAGGCTATTTGCAGATCATTTTTATGGCATGGGAATGAGACTCGTGAAAACCCTGCCTTGGTTTCTTGGGATGCTATTTGCCAACCAAAAAAACAGGGTGGTTTGGGGATTAAACGATTTTATGAATGGAACCTTGCAGCTATTGCAAAATATGCATGGTGGATAGCTGTAAAAGCTGACCATTTGTGGGTCAGGTGGGTTCACTCTGTTTACATCAAGTCTGGTTCCTGGTGTACGTATAAACCTAACAACTCTCATAGCTGGGCTTGGCGTATGGTGTGTAGAGTCAAAGATAGATTTAGGGGCTTACTCTTTGAGAATGATTGGTGCACGTCTGGTGCACGGTATACAATTGGAATTGGCTATAAGTGGTTATTACCTGACAGGGAACCTGTGAGGTGGTACCCTTGGGTTATTCAGCGATGGAGTGTGCCTAGACATCTCTTTTGCTGTTGGCTTGTGGTACAGGGTCGGTTGTTGACCCAAGACAGGTTAAGGAGGATGCATATCATTGATCATAATTGCTGTGGACTTTGTGGAGTTGATGAAGAAACACATGATCATCTCTTCTTTGGCTGTGTGTTTAGCAGGAAATGTAAAAATTTGGTCTCTCGATCGGTGTAAGATCAAGTTCCCGATCGAATAGTATTGATTGGTGGTTGAAATGGAGAAGCGAAGCTTTGGGCGGAAGAAGGGAATGGTCATTATCTTGTCTAGCTTAATCTATTGGATTTGGGCAGCACGCAACAAGTGTAGAGTGGAAGGCATAGTGTGGAGGCCTGAGTTCCTTCAGCAACAAATTCGTCTTGAGTCGTGTATGCGCATTAGCATGATTAGAAGTAACAATGATAAATTTGTAATGTGGTACAATAGTATTAAGTAGGATAGGGGTGAATTCTTTACCTACTACCTTATGTAATTGGGATCTTTGATGGTTTTTAATGGAATTGCTTACCTTTTCCCAAAAAAAAAATAAATCGACAAGACCTCTCACATATTTAAAATTGAGATTAGCCTTCCCAAATACTAGGACCCATGAATCCCTTTGACATTTGGGGTAGATTCGATTTCCTGGGGTACTTTCATTTTTCATTGAGTAAGTGGGGTAATAACAAGTTACTACACGCGAAATTTGGTTGGACTCAACGGGACATGAAGACTAGTCTTATGTTCCGGGGCTAGAAGATGAACTTAACGTAATTTCATCGACCGAGAGTTCTAATTGTGGAATCGGTTAAAGAGTTAACCCACCGAGTTATATTAATGAGGGATGTATCGGTTTCCCCGTGCCGAGTTAATATGGATTTGGATCTCGGAATCATTTATATAATTGGGTGGAGGTCATTATATAAATGCAAAAACATGCTAAAATGTTTTCATATTTTAACGATGAATGTTTCTTTTCCCATTATTTCGTTGTCTTATATTGTTCTTTATCATCGCTCCTACTTATATACGATATCATTCGATTGTAACATGAGTCTCCGCTAAACCACTATTACTAACGACAAATAGAATCTCTTTCTAAATCCTCAAATGAACCGTTTAAATAGAGCATGGACTAGTTCCATAGGAATAGTTCTATTCCATAGAACTCCATAGGAGTTGTCCTATGTCATATAAGATTAGCATCTTAAAATTCCTAACATGCCTATGCATGATTTCTTGCTAAGATGTGTGAATAGAAGTAATGATTGTAAATATGTTTTGATAATATCTTCTATGCATCCACGGTTCAAAGGTCTTATTGCTCAACCTAAACACTTGTCATCAAGCACTTAAGTTGTTAAGAACATGACAATGTTAAATTGGTAAATTAATCTTTTAGAAATTTTGATTAACCAAATACCACAATAGAGTTAACCCTTATGAAGGATTGACTAGGAATTTAAAATGAAGATAAGTCTTCATCAAGTAGAAATTCTTGAAGTCAGTGGGAGCAATAAGAAGTAAGTATCTATCTTAATTTTTAAGGATAGAACTAGGCTCGAAAGGGAAGGTGTTAGACACTAAAATAGATACAAACCCCAATAAGTAAAGATCAAGGAAGTTGGTCGTATGACTCCAACATATTCCTTCTCGAATATCTATGACATGACATTGCATTCTTGCTAATTACCACATCACGAGTATTTGATAAAAATTTGTGAATCATGTTAGAAATTGCCACATTTCATGATTAAGAAATATGGCAAAAGGATGTCAAAACCACCTTTCTAAATGGGTATTTAGAGGAGGATGTGTTCATAACACAATCCGAGGGTTTTGTAAATCCTTAGAATCCTAACATTGAATAATCGTATGACCACTAGCAAGAATAAGTTCAGAAATTTGCATGAATAGAATTAGGGTAGTTGCCATTTCATCCATGAACATATGAATGTTGTAGCGTACTCATTTTAGTTTTTTATTTAGATATGTACCTCAATAATTGTCATGATGTACACCAACTCTAAATAAGAATATAATTCAAGTTTTTGCATAAAACGCAAAGGGTTTCCCAATTATGCAATTATAACAAGCGTTGTGCCCTAACATACCACGATTAAGTTTATGGTGAGACCATACAAATCAAGGTAATTATATTCAAACTAAAAATAAATGTCATATAAGACCCGAGTTGGTGATCCCAAATTATTTCTCATTTGAAAGTCGCATTAAAACTAGTTTTGACTAGTATCCCACACCATTTGATTGTGAATCTCATGAAATGTGCGAATCTTGTATTCAAAGCAAGATGTTTTCGTGACTTTTCTTGAAAAGTATAGCGAATAGAATAAGTTATTTACCAAATTACACTTCAAAGTGTATGGTCGAATGTATTTTCAATCTGAGAAGGTCATTATTACTTCTTCTCTTTTACCGATGAACTAGGTAGATACTTGGCATCCACTTAATGATGTAAGAATAGAAATTCTTTGAATATGTTCAATGAATGTTTAAAAGGTATCAAAACCTACAGATTATAAAACCAAAGTATTAGTACTTTGTTAAAATTGGGAACAATAAAGTGAAGACTTTGATTTACACCAAATAGAGTGTGATATGGTATAACAAGATCACTATCTTAATCACACCCTATGATGATAAGGTGTGTTATAAGGATACAAAGAATCCTATATGATATGATTGAATATTTACTATAAAGTTGGAAGTAGTTTCTATTACAATTTGTCTAGTATTTTTTTTCCCCACTAAAACAAAACATAGTTAAAGCAATCAAGTACAATTCATATATGATATGATTAGGCATGGTACCTAAGTTGTACTCTCTCCGTCCCGGTCAATTGTTATCTATTTCTATTTATGGGTGTATCACTCATTTGTTATCTATTTCTACTTTTGGTAACCTTTACACAAGTGGGCAAGTGGGTGTGTGATGTGGGAAGTGGAGATGTGAGAGAACATCTTAGTTTATTATTTTTTTTTCTCTACTTTTTCTCATTTCCTTGGTCTTTGTGCCAAAATGAATAGATAACAAATGACCGAGACGGAGGGAGTAGCTTGTTTCGGAAGAAAGCATGTGGCTTTGTAACCCAACTATCACGAGAACAACAAGTTTGTGGCTCGTGATGCTGTCTTTTGAGAAAAGAAGTTTATTTCTTAAAGACAGAGTGGGAGAAAATGTTCAAGAGCCACAAACTCAGAATAAGATGTAGGAAGATGTTCCTTCTTGGTCAAAATCAATTATTATTTCTTAGAAACCTAAAGTGGACAGGAGTCATGTTACCTTTTGAAAGTAATCAACCTGTAACTTATTAAGATGCTTTATCTAGTCTCAACATCATAAGAGTCCGAAATGAGCATAAACATGAAAATGTCTATTAAGCTTGATTAGTTGGTTGGTGGCAAAGGGTTTTGCATGCAACAATAACGCTTCATTGAATTCGGATATGATTTGATATAGTTGGATTTTAAAATCATCTTGTATGAGTTTTGTAAATCGCAACTATCCTAAGATAGGATACAAACTTAAGAAGAAATCTTAAGCGGAAGTTAAGGAGTTCAATTGAATGTTTTGATCATGTGATAAACTTTTCTCGAATTGTCGATTAGTTCTGTTTATACATGGAGTTTAGTGGGAGTACGGTGATATTATTAGTCTTATATGTGAATGACATATTGATCACTGTGAATGATGAAAGACTTAGGAGAGGAATAATACATTTCTAAGGTATCCAGACCTATAAAGATAGTTCTAAGAGGATATTAGCGTTAAATGAATATTCTTATATTGATAAGAGTTTAGACAAGTTCAAAAGTATTGAACATGAAGAAATTGAATCCACATGCTTCCGCTGCGGGATTAATTCATTACGCTAAGATGTATCACTATTCTTAAACCTCGTATACTTGGAGTATGATGAGATGTTACAAATCGAATCTTTGAGAGAAGTCTCTATATAGCCACATAGTTCATTAGTTAGTACTCAGGAAGTACTGGTCGGTACTTGTCGTTAGGAGCACCTAGACCAAAACACAATTTATAACTTCACAAACAACTCTACAATTAGTAAAGAGGCAAGTAAAGGTCGGATCCCAAGGGACGGGAATTGAGATGAGATTTTCAATTGCAACTAGCGGTGTCTAGGGGTGTCACAATTTGGGATTTGAATAGAAGATCACTAAACTAAATAGCAATGAAGGTAAACAAGCAAGATGATTAAAAAGGGGTGTAAACAATTGATAAAAGGCACTAGGGTGTCATGGGGTCATAGGGGATTCATGGGAATTGATCATACAAACATATTCTCAAATTATAAGCAAGCAATTATTGTTGTGATGGATCGAGTTGGTTTATATCTTACAATCCTAGGAAAGTTTGGGTCCCGGAGCCGAATCGATTAGATTGTACACCACCTACAAGTCGACTTAATCTTACCTACTCAACTACATGCATGGTCTAATGAGACTCGAGTTGGTTTATGTCTTACAAGTCTCATTGAAAAGATAGGTGATGGGTAAAAAATGCAAGGATTCATAGGCTCGCATTTCATCAAACATAACATGTGCATGAGTTGAGATCACAACAAGCAAGAAAATAAACTATGAAAACATATTAATTTAAGCATGAATCATCCCCCATGTTGGTTTCCCCTAATTACCCATTAACCCTAGTTAAGGAAACTACTCACTCATTATCATGTTGAACATGCTAGCAAGGTTGTCAATCATACCAACAAAGTGAAACATGATGAATAAATGAAGATAATTAACAATAATTAAAAAGGGATTAAGAGAATTATACCTACTAATAATTCCAATAATAAAGCAAAGAATAATAGAAGTACTTGATGATTGATTGGAAGGTTGTTAATCTCCCAATAATAACCCAAATAATCTTCAATTACCCAAAATGAAAGATGAACAAAAGAGAGATTAAGGAAATGAGATTTGTATTAAGACTTGATTAAAAGTTGATTACAAGATTAAAGAGAGATTTGATTGATATAAACTACACTAAAGATTGCTAAGAAGAACATGATTAGCTAATTAGACTAATGGGGTATTTATAGTGGGGATTAGGTACATAGATTAGGGTTTACTAAGGGCTTAAATGACGATTAAGTCCTTGAGGAATCGCCGGTCTCAAGAGAGACTCCGGTCACCTTTTCGCCGGTCTTTGAAAAATATGTGCATCCTTCCATTGAACAAGTAGAAGACGGATTAGCTGTCACACAATCCGAGCGTCCAGGGCACGGGACGGGCAGATTGTGGTTCTTTTGGACGAGCGGATTCGTGGGGTGGACGGGCAGATTGTGGTGGTTCTGGACGAGCGTCCAGCTGAGGAAGACGCTCGGATTGCTTGTGCTGGACGGGCGGATTGTGGGCAATCCGCTCGGATTGTTGATCAGGTTCTTTCCTTCTTCTTTTCTTCACTTTTCTTCATATAATCGTTGAGGATTTCTTCGGGGATGCAAGGATCTTTTCTCATCATTGCCCAACTACTATAATATGTACAAAGGCCTTCTAGTCTTGTCTTCTCTTTGATGCTTGGTGTAATACTCCGTATTTATAAGTCTCTGGGTACTCTATCGAGTAGGCCTTACTCTGTCGAGTAAGGGTGAGTTGCGTTTTAAAATAGTTTCTGACCTGTTGGGTACTCGATCGAGTAACTATGATACTCGATCGAGTAAGGGGGCACTCGATCGAGTACCTTAGCTACTCGATCGAGTAGCCGGTTTACGGGGAGTTATTTCTCGGGTTTTGTTAATTATGCGATTAAGGTATATAACCTTTTCCGTCATTGTTCTTAAACACTTTTCAAAACCTAAATTACTGTCAAGAGAGAAAGCAAAGTACGTTCATCACTTTAATCGCATTGTTAGCAAATCCCGGAGTTTGGAAGGTCGGTTTTCACCTTTCGTTATACCGTTGAGATCCTTGCGTCGAGGGTAAGATCTATGTACCGTTTTTACAGTATTGCCTTTAAGTTGGTTAAACCCTAATAAGGGGATTTGGGGGTTTTTGTTGTAGATAATGATTGGTAGTAACTATGTGTATGTATGATAGGAGGAGGATTTGTAGAAGAGGCTTTTTGATACAGCTGTTGAGACCGTCTGATAGTTGTGCTTTCCAGGTAGGATTTCCTACTCAGTATTAGTCCCATAATGAGATGATTGTTGATGTGTTGAGATTGATTGTTTAATATCGTAATTGTATTGTGACGGTTGTGATTGTGATTGTTGTCTCTGGTTCTCGAGATGTGTTCTCGGCTGAGTGGAGTCACTTGCGGGAGTGGCTTCACGCCCTAGTTTCGGCCTTCGTGGAACCCGCCACGGAAGGGGATGTGCACATTAATGGACAGGGTTATCGCTCATATGAGGAGCGGGGATTTGGTGGGTACGGCTGCGGCCCCCCACTGCCAGGGCTGGTCCAGTGGACAGTCGGTGATTGAGATTGATGGGACTGGTGTGGTTGTGTGTGTGACGGTGTGAATATCTGTTTATCGTTTTGTTGATATAAATATAGATTGTGTGATTAATAATGACCCCGTGTTGTTGTTTGTAAAACCTGCGGTGATCCATTCGGGGATGGTGAGCAGTAATTGAGCATGTTTGAGTTGAGTCACATGGGATTGCTGGGATGTGCCACTGTCTAACGATAGAAGTCTTCCGCTGTAGCTTAGTAGTTTAATAAACATTACTTTTAGTTGATTAGACAGTTGGTTTGAGAACTTGTACCCGTATTTTGGGATTTGGCTTGGTTTGTACTTTTCACTAAAGTTATACTATTAAATGTTGTTTCGTTATTGTCTTATGATTATCATGCCTCGGGTAACCGAGATGGTAGTATCCTTATACCTGAGTGGTCCTGGTAAGGCACTTGGAGTATGGGGGTGTTACAAATGGTATCAGAGCGACGATCCTGAAACCTGTAACCAATAAATCCAATGAATAAAGGGAGTCAATTAAAATGAACCCGGGGTAAAGGTTGTAGGAGCTAATGCAAAGGCTTGGGAGACGTCCTGAGGTCGCGAACTTGCCCTACAATTTTGAACCGGTCACATGGGGGGTGTATGTCAAGGTCGTATGCGTTGTTTGTTAGCTTATGTGTGGATGTGATGAAGTATGTGTAATTGTTGGATGTTTGGAGTAGAAAGTTGAGAATGTGAAAGAAAGATTGATGAGATATATAGAACTGCTGTTGGAATGAGAAGCATGATGGATGTTTACTATGTGGCGTTTAATAACATGATATAGTTATTTCGTTAGCTATATGAAGAGTTGTGTAGCATTATATGCTTAGTTATGATATAATGTTGGGGTTTATTAAGTTGTTTATAATGTTGGGATATGATATAGCATGCGGGTAGTGTTTTCGAGTTAGCATGACTCGATCGAGTGGGGCTGACTTGATCGGGTGGGTGTTTGACAATTTTGAATCCAGAATCGTGATTTCGGGCACTCGATCGAGTACCTCGGGAACTCGATCGAGTAGGGGGTCACTCAATCGAGTAGCCGGGCTACTCGATCGAGTATGTTAGAGGTTAGAAGGTCTGTTTGGGGTCTGGAGTCGGGGCACTCGATCGAGTATAGTGGGCACTCGATCGAGTAGCCTGTTACTCGATCGAGTAGGTTTAGGCACTCGATCGAGTAGGGCCTGGGAAGCTTGTTTTCGTGTTTTGAGGTTTTGACGCGTATGTTTATATCCACCCCTTTTCTGATATATAGTTTCAAGATGTCGCCCAAGAAGAATGCTTTGTATGCGAGAGCTGAGCTTATGAACATAGATGATATCGTTAAGATGTTGGAGCATCCGGATGCTCTTACGAAGGCTTTAAAGACTGTGGGAAAGTAAAAGGATAAGGATAAGGAGAAGGAGGTTGATCACTCTAAAATCAGCCTCTATATAGCGAGGTTTAACCCGAAAGAGTACAAGGGGGTTGGGGAGCCTAACCTTCTTGATAACTGGCATAGAGAGATGGAGAACATACTAGATTTGGTTCACTGTCCTGATGAGATGAGAGTAGAACAAGCTGCGTTCTACCTGAGGGAAGCAGCTGGCAAGTGGTGGGATACAGTGAAGGTGAGTGCTAAGGAGTTGTATGCGAACCAAGGTTTACCTGCTATACCTTGGGAAGAGTTTCGTAAGGCTATGAGGAAAGAGTTTGTACCGGAGCATGTGAGGAGTAAGTTGAGAGAGGAGTTTGATGGGTTTAAGATGACATCTGACATGTCTGTGGCTGAGTACTACAGGCAGTTCAATGAGAAGTCTAGGTATGCTGAGGATATGGGTTTGAGTGAGGAGAACCTGGCGCTGAGGTTTGAGAGGGGTTTGACCCCTAAGATTATGGATAAGTTACCCGTGGGAGTCCTTACTGACGTTAAGGAAGCTTATGAGAGGGCTGGAAGAGCTGAGAGGTTGGTGGAGGTGGCTCAAGAGAGAGTGGGTGTGGAGAAAAGAAAGTCTGAGAGCGAGGGTGGTGGCCAACCTAGTCACAAGAAAGGCAACCACAATCAATCTAGAGGGTTTTCCTCTGGGTCAGGGTTCAGTGCTGGGGCTTCCTTTGGGCGTGGCCGTGGGAGTGTTAGTGGTAGTTGGGGAACAACCTGCTATGATTGTGGTGGTGTAGGCCACAAGAGACATGAGTGCACAAGTGCACCTGGAACTTTCCAGAGACCTGCGCAGAGCTATGCGAGCAATAGACCGACAGGATCATGGTCAAACCGGGGAAGTCAGAGCTATTAGAGTGGAGGTAACCGCAACGGCGGTAATTCTTATCAGAAACCACCGACGAACAACAACAACAACAATCAAGGGTCGGGTGCTAAACCGACCACATCAGCCAGTACTGTCCAGGGAGGCGGACAAAAGACCAGTGGAAAGTTGTTCATGATGGAGAAGAAAGCAGCTGAAGATGATGCACACGTTATCACTGGTACTTTTCTTGTTAACGGTATTCATACCTTTGTTTTGTTTGATTCGGGGGCGTCTCAGTCGTTTGTATCTTCGAGTCATGTTAAACGGTTAGGTTTGAGAGTATATGAGTCTGTTAGTGAGAAAGTTTTTATACCTTCGGGTGAGTCTGTATCATGTGGGAGGTTATATAGGGATGTACCTATGATAGTTGGGCAAGTTGATCTACCTGTAGACTTGCTAGAGTTTCCTTTTAATGGTTTTGAGATGATAGTTGAGACGGATTGGCTGGGAAAGTATAAAGCTAAGATAGACTGTCATCAAAAGAAAGTAACGTTGAGGAGTCCTAAGGGTGTTAGTGTGTCTTATCGTGGGTTTCTAGTCAAACCCAAAGTTAAGTTGATTGCAGCTGTTACTTTGAAGTCTTACCTGAGGAAGGGGTGTCCTTTGATCTTGTGCCATGTGAGAGATGACCGGATAGAGAGTCCGACAGTTGATCAGATACCAGTGGTGGGAGAGTTTGAGGATGTGTTTCCGGAAGAGATTCCGGGGTTTCCACCGAGGAGAGAGATAGATTTCACAGTTGAGTTGAAACCGGGGACGGGGCCAATGTCTAAGGTATCGTACCGGATGGGTCCTAAGGAGATGGAGGAGCTTAGGAAGCAGTTAGATGATCTGATAGAGAAGGGATACATTAGACCAAGTGTATCGCCGTGGGGAGCACCAGTTCTTTTTGTGAAGAAGAAAGATGGGAGTTTGAGGTTGTGCATAGACTATAGAGAGCTGAACCGAGTGACAGTGAAGAACAAGTATCCGTTGCCAAGGATAGACGACTTGTTTGATCAGTTGAGTGGTGCATCAGTCTTTTCCAAGATTGATTTGAGGTCGGGGTACCATCAAGTAAAGATTAGAGAGATGGACATACCAAAGACAGCTTTCACGTCGAGGTATGGCCATTATGAGTACGTGGTGATGCCGTTTGGGTTGTCTAATGCACCAGCAGTGTTTATAGATTTGATGAATAGGATCTTCAGGCAGTTTTTGGACAAGTTTGTAGTAGTGTTTATCGATGACATCTTAGTCTACTCCAAGACTAAGGAGGAACATGAGGAGCATCTGAGGATTGTGTTGCAGACTTTGAGGGAGCATGAGTTATATGCTAAGCTATCCAAATGTGAGTTCTGGTTAGCGAAAGTTGCTTTTCTTGGACATGTGATCTCGAAGGATGGGGTAGCTGTGGATCCGGCAAAGATTGAAGCAGTAAAAAAGTGGGAAGCGCCAAAGAATGTTGCTGAGATCAGAAGTTTCTTGGGTTTAGCTGGATACTACAGACGGTTCGTGAAAGATTTCTCCAAGATAGCTAGACCTATGACAGCGTTGATGAGGAAAGATAACAGGTTCCGTTGGGATGAGAGTTGTGAGACGGCGTTCCAAACATTAAAGGAGCGTTTGACCACAGCTCCTATCTTAGCATTACCTGAGGGGATTGAGAACTTTGAGGTTTATACAGATGCCTCAAAGAATGGGTTGGGGTGTGTGTTGATGCAGAACGGTAAGGTGATTGCCTATGCTTCTAGGCAATTGAAGCCTTATGAGGAGAACTACCCTACTCATGATCTGGAGTTGGGTGCAGTGGTGTTTGCTCTCAAGATATGGAGACATTACCTTTATGGAGCAATCTTTAAGTTATTTTCTGATCACAAGAGTCTCAAGTACATCTTCACTCAAAAGGAGTTGAACATGAGAAAGAGGAGGTGGATGGAGCTGATTGGCGATTATGACATGGAAATTATCTACCATGAAGGGAAGGCCAATGTTGTTGCAGATGCTTTGAGTAGAAAGAGTGTACATTCTTTGTGTACAGCTCTATCTTTGATGAGGTTGAGAGATGAGGTAGCGAGGTTTGGGATACATATGATGCAGAAAGGAGATGCCATGGGAGATTTGACAGTGCAGCTTGATCTTTATGAGGATATTCGATGTAAACAGGCGTTGGATCCTAAGATAATGGAGTGGAGAGCTGGAGTAGAGAAAGGGACAGTGTCTCGATTCTCTATTCATACAGATGGTAGTTTGAGGTTTGACGGTAGGTGGTGTGTCCCTAAAGATGAGGAGTTGAAAAAGACTATCATGACTGAGGCACATAATACACCATATTCAGTACATCCAGGTGGTGACAAGTTGTATAAGGATTTAAAGAACACGTTTTGGTGGCCTGGGATGAAGAAAGAGACAACTGAGTTTGTGGCCCGTTGTTTGACATGCCAGAGAGTTAAAGGGGAACAACGACGACCACAAGGTAAGATTCAGTCTTTAACGGTACCTGAGTGGAAGTGGGAATCCATTTCCATGGATTTTATCGTGGGTTTGCCAAAGAGTCAACAGGGTAACAACATGATTTGGGTAATAGTGGATCGACTGACAAAGTCAGCTCACTTTGTTCCAATGAAAGATACATGGACTAAAGCACAATTAGCTATGGCCTATCGAAAGAACGTGCTTAAGTTACATGGAGTCCCTAAGGACATAGTGTCTGATAGAGATGCGAGATTTATATCAAGGTTTTGGAAAGAGTTGTAGGAATCGTTGGGAACAACTTTGAAGATGAGTACAACATTTCATCCTGCGACAGACAGACAGACTGAGAGAACGATCAAAACACTTGAGGATATGTTACGAGCTTGTGTGATGGATTTTGGTGGTAGCTGGGAACAGAGGTTGGATTTAATAGAGTTTTCTTACAACAACAACTATCACAATAGTATTGGTATGGCACCGTTTGAGGCTTTGTATGGGAGGAGGTGTAGGAGTCCGATTTGTTGGGACGATAGTGCTGAGGCAGTGGTTTTAGGACCAGAGATGGTACATGAGATGGTTGAACAAATTAAGATGATCAGGGAACGGATGAGAGCAGCTCAGGATAGGCAAAAGAGTTATGCAGATCTACATCGCCGGGATATAGAATTTCAGGTTGGGGACAAGGTTCTTCTGAAAGTGTCTCCTATGCGTGGGGTTATGAGATTTGGGAAGAAAGGCAAGCTGAGTCAGAAATTTATCGGGCCTTATGAGATCTTGGAGCGAGTTGGGGAAGTTGCATATCGTCTTGCTTTACCTGCTGCGTTAGAGAGAGTGCATAATGTGTTTCATGTATCGCAGCTGCGGAAGTATGTGAGTGACCCGTCACATGTGTTAGAGGCAGAGAACTTATAGCTAGATGAGTCGTTATCATATCTTGAGGTGCCTAAGCAGGTTCTTGACCGAAAGGTTAAGAAGACTAGGAGTGGTGAGACAGTTTTGCTTAAGATCCTTTGGTCTAACCACGAGACCGATGAAGCTACATGGGAGCCAGAGGAGGCTATGAAAGAGCGTTACCCTTTTCTTTTTGATCAGGTATGTATGGTTACGGGGACGTAACCTTGTTTCTTTTAGGGGGGTAGGAGATGATCGTGAAAAGTTTTTAAGAGTTTTATACCCCTTTTTGTATGTTGTGTCGGTATGTTTGTCGGGATGAGTTGGGTTAGTAACATGTTTTATGTTGAGTTTTATTTTGGTTGTTGAGTCGAAGGTGTTGTGCGGGTATCTTTGTTTTGTTGTGGTTTGAACTTCGGGGACGAAGTTCTTTTTAAGGAGGGAAGACTGTAATACTCCGTATTTATAAGTCTCTGGGTACTCTATCGAGTAGGCCTTACTCTGTCGAGTAAGGGTGAGTTGCGTTTTAAAATAGTTTCTGACCTGTTGGGTACTCGATCGAGTAACTATGATACTCGATCGAGTAAGGGGGAACTCGATCGAGTACCTTAGCTACTCGATCGAGTAGCCGGTTTATGGGGAGTTATTTCTCGGGTTTTGTTAATTATGCGATTAAGGTATATAACCTTTTCCGTCATTGTTCTTAAACACTTTTCAAAACCTAAATTACTGTCAAGAGAGAAAGCAAAGTACAGTCATCACTTTAATCGCATTGTTAGCAAATCCCGGAGTTTGGAAGGTCGGTTTTCACCTTTCGTTATACCGTTGAGATCCTTGCGTCGAGGGTAAGATCTATGTACCGTTTTTACAGTATTGCCTTCAAGTTGGTTAAACCCTAATAAGGGGATTTGGGGGTTTTTGTTGTAGATAATGATTGGTAGTAATTATGTGTATGTATGATAGGAGGAGGATTTGTAGAAGAGGCTTTTTGATACAGCTGTTGAGACCGTCTGATAGTTGTGCTTTCCAGGTAGGATTTCCTACTCAGTATTAGTCCCATAATGAGATGATTGTTGATGTGTTGAGATTGATTGTTTAATATCGTAATTGTATTGTGACGGTTGTGATTGTGATTGTTGTCTCTGGTTTTCGAGATGCGTTCTCGGCTGAGTGGAGTCACTTGCAGGAGTGGCTTCACGCCCTAGTTTCGCCCTTCGTGGAACCCGCCACGGAGGGGGATGTGCACATTAATGGACATGGTTATCGCTCATATGAGGAGCGGGGATTTGGTGGGTACGGCTGCGGTCCCCCACTGGCAGGGCTGGTCCAGTGGACAGTCGGTGCTTGAGATTGATGGGACTGGTGTGGTTGTTTGTGTGACGGTGTGAATATCTGTTTATCGTTTTGTTGATATAAATATAGATTGTGGGATTAGTACTGACCCCGTGTTGTTGTTTGTAAAACCTGCGGTGATCCATTCGGGGATGGTGAGCAGTAATTGAGCAGGTTTGAGTTGAGTCACATGGGATTGCTGGGATGTGCCACTGTCTGACGATAGAAGTCTTCCGATGTAGCTTAGTAGTTTAATAAACTTTACTTTTAGTTGATTAGACAGTTGGTTTGAGAACTTGTACCCGTATTTTGGGATTTGGCTTGGTTTGTACTTTTCACTAAAGTTATACTATTAAATGTTGTTTCGTTATTTTCTTATGATTATCATGCCTCGGGTAACCGAGATGGTAGTATCCTTATACCTGAGTGGTCCTGGTAAGGCACTTGGAGTATGGGGGTGTTACACTTGGTCATTGAATTCAATCAATTTAGCCCCATTTTGCCATGAAAATGCAAGGTTTGCACTCCTTTCCTACCAAGGGATCAAAACCTCAAAGAATATGCAAAACAAACAACTAAAGACAATAAATGACCCAAATATGCACTAAAAAGCATGGGAACAAGGCTAATTCGGGGACTAAATATGCTCAAATTATGGTCACATCAAATATCCCCAAACCGAACCTTTGCTCGTCCCGAGTAAAGAGGTGACAAAGACTAGGACCGTTATTTAAACTAACCTAATAGCATAGCCGATATGAGACAATTAGCGGGTCTCACTCCGCCCCTTCCACTCACAACAAGACAACCATGAGGTAGGATGCCTTCTTGCAAGGCAAGGTGGGTCTTGCCAAAATGGCGACACATCCAAGCATTAAAGCACACAAAATCAAGTAATGGATGCATCTTAATATCTGTCGAAGTGAGTATCAAAAATAAAATTTATTATTCCTAACTACTACTAGCAAGCGGTAGTAATGGTCGATCCGCAGGGAGGTAGGGAGATAATAGTTGCTTTATCTTTCTTGTCTATCGGTAACAGTGAGGGGGATTTTGATTTGATTAATAGCTAAACTAAATGCGAGTAAAATAAAAAGACAATTAAAAATAGCAATGAAAATAATTGATGTGAACAAATAATAAAAAGCAGCTAGGATGGTCGGGTTACTACAGCTACGATGGCAAATAAGTCTAGGTAAGTCTCGAAATACAGTCGTGGGTGATGGGTATGACAAGTCCTCTCGGTCCATGCTATTAGTCCCTAGGTGTCACTAATACTAACTTTCGTTCTTGACTAGTGATCCTAATGCCTAAATTACATTATCTTACGATCTAGCAATTTAACCGTCTTAATTCGTTAATTTAAGTCCCTCCATATCTTTTGATCTACGGGTTGGTCAAAACTAAGCATCTAACAAGTCTCCGCTAGGTCTCATTGATAGATATTGCACTTAACGAATCAAACGATGCAAATCAGACACGAAGATGGTCGATCGACCAGCTACCCCAGTCGACCGACCACCCGACTCAGTCGACCGACCAGGTAAGCCAGTCGGTCGACCATGCCCTAATTCGGGGTCACCTATTCGTATGTCATCTACACTAATAGCTCGCCTACATCCTAGAAATGGTGATTTAGCTAGACATATTAACGATAATAACAACAATGAAATTCATAAAAACTATAAAGAAAGACATGATTGAATAATTGTAACAATAATAACGCATAAACTAATCTAGGGTTCAAGGGATCTAAGCTAGCAATTTCTAAACTAATAAAACAGTAAATAAACTGAAGAATAAGAACAAGTATTACCGAAAATCAAAGGGGAATGAACAAATCCGCAATAAGAACTTTATTGATAATCAAAATTGATTGTGAATGAACCCTAAGGTAATGTAGTATGAAAACTAGATGAAACTAAGCTAATGAATGAATGAATAAAAGGTAGGCAGGGGTTACGTTAAATAGGAATGTCACGTAACTCTTATTCTTAAAACTTAATTACATTGGGCTTCAGGATTTCAAACTTTAATTTGCGCATCAGAGTCGTGGGGTGGTCGATCGACCACTGGGAATAGTCGATCGACCACAGGCACTATACAGGAATGCATTCTGACGAATTCTGCAGCGCGCACCGATCTTAAAACAGCTGCCATTTCTTTGTTACTTGGTCAAATCAGGCGTTCTACATGGCGTTGGAAAGCTAAGAGGATACGCTTTCACCTCCAATTGGAATTACTTGATTATCTTCTCTAGAACTCGAGATATAGCCATCTGAAGCAGGCTGCAATATCGTGAAGTGCTTCTTTGCTTGTTAAACTCGTATGCACCCATGCTTTTGCTATCTTAGGCCTTGAAACGCGCACCAAGCTCATTCCTCGAGCATCTAATTCATGTCAAATGCAATGCTAAGCACTTTGGGACAGATTTGGCTCATTTTCCGCTTAATTCTTCATATTTCTGCAATCATAGACAAAAACACGAAAGTAGAGGGAAATAGGGAAAATAGTAGCATAGACTACATAATTGAGCTCTGAAATGCGTGTAAAATAGGGTGTAAAACATCATATAAATGACACGCATCACTTCTACAAAAGAATAGCCACTTTCCTCATCTAAGTGGCGGAAATTATCTACAAGGGAAGCAATTCAAGGTTACACACTCCTTCATAGATGCAATTTCTTCAAACTACTAAGCCTAGAAGGATTCCAATAAATCACCTCCAAGTTGTGTCAAGCTAGGGTACCTTTGTCCTCAATCGTTAAATGCTTTTGTCAAGAGTAGACTCCCTATGGTGTTAGAAACACTAGAGGATCGCGGAATTCCCCCTCTTGCCTAGACAAGAAGGGTCGTCCCCTCTCTACCATGCACAAAAGTGGATACGATGGAAAAAGGGATCAATAGTATTTGAGTTTCATTTGGGAGTTTGCTTTTGTGTTGTTTTGTCCCCCCAATTTTCTTGTGGCATATAACATTTGAGAACACTTTCTTTTGCCATTTATTTTGATTTTTGGCATTTCAATACTTGACAACTTTTCAACTTTTTGCATTTTTCTTTTGAACATTTTCAAAGTCACCCCATATGTAGTGAGGGTGGCTTATATTTGAAGCATAGGAGTTCTATTTTTGCTCCTCTTTTCTATTGATGCATTTTGCAAACTTTCTTTTCACTTTTCATTTCATTTCTTGAACTCAAATCAATTTCTTTTTGTGCCCATTCCCTTTTTGATGACAAAATGTGGTAGAACATGGATGAATGATGGTTGCATGGTTTCAAGGGTCACCTTGGAATAAACGGTAGCCAAGGAGTTATCACACCACAAGGTACTCTTGACTAGGCCTTAATCCATGGGTCAAAGGATACTAGCATGACACATCCTAGGGTATTTTATAAGTATTCTAACAAGCAAAGTCTTAAGAAGAAAAAGCATCTACTATGGCCTATATACACTTGTCAAGCTTCCCAAGTAGACGGTTTCACAAAATTTTTCTAATATGCAAACTACATGCCATGATGCAACTAACATTTATACATCCTAATGCATATGATTCTACCAACTAATATGCCAAGTAATCTAAATGCAAGTCCTAAATTCACATTGTTTATACCGCATCAATCAAAATAAAGCCACATGGTCATTAACATAGAGAGGAAAAAGGAGGTTGGAAAGATCATACCATGCGGTCTTCAATATCCTCATGTCTCGGATCTGGCGTAGTCGATCAATGTGAACAAGGATAGAACAAACACAATATATACAACAATATATACAAGTCTACACTACAAAGGAAATAAACTTGTTTTTGGTTTTTTCGATTTTTCAATTTTTTTTGATTTTTTCGAAATTTTTGATTTTTTTGGATTTTTGAATAAAAGTTAAGTTAGAATTTTCCATCCCCACACTAATATGAGCATTGTCCTCAATGGCCAAAATGATAGGAAATTATGCAAGTATGATGCATGATTTCTATACTAAATGCAAGCTATACTAAGCTACGCTGCATAATGCATGGGTTTTTGTTTATGACGGAGAGCGTAATTTAGATTACCTCCCGTTGCGTATGCATGTACTTCCCCAAACCGAGATAGACATTATTTCTAATGTCTTAAGTTATGGGGTAGTTCATGCACACAAGATGCAATGCATGAAACTATATGTTGTCATTTTGGATTTTTCAAATGGGAACAATAAAAAGAACACCTCAATGGAGCCGAGGTGTTAGTCCTCTATGTTTCTAGGACTCTCTAACCAAGTCAAAGTCAAATATTGTATAAGTTAACAAAACATTAAATTCTTTCATGAAAATTGGAAATAAAGAGAGGAGATGAGGAAACTTCACTTAAGCTTGAGATGGGTGCCTCATGCCCGCTCCATCTAGCTATGAAGATATCTTCTAGAGATCGCCATCATCTCACTCTAGGTCACTATCCCATATTTCCTTGGATGCATCACTTGTATTAGGGTCCATGAACTCATCCTCTTCGCTACCAAGCTCCACCGTATCCCCACCGCAAGATTTGTCGCTCCCTTCATCTTGTCGCCCATTTGCCCCTTCATTTGCTCTTTCCGAATTGGGGAAGAGTATATCCATTTGTGCCCAAGAGGGAAATGCTCCCTCCTCACTAATCTTCCCCCTTTGAATCATATCGTGGTATTGAGGGTAAAGTGCATAATAATTGTCCACGGTAGCTTCATATTGTCGGAAGTGAAAATCTTGAAGGATAAAGGGGTTAGGGTGGTTGTACGGTTGATATGGAAAAGGGTAGGGAGGTAATTCGATTTTCTCATCTTGTGGTTGTTTCTCTTGTTGTTGTTGGGGATTTGGTGGTGGTGGTGCTTGCCTTGCTTGGGTTGGGTTTGCGGGGATGAGGTAGGATGGGATCGGTGATAAAGGTCCCCTTCTTGGTGAGATTCTTGGTAGACCGGTCATTGGTAAGTAGATTGGATCGCTTCCTTTTGTTATCCACTTGATCCTTTTATCAACCCCCTCAAGGGTTATCCAATGATGATGCACAAGAAGAAGGTCTTCATTTATCCTTGTATTCCCGGAAAGAGGAGTATACTCATTATTCTCATTAAATTTTGGATTGAAATGCTTTGCAATCTTTGTAATGAGCCCTCCATTAACGATGTGTTTCATCCCATCATCATCACCGTTTCTAAACTTACCCCACTTCTCAAGTAGCACAAGAGGCGCATTAAAATGGTACCCACCCCTTCCTTGGATATCGAGATAAGACTCCATGAACATAAGATCGAGTTGATTCACAATTGCCGGGTCTCGGGGAGCAAGGAGGGTGCCGGAAAGGAACCGGTAAGTGAGTCTCAAAATAGGATTTTGAATGTGGAAAGCTAGACACTCCTTGGTGTACATGAAATCTCGGCCGGTCATGGCTCTCCATAGGGGTGCAACATTATATATCTTCGGTTTTGATGTCCGGGTAGGCGAGACATCGAGACCAAGCACATTAGCAAATTCCACTAGAGTCATCATTCTTGAAACACTCTCCAACCTAAATTCTATGCATATCGTTCTATTCAAGGTTGTGATTTTCAAGAAGCTTAAAAATTCAAGAACAAGGGATCGGTAAGTTTGCTCGTGTATGTGGAATAGGGTAGAGAGACCAAACAACTCAAAAAGGGCTTCCATTTGATGGTAAATCCCAAGCTTCCTTAAAGTTCTATGACATAAAAACTTAGTAGGGAGAATGTCCTTACGAAGAAGCCGGTGAAAAACGAGCCTTTGCACATCATTGACGAATTCAACATTTGAGAAGTCATCAAGCCTTGTAAGATCCACAATTTCTTCATGCTCCCTCCTTAGAGTGTTGATGTGAGAGGAAGAAGAGCTTCCTCTTACTCTTGGTCTTCTTCTATCCCTAAATGAAGATCCCTTTGGTCCCATTCTTTGATTGTTTGGGTTGGAATTTTTGATTTTTCAAAGTATGAAGATGCTCTTTGTAGATTGAATGTTGCTATTGAAACCCTAGAAATTGGGGCTTTTTGATTTTGTGGAATAAAAGAGTGTTTGGGATATGCTTTGGAGTCATAAGGAGGTGGGTTTTTATAATACAAGTGGAAGTAAGGGTGATGTGTCACAAATTGTGTGGTGGGGAGAAATAAAATTGGGAAAATCGGGAGTGAAGACCGCAGGAAGACGAGCGGACACGGGCTCGGGACGCCCGGATTCTCTCATTCTGGGACGAGCGGATTCCAGGGAAGACGCTCGGATTCTCTTACAGCGAATTTTGCAAAATTTTGAAGCAGCCGAGATAAGCGGATCGAGCACAAGACGAGCGTCTTTTCTGAGCTGAGGACGAGCGTCTTTCTCTAAGGACGAGCGGATTCTGTCACAGGAACTTTTCTTAAAATGTTGCAGCGAAAAGTCGAGCGGATTGGTTTTCAGACGCTCGGATTCCTGCCGGACGAGCGTATTCTCAATAAGACAGTCGTCTTTGTACAAACCGAGCGGATTCTCTCTTTATACGCTCGGATTTCTTGCCGCGGATTTCCTTTTATTTCCTTGACTCCGATAAAAGTTTCCCCACACTTGAAAACTCGTTCCTTCCTTCATCAAAAATCATTAGTGACCCTCCCTCGCTTCCTCTCATGGAAAGAATTTATGTTTATGATAAAGGGAATGCAACAAAAATATAAATACAAGTGGTGGTTTAGGGAGGACTCCACCAAACTCTCCCTTTGACGATTCCTTCAAGGATGAGGAGGTCCGAGGTAGGTGACCTCGACCTCTCCAACAAATGCTCCCTCATAATATGGCTTCAATCTTTGACCATTGACCTTGAATTTGCTTCCATCTTCCGCCTTGATTCCACAATCCCCATATTTTCCAACCTCGGTGATCACGTAGGGACCCATCCATCTAGAGTTCAATTTTCCCGGAAAGAGTTGATAGCGGGAATTGAATAGAAGGACTTTTTCCCCTTTGTGCAAGGCTTTTTGCTTGATCCTCTTGTCATGGAGCAATTTTGTCCTTTCCTTGTAGATCTTGGCATTCTCATAAGATTGTAGTCGGAATTCTTCCAACTCTTGAATTTGAATCATCCTCCTTTGACCACTTAATTTGAGATCAAGGTTAAGGGCTCGGATTGCCCAAAAAGCTTTGTACTCTTATTCGATTGGCAAGTGGCATGCTTTTCCATAAACAAGCTTGTAAGGAGAGGCTCCTATGGGAGTTTTATAGGCCGTCCTATAAGCCCAAAGAGCGTCATCAAGCTTTGTGCTTCAATCCTTTCGGGTCTTGTTCACCACTTTCTCAAGAATTTGCTTGATCTCTCTATTCGAAACTTCAACTTGACCGCTTGTTTGAGGATGATATCCCAAGCCGGTTCTATGTTGAACACCATACTTGGTCAAAAGGGATGCGAGTTTCTTTTCATGAAAATGCGTTCCTCCATCACTTATGATTGCTCTAGGGACTCCGAATCTTGGGAAGATTATTTTCTTGAAGAGCTTGGTGACCGTTTTTGCATCATCGTTTGGGGTGGCAATTGCCTCCACCCACTTTGAGACATAGTCTATGGCCACAAGGATATACTTATTCCCATTGGATGTCACAAACGGCCCTTGGTAGTCGATCCCCCAAACATCGAAGATCTCCACCTGTAGTATGCCCCTTTATGGCATTTCATTCCTCCAAGAGATATTCCCCGTCCTTTGACAAGCATCACAATGAATGATAAATTCCCTTGTGTCTTGGAACATTGTAGGCCAATAGAAGCCCGATTGAAGAATTTTTGCAATGGTTCTCCTTGCTCCATGGTGCCCACCGTAAGGTGACGAGTGGCATTCTTCCAAGATTCCTTGGACTTCCCATTGAGGGATGAACCTCCGGTAGAGCCCATCACTACACTCTTTGTAGAGATTTGGGTCATCCCAAAAGTACCTCTTTACTTCGAATAGGAACCTCTTTCTTTGGTTGTGGTTTAAATTTGGAGGGAGTACTCTTCCAACGATGTAGTTGGCATAATCGGCAAACCATGGGGTGATGTGCCTTTCAAGTTGTGTTTGAATGGCCATCAAGATATCATCGGGAAATGAATCATTGATCAGCGTTTCTCCTTGTTCATTATGAAACCGGATCCTTGACAAGTGATCCGCTACTACATTTTCGGCTCCTTTCTTGTCTCTTATTTCCAAGTCGAATTCTTGAAGAAGCAAAATCCATCTTAACAACCTTGGTTTGGCCTCCTTCTTTATCAAGAGGTGTCGGAGAGCACGGTGATCCGAAAAGACAATCACTTTGGATCCAAGTAAGTAGGAACGGAATTTGTCCAAAGCATAGACAATGGCAAGAAGCTCTTTCTCGGTGGTATCATAGTTCACTTGGGAGGGATCAAGAGTCTTTCTTATATAGTAGATGGCATGAAGAGCTCTTCCTACCCGTTGGCCAAGAACCGCTACAACGGCGTAGTTACAAGCATCACACATAATCTCGAACGGTAGTTCCCAATTTGGAGGTTGAATGATTGGTGCCGAGATTAATGCTTCCTTGATTCTATTAAAGGCTTCAACACACTCATCAGTGAAATGGAATTGGGCATCTTTAAGTAAGAGTTGAGTGAGGGGTTTCGCTATTTTTGAAAAATCTTTTATGAAACGGCGATAGAAACCCGCATGACCGAGAAAACTTCTCACCCCTCTAACATTCACGGGAGGTGGGAGTTTCTCTATCACCTCTGTAATACCCGCCCTTTTAGGGACCCTTTGACCATCGTTGACTGACTTTGGGAGCGGGAATAGCCTTAGAGTTAAGTGCCGAGGTCATCTGGAGTTGAGTTGAAAGAGTGGTACTCGATAGAGTAGAGGCTACTCGATCGAGTAGCTAGGTTACTCGATCGAGTAGGGGGTTACTCGATCGAGTGCCCAGTTTTCAGCGAGGGTTATATATCGCGTTTTGTTAAATCCGCAAATCACTTCCGCCACTTTCTTCTTACCCTTCAGTCGCCCCTTTCCCTTCCCTTCACCTTAAAAACCTCCATGGATGCCTTTTGAAGATTCTTGAGCCTTAGGAGAGCGTCTCTTGAGTCGGGTAGCGGTCTTTTGCTGAGTTTCCCCCTAATAGGTATGTCATATTCATCATCCGTGCCTTTGTTTCTATAGTTAGGGTTTTGCTTGTAGTAATAGATATTTGCATGTTGGTAATAGGCTTGGCTTGTGCGCTGGATACTTTGTTTGTCGGCATGGATTGGTTGCGGATGCGTAAAGGTAGGTTCGCCTACTCAGTTTCTGTAGATGGTCTAGTGTGTCGAATATTGTGGTTGTGTTGTGTTTGGTTGTCTGCTATAATTGTGGTATTGTGATGGTTGTGGTTGTTGTTGATGGTTCTCGAGATGCGTTCTCGGCTGAGTGGGGTCACTTGCGGGAGTGATCTCACGCCCTAGTTTCGCCCTTCGTGGAACCCGCCACGAAAGGGGATGTGCACATTAATGGGACAGGGTTATCGCTCGTATGATGAGCGGGGCTTAGGTGGGAACAGCTGCGGTCCCCCAGCGGCGGTGGTCGGTGGACGGTCGATGTGGCATGTGTCCGTTGGATTATTGTGATTATGGTTGGGACTGTTGTCATTGTTCGTGCTGTTAATTGTAGTTGCCATTGTCTTGTCTTATCTCAGTACTGACCTTGTTTGGTTGTTTGTTTGTTATGTGTCTGCCGTGATCCCTTATGGTGAGCAGTCGGTCTTAGCAGGTGTTGACGTTGTGGAGTCCGGGCAGGGATGAGTCCTCACGAGATATGATGGTCATAGCGAGTAGTCTTTGAGTTGTACCATGTATTGTATTTTGGTTTGAATCACTTGTAATAAAGCTTAATAGTTCTTTTATTGACGTTTGATAACTACTTTCCTCGGGTAACCGAGATGGTAACGCTCTTATATGCTAAGGAAGGCCTAGTTAAGGCTCCTCTGGATATGGGGGTGTTACAAAGTAGTATCAGAGCGACGATTTTGGAACCTGTAAGAAATGAATATAATGAACGTAGGGAGTCTAATAAAATGAACCTGGTGTATGTGTAATGGGAGCCCCAGCTGATGCTAGATTTTGGGTGAGTAGGCGCCCTCATTTCAAAATCTTGGCCCCATGACACTTAAGCCAGTCACGTGGGATGGGAATGTGGAGTCCGTGTGTCTATGTGTGCTGTGTATGTTAAATTGTGCCGGGGCTACTTCCGGTTAAGTCTTTGATTAGAATTGATAAGGGGTGTATTAGTGATATATTAGACCGTGTAGGGTAATTGTCAATGAGATGAGCAAGGTCCTTAGATGATTGGTGAGCCTATGTAATGGCTATGAGATATGTGACGAAAGTTTAAGTGATAGGAATGCGTGAAAATGTGGAACTGAATGTTGTAACATGGATAGTGAACACGTAGGTGTTCGCCGTAAGTTAATGGCGACGGAAGTTGTAAGTGAGTTTATAGATCCTACCGCGATGATTCCAATGATAATTATAGTATAGATGAGTAATAATTCGAATCACGGCATATGGTAATGTGTATATGCTTTGTTAGTTAGTTGAAATTTTTCATTGCGTAATATTTGATCTATGCAAAATAGATTGCTTATGATAGAATGTGAAACATGGTAGATTAATTTGTTTTGAAAAGTATGCGTAATGTTAATCATCCGCTTCAACTGGAGGTAAGTATGAGTTTAGTAGTAATAGGTAAAACAAGTTTAAGTGCAATAAAATGATACGGCTAGATTATAAATAACTCGGTGACAGGTAGACCGAGTTAGGTAATTGTATAACGTAACGTAATATGTCTCTTAGTTATTGAAGGGTTGTATTTGGCGCGATAATGGTTATAAAACGTGATTGAAGGTGATGATTAGTGTCGAATCCCGAACTTGGTTTGGACTCGACACGTTATGTTGTTTTGCAAGTATTCTCGGTTCACTTCATACTTCAGACCGAGTACTTAACTAAACTTGACCGAGTGCAAGTGCCTACTTGACCGAGTAGACCTTACACGATCTAGTTAAGAGACTATGACGTCGGGATATGGTGAAATTTCCTATAGATACTCGACGAGATAGCTTCTACTCGATCAAGTAGGGTGGTACTCGATCGAGTAGCCAAGCCACTCGATCGAGTAGGGTGGTACTCGATCGAGTACCCCAGGTACTCGATCGAGTAAGTTTCTGGGCAGTAACTTTTACGGGTTTTCTTAAAACCCTTCATCTTTCTAATTCTCCTTCTTATTCTTCTATATTTCGACACAACCATCCTAAATCCCTCTCAAATTCCTTTCTCCTCTCAAATCCTCTCTTTCTCTTGGGTTAGTAGTGATTCTTGGGGTTGATTTTCTTGTTTAATTCGTTTCTTTACTTTACTAATCAATCAAGGTGTGTTATTCTTCATAATTTATGTGATTTGTTACTTTGAATGTGTTAAAATAGTGAAATAATCTGAAAATTTCGATTCACATGAGTAAATTGTTGTTTTGATGGTTGAAACATGATTCACATGCCTCCTATTCGTGCTTGTTGGTGACTAATTGCTGTAGATTAGATTAGAAACATACATAGTTGGAATCGAAATTTCTAGGGTTACCAAAATTGAAGTTGATTTTTGGTTGTTTTGCAATGGTTAGATGGTAGAATTAAGCCTTAAGCATTGTTTATATTATGTTGGAGGATAGATTCTGATGATTTTACCCTTAAAAATTTGCCTTAAAACTCCGTCTTAAAAGTGCCCCAAATGGAAATTCGTGATTTATAATTGAAAATCTATGTTGCAATTGACATTATAAGTATGAGTCGAACCTCAGTATGATCGTAGGAACGATTGTTGATGAGATTATGCCAAAATTGTCTCAGCTGTAAAGACCGTCTGAAAAATTTAGTTGGGTTATTGAACATAATATGGAAGTGATGATCTTTGTGCTATGAAATTTCTTACTCTTCCTCTTGATTTAGTAACATGTGATTGGAAGTGCGTGTGGAATAACCTTAGAACCATGCTAGGGTATTCAAATTTGTCAAACATATGTAACCGTCATGATAATTTCCTTCACCACCGTGGCTTGTGAGTAGTAATAATTTGAACTTGTATGTTAAAAATTTAGAAACTGTTGATAAACATGTGTACTTATCTTAATATTTAAGGTTAACAGCATGAATTATGTGCTTCACATGTCAAAATTTGTTGGAAAGTTGTGTGCTTAGCTGGGTATGTGAGTTCAAATTACATGAAACAAGTGCTTGAATGTTTATACAAGTTGTTTGGACTTATGCCTAAAACAGATGCCGAGACTGAACCTTGGGCTTCGCCAAAGTAAGCGGGGGAGGGGTAACCCACTTGAGACAGGGGAGGGGAGCGGGCCCGTGGTACCCGCGGTCCCCGAACACCCTACAGTTGTGTTTGTTGACTTCAAGCAAAGGGAGCGTTTTGTAGCTTTACAAAAACGCAAGATGAGACCTACAAAGTGTGTTGACACCGCTGTGTTAGAGGAGTTGGAGATAGAGACGGATGTCCGTCACATATTCGAGACCTTGGGGTTTACGGGTTTGTACCGGCTGAGGAAGCACACTTACCCCTTCCTTACCCTAGAATTCATGAGTTCCTTTAACTATGACCCGGTAATGTCAAACTGTGAGTTTAGATTGATGAATACCAGTTTTCTGTTGACCATGGATTTGTTTGCCTCTCACCTTGGGTTGGCCAAGCCTCCCAAGGACTCCATCACCGACATTCCAGCTGAGTGCGGCGTCTGCCGCCTAATGCCTTGCTTGACTGGGAAACAAGCTCCCACCTCGAGCAATATGCTGATTAACGACGTTCAAAGACATCACCTTGAGAATCTTCCTCCGTTCTCTTTCAAACCTCCTCTATGATAGAAAGGATATCGATAAGTTGAACAACCATGAGGTCTTACTTCGATGTCGTACACAACCCGGAGCGAACCAAGAAAGTGGTCTTCAATGCTCCTTCCATAGTTTGTCTTTGCTCTTGCCTTGATGGCTTCTTCTCCTTCCCGGTACCTGAGTTGTGGTGCTATTGCCACCCGGTTAGCTGAAAAGCTAACCTCTTTTGAGGCCTCTTCGGCATACGTGCCTCTAGTTACCTCTGTGCCTACCATGGATCGTGAATACTACCTCGACCTGAAGTGGTTGAGAACCTTGGCTGACGGTAGCCTAGCATGGAGGGTGTGGGGGATGAGTTGGATGAAGATTCCAGCTCCTGAGCACCTCCCAGCCACGGAGCCCTTGGAGCCGACAGTGGTGACTGTGGACTCAGATGACGAGGAGGAGGAGGATGATGACGGACCCCGCCAGCTGCAGACCTATCTCATTGATGGCACCATCCTCCAGGAGATGCCGGAGCCGACGAAGGGCGAGAATGCGGAAGTCCAGAGGGTGGAGAGACCCAGAGTGGTGAGGGGACCCCGTCGAGTGAGGGAGAGGGCCTCGGGGACTAGGCCACAGCCGGAGGCACCACAGCAGCAGCAGCCTTTCCCGTACTACCCCTATCTCGACACCCCGGAGACGCGGTCCAGCTACTTGTCGGAGAGAGTGTCATCTACTTTGACACTCCAGAACATGCACGAGATGGCATACACTCAGGGGATAGGGACCGAGGGACCGCATCCAGTTTGGTGGAGTAGAGTTGGGGACTACTCAGGGGTTTTCCATTCCTACGGGGTGGATCAGTCGACGTGGGGGACACCTCAGTCCTTCCCTTACGGTGGCTTGACTCCATGGTACGCAGCCCGGGAGCGAGAAGCGAGGAGGGGATGCGGGGATCGGGTCATCGGGGCGGTACTTGGGCGGTGGTGGTGATGAGATGATGTACGAGCGGCGAAATAGGGGAGGAGTGACACTCCTTGTTCTTATCTTTGTTAGTAGTAGTTAGTTTTAGATGTTGGATGTTGTTATCAGACTTTAGCAATTGTTTCTTCTTAGACTTTGTTAGACTTGTGTTGTTGGCCATAAGGCCGGATTCGGTACTTTGACTTACTGTAGGATGTTAGAAGTCGGGAAAACCATCCCGACTCGATCTCTATAAGACCGAGATATGCATTGCATGATCTGTCGCAGGTTTAAAAAACACCTCGACCTGTAGGTACTAGATAGAGTACCTCGTACTCTATCAAGTAGTCTGGGGAGATTGGGGAAGGAAAAGTCATCGACACAGAGGCCACTCGATCGAGTAGCCAGGACACTCGATCGAGTAGCATGGCACTCGATCGAGTATCGATGTTTACTCGATCGAGTAGCACTTTATTCGGGGTTTTCAAAAATTAAAAATGTTCAATTGCTTTATAATTGCAAGTTTAACGTTTAATGTGGCTATCAGTGCGTAATGACACCTTTGGACCATCAATTCTATATGTTGGGGGTCAAATTTCGATTCTATATACGTCGTGATAATGATTAGTGAGGTGGTGACGGGTTATTGTTATTTTACCTTTACATTATGCTATCTTGTCATTACTCATTCAAGTACATTTCACCCTTTGCAATGTTAATGTGAGTTAGAATTGGTAACTAGATGTCCCGGAGAGTCATGTATGGTCTCCAATTTTAACAAGTACCTGCTTAGCGAGTAATGTCCGCGGTAAATAATATGTGTTAACCTATGCCAGGAATAAAATAATAAGTAATACGCGTTGGTATTAGGGTGGTGAACTTCGGGGACGAAGTTCCTTTTAAGAGGGGAAGAGTAATGTCACAAAATAAAAAGGTTGTTTTGAATGATGTCTTGCTCGTTTATAATGTTATTGGTAGTTGTTTATAATGTGTTAGTATTCAAAAAAAAAAAAAAAATTATAGTGCGATGAATCGTATTTGCATCACGTTACCAAGTAACACGGTGGCATTGGTTGTACCACATGATAGTTGGTATGAGACATGTTCTAGATCGATAGTTGGGTAGTCGATACCGTATGTCAGGTGATCGTGGGTGGTGATTCGCATTGCGGGTTTGATGTTTATATGTATATCAAGTAGCGGTTAACGGTGATAGTGCTTGCATGATAGTAGTAAAAGTTATTAGATATAAATATGGACGGTGATGATGATGACATGGGGGGGGGGGGAGGATATTTCAAAAGGTAGTGGTCTGGACGAGAGGTTGGGGAGACAGTGTTGTGTTATGTTCGGGAGCGGGAGAGGTGAGTTGAACTTCGGGGACGAAGTTCTTTTTTAAGGGGGGAAGACTGTAATACCCGCCCTTTTAGGGACCCTTTGACCATCGTTGACTGACCTTGGGAGCGGGAATAGCCTTAGAGTTAAGTGCCGAGGTCATCCGGGTTGAGTTGAAAGAGTGGTACTCGATAGAGTAGAGGCTACTCGATCGAGTAGCTAGGTTACTCGATCGAGTAAGGGGTTACTCGATCGAGTATGTTGGGTACTCGATCGAGTGCCCGATTTTGCGAGGGTTTTATATCGCGTTTTGTTAAATCCGCAAATCACTTCCGCCACTTTCTTCTTACCCTTCAGTCGCCCCTTTCCCTTCCCTTCACCTTAAAAACCTCCATGGATGCCTTTTGAAGATTCTTGAGCCTTAGGAGAGCGTCTCTTGAGTCGGGTAGCGGTCTTTTCTTTGAGTTTCCCCTAATAGGTATGTCATATTCATCATCCGTGCCTTTGTTTCTATAGTTAGGGTTTTGCTTGTAGTAATAGATATTTGCATGTTGGTAATAGGCTTGGCTTGTGCGCTGGATACTTTGTTTGTCGGCATGGATTGGTTGCGGATGCGTAAAGGTAGGTTCGCCTACTCAGTTTCTGTAGATGGTCTAGTGTGTCGAATATTGTGGTTGTGTTGTGTTTGGTTGTCTGCTATAATTGTGGTATTGTGATGGTTGTGGTTGTTGTTGATGGTTCTCGAGATGCGTTCTCGGCTGAGTGGGGTCACTTGCGGGAGTGATCTCACGCCCTAGTTTCGCCCTTCGTGGAACCCGCCACGAAAGGGGATGTGCACATTAATGGGACAGGGTTATCGCTCGTATGATGAGCGGGGCTTAGGTGGGAACGGTGCGGTCCCCCACTGGCGGGCTAGTCCAGTGGACGATCGATGTGTCCAGTTGGATTATTGTGATTATGGTTGGGACTGTTGTCATTGTTCGTGCTGTTAATTGTAGTTGCCATTGTCTTGTCTTATCTCAGTACTGACCTTGTTTGGTTGTTTGTTTGTTATGTGTCTGCCGTGATCCCTTATGGTGAGCGATCGGTCTTAGCAGTGTTGACGTTGTGGATAGGCGGAGTCCCAGGCGGGGATGAGTCCTCACGAGATATGATGGTCATAGCGAGTAGTCTTTGAGTTGTACCATGTATTGTATTTTGGTTTGAATCACTTGTAATAAAGCTTAATAGTTCTTTTATTGACGTTTGATAACTACTTTCCTCGGGTAACCGAGATGGTAACGCTCTTATATGCTAAGGAAGGCCTAGTTAAGGCTCCTCTGGATATGGGGGTGTTACAACCTCAACCTTAGCTTTATCTGTAATACTCCGTATTTATGAGTCTTGGGGTACTCTATAGAGTAGGCCTTACTCTGTCGAGTAAGGGAGTTTTGCGAAATAAAATAGTTTCTGACCTGTTGGGTACTCGATCGAGTAACTAGGGTACTCGATCGAGTAAGGGGGTACTCGATCGAGTAGCCTTGGGTACTCGATCGAGTAGCCGGTTTACGGGGAGTTTTTCTCGGGTTTTGTTAATTATGCGATTAAGATATATAACCTTCCGTCATTGTTTCTAAATCACTTTTGCAAAACCTAATTTACTGTTTAAGAGAGAAGGCAAGTTTGTTCTTAATCCTAATCGCATTGTTGACAAATCCCGGAGCTAGAGGTGTCGGATTTCATTGTTCTTGGCATCATAGTGTTCCTTGCGTCAAGGGTAAGTCCTACATACCAATTTTATAGCGTTTGGTTGACTTTGTTTAAACCCTAATTTTGGGATTGGGGGTTTTTATGACTTGTTAAGGTTAGATTGTGATTATGTGATTATGTGATAGGAGAAGGATTTGTAAAGGAGAGGTTTTGAGACAGCTGCTAGATCGTCTGATGATTGTGTTGCTTTCCAGGTAGGATTTCCTACTCAGTATTAGTCCCATAATGGGATGATTGTTGATGTGTTAAGATTGATTGTTTGATATAGTAATTGTATTGTGACGGCTGTGATTGTGATTGTACACTGTTGATAAATTCAGACGGTTGTTGATATTGTGATTGTGATTGGTTGCCTATGGTTCTCGAGATGCATTCTCGGTTGAGTGGAGTCACTTGCGGGAGTGACTTCACGCCCTAGTTTCGCCCTTCGTGGAACCCGCCACGGAAGGGGATGTGCACATTAATGGGACAGAGTTATCGCTCGGTATGATGAGCGGGGCTTAGGTGGGAACGGTTGCGGTCCCCCACTGGCAGGGCTGGTCCAGTGGACAGTCAGTGATTGAGATGATTGGAGTTGGGTTGGTTGTGTATGTGTGACAGTTAAGCTGTCTGCTTATCTTATTGTGACATGTAGGTTAATTGTGTGATTAGTACTGACCCCGTTTAAATGTTTTAAAAACTGTGGTGATCCATTCGGGGGTGGTGAGCGATTGCACAGCGGTATATCTTGGATACGCGTGGGATCAAGTCGGGGATGGAGTCATCACATATCAGAGTCTTTAGTCTTCCGCTGTGTTTATTAGAACAGTTCCTTTCGGTTGGTTTATAGTTTGAGAACGATTGTATTTTGCTTACAATTGGTTTTGTAATGTAATCACTTAAACTTATTTAATAAAGTATGTTTCTTCATTGTCTTATGATTATCATGCCTCGGGTAACCGAGATGGTAGCATCCTTATACCTGAGTGGTCCTGGTAAGGCACTTGGAGTATGGGGGTGTTACAAATGGTATCAGAGCGACGATCCTGAAACCTGTAACCAATAAATCCAATTAATATAGGGAGTCAATTAAAATGAACCCGGGGTAAAGGTTGTAGGAGCTAATGCAAAGACTTGGGAGACGTCCTAAAGTCGCGAACTCGCCCTACAATTTTGAACCGGTCACCATGGGATATGTGTCGGGATCGTTATGTGCATATTGTGTCTTTGTGTGTATCTATGTAGTAGTATGTTGCATGAATTGATGATGATGACGTGAATTGTATGTTGGTTGATTGTAAAGCATGAAAGTATAATGATTGATACATGTAATTTGGCATGTTATAATTATGTAAGGAAAAGTGTTCTGTTTATATATATATAAAGCGATGCGTAAGTATACATGTTGTTGTTGTCGTTTTGAGTAAGAGTACAGAAAGTTGGGAGTGTGAATTGAACATGTGTTGGGTGAATATGTTGAACGAATGTGGTGGATAAATATGTGGCATGATGGATGAATTAGTGGAAAAAGATGAATAATCGTTGTATGATAATATGATTTATGATTAAGCATGTTATATAATGAAAGTTATTTTATAATGTTATTATGCTAGTAACATGTGAATAGGGGACTTGATGTCATGTATTTGTGATTTTGTTTACGAAAAGTGATAGAATAAAAGCATGTGGGAAGCCATGATTGGCAAGTTAAATGAATTATGTGCATGACAAATGTTATTGTTTGGCTTTTTGTAGGTCGTAACATGTGGTTAGGGATAGTGGTTTTACAAGTATTGAGTCGCTTTTATTCGCTTTGTTGATGTTTAAGTTGTTTGAAAGAGAAAATCGAATAGTTATGTCGTCGATTACAGACAAAGTTGTCTTTAAACTGTTATAACTTGATATGCGTAAATGATTTTAATGTGATTCCAATTGGAGGTGATAGCTTGTTCTTTTACGATTCTAACGATAGGTCACACGCCCAAAGCGACCAAGAAATGAGTGAGTTATGGCTGTTTTACGAAAAACTGGACAGTCTTTGAGAAATGCGTAGGTACTCGATCGAGTAGCCTTGGTACTCGATCGAGTAGGGGGGTACTCGATCGAGTACGTCAGTTACTCGATCGAGTGTCCCTGGTAATTTGTTTTACGTGCTTCTGATCTTCACCTACTCGATCGAGTATGTCCCTTACTCGATCGAGTGGCCTGTACTCGATCTAGTGACCCCTATTTTGGGTCATATGCTTATCTTTTGACTTCGTTGCATATTATGTTTAATTCAAAGGCGTTATTTTGCTTCTTTATGCATTGTTTTACATGTATGTTGGTCTTGACGCGTAAGTTACCCAATCTTATGATGTAAAGAGTGGCACTTATGATGAATATGAGTTCGGTGGGGAGGACATGAGTTATATGTGATTATGATAGATGGTGGAAAAAAGAAAAGGAAGATTGGTATAGTTTATTGAGGCATAGAGCACATTTTGCGAGACGGGATGAGTGATATGATTGTGTGTTGAGTAATGTAAAAGTAAGAGAATATGGGCAAGGGATGATGTGAGTATAATGAACGTGAGAATAAAAAGATTGAAAAGTAAGGATGCGGATAGTGGCAGCTTGAGATGTGTAAAGAATTATGGAGGGAGATGGTTAGAAATAGAGTTGAGTAAGGATATATGTAGTGAAAGTGCGTTTTAAAGGAGTTGAGAAGAGTAGTATATAGTGAACTTTGTGGAGACATGTCGCGAGGTGGATTTGGGAGATTTGGTTTAGTAAGAGATGAAACTACTGTGTGATTTCCTTGGGCAATTAATGGTACAAAAGGAATTCTGATTTCTAGAGAGGTACAAAGGAGATGCAATTGTTAGAATAGTGAACGTTGATTTTATGGATAAACTAGAGGCAAGGGTGATTAATGGCATAATAAGATAATATTTATGGTAAGAAAGAGTGAGATGATATCGATATGAAATAATGGGATTTGAGTTTTGGAGCAATGAAAAGATAATCGGAGCACTAAAGAGTTAGATAGAAGTAATAAGGAGCTGAGCTATTAGTGGTATTTTTGAGTATAACGAGAAAAGAAGGATAAAAGTAAGTTGAGAAAAAGTTCACCGGAGTTATGTGACATAAAAGTAAGGAATCGTCGAGATGTATGATACTATCAAGAGTAAGTAAGTTAATGGTTATATGGGAGCTTCAGGACAACATGATTAATAATGAGTTTCGAGGAATTAAGGGAGTAAGAGTTGGTGGAGTATTTACACGATATGAGATTTTTGGTGGAAAGTTAGATGACGATACAATTAAGGATAGTATTGGGAAGAATGTTGAGGTAATTTTGTTAATGGATTGGATGTTCGTTATTTGGGATGTCAACCAAATATAGGAAACAAGTCGTGATGTTTAGAGATGAGTGTAAGAGGTTTGATGCCCGGACAGCGGTAGTGTTATGGTTTGTGACTAGTGGTTAAGGGTAATGGTATATTAGAAAGGTAACAATTCGAAAGAGGTTGATTTTGCAGAGACCAGATTGATAGGTACAGTTATGAAAGAGTATAAGATGTGGTTATATGAGGCGGTTGTTAGTAGTTGAGTATTAATGGTGTGGCTACATTTGGCAGAGGGTGATGGATATGCGAAAGGGAGAATATGTTATGAGGTGTATACGAGTTAAGCTCGGGCGACAGGTAACCTATGTTGAGTGGTAACTTACGTGATCAGGATTGACTAGTTGGTTGTGATTACGGGTCTATGATACGTGTAAATGTTTGTGTGAGGTTCTGACCTCACAAGAAGTGGTATGGTGTGATAATTATAAAGTTGTTTTATGAATGTTCTGTAATATATAGGTTGGACACGGTAATTTAATTGAATAATATCCAAAAAGGTAATAACTTGATTAATTGGACATGGCTAGTTATAATTTTATGTGTATTAATAACACATGTGTATTCCGTGAAATGGTAGAGATGATGTTCATGGGATGCTTATCTGTTTATCCATATAATATGTTGCTTTGTGGTTTAGCAAAGTGGATTTGAGTAAGTCTTTCTTGTTCAAGAAGTTATGTTGAGTCCGTACTTATGGGATTGTGTATGTTGTGATGTCTATCGATGCGGTTGTGGTGCCTCGGGTGGTGATCCGGGCACGATATTCAGTGTGGTGATGCGGGTATTTTCGCACTGCGGTGTGGCTGTTGGTGGCGGTGTTGTGATGCCGTCACCGGTTGTGATGGAGTAGGCGGGATGATTATGATTCGAGTTTCGAAAGTACATACCAAATATACATAGATTGTTGTTTCGTTTGTTGTTGTTTCCTGTGAGTTCCAGTTTGGAGAGATAGACAGTCGTCTTGATCATTGATGTTTTCTTTACCAGGTTAAGTTGGGAATGAGGGTATAGTATGATATGAAATAGAGTCGTATATGTTTTCGTTGTTGTCATGGTATAGTGATGTTCTATTGATGGGACACGGTTGTGAGAGGTTGTTACAGTAATTTTGATCTTGTTCTAAATAAGGCTTTAGTGGACATGATAATGGCAAGTGATTCGTAGAACATGTTTGGTAATGATCTGATATATGCAGGTGGTTCATAATCCTTTGTTGAGACAGTGAGTGTAGGGTGTTGAATAATAAGTGTCGTGTTAAGTTATGTATGAGTCTTGCGGTAATGAATGAAAGAACTTGAGGATCTAGTGTGAGTGTACGTAACAAGTGTGGATCGTGAGTTATGCTTTTAATGATGGGAGTTTCATATAGTTTATATAGAGAGGTATGTCATGTTGCGGTAATGTGGAAAGTTGAAGTTTTGGGTTAAGATAAAGATTTTGAGGTATAGGTTAGGTGGTGTGACGAGTGAATTGAAGTATGAGAATTGTTTAAGTAAGAGAGCCTTGGATACATGCATGACGAGTGTTTAGAGTATAGGTGGTTATCTATGACATGTGATGATGATGAGAATAATGAGAAGATATAACTAAGGATATAGTATTAGTAGGTTACGAGGACGTAACATTTATCTTAAGAGGAGTAGGATGCGATAAAAGAGATTTTGATGATTGTTCATATGGTAGTATATTTGGAAGTAGAGTGTTGGTGTAGCATAAGATATGGATTTGTATATGTTGTGGTTGATAGTGTTAAAAGGTCACTGACGTGCTTGTAGTAGTTTGATGTTAGGAATGCGAGAATACTTCGATAGTGTTGACAGTTGGATGATGAGATTATGAGTGTGAGAAAACTTCGAGGACGAAGTTCCTTTTAAGGGTGGTAGAATGTAACATTCCGTTTGATGTCTATGAGTGTCTTGATTTTGGATTTGATAGTGGATGATATTATGAAGCTAGCAGCGTTAGAGGATGGTAGTTGGTTATGTATAGAGTGGGTGTCGTGAGAGATATATATGTGGTGGATACGATATCGTGAGTCATGTTAGGGAAGTAAACATAGTTGGTGGAGTGGGTGTTAAAAGTTCATGTTTTATGTTTGGTCGAGTTCTTGAGTTCTTAGTTATGTTGTTGTGTCTTGGTCGAGCTAGTATGGTTGTTTTTATGTATGGGTTGAACTTCGGGGACGAAGTTCTTTTTAAGGAGGGAAGACTGTAATACTCCGTATTTATGAGTCTTGGGGTACTCTATAGAGTAGGCCTTACTCTGTCGAGTAAGGGAGTTTTGCGAAATAAAATAGTTTCTGACCTGTTGGGTACTCGATCGAGTAACTAGGGTACTCGATCGAGTAAGGGGGTACTCGATCGAGTAGCCGGTTTACGGGGAGTTTTTCTCGGGTTTTGTTAATTATGCGATTAAGATATATAACCTTCCGTCATTGTTTCTAAATCACTTTTGCAAAACCTAATTTACTGTTTAAGAGAGAAGGCAAGTTTGTTCTTAATCCTAATCGCATTGTTGACAAATCCCGGAGCTAGAGGTGTCGGATTTCATTGTTCTTGGCATCATAGTGTTCCTTGCGTCAAGGGTAAGTCCTACATACCAATTTTATAGCGTTTGGTTGACTTTGTTTAAACCCTAATTTTGGGATTGGGGGTTTTTATGATTTGTTAAGGTTAGATTGTGATTATGTGATTATGTGATAGGAGAAGGATTTCTAAAGGAGAGGTTTTGAGGCAATTTTGCTAGATCGTCGATGATTGTGTTGCTTTCGGGTAGGATTTCCTACTCGGTATTAGTCCCATAATGGGATGATTGTTGATGTGTTAAGATTGATTGTTTGATATAGTAATTGTATTGTGACGGCTGTGATTGTGATTGTACACTGTTGATAAATTCAGACGGTTGTTGATATTGTGATTGTGATTGGTTGCCTATGGTTCTCGAGATGCGTTCTCGGCTGAGTGGAGTCACTTGCGGGAGTGACTTCACGCCCTAGTTTCGCCCTTCGTGGAACCCGCCACGGAAGGGATGTGCACATTAATGGGACAGGGTTATCGCTCGTATGATGAGCGGGGCTTAGGTGGGAACAGGCTGCGGTCCCCCATCGGCGGTGGTCCAAAGTGGACGGTCGATGATTGAGATGATTGGAGTTGGGTTGGTTGTGTATGTGTGATTAAGTTAAGGCATGCCTTATCTTATTGTGACATGTAGGTTAATTGTGTGATTATTACTGACCCGTTTAAATGTTTTAAAAACTGTGGTGATCCATTCGGGGTGGTGAGCGGTTGCTTAGCGGTATATCTTGGATACGCGTGGGATCTAGTCAGGGATGGAGTCATCACATATCAGAGTCTTTAGTCTTCCGCTGTGTTTATTAGAATAGTTCCTTTCAGTTGGTTTATAGTTTGAGAACAGTTGTATTTTGCTTACAGTTGGTTTTGTAATGTAATCACTTAAACTTATTTAATAAAGTATGTTTCTTCATTGTCTTATGATTATCATGCCTCGGGTAACCGAGATGGTAGCATCCTTATACCTGAGTGGTCCTGGTAAGGCACTTGGAGTATGGGGGTGTTACATTATCGACCTCGATGCCCTTTTCCGAGATTAAATGACCCAAAACAATTCCTTCATTGACCATGAAGTGACACTTTTCCCAATTTAAAACAAGACTAACATCTTCACATTTTTGCAATACAAGAGAAAGATTATGCAAACATGAGTCAAAGACTTTTCCATAAACGCTAAAATCATCCATAAAAACTTCCATTATGGTCTCTAGGTAATCGGAGAAGACACTCATCATGCATCTTTGGAAAGTGGCGGGGGCATTACACAAGCCAAAAGGCATCCTCCTATATACAAAAGTACCATAAGGGTATGTGAAGGTGGTCTTATGTTGGTCATCCGGGTGTATAGGGATTTGAAAGAATCCCGAATACCCGTCAAGATAGCAAAAGAACTTGTTAGAGGCTAACCTCTCAAGCATTTGGTCAATGAATGGTAGGGGGAAATGATCCTTTCTCATTCCGGAATTCAATTTTCGATAGTCAATGCACATACGCCAACCGGTGATCTTCCTTGTGGGTATTAGCTCATTCTTTTCGTTTGTCACCACCGTGGTACCTCCTTTCTTAGGTACCATTTGAACGGGGCTAACCCACAAAGAATCCGATATGGGATATATGATTCCCGCATCAAGTAATTTCATAACCTCTCCCTTGACAACTTCTTGCATGTGGGGGTTTAATCTCCTTTGAGGTTGGATGGTAGGTCTATGGTCCTCCTCTAGATGAATTCTATGCATACATGATGTGACCATAATTGGCGCATATTTAGCCCCCGAATTAGCCTTGTTTCCATGCTTTTTAGTGCTTATTTGGGTCATTTCTTATCTTTAGTTCTTTGTTTTGCATATTCTTTGAGATTTTGATCCCTTGGTAGGAAAGGAGTAAGAATCTTGCATTTTCATGGCAAAACAAGACTAAATTGATCGAATTCAATGACCAAGCATCAAGGAGAGACAAGATTAGAAGGCCTTTGTACATATCATAGTAGAAGAGCAATGTTGAGGAAAGATCCTTGAGTCCCCAAGGAAATCCCCAAGGAATTTATGAAGAAAAGGGAAGAAAAGAAGAAGTTACTATGCTGACTGACAATCCGAGCGGATTGTCAACAATCCGCCCGTCCAGCCCCTATACAATCCGAGCGTCCCGTGCCAGAATCCGCTCGGATTCCCCCTCAACAATCCGTCCGGATTCCCCAGAATCCGCTCGGATTCCACCGCCCAAATCCGGCCGTCCCGACCTTATTCCGCCCGGATTTCTTCACAGCACGGATTGTCTTCTTCAAGCTACGAAAAGAGAAGCCTTCTCTCAGAAAATACAGGGTCCTCCTTGCTCAACTTAAAAAGTATAATTACTAGTTTAGCCCTTAGTTAACCCTAATGCATCCTCCCTAATTTTCACTATAAATACCCCATTAGGCTAATTAGAGGAGCATGTTCTTCTTATCAATAATTAGTGTAGTTAATATCAATCAAATCTCTCTTCAATATTGTAATCAAGTATTAATCAAGTTTTAATCCAAGTTTTAGTTCTTTAATCTCTCTTTTGTTCATCCTTTATTTTGGGTAATTGAAGATTATTTGGGTTATTATTGGGAGATTGACAACCTCTCAATCTAGCATTCAAGTACTTCTATTATTCTTGCTTTATTATTGGAATCATTAGTAGGTATAATCTCTTAATCCCTTTTTAATTATTGTTAATTACTTTCATTTATTCATCATGTTTCATATTGTTAGTATGATTGACAACCTTGCTAGCATGATCAACATGATAATGAGTGAGTAGTCTCTTAGCTAGGGTTAATGGGTGATTAGGGAAACCAACATGGGGAATGATTCATGCTTAAATTAATATGCTTTCATGTTTTATTTGCTTGCTTGTTTTGATCTCAACTCATGCACATGTTATATTTGATGAAATGCTAAGCCTATGAATCCTTGCATTTACTATCATCTCCTATCTTTTCAATGAGACTTGTAAGACATAACCCAACTCGAGTCTCATTAGACCATGCATGTTGTTGAGTAGGGAAGATTAAGTCGACTTGTAGGTGTTGTACAATCTAATCGATTCGGCTCCGGGACCCAAACTTTCCTAGGATTGTAAGATATAACCCAACTCAATCCATCACAACAATAATTGCTTGCTTATAATTTGAGAACATGTTTGTATGATCATATCCCATGATTCCCCTATGATCCCATGACACCCTAGTGCCTTTAATCAATTGTTTGCACCCCTTTTTATTCATCTTGCTTGTTTATTTTCATTGTTATTCTAGTTTAGTAACCTTCTACATCAACCCAATTTGTGACACCCCTTAGACACCACTAGTTACAATAGAAATCTCATTTCAACTCCCGTCCCTTGGGATCCGACCTTTACTTGCCTCTTTACTAATTGTAGAGTTGCTTGTTAAGCTATAAATTGTATTTTGATTCGACCGTGACCAACGACCACATCTTAATTTGTGAACACTTAGCGGGATCGCATCAAAAATGGCGCCGTTTCCGGGGACGGTGTTTGTTTGACTTAGACTTCTTTTTATTGTTATTAGTTGTGTCTTTCTTCACCTTGAGGAAGTAAAACTCCTCAAGGTTTGTTCTAATTGTTTTTGAGTTGTTTGATATTTTGCATGTCTAGAAGGTTACAAAGTGATTTGTTACCTTTTGACCGTGAAATCGAAAGAACCTTGACGAACAATAGGAGACTTGTTAGGAGGAATTTGAGAGGTGTTGGTGAAGTTGTTCAACCCACTAGTGAGTTTGTCAATCCTTTCGCAATAGAAGGAGAAGAAAACCCATTACACAATACCCCACAAAATCCACCTACAATGCCTAAATTCTCGTCACACTCTCTACCCACCGAGGAGAATCTACCAAATGGTACTCCTACACCGCAACATCTCACCGGAAATTTTATTGCCAAGTCCGCCTTCATCCAACTAGTTGAGAGGAGCGAATTTGGGGGGATGCCTAGTGAGGATCCTCATTCTCATATGGAAACCTTTTGCGATTATTGTGATGCTATCTCTCAAACGGGCGTGACTCAAGACCAAATTAGATGGGTCTTATTTCCTTTTTCCTTAATCGGCACCGCAAAGCAATGGTTGAAGGGCCTTGATAAGGCCACCCTTGGAATAGATTCTTGGAAGAAGTTGGCTCTAGCTTTCTACAAAAAATTCTACCCACTGGAAAAGACCAACATGCTAAGAGCTCAAATTACGGGTTTTAAGCAAAGGGATGAAGAGTCTTTGTATGAAGCTTGGGAGCGGTTCAAGGGAATTTGTCGCTCATGTCCTCACCATGGACTTAGCGAATGGTTTTTGGTGCAACAATTTTGGAATGGTTTATATGAAGATTCTAGGAACATTCTCAATATGGGATCGAATGGGATGTTCACCGAGGTTGATGACAACCAAACTTGGAGCAAAATTGAAGAGATGGCAATCCACAATTCACAATATAGTAGGCCTCGCAAGGCTACTAGAGGAGGAAAGTATGAAGTGGACGCCGTTACTCAATTAGGTGCCCAACTAAGCTCCCATATCGATACAATCAACTTGAAGTTTGAACAAGCTATGGCTAGACTTGAGGAAAACTCAAAATCATCGAAGCATCATGCCAATGCCATGACGGCACCCTCATCAATCCCAAGTGGGATATGTGAGAATTGTGGAACTTTGGGTCATGACCCAAGTGAGTGTAGGGGAACAACCGAACAAGTGAATGCTTTCCAAGCATATAAAAGTGGTACCCCTTATTCAAATTTTTACAATGAAAACACCAAGTTCCATCCAAATCTCTCATACAAAAGCCAAAATGTTCAAAACCCTCAAACAACATACACTCCACCACCCATGAGAAACCAAAATCAAAGACCCTTTTACAATCAAAACCAAGGTTACCAAAATCAAAATCCATACAAGCACCAAAATGACCAAGGTTTTGATGTCCAAAAAGCGGTCCTCCAAATGCAAAAGAATCAACAAGAATTTTTCACCCAAATGCAAAAAGATAGCCAAGCAAAAGAAACCACCATCAACAACATTCTAGCTCACACCAAGATGTTGGAAACACAATTGACTCAACTAGCATCTTCAAGCTCACAAAGACAAAAGGGGCAATTACCACCTCAAAGTAATCCCCCTAGACATGAAACAGTTAGTGCCATTCACTTGAGAAGTGGTACAAGGTATGAAGCACCGAAGAAGCAAGTTGAGGATGAAGTTGTGGAAGCTAGTGAAAAGGAAGAAATTGTGCAAAACTCCAAAGATGGAGAATCATCAAAAGAAGAAAGTTCAAAGAAAAATGAAGACAAGGCCAAAGAAAAGGAGCCCATTGTGATTAGACTTCCTTTTCCAAGTCGTCAAGCCAAGCCCAAATTTGATGATCAACTTGGAAAGTTCATGGAAATTGTGAAGAATTTAGAAGTCTCAATTCCTTTCACGGAATTAATCAATCACGTTCCGGCCTATGCGAAGTACATGAAAGATATCCTCACAAAGAAGAAGTCAATCCGGAAACTTGAGACTATCGCCTTCACTAAGGTGAGTAGTGCAATACTTCAAGGGAGTTCACCTCCAAAGTTAAAGGATCCGGGAAGCTTCTCAATACCGTGTACCATTGGCGACACGACGATCAACAAAGCCTTATGTGATCTAGGGGCTAGTGTGAGTGTCATGCCGTACTCGGTAAGTAAAAGGTTGGGGATGGGAGAGCTTAAATGCACCAACATCACACTCCAAATGGCCGATAGATCGACGAAGACACCGTTAGGGATATGGGAAGATGTCCCCGTGCGAATTGGGAAGTTTTTCATCCCGGTGGACTTTGTCATTGTTGATATGGAGGAAGATTCCAAATTCCAATCATCCTAGGAAGACCTTTCCTACACACCGCCGGTGCGGTGATTGATGTGAAACATGGAGAGCTCACTCTAGAAGTGGGAGATGAAAGCATAACTTTTAATCTTGACAAAACCATGAGAGCTCCTCGTTTGCATGAGCCATGTTTTATGATTGATCATTATAGCCGAAAAGATGAAAGGAAGAAATCGGAACTCCAATGGAGGAAGAAAATTGAAGATGCTCCATTCAAAGAGCAAGTGAATAGTAACAAGGAGAGCTTGCAAAGCTCATCAAAATCAACCAAGGAAGAAGAGGATGGCCTCATTGGCCAAGAGAAGAAATTGGGAGAGTTGTCTCCATCTAAGCAAGAGATTTTCAATGATCAACTCAATGAAGTTTGTGGTCTTTGGGACGACGAATTTGAAGGGATTTTTAATCCCTACATTGGACATGCCATCGATCATGATCAACAACAAGGGCCACGGTCTATTGAGGACCTCTACCATAATAATGAACAAGCTTTTGATTACTTCTTCAAGGTGTTGAGCAACATCAACAACACCTTGAACATGCCCCATTGACATCTCATCAAGAATGAGATTTTGGTGGAGTCCTCCCTAAACCACCACTTGTAAATATTTCTAACTCCCTAACTTACATTTCAATTCTTGTATTGCATTTTTGTCATCTTTGGATTTTTATTTACTTTGATCAAAATAATTGTCATGTAAGAGAGAAGTGAGGGAGCGACTAACAATTTCAAATTGATGTGTAGTGCTTTACCTTAGTGTGGGGATGGCAATTGCCTAGGCTATCCATGCCTTAGTAGTGCCCCCACAATGAAGAACACAAGACTTGAAAGAAAAAATGGAAGAATGATAAAGGGAATGCGCTGTGCACGGGTGGAACTGAATCCGTGTACATAGGGGAAGAATCCGAGCGGATTCCCAAGAATCCGCCCGTCTTATGCAATCCGAGCGTCTTGCAGAAAAGACGCCCGTCTTGAATCGAGCTGAATTTTGAAATTTTCTTGATCAAAGAATCCGAGCGGATTTACGAAAATCCGCCCGTCTGAAGAATCCGTCCGTCTTGTGAGAAAGACGCCTTCTTTGCGGTTGAGGAAAACAAGCAAATTTCTCTGGACAGAAATCCGTCCGTCCTTTAGCAAATCCGCCCGTCCCGTGTTCAGCAAATCCGAGCGGATTGTACCAAATCCGCCCGTCTTTAGGCGAGTTTTTGCAAAGGTAGAAGAAGCAGAATCCGCACGGATTGAGCCTAATCCGCACGGATTGCCCTATGATTTTTGAAATTTTCGGTCTCTTTATAACCCCTCCCACCTTCATTCATTCATTCATTCATTCATAAACACTACCCACAACATCAAAACCCTCATCCTCTCCATCATAAAAACAAAAACCCTCAACATCATTCACCAAAATCATATCAAACCATCCTTCCAACAACAAATTAATCACTCCATCTTCAACAAAAATCAAAACCAAGAACAAAATCTTCAACCTTTGAGTCGATTTTTGTTTTCATAAAGGCAAAGCCTTTCACCTTCAAATCGATTTGGGCATACTACAAATTGAAGATTTTTCACTCTTTTCTTGGTTAAGCTCATAAATGGCAAGGACTAAGGGAGCAACAAAGGCAACAAAAGCACCAAAGGCTAAGGCACTCTCACAAAGGCAAAAGGCTCTTCAAACAAAGAAAGCTTTGGCTATGGTGGTGGCAACACCAAACTTGGAAGTGCAACAACAACAACAACCTTCTATGGGACCATCAACATCTTCTACTCCGGTAATTAATCAACTTTTGCATTATCCGGAGGTAACTTTTATTTCCGATACCCATAGAAATACCTTTGTCAAGTTTTCTATGAAATATATTCAATCCACCAAATTCATATGTAAAGATGCCTTGGAAAAATTGGGTGTTCTTGAACAAACAAAAGCCTTTTTCAAAGCTATGGGGTTGAAGAAATTGTTTGAAACAAAGGAATTGACATACCCCTCCCTTGTCTTGGAATTTTTAAGTTCTTTGAAAGTCACCAGAGTTGAGAATAGAGAAAATCTCGAGTTTCGTCTAGCTAATGTTAGTAGACGCATTACCTTTACGGAATTAGGTGAAATTTTGGGTCTTAATGATGAATCTAGTTATCTTAAGCATTATGGAAAGTATGACCCCGAGCCTCTTTGGGAGGCAATCTCCGGGAAGAAATTTGAGGATTTTCATGCATGTCGTGCTCTTTTGGTCCATCATCCGGGCATAAGAGTATGGCACAAGGTTGTGGGAAATACCATAATTGCTAGGAAAGACACCAATCATTTCACAAGACTCGATTTTATTCTCCTTGAATCGGCTTTGAATATCGGAAGAATTCACACCAAGCCTTACAATTCTTTGAGGCTCTTGGTACATAGATGGCTTAATGTTGATAATGGGAAGAAGGGCACAACCGTTATTGTCAATGGCGGCCTAGTCACGGTCCTAGCTAAGCACTTTGATCCTAATTTCAATAAGGATAAGAAGTACAAAGCAAAGGAAGGTGGCCATCTGATTGATATGCATATTATGATTCACAAGTTCAAGTGGGTCGCCCATAACCCCCTTGACACTAAGTATGGATGGCTAACTAGTGAAGCTAGATCGTTCACCTTGCCCTCGAAGATTTGTCGCCTAAGCGTCCACCGGACCAATTATCTGCTTCCCCTTTCCGAAGAAGCCGAGTATATCATTCAACAACAAAAGGGTGATCTTGAAACCCCCTCCTCTTCCATTGTCATACCACCTTACCCCTTTAAGTATGAAGAGTTCAAGCCGGAAGGAATTGAAATTGGGAAAGACTATGTGACTCTTCTCATGCAAGCAATGCACAAGCAAGCCCATGAAGATCGGAAAAATGCGTAGTTGGCTCAATATCCACCCCTCCTACATCTAGCTAGGCAAGGACTCCTTGATCCATCTTGTCCTTTGCCTAGTTGGGCGGATAGAGAAGTCTTATTTCCGGGTGCATCTAGGGACGTGGTGGGAGACAATGAGGTTGTTGGAAATGATGAAGAAGTTGATAATAATATTGAGGAAGATGCAAGTGAAGATAGAGAAAGAAATGGTGAAGATGATGATGAGCAAGATGAGGAAGAAAGTGAAGAAGCAAATGACAAGGAAAGTGGCAATGTGACCACTTCTCATGAGGGAAGTGGTGATGATGATAGCATGATGGAAGACTAGCAAGCCTTGGAGACTCCTACACTCCCATGGTTTGTCTATATCTCTTTGTATTTTATTTAATTTTGATCATTGTTGGAGTAGTCCTAGCCCCATCAAAGGACTCACACCTCGGTACCATTGAGGTGTTCTTATTCTATTGTTCCCATTTGTAAAATCCAAAATGACAAATTAGTTTCATGCATAGCATAGTGTGTGCATGAACTATACCCATCCTTGGACATTAGCAATAGTGTCTCACTCGGTTTGGGGAAGTTAATGCATACGCAACGGGAGGTAATCTAAATTATCCTCTCCGTCATAACAAAAACCATGCATCATGTAGTGTAGCTTAGTGTAGATTGCATTTAGTATAGAAATCATGCATCATCTTTGCATAATTTCCATCATTTTGGCCATTGAGGACAATGCCCATATTAGTGTGGGGATGGGAATTCTAACATTTAACTCTTATTCAAAAAACCCATAAATATTGAAAAAATCTCAAAAATCATAAAAATTGAAAAAATTGAAAAACCCAAAAACAAGTTCATTTCCTTTGTATATATTATCTTGTATATATTGTGTTTGTTTTATCCTTGTTCACATTGATTGACTACGCCACATCCGAGACATGAGGATATTGAAGACCGCATGGTATGATCTTTCCAATCTCCTTTTTCCTCTTTATGTTAATGACTATGTGGCTTTATTTTTATTGATGCGGTATAACAATGTGAATCTAGGACTTGCATTTAGATTATATGTCATATTATTTGGTAGAATCATTTGCATTAGGATGTATATATGGTAGTTGCATCATGGCATGTAGTTTGCATGTTAGAAAATTTTGCGAAACCATCTATTTGGGAAGCTTGACAAGTGTATATAGGCCCTAGTAGATGCTTTTTCTTCTTAAAACTTTGCTTGTTAGAATGCTTGTAAGACACCCTAGGATGTGTCATGCTAGTATCCTTTGACCCATGGTTTAAGGCCGAGTCAAGAGTACTTTGTGGTGTGATAACTCCTTGGCTACCGTTTGTTCCAAGGTGACCCTTGAAACCATGCACCCATACATCCATCATCCATGTTCTACCATACATTTTGTCAACAAAAGGGAATGGGCACAAAAAGAAATCAATTTGAGTTCAATGAAATGAAAAGTGAAAGAAAGTTTGCAAAAATGCATCAAATGAAAAGAGGAGCAAAAATAGAACTCCTAAGCTTCAAATACAAGGCACCCTCGTTACTAATTGGGGTGACTTTGAAAATGTTCAAAAAGAAATGCAAAAAAGTTGTCAAGTATTGAAATGCCAAAAATCAAAAGAAATGGCAAAGAAAGTGTTCTCAAATGTCAAATGCCACAAGAAATTGGGGGGGAAAACAAAAACAAAAGCAAACTCCCAAAAGTGAAACTCAATTATCTATTGATCCCTTTATCCATCATATTCATTTTTGTGCATGGTAGAGAGGGGACGACCCTTCCTCTTGTCTAGGCAAGAGGGGGAATTCCGCGATCCTCCAGTGTTTCTAACACCATAGGGAGTCTACTCTTGACAAAAGCATTTAACGATTGAGGACAAAGGTACCCTAGCTTGACACAACTTGGAGGTGATTTATTGGTATCCTTCTAGGCTTAGTAGTTTGAACAAATTGCATCTATGAAGGATTGTGTACCCTTGAATTGCTTCCCTTATAGATAATTTCCGCCACTTGATGAGGGAGTGGCTATTCTTTTTGTAGATGCATCCATTATGTGTTTTTGTGTGCTTAATGTTTGGATGTGTCGCCATTTTGGCAAGACCCACCTTGCCTTGCAAGAAGGCATCCTACCTCATGGTTGTCTTGTTGTGAGTTGAAGGGGCGGAGTGAGACCCGCTAATTGTCTCATATCGGCTATATTATTAGGATAGGTTAGTATTGGTCCTAGTCTTTGTCACCTCTTTACTCGGGACGAGCAAAGGTTCGGTTTGGGGATATTTGATGTGACCATAATTGGCGCATATTTAGCCCCCGAATTAGCCTTGTTTCCATGCTTTTTAGTGCTTATTTGGGTCATTTCTTATCTTTAGTTCTTTGTTTTGCATATTCTTTGAGATTTTGATCCCTTGGTAGGAAAGGAGTAAGAATCTTGCATTTTCATGGCAAAACAAGACTAAATTGATCGAATTCAATGACCAAGCATCAAGGAGAGACAAGATTAGAAGGCCTTTGTACATATCATAGTAGAAGAGCAATGTTGAGGAAAGATCCTTGAGTCCCCAAGGAAATCCCCAAGGAATTTATGAAGAAAAGGGAAGAAAAAAAGAAGTTACTATGCTGACTGACAATCCGAGCGGATTGTCAACAATCCGCCCGTCCAGCCCCTATACAATCCGAGCGTCCCGTGCCAGAATCCGCTCGGATTGCCCCTCAACAATCCGTCCGGATTCCCCAGAATCCGCTCGGATTCCACCGCCCAAATCCGGCCGTCCCGACCTTATTCCGCCCGGATTTCTTCACAGCACGGATTGTCTTCTTCAAGCTACGAAAAGAGAAGCCCTTCTCTCAGAAAATACCGGGTCCTCCTTGCTCAACTTAAAAAGTGTAATTACTAGTTTAGCCCTTAGTTAACCCTAATGCATCCTCCCTAATTTTCACTATAAATACCCCATTAGGCTAATTAGAGGAGCATGTTCTTCTTATCAATAATTAGTGTAGTTAATATCAATCAAATCTCTCTTCAATATTGTAATCAAGTATTAATCAAGTTTTAATCCAAGTTTTAGTTCTTTAATCTCTCTTTTGTTCATCCTTTATTTTGGGTAATTGAAGATTATTTGGGTTATTATTGGGAGATTGACAACCTCTCAATCTAGCATTCAAGTACTTCTATTATTCTTGCTTTATTATTGGAATCATTAGTAGGTATAATCTCTTAATCCCTTTTTAATTATTGTTAATTACCTTCATTTATTCATCATGTTTCATATTGTTAGTATGATTGACAACCTTGCTAGCATGATCAACATGATAATGAGTGAGTAGTCTCTTAGCTAGGGTTAATAGGTGATTAGGGGAAACCAACATGGGGAATGATTCATGCTTAAATTAATATGCTTTCATGTTTTATTTGCTTGCTTGTTTTGATCTCAACTCATGCACATGTTATATTTGATGAAATGCTAAGCCTATGAATCCTTGCATTTACTATCATCTCCTATCTTTTCAATAAGACTTGTAAGACATAACCCAACTCGAGTCTCATTAGACCATGCATGTTGTTGAGTAGGGAAGATTAAGTCGACTTGTAGGTGTTGTACAATCTAATCGATTCGGCTCCGGGACCCAAACTTTCCTAGGATTGGAAGATATAACCCAACTCAATCCATCACAACAATAATTGCTTGCTTATAATTTGAGAACATGTTTGTATGATCATATCCCATGATTCCCCTATGATCCCATGACACCCTAGTGCCTTTAATCAATTGTTTGCACCCCTTTTTATTCATCTTGCTTGTTTATTTTCATTGTTATTCTAGTTTAGTAACCTTCTACATCAACCCAATTTGTGACACCCCTTAGACACCACTAGTTACAATAGAAATCTCATTTCAACTCCCGTCCCTTGGGATCCGACCTTTACTTGCCTCTTTACTAATTGTAGAGTTGCTTGTTAAGCTATAAATTGTGTTTTGATTCGACCATGACCAACGACCACATCTTAATTTGTGAACACTTAGCGGGATCGCATCAATACAAAAGTTGGGACTTATCCCCTTAAGGTCATCTAGACTATAACCTACAGCCTTTTCATGTTGTTTCAACACATCAAGCAATTTTCCCAATTGGTTTTCATCAAGTCTATCATTAACAATTATGGGTTTGGTCTTTAATTCATCAAGATAGGCATATTTCAAATTTGGGGGAAGGGGTTTTAAAGTAGGGATTTGTACCTCACTTTCCTCCTTTGAAGGTTCATTGAGAATTTGCTCCATTTCCATTAGACATTCCATTCTCATGGCATATTCAACTTGTTCTTCGGTCTCATCAATCTCATCACACTCGAATTCCATGACGAATTCCTCTTGCTCTTGGGCTTGTAAGATGTCTTCTAGGATCGATTGCTCATTTTCTATGGGTTGATATGCTTCCACAAGGATGTTATGTACTAATTCGGATTGCTCATGAGTACGTTATTTGTTAGCTAGAGCGGCCTCAAAAAGATCTACCTCCAATTCCTAATGCATATTTTTAGCCTCACTTGCTTCCAAGGCTTCCAATGCTTGCATGGGGTCCTTGAAGAAAGGTATACTTAAGTGGTCCTCTATGAAACAATCTATAAGATCCATCTTGCAAAATATCGAACAACTTGAAAATAGTTAAAACAAACATTGAGGAGTTTTACTTCCCCAAGGCAAAGAAAGATACAACTAATAACAATCTAAGAAAATCTAAATCAAGTTAACACCGTCCCCGGCAACGGCGCCATTTTTGGTCGTGACCTCTTGAGAGGGTTTAGTTTCGGTACTTGTCGTAAGTAGCACCTAGACCAAAACACAATTTATAACTTCACAAATAACTCTACAATTAGTAAAGAAGCAAGTAAAGGTCGGATCCCAAGGGACGGGAATTGAGATGAGATTTTCAATTGCAACTAGCGGTGTATGTCTAGGGGTGTCACAATTTGGGGTTTGAATAGAAGATCACTAAACTAAATAGCAATGAAGGTAAACAAGCAAGATGATTAAAAAGGGGTGTAAACAATTGATAAAAGGCACTAGGGTGTCATGGGGTCATAGGGGATTCATGGGAATTGATCATACAAACATATTCTCAAATTATAAGCAAACAATTATTGTTGTGATGGATCGAGTTGGTTTATATCTTACAATCCTAGGAAAGTTTGGGTCCCGGAGCCGAATCAATTAGATTGTACAACACCTACAAGTCGACTTAATCTTCCCTACTCAACTACATGCATGGTCTAATGAGACTCGAGTTGGTTTATGTCTTACAAGTCTCATTGAAAAGGTAGGTGATGGGTAAAAAATGCAAGGATTCATAGGCTCGCATTTCATCAAACATAACATGTGCATGAGTTGAGATCACAACAAGCAAGCAAATAAACTATGAAAACATATTAATTTAAGCATGAATCATCCCCCATGTTGGTTTCCCCTAATTACCCATTAACCCTAGTTAAGGAAACTACTCACTCATTATCATGTTGAACATGCTAGCAAGGTTGTCAATCATACCAACAAAGTGAAACATGATAAATAAATGAAGATAATTAACAATAATTAAAAAGGGATTAAGAGAATAATACCTATTAATGATTCCAATAATAAAGCAAAGAATAATAGAAGTACTTGATTATTGATTGGAAGGTTGTCAATCTCCCAATAATAACCCAAATAATCTTAAATTACCCAAAATGAAAGATGAACAAAAGAGAGATTAAGGAAATGAGATTTGTATTAAGACTTGATTAAAAGTTGATTACAAGATTAAAGAGAGATTTGATTGATATAAACTACACTAAAGATTGCTAAGAAGAACATGATTAGCTAATTAGACTAATGGGGTATTTATAGTGGGGATTAGGTACATAGATTAGGGTTTACTAAGGGCTTAAATGACGATTAATTCCTTGAGGAATCGCCGATCTCAAGAGAGATTCCGGTCTCCTTTTCGCCGGTCTTTGAAAAATATGCGCATCCTTTCATTGAACAAGTAGAATACGGATTAGCTGTCACACAATCCGAGCGTCCAGGGCACGGGACGGGCGGATTGTGGTTCTTTTGGACGAGCGGATTCGTGGGGTGGACGGGAGGATTGTGGTGGTTCTGGACGAGCGTCCAGCTGAGGAAGACGCTTGGATTGCTTGTGCTGGACGGGCGGATTGTGGGCAATCCGCTCGGATTGTTGATCAGCTTCTTTCCTTCTTCTTTTCTTCACTTTTCTTCATATAATCCTTGAGGATTTCTTCGAGGATGCAAGGATCTTTTCTCATCATTGCCCAACTACTATAATATGTACAAAGGCCTTCTAGTCTTGTCTTCTCTTTGATGCTTGGTCATTGAATTCAATCAATTTAGCTCCATTTTGCCATGAAAATGCAAGGTTTGCACTCCTTTCCTACCAAGGGATCAAAACCTAAAAGAATATGCAAAACAAAGAACTAAAGACAATAAATGACCCAAATATGCACTAAAAAGCATGGGAACAAGGCTAATTCGGGGACTAAATATGCTCAAATTATGGTCACATCAAGTACTAAGGATATGAAGCTAAGCATTTAGAAATGAGATGGTTTTATGTGCAAGGAGTTACACAAAAACCATATTCTAAACACATAAGGATGATTGGAGAACCATCTTGGCTATATTTTTAAGGAGGATATCTGCTAGAAACGCCCTAGCCAGTTGAACAATGAGATATATACAGCGGAAATTGAATACACTTGCAATAATTAGATATGCAAGAAGGAAGGGATGATATTAGAATTCAGTTTTGTGAATTGGAGGAACTATAGTAGTTCGTTCCAATAACCGAATGTCCTATCCCTACTCACTGTGAGGACAGTGGGAGCTATCCTAAGGCAAGAGAGCCTATGTCTAGATTGGATCTAGACACGTACTCAAGGGTTTTATAATAAAGATTATACATAACAAAGGGAAAAAGTATATAGTAAGGTTAGGAAAGTGCAAGGTGTTGCTAAAACTTGCTAACCAAGGCCTTTTCATAGGCTAAGCATGATAAGTCATGCCATTTAAATTGAGTTGAGACGTATAGCTATATACAATATTAAGTATGGATTATAGATTATGGAGTAATTGATATGGTATCAATTTTACATATGTGATAATGCACTCATCGTTTGAGTTTTATTCAAAAATCTTTTCTTATAATATTTTGTTTTCCAAATAGGTTGTCGAGACAATATTAAACCCTATTAAAGTGAACTGGATTAACATAGTATTCGCCCCTAGTCACTTATATGAGGTGACGTCTCCTAATGACTAGAGTGTGAGTCGATTGATGGCAAGTTCAAGTGTCATAGGGTCATAAGAGATGACTAGTCGATCACATAGGCAGACTGTATGAGACACTCTGTCGGGCAGTGACTGCTTATAGAGTTCTGATAATTCATATAGCCTGGTCGTGGCGAGAGCTATTATAGTATTCTTTTGAGTCAATTCTTTGACTAGAGACTGTTCACCCAAGTTGGCACAGTTTCTGAGTGACTTTAAATTATGCTCGACGACTTTCGTAAATGAGGTCAAATGGGCCTCTTTTGGGTCATGATGAGTTGTGGCTAGACAAAGGGAATAGTGCGATAGGAATTGTCCACTCCCTTGTCAGGGTTATTTGAAATCTCAAGGCCACTCGAGGAGTAGTGAACTGGAAATGCGTGGCCACGCTCGGAAGGTATCTACGGTAGATAATTCTGAAAGATCATAGATCCATATTAGACTCTATAATTAAAAATTAAATTATCTCATAATTTATCATTTTGATGATCTATGTAACATGCATGCAAATATAAAAGCATAAAAATGAAAGTTAAAGGAAAAATAATTTCCTTACATTGATTTTATGGTAATTTGGGCACAATCAAGATCTCCAACCTTGATTGTTCTTGAGCTTATAATAAAACGATGATCCTCCTAACAAATCTTCAAAGAGAAGATCTCCTTCAAGATGCACCCAAGAACTTAACCCAAAACTAACAAGTATTTTACTAGAAACTTGTTAAAATTATACCCTTGATATTATTTGTAATATTACTAACACTTCTTTGTAATAAAATTTGATTACTAACTTCTTAGTAAACATGTATATTATTTTAGAGAGATGAAGACCAAATAAAGATATCACATGCAAAATGTACAAGTGAACACTAGAAAAATGAACAACAATTTGGTCTATAAAGAGGGGGAAAACCGGTGGAGTGAGGGAGAGGTGGAGTATTCAAATTGTCTTATATTTTTTAATCTTACATCACATGCAAAATCTATTATAAGATAACTTATGGAAGTATATAATGTAAGGTGAAATGATTATGTTCCTAATCATCCACAACTCTATTTTACACGGTCCACTAGCCCATTTACGGGTCCATGTTGGTTCTTATATTTGTCGCACAAATACGTGTAATTTTATTTTAAACATCGTTTCATGTTTAAATACTTCAATAATTAATTCGTCCAAATCACTCCGTAAATATACGTGTACCACTACACATATTATTTACGTACTAATATTAATCACATTAATCAACTAGTACAATTTTAGTGAATTAACAATTAATTAACTAAAACCCGTCTCCCAAAATTTATTATTCAATTATCACATAATTAAATAATAACTGTCATTTCCTGGACATAGAATTGTTAGCTCTATGGCTGTTCAGAATCAACTAGCTACTATTGTTAATCTCAAGCTTAGGGGTATGCATTTTGTTAACAGATGCTCCCTTTGTGAACATGAAGAGGAGTCTCAGGATCATCTGTTCTTTAAATGTTCCTTCTCTGCTTCTGTTTGGCATCAGATTCTAGCCTGGATGGGTCATATGAGGATGGGTCTTTCCCTTCATGATGAGTTGATTTTTCCTCTCATAGGAGCTAGGGACTGGCAGATAGCCTGGTTTCATGTGGCTCTTACTACCTCTGTTCATCAGATTTGGAATGAGCGAAATACCAGAATCTTTCAAGGTCACTCTCGTACTGTACTTGGGCTTGTCAGAAAAATCAAGTTTTTTGTCATTGTACGATTGCTCATGTGGAAGCATCACCCCCAGTATAAACTCATAGAGGATAGTTTGTGTAATTAGCATTGTATAGGTGTTGATTTTTCTAGTGGATAGCTTTTGCAAATCCTCATTGTAATTTCTTTCTTCATGAAATGAAATGATAATTTTTTGCAAAAAAAAAAAAAATAAATAAATAATAATTGTCATGCCTCGAGTTCGCAACTCGAAATCTCTCTAAAAATAATTGACTAACCTCTTAGTCTATAAATCAAGGGACTAATTAAATTGTATCTCATACAATTAATTAGTTGTCAATTGGGGTTCGTTCCTTTAGGTGTGATCGAAAGGGGTCAGTTGATCACCGCCGTCTCACGACAATAACGTCAAACTCTAATCAGCCAACCGTTATCGATTTACGTTAATCAACTGACGAGGATCAAATAATTAAATATCTGATGATATTCCTTTAATGAGATTTATTATGTAAACGCACTATTGTGGAGGACACTAACTCCAACAATCTCCCACTTGTCCGACACAAGGTGTGCGCTACCAATTCTCTTGTCCGTTTTAATCTCCCACTCAATGCAAGGTGTCTTTCAGGTCGCACTTGCACATGAACATATCGCGAGTGGTTTTCTCGATCGGGAGTGTGACTACCTGACCGGAAAAATCTCTCACAGATTACTTTCGAGCGTGGCCACGGATTTGTAGTCATTAACTCCTCGAGTGGCCTTGAGATATAGTTTACCCAACGTGGGTGGACAATTCTTGTATGCCCTATCTATCCTATTGCACAATATAGATTACCATGACCTAGTAAATGCCCTTTTGGCCTCATTTCACGGCACGACCTAGGACAAAAACCAAAGTCACTCGGAAACTGCACTTGCTCAGATAATAGTCTCCAGTCAAAAGAATCGACTCATTATAACATCTTAGAGATCCCCGCCACGACCAGGCGTCTATAATAGAACTTAGGGACTCTCTAAATGGTCACTGCCCGGCAAAGTGTCACACACTCTGCCTATGTAATCGACCAGTCATCACGTATGACCTTATGGTGTTGAACAACCGTCAATCGACTTACAATCTAGTCACTCCGAGACGTCACCTCATTAAGTGACTAGGGACAAAATACAATGTTCATCTTATTCACTTGAATATTGTTCAACATTGTCTCCACAACTTATTCAGATAAACAAGGTATTTAAAATTTAGTCACACTAAACAAAAGATTCATAAAAGAATGAATGTGAAAACAATGAATGTGATTATCATATATATAATAAGAGATACACTATCCAATTATTACATACTCCTATCAATCCCATTGCGACGACATGACCATCATGCTTAGCCTTTGATAAAGGCTTGGTTAAAGGATCAGCAATATTATCATCTGTCCCAACCTTACAAATGTCAATTTCCTTCCTTTCCACATAATCTCTAATTACATGGTATTTCCTTTCAATGTGTCTAGATTTGTTACTAGACTTTGGCTCTTTGGCTTGAAAAATAGCTCCACTGTTATCACAATATAGAGTGATAGGATGTTCGGCGGAATGGACTACTCCTAGTCCCTCCATGAATTGCCTAATCCAAACAGCTTCCTTTGCAGCCTTAGACGCTGCAAGGTACTCAGCCTCTGCTGTAGAATCCGCAGTAACGCTTTGCTTGAAGCTCTTCCAGCAAAAAGCTCCTCCATTTAGCATAAACACATAGCCGGATTGGGATTTCATATCATCCCGATCGGTTTGGAAACTTGCGTCCGTGTAACCTCTTACACGCAACTCAGTTTCTCCTCCAAACACTAAGAACGAATCCTTAGTCCTTCTCAAGTACTTAAGGATGTTCTTTACGGCTACCCAGTGACTCTCACCAGGCTTGGCTTGATAACGACTTGTCATGCTCAAGGCATACGCAACATCGGGACGAGTGAAAATCATAGCATACATGATAGACCCAACAGCGGAAGCATAAGGGACGGTCTTCATGTGTTCAATTTCCTTAGGGGTGGAGGGAGACTGTGACTTGCTCAAAGTAATCCCTTGGCCCATAGGTAGAAATCCTCTCTTGGAGTCTTTCATATTGAACCGGTCAAGAACTTTGTCAATATAAGCTTCTTGACTCAATGCTAGTATCCTCTTGGACCTATCCCTATAGATCCGGATACCCAAGATTCGTTGTGCCTCTCCCAAGTCCTTCATTTGGAAGTGTTTCCCTAGCCACTCCTTAACGGAAGTGAGCGATGGAACATCATTCCCGATGAGCAATATGTCATCCACATATAGGACAAGGAATGCAACCTTACTCCCACTAAACTTCATGTATAAACACGGTTCTTCCACACTTCTAGTGAAACCGTATTGTTTAATAACATGATCAAAGCGATGGTTCCAACTCCTAGATGCTTGCTTAAGACCATAGATGGACTTTTTAAGCTTACACACCTTCTTAAGGTTAGATGTATCCATAAAACCTTCAGTTTGTATCATGTACACCTCTTCTTCTAGAATCCCATTCAAGAAGGCGGTTTTGACATCCATTTGCCAAATCTCATAATCATGAAATGCGGCAATCGCTAAGATTATCCTAATGGACCGAAGCATAGTGACTGGAACGAAAGTTTCGTCATAGTGTAAACCATGAACTTGGGTGAAACCTTTTGCCACCAATCTAGCTTTGTAAACATCCACATGTTTATCCACCCCGAGCTTAATTTTATATATCCATTTACATTGAAGGGGTCGCACTCCCTCAGGTAAATCCACCAAGTCCCATACTTGGTTCTCTACATGGAATCCATTTCGGATCACATAGCTTCTAGCCAAAGCAAGGAGTCGGGACTAGACATGGCCGATTTGTAGGTAGTGGGTTCATCACTTTACAAAAGTAACAAAACACCATCCTCTTCGATGTTACCAAGGTAGCGATCAGGTGGATTAGAAATCCTACTTGACTTTCTAGGAACAATTACCGTTTCAAGGGAGGAGGGAATACTATCCTCCACGTTCTCCTCTACCTCATTCTCGGTTTGTGGCTCTCGAACTTCTTCAAGTTCAAATTTTCTCCCACTCTGTCTCCTAGAAATAAACTCCTTTTCTAGGAAGACAGCATCACGAGCCACAAACACTTTGTTCTCGTGTTTATTGTAGAAGTAATAGCCACGTGTTTCCCTTGGATATCCTACAAAAAGACATTTGTCGGACACTGGTGCAAGCTTATTGTCGGACTTGATCTTGACGTACGCTTCACAACCCCAAATACGCATGAATGACAAATGAGGGACTTTCCCTGTCCATATCTCATATGGAGTCTTATCGGCCGCTTTAGTCGGGCTTTGATTTAGTGAAAATGTTGCAGACAAGAGGGAAAAACCCCAAAATGAACTAGGAAGCTCAGTTAGACTCATCATAGACCGAACCATATCTAGTAAAGTTCGGTTTCTCCTTTCGGCCACACCATTTAATTGCGGTGTGCCAGGAGGAGTCCATTGTGATACTATACCACAATCTTTTAGGTGTGAATCAAATTCATAATTTAGATATTCACCACCACGATCGGATCGTAGGGTCTTAATCTTTTTATCCGATTGGTTCTCTACTTCATTTTGGAACTCTTTGAACTTGTCAAAGGCTTCACTCTTGTTCTTTATTAAGTAGACATACCCATATGTACTTAAGTCATCAGTAAAAGTAATGAAGTAGTGAAAACCTCCTCTAGCGGTGATGGTTAATGGTCCACACACATCCGTATGTATGAGAGCCAAAACCTCACTAGCTCGTGTCCCGTTTCCCGTAAAAGGTGCACGAGTCATCTTGCCTTGAAGGCAAGACTCGCATGTACCATAAGATTCGAAACCAAATGGTTTGAGCACTTTTGATGAAGCAAGTCTCTTAATGCGTCTTTCGTTTATGTGGCCTAAACGACAATGCCAAAGGTAGGATTCGTTTGGATCACCCGTTTTGAGCTACTTAGTTTTCACATGATAAACGTCATTAACATCATTTAAAACATAAATGCCTCCAATTGAAAAGGCCTTGCCATAAACCACATCATTAAAAGAAAAAGTACAACACTTGTCCTTAATCATAAAATAAAAGCCTTCCGCGTCTAACGCGGAAATGGAGATGATGTTCTTGGTTAAAGTTGGTACAAAATAACACTTATTTAAATACAACTCTAGACCACTAGCTAAAGTGAGCACATAGGTCCCTACGGAAACGGCGGCTACTCTAGCTCCATTGCCCATGCGGAGATCCACATCACCTTTTGCTAGTGCTTGCACGTCCCTTAAACCCTGCAAATGATTACAAAGGTGAGAGCCACATCCGGTATCAAGTACCCAAGTGGAAGTACAAGCATAATTAACGTCTATCACATAGAGAGAGGAAATCATACCAATAGGCGTCACACGCCCTTCCTTGAGATCCTCCAAGTATTTGGGACAACTCCTCCTATAATGCCCCTTCCCATTACAATGGAAACATTCGTCCTCGTAGAGTTTGACACTTTTTGCCTTGGGATTGCCATTCTCAACGACCTTCCCCTTTCCCTTGTCATGTTTCTTTGACGATTTCTTGAACTGAGACTTTTCCTTCCCTTTTCCTTTCTTAACTCCAAGGGACATGTTCTTTAACTTCATGGTTAAAACATCTCCTTTTTCACTCCCACTAGCTTCCATATCCCTCTCCGCTTGGGTGAGGAGTGCATGAATTTTATGATAACTCTTATCCATGTCATTCATGTTGTAGTTTACCCTAAAGTGGGCAAACTTGGTGGGAAGTAAGTGGAGGATACGATCCACCACAAGAGTCTTAGGAATCTTACACCCTAGACGCTCTAGGATGTCGACATATTCGACCATTTTGAGTACATGGGGACTAACCTTTTGGCCCCTCTCAAGCTTAGCTTCAAAGAAGCGTGCCGCCGCATCGTATTGACGGACTTTAGGTGTTTGTGAAAACATAGTGATCATACGAGTGAATATCTCGTACGCATTTAAAGAAATGCATGATAGCTTGAGCTTTGGGGACATCGACTATATCAACACATTCTTGATATCATTAGACATCCTCACATGGTCATCATAGGCGGTCCGCACCGCCGATGATGCCCTTGGACCGGGCTTGATGGGAAGAGCATCGGTCAAGTAAGTGAGCACATTGTCGGACAACGCGGCACTTTTGATGTTGGATTCCCATTCAAGAAAGTTACTACCGTCATCTTTTAAGATACATTTGTCCATTACAGACCTTAGCCATGAATCTTTGCCTAGTGAAGTAGTCGATGGAGTTGATGAAGTTTCCATTGCGAATTAAAATGCTATAACAAAAAGGAAAAATTAACATCCATTGTTTTAAAAAATTACTTGTAAAAACATGTTTAACAAGTTTTAGCATTTATATAATGATCTCCCACTAAATTATATAAATGATTCCAAGACCCAAATATTAAACAAAAATGAGCATCGCTTGGGCGAAACATCCAATAATTGTGTAAATTCGGTAAGTCACGTTGACTAATTCTACCTCTAGAACTCTTGGTCGACGAATTTCCTTAAATCCATCTACTAGCCCCGGAACACAAGACCGTCTTATATCCCGTTGAGTCCAATCAATTTTAGCGTGTGATAACCGTTTACCACCCTACTTACCCAAGGTAAAAAGAGAACACCCCGCTTGGGCGAGCGTGGCTCTAATGAACAAGAGATTCATAGGTGTTACTAATTGGTAAGGCTAATCTCAATTTTAGTTATGTGAGAGATCTTGTCAATTTAGTCATAAATTCCTTATAAGTGAATTAAGTCGGTGAATGTAAATGACGTGAATTGACAACCGCGAAAATAAAATGCATGTGAATGGCGATTTTGGCATGCGCGAAAATAAAACAAGCAAACAAGTAAGCATATGAATAAATCCTAGTATGGCCACCTAGTTAATAAAAACTAGTCTATTACATTTCGGAAACCAACTCCTTGGTCCCTTGCCTCTTCATTCCATAAGTGGCTCCTTCTTATGGGATTTGGAACACCTTCCAAAAATAGACTCCGTCTCGATGTAATCCGTCTTTTGAAACGCCCGGTAAGAATAACTATTACAATTGAATTACATAGCTATTCCTATTATACATTAATTAATAAAATAAATAAAACTATTAATTAATTACAAACCGACGATACGAGATCGTATTTAATTACAAACAAATCGATATTCCCATTCATTTCGGGTAATAACGATTAAAATTAAACTAGGTCATACTAGGTACAACAAGATAAATACTTTAAATAAATTACAATCATTCATTAAACTTAAATAAATATGCTTATAATGCTGTAAAATCATGCCAAAATCGCCCTATCTATCAATCGTTGGTATCCATCTCGGTTTTTGTGGATTTAATCGATTTTTAACATGTAAAAATCAATAATCAACTCTTAATTCTCATTTAAGTCCAAACTAATTGTCCAAACTGTTTTGAACCTCAAAATTAGTCCTCACTAATTTTATGATAAATAATTAGTTTGATTTGGTGATATTTTGCTGATTTAATCGGTAAAATCATATTTAAGTAAAAATCCAAAATAATTGAAAAATTACCCAAAAAAATTGAAACAAAATTTTTTGAGTATTCTGGAACACTCCCAAGAACACCAAAATGTTAGAAAAACTGCCCCAAAAATCCGGATAAAATTTATGAAGAAAAAGATCGATATTTATCGGTTTTTAACCACTAAAACCAATAAACATCAAAACAAGGTGAAAATACATTTTAAAATTCACTTTTAACATTTAAATAATATTTTTAAATGTACATAAATTTATCAAAGGTAGAATCAAACGTTTCAAAATTATGATTAATTTATTTCACTTTTATCTACTTTTATTTCATAAAATCAATAAACATGCAAAACACTCAAACCAACCTTCAACCTTTTGCATACAAATAGTAGAAAACATGCATGAAATACCATAAATATTCCATGAACCGAATCAATTTTTAACTATTTTTAGTCAATCTTTAACTAAAATACGGCATTTTGACTCGGTTTTCTACAAAAAATCATTAAAAACTAGCAAAATAACTTCATAAATCACCAAACTTAACCACAAACCTTTTAAGATCAGTAGGTATGCATGCCCCAAAAATTTCGTGCTAAAACCTCTTCTAACACAATTTTTGAGTTTTTATAAATTATCTCATAATTCATTAATATGCTTAAAATCAACATGCAAATTACAAGCCTAAGCTCTGATACCACTTGAAAGATCATAGATCCATATTAGACTCTCTAATTAAAAATTAAATTATCTCATAATTTATCATTTTGATGATCTATGTAACATGCATGCAAATATAAAAGCATAAAAATGAAAGTTAAAGGAAAAATAATTTCCTTACATTGATTTTATGGTAATTTGGGAACAATCAAGATCTCCTACCTTGATGGTTCTTGAGCTTATAATAAAAGGATGATCCTCTTAAAAAAATCTTCAAAGAGGAGATCTCCTTCAAGATGCACCCAAGAACTTAACCCAAAACTAACAAGTATTTTACTAGAAACTTGTTAAAATTATACCCTTGATATTATTTGTAATATTACTAACACTTCTTAGTAATAAAATTTGATTACTAACTTCTTAGTAAAGATGTATATTATTTTAGAGAGAGGAAGACCAAATAAAGATATCACATGCAAAATGTACAAGTGAACACTAGAAAAATGAACAACAATTTGCTCTATAAAGAGGGGGAAAACCAGTGGAGTGAGGTAGAGGTGGAGTGTTCAAATTGTCTTATATTTTTTAATCTTACATCACATGCAAAATCTATTATACGATAACTTATGGAAGTATATAAAGTAAGGTGAAATGATTATGTTCCTAATCATCCACAACTCTATTTTACACGATTCACTTGCCCATTTACGGGTCCATGTTGGTTCTTATATTTGTCGCACAAATACGTGTAATTTTATTTTAAACATCGTTTCATGTTTAAATATTTCCATAATTAATTCGTCCAAATCACTCCGTAAATATACGTGTACCACTACACATATTATTTACGTACTAATATTAATCACATTAATCAATTAGTACAATTTTAGTGAATTAACAATTAATTAACTAAAACCCGTCTCCCAAAATTTATTATTCAATTATCACATAATTAAATAATAACTGCCGTGCCTCGAGTTCGCAACTCGAAATCTCTCTAAAAATAATCGACTAACCTCTTAGTCTATAAATCAAGGGACTAAATAAATTGTATCTCATACAATTAATTAGTTGTCAATTGGGGTTCGTTCCTTTAGGTGTGACCGAAAGGGGTCATTTGATCACCGCCGTCTCACGACAATAACGTCAAACTCTAGTCAGCCAACCGTTATCGATTTACGTTAATCAACTGACGAGGATCAAATAATTAAATATCTGATGATATTCCTTTAATGAGATTTATTATGTAAACGCACTATTGTGCAGGACACTAACTCCAACAAATTCCGGTCAGACAGTTACTCTCCAGATCGAGGAAACCACTCAAGATATGATCAAATGCAAGTAAGACCTGCAAGACACCTTGCATTGAGTGGGAGATGATGTAATAGGACAAGAGAATTGATCCCTTGAGGTCACACCTAAAGGATGGAACACAAATATTTCTAATCAAAAGTATTTGATACGGGTTGATCAGTCCCTGAAATTTATATATACGTGTATTTGATATATATATATATATATATATGTATATATATATATATATGTATATATATATATATATATGTATATATATATATATATGTGTGTATATATATATATATATTTAATTGTGTGAGTTTTGTTGAGGTCGAGTTTGGAACTCGAGTCAACGCAAGTTTATTATTCAATTATGTGATGATTGATTAATGAAATTTTATATCTTATTGTAATGTGATTAAATAAGAATTAATTTAATGATTAAGAGTTAATGCATTAAATTAGTTGAGGTTTTGTATATATTTTGAGGTAGAGGAAATTGGTTAATATATTTACAAAGTAATTGTAAATTAATTAAATTGGGCATTGTAGGACTCATTATATATTAATATAATGATAAAAATTACTTAAGAGTTAAGTGTATAGTACTTATTAATTTGTACCATATAATTGTTATATGATCACATTAATACTTAGTTACACAAGATAATTAAGCATACGATTTAAACGCATTTGTCGGACAAATACGGAAAATCGAAACGGACCTATTTTGCATACGTGACCCGATTTTTTAGTAGACAAACATAATGATGTTTGTTCTTTTCTAAAATCACACTTTACTAGTGAAAGTGACTAGTCCTACAAGCTTTAATCATTATGCATTCCACTAACACACTACCCATTATGCATGACATTATTTTAAGTGAAACATTTACCCACACATGTGTGTGTGTGTGTGCCGTGAGGTTCATGGAGAGAGAAGAAAAGTTGTTTTCATTTTTCCTCTATAATTCACATTCAAACCTCTCACTATTATCTCACTACAACCATATTAGGTTATCTAATTACTAAGGTAGTAATTCAAATAATATTGAGGGTTATTACTTTTTTAATCTAGTTAATGAAATTAGTAATTTTTGGGTGAAATCTTGGTGCAACTAAGAGGAGGTGTTCATATTATTTAACCTATAGAGTTTTGGAGGATCATCCCATGTTAGTGAGCTCAAGAACAAGCATAGGAAGGTGTCCTTGCTTGTGCCCATTTCCGTCTCATCACCATTGTAAGAAAACCGTTTTCTCCTCATTCTTGTTTTAAGTTATGCATGCACTAGATTCATATGAGTAATTTATAAAATCTATTAAATAAGTTTAATAGGGGTTTTTGGAACCTTTCAATATCTTCCAATTTTCATTTATTTTTAGAGGTGTTTATATTCTAACACGATTCTTATGCACTACCGTTGTCATTATATTATATGTTATTGTAATTAATGTACTCTAAATCATTATTATTATTTCATTCATTTGTCTTTTCGCAAGTTATTTAAAATCTATGTTAATAGGCATTTGCATGTAATAAAGAGTAGAACTATATATTAAAACGAGTATATCATACAATGGCAAAAAAAAACAGTACAACAATGGAAAAAAAAGGAAACACAATAAAAAATAAAAAAATAAAAAACCACAAAAACAAACAGCTTGCTAAGTAAATTAATTGAACATCCTAACAGGAGTTTGACTAGGAGGTGGGTAATGAGGATAAACTTGATTATAAATCAAGCTTACTACATCGGCATCAAGACGATGATCAAAATGAGGCATTTCTTCGTCTTCCCATGATTTCATTACATTAATAAAACTATACGAAAAAAACCTTCTCATCAGATAAGCGTCCTCAGCAGTGGCAACCTATAAGTAACGCCCAGCGTGTACATAATTATCCTTAGGGTCGTCGGCGTAAAAGTCATGTTTGCCCCTTTGATGGTCACAAGATGCATACCTTGCTGCGAGTTGTTTTGCTTGGCGAAAATCGTCAAGACAATCCCCTCGTTGATATATGTAATATGATAACGACCTAACAAAGAACAGTTATCAATCCGTTGTGTTTTTGCTCTTTGGAAAACGGTTTTGTGGATAACCGTTGTTACATTATATGCTTAACACGGTACAGTGAACCGATTCTGATTTAACTTGTATCGTTTCCACTTTCCAATTCTTAACTTGTTAAGTTTCCAATTCTTATCTTATTATTATACTGGTTCAAATTCTTATTATCTTATTATACCGTTTCCAATACAACCCAAACTCATATATATATATATATATATATATATATATATATATATATATATATATATATATATATATATATATATATATATATATATATACATGTTTTCTATTCTTTTTTATTATTATAAGTAGAAATTTAGTCCTCCCTCTTTAAAAAAAAAAAGTTAATCCTCCATTAATTTTCTACATCGACTATGTCGTCAAGTTCATCAACTTATAGTGGTTCATATTATTCATCCGCTGATGATGATAATGAAGCATCATATGAACCTCTTATAGGACCCCCAAGTAGAAATATGTATGCTAAACCCTTTACGTGCATCATTCACAATCTCTCGTATACAGAGAACGGGCATGGAATGGCTATACAGTAATACCCGCCCCGTTAGGGACCTGTTGACTGACCTTAGACACTTGTCTAGACCTCTGGAAGCCTTATTAGTTCGATCTTACGTCATAGTAACCTTTGGGATTAAGAGGCTCCATCTAACGTAGGCTACTCGATCGAGTAGCTCCGTGGCTCAATCGAGTAGAGGCGACTCGATCGAGTAAGTCCCATACTCGATCGAGTAAGGGAAATTCAGCGCTAAAATATAAATCGTGAAGTCGTGAACCCAAAATCAGTTTTCATTTCAGTTCTCCTAAACCTAATCATCGATACAAGTCTCTCCTTCACCAACCTTCATTTCTTGGAACCCTTTGGTCTTTGAGACACTATGAGGATGAGAAGCTGATAGGCTATCGCACACCTATGCAAAAATAAATACCCTAGATACAAATGAATGTATTACGTAAGGGTCGAATCCACAGAGAGACGGTAGTTGTTAACTAGTTGTTATGGAGTGAAGTTTATCAAGGTCGGTTATCGTATGATTGTTTGGTTGGATAATGGAAGAAAACAATAATGATAAAGAAATAGTCTAAGGAGGTCGGGTCACACATGCAAATTATGTAAATGCTTAAATTAAACATAAGAGTTGATGAATCGTTAATTGTTTAGGCTTAGAGACACCCACCTCTCGATATTAGTGTCAACCATAGACCGGGTCCTAGAGAAACTCTCGTTTATGACTAGGTCGTCCAACTACACATGCTTAGTCTAATCCGATTACGTGCCTCTCAACTTATAGAACGAATTACCAAATTTAATCTAAGATAATAATCAATTACGAAAGACTAAAAAAACAATGCAAACATGTAGAAGAAACAACGAAACGATATTATAACATCCTTGTTCAACAATTGTAAGAACTACTTATGCATGGTTTCCCTTATTCCCTAGACAATTGAATTACTTATGCATAATGAAAACTAATCTAATGACATATGAAATGATAAAGTTAAACATACTAAAAAAATAACAAAATAATACTAGAAATGAAATTACCTTGACAATGGAAATAGAACTTGAATATAGAAGAACAAATACTTGAAATGGAAATTGTAAGTGAACTTGTAATATAAATTAAAATGCTTAAAGAAATTGTTTATAACATAAAGGAAATGATAAAAGGAAACCTAATCTAAACTAACCTAAGAACTAAAATAAGAGTATGAAAGTGGTGTAGAAGGTATGTAAGAAGTGTGTTTTAGGTCCCGGATCAACACCCTTTATATAGGGGTGAATGATGAAACGTAAGCAATTAAGAGGGAGGTAACCCCTATAATACCCGCCCTGTTTAAGGACCCCTTGACCGACCGTTTGACCAGAGATGACCATAGGAGAGGATAGGTGAGAGGATAAAGGAGCTACGTATTTGTTTACTCGACCTAGTAGGGACTACTCGGCCGAGTAGTGGTAACACTTGACCGAGTAAGGCATACTCGACTGAGTATGTGAGTACTAGACCGAGTATTACCGTTGTTGACGTGTTATTATAAAACGCAAGTTGGTAAATCTTATTTCATTTTCGACGGTTCCCTTTCTCTCTAACCCTAATATATCTCTCTCTCGCCTATCACCCACCTCTCCATACACTCTCATCTAGCCTAGACACTAACCAAGGAAGGGGATTTGTTTATATGTGGAGTATTCAAGTAAGGATGTCATCGTTGTCGACTTCGGTCCGCGTCTCAAGGTATGTCGCCGTTTTGCTGTTGTCTTTCAATAGGTCTTTGTAAGATTCATTAATCTCTTATTAGATACTTCTAATAACTATATAAGTTTAGTTTAGTCATAAACTAATCTACATCTTATGCATGCATAACAAAATGATACAAAGTAAGAATAAATCGATTTATCTTACATTGAGGGTCGAATGGATTATACTAATCAGTCTCCTACCAATTAGTCTTCTTAAGTAAATCCAAGTGCTTCAACAAAAACCCTTAGATTCAATAGTAGAATCTACTCCTCAAGGATTGTACCAAGGAAATCACTCTTAAATCCAATACTAATTTAGTACTAGATTTAGTATAAGAATCCTTAAAATAATAACTAATATTATAAGATTACTACATCTAGTAATAGAGGAATAATATTCGAGATTGTGTGAGATTTTTCTTTCTTGTATGTTCAAAAACAATTAGAGAGAGATAAGTTATTATCAAGGTAATAATCTTATGAGAATGAATAATAGAGAATAAAAAAAGGAAAAACTCCCCTTATTCACTTAGGGGGCCGGGTGGCATTGGGTAGGATGCCCAATCCTTGCACAAAGTTGTTCTTCTCAAGTCACATAGTGTAGGGCTAGGTTAAGGTCTATAAAGGACATAATCATTATGCCTAATTCTCAATTAGAGCACCAATTAAATCCTAAACCTACCCTATCCCTCCATTTACATGGCACCCTTAGATAAAATTGGTCCATTTTAAGTTTGTCAAATGTCAATTTGTCTAGTGTGACATTTTGGACATGTTACTAGACATGTTGTTTTAATAATGCATTTTTAACTTATTAAAAGTCATTATATAAACAAAATAAATCACATATAAAAATTAACTAGTAATTCACAATTACAAGTACTTAAAATGGGTCATAGAATTATAAATCACAACAACTTGTATTTATAATAAACCATTCATCCATATTTTAATTGTTTCATTAATAATAAATAAACCTAAGTAATAAAACAATTTAATTACTTAATACGAACCTTATTTTATCGAATTACAATAAGATACGTAATCTCACTCACAAAATCATTTGTTCAATTTTAAGGAATTAATTAACTTGTATCGTCATACAATTAATTAATTAATCAATTAAGAATGTTTCCCTAGAGGTATGACCTTAAGGGATCAACTGATCACCACCGTCATATACGACAAAGAATGTCAAACTCTAGCCAGCCAATCATTACCGATTAATGTGGATCAGTTGACAATAAAATATTACATTCCCTTTAGCATTCTTAATATGAGATTTAAACAGGTGATCGCATTATTGTCGAGGACACATACTCCAACAATCTCCCACTTGTCCGCGACAAGTGTGCGTCACCAACTCTCTTGTCCTATTACTATCTCCCACTCAATGCAAGGTGTTTTGCAGGTCGTACTTGCATTTGATTATATCAAGAGTGGTTTCCTCGATCTGGAGAATAACTGTCTGACCGGAATTATCTACCGTAGATACCGTCCGAGCATGGCCACGCATTTCCAGTTCATTACTCCTCGAGTGGCCTTGAGATATAAGATAACCCTGACGGGGATGGACAATTCCTATTGCATTCTTCCCTTCGATTAGCCACAGCTCATCATGACCCAAAACATACCCATTAGACCCCAATTACGAAGGTCGTAGAACATAAATCAAAGTCACTCTAAAACTGTGCAATCTTAGGCGAACAGTCTTTAGTCAAAGAATCGACTCATAAAAATACTATAGTAGCTCTCGCCACGACCAAGCTATAAAAATTTCCAGAACTCTATAAGCGGTCATAAGCCCGACAGAGTGTCCCTCACATTCTGCATATTTGATCGACTAATCATCTCTCATGACTTTATGGCATTCGAACTTGCCATCAATCGCATCACACTCCAGTCATTTTGAGATGTCACCTCATATAAGCAATTAGGGGCGAATACTATGTTAATCCAGTTCACTTTAATGGGGTTCAATATTGTCTCAACAACCCGTTTGGATGTAACAAAGTACAAGATGAGTTAATGCTAACTCAAACGATAAATGTGATTATCACATACGAGTAGTCAATACCATATTACTACTCTATGTCTTATAATCATAAGTGTATTTATACACTTGTCTAAAGCAATAAAAGTATAGCTTGTGAACATACCATGTGTCCATGTGTTCAAACTTTATGAATTGCCATTTCCTTCAATTTCATGTTATCCCTTATAGCATGAATTTTACTAAGTATATGTCTAGACTTCATACTAGACGTAGGTTCTTTAACTTGAAAGAAGCTCCATCTATTATCATATAACTTGTGATGTGGGTTTGGGTGGGCAACACTACTTGTAGTTTTTAGAGTACACCACTTAATCACAACGTACTTAGGTATATATTTTGTAGAATCTTGCAATGATTGACAATGAAATACCCTTACTAGTCATTTACTCCTCAGGTCAATAAAATTCGCCTAGGATTTTTATAAATCCTAGTGAGTTCAGAAACTTGAGTTTGTGTAACCTCTTAGCACACAACTAAGTATCCTTCCAAACTCCGGAACAGACCATTAGTTCTCCTTGAGAATTCATGATGGTTCCTTGAGGCTTACCAATGACTCTCATATGGGTTAACTTTTTATCGACTTATCATGATCCAAGCATGTGATTCATCTAGGACATGTGAATTATGGCATACATGATTATACTAATGGCGGAAACATTAGTTATCGAATTCATGTAGACAACAGTTCTTAGGTTCAGTAAATAACCATGACTCTATCTTGGTAATTCTATATTCATCGACATGAATAACCTACTTAACTTGCTGAGATCATTAAGATGAAGGATCATTATCAACATAAGATGCCTATCTGAATGCCAATCCAACATCCCATGTTATAATAGATTTGCATAATGTCCAATGTCATCCAAAATTGAAAACTTAAATACTTCTTTATGAAAGACAGTATTTGCTCGTCATGCCCAATGAGTAATAGGATATGCAATTCATGAAGGATGATTGCTCCCACTAAACTTCATGTCTAAACATGACTGTCACGGACTCCCACTTAATTCCACATGTTTCGTTTTTGATAACTCATTCGAAACATTTCATGAACTGAAATAATCATTGCTTTTCTAAGTATTTAGTTAAAACTATATATGTCACTGACATATCTTCAAAATACCCATTTGGAAAGAGGTTTTAATATCTAACTCATTCATTTTCACAATGAAGTATAGCAATGTTTTTAGCATAGTTACCAATTAACATAGCTTTTGTAGACATCGACATGCCTCTCTATGCAACTCTTAATCATAAATTTCTATTTACTTTGGATTGGTCTCAACAATCCAAATAAATCCATTTACTTGCATATATACCATTTTGGTTTCTCAAGGCTCTTAAGTAAAATGTCGAATTTTAAAATCTCTAGGTATCCACTTCATAGATCAAAATCTTATTTTACAAGAACATTTTCTTTTGTCTTTTCATAAGTCTCAAGTTATCATAAGAACGCTTTCTTTTGGTCTCCTTAAGTCAAGATTCTAACCTAAGAACATCTTCTCTTGGTCTCCTCACGTAGATCCCATCTAGTCAAGAGTCTACCCTAAGAACATCTTCTTTTGGTCTCTTCACGTAGATCCCATCTAGTCAAGATTTGTGGCTAAATTCACTCCCACTCTATCTTTAGAAAAATACATGTATTTTCTTCAAAGATAGCATAATAAGCCACAAACAACTTTGTACTTATGATAGTAAAGGAGGAAAATATTACACATGATAACTTTTAGTGACCTATTTGAGACATATTGTAAATACAATTTAGTTCCCTAATATGCGAGTTCAATAGCTCAACATAACTTTATAATTGATCTTACATAAGTAAGTTGTTACTTTTAATGGCATAAGGAGAATCGAATTCATGGTTTATGGACATATAATGACTCAATCATTATAATTGTCTATTTGATAAATTTAAGTCGATAATCTTATGTTTCTCGATGCAAGTAGTGTATGATGACAAATTTTAGAACAAACGCTACGATAAAGTAAGTGACTTGGGTTGCAAACCACGTCACCAATATCCAAAATACAACCATTGTTTAAGGAAACAACCAAATTTCCAAGTCAAACGAGGAAATCAAAATAGTTCTAAAATTTCAAATTACAACATGAAAATAAAGACAAAGCAAAATAAAGCCAAGCTTCCATCGATCTAGCACCATGGGCGGCTACATCTAGCTTCCCTCAAGATCTTCTAGGCTTGCTTTTCTTTGCCCTTGTCCTTGCTTGGATGCCCTAAGTACAATAAAAAGGGTAAAATCACAACTTGTATCAAAATACCAAAGTTGAGATTGAAACATAAAAGATAGGGATAGTTATTTACCTACTGGAATAACTTTTCCTGCTTTGATATCGTCTAGGTACTTAGGACAATTCCTTTTCCAATGCCCAACACCATTACAATAGTGGCATTTGTCCCCGGACGGGCACCCTTCTTGGGCTTAGAGGAGATAGCTACGTAAGCCTTTCCTTTGTTCTTGTAGGGAGTTTGCTTCTTTCCCTTATTGCCATCTTTCTTGAAATTCCCTTTGCTCTTATGATTAATGTTGAGCACATCCTTGGTGGTGCTAACACTTAGCTGCATGTCCCTCTCGGCTTGCACAAGCATTTTGTGCAATTCATCGAGAGAAACTTTCAAGTTTTGCATATTAAAATTCACCCTGAATTGAACCATATGCCTTAACCTTATTTAAGGAATAAAGAATTCGGTCAATGACGAGTTCCTCGGGAATCTCTACCTTTTGCATTTTTAAAGACTCAACATGCTCCATCAACTTGAGCACATAAGGGCTAACTTTTTAGCCCTCCTTAATGTTGAGATCGAAGAATACAGATGCCGCTTCATATTGAATGATCCTCGGAGCTTGTGAAAACATGGCCGCAAGCTTCGTGTAGATGTCATAGGCAGTGCTAATCATTATAGCACTCCTTTGGAGTTCGGCCTCCATAGAGAAGATCAACACATTTTTGATCGCGGCCGACTCCTTTTGGTAAGTGTCATAGGTTTGCCTAGCGGCGGGAGTAGACCTAGCGTTAGGTGCGGCGGGAGAGGCCTCGGCAAGGTAACGAAGCTTGTCGTCACCCTTCGCGGCCAAACAAAGCTGAGTGTCCCAATCGACGAAGTTGGACCCATTCTTTTCTAATTTACAACGATCTATGAAGGATCGGAGCCATGAAACATTGGTGAGAGTGTTCGAGCTAGTGGTTGCGGATGAAATTGGAGTTGCCATTGCAATTGAGAAAACAATTTCGACTACAAAATAGGAAGTGAAGGAATTAATAAACATCTATCGTTTTAATAATATTTGTAAACATTTCAAACAAGTTTTAAGCATTTATATAGTGACCTCTACCCAACTATTATAAATGATCCCGAGATCCAAATTCATATTCATTCGGGCACGGTGAGCCGATTCATCCCTTATCAATATAACTCGGTGGATTAACTCTTTAATCGATTCTACTTCTAGAACTCTTGGTCGATAAAATTACTTTAATATTTATCTTTAGCCCGGAACAGATGCGACTACGGTCACGAATACTTCCGTTGAGCTCAATCAAAATTTCGATGTAATAACATTTTACTACCCACTTACCCAACGTAACAAGTTGAGCACCCCGGTGAGCCGAGCCTACTTCCTTATGAAATTGGGATTCATGGTTCTACTATTTGGTAAGGCTAATTCTCAATTATTATTTAGTGAGAGGTCTTGTCAAATTATTATCTATCACGTTTTAAGTGAACTAAAGCGGTGAACTACGATAATTATAATTTGACACGGTCGATGACTCGATAAAATAAAATGCATGTGTAGTTATGGCGATTTGGCTATGCATGCAAACATATAAAACAAATGCGAAGCAAAAACGATAAAATCCTAGTATGGCCTTCCTAAAATAGTAAATCTAATAAACTATTTACAAATTCGAAAACCAACTCCTTTGGTCCCTTGAACTTCATTTGGCACGCACTCCAAGGCAACATCGTCTTTGTCGGATCACCTTCTCGAATTGCACCGTCTTCAAGGAACTCCGAAATAAATAAATTATATAGCTTTTCTACTTTATACATTATAAAAAGAAAAACAAAAATAAAAATAAAAGTGATGCGAGATCACACTAATTACAACCGAATCGATATCCCCATTCATATCGGGAAATACCAATTAAAAACTACGGCCATACTAAGTACAAATTACATAATTCAAAGTTATATAAAATTAAAATATGACAATCATAATAAAAATGCAGCATTAATATATGTATAAAACATGCCATGTGATGTGCCAAATCGCCCTATTTAAGCCAATATCGTATATTCGGTCCGGTTTTATGGATAATTGTGACAATTGACTTATTAAAATCACACAATATTACATAAATCAAATCTATGTCCAAGTTAATTACCCCAACCTTTTTAGGACTCAAAAATTTAGTCTTCACTAAATATTTGACAATAATTCAACTTGATATTTTTATTATTGCTCTTTAAACACTATTATTCATAATAATAAAGAAATAATTCCCAAAAAGTCAAAAAAATTAGAAAATTTCAAATCATAATTTTGTATATTCTGGAAAATTTCCAACATTCCAAAATTCAATAAAAATTTTCCCTTGATTATTTTAGTTTATTTCACAAATAAATCGTATAAAACATAATTTTAACCCTTTAATTCCAAATTAAACATAAAATTATGTAATAAATCAAAATTAAAATTTTGAATATCCTATATAAATTTCTAGAACCTGGAAATGTTAAATTTTTAAGCCCAAAATCGAATTTTTATATTAATGACTAATAAAGTTGATATTTATCAATTTATATAACATAAAAATTAATAACCATTTAAATCATAAGAAATTTAACATGCAACTTTAGATCTGATGTTCATATCATATATACAACATTGGGAAAACTTTTCATGCCATAAAATTCATTTTAGCTATTTTTGCTAAAATAGTCACTATTTATGTGATTTTTACATCTAAAAATTATAAATCATGCAAAATAAAACCATTTTATATCAAAATTTACATACAGTGTGTAAATATTGCATGTGACATCATACTAAAATTTCATGGGCAGAAACGAAGTCTAACCATTTTTAACAAAATACCTCTTTTTAATCAATTTTTATCATGTAAAAATCATAAAACATGCAATATAAAACCATTTTATACAAAATTTTACATACAATGTGTAAAATATGCATGTGAGGTCGTGTAAAACTTTCAAGGTCAAAATCATAGTCTAACTAATTTTAGCATTTTAAATGTCATTTTATTCAATAAAATGTAATAAAAATACTAAAATCATATTAAAGAGCAATAAAATACCATAAATCATCAAAAATGACCTAAAATCAATTTAGGACCAGAATGTTATTCATGCAAAAATTTTGTGGCCTTTATCATCATAAATCACAAATTTCTAGTTTTATATGTTAACATTTTAACTCGGAAAAACAAAACCGATTATGCATGCAATAACTCTTGCTCTGATACCAATTGTAAGTTTCATTAATCTCTTATTAGACACTTATAATAACTATATAAGTTTAGTTTAATCATAAACTAATCTAGATCTTATGCATGCATAACAAAATGATACAAAGTACGAAGAAATCGATTTATCTTACATTGAGGGCCGAATAGATTATACTAATCGGTCTCCTACCAATCAGTCTTCTTAAGTAAATCCAAGTGCTTCAACAAAAACCCTTAGATTCAATAGTAGAATCTACTACTCAAGGATTGTACCAAGGAAATCACTCTTAAATCCTATACTAATTTAGTACTAGAATTAGTATAAGAATCCTTAAAATAATAACTAATATTATAAGACTACATCTAGTAATAGAGAAATAATATTAGAGATTGTGTGAGATTTTTCTTTCTTGTATGTTCAAAAACAATTAAAGAAAGATAAGTTATTATCAAGGTAATAATATTATGAGAATGAATAATAGAGAATAAGAAGAGGAAAAACTCCCCTTATTCACTTAGAGGGCTGGGTGGCATTGGGTAGGATGCCCAATCCTTGTACAAAGTTGTTCTTCTCAAGTCACATAGTGTAGGGCTAGGTTAAGGTCTATAAAGGACATAATCATTATGTCTAATTCCCAATTAGAGCACCAATTAAATCCTAAACCTACCCTATCCCTCCATTTACACGGCACCCTTAGATAAAATGGGTCCATTTTAAGTTTGTCAAATGTCAATTTGTGTAGTGTGACATTTTGGACATGTTACTAGACATGTTGTTTTAATAATGCATTTTTAACTTATTAAAAATCATTATATAAACAAAATAAATCACATACAAAAATTAACTAGTAATTCACAATTACAAGTACTTAAAATGGGTCATAGAATTATAAATCACAATAACTTGTATTTATAATAAACAATGCATCCTTATTTTAATTGTTTCATAAACAATAAATAAACCTAAGTAATAAAACAATTTAATTACTTAATACGAACCTTATTTAATCGAATTACAATAAGATACGTAATCTCACACACAAAATCTTTTGTTCAATTTTAATGAATTAATTAACTTGTATCGTCATACAATTAATTAATTAATCAATTAAGAATGTTTCCCTAGAGGTATGACCTTAAGGGATCAACTGATCACCACCGTCATACGACAGTAATGTCAAACTCTAGACAGCCAATCATTACCGATTAATGTGGATAAGTTGACAATAAAATATTACATTCCCTTTAGCATTCTTAATATGAGATTTAAACATGTGATCGCATTATTTTCGAGGACACATACTCCAACAGTCTTTGAGGTAGTCTTGTAATAGGACGTGGTTACTATTTGTAGGAGTCGTCTTGGAGTCTTGCCTGGCTAGTTGTTGGATTTATTTTCATGGATTAGCGATAAGGTAGGGTTCCCTACTCGGTTAATGTTAATTGATTTAAGATTGTATTGTGATTGTTGTACGATTGATATTGTGATTATCTACTGTTCTTGGATTTGGAGTTGGGTGTTGGAGTTGTGATGGTTGATGGTGACGTTCGCGAGGTGCGTCCTCGGTTGAGTGGAGTCACTTGCGGGAGTGGCTTCACGCCCTAGTTTCGCCCTCTGTAAAACCCGCCACAGGAGGGGATGTGCACATTAATGGACAGGGTTATCGCTCATTGATGAGAGGGGGCTTAGGTGGGTACGGCTGCAGTCCCCCACTGGCAGGGATGCACACTTTAGTGTGTAGTCGGTTACATGTTGTGATTGGGAGTAGGAGGTGGATGATGATCAACTGTTATCTTATCATACTTGTTTTATCTTGTTATACACTAACTGACCCCGTGTTGTGTTTTCAAAACTGTGGTGATCCATTCGGGGATGGGAAGCAGTTGGTTTAGTAGGTGCAGTTGGTTTGGATCCTTGCGGGGCATGGAAGGGAATCGAGTCACCACGCTAGCGGAATAGATGTCATCGATACTTATGCCTAGTAGTCTTTGTAGTTATCACGTTGTATCTTGCCATGCTGCTCTACGTTGTAAATACTTAAACTATTTTAGTAAATGTTCTTTTATTGTTTATTTGATCTACTACCTCGGGCAACCAAGATGGTAACATCTTCATACACTGGGGTGGTACTTGGTAAGGCACCTTGGTATACGGGGATGTTACAAAGTGGTATCAGAGGCTATAGTTACCCGTTTGGCTTAGAGGCTGACTGACTTTGAGGCTCCACCTCGTACTGGTACCGAGTTGTTTGAGGCCGTCCCTACAATGGATGAGAAGTATTGGTGTCTTATCAGGTGGCTTAGGAAGTTATATGATGGGTCGTATGCATGGAGAGTGAGAGGATCCATGTGGATGGTTCTCCCTGATCCCGAGCGCCTACCCGTGATTGACCATTTGGCTGAGTATGACCCGGGGAGTGGTGGGCCTAGACCTAAGCCCCAGTTTTACTTGACTGACCCCACCATCCTCCTAGACCTACCTGAACCTACCACAGTGATGGAGAAACAGCCGATTTCTCCCCCGCCACGTGAGCGCCGTAGAGGGAGAGCATCTAGGGTGGACGAAGTTGAGACCGAGCCTTCTTTCTCTGCACCGAGCTTCTACTCACCACAGTACTCGCCCTACCCCACCGACCATGACCCCAGGATGCAGGTTAGTGACCTGACTGAGTGGATCTCCACTACCTTGGTACTCCGGAACATGCATGAGATGACCCTCAACCAGGGTATAAGGATAGAGCTGGCACAGCCCGTTTGGTGAAGGGGACCCCGAGTGGACACGGGGGTCTTCCATAGTTACGGAGTTGACCCTAGATTTTGGAGGCCACTAGAGGAGACAGAGCTTGACTGCGTCGCGGGACCGTGGGGAGCCAACTATGGCAGTCAGCTAGGCGGTGGAGGCTACTCAGCTGGAGTCTTTCAGGGAGCAGGTACATCTGGAGCCGGTACATCGGGCATAGGAGGTGGTGAGGAGATGGAGGAGGGTGCGGATATGTGATTTCCGTTGTATTTCTGGATTTATTTCTTGGTTTGTTGTTGGATATTTGCTACATTTAGTTGTACTCTTTTATTTTGGATGACTGTAACTGGACATAAGGCCGCTACTTGTTTTCACGTACTATGTTTGAGACCTTTAGACAAAAACTTTTAGTTGGTGATGGAGTATATGACTGTGTGTAGGTATAATCCTTGGTGTGTGTATGTTTTCAATGTCGAAATTTCACTCTGACCTCGAAAACTCGGTCGAGCACCCGGATAGTACAACGTTCGTTATTTGGAATTGTATAGACTTGGATAGGTAACTTTTTTGGGCACGTGTATGCTTCAATACCTTAGCAAGGTGTTCGGATTTTATGAGATGCGCCTTGTATATATGATCACTACATATGATTGAATCTGAAGTGCGACGGTAATAGTAATATGAGATGTGGTTATGGGCATTAGCGGTAGTCAGAGTTGATCAAGGGCAATGACGTCTTCATACTTCTTGCATTTCTCTAATTATGTTGTGTCTCTTGTCTCCTTGAATTGCATACATAAGGTGGTTGTTTACATACGTATGGATGTGTCGTACTTGCCTTGTAATAGAGTATATGTTCCATAATTGTTGTCATCTTGCATATAGTTGACCTTGGTGGATGGGTAGAATGAACTTCGGGGACAAAGTTCCTTTTTAGAGAGGTAGATAACATCGCGATATAAAAGTTCTAAAAGTTTTAACGAGTTGACCCAAGTTCCTCTATGCTTCACCTTTTCTTATATGTTTTATCTTCATTTAACTTTCATGTTATGAGTCGTCATGCTATAATTGGGTAGTGGTGACGCTTTATAGTTGTCGGAGTCTTGTCAAAAACCTTAACTTCATAGGTGTCTTATGTATCCCAAACTTTGGAGTGGCGTTCCTTGTTGTGAAACAATAGGTCTTTTCTTAGGTATGTTGTCTTTGCGTTTGGGAAGTATGGGTTGAACTTTGAGGACGAAGTTCCTTTTTTGGGGGGGAAGACTGTAATACCCGCCCTGTTTAATTAAGGAACCCTTGACCGACCGTTTTACCAGAGAAAACCGTAGGAGGGAATAGGTGAGAGAATAAAGGACCTACGTATTTTTTTACTTGACCTAGTAGGGACTACTCGGCCGAGTAGTGGTAACACTCGACCGAGTAAGGCATACTTGGCCGAGTATGTGAGTACTCGACCGAGTATTACCGCTGTTGACGCGTTATTATAAAACGCAAGTTGGTAAATCTTATTTCATTTTCGACGGTTCCCTTTCTCTCTAACCCTAATATATCTCTCTCTCACCTATCACCCACCTCTCTATACACTCTCATCTAGCCTAGACACTAACCAAGGAAGGGTATTTGTTTATATGCGGAGTATTCAAGTAAGGATGTCATCGTTGTCGACTTCGGTCTGCGTCTCAAGGTAAGTCGCCGTTTCGCTGTTGTTTTTCAGTAGGTCTTTGGGGTAGTCTTGTAATAGGACGTGGTTACTGTTTGTAGGATTCATCTTGCAGTCTTGCCTGGCTAGTTGTTGGATGCATTTTCATGGATTAGCGATAAGGTAGGGTTTTCCTACTTGGTTTACTGTATTTGACTAGTAATATTTCACATGTTAAATTTACGTTATAGTCCTAAATTTAAAGGGTCTTATACGGATATTACCCCACAAGTGGTATCAGAGCAAGGCCACGTAAATTTTCATTGTGATTTTTCATAAAAACGATTTGAGACGATCTCGGATTGCCTAGAAAACCGTGAGGCAGCAACTTTTTTTCTTTTGCTGTTGCGTTTTCGTGCTTTGAAAACCGTGCGGCCAAACGTGTTTTGCGGCTGTTTTTGTTTACGTTTTTAATTTAATCTTTCACATATTGTTATTTTATACGGAGATTATAGCAATATGTCAAGTTTTGTATTTTATAGAATTGTTTTTATGCGGTTTTGATCAAAATCAAAGTAGGTTTTGCATTGTCAAACTGTTTTCACGAGGGTTTGGAATTTTCAGCCATGTTTGCATTCGATCGAGCGTATTTCTACTCGATCGAGTGCTATTTCTGTCTTGTTTTTGCTCGATCGAGTCCATGATGTACTCGATCGACCCCTTTTTAAACCCTGACTGCTCGATCGAGACCTCCTCGTACTCGATCGAACAGTCTTGCTGATATAGGTCCTCGATCGACCTCATGTTTAGTCGATCGAGCACCTCCTGATTGGCAAACCCCTCGATCGAATGGCAGCCTCATTCGATCGAGCCCTTTTGTTCCTCGATCGAGCACTTATGTCCCTGGATCGAGGGATTTTGTTTTGGCAGCTTTGAAAATTTATTCTTTTTGCTTTAAATTTTCTTTTGGCCTTATTATGTACTTTATACTGATATTGTACACTCGCTATGATTGTGAAACGGTTCACACACGTACCATTAAGTTATTTTAAAGCGTATTTAAAGTAACGGACTGTATTAGATTAAAATTAAATTGATAGAAGCGGTTTTATCACATGAATTTTAATCATTAAAAGGTGGTTTGGATAAATTTCACATAATTACGGAATTATGTCACGAATGAATTTGTTTTTAGTTGATGCATTTAATTATCGTTTTGTTGAATGCCTTGAATGCCTTTAATTACGTATTTATTTATTTTTGCAAACGGTTGTAACTTAGTGTGGCCTTAGTAGAACGTGTTACCGTAATGATGGAACACGGTCTTGGTTGTATTTTGAGATCTCGTATCTCCATTTTATTTCTTTTAATTACAGTTTTTAATTAGAATGTAAATAGGTTTATATTTGTAATTTTAAATTGTAATTTTTGAGAAGACCAAAGATGGAGACCGGATGCTCACTCCCGCTACTTGGATCAAGATGGAACATCAAGACAAGCTTCTCGGGTCCAACGGTGGATTCCAAAGTTGTTTTATGTTTTATTTTACTAGGATAGGCCACACTAGGAATTTTTATTTACGTATTGCATTCTTTTATTTATTTTTTCCGTAACGATAGTATGCATCATATTCCGCCTAAAAACCAAACCACCTAATAATTGCATGAAAACTGACACATATAGAGGTCACGAGTTAGTTTTCTTTGACATTCGTATGTCACACGATTCATTATAAGCCATCACCCAAATTAATTCATTCACGCAGACGCTAGTTATTCGTTCACTTAATATGAATTATAATTTAGTTGATGGGATCTTCCTCGTATAAACAAAAATTGGAACCGATTGACCTATTTTATCTCAACACTATGGTCACTCATACGATCCTGTGACTATGGTGGACTATAGATAGGATTTACGGAAATCTATCGACCAAGAGTTCTTCCGGAAGAATTAGCTAAACAGTTGGCTTATCAATTTACAGAAATTGAGTCTTGGGATCACTTGTATCATTCTTGAGGGAGATCAATTATGCAAGTGCATTGAGTCTACACGTTAAAATGAATTTTTAAATAGACTTAAATCACCTCGATGAGTTGCTTATTTCGTTTTTGTTTTTCTTTCTTTTTCAGTGTAGATCACGAACTTTTAAACTGCTAATATCAAATGGCTGGTTCTACTGATAACCCAATGCCAAGTGCCACATTGGACCGTGAGTCCTGGCCGGATCTTCATGAATCGGATGAATCAGTCTACTCGATCAAGAATGATGGATCAAACTTCGCGGACCGGGAGGCGGCATTACGGAATGCTTTGCCGCTGGCGACGGAAGCTCAAATACCTCTTGAGCCCATCCCGCAAACCCAGGTCCCACGGCTAGAGTCTTGAAATCACCAAGTTTAATGATTTCGTATGGAAGCAAAAAGTGCGATTAAAAACGTACTCATTTTTGCAATGGAACCCAATTTGCCGAAACGCTTCATAGCCCATGGTGCAAACAAGATTTTCACCACGCTCACCAAGGAATTCTCGAAAGCACCGAGAATCGTGACCTATGAGCATACCACTCGCTTCCTTGATGCGAGACTCCGAAAGGGCCAACTGTTAGCCCACACATTCTCAAAGATGATTGAGAATGTCGAGAAGTTGGAGACCTTTGATTGTAAGATCAGCGAGAACATTGTGATCGACCGCATACTTCACTCACTCCACGATGGTTATTCGCAATTTAGAGCGAATTACTATATGAATGATTTGAAGAAAACTCCCCATGAACTGCACTCCCTCCTCGTACAGACCGAGAAGGACATGAAGTTCAGTGGGAGCATGAAACAAGATGTTCTCGTTGTGACAAACAAGGGAAAGGGTAAGGGCAAAGCTCGAGGCAAACCTAGCAGGTAGGTAAGGCGAAGTTCAAGAAGTCGGGTTCGGGTAAGAGTGGGCCTGGTGAGCCAGCACCTCATCGAGCACGACAAAGAAAGAGCAAGAATGAAAACATGGAATGCCATCACTGCCACAAGACTGGGCATTGGAGACGCACATGTCCTGTTTATCATGAGGACATAAAAGCAGGTCGCGTTAAACCTGTTGGTATGTCTTCTCCTTCTACTTTTATTCATATGATTTAGATTAACCACGCAAGTTACGGAACTTGGGTACTTGATACTGGTTGTGGTTCTCATCTGTGTAATCATGTGCAGGGCCTCCGAAATCTCGAGCCTCTCGTAAAGGGTGAGGTTGACCTGCGTGTCGGGAATGGAGCAAGAGTGGCTGCCGTCTCGAAGGGAACATATGTGATCCAGCTTCCTAGCGGATTTGAGTTATCATTATATGATTGCTATTATGTACCCAGTCTTTCCAAAAACATTATTTCTGTTTCTGCACTTGACAAACTTGGTTTTCCATTTGTAATAGAGAATAATACTTGCATTTTCTCATTACACGATATGATTTATGGCAAGGCAGTCTCCATGAATGGAATTTATGTTTTAGATCAGACAACCGAAATATTAACGTAATGAATAAAAGGTTAAAGGTTGGTGACAAAGATCAGACGTATCTATGGCACTGCCGTATGGGACACATTAATGAGAAACGCGTAAAACAGCTCATTAAACATGGAGCTATCTCGGCCTTCGATTTTCAATCATTTGGCACGTGTGAATCATGTCTCATCGGTAAGATGACTCGAATTTCCTTCAAAGGTGTTGGAATGCGCGCTGCTGACCTATTAGGACTCATACACACGGATGTATGTGGACCTATGTCAATCACCGCACGAGAAGGCTATAGGTATTTCATCACTTTCACGGATGATTTAAGTAGATATGGATATGTCTACTTAATGAAGCACAAAAGTGAGTCCTTTGAGAAATTCAAGGAATACCAGAATAGGGTGCATAACCTATTAGGTAGGAAGATTAAAACACTGCGTTCAGATCGTGGTGGCGAGTATCTTTCTCACGAGTTTGATCAACACCTAAAGGACTGTGGGATTGCCCTACAGTTAACTCCACCGGAACACCTCAAATTTGAATGGTGTGTCCGAACGGAGAAATCGAACACTACTTGATATGGTTCGATCCATGATGAGTCACACCGTGTTGCCCGACTCATTGTGGGGTTATGCTCTTCTGTCACCTTTGCTCTAATACTTAACAAAGTCCGTCTAAAGTCATTGACAAGACTCCATATGAACTATGGAAGGGAACGGTCCCTAACTTGTCCTTTATACGGGTTTGGGGCTGCGAGGCTTATGTCAAGTGGAGACACGAGGATAAGCTCGGCCCGCGATCGGTCAAAACATACTTTATAGGTTATCCTAAAGGAACACTTGGTCATTACTTCTATTCGCCAACCGAACAACGTGTTTTTGTTGCGGCTAGTGCGACATTCTTAGAGAAGGAATTTCTCGAGAATGCAAAGAGTGATAGAACCTTCGACCTGTCGGAGATTCCAGAACCAAGTACCGAGCATCTATTGGAGGAACCTGTTCCTTCAATCCCGGCCGCGTTAATATTCCCGAGGAACCTAGGAGGTCGGGAAGAGTCTCTATTCCTCCAGACTGATACATTGGTATGGTCGAGGAACATGACATAGATGACGTTCTACTCTTAACGAGTAGTGAACCCGCAACCTATAAAGGTGCCATGACTAGTTTCGACTCAAAGCTATGGCTTGAGGCCATGCAATCCGAGATGGACTCTATGTATGAGAACAACGTATGGGATCTTGTTGACTTACCTGCTAAGGTTCGTCCCCTTCAATGCAAATGGCTTTACAAGATAAAGCATTCTGTGGAAGGTCAACAAGATATCTATAAAGCACGACTAGTTGCTAAAGGTTTCACCCAAGTGCCAGGTTTGCACTACGATGAAATTTTCGCACCCGTAGTCATGCTGCGTTCCATTCGGATTATCTTAGCGATCGCCGCTTTTCATGACTATGAAATTTGGCAAATGGATGTGAAAACCGCCTTCTTAAACGGCTTTTTGGAGGAAGAGTTGTACATGGTACAACCCGAAGGTTTCATCGATCCACAACATCCTAAGAAAGTATACAAACTTAAGCGTTCCATTTATGGACTTAAGCAAGCATCTCGGAGTTGGAATCATCGCTTCGACCAAGTGATTAAAGAAAATGGATTTACTCGATCGGTCGAGGAACCATGTTTATATATCAAGTCGAGTGGGAGCAAGATTGTTTTCCTAATATTGTATGTTGACGACATACTCCTGATTGGGAATGACATACCTCTCTTAACTTCGGTGAAAGTATGGTTGAAAAACCATTTCCAGATGAAAGATCTGGGAGAGGCGCAGAGAATTCTAGGCATCCGTATCTATCGAGATAGATCACGACGGATGTTATCTCTCAGTCAGGAGTCTTACATAGACAAAGTCCTAGAGAGATTCAAAGATGACTAACTCCAAGAAGGGGTTTCTTCCTATGGCTCCAGGGGTGCATTTGAGCAAATCTCGGGCACCGAGAGACACCGGAAGAGAAAGAGCGCATGACACGGATTCCTTATGCTTCGGCTATAGGATCAATCATGTATGCCATGATATGCACACGTCCGGACGTGGCATATGCATTGAGTATGACAAGTCGATTCCAACAAAGATCCGGTGAATCACATTGGCTGGATGTCAAGAACATTCTTAAGTACCTACGGAGGACTAAAGATTGGGCATTGACTTATGGAGGCGATCAAAAGCTATGCGCAACCGATTCTGCAGATGCTAGCTTCCAAGCGGATCGTGATGACTCGAAATCTCGGTCTGGATTCGTTTTTACTCTTAATGGCGCTGCAGTCACCGGAAGAGTTCGAAACAAACTGTTACATAAAGAGATTCTACGACCGAGTCCGAGTACTATGCCGCGTCTGAAGCTACAAAGGAAGCGATATGGATGCGTCAATTCTTACATGGGCTCTCTGTAGTGCCTAGTTCGAATGACCCGATCACCATCTATTGCGACAATAGTGGTGCCATCTTCCAAGCTAAGGAGCCTAAGTCTAGCAACAAGTCTAGACATGTACAACGGAAAGCTCATCTAATCCGGGATTACGTGGAGCAAAAGGAAGTAGTGATAGAAAAGATTGCTACAGATAATAACATAGCAGATCCTCTCACTAAAGCATTACGACAAGATAAGCATGAAGGGCATGTTAATTCCATGGGAATTAAACGTGTTCCTAAGTTGTAGTACTCTTTTATGGATCAGATTCATTCCCTTTTGTACTCTATACAACATCATCGTTTTGATATTATATATATATTTTGTTTTTCATGTGGATTTGTACGACAAATTTTGAACACCACAAAGTGAACTGAACGAACATTATATTTTTTCAGTCCTTAATTGCCCACATGAGCTGATAACTCTGGCAATTATTTTGTGACGTTGGTTGATGGTGGGTTCAACGAGCCATAAGTCAACCGGTTGACTGACCAATCACAGAGGCGATTTATACGGATATCTCGTAGGACACAATTGTGACATCGACGTGGAGTCCTAAATGTTTTATAACATTCGGTGCCCGGTCGTGGATAGGACTTCCATGGTGATCCTAAGAGTCGATTCTTTTGACTATCGACTGTCTCTTGAGACTAAGGCAGATTTTGGGTGACTTTGGTTTCTTTCTCACGGTCATCCGTAACAGGGGGCCAAGTAGATTTTTTCTGGGTCATTTCATGCTGTGCTTAGATCGGAAGGAGTTCGAGTTGAAGGAAATATTCAGCCTTTATCAGGTACTCGATATTTCTCAGGGCCACTCGAGGAGCTGTAACTGAAATGCATGGCCATGCTCGAATACGGATTCGTTTTATCAGTTAAGTTACTCTCTAGTCGGGGAAACCACTCTAGATACAGATCGATTGTAAAATACGACCTTTGTGGATCCGGATCTGCAAATTGTTTTACATTGAGTGGGAGAAATTTTAAATGAATATGAGAATCGGTTATCGCACATACACTTGTACGGACAAGTGGGAGTTTGTTGGGGCTGTGTCCTCCAGTTAGTGCGGATAACGTCATTGCACATACACTTGTACGGACAAGTGGGAGCTTGTTGGGGTTGGTGTCCTTAACAGTTAGTGCAAGGACTTATAAACCTCTAAAAGGATCAAAGGGCATACTTTTGGTATTATTATCAGTTGATCCACGTTTATCAATAACGGTTGGCTTGCTAGATAAGTTTGACGTTATTGTCATACAGATGGCGGTGATCAACTGGTCCCTAAAAGTCACACCTATAGGATACGTTTGAGAGATGTGACAAGATGAAAATACAAATCATGTAGATGCCAAATTTGACTAACCAGTTAGTCCGAGTTATTTGACTAGTAATTAGTCAAAATATGATGTTGAGATATTATATTTAATACGGATTAAATATTATGGGCTAAGGCGAATTAACCAGTTAATTCGTAAAATTAAATATAAGCGTTTTATATTTGATTAATGTATATTGAATTAATTATACAATATCGTCTTTGTCGGACATGTATTAATACTTCAACTAACCCGTGTTATTAGTTGATGTTTTAATAGCCGATAACCGATGACGATTTATAATAAACCGCGTCATATACATTTAGCAATTTTCGAGCCAGTCCACGAGGTAAAATTAAGAGGAAGTGGAAGCCCACTTCCCCATGCATACCCTCGGTCCGGCCGAACCAAACAAAAGGAGAGACTCCCTCTCCTTTTGACCGAGACAATTTCATTTGACAGAAAACTAGGGTTTTGGAGATCATTTTCTCTCTGAAACTGAGATCTCACATCTCGAGAAAAACTCACATCAAGTTCTCCCAATATTGCAAGGCAATCGGAGAACACCTTCTAGCACAAGGGCATTTCTCGGACAAGTCTTGGGTGCAACAATTAGGAGGGAATCTCGTTTGATTTCTGTTCTTTACGCCGCACTATAAAGGACCCGAGGTTGATTCTTAATCTATTGTTTTTCGTTTATGACAATATTTCACATGTTAAATTTACGTTATAGTCCTAAATTTAAAGGGTCTTATACGGATATTACCCCACACATTAATGGATAGGGTTATCGCTCGTTGATGAGCGGGGGCTTAGGTGGGTTTGGCTGCGGTCCCCCACTGGTAGGGCAACACACCTTAGTGTGTAGTCGGTTACATGTTGTGATTGGGGGTTGGAGGTGGATGATGATCAGCTGTTATCTTATCCTACTTGTTTTATCTTGTTATACAACAACTGACCCTGTGTTGTGTTTTCAAAACTATGGTGGCCCATTCGGGGATGGGGAGCAGTTGGTTTAGCAGGTGCAGTTGGTGTGGATGCTTGCGGGGCTTGGAAGGGAATCGTGTCACCACGCTACCGGAATAGATGTCATCGATACTTATGCCTAGTAGTCTTTGTAGTTATCACATTGTATCTTGCCACGCTGCTTTACGTTGTAAAGACTTAAACTATTTTAGTAAATGTTCTTTTATTGTTTATTTGATCTACTACCTCGGGCAACCGAGATGGTAACACCTTCATACACTGGGGTGGTCCTTGGTCAGACACCTTAGTGTACGGGGGTGTTAGAACCCCGATCGGGGCTGCCAACCGTGATCGGGATCGTGGTGATTTGGCTCCGTCTTCTTAATTCTTCTATTTAATGCACATAGTATCCAATGTTGATGTTTAATGCCTTGTTTAATCATCCGATAATGATCTTAAAGCATGGCATCCAATGTATTCTAGCATCCTAAGCTTCCACCTAGTTGGACTTGATTTCTTGTGCTTGACTTTGCATAAGACTTTATTTTGCATTTTCATTTTAATCCATATCTTTATGCATGCAAATACATGTAACACCTCAATGTTGGTCCAACTCATGCCCCACACTTAGCTTGCTTCTAGTTTCTTGCACAAGTGATAAAATAGGCTTCTAAAAGCGCAACTTCCTACAAAATCTGACAAAACATGCAAAGACAACTAGAATACAATATTAGCTCATAAAAACACTAATGTTAATGCAAATGACATATATATTAGAGATAAAGTAGGGGGCAAAATGTATATAAAATGGACTTATCAAACTACCCCAAGCTAAACCCTTGCTTGTCCTTAAGCAAGCACACAATACAATATATGATTAGCACAAGGGTACGAGCAACATCATCACATCCAAATGCAATTCCCGTCAAGTAATCTTTAAAGCTTAATGAATCAAATCCCGAAACAACATGGGCATAGGGAAAATGCAACAACATGGATGAGATTTATATGACGGCGTAGCATGAAAGGCTTTAGATGAACTTTTCGGCCCTTGCATGATCTTTTGACTTTGGACTCTCACGGTACACTCAAGCTCTTTTATATGTGAAAGGATATATGAGTAGCACTCACCTATCCTCGACTCATGAGAGTGTGCTCGCAATCTAATATGGTAGTCATTTCAAATCACAAGTAAAAAACAATCAAAATGAAAGCATATAAAAGAAGCCATTGGGTAGAAGAAGGCAATATGTAATGGGTATGGAAGGGGAACATATGAATTATGGTATGTGGAGCTAAGTCAAGCTAGCAACAATCAAGTGAAAGGATGCTCAATCCCAAAACTAAACCCAATATTTCAATACAAATCATAAGAACATTCTCCAAAAGATGATAATAAAACATGAGAATTTCCTTAATTTCCACTTCTTCTCCTTTATCTCAATACAATTCATGCTTTTTTCTTCTTTTTTATTCATGCGATTTTTTCATTTTTCTTTTCTTTTTTTATTTCTTCATTTTTCTCTTCTTTTATTTTTCACAACTTTTTTCTTTCACTTCTTTTCTTTCATTAACCAATACCGGAAGCTAGCAAATCCGGCATAACCAAACTCACAAAGACTAAAAATTAAGCAAATTCCAAATGAGCACCCTAACACCAATGACATATCTACTAGCTTAACAAGGTAGGCAAGTATGATGTAGCTAGATAAGATGTAAAACATGTGTAAGAAGGGGCTAGAAATGGGCAATAATGTCTATGTGAATGGCTTCAAATGCAAGCATGTAATGGGAGTAATGCTTAAAGAGATGAAAATAAAACCATACTTGTGCATCATTGATATAACACACACCATAAGGAGACCTACACTCACCTAAGTGAGACCGGAAATGGATGAACGGGTCCAATGAGGCTCTACCTTACCATCTTGTGACTTGCCAAAAGTCAAGATCAAGCCTATTTGGTTCAAATTTCATCTTCCATCTACTATGTCAAGACATCCCTATATATGCAAAATCCGTCAAAAGCGCGACTCATTAGCTTTAAAAAGCTACAATATGGGAAATGCAAAGAGGAAAGACATAATGCATAAGACAAAAGGGTGGACACAACACACACTTTTTATGAAAATTTTTAATTTTTTCAAAGTTTTAGGTTTTTAGATTTCCCATAACTAGACTAACTAAATCCCTCCCCCAAGCTAGAACAACACATTATCCCCAATGTGTAAAACAAAGAAGGCCACCCAACAAGGGGAGATGGGACGACGCATGTGGAAATAAATAAAGGAAAGAAAGCATAGAACCGCGTAGAAGCTCCCCCAAGCTAGTTTGAAAACAGGGTAAAGTCCAATCCAAGTAGAAAAGTACCTGTGAAACACAAGCAACTACATACGAAAGCAAGCTAAATTTCTTATTGCCCTAACTATTACATCAAAACCAAATTGAAATTGCAATTGTCCAAAAACTATAAATTGTCACAAAAAGCATAAATAAAACAAATTTTCCGAAATGAATATCCATTGCCCTCTAAAAAGCATGTCAACGCCCTTAGAAGTTGATCATATTCCTGCGCATGAGCAATACACAAGCATATGTAAGCAATTGATAAGATATAAGCATGAAAGATCAAAGTCAAGAAAGGATTAATCTTATCAAATTGCCCATGAGAGATTTCAAATAGAACCACCGTACTCCACTCGTCAGCAAGAGAAGGAGCACCATGCTTAAGACCATAAAAATAACCGTTAGTGCACAAATTATAATCATGAACGATCTTAAATTGGTGGTATGAAAACTCAACGTGGTAGGACTCATCAAAAATGGGTGGTAGATCCCACTTAACCTCTATATTAGCATCACTAAGTCCTCCATCAACTTCGAATTGGTCAACTACATCCCATGTGAAAGGATTTTTAAAGATTTCAAATGACTCGGACAAAACCTTATCCATTTCACTATGGTCGGGCTCATGGTTATCCATGGTATATGTGTCAACTACCTCCTCCACGAAATGGTAAATTGGAGCGACAATAGGGGGCATTTCAATAATGAAAGTCGGTTCATCGTCATCGTCATCCAATAATTTAAAATGGTTAGGGTCAAAAGACTCACATTGGGAGGTTGGGAGTGATGTGACTCTCATTTGCGCACATTTAGCCCCCTAATTGAGCCTATTTTGCATACTATTATAACATTTCATGGCCATTTTATCCGTCAAATGCTTTCTATTTTGCTTTCCTAGTGCATTTTGTATGTTTTATAGGAAAGAAGATAATGAGGCGGAATTCCCGTCTCCCGTGCATACTTGGAAGCTTGGTCGATGATATTGGATGGACTAGTATGAAAGAGGAGGCAAGACGACGACCAAAAAATCAAGGAGTATGAAAAGTCTAAAGGACGTGAGGCAAGGACCACTCTGAGGAACAATCCGAGCGGCTTAGGCAGAAGACGCTCGTCTCCACCTCCCACAATCCGAGCGGCTTAGGCAGAAGACGCTCGTCTCCTCCTCCCATGATCCGATCGTCCCGTGCAGAAGACGCTCGTCTCCTCCCCTCACAATCCGAGCGTCTCCCCTCCTGGTCCGAGCGGATTGTGACAGCACTAGCGTGATATGCTCATCTCCTCGCAAGACTTGCACTTCTCCACTTTAAAACTTAGCATTGTTATTTACCAATTTATCCTTACTTAACCTAGTAATGAACCACTATATATACTCCATTTTTGTAATAATCTAGGGGAGGCCCTCTTAGTAGGAAGTTCTCTTAGATTAGATTAGGAGTAGATTAGAGTAGATTAATCTCAATTATTCCACAAAATTACATTTTAATCTTTCCTCAATCATTGGTCAAGTTTATTATTATTGGATAATTGAAGACTATTGGGTTATTATTGGAGAATTGACAACTCTTCATCAATCAATCAAGTTTTCTTCTACTATTCTTTCCTTTCCATTTATTCATCTTAAGTTTGGTATAATCTCTTTACTCCTTACTCTTTATTGTTTATTTCCTCATTCTCTTATCATGTTTATACTTGTTGTAATGATTGACACCATTAATGACATGTTTCCCTTGATAATGAGTGAGTAGTCTTTTAGCTAGGATTAATGGAGAATTAAGGGAAACAAACATGGGGATTGATTCATGCTTAATCTAATACGTTTTCATAATTAAATTGCTTGCCTATTGTGATTTCAACTTATGCACATGTTATGTTCGATGAAATGCGAGCCTATGAATCCTTGCATTTTTTACCCATCACCTTTCTTTTCAATGAGGCTTGTAAGACATAAAACAACTCGAGCCTCATTAGACCATGCATAGAGTTGAATAGGAAGGATTAAGTCGACTTGAAGGTGTTCTACAATCTAATCGATTCAGCTCCGGGACCCAAACCTTCTTAGGGATTGTAAGATATACACTAACTCGATCCCATCACAATAATAAGTGCTTGCTTATAATTGAGAACATGTTTGTATGATTTACTCCCATGAATCCTCTATGAACCCATGATATCTTAGCACTCCTAATCATTTGTTTACATCCTTCCTTTTATTGCTTATTTTACTTTATTGCTTCTATTAGTCTAGACTCACCAACTACAAACCCAAATCAATTGTGACACTAGCATAAAGAAGGAAAAAGAATTGCTTCATCGGTTTTGTTAGGAGATCGTAAGTGGTAAATACTAGAGTCTAATGCACTTTTGGAGAGTCTTTAAATTCTCTCATATGTTGTCAAAGTTGAGATGATTTCTCTAATTGGATGGTTGTATTATATATTATTAGATTTGGTTATTAGTTTAGCGCTGCGACTACCGTCTTAGCCTCACATATCCATACGTGCTTTTGCACAAACTACTTCTATACCCATGCCTATTTACCATCGTTTTGTCCTTGATACATGTACTTAGTCTATGATGTAAGAGCGCACTAGTTGGAGAAACTACTATCACATTAGATTGCATGCATGTTTCATAAATTGAGTGAGTGTCTTTATTCTTTCTATCTTACATATATCTCACCTCTTATGAGTGCTTGAGTGAAACCGCAAAAATCCAACTAAATTGTCTTGCAAGGTTGAAAAGTATTTGGCTGAGTCTCGGTATCATGTCACATCTTGAGTTGAGCTGCATTAATCTATTACCCGTGCCTTTGAATTTGTTTTATCGCCATAATTTTTCGTCATTAATTTGTTATAGATATGGATAGCTGGGATTTTTATGTGCCTAGACATTTGCTCTGAGTTATTCATTCACCATTTGTATGTTAGTCTTTTGTATGGTTTGATTGCTTTGCTTGAGGACAAGCAAAGGTTTGGTTTAGGGGAGTTTGATGTATCACTTTTATATACACTTTTATAACTCCTTTCATGATGTTTTATGTACCGTTTCCGTGCCTTTAATGTCATTTATATGCCTTTTATAGTAAATTGTTGATACTGCCGCTCTTTTATATTTTAATGCAGAAATGACGCATTACGAGGTGAATCGAGCTAACATGAGCATTGCGGTTATGGCATAGTGGAATACACGAAGCATGGCACGAGAAACGAGGGAACTTGAAGATAAGAAGTGAAGGAAAGACGAAAATGAGCTGTGAAGCTGGTTCCTCAATCGAGTGCATTGAGGCTCGATCGAGTAATCGTCCTCGATTGAGTGACCTCAAGCTCGATCGAGGATCCTATTTTGACGGATTAATTTCCGTAATTTCCTAAAACACGTATTTTTGCAATATAAATTCTAAACTCGTAGGATTTATTAGGTTATGCTTTTATTTTTACTTTCGAACGGCTGGAACTTGGTTTACCTTTGATACTTTGTTCTTAATCTTTCCTTGTTGATTACTACGGTATTAATCATTCCTCGTTACTTAATTCATTCAAGTTTTATGCTCTTAATTACTTGTTGTTATTTCACATCGTTGATCATGTCTTCAATCATAGTTATTGTTATTGTTAGATCCAACATGAGTAGCTAAATCCCACATCTAGGATGAAGGGAATCTAGGTAAATTAGAAAGGGGAATATTAGTTGATTAAGAATCCCCATATAATTGACCTAGTAAACTGGAAATCCTAAACCTTTAATATTATTGTCATACACCCTTTATTCACTTGCTTTCTAGTTGATAGATAACAAACAAATCAAAACCCCCAAGAAAACGGTTACCTTCAGACGATCTAAATATTAGCAAACTGATTATTACCGACTCCATGTGGATTCGATACCTGTCTTACCACTAGCTATTTTGTCAGTACTGAGATAGATTTATTTTGATATTGGTGATACGACTTTAGCCTTATCAGTTTCTTTGGTCTTGTTATATATATACTCGTTTCCGTGGATTTATCATAGCTAGTACTCGGTTTGGTGGTTTGTTGGTTCATTAGCACTTGATTTGTTAGAACTTGTTACACTTTCGGTTTGTATTTGACCATAAGGCCGTATTTTTGATGTTTTTCAGACTAATGATGCAGGTTGCTAGTGTCGGGAATGAATTTCCGACTTATGTGCATGTTTTCTTAGCTTCACAAGGTAGCACTTTGGAGAAGTTCGACCTGTGGCTACTCGATCGAGTGCCCCTCACTCGATCGAGTAATTGCAGGAGTGACTTTGGGGTGTATTCTGATCTCGACGTACTCGATCGAGTAGCTGATGAACTCGATCGAGTAGTGTCAACTTGATCGAGTGACTTCCTAGCTCGATCGAGTGCCCCTGTATGATGTTTATTTCGTTTCAACGTTTGTTTGTATCTTCAAGCTGGTGGTTCTTGTGATAATGTTTCTTGTTTTAGGGTGGATGACATCATTGTCGAGTCTCAAGTGTGGTTATACGGTTGTAAATGTTGTTGTGGTTTATACAATTTAGGTGTTGTTTATATAATTTCACATGCTAAATCATATTACCTCAAGTAATATAATGTATGGTGGTTATGTTTCTTGTTGCATATGTTGTATGGTCACATAAGATATTATTTGATGTTATGTATAATAATGGATGACGGAATGTGTAATTGTGTGGTTCACTATGCCGATGGTTTTTATACAAATGAATCATAGTTATGTAATGTCACATATCATGGTCGCCATGGGTCTCAACGTATAGCATGAGTTGTTCGTAATGTCAATGTGGAATAAGAATTTGTCGCTTTGTGTAATAGTTAAAGTTATCTTAATGGTGAACTTCGGGGATGAAGTTCCTTTTAAGAGAGGAAGAGTAATGTCGCATGAGAAAATGACGTAATTATGATAATTTTATAGTGTTTTAAATGGTCGTTTGAGTAATTGGTAGTGGTTATTGTACAATTGAGTGGTAGTTTGCAATTGTTGAATAAATTATCATGTTGTTGTATTGCGTTTCCAAGTAATTGTTCACAAGTTGTTGTATAATTGAATGGTAGTTGTTATAATAATTGAATTGTTGTTACATGTGTGAGTAATAGAGATGACTTAAAAGAATTAATGTAAGTGACGGAGGAATTGATGATTGTTGACGAGTAGTTGTTGTGTGTAAGTGATAGATAATCTACTGCTTTTGAGTGTTTGGTAACTCATGGTTGTTGACAAGTAGCTGATGGAAGAATAAACAGATAGTTGCGTTGGTCTATAGTTGAGTAATGGCATGAGTTAAGTGAAGTTGATAGTTGAGTTGGTTGCTCTCGTTTGTGATGTGTGTTTGACGGTTTAATAGGAAATCGTGTTGTGTACTGTGTGCTAAGGTAGATGATGATGATGGTTAATGAACATTCATGTCGGGGTGGTATTCATGAACGGTTACGTTGGCTCGTGTCGGGATGGATAGTGGTAGTTTGCCTTAGTTCCATTTGCATGGTGACATGGGGGGGGGGGATGAGTTGAACTTCGGGGACGAAGTTCTTTTTAAGGGGGGAAGACTGTAATACCCGTCCTTTTAGGGACCCGTTGACCGATGTTGACTGACCTAAGACACCCACCTTGACCTTCGAAAACCTTAAGAGTGTTGACTTGTGACGTTGTGAACCTTTGAGTTTGTATTACTCGATCTAGCGCAGGCTGCTCGATCGAGTAACTTAGGAACTCGATCAAGTAGATGTCACTCGATCGCGTAAGTGTGTTACTCAATCGAGTAACGTGAGTTCAGCGGGGAATTATAAATCGTAAATCGTGAAACCCAAATCATTTCTCTACCTTTCTTCCTAAACCTAAATGTCGTCATTTCACTACTCCTTCACCATGGTTCACCTCCTTGAGGCCTTTGTGAGTGATTACACCTTAGGGATGGGATGCTTGAGTCAGGTAGCGGTCTTGACGCCGAATTGCTTTGTGTAGGTATGTTGTCATCATCTTCATCATCGTCATCGTTGATTTCAGTTATGGTTATGGTAGTAGTAATAGATGGTTATGATGGTTGTTATAGGTGGTTTTGCTGGTTGGTTGTTATCTTGTGATCGGACGCGGAATCGTTGCGGTTTGCTAAAGGTAGGTTCGCCTACTCAGTACTGTTGATTGTCTAGAAGGTCTGTTGTTGTGGTATAGTTGGTTTAGCGTCTTTGTTATTGGTTGGTTGTGGTTGATTGATCAGTATCGTGTTGGATTTGATAGTTGGTGATGATTGATTGTACAGTTGCTTGTGATTGATTGTCTGTGGTTCTCGAGGTGCGTCCTCGGCTGAGTGGAGTCACTTGCGGGAGTGACTTCACGCCCTTGATTCGCCTTATGTGGAACCCGCCACAGAACAGATGTGCACATTAAGGAACATGGCTTATCGCTCGGATTGATGAACGGGGCTTAGGTGGGAACGGCTGCGGTCCCCCACTGGCAGGACTGGACCTTCGGGCAGTCAGATGTGTGTGGTTGGTTGGAGGAGGTGGTGTGTGTGTGTCTTGCTCTAATTGTGTTGAGTCTGCTTTTGTACTTATTACCTCAGTTGCTGACCTTGTGTGGTTTTGTTGTGTTGTCTCTTTGTTTTGTGTCTGCCGTGATCCACTATGGTGAGCAATCAGTCTTAGCAGGTGGATGTATAGATCTTAGCTGGGTGCTTGGAGGGACGAGTCTATCACGAGTCATGGCAGAGATAGTTTCACCTAGTTGATAGTTATCACGAGTTGTATCTTTTGTATCAGTTGTTTTGCTAAATCACTTGTAATTAATATAATTGTTCTTTTATCAACATTTGATTATTACTGACCTCGGGCAACCGAGATGGTAACGCCCTTATCTGCTAGGGAAGGTCTTTTTAAGGCTCCTTGGTAGATGGGGGTGTTACATAAACTCTCGTTTATGACTAGGTCGTCCTACTACACATGCTTAGTCTAATCCCATTCCGTGCATCTCGACTTATAGAACGAATTAACAAATTTAATCTAAGATAGTGATCAATTATCAAAGACTAACAAAAAAATGCAAACATGTAGAAGAAAAAATGAAACAATGAAACGATATTATAACATCCTTGTTCAACAATTACAAGAACTACTTATGCATAATGAAAACTAATCTAATGACATATGAAATGATAAAGATAAACATACTAACAAATAACAAAATAATACTAGAAATGAAATTACCTTGACAATGGAAATAGAACTTGAATATAGAAGAACAAATACTTGAAATGGAAATTGTAAGTGAACTTGTAATATAAATTAAAATGCTTAAAGAAATTGTTTATAACATAAAGGAAATGATAAAAGGAAACCTAATCTAAACTAACCTAAGAACTAAAATAAGAGTATGAAAGTGGTGTAGAAGGTATGTAAGAAGTGTGTTTTAGGTCCCGGATCAACACCCTTTATATAGGGGTGAATGATGAAACGTAAGCAATTAAGAGGGAGGTAACCCCTATAATACCCGCCCTGTTTAAGGACCCCTTGACCAACCGTTTGACCAGACATGACCATAGGAGAGGATAGGTGAGAGGCTAAAGGAGCTACATATTTGTTTACTCGACCTAGTAGGGACTACTCAGCCGAGTAGTGGTAACACTTGACCGATTAAGGCATACTCGACTGAGTATGTGAGTACTAGACCGAGTATTACCGCTGTTGACGTGTTATTATAAAACGCAAGTTGGTAAATCTTATTTCATTTTCGACGGTTCCCTTTCTCTCTAACCCTAATATATCTCTCTCTCGCCTATCACCCACCTCTCCATACACTCTCATCTAGCCTAGACACTAACCAAGGAAGGGGATTTGTTTATATGTGGAGTATTCAAATAAGGATGTCATTGTTGTCGACTTCGGTCCGCGTCTCAAGGTATGTCGCTGTTTTGTTGTTGTCTTTCAATAGGTCTTTGTAAGATTCATTAATCTCTTATTAGATACTTCTAATAACTATATAAGTCTAGTTTAGTCATAAACTAATCTAGATCTTATGCATGCATAACAAAATGATACAAAGTAAGAATAAATCGATTTATCTTACATTGAGGGCCGAATGGATTATACTAATCGGTCTCCTACCAATTAGTCTTCTTAAGTAAATCCAAGTGCTTCAACAAAAACCCTTAGATTCAATAGTAGAATCTACTCCTCAAGGATTGTACCAAGGAAATCACTCTTAAATCCTATACTAATTTAGTACTAGAATTAGTATAAGAATCCTTAAAATAATAACTAATATTATAAGATTACTACATCTAGTAATAGAGGAATAATATTAGAGATTGTGTGACATTTTTCTTTCTTGTATGTTCAAAAACAATTAGAGAGAGATAAGTTATTATCAAGGTAATAATCTTATGAGAATGAATAATAGAGAATAAAAAGAGGAAAAACTCCCCTTATTCACTTAGGGGGCCGGGTGGCATTGGGTAGGATGCCCAATCCTTGCACAAAGTTGTTCTTCTCAAGTCACATAGTGTAGGGCTAGGTTACGGTCTATAAAGGACATAATCATTATGCCTAATTCTCAATTAGAGCACCAATTAAATCCAAAACCTACCCTATCCCTCCATTTACATGGCACCCTTAGATAAAATTGGTCCATTTTAAGTTTGTCAAATGTCAATTTGTCTAGTGTGACATTTTGGACATGTTACTAGACATGTTGTTTTAATAATGCATTTTTAACTTATTAAAGGTCATTATATAAACAAAATAAATCACAAACAAAAATTAACTAGTAATTCACAATTACAAGTACTTAAAATGGGTCATAAAATTATAAATCACAACAACTTGTATTTATAATAAACCATTCATCCATATTTTAATTGTTTCATTAATAATAAATAAACCTAAGTGAACTTGTAATATAGAAAAACAAATACTTGAAATAGAAATTGTAAGTGAACTTGTAATATAAATTGAAATGCTTAAAGAAATTGTTTATAACATAAAGGAAATGATAAAACCTAATCTAAACTAAACTAAGAACTAAAATAAGAGTATGAAAGTGGTGTAGAAGGTGTGTAAGAAGTGTGTTTTAGGTCCCGGTTCAACACCCTTTATATAGGGGTGAATGATGAAACGTAAGCAATTAAGAGGGAGGTAACCCCGATCGGGGCCGCCAACCCCGATCGTGGTCGTGGTGATGTGGCTCCGTCTTCTTAATTCTTCTAGTTAATGCACATAGTATCCAATGTTGATGTTTAATGCCTTGTTTAATCATCCGATAATGATCTTAAAGCATGGTATCCAATGTATTCTAGCATCCTAAGCTTCCACCTAGTTGGACTTGATTTCTTGTGCTTGACTTTGCATAAGACTTTCTTTTACATTTTCATTTTAATTCATATCTTTTTGCATGCAAATCCATGTAACACTTCAATGTTGGTCCAACTCATGCTCCACACTTAGCCTTGCTTCTAGTTTCTTGCACAAGTGATGTAATAGGCTTCTAAAAGCTCAACTTCCTAAACAATGTGACAAAACATGCAAAGACAACTAGAATACAATATTATCTCATAAAAACACTAAGGTTAGTGCAAATGACATATATATTAGAGTTAAATTAAGGGGTCAAAATGTATATAAAATTGACTTATCCGAAGCATGAGTCGGGTAGCAGTTGTGTCGCCGGAACGCTGAGAATAGGTAAGTCGTCATCATCATCATCTTCTTCCTTAGTTTCGGTTATGGTTGTGATTGGTAGTAATAGGGTTTGTCATACTGTTTGTAATAGGTGCACTACTACAAAACTTGTGATGGACATCGGACTTTTAGCTATATGGACATCGGATACACAACTGATGTTGAGTTTGATCATGTCCATTGTGGATTAATGGACATCGGATTTTAAACCGATGTCCAATAAAATTTGCACATCTTTTCTTGGTGCTACTAATTCTGCACACATTTCACTTCGTCCGCCTGCCAATAACACATACTTTTCTGCCCATCTTTTTAGTTGTATATCTCCTAAAAGGTAAAAAGGATATCAGTTAGAAATGAAGAAATGAGAAATGACAAGCAGTTGAGTATACTTTACCAAATAAACAAGTATTAGCCGTGATAAAAAAGTTGGTATTGAAAGGTCCAACTAATTCTGATTCTTTCTAATATAGTGTAATCATAGCCCAGTTGCAAAGATGAATACGAAAACCAAAAAAAAAGTTAAACACAATGAGAAGACACTAAATGATACAGGGTAGAATTTGCTACACTCAAAATACCTTAACTTTATCCAACCATTCATGAAGTTGACTGAAGAACCTCACGTTTACTTGAGCAATTAACACTTTGCAGTGACTCTCCACAATCTCAACCGTATTCTGCATGACATAATTAAATTCAGATAGAAGGAATTAGAAACCTTTTTCTAAAAGTATTCATAGTTTTTCAAACGAGGAAGAGACATAAACAAAGAAACGAGTTCACATAGAAAATGAAGGCAGAAAAGGGGTAATGAGGATTTTTAATGTTCAACTACATTAGTTGTCATATGACAATTACAAAAAAAAAAAGTACCTTTCTGGACTACATATGCATCCATCCTGATAGGAGACCTTGGACTTGAGCGTGTGATGTCCCAACAGTTAATCGTTCATTTTGATGTTCCTGCATTGTACCTGCGTTCTTCAAACCCATTCTAGTTAAATATATAGTTGAATTAAAAAATGTTACTTAGACTCGAGTACTCGATTGACTGCAAGAGTTATAGCCTCATATAGTTAGTGGCAGATATTTGAGAAAATTAAAATAGGGAAATCAGTTTCAATTTTTAACCTTAAGGAAGAATATCCATTACTCAACAATTAAGTTTAAGCGGTCAAGTGTTTGAAGTTACATTATAGCAACAAGGTCAATTTCTCTCCCATGTACACTAGGGAGAATATCCATTACTCAACCAAATTACCTTATCGACAAACCCTAAATTAAAGATGTACTCCGTATTTTTTAGTGTAGCAATTACCCTATCAAAAAATAATTCATGTTCATCAACAAACCCCAAATTAACGATGTAACATGGCTGCTAGACTATAATTGTAAAGCCAAATTACTTTATCAACAAATAATTCATTTTTAATCCACCATAATTACAAACCCAACTCAATAACAGAAACTAAATTAATATAATTAAACAAATCAATGAACATAAACATTTCATAAACCCTAACTATGAATGAAAGTCCAGCTAGTAAAATGATTAAATAAACGATTTGAAGTTGAAAATTAGGGTTCTTAACAAATTCGATTCACATCGGTTGTTCGCGTAGTGTAGCGGTCGCCGTCATCCGCGCCGGTGGTTGCATGAGTAGCAGTCGTCGGTGCTCGTGCACGTTGGGTGCGATGGTTGCGTGGGTGGGGGTGGTAATTGCCAGGTTTGGGAAACGAAGAGAGAAGATGAGGGATAATGAAATAAATGAAACAAAGTTGTTGGTCTCATAACATATATCGTTAGCGGGTTAGTTTGAGACGACTATAGTCCTAAAAATTATAATTGGTCTCAACTTTGAGACTACTTTTACATTTTTGAGTCCATTTTACTGTTTTAGGAGCGGTCACAAATTTAAGACCGAGTTTAAAGTTTTGAGACTGGGTTCATTCCCAAATTATATTTTGAGACCGTTTTTTATGTCGGTCTCAAAAACGCGGACTCAAAAACACGTGGTTCTTGTAGTGTTTGGGGAAGAATGTATGTAGTCGAAATTATAAGTGATGGCGGTGAGGCAAATATTTTTACCGCCTATAATTTTCACTTTAGATGCACATCGGTTAAATGCAATGTCCCATGACCATGACTTTATATTGACATGGGTTTTACTAAATATCACATGTCCTTTAAAGTTAGAAATAATGGACATGTGTTTTTTAACGCAACCGATGTACATATAATTATATGCACATCAGTTTTTTGCAAACAACCGATGTGCATGTTATGTACATCGGTTTTCCAGATAATCCGATGTCCATCTACTGATGTCCATAACGAGTTTTGTAGTAGTGGTGGTACCGGTGGTTGCTTGTCGTCATACGGTCATATGCGGTGTTGTTGCTAATTACTAAAGGTAGGTTTTCCTACTCAGTACTGTTGATTGGTTGGTATGTCGGTTGTGTTGTTAGTTGATATTGATTTGGTTTACATTGGTATCATGGTTGGTTGTTGTTGATTGTCTGTGGTTCGCGAGGTGCGCCCTCGGCTGAGTGGAGTCAATTGCGGGAGTGGCTTCACGCCCTTGATTCGCCCCTTATAGAACCCGCCACAAGAAGGGATGTGCACATTAAGGAACATGGTTTTCGCTCGGTAAAGATGAGCGGGGCTTAGGTGAGAAAGGCTGCGGTCCCCCACTGGCGGTGTGGAATACCTGTTGCGTAGGATATTCTGGCAAGACTTTACCTTTGGGTAGTCAGATGAGTGATGGGGGATTGGAAGTGGTGTTGGGTTTGTGTATGCTTTACCTTGTGTTTTGTGTTGTTCTTCAGTTACTGACCTTGTATGGTGTTGTCTGTGTTTCTTTCTTGTGTTGTGTCTGTCGTGATCCATTATTGTGAGCAGTCAGTCTGAGCAGGTGTTGATATGTGGAGCTTAGCTAGGTGCTTTGGAGGGACGAGTCTATCACGAGTCATGGCATGGATAGTATCACCATAGTTGATAGTCGTTGTCACTAGTTGTACCTTTTCTTTTTGAGTTTAATTTGTAATAACCTCAACTGTTCTTATATTGACGTTTGATATTTACTATCCCTCGGGCAACCGAGATGGTAACGCCCTTATCTGCGGGGGAAGGTCTTTTTAAGGCTCCTTGGTAGATGGGGGTGTTACAAAGTGGTATCAGAGCATCGATTTTGGAACCTGTAACCAATGAGCCTAATGAATGTAGTGAGTAATAAAATGAACCTGGTGTATGTATCTTGATAGCCCCCTTGAACTGCTTGATTATGGGTGAGAAGGCGCCCTCATTCCAAAATCCTGGCCCTAATATGTTTAAGCCATGCACTCCGAATAGGAATATTGAGTCGGGAATTGTGTGTGTGTGTGTGTGTGTGTGTGTGTGTGTGTGTGTGTGTGTAGTATACGAAGTGGTTATAGGTATATGTGAGTATTAGATGATGCCTTGTGTGTGCAAGTGGTAGAGTGGGAATGAGTAATTGTTTGCATTGTTGTGTTTGTGTAGATATATGTTGATGAATGGGGGGGTGTGGGAAGTATACATGAGGATATGATGACGTGAAAGTTTGTAATGGGTTACAAGTTTGCTATATGTGATAGATGATATGAACTTGCTATGTAGTGTTGTGGAATTTGACATATGAACAATGTAGAATACCGTTGTGAATATGCGAAATTGTGTGGATTATGACATGGGATCGCAGGATTGTATGTGGTGCGGCAAGTAATAGAGTAAGGTATGAGTAAGTGATAATTGATTTACAGGTTGTAAGGTTTGACAAAACAGAATGCACCTGTTGTATGGGAGGATTTAAAATGCATAAGTATGAGTAGAGTATTGTTATTATTATAAATAGATATATGAGTTAAAGTATGTCATGGTCGGATTGAATCGTGTGTTGTTTGGAATGTAATAGAACGGGAGTAGTAATGTTGATTGTGGTAGTCGTGTTATATGCAATGTTAATTGATAGTAATTGTATGGAAATAATTAGCGACGAGTTCTAAGTATACCTCATACTCCGAACAAGTTGTTGTTTTGCAGGAACGATTGATCAAATTTGTAACCATTTATTGCTCGTTTTAATCTTACTCGGCCGTGTACAAGTGCCTACACGACCGAGTAGGCCTTACTCGATCTAGTAGTTGGGTCACCTGATCGAATTCGCTGAAAAAACAGAATCGTTGTCGATTTTGCCCAGTGGAAACTCGATCGAGTAACCCTAACTCGATCGAGTAGAGGCTACTCGATCGAGTACCGCAGTTACTAGATCGAGTAAGTATGCTACAGTACACGAGATTTTTCGGAACTTATATCCCCTTTCTCTTCATTCTTTTCTTATTCTCTATCTTTCTAAAAACCTAAAACCCTATTAAACTTCTTCCTCTCAAAAATTTTGGGGTAATTTGTGATTAATTTCATCTTGAATCCTTCTAGTTCAGTCACTTAATCCATTTGCAATCGCACTCAAGGTAAATTTCTACTTCTTTCTTTGATTTTAATCAATTAGTAGTATGTAATAGTGTTGCATTTTCTGAAATTTTGATTTATGCCCAAAGTTTTGCATTATAATTGTTGGATTTTGTTAAGAATCGCTTTAAATCTTTGTTGTAGATGTTAGAAATTGCAAAATCAAACCGATTTGTGACGATATGTGGACTAAATTTTCTAGGGTTTTCTCTTAAAAATTTGATTTTGTTCATCTTTTGCATCTTTAAAGGTTCAAATAAAGTAGGGAATGCTAGTAGTATCATGTTTAATGCTTGATTTTGGTTAATTCCATCAAAACTTTCGTCTTAAAACTCCGTCTTAAAAGTGCCCAAAACTGAAATTTTACCCCAATTTTGGTGATAATAATCAATTTTTGAAGTTTATTTTGAGGGACTAAGGTCCAATTACTTCCACCACATGTGAAAATTTGATTTTTTTTCTTCTTTAAAGATTTGAAACCATCTTTTTATAGAATTATAAGGGAAAAGGGAAGTGGAAAATTCTTGTTTTGTCTCAAAATTTTACTTGTTTTGGCAAATAAACCCACTTTAGTTGTTTTTCTTCACACGAATCCTTTGGAAAGTTTACTTTAATTATGTAAAACCCGATGTTTGTGGCTAAAACCATGTTGAAACAGATGCCAAGAGCTGCAGTTGCAACCCGCCAGAGCAAGAGGTCACGAGCCGTAGAGCCTGAGGTAGGGGAGGGAAGTCAGGGGCCTACTTTTCCTCCCGTCCCTGACTACCCTACGATCATCTTTGCTGATTTTAAGCAAAGATATGCTTTTGTAGAGTTGATGATTCGTGGCATGAGACCCACTAGATGCATCGATATTGGTATTTTGGAGGACCTGAAAATAGAGGTGGATGTCAGGCACATCTTTGAGATACTGGGGTTGAAGGGGTTGTACCACCTAAGGAAACACCCTTATCTTTTTCTGACCCTAGAGTTTATGAGTTCCTTCGCTTATGATGTGGTGGAGAAGACAATAGAGTTCTGTTTGATGAACACTTGTTTTTACCTGACCATGGACCAGTTCGCTGATCACCTGAGGCTTTCACGAGCCAAGAAGGGATATCTTAGAGATGTCCCGACTGAGTGTGGTGCTAGTAGTTACATGCCTTGTTTCACCAGTAGACCTGCTGCTACTTCAAGAAACATGTTGATTAATGACGTTCAGCATGTTACTTTGAAGATCTTTCTCCGAGCCCTAATCTGTTTACTCAATGATAGGAAGGATGTGAGTAAGCTCAACTCACATGAGGTTATGTTGTTGGTGGCTTACCTGAACCCCACCCGCGTGGAGCGCATTACTTATAGTGCTTCAGCCATCGTGTGTGCCAGTTTAGCCTTGATGGCCAAGTCTCCAACCCGTTACCTCAGTTGTGGTGCTATTGCCACCCGTCTAGCAGAGAGGTTGACTAGCTTTGAGGCTTCTTCGGCTCTCAAACCTTTGGTCCAAGTTGTTCCCACTATAAACAAGGCTTACTTCATCGGTCAGAAGTGGCTGAGGGTGTTGGAGAATGGTGGGTTAGCTTGGAGGGTGAGAGGTAGGAGTTGGATGAGAGTACCCTACCCGAACCATCTTCTAGTGACTGAGCCATTGACTGCGGCTGTTGTTGCAACAGACTCAGATGATGATGAGCTCGCTCCTACCCGTCAGACCTACCTGATCATGGATAACCTTTTGAAGGAGATGCTTGAGCCGGCCGGGGGAGACCTGTCTAGACCAGAGGACCAGGTATATAGGGTGGGGAGAGGCCCCAGGAGAGTGAGAGAGATGGTCGGAGAGACTCAGCCAGTGCAGTCCGGTCCACCGTGGTACGAGTATCCCAGATACCCTTCTTCTTTTAGCCCCCAGATGCAGGTGAGTGAGCTCATGGAGAGGGTCTCCAATGCCTTGGTACTTCGGAACGTCCATGAGATGGCTTATGTGTAGGGAATTGGAACCAAATTGGCCCATCCGGTGTGATAGAGAGGTGTGGGGAATGATAGCGGCGTCTTTCATTCCTACGGAGTCGACCCGACTACGTGGAGGAGAGCCCACGAGCTACTCATATGGGTTCCTTGCACCGTGGAGAGCAGGAGGATACCCCGGCACGGGAGCGACCACCGGAGGAGGTACGTCAGGAGCCGGCACATCTAGAGGAGGAGGAGGAGATGAGGAGATGGAGGAGGACCTAGGTGGTGACCTCGAGTGATTCTTGTTGTCGTTGTTTAGCGGACTTATGTTATTTGTTACATTTGTTTTGATCGTACTTGGATTTTTTTTGGTTTGTAGTTGGCCATAAGGCCGTATTTTGTTGGATTTCGGAACTTGTTATGCAGGTATGTGATGTCGGGGTGAAACCCCGGAGATTGATTATATTTCCTTGGCTTAACGTTGCATATGGAGGGTATTCTGACCTGAAGATAATCGATCGAATACCTTCTATGGACCATTTAAGGAGTGTTCTGACCTCTAGGTACTCGATCGAGTACCCTTCACTCGATCAAGTAGCCTACCATGGACTCGATCGAGTAGCCCCAACTCGATCGAGTGCCCCCCTTTGTGCTTTTAATCCATTTCTATGTAATGGTTGGCATCATGAGAGTACTTTGTTGATAAAAAATTTCGTTCTCATGGGTAGTAAACACGTTCTTATGATTATTATTGCAATACATGTGATATCAAGACGGTTTACGCTAGTTCTAATCCTATGTGCTTAACTAAATTCCTTGAGTATCATCCTGCACGGTGGTTAAGTTATGTCGTCATTGGTAATAATTTCAAAGCTAGTTATGTTGAGTAATCATGTTTTCGTAATGACACCTAAACAGTTAAAATAATTTCCACATATATTGGTTGGTAACGCTGCGCTTCATTTACTCATTTTTGGGTTGTTTTCATTTAGTATACCCATATGCATACATGTTATACAAGTGATGTCAAAGGGGGTAAGATGGTAATTGTTGGTTTTATCATATGCTGGATCATGTCGTAATGTCAAAATTATGTGACGATATTATTTTCTTGTAACATTTATATCTCCTCTTGAAGGTGAACTTCGGGGACGAAGTTCCTTTTTAAGAGGGGAAGAGTAATGTCTCATAGTGAAAATGTCAAAGATATCGTGTTTTAAGTAAATTGTTGGTAAAAGTTCAATATGATTATTACTCTATTTTTACAAATGAATTTAAACTTTATTAAGTAATTTATTTTGTTGTGCGATGTAAGTGTTGTGTAAATAATTTAAATGAGTGTTGAGTCATTTATTGAATAATTAATTGGTAATTTACTGTACATTGGATGTTTAATGATTAACTGTTGAATGAGTAAGTAGAGTGTTCGTGTCAAATGTGTATGATATGTACGGTGTATGGAGTGGTGCGATGTTAAAATTTGGTAGGTAAAATAGAAGTAGTAGTCTGTGATAGTGCGTCTTTTGTGTGTAATACGTGGTTGATGACTCAGTAGAAAGTTGTGTGGATGGTCACATTCGCGGAAGTAGATGGTGATGATGAGTTGTCGGTATGGTAAATTGGGTGGAATGTTGGGAATGGCTAAAATCATTCTCGCCGGGATGAGTTATCGTCGGTTACCTTAGTTCATGTTATACCTTAGGTTGTGGGAGAAGATGAGTTGAACTTCGGGGACGAAGTTCTTTTTAAGGGGGAAGACTGTAATACCCGCCCCGTTAGGGACCCGTTGACTGACCTTAGACACATGTCTAGACCTCTAGAGGCCTTTTTAGTTCGATCTTACGTCATAGTAACCTTTGGGATTAGGAGGCTCGATCTAGCGTAGGCTACTCGATCGAGTAGCTCCATGGCTCGATCGAGTAGAGGCCACTCGATCGAGTAAGTCCCATACTCGATCGAATAAGGGGAGTCCAGCGGTAAAATATAAATCGTGAAGTCGTGAACCCAAAATCAGTTTTCATTTCAGTTCTCCTAAACATAATCATCGATACATCTCTCTCCTTCACCAACCTTCATTCCTTGTAACCTTTTGGGCTTTGAGACAATATGGGGATGAGAAGCATGAGTCGGGTAGCGGTCTTGTCTCCGGAACGCTGAGTATAGGTAAGTCGTCATCATCATCATCGTCTTCCTTAGTTTTGGTTATGGTTGTGATTGGTAGTAATAGGGTTTGTCATACTGTTTGTAATAGGTGGTAATGGTGGTTGCTTGTCGTCATACGGTCATATGCGGTGTTATTGCCGATTGCTAAAGGTAGGTTTTCCTACTCAGTACTGTAGATTGGTTGGTATGTCGGTTGTGTTGTTAGTTGATATTGATTTTGTTTACATTGGTATTATGGTTGGTTGTTGTTGATTGTCTGTGGTTCGCGAGGTGCGCCCTCGTCTGAGTGGAGTCACTTGCGGGAGTGGCTTCATGCCCTTGATTCGCCCCTTGTGGAACCGGCCACAAGAAGGGATGTGCACATTAAGGAACATGGTTTTCGCTCGGTAAAGATGAGCAGGGCTTAGGTAGGAAAGGCGGCAGTCCCCCACTGGCGGTGTGAAATACCTTTTGCGACGGATATTCTGCCAGGACTTTACCTTCGGGTAGTCAGATGACTGATGGGGGATTGGAAGTGGTGTTGGGTTTGCGTATGCTTTACCTTGTGTTTTGTGTTGTTCTTCAGTTACGGACCTTGTGTGATGTTGTCTGTGTTTCTTTCTTATGTTGTGTCTGTCGTGATCCATTATTGTGAGCAGTCAGTCTTAGTAGGTGTTGATATGTGGAGCTTAGCTAGGTGCTTTGGAGGGACGAGTCTATTACGAGTCATGGGATGGATAGTATCACCATAGTTGATAGTCGTTGTCACCAGTTGTACCTTTTCTTTTCGAGTTTAATTTGTAATAACCGTAACTGTTCTTATATTGACGTTTGATATTTACTATCCCTCGGGCAACCGAGATGGTAACGCCCTTATCTGCTGGGGAAGGTCTTGTTAAGGCTCCTTGGTATATGGGGGTGTTACATATACTCTCGGTAAGCCGAATTGAATTTGGTTCAAACTATCTACCCAGACAATGATGTACATGATGGCATCGGGCGGTGTGCCCTCATCGAGTTTGGCAGGGGTGAAGAGCGGGAATGCTTTCGTCAGGCTCGCAAACTTGAGCGGGCATTCTATAATAATGACTCTTCGAGACTCTGGTTTGATCACGATGATCAGCGGGTATGCCCATATTTATGGGTTGCGAATGAATCTGACCGTCTCCTACTACTTTCGATTCTGCACCGCCAAGGTCGCAGTGCCGTGCAGGGGAGAGTGCTGTTGGAATGGGAAAATGACTCTGTTGATTGGGCTGAAGGTGAAGACATATATGGTGATATTGTCTCTGAATTCCAGAGGACGGGGTAACAAAAAACATACTCCCTCCATTTAATTCCACACTACACATTTACTTTTTCATGTTTGTCAACGCTTGTTTTACGCGATAAATATCTTTAGCTAGATATTTTTAATGTACTTCTAAAGACCTAAGTCATTATAATAAAAGTTAGATACTTTTCTGGTGATATTGTCTCTGAATTCCAGAGGATGCGGTAACAAAAAACTTAACCAAAAACATAAATAATTAAACTTTAAATCAAACTACCACCATGATCCAAATACAACTTTTAACGCCAGATAATAATAAAATACTTAATTATTAGAATCTGATGAAGTATTAGGATACTCATCATGGATTTCGGTATAGAGCAAGTCGTAGATCGACCCTTCATTATCACCGGGCAGCGCAGGTGGAATGGCCTCTTTCTCCCATGACATAGGCACGGTGGCAAGAATGTGATGCCTCATGTAATATCTCAGCAGATGATGATCAAGATGGGTCTCAACCCATAGATAAGGGCCTTGTTGTCTATCATCCGAATAAAAGTCCTCTTTCCCCGCATCTTCCCCCGCAAATCCAGCCCCTAATTTTCTTGCCTGACAAAAACTATCATGGCAGTTGGCTTCGTCAAACTTTATAAAAGTGAAGCCTACAAAACCTTGCTTGTTTGTCGACACAGAGTACACTTTTTTAACCGCGGTGAAACCGGAGTCATAAAGTATTTGCGTCAACCACCCAAAATCAAAGTTTAAACCCTTTCCATTCACATCATAATGAACCGAAAGATTATGGAGAATGCAAGTAAAAGGTTGTGCGTAACGAGAACGTGATTGTAGCTCCGATACACCATCCATATTTTATTTAGAGATAAATTAAAGAGTAAATGTTTGATAATTTAGATTTTGACCTATAACATTATGAATACATATTTATAGAATTATTTTGGTCAAATTGAATATTATTGGTCAAATTGAATATTTATTAAAGTTCTTATAAAGTTTTGCATGCAGTGGTCAAACTGGAAAATCTAATCAAATACTTACAACGGTTGAATTGAAAAACCGTTATTTCATAATAGAAAATAATAACGGTTACAAAAAACCCGTAGCTATAACATAACAACGGGTACCACAAACCGTTGCTGGTGTTAATTTAGTAATGGTTTTCCAAATGCCATTTTCTTAAACTAGTAACGGTTATCTAACAATCGCTGATAAGAGTGATTCTATAACGAGTTTTTGGAAACCGTTAAACGTTGTTGATAACGGTTTGTTAAACAGCCGTTGTCACATTATAATAACAACGGTTTTCAAGAGAAACCGTTGTTCTTATTAGGGCGGTCTAGGTTTCCGCCAATATTTGGAAAACGGTAATCTAAGTGTCGTTATTATATGCATTAAACCGTTGTGATACGCTCGTTATTGATGGACAGATTTGGCGTAGTGAGGTTAACACAACTTCTAAAGAGCTTACTCGAAAACTAATGCATGGCGTCGGGACAAGTCCTTAATGAAGGAAAATTCGGAATTATTTTCAACCCCAGTAGCTAACTCAGGAATGTTAGGACCTATTTGAGAGCCCTTAAAATAAGAAACAATAATTGCATAGGAAAGTACTTGAGGATGCCTACGAAATTCCAAGCTTCTAAGAAGGATGTTTTTAAAGGGCTAGTGGAAAATGTTCTAAAGCGTATCTTCTCATGGAATGGGGTCTTCCTATCGACAGCTGGGAGATTAACCCTTATCTCCTCCATTCTATCAAACATCTCAATTTACTTTCTATCGGTGTTCAAAATACCGATAAGTGTGACTAATAAGATTAACTCTCTTTTGTCACATTTTTGGTGGGCGGGGTGCAGATCGGGAAGGTCTCTTAACTAGTGCAATATGAACTTCACTAGTTTTCCAAAGAGGGAAGGTGGACTTGGTATCCATAATATAGAATACCTGAATCAGGCCTTGTTGGCTAAACATGCGTGGAGACTAGTTACTGATGAAACCTCCCTTTTTTATCTAACTTCTTGAGAGAAAGTCCTTGGAAAAGGTACTTTTGAGGATGGATTAAAGATTAGGAGTACTGTAAACTTATCATGGAGAGTGAGAAATATTATACTGTTAAGTTTATGTACCTATTATTAGACTCCTCTAATAGTGAACTAATTAACTTCTTAATTATTTGTTCTTTATATCTAGTGCATGCATAACAAAATAAGAGATTTATGAGGAAAAACAATGTCCCTTACATTGTATATGGTTCGAAAATATGGGCACAAATAAGGTCACCTTCCTTATTTGTTCTTGAGCTTAAAATGTTGGGTGATCCTCCCAAATCCCAATGTAGAGACTCTCTTCTTGATTGCACCCAAGATTAGCCCTTATCTCTACTAAATAATATTTGCTAGACATTTGTTTAGTAGTCTACCTTAAAATTGATTACTAATACTCGTATATTACACTAATAATATTAGTAATCTTTATGAACAATTTGAATCAAAATTTCTCAAGTTTTGATAGAGAAAAGATGAACTAAGTGAGAGAGATAAGGTATTTGCATGTTGTATGAATGGTAGTGTGTAAGAGTGAAGATAAAAAGCCAAAAACTACTCATCCATGAGTAGTGTGGCCGGCACACATATAGCCAAGGAAGGCATCTTCCTTTTTCTTTTTCTCTTATCAAAGTGTAGGTTATGTAAGGCTGTGTAGTGTAGGCTTATTATTTAAATCTTATCACATAAAATAATATAAGCACAACCCACTAATACCTCCTACATTTCGGTTCATTCATGTAAAATAGACTACCATTTTATTTTGTCAATTTGTCATTTGTCACACAATACGTCACATGTAGTATTTTACATGTTATTAATTAATTTAATGCATATTTATTACATAAATATCATTTTATAAATTAATTAAATGACATTCAACAAATTGACTAGTGATACTTGATCACATAAAGAAAATGGGTCATTTAATTATAATTCACAACATCTTGTAATTATAATCAACCATTCATTCTTATCTCTATTGTTTCTCAAACAATAAACAATTTTAGTAATAAAGTATTTTTATTACTAAAATAACTCTTATTTAATCCCATTATAATAAGATAAATAAATTCTCTCTCACAAATGAATTTTTCAATTTTAAGGAATTGATTAACTTGTATCGTCATACAATTAATCAACTTTACAGATAAGGGCATCATCCTTTAGGTGTAACCTTAGGGATCAACTGACCACCACTGTCCCACGACAGTAACGTCAAACTCTAGCAAGCCAATCGTTATCGATTAATGTTGATCAGTTGACTATATAATTGAATCATCCCTTACGTATTCTTTATATGAGTTTTAATTATGATATTACATGTGATCGCACTATTATTGAGGTCACATTTCCAACAATCTCCCAGTTGTCCGAGACAAGTTGATGTGACTCATATTTGCGCACATTTAGTCCCCTAATTGAGCCTATTTTGCATACTATTATAACATTCCATAGCCATTTTGTCCGTCAAATGCTTTCTATTTTGCTTTCCTAGTGCATTGCATATGTTTTGTAGGAAAGGAGACAACTAGACGGAAATTCCCATCTCTTGAGCTTATTTGGAAGGACATTGACGATCTTGGTAGGACGAGTGTAGAAGAAGAGGCAAGAACTAAAGACCAACGTTGCAAGAATAAGAAGTATGCGAGGGGAAGTATTCTGAACAACAATTCGGGCGTCCAAAGCAGGAAGCCGCTCGTCCAAGTGCCCAAGAATCCAAGCGTCCCTACCTTCGGGATGAGCGTCCCTCCTGCCTACAATCCGCTCGTCCCACCCTTGAATCCGAGCGTCCCTCGGCGTCTTCAGCAAGGATGCGCATCTCCCCGAAATACTTGCATTTCCCTACTTAGAACTTAGAATTGTTAATTACTAATTTAGCCTTAGTTAACCTAATGGGGCACTACTATAAATACCCCATTTTGATGATAATCAAAGAGGGGCTTCCACATTAGAAAATCCTCTTAGAATAGATTAGGAGTAGATTAGATTAGATTACTCTTTAATCTTTCCACAAAAAATCACATTAACCTCTCCTTAATTATTGTTCAAGTTTATTACTTTTGAGTAATTGAAGATTATTGGGTTATTATTGGAGGATTGACAACCCTTCATCAATCAATCAAGTTCTCTTCTTTTATTCTTGCTTTATTATTTGGATCATCTCAAGTTTGGTATAACTCTTTTACCCTTTACTCTTTATTGTCTATTTCCTCATTCTCTTATCATGTTTACACTTGTTGTAATGATTGACACCATTAATGACATGTTTCCCATGATAATGAGTGAGTAGTTTCCTTTAGCTAGGATTAATGGGTAATTAAGGGAAACCAACATGTGGAATAATCATGCTTAATCTAATATGTTTTCACAATTAAATTGCTTGCTTGTTGTGATGTCAACCTATGCACATGTTATGTTTGATGAAATGCTAAGCCTATGAATCCTTGCATTTACAACCATCTCTTATCTATTCAACTTGACTTGTAAGATATAAACCAACTCGAGTCTTGCTAGACCATGCATAGAAGCGATTAGGAGGAAAGTAAGTCGACTTGTAGGTGTTGTACAATCTAATCGATTCGGCTCCGGGACCCAACTCTTCCTAAGAACCGTAAGACATAAACCAACTCGGTTCCGTTACAACATTAATCGCTTGCAACCTTGTGAACATGTTTGTATGGTCAACTCTCATGAATCCCTTATGAACCCATGATATCCTTGCATTTTCAATCATTTGTTTGCATCCTTCATTTAATTGCTTATTTACTTTATTGTTTCCATTAGTCTAGAACACAACTACAAACCCAAACAAATTGTGACACTAGCATAAATTGAGATAGATAGACTTAGAACCCAAAGCACACCGTCCCATGGATCGACCTCGACTTAACCACTAACTAGTTGTTTCGTTGAGAATATAAATGTGTTTGAGTGGGTGTACAACGACACGCTCACGTCAAAATGGCGCCGTTGCCGGGATTGGTGCTATGTGATTAAGTTCTTACTTGTTTGTCTATTTTGATTTTGCTTTCACCTTGAGGAACTTGTTCCTCAAGGATTGTTCTTACCGTTTTTGTGTAGTTTCCATACTTGTAGTTGTTTCCTTATCTTAGCTATGATGGCTCAAGACTTGATATATTGAGTATTTGGTGGATCTTTTGAATATGACTATGGGTATGGGGGGGGGTGGTTTGAGAAGCAAGTCAACACAAACCTACCTTATTATTCATACAATGGAAATCCTAACTACTACCCCAATTTTTCCCACCAAAATCACCACATCCATTATCCACAACAACCTCCTACCCAAAACTCACTTTACAATCAATTCCAAATGCCACAATATGAGCACTTTCACACATGCCCACAATAAGATGATGAACCCATTCAAAAGGTGATTCTCCAAATGATGGGAGATCAATAAAATTTCTTCAAACAAATGCTAGAGGAAAGCCAAAAGAGGGACAATGTTCTTCAAGGCATTGTTACCCAAGGTGAGGAATCGGAGATTCAAATTGCCCAAATGAAAGAATCCCAAGCAACCACTCCCCACCAATCCTTAAACATTGATCATGAATGTGAATTTGAAGTAGTAACCTTTGACATGGAAAATGAGAAGTGGGAAGAGCCAACCTCCTTGAGCTCTTGTGAGTATGAAATTGTGGTATTTGATGAGGAAGATATGTGGTTGAGTAAGCCAAATACTCTTAGCCTTTGTGAGTATGAGGGTGTGTCTTTTGATGTGAACTTTGAGATGTTGGAGAAAGAATTGAATGAAGCGCCCATTTATGATTCATATGAAGATAGTAATGATGACAAGACCATAAAAGAGGCCTATGAAGAATACGTGTCTTACGAAAACCTTTGGAATAGGGGAGAAGAATGGACTTGTGATATCACCTTGCTTGAGGAGCCTATCCTTGAGAAGTTTGAGGTATGCTTCCGTGAGGGAGATGAATGCCCCTTCCCTATTGCCCATGAAGACTACTTAGCACCCACCATGGAGCCAATGATTGTCGGAGATTATATGGTGGACCTTCTTCAAAAGGTCAAAGCATCATACAAAGGATATTTGATGGAAAAGCTCAAAAAGAAACTTGCACATGAAGCTACTTGTGGAAATTTGGCACCCACAACATCAACTCCAAAGGTACCCCGTCATCAATGCTATAGGAATTCTCCTTCTACTCTTGAAGGATTGATAAATTCAGATGCTATCATCCTCACCAAAGTCGAAGAAGAAGGTAGTGGGTGGAAGTCTCCGGACAACCATGAACCGTACTTCCTACCTTACGCTAACAAGAATCATGGGCTAATCGGTTTGAAGCATCGCAATTATTCAAGTGCCAAGAAAAGGAAGAAAACAAGAATGAATGACAAAATTCATTGGCCAAGCTTCGTCTTGAAGTTAAGCAAACCATACTCATGCTTATTTGGAGCTTGTTCACAAGCTTTCGATCTCCTTCTAAGAGCCTTGAGCTCTATGGACAAGAATTTCTACAATTTGAACTAGTTTGGTGGAGTCCTATCTCAAACCATCATTTGTAAGATATTCCTTGAACCCTTGCCTTGTATAAAATTGTACATTTTAGCAATTTTATTTATAATTTCTTGCATGAGAGTAGTGAGAGAGAGAGTTCCCTTATATTTTTATTAAGCACAATTTCGGAAAAAGATAAGGAGGAATGACAAAAGGGTGCAAGGGTACGGTCTTGAAAATAAAATAAAGAAAAGCTTGAAAAGCAGCGAGGGACGCTCGTCCGGAAGGTAGGACGCTCGTCCTCAGCCGTCCTCATGGTACTGTTAGGGGCTGACTTGAAATCCGAGCGGATTATCAAGCAAGACGCCCGTCCAGATGAAGACGCCCATCTTACCTATGGGACGCTCGTCTTGATGGACACCTGAAGAAAAATTTGGGACTGAACTAGAATCCGAGCGGATTCAAAAGAAGATGCCCGTCCAGTTTTAGCCGTTCGTCCCAAAGCTCGGACGCTCGTCTTTTCTCCTTCCCAACTGAAGCAAGATCCCTAGAATGAAATCCGAGCGGATTTTTGCTAGGACGCTCGGACCAAATACAGCAAGACACCCGTCCCGAACATAAAGACGTTCGGATTCCTCACTTACCTCGACTAATCCGCCCGAGCCCAACCCTCAGCCGCTCGTCCCACCCCTCTTTTCTATAAAAATACCCCCACCATCCCTCATTTCCTCATCTTATCTAAACCTAATCCACTCATCTTCATCTCCAAACACTCCCTTCACAATAAAAACCAACCAAACCCTAACTTTCCCAAATCAAAAATGATGAACCTCAAGGGAAAAGCCAAGAAGCTTGTTGAAGCCGCTACCAATAAACGCAAGGGCTCCTCTTCTTCATCCCCTCAACAAATGATGGTACCAAGAAGCTTTCATCCCGTGATAAGAGGAGGGGTGGAGCAACTTGAGTACTTTCCGGAGGTACTCTTCACATCCGATGGCCACCGTACTAAGTTCGTCAAGTTGCTAGGTAAGCATTACGAACCGACTCAGTTTATTGGCACTAGGGTGTTAGAAACCCTAGGTATAAGGTACCAAACCGAAATGTTCTTTGACGGTTTGGGGATGTGAAAATTATTCCATGCCCATGAAGAGACGTACCTTAGCCTTACCTTGGAGTTTTTGAGTAGCCTTCGTATTGTTTCGAACACAAGGGACAATGTTGGTATGGAGTTCCGGTTGTGCAACCTTGACCATAGCCTATCACTTGATCAATTTGCTCAAATTTTTGGTCTTGTTGTACCAACAAACAACATCAACAAACCCTCCGACTTTGATGTGGACCTAGTGTGGAAGGCTATTTCCGGGAGGGATTTCATTCACCAAAACAATGCTACACCTTTGCTATTCAACACCCGATGATTCGGATCACCGAACGTTTCGTAGCCGGCACCATTAATGGGAGATATGAGCAAGATAGGTGCACTCTCCTCGATTTGACATTCCTTGAGTCCTATCTAAATGTCCATGGGACAAGGAGGTACAACTTCAATACCCCCCTTGAGATGCTTACGAGATTCTATGATTTCTCTCAAGGGAACTCCCAACTTAAGACCTTCGTGATGGGAGGTCTAATTACTATCTTGGTAAACTACCTTTGTCCCGAGTTCAACACCCATGGGACTTATACACCTCTTGAGGGTAGTACTTTGATTGATGAGGACGCCGTCTTCAACCACCACCGGTGGTGTGCCTACACTCAAAATGGGAGTGTAAAATGGTTCACAAAAGGGTGTTCCTCTATTGTTCTTTCGGGGTGGAATATACCCGGTACCGACCCAAGGTTGAGCCCGTATTCACCTAGGCTAAGCTACCTTCTCGACATCCAAATCCTCGCCAACCCCCCTCAAAGAGAAGAAGTACCCCGCCAACCTCCACAACCTCGTGGGATACAGGCAAGGCCCATTCCCCCACCATCCTATGTGCCTATCCCACCATACCCTACTCCTCATACGCCATTCGCACCACAAATCCCCAATGCTCCGGATATGCATGACTTGATGAACCTTATGAAGAAGGTTGATCTCGGAGTACACGATAGGCGGGTCGATAACTATATGGCCCTTTATCCTCAGTACTACCAAATGGCACAACAAGGGTATATCGACCCTAATGGCCCTCGACCATCTTGGGCTCAACCACATCTTTTGTTCCCTAATCAAGGGAACAAAGCCGGGAACTTTGATGGTCAAGGAGGAGGGTATGACCAAGGAGGAAGTTCAAGTAGGTATGGCTACCACCAAGATGATGATGACGAGTGGAAGATGCCTACCTCACCACCACCATTTGTATGATACTCTTCTCTACCTCTCTTTTGTATAGTGCATTGTATTTAGTTTAACCTTCACTTGCATTTGTATTATATTTGCGCACATTTAGTCCCCTAATTCAGCCTATTTTGCATACTATTATAACATTCCATAGCCATTTTGTCCGTCAAATGCTTTCTATTTTGCTTTCCTAGTGCATTGCATATGTTTTGTAGGAAAGGAGACAACTAGGCGGAAATTCCCGTCTCTTGAGCTTATTTGGAAGGACATTGACGATCTTGGTAGGACGAGTGTAGAAGAAGAGGCAAGAACTAATGACCAACGTTGCAAGAATAAGAAGTATGCGAGGGGAAGTATTCTGAACAACAATCCGGGCGTCCAAAGCAGGAAGCCGCTCGTCCAAGTGCCCAAGAACCCGAGCGTCCCTACCTTCGGGACGAGCGTCCCTCCTGCCTACAATCCGCTCGTCCCAACCTTGAATCCGAGCGTCCCTCGGCGTCTTTATCAAGGATGCGCATCTCCCTGAAATACTTGAATTTCCCTACTTAGAACTTAGAATTGTTAATTACTAATTTAGCCTTAGTTAACCTAATAAGGCACTACTATAAATACCCCATTTTGATGATAATCAAAGAGGGGCTTCCACATTAGAAAATCCTCTTAGAATAGATTAGGAGTAGATTAGATTAGATTACTCTTTAATCTTTCCACAAAAATTCACATTAACCTCTCCTTAATTATTGTTCAAGTTTATTACTTTTGAGTAATTGAAGATTATTGGGTTATTATTGGAGGATTGACAACCCTTCATCAATCAATCAAGTTCTCTTCTTTTATTCTTGCTTTATTATTTGGATCATCTCAAGTTTGGTATAACTCTTTTACCCTTTACTCTTTATTGGCTATTTCTTCATTCTCTTATCATGTTTACACTTGTTGTAATGATTGACACCATTAATGACATGTTTCCCATGATAATGAGTGAGTAGTTTCCTTTAGCTAGGATTAATGGGTAATTAAGGGAAACCAACTCGGGGAATAATCATGCTTAATCTAATATGTTTTCACAATTAAATTGCTTGCTTGTTGTGATGTCAACCTATGCACATGTTATGTTTGATGAAATGCTAAGCCTATAAATCCTTGGATTTACAACAATCTCTTATCTATTCAACTTGACTTGTAAGATATAAACCAACTCGAGTCTTGCTAGACCATGCATAGAAGTGATTAGGAGGAAAGTAAGTCGACTTGTAGGTGTTGTACAATCTAATCGATTCGGCTCCGGGACCCAACTCTTCCTAAGAACCGTAAGACATAAACCAACTCGATTCCTTTACAACATTAATCGCTTGCAGCCTTGTGAACATTTTTGTATGGTAACCTCTCATGAATCCCTTATGAACCCATGATATCCTAGCATTTTCAATCATTTGTTTGCATCCTTCATTTAATTGCTTATTTACTTTATTGTTTTCATTAGTCTAGAACACAACTACAAACCCAAACAAATTGTGACACTAGCATAAATTGAGATAGATAGACTTAGAACCCAAAGCACACCGTCCCATGGATCGACCTTGACTTAACCACTAACTAGTTGTTTCATTGAGAATATAAATGTGTTTGATTGGGTGTACGACACGCTCACGTCACAAGTGTGCGTCACCAATTCTTATGTCCTATTACAATCTCCTACTCAATACAAGGTGTCTTGCAGGTCGTACTTGCACTTGATCATATCTTGAGTGGTTTCCTCGACCTAGAGAGTAACTGTCTGACTGGAATTATCTACCATAGATACCTTCCGAGCGTGGCCACGCATTTTCAGTTCACTACTCCTCGAGTGGCCTTGAGATTTCAAACGACCCTGATAAGGGGTGGACAATTCCTATCTCACTATTCCCTTTGTTCAGCCACAGTTCATCATAACCCAAAATATACCCATTTGACCTCTTTTACGACAGTCGTAGAGCATAAATCAAAGCTAATCAGAAATTTGTGCCAACTTGGGCGAATAGTCTCTAGTTAAAAGAATTGACTCATAAGAATACTATAGTAGCGCTTGCCACGACCAGGCTTAATGAATTACCAGAACTCTATAAGCGGTCACTGCCCGACAGAGTGTCCCATACAGTCTGCCTATGTGATCGACTAGTCATCCCATATGACTCTATGGCACTTGAACTTGCCATCAATCGCATCACACTCTAGTTACTTCGAGATGTCACCTCATATAAGTAACTAGGGGCGAATACCATGTCAATCCAGTTCACTTTAATGGGGTTCAATTTGTCTCTACAACCCATTCGGATACGACAAGGTAACGGGTGAGTTTAATGAAACTGATGTGACCATAATTAGAGCACATTTAGTCCCCGAATTAGCCTTGTTCCCATGCTTTTTAGTGCAGATTTGGGTCATTTATTGTCTTTAGTCCTTTGTTTTGCATATTCTTTGAGGTTTTGTTCCCTTGGTAGGAAAGGAGTGCAAACCTTGCTTTTTCATGGCAAAATAGAGCTAAATTGATTCAATTCAATGACCAAGCATCAAAGAGAAGACAAGATTAGAAGGCCTTTGTACATACTATAGTAGATGGGCAATGATGAGAAAAGATCCTTGCATCCCCTAGGAAATCCTCAAGGATTTATGAAGAAAAAGGAAGAAAAGAAGAAGGAAGGTAGCTGTAAGACAATCCGAGCGGATTGTTCACAAGACGCCCGTCCAGCAAGTACAATCCGAGCGTCTTCCCCCTGTGGATGCCCGTCCAAAACACCCCCAATCCGCCCGTCTTCCCCAGCTGGACGCCCGTCCAGAATCACCAGAATCCGCCTGTCCCGTGCCCTGGACGCCCGGATTGTCTTTCAGCCATTTCGTCTTCTACAAGCTTCGAGGAAAGATGCGCATATTTTTCTAAGACCGGCGAAAAGGAGACCGGAGTCTCCCTCGAGACCGGCGATTCCTCAAGGACTTAATCGTCATTTAAGCCCTTAGTAAACCCTAATCTATGTAACTAATCCCCACTATAAATACCCCATTAGGCTAATTAGAAGATCATGTTCTTCTTAGCAATCTTTAGTGTAGTTAATATCAATCAAATCTCTCTTATAATCTTGTAATCAATATTTAATCAAGTTTTAATACAAGTTTCATTTCCTTAATCTCTCTTTTGTTCATCCTTTATTTTGGGTAATTGAAGATTATTTGGGTTATTATTGGGAGATTGACAACCTTCCAATCAAGCATCAAGTACTTCTATTATTCTTTGCTTTATTATTGGAATCATTAGTAGGTATAATTCTCTTAATCCCTTTTTAATTATTGTTAATTATCTTCATTTATTCATCATGTTTCACTTTGTTGGTATGATTGACAACCTTGCTAGCATGTTCAACATGATAATGAGTGAGTAGTTTCCTTAGCTAGGGTTAATGGGTAATTAGGGGAAACCAACATGGGGGATGATTCATGCTTAAATTAATATGTTTTCATAGTTTATTTGCTTGCTTGTTGTGATCTCAACTCATGCACATGTTATGTTTGATGAAATGCGAGCCTATGAATCCTTGCATTTTTTACCCATCACCTATCTTTTCAATGAGACTTGTAAGACATAAACCAACTCGAGTCTCATTAGACCATGCATGAAGTTGAGTAGGGAAGATTAAGTCGACTTGTAGGTGTTGTAGAATCTAATCGATTCGGCTCCGGGACCCAAACTTTCCTAGGATTGTAAGATATAAACCAACTCGATCCATCACAACAATAATTGCTTGCTTATAATTTGAGAATATGTTTGTATGATCAATTCCCATGATTCCCCTATGACCCCATGACACCCTAGTGCCTTTTATCAATTGTTTACATCCCTTTTTAATCATCTTGCTTATTTACTTTTATTGCTATTTAGTTTAGTGATCTTCTATTCAAACCCCAAATTGTGACACCCTTAGACACCACTAGTTACAATTGAAAATCTCATCTTAATTCCCGTCCCTTGGGATCCGACCTTTACTTGCCTCTTTACTAATTGTAGAGTTGTTGGTAGAGTTATAAATTGTGTTTTGGTCTAGGTGCTCCTAACGACAAGTACCGAAAACTAAACCTCCAAGTGAGTCCGACCAAAAATGGCGCCGTTGCCGGGGACGGTGTTAACTTGATTTAGATTTTTTTATATTGTTATTGATTGTGTCTTTCTTTGCCTTGGGGAAATAAAACTCCTCAAGGTTTGTTCTAATTATTTTCAAGTTGTTCGATATTTTGCAAGATGGACTTTATAGATTGTTTTGTAGAGGACCACTTAAGTATACCTTTCTTCAAAGATCCCATCCAAGCATTGGAAACCTTGGAAGCAAGTGAGGCTAAAAATATGTATTGGGAATTGGAGGTAGATCTTTTTGAGGCCGCTGATACTCGTCGCTGTGAGTACCAAAGATAATATTTATAAACTCCTATTAAGACTAACCTAGGCTAGTGGTAACAGGGTCGATCCACAAGGAGGCAGTTGTAAATTCTAGTTGTTCTATGATCAGTCTAAGGTAACTATTATGGGGGTTGAATTGAATTGGTCGACGGCTAAAAACAATAAAAGAAATTAAACTAAAAATACGAATTAAACAGATAAAAGAAGAGGTACTAGGATGATCGGGTCATTACAGCTTCGGCGGCAGCAAACTAAGTCGGTCTGAAATAAGCACAGGTAAGGCGGGAAATAAGAGGTCCTCTCGGTCCACTCCTAACAGATAGCATCTCTCGATCTCGCTATAGGTCCCTAATGTCACTAATACTGACTCTCGTCCTGAAAAGCGACTAATGGTCTAAACTATACCTATCTTTCGATCTTAGCACAGTTTAGTCGAATTAATTGACGGTCACATAACCTACCCTACCTTTCGGCCTAATGGGTCAGTCACAAAAGAGGTATCTAACTGGTCGCATGCATTCGATTCGTTAAATACAAGTTTAAAAACAATTAAAACGAAGGTAACCTTACAAGGTCAGTCGATCGACCAACTATGTCAGTCGATCGACTGACACGCGGGTTCAGTCCGTATCTAATCTAATGCCGCCTAGCCATAAATCGCCTACATCCTAGCACAAGCTATTTAGCTACTCATGGTGAACGTAAAAACAACAATAAAATTAATAACTATTACGGAATTCATAATTAAGATAAATAACAACAATGATGAAGCGATAATTGGCTTGGGAATGCTAACTATCAATTCTATACTAACAGTAGAAGCGAAGCAATAAAAATGGAATTAGGGCGAAACAATTACCAAGATTCAAAGGAAAGATTAAGAGCAAAGGCAGAAATCCAATGTTTGAATCGATAACCCAAAACCCTAACTCGTAATAAACTAGAACTAAAAGCACTGTATTGTGATCGAAACTTAGATAAAAACTTGATATAAAATCTCTGATCCAAGCTAGATATGTTATGTCACGTTATATAGGAATATCAACGCAACAACTTATTCCAAAACCTAAAACTTCACGGGCTTTCTAAATCTCGTCTGGAATCGAAGTCTGGTCGATCGACTACTCAGATCGTCGATCGATCGCTTCCTCAAAGAATGTAGCTTCGGGATCCGATAGGTGGTCGATCGATCGATGATACTAGTCGATCGACCGGATTAGTCGCTACTTGACTTCTCTAAACTCGTGGATTCGTCTTTCGGGCCTTGGATTGCGCACCAAGCTTGTTCCTTAAGCGGTTCCTTTACGTCATTTGCAATGCAGCTTACTCGGGGACGGATTCGCTTGATTTCCGCTAAATTCTCCACATTTCCGCAATAAAGTACAAAAGCACGAAAGTAGAGGAAAATAGAGAAATATGGGCATATATAGCACAACTTGAGCTCAAATGCGTGTAAAAAGGGATGCAAAACATCATATAAATGACACGCATCAAATCTCCCCAAACCAAACCTTGCTTGTCCCCAAGCAAGAACTAGACTCGATCTATTGACCTAATGGAACGAGTTCAAACTCAGAGCGAAATGCAAACTGTAAGGCCTAAACCAATTTAATGCAACAACCAACAATCAATTAGCGTATGAATCATGCAAACGAATTATAAAGTCGCCAAAAATCTGAACAAGTCAATCGTACAGACTCATCAAATCGGACTCTCACGGGTCGCTCAAATCACTCAATTAAGCACAGGTGATATATTTGTAAGATAGAAAGAATTAATATTGTAGTGACTCTCACCTAACTACGACCTATGAAAACATGCCAGCAATAAATTATGAAGACGACCTCTATGACCGTACATACGCATTCCAACCAAACAGATGACCATTGACACATGCCGAGGTATAATTATGGAAATGTGAGGTATGGGTAAGAAGAGGCAAAACATTTTATGGTAAAGTGGAGGTACAGGTGATCAAGCTAGTACCAAAACGGAACCAAAGGACAACATCCAACTTCTTTCTCATAATCAAACGAAACGGTGCTATAGCAAGCACAAAACTCACAATCTCCAAATTATAAATCAATAAACTCCCCATAAGAAATAAATGAATCATGGGAGCAAAAATCGCCAAAAGATAAGGATTAAATCATGCGAATTGATTTCTTTCCTTTCACGAACCTCAGTCGATCGACTAAAAGTGGCAGTCGATCGACCCATTTGAACAGTACAGGACCTCTTTTTTTTCATTTTCGAATCTTTTTTCATTTTTTTCTTTCTTTTTCTTTTTCTTTCCTCCTTTATTTCATTCTCCCAACGATATCTCAAACATGAGCATGTACCACCAAAAATGAGTAACAATCCCAAGGACACAGGCTACTAGCTTGACAAAGGACAGGCTAAATGTAGGATGTAGTAAAAAGGACAAAAAGGATATTTTTGGCAGATGTGGAGCTTATGGGTAAAATGAGAAAAGGAAACCTCTACCACATGTGTCAACTAACCGCAACCCGAATGCATACAGGTATTAAGTAGATCAAATTCATAATTATGCAAATTAAGGAAACATGCCTCATAAGGAGTACTACTCACATTCCTAGATGAACTGGTCATGAATGACACCAGTTATAAGCTCTAAAAACTCAGAATATATGATGTAGCTTGCCAATTATTAAAGTCAAGTCTCAGGCTCAGCAAATAAATTAACGAAAACTCGTAGATATGCACTTATGATTCTACTAATAACATGTAAGTCAAGCAAGGCTCAGGCAAAACAAATGCAAATGCTAAATCATCATAGAAATACTACCGTTCCGACTCGACCTATATGCTAAAATAAACGTGCATTTTATGGAAATTTTTGAAATTTTTCAATTTTTTGATTTTTCTGTATATATATGAATAAATAAACAACAATGCAAAGCATAATTTAAACGTGAATGCAAACAAATGAATGAAGTGCGACGCAAAACCCTTCCCCAAACCAAATCGCACAATGTCCCCATTGTGCAAAATCATGTAATGAAGAAAAATGGAAAACGGGAATTTGCGAGAAAAAGGAAATAAAAACAAAGACGTAAAGTAAAGACTTGGGAACTCACAGACTTTAAGCGCGCAAAAAGGAAACCTCCCAAACCAGCGTGGGCTAGGAGGTTTCAGTAGCCAGCAGTGCTACCGACAAGAGTGCCTGAAAAACAATCAAAACCACGCATAAGACGGAAGAAAGCAATTTTGGAACGTAAAAATTGTGCATAAATGAGACAAAAGAAGAAATAGACAATTCGATGGAAAATAAAGTGGAGTAGAAAACTCCCTTGAATCCGCATATCGACCAAACACAGCAGGGGAGAGGTCGTGAAAGAATGTAGCAGCAGCAGCAGTCGATCGACCAAAAGGGACAGTCGATCGACCAGGTGGTCGTGAACAGTAGCTCCTGTAACCCGCAACTCGCCGATCGACCACGATACTACCGGTCGATCGATCAAAACACTCTTGCATGTCTTATTTCTTCGTAATTGCTCAATGATTCGAGCTAATAAGCTCTAAATACCTGCAAATGCACAATAGTACGCGCCCAAAATTGCGCAAAACCCAGAACGAAGTCTAAAGTACTTAAAAATCCTAAGCAAACAAAATAAAAGCGAAGTTTTCGCGCACACAAAAGCAAAAGAAAATAGTTCGAAAGAAATAAAATGAAGTTTATAACGAAAATTGATCAACTAATAGTTGATCAAAAAGGACCAAGGGATGGCCCACTTCGTCGGCTTCTGGCTACTAGAGGTAGCCTCGATGGTGCTCATCTTCCCAGCTGCACCTTTCTCAGCTTCAACAGTTGGAGAGCTCAATGGATCAGCTTCGTCATCTCCCCAATCAAGGACTTCCTCGGAATCGTCGGACTCCAAATCTGCCCATCTCACTTTGACGGGCTCATCTTCCACTTCCTCGTCAGTCCCATAACTTAGGCATCCAAGACCTCCTCTCGAAACGATAGGCTCTGTCGCAGCTGGAGCATCCAAATGGCTCTTCCTTCCCAAACCAGCTCCTGCATAGTCTAAAACAACAAATTCTTCCTCCTTTTTGCTCCCATTCTGGGGCGGAGGGGTTAATACAGCAGTAGTAATAGGGACGGTCGGTTCAGGAAGCACAAAGTACGATTTCTTTTCAGAAACCGTGTTACAGGTGACAGGCCACATGGGATCCTTTTTCTTAGCCGGCTGGGCAAAAACAATGGAGTGCTTTCCCACTTTGAAAGTCAAGGTACCTTTACCGACGTCGATGACTGCACCAGCAGTGTGCAGAAATGGCCTACCCAAAATGATGGGAATATGGTCATCCTCAGGCATGTCAAGGACAACAAAGTCAACAGGGAAGAAAAACTTCCCTATTTGGACGGACGTCGTCCTCTAGGACTCCTATGGGCTCGACCGCAGATCGGTCGGCCATCCGAATCTGTCATCTCGCATCGCAAACCTGGTCGGGTTTAAGCTTTCTAGCTAGGCTTAAGGGCATGACACTTATGCTAGCTCCTAAATCACATAAAGCCTTTTCGATAGAAAAGGTACCTATGCTACAAGGAACTGAAAAACTGCCGGGTCTTCTAACTTATGGGGCGCAGTGTGAGACAAGTAAGAGCAAGACTCTTTAGTTAACGCAACAAAGATGAACATGTTCAAGTGATTTTTTCTTTGACAACAACTGTTTCATAAACTTAGTATATGCTGGCACTTGGTTAACTAACTCAAGGAAGGGTACCTGAACATTTAAGCTACGAATGACATTCTCAAATTTACTGAAAGATACCTGTTCCTTGGTTGGCACGAGCCTCTCCGGATATGGGGCTGTAAGGAGCACCTTAGCCCTCTCCTCTAATTCGCGCGCGCCGGCGTCCTTGGACTTAGGTTGAAAGTCCGTCGCCTTCTCTTTGTTGAAGCTAGACCCTTCCTCAGACCGTCTCAAATGAGACCCATTGACCGTCATTGGATCGAACTTGGAGCGGATCGACCCATCAACACTGGTGCCCCTTTAAAATCTTCGGGATCGTGGTATCCCGAAACAAGTGGTCTCGTAAATTATTTGGCATTAAAGGACGAGACTCTTCAATATCAGCAGTGATAGTGGTCGATCGACCACCCCCCTCAGTCGATCGACTGGAATGCACAGTTCCAGAAGCTCCTGGAACCCGTGTTTCAGTCGATCGACTAGGTACTTCAGTCGATCGACTGAAATTCCTCGCAGACGCCTTTTTCTTTGAATTGTTCGTTGAAGCTTTCTCTTTGCTTGTTTCTGGCTTATCTTTCCCAACAGCATCCTCAACCATGGCAGGACCGTCAAGGGTGGACCCGCTCCTCAATGTGATGGCATTTAGGGTCTCCTTTTGTTCGGGTTGAGTAGGTAAGTGCCCGGGAGCTCGAGTGTTATTTTTACTAGCCAATTGAACAATTTGGCTTTCTAATAGCTTCATCCCGGCCTCTCTTGCTTGGGACTCCTTCAGCAACAGATTCTTAAGCTCTGCAAACTCAGAATTTTGTGATTGTTGTTGTTGCGGCACATAAGGAGGCTTTTGATATTGTTGCTTTTGATGAGGAGGCACATATGGCTGCTGCTGTGGTGGAGGTTGAGTTGGGTTTTGAACATTCTGGCTTCTCCAACTCAGGTTCGGATGTGGTGGCTCGTAGTAGGTGTTTGTCTTCCTATAGTGTTGAAAGGCAGCACATGATTCAAAAGGACTAGGGCAGTTTTTCGAGACATGGCCCTCAACTCCACACCTTTCACAGACGAAGGGGCCGTCCTGCACAGCATTGACTTGGTACATCCCACTTTTAGATGCTCCCCCTAGCTCATATTTGTCGAATCTCGCGGTAAGAGCCTCAAGTGCAGCAACAGAGGAGGATTCAGCAGCTCTCCTCAGGTTCCCTCTCGAATTCCCATACTCGGCCTTGTGGGTAGCTAGATCGTCAATGATCTTCCACCCCTTGGTTGCTCCTAAATTTTCAAAGAAATCTCCCATTGGCTGCAGATCCGAGAATGGCCCTCGATCGTCGTACAACCCATTGTAGAAATGATTGCACAAACTCCACTTAGCAAACCCATGGTGCGGTATGGTTCGCACCAACTTCTTGAATCGGACCCATGCCTCATGGAAATTTTCATCCGGCCCTTGTTTAAAGCCCGTGATCCGAGCTCTAATGGCGATCGTCCTTGAAGCGTAAAAAGTACTTCTTGTAGAACGCCAATGCCAATGTATTCCAGTCAGTGATCTCCAAAGCAGCTCGGTCCAGATCTCTATACCATTCCCTTGCAGCATCGCGAAGGGAGAAGATAAACATAGTCTCCTTGATCTGGTCCTGGGTCACGCCAGCTGGTGGGGGAATGGAGCAGCAGTAGTCAATGAAGGTCTCCATATGTTTAGCTGCATCTTCGTTGCGCTCCCCCCGAATCGGTTTCTCTCTACCATAGTGATGTAGGCGGGCTTTGGTTCGAACTTTCGGCTTCTCCCGTAGTTCGAACCCCTTATATAAATTCGCGGCCGTCGGCTCGAAACACTAGCTATACTCGCTTCCTCGGCCATGACCGAAAATTCGGAGAAGTAATCTGTTTCGTGAAGATGTAGAAACGGGTGAAGATGGTGGATTCTCCTCGAACACTCGTTCTCGTAAAAAAGCTAGAATGAGAACTCGGCCCTTCCAAATTGTTGTTCTTGAAATAACCTCCTCTTAACGTGCAAAGATCTCTCAATCTCTGGATCAAACGGCAGTAATGGACCACCCTGAGACCTGCGCATAAGAGGAAACTACAACAAAATATAAGAACAGTTTAAGGAACGGATGTTCCTTAAACTAAGAAAGACTAAAAATAAAGACAACTAAAATTAGGACTATTGCCTCCCCGGCAACGGCGCCAAAATTTGATACCCGTCGCTGTGAGTACCAAAGATAATATTTATAAACTCCTATTAAGACTAACCTAGGCTAGTGGTAACAGGGTCGATCCACAAGGAGGCAGTTGTAAATTCTAGTTGTTCTATGATCAGTCTAAGGTAACTATTATGGGGGTTGAATTGAATTGGTCGACGGCTAAAAACAATAAAAGAAATTAAACTAAAAATACGAATTAAACAGATAAAATAAGAGGTACTAGGATGATCGGGTCATTACAGCTTCGGCGGCAGCAAACTAAGTCGGTCTGAAATAAGCACAGGTAAGGCGGGAAATAAGAGGTCCTCTCGGTCCACTCCTAACAGATAGCATCTCTCGATCTCGCTATAGGTCCCTAATGTCACTAATACTGACTCTCGTCCTGAAAAGCGACTAATGGTCTAAACTATACCTATCTTTCGATCTTAGCACAGTTTAGTCGAATTAATTGACGGTCACATAACCTACCCTACCTTTCGGCCTAATGGGTCAGTCACAAAAGAGGTATCTAACTGGTCGCATGCATTCGATTCGTTAAATACAAGTTTAAAAACAATTAAAACGAAGGTAACCTTACAAGGTCAGTCGATCGACCAACTATGTCAGTCGATCGACTGACACGCGGGTTCAGTCCGTATCTAATCTAATGCCGCCTAGCCATAAATCGCCTACATCCTAGCACAAGCTATTTAGCTACTCATGGTGAACGTAAAAACAACAATAAAATTAATAACTATTACGGAATTCATAATTAAGATAAATAACAACAATGATGAAGCGATAATTGGCTTGGGAATGCTAACTATCAATTCTATACTAACAGTAGAAGCGAAGCAATAAAAATGGAATTAGGGCAGAACAATTACCAAGATTCAAAGGAAAGATTAAGAGCAAAGGCAGAAATCCAATGTTTGAATCGATAACCCAAAACCCTAACTCGTAATAAACTAGAACTAAAAGCACTGTGTTGTGATCGAAACTTAGATAAAAACTTGATATAAAATCTCTGATCCAAGCTAGATATGTTATGTCACGTTATATAGGAATATCAACGCAACAACTTATTCCAAAACCTAAAACTTCACGGGCTTTCTAAATCTCGTCTGGAATCGAAGTCTGGTCGATCGACTACTCAGACTGGTCGATCGACTGCTCCTCAGCAACAGTAGCTTCTGGGATCCGATAGGTGGTCGATCGACTGATGATACTAGTCGATCGACCGGATTAGCTGCTACTTGACTTCTCTAAACTCGTGGATTCGTCTTTCGGGCCTTGGATTGCGCACCAAGCTTGTTCCTTAAGCGGTTCCTTTACGTCATTTGCAATGCAGCTTACTCGGGGACGGATTCGGCTTGATTTCCCGCTAAATTCTCCACATTTCTGCAATAAAGTACAAAAGCACGAAAGTAGAGGAAAATAGAGAAATATGGGCATATATAGCACAGTTGAGCTCTGAAATGCGTGTAAAAAGGGATGCAAAACATCATATAAATGACACGCATCAGCCGCTCTAGCTAACAAAGAACTTACTCATGCACAATCCGAATTAGTACATAACATCCTTGTGCAAGCATGTCAACCTATAGAAGATGAGCAATCCATCCTAGAAGACATCTTACAACTCAAGAGCAAGAGGAATTCGTCATGGAATTCGAATGTAATGAGATTGATGAGAATGAAGAACAAGTTGAATATGCAATGAGAATGGAATGTCTAATGGAGATGGAGCAAATTCTCAATGAACCTTCAAAGGAGGAAAGTGAGGTACAAACCCCTACTTTAAAACCCCTTCCCCCAAATTTGAAGTATGCTTACCTTGATGAATCAAAGACCAAACCTGTGATTGTTAATGATAGACTTGATGAGAACCAATTGGGAAAATTGCTTGATGTGTTGAAACAACATGAAAAGGCTATAGGTTATAGTCTAGATGACTTTAAGGGGATAAGCCCCAACTTTTGCATGCATAGAATTCATCTAGAGGAAGACCATAGTGTTGGAGTAAGTGTCCCCGACAATAATGCGATCACAATTGTCGATCATATTGATCACATATTTAAATCTCATATCAAGAATACGAAAGGGATGATACATTACATCTATAGTCAACTGGTCCACACATATCAGTAATGATTGGCTGGCTAGAGTTTGACATTACTGTCGTGCGACGGTGGTGATCAGTTGATCCCTTGAGGTCACACCTAAAGGACGATTCCCTTAATTGAAAAGGTTGATTAATTGTATGTCAATACAGATTAATTAATTCCTTAAAATTGAACAAATTATTATCATAAGAGAGAATATGACATCTTATTATAATGTGATTAAATGAGATTTTATTTAGTAATTTAAGAAGTTATATTACTAAAATTAATCGGTGTTTGCGAAACACGCGAGATGAGAATGATAAGTTAGTTATAATTACAAGATGTTGTGAATTATACTAACTAGTAATCAAATGACCATTTTATGTGAAAGTAATTTTGTTTTACTAGTCAATTTGTTAAATGTGATTTATTTAATTTGTAAATGATATTTAATTTGTTAAATATGCATTTTAAATTAAACCATGACATAAGACATGTCACATGTGACATGACATACAATTGTACAATTGACAAAAATAAAATGGACTCCATTTTACTACATAAACCGAAATATTGGTGAGCTTTAGAGTAGTTTTGTCTTTTTCCATTTGTTTTATTCATTTGTCCAAAATGCTTGATAGTGACATGAATATGGACAAAGGCTTACACAATTTGTCTTGTGAAGGCAACAAGGAAAAAGAGAAATGGTCTATATGGCCATTGTGCCAACCGGTTTTGGGAGTGCATAGAGAGATTTTTCTCTATTATTCGTTCTTACATATTTTATGAAAATACCTCTCTCTCTCTCTCTCTCTCTCTCTCTCTCTCTCTCTCTTGTTCTTCATAAAAGTCCTTTTTATGAATCTAATTTGTTAATATCAATCACTAATAATACTAGTAGTAGTATATGATTATTAGTAACCGATTTTAAGGTAAACCACATTACAAATATCTAGTACATATTAGTTTGTGGGATTTTGGGATAGTCTTGGGTGCTACTAATTGGAGGGCTTCTATTTTGAAGTCATGAATGTTCATCGATTATTGGAAAACTCAAGAACTAACAAGAAGGAGATCTTGTTGGTGCCCATATGATGACCGAAATTTAGATGGTGAGAAATCGATTTTCTTATCTCTTCTTATTTAGTTTGCATGCATAAGATCTAAATTAATTTTATGACTAAATTAAATTTGTAACATATAAGAATATGTTGTATAGTGAGACTTAGATTTCCAACAAGCGGTATCAAGAGCCTTAGGTTGTTTGCATGCAAATCGGTTATTGTTTTTCCGAGTTATAAGATTAACAAACAAAACTCATAAATTTGTGTTATTATGATATATCACGAAATAAATTATGCATGTTAAAGTTTATGATCCTAAAATGTATTTAGGATATTTTGATTAATTTATGGATTTTTATTGTTCATCCTATATGATAATGGCATTAAAAATGTGATTTTATGATTAAAATGTCATTTTCGGACTAAAATTAGCTAAACTTCGAATTTTCCAGTGGTTTTTGGATATGTTATCACATGTATTATTTTTAGATGATCTGTAAATTTTCAGATTTTTTGGAGTTTTTATGCTCGAAATATGGATTTTTCATGATAAAAATCGAATTTAAATGAAAAATAGGTTAATATGAAAAATATTTCGAATCTGGTCATAGAAATTTAGTATGTTATCACATGCAATTTTACAAGATGTGTGTAAAATAATAGGCTATAATAAAGTCTTTATGCATGATTTATGAATTTTTGATGAAAAATAGCATAAATAGTGACTTAATTAGTGAATAATTGCTAAAACATACTTCATGACTAAGAAAAAATGTCACATGTTGCATTTTATTATCTTTTTTAGATCTAAAATTGAAAAGTTGATAAATATTTTTTTTCTCATGTTTTTATGATTATAATTGATAAATTCGATAAACCGCAACATTTTTTTTCCCAATAAATTTCAAAATTTTTAACCTAAGTTTTTGAACATTATGAGTGTCATGGTATTTTTCCAGAATGTTCATGAGTTTAAAATTTTAAATTTTGAATTTATTTGAAATTTTTGTGATTTATTTGAAGTTTATAGCATTTTATTGTAATTTTGAGTCCTTTTATGAAAAATATTAAGAAATATAAGTTAATTATTGTCATAATTTAGTGGAGACTAATTTTGAGTCCTAAGTTGGTTAGGGTAATTAACTTGTGCATAAATATGATTTTATGTAATTTATTGTGATTTTAAAAGGTTGAATCACGCAAATCCGTAAAAACCGATTAATATACGATATTGGCTCCTTAAAGGCGATTTAGCATAAAATTGGGCATGTTCATACATATTATAATGCTGCATTTTATTTATGATTGTTATAATTTTATTTTATGTAATTTTTGAATTATGTAATTTATACTTAGTATGGCCTTAGTTTTTAATTGGTATTACCCGAAATGTATGGGAATATCGATTCGGTTGTAATTTATTGTGATCTCGTATCACCGTTTTGTAATTTAATAGATTTATTTTTATTTTAATTACAAATGTATAATAGAAAATTATGTAATTTGTTATGTAATTTAATTATTTCGGAGTTCCTTGAAGACGGTGTCACTCAAGAAGGCGATACATAAAGACGGTGTTACCTCGAGATGCGTGCCAAAACCGAAGTTCAAGGGACCAATGGAGTTGGTTTCCGAATATGTAATAGTTAATTAGATTTTCTATTTTAGGAAGGCCATACTAGGATTTAATTTATGCTTTGCATTTTATTTATATGTTGCATGCATCGCTAAATCGCCAAAACAAAAACATGCATATCATTTGATCGAGTTTTTCGACCGTGTCAATTACAATTATCGTAGTTCACCGCTTTAGTTCACTTAAAACGTGATAGATAATAAATTGACATGACCTCTCACTAAAATAAACAATTGAGACATAGCCTTACCAAAAAGTAGAAACCATGAAAACCTATTTCGTGAGGGAGTGCACTCGGCTTTACCGGGGTACAAACCTTGTTACGTAGGGGAAGTGGGTGATAAATGTCTACCCACCGAATTTATAAAGATGAGGGTTGTTTTCGGCTTTACCGATGCCCAAGTTGATGTAAATTTGGATCATGGACACATTTATTCGAAATTTGGGTTGAACTCAACGAAAGTATTCTCGACGGTTGCCGGATGTGTTTCGGGCTAAAGATAAATATTAATGTAATTTTATCGACCAAGAGTTTTAAAAGTAGAATCGATTAAAGAGTTAATCCACCGAGTTATATTGATGAGGGTTGTATTCGGCTTTACCGATGCCAAAGTTAATATGAATTTGGATCTTGGAATCATTTATCATAGTTGGGTAGAGGTCACTATGTAAATGCTTTACTTGTTATTTACAAGTATTAATAAAACGATAAATGTTAAGTTTTTCACTATTCCGTTATCATATTGTTCTATTTCTTTACCACAATTCATATACGATATCATTTCGATTTTTGATTCAAATCTCTATTAAAACATCGTAACTAAAGACAAATATGAATTTGCTTCTAAAACCTCAAATGAACCATTGCTAAGGATCTCTTGTAAAGAGTATAGATTAATGTTATTCATTATCAAACAGGTTTTTGATTCTTGACTAACACATCTACTTACAATGGATTGTTTTTCATATACTTAATTGAATTAAGTACCTTGAAGCGATAAATTGTTTTGGTAATTAGATTTGTCAGAATTCGTAATTGACCAAAATAACGCAACCACTTCAATGAATGTTTTAAGACTAAAACGATTGAATTGAAGAGTAGTCTTCATAAGATTCAACTTTGCTTCTCTAAGTAAAGGTTCTTTGAAATGAGTGGGAGCATTCTCTTAAACCGTTAAGAAAAGGACGAGGTTCAAGAAGTAAAGATTATAATGGAATTGATACAAGGTAATGTTAAAAGTAAAGTTATTGAAAATAACGACACTAGACCTATCAATCCCGACCGATAAAGTTTCCATTGTCTTAAATGTTAGACACTAGAAAGGAAACTACCCCAAATTATTGAAGAATCAACAAGTTAGTTGTGGGACATCTAATGGGACCTTCTTCTTTAAATGTTTACTTGATTAACATAAATTTTGCTAGTACTACTTCGTCAATATTAGAAACCGGTGGTGGTTTTCATCATTGTACTTGATACATAGAATGATTAAAATATGACGACTAGCAACAATGATGTTGAGAGATAGAGTAATTGTGTACTCAATCAAGTTTTTGGATTTAAAGTTGTACTTAATTGTGACTATTAAGTGCATAAACTCTAAATAAGAATATAAACTTGTTAAGATACAAAAGAGGTTTCACTTTTGTGACCCTATACACCATGATTTGATGTATGGCTAGCCCATTATCAAGGTGATTATATTCTAAACCAAACTAGAATGATATACCATGAAGATGATGCAAGACTCAAATTGGTAACCCAAGATTAAACCTTAGATTCTGGAATGATGAACGCAAAGAGTTATCGATTACTCTTGAAACCATTAGATTGTTAAAGGTATATGCGTATCTTGTATTCCAAGCAAGATGTCTCGTGCCTTTTGGTTGAAAAGGAGATCGAGGTTGTAAATCATTGATCCAATATAGGTTGATCATTTTCTTTTACCAACGATTTAAGTTGACGCTAATGTGTCCACTTAATAAGGTAAATAAAGAAATCTTTGAAGAAGTTCAAAGAGTTCAAGAAATCACGATCAAGTCGTGGTGGGATTATCAAAGTGAAGATTTTGATATAAGCCAATGGAAATGTAATATAGTATCACAAATTAATCTCTCTTAGCACGCATTATGGGATGATGTATGGTTGGATATAGAATTCAAACTCCATTCGATATAGTTTGAACTTCAATCAAGTTACTTCAATCTGTGAAAACAGTGGGAGCTATTCTAAGGCTAGAGAGCTTATGCCTAGATTGGATCTAGACACGTACTCAGAAAGTTTTGTAATGCAAATGTATACATTACAAAGGAAAACGAGTATGTAGTAAGTTTGAGTAAGGTACAAGAAGTTGATAAAACCTACTTACCAAAGCATTTCATAGGCTTAACATGATGAGTCATGTCATTTCAATTGGATTGAGATTAATAACTACATACAAGATCAAATTGGATTATAAAAATATGAAGTAGTAATCAGGTATTGACTATTCATATATGATAATCACATTTATCGTTCGAGTTTTTACTTTAAAAACTCTTTTCTTATACTTTGTTACATCCAAACGGGTTGTAGAGACAATATTGAACCCCGTTAAAGTGAACCCGGATTAACATGGTATTCGCCCATAGTCACTTGTATGAGGTGACGTCTCGAAGTGACTAGAGTGTGATGTGATTGATGGCAAGTTTAGTACCATACAGTCATGTGAGATGACTAGTCGATCACATAGGCAGACTGTTAGGAACACTTTGTCGGGCAGTGACCGCTTAAAGAGTTCTGGCAAATTTATATAGTCTGGTCGTGGCGAGAGCTACTATAGTATTCTAATGAGTCAATTCTTTTGACTAAAGACTGTTCGCCTAAGATGGCACAGTTTCAGATTAACTTTGATTTGTGTTACTACGACCTTCGTAAATGGGGTCAAATGGTCATATTTTGGGTTATGATGGCTGTGGCTAGTCGAAGGGAATGAGTGCGATTGGAATTGTCCACCCCCTTGTCAGGGTTAAAACAATATCTCAGGGCCACTCGAGGAGTAATGAACTGGAAATGCGTGGCCACGCTCGGATGGTATCTATGGTAGATAACTCCGGTCAATCAGTTATTCTCCAGATCGAGGAAACCACTCTCGATATGATCACTTGCAAGTACGACCCAAAAGACACCTTGCATTGAGTGGGAGATAGTAATAGGACAAGAGAATTGGTGACGCACACTTGTCGACAATAATGCATTGAGTGGGAGATTATTGGAGTAAGTGTCCCCGACAATAATGCGATCACAATTGTCGATCATATTGATCACATATTTAAATCTCATATCAAGAATACGAAAAGGATGATACATTACATATATAGTCAACTGGTCCACACATATCGGTAATGATTGGCTGGCTAGAGTTTGACATCACTGTCGTGCGACGGTGGTGATCAGTTGATCCCTTGAGGTCACACCTAAAGGACGATTCCCTTAATTGAAAAGGTTAATTAATTGTATGTCGATACAGATTAATTAATTCCTTAAAATTGAACAAATTATTATCATAAGAGAGAATATGACATCTTATTATAATGTGATTAAATGAGATTTTATTTAGTAATTTAAGAAGTTATATTACTAAAATTAATCGGTGTTTGCGAAACACGCGAGATGAGAATGATAAGTTAGTTATAATTACAAGATGTTGTGAATTATACTAACTAGTAATCAAATGACCATTTTATGTGAAAGTAATTTTGTATTACTAGTCAATTTGTTAAATGTGATTTATTTAATTTGTAAATGATATTTAATTTGTTAAATATGCATTTTAAATTAAAACATGACATAAGACATGTCACATGTCACATGACATACAATTGTACAATTGACAAAAATAAAATGGACTCCATTTTACTACATAAACCGAAATATTGGTGAGCTTTAGAGTAGTTTTACCTTTTTCCATTTGTCTTATTCATTTGTCCAAAATGCTTGATAGTGACATGACTATGGACAAAGGCTTACACAATTTGTCTTGTGAAGACAAAAAGGAAAAAGAGAAATGGTCTATATGGCCATTGTGCCAACCGGTTTTGGGAGTGCATAGAGAGATTTTTCTCTATTATTCATTCTTACATATTTTATGAAAATACCTCTCTCTCTCTCTCTCTCTCTTTATCTTGTTCTTCATAAAAGTCCTTTTTATGAATCTAATTTGTTAATATCAATCACTAATAATACTAGTAGTAGTATATGATTATTAGTAACCGATTTTAAGGTAAACCACATTACAAATATCTAGTACATATTAGTTTGTGGGATTTTGGGATAGTCTTGGGTGCTACTAATTGGAGGGCTTCTATTTTGAAGTCATGAATGTTCATCCATTATTGGAAAGCTCAAGAACTAATAAGAAGAAGATCTTTTTGGTGCCCATATGATGACCGAAATTTAGATGGTGAGAAATCGATTTTCTTATCTCTTCTTATTTAGTTTGCATTCATAATGATACCTGTCGTTGTGAGTACCAAAAATAAGATTTATAATTTCCTATTAAGACTAACCTAGGCTAGTGGTAACAGGGTCGAACCACAAGGAGGCAGATGTAAATTCTAGTTGATTTATATTCAGTCTAAGGTAACAATTGTGGGGGTTGAGTTGAGATGGTCTATAGCTAAGAACAAATAAAGATAATAAACTAAAAAGACGGTTTAAACAGATAAAGAAGGGGTACTAGGATGATCGGTTTATTAAAGCTTCGGCGGCAAAGATACTAAACAGTCTAAATCGAACACAAGTGAGGCGGAAACAAGAGGTCCTCTCGGTCCACTCTTAACAAATAGCATCTTTCGATCTCGCTATAGGTCCCTAATATCACTATTACGACTCTCGTCCCGAAGAGTGACTAACGGTCTAAACTATACCTATCTTTCGATCTCAAAGACAGTTTAGTCGATTTAATTGGTGGTCAAATAACTTTCCCTATCTTTCGATCTAATGGGTTAGTCATAAAATAAGCATCTAACTGGTCGCATGCATTCGATTCGTTAAATACAAGATTAAAATCAATTAAAACGAAGGGTAACCTCACGAGGTCAGTCGATCGACCGAGAAAGTCGATCGATCGACCGACATGCGAATCGATCCGTGTTCAATACTTTGCCGCCTATGCTAAAACTCGCCTACATCCTAGCACAAACTATTTAGCTACTCATGCTAAAGGTAAAAACAATAACTTTAATAATGAAATTAACTAACGGATTCATGCTTGAAACGACAAAGAGAACAATTAACATAAACAATAAATTGGTCATGGGAATTAACTAGCAATTCTATACTAATGACGAAATAAGTAATAATCTGGAAATTAGAACAGAAGGAATACCGAATTTCGCAGAAGGAATGTAACGGAGTGATTGAAAGCACAACCGAAATCCAATGCAAATTAATATCCCAAACCCTAATTAGTAAACTAAAACTCAATGTAGATTTCTGATAATAAAGCTTGATCATAAACTAGGTATTCTCAGTTACGTTATATAGAAAGTTCACGTAACAATTATTCCAAAACCTAAACTTAATGGGCTTCAACTTCCTCGGTCTTTTAATTCACGTCTGGAACAGCAGTGTGGTCGATCGACTAAGGTAGGTGGTCGATCGACTGGGATAGCATTGAACAGTAGCTTCTGTAACCCGATAGTTGGTCGATCGACTGATGTACCCGGTCGATCGACTGCTTGAGCTGCTACTTGACTTCTACAGACTCGTGGATTTGTCTTTTGGGCCATAAATTGCGCACCAAGCTCGTTCCTTAAGCAAATACTTCTCGTCACATGCAATGCAGGATACTCAGGGACGGATTTAGCTCGATTTCCGCTGGATTCTTCACATTTCTGCAATAATGTACAAAAATACGGAAGTAGACGGAAATAGGGAGAAATGCAGCATAAACTACATGAATGAGCTCTGAAATGCGTGTAAAATGGGATGTAAAACATCATATAAAAGACACGCATCAAACTTCCCCAAACCAAACCCTTGCTTGTCCTCAAGCAAGAACTAGACTCGATCTAATGACCTAATGGAACGAGTTCAATCTCAGAGCGAAATGCAAACTGTTAAGCCTAAACCAATTTAATGCACAACCAACAATCAATTAGCAAATGAATCATGCAAACGAGTTATGTAGTCGTTAAAAACATGCTGAACCGCCAACTATAGAGACTTATCAATTCGGACTCTCACGGGTCGCTCATATCACACATAGGCACAGGTGAATATATAGGAGAATAGGAAGAATTCATTTTGTAAAGACTCTCACCTAATCGACCTATGAAGACATGCCAAAATAATAAAATATGAAAATGACCTCTATGACCGTACATATGCACTCCAACCAAACAGATGACCAATGACACATGCCGAGGTATATATGGGATATGTGAGGTATGGGTAAGAAGAGGCAAAGATAATTATGGAAAAGTGGAGGTACATGTGATCAAGCTAGTACCAAAACGGAACCATATGGCAACATCCAACTTCTTGCTCATAATCAAACGAAACGGTGCTATAGCAAGCACAAAACTCACAATCTCCAAAATACTAAATCAATAAACTCCCCATAGGATATGAATGAATCATGGGAGCAAAAATCGCCAAATACTAAAGACTGAATCATGCGAATTGATTTTTTCCTTTTTCTTTCTTTCGAACTCCAGTCGATCGACTATAAATGGCAGTCGATCGACTGCTTCTACAGTACAAAACTCTTTTTTTTTTCTTTTTCAAAATATTTTTTTTTCTTTTCTTTCTTTTTCTATTTCTTTCTTTCCTTTATTTCATCTTCCCAAAAACGTCTCAACAGAGCATATGCCACCAAAAATGAGTAACAACCCCAAGAACACAGACTACTAGCTTGACAAGGCAGGCTAAATGTAGGATGTAGTAAATGGGACAAAAAGGGATATTTTTGGCAGTGTGGAGTTTATGGGTAAAATGAGAAAAGATGACCTCTACCACATGTGTCAACAAACCACAGACCGAATGCATACAGGTATTAAGCAGATCAAGTTCATATTTATGCAAATTAAGGAAACATGTCTCATAAGGAGTACTACTCACATTCCTAGATAAACCGGTCATGAATGTCACCAGTTATAGGCTCTAATTCTCAGAATATATGATGTAGTTCGCCAATTTTCTAAGTCAAGTCTCAAGTTCAGCAAATAATTTAACGAAAACTCGTAGATATGCATATGTGATTCTACTAATAACATGATGATAAGCAAGGCTCAGGCAGAACAGGTGCAAAATGCAATATCATCCTTGACATACTACCGTTCCGACTCGACCTATATGCTAAAATAAACGTGCATTTTATGGAAATTTTTGAAATTTTTCAATTTTTTTTTGATGTTTTCTGTATATATAAGAGAAATGAAATAAACAATGCAAAACAAAATTAAACGTGAATGCAAGCAAATGATATGCGACGCAAAACCCTTCCCCAAACCAAATCGCACAATGTCCCCATTGTGCAAAATCATGTAATGAATAAAAATGGAAAACGGGAATTTGCGAGAAAAAGAAGTAAAAGTCGGGAACTCACAAGACTTTAAGCGCAGCAAGGAAACCTCCCCAAACCAGCGTGAGCTAGAAGGTTTCAGTAGCCAGCAGTGCTACTAGTAAGTACCTGAAAGACAGAAAATACCACGCATAAGACTGAGAAAAACAATTTTGAAGCGGTAAAATTGTGCACAAATGAGACTATAGAAGAAATAAGGAAATAGACGGAAAATAAAGTAGAGTAGGAAACTCCCTTAAGTCCGTAAGTCGACCAAACACAGCAGGGGAGCGGTCGTGAATAGGCACAGCAGTATCTTCGGTCGATCGACCCAAAAGGGGCAGTCGATCGACCAGATGAACAGGAACAGAAGCTCCTGGAAAGCGCAATTCAGTCGATCGACCAAGATGGCCAGTCGATCGACTGAAAGTACTGCTGTACTCTTTATTTCTTCGTATTTGCTCAATAACTTGAGCAAATGAGGTCTTAAAACCTGCAAACGCACAATAATACGCGCCCAAAATTGCGCAAAACCCAGAATAAAGTCTAAAGTACTTAAAAATCCTAAGCAAGCGAAATAAAATGCGAAGTTGTCGCGCACACAAAAGCAATAAAAAGTGTCTTAACAAAAGCAAATAAAATGAAGTTTATAACGAATTTGATCAACTAATAGTTGATCAAGAAAGACCATGGTATGGCCCACTTCATCGGCTTCTGGCTACTAGAGGTAGCCTCAATGGTGCTTATCTGAGCAGCTGCACCCTTCTTAGCTTCCACGTCCGTATGGCTCGACGGATCAACATTCTCATCATCTCCCAGTCAAGGATCTCTTCGGGCTCATCGGAATCCAAGTCGGACTTCCTGGCTTTGACTGGCTCGTCATCAACAACTTCATCAATCCCATAGCTCAGCAAGACCTCCTCTTTGAATGATCGGCTTCTTTACAGCTGGCACAACTTGCAGCACTTCCTTCCCCAAACCAGCTCCTGCATTATCTAAAACAACAGATTCTTCCTCCTTCTTGCTCCCAATCTGGGGCGGAGGGGTTAACACAGAAGTAGTAATAGAGAGACAGGCAATTCAGGGAAGCACAAAGTACGATTTCTTTTCAGAAACCGTATTACAAGTCACCGGCCACATGAGGTCCTTTTTCTTGGCCGGCTGGGCAAAGACAATAGAATGCTTGCCTACCTTGAAAGTCAAGGTACCTAGACCGACATCTATGACCGCACCAGCAGTGTGCAGAAATGGCCTACCCAAAATAATGGGAATATGAGCATCCTCAGGCATGTCAAGTACAACGAAGTCAATGGGGAAGAAAAACTTCCCTATTTGGACTGGAATGTCCTCTAAGACCCCTATTGGCTGGACCGCAGATCGGTCAGCCATCTGAACTGTCATGTCCGTCACCGCAAACCTAGTCAATTTAAGCTTCCTAGCTAGACTCAAAGGCATGACGCTTATACTAGCTCCTAGGTCACATAATGCCTTCTCAATAGAGAAGGTACCTATTTTGCAAGGAACAGAAAAGCTACCCGGGTCCTCTAACTTATGGGGCGCAGTGTGAGACAAGTAGGAACAAGACTCTTTAGTTAAAGCAACAGTGTGAACATGTTCAAGCGACTTTTTCTTAGACAATAGATGTTTCATGAACTTAGTGTATACTGGCACTTGGTTAACTAACTCAAGGAAGGGTACCTGAACATTCAAGCTACGAATAACTTTCTCAAACTTACTGAAAGATACCTGTTCCTTTGTCGGCACTAGTCTCTCCGGATATGGGGCTGTAAGAAGTACCTTAGCCCTCTCCTCTAGGTTGCGCATGCTGGCATCCGTGGACTTAGGCTAGAAGTCCACTGCTTTCTCCTTGTTGAAACTTGAACCCTCCTCAGACCGTCTCAAATGTGAGCCATTGACCGTCATTGGGTCAAACCTTGGAACCGGGACGGACCCATCTGCACTCGGGTCTGGTCCTAACGTCTTCGGGATCGCCGAACCTCGGAACAAATGGTCTCTCAAATTGTCGGGCATTGAAGGACGAAATTCCTCGCTATCAGCAGTAATCTCGGTCGATCGACCACTATCCCCAGTCGATCGACCGCGTATCGATTCCGAAGCTCTCAGAACCGTGTATCGCCGATCGACCGGGTACATCAGTCGATCGACTGATATACCTGGTAGACGCCTGTTTCTTTGATTTATTCGTTGAAGCTGTCTTTTGGCTTGTTTCCGGCTCATCTTTTTCGACAGCGTCCTCGACCATGGCAGGACCATCAAGGGTGGACCCGCTCCTCAAAGTGATGGCATTTAAGGTCTCCTTTTGGTCAGTTTGGGTCGGCAAGTGTCCGGGGGCTCGAGTGTTGCTTTTGCTAGCCAATTGAGCAATTTGGCTCTCTAGTAGCTTCATCCCGGCCTCTCTTGCTTGGGACTCCTTTAACAACAGGTTCTTAAGCTCGGAAAATTCAGAATTCTGCGATTGTTGCTGTAACACCCCCATACTCCAAGTGCCTTACCAGGACCACTCAGGTATAAGGATGCTACCATCTCGGTTACCCGAGGCATGATAATCATAAGACAATGAAGAAACATACTTTATTAAATAAGTTTTAGCGATTACATAACAAAACCAACTGTAAGCAAAATACAACTGTTCTCCAACTATAAACCAACTGAAAGGAACTGTCCTAACAAACACAGCGGAAGACTAAAGACCCAGATATGTGATGACTCCTTCCCCAGCTAGATCCCACGCGTATCCAAGACATACCGCTAAGCAATCGCTCACCACCCCGAATGGATCACCACATTTTAAAACATTTAAACGGGGTCGATACTAATCACACAATTCACTATATATATATACAATGAGATAAACAGACATGACTTTAACTATCACACATACACAACCAACCAACTCCAATCATCTCAATCACCGACCGTCCACTGGACCACCGCCACGCTGGGGGACCGCAGCCGTTCCCACCTAAGCCCCGCTCATCATACCGAGCGATAACCCTGTCCCCATTAATGTGCACATCCCCTTCCGTGGCGGGTTCCACGAAGGGCGAAACTAGGCGTGAAGTCACTCCCGCAAGTGACCCCACTCACCGAGAACGCATCTCGAGAACCATCAACAAAGAATCACAACCACAAACACAAGACAATCATTATATCAAACAACCAAACACAAAGACATCACCAATATCCCATTATGGGACTAATACGAGTAGGAAATCCTACCGAAAGCACAACAAGCGACGGTATCTACAAACAGTATCAAAACGCCTCTTCTACGAACCCTCCTCCTATCATATAACACATAGAGACTACACATCACATACTACACACCAAAACCCCCAATCTCTAAATTAGGGTTTAACCAAAACAAAGAAAAGACAACAAAAAGGGTACATAGATCTTACCCTCGACGCAAGGAACTCAACGGTATAATCAACGACAAGAACTGACCGTCTGAACTTCGGGAATTGCTAAGAATGCGATTAGGATGAAGGACTTGCTTGCTTTCTCTCTTAAACAGTAATTTAGGTTTTGCAAAAGTGATTTAGAATAATGACGACAAACCTTATATACCTTAACCGCATAATTAACAAAACCCGAGAAAACTCCCCAGAAAACCGCTACTCGATCGAGTACCCAAGGTACTCGATCGAGTACCCCCTACTCGATCGAGTACCCCAGCTACTCGATCGAGTACCCAACAGGTCAGAAACCATTTTAAAACGCAACTCACCCTTACTCGACAGAGTAAGGCCTACTCGATAGAGTACCCAAAGACTTATAAATACGGAGTATTACAGTCTTCCCTCCTTAAAAGAACTTTGTCCCCGAAGTTCAACCCATACATAAAAACAACCATACTGACTCGACCAAGACACAACAACTTAGCTAAGGACTCAAGAACTCGACCGAACACAGAACATGAACTCTTAACCCCCATTCTACCAACTATGTTTACTTCCACAACATGACTCACTATATCGTATCTACCACATATATATCTCTCACGACACCAACTCCATACATAATCAACTACCATCCTCTAATGCTGCTAGCTCCATAATATCATCAACTATCAAACCCAATACCAAGACATCATAGACCTCAAACGGAATGTTACATTCTACCACCCTTAAAAGGAACTTCGTCCTCGAAGTTTACTCACACTCATAACCTCATCATCCAACTGTCAACACTAGTGAAATATTCTCACACTCCTAAACATCACGCTACTACAAGCACGGCCATGGCCTTTTAACAACATCAACCACAATATATACAACTCTACTTCGAATTATACTAAGACATGCACAATCATCAAATTTTCTTTTATCACATCCTACTCCTCTTGAGATAAATGTTACGTCCTCGTAACTCACTAATACTATATCCTTAGTTATATCTTCTCATTATTTTCATCACCATCACATGTCATAGATAACCGCCTATAAACCCAACACTCACCATTCCTATATCCAAGGCTCCCATACATAAACATTTCTCATACCTCAACTCATTTGGCATACCACCTAACCTATACCATAAAACTCGTAGCAAAATCACCATACCAACTCTTCATTATTACTGCAAAACAACATACCTCTCTATGTAAGGCACTTATCTCCCAGAAGCATAACTCACGATCCACACTCGTTACGTACACGCACACTAGATCCTCAAGTTCTTTCTTCCATTACCGCAAAACTCATACACAACTTAACATGACACTAATTCCCAATACCCTACACTCACTGTCTCAACAAAAGATTATGAACCACCTGCATCTTTCGGGTCATTACCACACATGTTCTACGACTCACTTGCCATTACCATGTCTACTGAAACCTTAACTAGAACAAGATCATAATTATTGTAACAACCTCTCACAACCGTGTCCCATTAACAGAATGTCACTATACCATGACAACAACGAAAACATATACAACTCTCTTTATATTAAACTCTACCCTCCTTCTCAAACTGAAACTTGTAAGAAACATTAGCAAACAAAACAATAGTCTATTTGTCCAAACTGAAACTCACAGGGAAACAACAACAAATAAAACAACAATCTATGTATGACTGGTATGTATTTTCGAAACTCGAATCATAATCATCCCGCCTACTCCACCACAACCGGTGACGGCATCACAACACCGCCACCAACAGCCACACCGTAGTGCGAAAATACCCGTATCACAAAGACTATGTACCGTGTGCCCGGATCACCACCCGAGGCACCACAACCACACCGATAGACATCACAAATCGCATACAATTCCCATAAACACCGACTCAAAGATAACTTCTCGACAAGAAAAACTTACTCAAATCCACTTTATTAAGTCACCACGCAACATATTATATGGATACACAGATAAGCATCTCATGAACATCATCTCTACCATTTCACGGAATACACATGTGTTATTAATACACATAAAATTATAAATAGCCATGTCAATTAATCAAATTATTACCTTTTTGGATATCATTCAATTAAATTACCGTGTCCAACATATATATTACAGAACATTCATAAAACAACTTTATAATTATCACACCATTCCACTTCTTGTGAGGTCAGAACCTCACACAAACATTTACACATATCATAGACCCGTAATCACAACCAACTAGTCAATCCTGACCACGTAAGTTACCACTCGATAAAGGTTACCTGTCGCCCGAGTTTAACTCATATGCCCCTCATAACATATTCCCCCATTCGTACAACCATCACTTCCTGCCAAATATAACCATACCTTTACTATTCAACTATTAGCATCCGCCTCATCTAACCACATCTTATACCCTCTCACAACCATACACAACAATCGTGTCCCTACCAAATCACCTCTTTAGAATTGCTACCTTTCTAATATACCAACACTCTTAACCACTAGTGATAACACCACAATGCCACCACCGCTCGTATATCAAACCTCTTACACTCATATCAAAATAACATGGTTTTTCTCCTATTTTTGGTTAACATTCCAAATAACGAACAAAAAAACCCATCCACAAAATTACCTCAACATTATTCCCAATACTATCTTATTTGTATTGTCATCCAACTCTCCACCAAATATCTCGTATCGTGCTAATACTCCACCAACTTCTTACTCCCTTAATTCTTCAAAACTCATTATCAATCATGTTGTCCTGAAACTCCTATATAACCTTCAACTAACATCCTCGTGATACTATCACACATTTCGATGATTCCTTACCTTTATATCACATAACTCCGCCGAACATTTTCCTCACTTTTTTTTTATCCTTCTTTTCTCTTTACACTCAATAATACCAATTTAATAGCTCAACTCCTTATTACTTCTATCTAACCCTTTAGTGCACCAATTACCTTCTCATCGCTCCAAAACTCAAATCCCATTATTTTATATCGATATCATCTCCCTCTTTCTTACCACAAATATTCTCTTATTATGTCATCAATCACCCTTGCCACTAATCCATCCATAGAATCAACGTTTACTGTTCAACAATTGCATCTCCCTTCTTACATCTCTAGAAATCAAAATTCCTTTCATACCGCTAATTGCCCAAGGAAAACCCACAATAGTTTCATCTCTTAAAAAGCCAAATCTCCACCCCGCGACATGTCTCCACAAAGTTCACTATATACCACTCTTCTCAACCCCTTTAAAACGAACTTTCATTATGTATATTCTTAAGCCACACGGCTCTTAACTACCTCCCTCCATAATTCTTTACACATCTCAAGTTGTCACTATCCATATCCTTACTCTCAATCCTTTCATTCTCACGTTCCTTAGACTCACATCATCCATTGCCCACATTCACTTACTTTTACGTTACTCAACACACACTCATATCACTCATCTCATTTCATCTCAGAAAACATGCTCTATGCCTCAATTAAGTCTTACCAATCCCAACACTTATAAATCATGTCCTCCCCATCGAACTCATACTCATCATAGGTGCCACTCTTTACACCACAAAATTGGGTAACTTACGCGTCAAGACCAACATACATGTAAAACAATGCATAAAGAAGCAAAATGACGCCTTTGAATTAAACATAATATGCAACGAAGTCAAAAGATAAGCATATGACCCAAAACAGGGGTCACTAGATCGAGTACAGGCCACTCGATCGAGTAAGGGACTTACTCGATCGAGTAGGTGAAGATCAGAAGCACGTAAAACAAATTACCAGGGACACTCGATCGAGTACCTGACGTACTCGATCGAGTACCAAGGCTACTCGATCGAGTATCTACGCATTTCTCAGCACTGTCCAGTTTTCGTAAAACAGTCATAACTCACCCATTTCTTGGTCGTTTTGGGCGTGTGACCTATCGTTAGAATCGTAAAAGAACAAGCTATCACCTCCAATTGGAATCAAATCAAAATCATTTATGCATCTCAAGTTATAACAGTTTAAAGACAACCTCTTTATAATCGAAAAACACAACTACTTGATTTTACTTCCAAACAACTTAAACAACAACCAAGCAAACAAAACCAGTCCAAAACTCATAAAACCAATATTCATAATCATATGTTACTATTTTCAAAAGCCAAACAACAACATTCATCATGCACATAATTTATCTAACTTGCCAATTATGACTTACCCACATGTTTTTTATTCTATCACTTTTCGTAAACAAAATCACAAATACACGACATCAAGTCCCCTATTCACATGTTACTAGCATAACAACATTATAAAATAACTTTCATTATATAACATGCTTAATCGGAACCATGTTACCATACCACGATGATTCATCTTTTTCCACTAATTCATCCTCCATACCACATATTTATCCACCATATTCGTTCAACATATTCACCCAGCACATGTTCAATTCACACTCCCAACCTTCTGTACTTTTACTCAACATGACAACAACAACATGTATACTTACACATCGCTTTATATATATATATATAGACAAAACACTTTTCCTTACATAATTATAACATGTCAAATTACATGTATCACTAATTATACTTTCATGCTTTACAATCAACCAACATACAATTCGCGTCATTATCATCTTTCATCCATCAATTCATACAACATACTACTACATAGATACACACAGCACACAATAAGCACATAACGATCCCGACACATATCCCATGGTGACCGGTTCAAAATTGTAGGGCGAGTTCGCGACTTTAGGACGTCTCCCAAGTCTTTGCATTAGCTCCTACAACCTTTACCCCGGGTTCATTTTAATTGACTCCCTAGATTCATTAGATTCATTGGTTACAGGTTTCAGGATCGTCGCTCTGATACCATTTGTAACACCCCCATACTCCAAGTGCCTTACCAGGACCACTCAGGTATAAGGATGCTACCATCTCGGTTACCCGAGGCATGATAATCATAAGACAATGAAGAAACATACTTTATTAAATAAGTTTTAGCGATTACATAACAAAACCAATCGTAAGCAAAATACAAATCGTTCTCCAACTATAAACCAACCGAAAGGAACTGTCCTAACAAACACAAATGGAAGACTAAAGACCCGGATATGTGATGACTCCTTCCCCGACTAGATCCCACGCGTATCCAAGACATACCGCTTGCAACAATCGCTCACCACCCCCGAATGGATCACCACAGTTTTTAAAACATTTAAACGGGGTCAGTACTAATCACACAATTCACTATATATATATATACAATGAGATAAACAGACAGCTTAACTATCACACATACACAACCAACCAACTCCAATCATCTCAATCACCGATCGTCCACCGGACCACCGCCACACGATGGGGGACCGCAGCCGTTCCCACCTAAGCCCCGCTCATCATACGAGCGATAACCCTGTCCCATTAATGTGCACATCCCCTTCCGTGGCGGGTTCCACGAAGGGCGAAACTAGGGCGTGAAGTCACTCCCGCAAGTGACCCCACTCACCGAGAACCCATCTCGAGAACCATCAACAAAGAATCACAACCACAAACACAAAGACAATCATTATATCAAACAACCAAACACAAGACATCACCAATATCCCATTATGGGACTAATACCGAGTAAGAAATCCTACCTGGAAAGCACAACAAGCAGACGGTATCTACAGCTGTATCAAAACGCCTCTTCTACGAACCCTCCTCCTATCATATAACACATAGAGACTACACATCACATACTACACACCAAAACCCCCAATCTCTAAATTAGGATTTAACCAAAACAAAGAAAAGACAACAAAAAGGGTACATAGATCTTACCCTCGACGCAAGGAACTCAACGGTGTAATCAACGACAAGAACCGACCGTCGAACTTCGGGAATTGCTAAGAATGCGATTAGGATGAAGACTTGCTTGCTTTCTCTCTTAAACAATAATTTAGGTTTTGCAAAAGTGATTTAGAATAATGACGACAAACCTTATATACCTTAACCGCATAATTAACAAAACCCGAGAAAACTCCCCGTAAAACCGGCTACTCGATCGAGTACCCAAGGTACTCGATCGAGTACCCCCCTACTCGATCGAGTACCCAACAGGTCAGAAACCATTTTAAAACGCAACTCACCCTTACTCGACAGAGTAAGGCCTACTCGATAGAGTACCCAAAGACTTATAAATACGGAGTATTACGATTCTTCTTCTTTGCGCACATAGGGAGGTTTCGATATTTTTGCTTTTTTTGATGAGGGGGCACATAGGGTTGCTTCTTTGCGGCGGAGCTTGAGTTGGGTTCAGGACATTTTGGCTCCTCCAACTCAAGTTTGGATGGGTATTCGGCTCATAGTAGGTGTTGGTCTGCCTATAGTGTTGAAAGGCAGCACAAGACTCAAAGGGACTAGGACAGTTTTTCGAGACATGTCCCTCAGCTCCACACCTTTCACAGACGAAAGGACCGTCTGACACAGCATTTACTTGGTACATCCCACCTTTAGAAGCTCCTCCTAGTTCATACTTGTCAAATCTTGCAGTGAGAGCCTCAAACGCGGCAACAGAGGAAGATTTAGCAGCTCTCCTCTGGTTCCCTCTGGAATTCCCATACTCGACCTTGTGGGTAGCTAGATCATCAATGATCTTCCACCCCTTGGTTGCTCCCAAATTCTCAAAAATCGGCCATTGGTCAGCAGATCCAAAATGGCCCTCCGATCGTCGTACAACCCATTATAGAAATGATTGCACAAGCTCCATTTTTCGAAACCATGGTACGGTATGGTTCGCACCAACTTCTTAAAACGGACCCATGCTTCGTGGAAGTTCTCATCCGGCCCTTGTTTAAAGCCCGTGATTTGAGCTCTAATAGCAATCGTCCTTGAAGCAGAAAAGTACTTCTTGTAGAATACCAATGCCAATGAGTTCCAATCGGTGATCCCCTGAACGGTTCGGTCCAAATCTCTATACCACTCCCTTGCAGCATCACGAAGGGAGAAGATGAACATGGTCTCCTTGATCTGGTCTTGGGTCACGCCTGTGGTGGGGGTATGGAACAATGCAGAGTCAATAAAGGTCTCCATATGCTTAGCTGCATCTTCATTTGCAGCTCCCCCGAACTGGTTCTTCTCAACCATGCTAATGTATGAGGGCTTTGGTTCGAACTTCCAGGCATCTCCTGGTAATTCGAACCCCTTATATAAGTTTTCAGCTGTCGGCTCAGAATGACTAGCTATACTCGCTTCCTCGGCCATGACTGGAATTTCTGGAGAAGTAACTTTCTCGGCTGAAGAAGTGGAAACGGGTGAAGACTGTGGGTCTTCTTCGAACAGATCGATCTCGTAATAACTTGATAGAGTACTCAGCTCTTCCTCTGTCGGTAGTACCCTTTGTGATCGTCTCAACTCGCGCAAAGATTTCTCTAACTCAGGGTCAAATGGCACTAGTTCACCACCCTGTGACCTGCGCATAAGAGGAAACTACAAAAAGAATATAAGAAGAGTTTAAGGAACAGAAGTCCCTTAAACTAAGAAAGACTAAAATTAAAACAACTAAAATTAGGACTATTGCCTCCCCGGCAACGGCGCCAAAATTTGATACCTGTCGTTGTGAGTACCAAAAATAAGATTTATAATTTCTTATTAAGACTAACCTAGGCTAGTGGTAACAGGGTCGAACCACAAGGAGGCAGATGTAAATTCTAGTTGATTTATATTCAGTCTAAGGTAACAATTGTGGGGGTTGAGTTGAGATGGTCTATAGCTAAGAACAAATAAAGATAATAAACTAAAAAGACGGTTTAAACAGATAAAGAAGGGGTACTAGGATGATCGGTTTATTAAAGCTTCGGCAAAGATACTAAACAGGTCTAAATCGAACACAAGTGAGGCAGGAAACAAGAGGTCCTCTCGGTCCACTCTTAACAAATAGCATCTTTCGATCTCGCTATAGGTCCCTAATATCACTATTACTGACTCTCATCCTGAAGAGTGACTAACGGTCTAAACTATACCTATCTTTCGATCTCAGCACAGTTTAGTCGATTTAATTGGTGGTCAAATAACTTTCCCTATCTTTCGATCTAATGTGTTAGTCATAAAATAAGCATCTAACTGGTCGCATGCATTCGATTCGTTAAATACAAGATTAAAATCAATTAAAACGAAGGGTAACCTCACGAGGTCAGTCGATCGACCGAGAAAGTCAGTCGATCGACTGACATGCGAATCAGTCCGTGTTCAATACTTTGCCGCCTATGCTAAAACTCGCCTACATCCTAGCACAAACTATTTAGCTACTCATGCTAAAGGTAAAAACAATAACTTTAATAATGAAATTAACTAACGGATTCATGCTTGAAACGACAAAGAGAACAATTAACATAAACAACAAATTGGCTGCGGGAATTAACTAGCAATTCTATACTAATGACGAAATAAGTAATAATCTGGAAATTAGAACAAAAGGAATACCGAATTTCGCAGAAGGAATGTAACGGAGTGATTGAAAGCACAACCGAAATCCAATGCAAATTAATATCCCAAACCCTAATTAGTAAAATAAAACTCAATGTAGATTTCTGATAATAAAGCTTGATCATAAACTAGGTATTCTCAGTTACGTTATATAGAAAGTTCACGTAACAATTATTCCAAAACCTAAACTTAATGGGCTTCAAGTTCCTCGGTCTTTTAATTCACGTCTGGAATAGCAGTGTGGTCGATCGACTAAGGTAGGTGGTCGATCGACTGGGATAGCATTGAACAGTAGCTTCTGTAACCCGATAGTTGGTCGATCGACTGATGTACCCGGTCGATCGACTGCTTGAGCTGCTACTTGACTTCTATAGACTCGTGGATTTGTCTTTTGGGCCATAAATTGCGCACCAAGCTCGTTCCTTAAGCAAATACTTCTCGTCACATGCAATGCAGGATACTTGGGGACGGATTTAGCTCGATTTCCGCTGGATTCTTCACATTTCTGCAATAATGTACAAAAATACGGAAGTAGACGGAAATAGGGAGAAATGCAGCATAAACTACATGAATGAGCTCTGAAATGCGTGTAAAATGGGATGTAAAACATCATATAAAAGACACGCATCACATAAGATCTAAATTAATTTTATGACTAAATTAAATTTGTAACATATAAGAATATGTTGTATAGTGAGACTTAGATTTCCAACACATAGGCCTACCATTCAACCTCAAAGGAGATTAAACCCCCACATGCAAGAAATTGTCAAATGAGAGGTTATGAAATTACTTGATGCGGGAATCATATATCCCATATCGGATTCTTTGTGGGTTAGCCCCGTTCAAGTGGTACCTAAGAAAGGTGGTACCACGGTGGTGACAAACGAAAAGAATGAGTTAATACCCACAAGGAAGATCACCGGTTGGCGTATGTGTATTGACTATCGTAAATATAATTCCGCAACAAGAAAGGATCATTTCCCCCTGCCATTCATTGACCAAATGCTTGAGAGGTTAGCCTCCAATAAATTCTTTTGTTACCTTGACGGGTATTCGGGATTCTTTAAAATCCCTATACACCCGGATGACCAACATAAGACCACCTTCACATGCCCTTATGGTACTTTTGCATATAGGAGGATGCCTTTTGGCTTATGTAATGCCCCCGCCACTTTCCAAAGATGCATGATGAGTGTCTTCTCCGACTACCTAGAGACCATAATGGAAGTTTTTATGGATGATTTTAGCGTTTATGGAAAGGACTTTGACTCATGTTTGCATAATCTTTCTCTTGTATTGCAAAAATGTGAAGATGTTAGTCTTGTTTTAAATTGGGAAAAGTGTCACTTCATGGTCAATGAAGGAATTGTTTTGGATCATTTAATTTCGGAGAAGGGCATCGAGGTCGATAAAGCTAAGGTTGAGGTGATAGAGAAACTCCCACCTCCCGTGAATGTTAGAGGGGTGAGAAGTTTTCTCGGTCACGCGGGTTTCTATCACCGTTTCATAAAAGATTTTTCAAAAATAGCGAAACCCCTCACTCAACTCTTACTTAAAGATGCCCAATTCCATTTCACTGATGAGTGTGTTGAAGCCTTTAATAGAATCAAGGAAGCACTAATCTCGGCACCGATCATTCAACCTCCAAATTGGGAACTACCGTTCGAGATTATGTGTGATGCTAGTAAATACGCCGTTGGAGCGGTTCTTGGCCAACGGGTAGGAAGAGCTCTTCATGCCATCTATTATATAAGCAAGGCTCTTGATCCCTCCCAAGTGAACTATGATACCACCGAGAAAGAGCTTCTTGCTATTGTCTATGCTTTGGACAAATTCCGTTCCAACTTACTTGGATCCAAAGTAATTGTCTTTTCGGATCACCGTGCTCTCCGACATCTCTTGATAAAGAAGGAGGCAAAACCAAGGTTGTTGAGATGGATTTTGCTCCTTCAAGAATTCGACTTGGAGATAAGAGACAAGAAAGGAGCCGAAAATGTAGTGGCGGATCACTTGTCAAGGATCCGGTTTCATGATGAACAAGGAGAAACACCGATCAATGACTCATTTCCCGACGATATCTTGATGGCCATTCAAACACAACTTGAAAGGCACATCACCCCATGGTTTGCCGATTATGCCAACTATATCGTTGGAAGAGTACTCCCTCCAAATTTGAACCACAACCAAAGAAAGAGGTTCTTATTCGAAGTAAAAAGATACTTTTGGGATGACCCAAACCTCTACAAAGAGTGTAGTGATGGGCTCTACCGGAGATGCATCCCTCAATGGGAAGTCCAAGGAATCTTGGAAGGGTGTTACTCATCACCCTACGGTGGGCACCATGGAGCAAGGAGAACCATTGCAAAAATTCTTCAATCGGGCTTCTATTGGCCTACAATGTTACAAGACACAAGGGAATTCATCATTCATTGTGATGCTTGTCAAAGAACGGGGAATATCTCTTGGAAGAATGAAATGCCACAAAGGGGCATTCTAGACGTGGAGATCTTCGATGTTTGGGGGATCGACTACCAAGGTCCGTTCGTGACATCCAATGGGAATAAGTATATCCTTGTGGCCATAGACTACGTCTCAAAGTGGGTGGAGGCAATTGTCACCCCAAACGATGATGCCAAAACGGTCACCAAGCTCTTCAAGAAAATAATCTTCCCAAGATTTGGAGTTCGTAGAGCAATCATAAGTGATGGAGGAATGCATTTTCATGAAAAGAAGCTCGCATCTCTTTTGACCAAGTATGGTGTTCAACATAGAACCGGCTTGGGATATCATCCTCAAACAAGCGGTCAAGTTGAAGTTTCGAATAGAGAGATCAAGAAAATTCTTGAGAAAGTGGTGAATAAGACCTGAATAGATTGGAGCACAAAGCTTGATGACGCTCTTTGGGCTTATAGGACGGCCTATAAGACTCCCATAGGAGCCTCCCCTTACAAGCTTGTCTATAGAAAAGCACGCCACTTGCCAATCGAATTGGAGTACAAAGCTTTTTGGGCAATCCGAGCACTTAACCTTGATCTCAAATTAAGTGGTCAAAAGAGGATGATTCAAATTCAAGAGTTGGAGGAATTCCGACTACAATCTTATGAGAATGCCAAGATCTACAAGGAAAGGACAAGATTGCTTCATGATAAGAGGATCAAGCAAAAAGCCTTGCACAAAGGGGATAAAGTCCTTCTATTTAATTCCCGCTATCGACTCTTTCCGGGAAAGTTGAACTCTAGATGGACGGGTCCCTATGTGATCACCGAGGTTGGAAAATATGGGGATTTTGAAATCAAGGCGGAAGATGGAAACAAATTCAAGGTCAATGGTCAAAGATTGAAGCCATACTATGAGGGAGCGTTCATTGGAGAGGTCGAGGTCACCTTCCTCGGGCCTCCTCATCCTTGAAAGAATCATCAAAGGGAGAGTTTGGTGGAGTCCTCCCTAAACCACCACTTGTAAATATACTAACCCCTCTAACTTGTATTTATAATCTTATTGCATTCCTTTAATTATAAACATAAAATTCTGTCCATAAGAGTGAGTGAGGGAGGGTCACTAATGAATTTTGAATGAAGGAAGGAACCAATTCTCAAGTGTGGGGAAGCTTTTATCGGAATCAAGGAAATCAAAAGAAATCTGTAGCAAGGAACCCGAGCGTCCAAAGAGAGAATCCGCTCGGTTTGTACAAAGACGACCGTCTTTTCGAGAATCCGCTCGGCCGGCGGGAATCCGAGCGTCTGAAGACGAATCCGCTCGTCTTTTTACCAGTGCAAAATAACCAAGGTTGCTGTAACAGAATCCGCTCGTCTTTGAGAAAAGACGCCCGTCTCCTTTCAGAAAATCCGAGCGTCTTGTGCTCGATCCGCTCGTCTTGGCTGCGTCAATTTTTTGCAAAAATTAGCTGTAAGAGAATCCGAGCGTCTTCCCTGGAATCCGCTCGTCCCAGAATGACAGAATCCGAGCGTCTTGTGCCCGAGTCCGCTCGTCTTCCTGCGTTCTTCAATCCCGATTTTCCCAAATTTTAATTCACCCCACCACACAATTTGTGACACATCACCCTTCCTTCCACTTGTATTATAAAAACCCACCTCCTTATGACTCCAAAGCTTATCCCAAACACTCTTTTACCCCACAAAATCAAAAAGCCCCAAATTTCTAGGGTTTCAAAGGCAACATTCAATCCACAAAGAGCATCTTCATACTTTAATAAATCAAAAATTCCAACTCAACAATCAAAGAATGGCACCTAAGGGATCTTCCTTTAGGGATAGGAGACGACCAAGAGTAAGGGGAAGCTCTTCTACCTCCCATATCAATACCTTAAGGAGGGAGCATGAAGAAATTGTGGATCTTACAAGGCTCGATGACTTCTCAAATGTTGAATTCGTCAATGATGTGCAAAGGCTCGTTTTCCACCGGCTTCTTCGTAAGAACATTCTCCCTACTAAGTTTTTATGTCATAGAACTTTAAAGAAACTTGGGATTTATCACCAAATGGAAGCTCTTTTTGAGTTGTTTTGTAATACCACGGTTTTATGAGTCTCTGGGTACTCTATCGAGTGGGCCTTACTCTGTCGAGTAAGTGTGTTTTGTGTTTTAAAATAGTTTCTGACCTGTTGGGTACTCGATCGAGTAGGCCTGGTACTCGATCGAGTAAGCGGCACTCGATCGAGTACGTTAGTTACTCGATCGAGTAAGTGTGTTTTACGGGGTTGTTTGACGGGTTTTGCTAATAACGCGAGTTTGATATAAAAGGTTTCCGTCAGTTTATTTCATCATTTTAATCTTTCTAAACCTTTCAAAAGAAAAAGGAGTTACGTAGTTCTCTCTCGTCGCGTTGTTGGCAAATCCCCAAGGCTAGGAGTGTCAGATCATCTTGTTCTTTGCATCATAGTGTTCCTTGCGTCAAGGGTAAGATCTACATACCAATTTTATAGTATTTAGTTAACTTTGTTTAAACCCTAATTTTGGGAATTGGAGATTTGTGTTAGTTTTGTGATTGTTAGTAAGTATGTGATTATATGTTAGGAGGAGGATTCGTAGAAGAGGAATTTTGATATAGCTGTTGAGACCGTCTGATTGTGTTGCTGTTCCAGGTAGGGTTTCCCTACTCAGTATTAGTCCCATAATGCATTGTTGGTGTTTGAGATTGTTGAATATTATCGTATTCGTATTGTGACGGTTGTTGGTTTTGATTGCTGTTTAATGGTTGTGATTGTTTGTCTCTGGTTCTCGAGATGCGTTCTCGGCTGAGTGGAGTCACTTGCGGGAGTGGCTTCACGCCCTAGTTTCGCCCTCCGTGGAACCCACCACGGGAGGGGATGTGCACATTAATGGGACAGGGTTATCGCTCGGTATGATGAGCGGGGATTTGGTGGGTACGGCTGCGGTCCCCCACTGGGAGAGCTGGTCCAGCGGACAGTCGGTGACGGAGATTGATTGGAGTGGGTGTGATTGTGTGTGTGAGCTGCTTGTTTACTGTATTGTTGGTTTATATAAATTGTGTGATTAGTACTGACCCCGTTTAATGTTTTAAAAACTGTGGTGATCCATTCGGGGGTGGTGAGCAGTTATTAAGCATGTATGATATGACGCGTATGGGATAGCTGGGGTGAGTCATCACGTGGCAGTTAGAAGTCTTCCGCTGTGTCAGACGATGTTTTATAGCTTTGATAGTTTTAGCAGTAGACCGTCTGAGAATCTTGTATTTCAGTTTTGGTTTTGGGTTTGTTTTTGATCATGTAATCACTTTAAACTATTTTCTTATTTAAATTATGCTTCTTCATTGTCATTTGATTATCATTGCCTCGGGTAACCGAGATGGTAGCACTTTCATGCCTTGAGTGGTCCTGGTAAGGAACTTGGAGTATGGGGGTGTTACATGTTTGGTCTCTCTACCCTTTTCCACATGCACGAGCAAACTTACCGATCCCTTGTGCTTGAATTTTTAAGCTTCTTGAAAATCACAACCTTGAATAGAACGATATGCATAGAATTTAGGTTGGAGAGTGTTTCAAGAATGATGACTCTAGTGGAATTTGCTAATGTGCTTGGTCTCGATGTCTCGCCTACCCGGACATCAAAACCGAAGAGATATAGTGTTGCACCCCTATGGAGGGCCATGACCGGCCGAGATTTCATGTACATCAAGGAGTGTCTAGCTTTCCACATTCAAAATCCTATTTTGAGACTTACTTACCGGTTCCTTTCCGGCACTCTACTTGCTCGCCGAGACCCGGCAATAGTGAACGAACTTGACCTTGTGTTCATAGAGTCTTATCTCGATATCCAAGGAAGGGGTGGGTACCACTTTAATGCGCCTCTTGTGTTACTAGAAAAGTGGGCAAAGTTTAGGAACGGTGATGATGATGGGATGAAACACATTGTTAATGGAGGGCTCATTACAAAAATTGCAAAGCATTTCAATCCAAAATTTAATGAGAATAATGAGTACACTCCTCTTACCGGGAACACAAGGATAAATGAAGACCTCCTTCTTGTTCATCATCATTGGATAACCCTTGAGGGGGTTGATAAAAGGATCAAGTGGATAACGAAAGGAAGTGATCCAATCTACCTACCAATGACCGGACTACCAAGAATCTCACCAAGAAGAGGACCTTTATCACCAATCCCATCCTACCTCATCCCTCCAAACCCAACCCAAGCAAGGCAAGCACCACCACCTCAAAATCCTCAACAACAACAACAACAACAAGAGCAACAACCACAAGATGAGAAAATCAAAGTGCCTCCCTACCCTTTTCCATATCAACCGTACAACCACCCCAACCCCTTTATCCTTCCCCATGATGACTTTGTAACCGGAATTCTACAAGATTTGCACTTCCGACAATATGAAGCTACCGTGGACAATTATTATGCACTCTACCCTCAATACCACAATTTGATTCAAAGGGGAAAGATTAGTGAGGAGGGAGCCTTTCCCTCTTGGGCACAATTGGATATACTTTTCCCCAATTCGGAGAGGGCAAATGAAGGGGCAAACGGGCGACAAGAGGAAGGGAGCGACAAGTCTTGCGGTGGCCTGGGGACACGGTGGAGCTTGGTAGCGAAGAGGATGAGTTCATGGACCCGAATTCAAGTGATGCATCCAAGGAAATATGGGATAGTGATCTAGAGGGAGATGACGGCGATCTCTAGAGGATCTCTTCATAGCTAGATGGAGCGGGCGTGAGGCACCCATCTCAAGCTTAAGTGAAGTTTCCTCATCTCTTCTCTTTAATTTCAATTTTCATGAAAGAAGTTTATGTTTTGTTAACATGTACAATTTTTATCTTGATCATAGTTTCGAGAGTCCTAGCAACATGAGGACTAACACTTCGGCCCCATTGAGGTGTTCTTATTTTATTGTTTCCACTTTTGAAAATCCGAAATGACAATATTTAATTTCATGCATTACATCTTGTGTGCATGAACTACCCCCAACTTTAGGACATTAGAAATAATGTCTATCTCGGTTTGGGGAAGTACATGCATACGCAACGGGAGGTAATCTAAATTATGCTCTCCGTCATAAACAAAAAACCATGCATCATGTAGTGTAGATTAGTATAGCTTGCATTTAGTATAGAATTCATGCATCATATTTGCATAATTTCCCATTATTTTGGCCATTGAGGACAATGCCCATATTAGTGTGGGGATGGGAATTCTAACTTAACTTTTATTCAAAAACCCCAAAAAAATCAAAAAATTTCGGAAAATCAAAAAAATTGAAAAATTTGAAAATCCAAAAACAAGTTCATTTCCTTTGTAGTGTAAACTTGTATATATTATTGTATATTGTGTTTGTTCTATCCTTGTTCACATTGATCGACTACGCCACATCCGAGACATGAGGATATTGAAGACCGCATGGTATGATCTTTCCAATCTCCTTTTTCCTCTTTATGTTAATGACTATGTGGCTTTATTTTGATTGATGCGGTATAACAATGTGAATTTAGGACTTGCATTTAGATTATATGGCATATTAGTTGGTAGAATCATTTGCATTAGGATGTTTATATGTTAGTTGCATCATGGCATGTAGTTGCATGTTAGAAAATTTTGTGAAACCGTTTACTTGGGAAGCTTGACAAGTTTATATAGGCCCTAGTAGATGCTTTTTCTTCTTAAGACTTTGCTTGTTAGAATACTTGTAAAACACCCTAGGATGTGTCATGCTAGTATCCTTTGACCCATGGATTAAGGCCTAGTCAAGAGTACCTTGTGGTGTGATAACTTCTTGGCTACCGTTTATTCCAAGGTGACCCTTGAAACCCTGCATCCATCATCCATGTTCTACCACATTTTTGTCATCAAAGGGAATAATGGGCACAAAAAGAAAATTGATTTGAGTTCAATGAAATGAAAAGTGAAAGAAAGTTTGCAAAAATGCATCAAATGAAAAGAGGAGCAAAAATAGAACTCCTAATGCTTCAAATATAAGGCACCCTCACTACATATGGGGTGACTTTGAAAATGTTCAAAAGAAATGCAAAAAGTTGTCAAGTGTTGAAATGCCAAAAATCAAAAAGAAATGGCAAAAGAAAGTGTTCTCAAATGTTATATGCCACAAGAAATTGGGGGGAAAACAACAACAAAGCAAACTCCCAAATGAAACTCAAATATCTATCGATCCCTTTATCCATCGTATCCATTTTTGTGCATGGTAGAGAGGGGACGACCCTTCTTCTTGTCTAGGCAAGAGGGGGAATTCCGCGATCCTCCAGTGTTTCTAACACCATAGGGAGTCTACTCTTGACAAAAGCATTTAACGATTGAGGACAAAGGTACCCTAGCTTGACACAACTTGGAGGTAATTTATTGGTATCCTTCTAGGCTTAGTAGTTTGAAGAAATTGCATCTATGAAGGAGTGTGTACCCTTGAATTGCTTCCCTTGTAGATAATTTCCGCCACTTAGATGAGGAAAGTGGCTATTCTTTTGTAGATGCATCCATTACTTGTTTTATGTGCTTAATGTTTGGATGTGTCGCCATTTTGGCAAGACCCACCTTGCCTTGCAAGAAGGTATCCTACCTCATGGTTGTCTTGTTGTGAGTTGAAGGGGCGGAGTGAGACCCGCTAATTGTCTCATATCGGCTATGCTATTAGGTTAGTTTAAATAACGGTCCTAAACTTTGTCACCTCTTTACTCGGGACGAGCAAAGGTTCGGTTTGGGGATATTTGATGTGACCATAATTAGAGCACATTTAGTCCCCGAATTAGCCTTGTTCCCATGCTTTTTAGTTCATATTTGGGTCATTTATTGTCTTTAGTCCTTTGTTTTGCATATTCTTTGAGGTTTTGTTCCCTTGGTAGGAAAGGAGTGCAAACCTTGCATTTTCATAGCAAAATAGAGCTAAATTGATTGAATTCAATGACCAAGCATCAAAGAGAAGACAAGATTAGAAGGCCTTTGTACATACTATAGTAGATGGGCAATGATGAGAAAAGATCCTTGCATCCCCGAGGAAATCCTCAAGGATTTATGAAGAAAAAGGAAGAAAAGAAGAAGGAAAGTAGCTGTAAGACAATCCGAGCGGATTGTCCACAAGACGCCCGTCCAGCAAGTACAATCTGAGCGTCTTCCCCCTGTGGACGCCCGTCCAAAACACCCCCAATCCGCCCGTCTTCCCCAGCTGGACGCCCGTCCAGAATCACCAGAATCCGCCTGTCCCGTGCCCTGGACGCCCGGATTGTCTATCAGCCATTTCGTCTTCTACAAGCTTCAAGGAAAGATGCGCATATTTTTCTAAGACCGGCGAAAAGGAGACCGGAGTCTCCCTCGAGACCGGCGATTCCTCAAGGACTTAATCGTCATTTAAGCCCTTAGTAAACCCTAATCTATGTAACTAATCCCCACTATAAATACCCCATTAGGCTAATTAGAAGATCATGTTCTTCTTAGCAATCTTTAGTGTAGTTAATATCAATCAAATCTCTCTTTAATCTTATAATCAATATTTAATCAAGTTTTAATACAAGTTTCATTTCCTTAATCTCTCTTTTGTTCATCCTTTATTTTGGGTAATTGAAGATTATTTGGGTTATTATTGGGAGATTGACAACCTTCCAATCAAGCAGCAAGTACTTCTATTATTCTTTGCTTTGTTATTGGAATCATTAGTAGGTATAATTCTCTTAATCCCTTTTTAATTATTGTTAATTATCTTCATTTGTTCATCATGTTTCACTTTGTTGGTATGATTGACAACCTTGCTAGCATGTTCAACATGATAATGAGTGAGTAGTTTCCTTAGCTAGAGTTAATGGGTAATTAGGGGAAACCAACATGGGGGATGATTCATGCTTAAATTAATATGTTTTCATAGTTTATTTGCTTGCTTGTTGTGATCTCAACTCATGCACATGTTATGTTTGATGAAATGCGAGCCTATGAATCCTTGCATTTTTTTACCCATCACCTATCTTTTCAATGAGACTAGTAAGACATAAACCAACTCGAGTCTCATTAGACCATGCATGTAGTTGAGTAGGGAAGATTAAGTCGAATTGTAGGTGTTGTACAATCTAATCGATTCGGCTCCGGGACCCAAACTTTCCTAGGATTGTAAGATATAAACCAACTCGATCCATCACAACAATAATTGCTTGCTTATAATTTGAGAATATGTTTGTATGATCAATTCCCATGATTCCCCTATGACCCCATGACACCCTAGTGACTTTTATCAATTGTTTACATCCCTTTTTAATCATCTTGCTTGTTTACTTTTATTGCTATTTAGTTTAGTGATCTTCTATTCAAACCCCAAATTGTGACACCCTTAGACACCACTAGTTACAATTGAAAATCTCATCTCAATTCCCGTCCCTTGGGATCCGACCTTTACTTGCCTCTTTACTAATTGTAGAGTTGTTGGTAGAGTTATAAATTGTGTTTTGGTATAGGTGCTCCTAACGACAAGTACCGAAAACTAAACCTCCAAGTGAGTCCGACCAGAAACTCAAACGACAAATGCGATTATCACATATGAATAGTCTATACAATATTACTACTTCATATCCTATAATCCTTAGTGTATTATTAACACTAGTTAAAATGCAATAAAAGCTTGGCAAGTGGATATAACCTATATCCATATATTCCAACTTTGTCAATTGCTATTTCCTTCAATTCAATGTTATTTCTAATAACTTGAATTTATCTCTAAGTATTTGTCTAGTCTTCTAACTAGACTTGGGCTCTTTAACTTGAAAGATGCTCCCACTGTTATCTCATAACTTGTGATAAAGTCATTTGTAGAGGGATTCACCCTTAATCCCTACGTTGACCATTTTATCACAATTTACTTAGACTCCTTTTGTAGAATTTTGCAATGCATGAAACTAAAACACCTTTTTAGTCTCTTACTCCTTAGTCAATAAGACATCCTAGGATTTCAACAAATCCCTTTAAGTTTGGAAACTAAAGTTTGTGCAACCCTTCAACACCTAACTTAGTTTATCATCCAAACATATGAACAAGTCTTCAATTGTTCTTTAAGGCTTTCACAAGACCATCTTATGAATTGACTTGTTATTGACTCATTATGCTCCTAGCATATGGTTCATCACAGCACGTGCGTCTGTTGGCATACATGTTCGTTCTAATGGCGGAAACATTAGCAATCGATTACATGTGATCAACAACTTAATAGGTTCAGTGAATGACTATGATTCCATCATAGTAACTCCACTTCCATCAACATGAATAGCCTATTCAACCTTGTTGATGTACAACAGATACGAAAGATCTTATCCTCATAAGACTCTCAATTTTATGTTAATATACTCTTACTTAGATTAAAAATCTAGAATACTTTGCATCCTTTTCCATGTCTCCAATCACTCTTTCAGAAGAGAGCATTGGTACATTATTCTCAATAAGTAATATGTCATCAACATATAAGACATGGAGAAACAATTCTAGCTCCCACTTAACTTCATGTATAATCATGATTCTTTAATCATGTGAATGAAACCATTCACTATTATCACATGAACGAAAAGTATAATCCTTTAATGCTTGCTTAAGACCATTCTAGGATCACTTAAGAAAGCTACGCATAATATGTTAGGAATCTTAGATCTTCGTCTAAGGTTTTGTGTTCCAAACACATCCTTCTCTAAATTCCCATTTTAGAAAAGCGAATTTATAATATCATTTGCTATTCTTCATCAAAATGAAATGTGGCGATTCCTAACATAATTTTTCTTGATCAACATCTTCATGTCAATCTTATGCATTTGAGTACTCTAAAGCTCTATTTACCTTTAAAGAGACCCTCGCTTTAATGTAAATCTACTCTTGAGTTACAATTTTCGGATTGTAATGCTACGGCTCGTATGTAACAAGGTCATAATACCATCACTTTCACAAAGTAATATTTTAACCAATAAGACATGTGCGATAAACTCCCACTGAACTATGCTCCCACTCTATCGTTATAGATTATAGTTCAACTATACTCCCACTCTATAGTTCCATTACTTTCACAAAGTAACACTATAAGACATGTTTGTAACGATCCAATCTACTCCCACTCTATCTCTCAGAAATACATCTATCTTCTTGAGAGATAGCTTTGTGAGTTACAAACATATATATGGTGGAGTATTAGGAGTTTATCTAGACTATGCATTAGCTTTCAAAAGGTCATCCCTATCCTGGCAGCTTGATTCATGTGATATGTGAGTCTTATCCATGTCATCTGTTTAATAGACTCTCTATTTTAGGTATCTCCTGGTTGACCATCCGTTTTAGAATTACTTGTCCGTTTTGGATTGCAAATTCCCAAAATTGAGTTTGATAACTCAAACTGACTCATATTAGTTTGATCTTATGGCTAGTGACACTTGGTCATAATCCCTATTTTAATAAATCAAATTCATTACTTAGATCTTTGCCACTACGATCGAATCGTAATGCTTTAGTACCTTGTTCAATTGGTTCTCTACCTGATTTAGAAATTTCTCAAATTTCTCAAATGCTTCACTTTATATTTGATTAAGTAAATATACCCATATCTAGTTAAATCATTAGTAAAAGTGACGAAATAGTCATAAATTCCCCTTGCAGTGATGCTTATTAGAACACATACATCGGCATGTATTAGTTCCAACAAATCACTTGCTCATGTCCCTATACCACTAAAGGAAGTACAAATCATTTTGCGAAGGAGACAAGATTCGCATATTCCATATGATTGAAAATCAAATGGTCCAATAATTCTAGTCGACACTAGCGTTTTAATGCGTTTCTCATTTATGTAAGCTAATTGAAAAACCCAAATGTGCAAATCATTTGGATCACTAGTTATGAGTCTTTTGGATTGTATTATGAAGATATCTTTGCTTGAGTTGGAAGTGTCTAAAACTTGTATATCATAAAGATAAGTGACATGGCTCACAGCCATGTCTATTTTCAACAAAATACAAATCCTTTCATGTCTAACATAGAAATGGAAATAATGTTTTAGACAAAATGGGTATATAATCACCATTATGTTGATTACAATTCAAAGTTATTAGCTAAAACAAGTACACAAGTTCCTCTTGAAGTGGCCGCTACCCTAGCTCCATTTCCTTGTCGGAGATTTATATCACTCTTGTTTAGCTTTTCCACATTTCCAAGTCCCACTTAGAGTAACAAGTTCAACTTTGATATCTCCCAAATACTTGGGGCAATTTCGCTTCCAATGGCCCACGACATTACAATAATGACATTCCTCATATGATTCGGCACCCTTCTTGGTCTTGGTTTTGGTAGTCCCACTATCCATTTCCAATTCATTATCAGGTTTGGGTTTCTCACCGATCTTTGCCTTCCCTTTAATAATACCAATATTCCTTTCAGTTGCAAGGACACTCTTGCTAGAACTCCCACTGAATTTAATATTTCTCCTTGTTTCATCAAACAACGATGCCTTTGGTTTAGTGAGATTTTCTTCACAAGATTTTCTTACCAAAGTGGTGGGCATTAAAATTAGAGTGGGTGGTGTGGAGGTGGCAAAGAAGCAAAGATTTCCATCCTGACCAATGCCAATGCGTAATTCTCTAATCGTATCATTGTCATACTCGGAGCATTTTTCATTGAATGATTGGAGCCATGAATCAATGGTGATTGGTGTAGGAGTATTAGATGAATTCATTGCGTATAATTAACTACAAAAATGGAAATGAAGGGAATAATTAACATCCATCATTTTAAAAATACTTGTAAACAAGTATTGCATTTATATAGTGACCTCTACCCAACTATTATAAATGATTCCGAGATCCAAATTCATATTAATACGGGTACGGTGAGCCGAGTCATCCCTTATTAATATAACTCGGTGGATTAACCTCTTAATCGATTCTACTTTTAGAACTCTCGGTCGATAATTTAATTTTCATCTTTAGCCCGGAACACATGCGACTACGGTCATGAATACTTCCGTTGAGCTCAATCCAAATTTCGATGTAATAACATTTTATTACCCACTTACCCAACGTAACAAGTTTAGTACACCGGTGAGCCGAATCTACTTCCTTATGAAATTGGGATTCATGGTTTCTACTATTTGGTAAGGCTAATTCTCAATTATTATATGTGAGAGGTCTTGTCAATTTATTATCTATCACATTTTAAGTGAACTAAAGCAGTGAACTATGATAATTGTAATTGACACGGTCGATCACTCGATATGATATGCATGTTGTTGTTATGGCGATTTGGCAATGCATGTAACATATTAAAAAAAATGCAAAGCAATAATTAAAAATTCCTAGTATGGCCTTCCTAAAATAGAAAATCAAATAATCTATTACATATTCGGAAACCAACTCCTTTGGTCTCTTGAATCTTCAATTGACACGCCTCCCAAGAACACCGTCTTCGTCGGATCACCTTTCCGAATGGCACCGTCTTTGAAGATACTCCATAATTACAAATAATAATAAAAATACAAAGCTATTCCTATTATACATTTGTAAAATGGAAAAAATAGTAAAAATAAAAATAAAAATGATACGAGATCACATTAAATTACAACCGAATCAATATTCCCTTTCATTACGGGTAATATCGATTAAAATTAAGGCCATACGAAGATAAAATTACATAATTCAAAATTATATAAATAAAAGACATTCAACAATTGAAAAATGCAGCATTATAATATGTATCTATCATGCCAAATTATGTGCCAAATTGCCCTATTTAACTTATATCGTATATAAAACCCGGTTTATGGAAATGCGTGATCGTAACTTCTTAAAATTACAATTAACACTTAAATCACATCTAAGCTCAAGTTAATTATCCTAACACTCTTAGGACTCAAAAATTAGTCATCACTCAATTTTTGACAATAATTCAACTTGATTTAAGTTTTTATGCTCATTTTTTACCTTAAAATCATAACATTTATGAAATAAATCCAAATTAAATTACAATAATTTCAAAATTTGAATTTTAAATTTTTGAACATTCTGGAATATTTCCATGACACTCATAATGCAAAATCATTGTTAAAATTTTCGAATTAATTTTGAGAAAATGTAGTTGCAATTTATCGGTTTTATCTCATAAAACATCTAACGTATCCAAAACTTAATCCAATAAATTTTAAAACCTTAGATATGATTAGTGGGATATTTATGCAACCTAAAATAATTTTCTCATGCCATGCAATTTGTTTTAGCTATTTATGCTAAAATAGTCACTATTTATGCCATTTTTACACTAAAAATTCATAAATCATGCTAAATGAGATCATTTAATCTCAAAATTTACATACACTCTTTAAATTATGCATGTGACAACATATAAAAGTTTCATGGCATAATTCGAAATTTAACTATTTTTAACCATTTTACCTCTTTTAATCCATTTTTATCTCATAAAAATCATAAATCATGCAATATTAATCCCATTAATACGAGATTTTACATACAACTTGTAAAATATGCATTTAAGGTCATATAAAATTTTCAAGGTCAGAGAGTAAGTTTAACCATTTGTAGTCATTTTAACCTCCATTTATGCCATTTTTACACTAAAAATTCATAAATTATGAAATATTAATCACATTAATATGATATTTTACATGCAATACATAAAATATTCATGTGAGGTCATACTAAAATACCACGGCCAGTAGTGAAGGTTAACTTATTTTAGTGAATAAAAGTTCATTTTAATCATAAAAATGTAATAAAATCACTAAAAATCATTATAATGAGCTATAAATTTCCATAAATCATAAAAATGACCTAAAAACATTTTAGGACCAGAATTGATAACATGCAAAAAATTTCGTGGCTTTATCTTCATAAAACGCAAATTTTAGGTTTTATTTTAGTTATCTTATAACATCGTAAAAACAATAAACGATTTGCATGCAACATCCTATGATCTGATACCACTTATTAGGTTTATGTACCTATTATTAGAATCCTTTAATAGTGAACTAATTAACTTCTTAATTATTTGTTCTTTAGATCTAGTGCATGCATAACAAAATAAGAGATTTATGAGGAAAAACAATGTCCCTTACATTGTATATGGTTAGAAAATATGGGCACAAATAAGGTCACCTTCCGTATTTTTTCTTGAGCTTAAAATGTTGGATGATCCTCCAAAATCCTAATGTAGAGATTCTCCTCTTGATTGCACCCAAGATTAGCCCTTATCTCTACTAAATAATATTTGCTAGATATTTGTTTAGTAATCTACCTTAAAATTGATTACTAATACTCATATATTACACTAATAATATTATTAATATTTATGAACAATTTGAATCAAAATTTCTCAAGTTTTGATAGAGAAAATATGAACTAAGTGAGAGAGATAAGGTATTTGCATGTTGTATGAATGGTAGTGTGTGAGAGTGAAGATAAAAGGCCAAAAACTACTCATCCATGAGTAGTGTGGCCGGCACACATATAGCCAAGGAAGGCATCTTCCTTTTTCTTTTTCTCTTATCAAAGTGTAGGTTATGTAAGGCTAGTGTAGTGTAGGCTTATTATTTAAATCTTATCACATAAAATAATATAAGCACAACCCACTAATACCTCCTACATTTCGGTCCATTCATGTAAAATGGACTACCATTTTATTTTGTCAATTTGTCATTTGTCACACAGTATGTCACATGTAGTATTTTACATGTTATTAATTAATTTAATGCATATTTATTACATAAATATCATTTTATAAATTAATTAAATTACATTCAACAAATTGACTAGTGATACTTGATCACATAAATAAAATGGGTCAGTTAATTATAATTCACAACATCTTGTAATTATAATCAACCATTCATTCTTATCTCTATTGTTTATCAAACAATAAACAATTTTAGTAATAAAGCATTTTTATTACTAAAATAAATCTTATTTAATCCCATTATAATAAGGTAAATATATTCTCTCTCACAAATGAATTGTTCAATTTTAAGGAATTGATTAACTTGTATCGTCATACAATTAATCAACTTTACAGATAAGGGCATCCTCCTTTAGGTGTAACCTTAAGGGATCAACTGACCACCACCGTCCCACGACAGTAACGTCAAACTCTAGCAAACCAATCGTTACCGATTAATGTTGATCAGTTGACTATATAATTGAATCATCCCTTACGTATTCTTTATATGAGTTTTAATTATGATATTAAATCATGTGATCGCACTATTGTTGAGGACACATTTCCAACATATACATGGGCTAAACTTTGTTTTGGATACTATAACCTGGAAGCCGGGGACTGATTCAAATTTATATGTCTCGAGTACAAGATGGATAAACGGAAAAGTCCCGGATCCAGTGGACGGGTTACTAGAATCGGAGTTTAATTTCATGAAAGATCTTCGGGTAAAAGACCTCTGTTATAACGGCGACAGTTGGAATGAAAGGATGATTAACCCGGTGTTCACCGAAGAAAGTGCAAATAGAATCCTGGCTATCCCTGTAATACTCCGTATTTTAAAATTATATAAATAATATTATTGTATTTTATACGAATTATGTATGAGACAGAATAATGAAATAATAAAAATAATAAGGATTAATTGATAGAAATACTTCGAACTACGGGTGTCCTGCTCAAAATACTCCAAACTCTATTTTATCTACCAATATAACCAACTAATGCCCTCCTTCGCTTTTATTATAACATGTGACCGGCTACCTGCTAAGTAAGTGAATAAATTTCTAACCCTCCTTTAACCCCTCTTTTTCTTTTTATTTCTCTGTTAATCTATTCAACTAATTAAATCATTAAGCTCGCTCTCTTCTCCAAAACATACAACCCCATTATTGATCTAACTCCACCTTGCACCACTTTCTACCACCCTAACCCAACCCATATTGCCACAACCGCCAATCGTCCATCTCATCGGAAATCGACTCATCAATGGTATGCAAACAAATTAATAATACATGCAGTTAAAATCAGTACAGACCAAGGTCATTTCTTTACCAATCCTTAGAGTAGAAGATGATAAAGAAGAAACAATAACCTGGATTTCCAGGTATAAATAAGACATGCAATGTGGGATTTGGAGAGTGAATTTCCCGCAACTCCGTCATATGACTACGCCCACCAAATAAAAACATACCCCGTATCACATAAACCATATATCGTTGGTAGCAGATTTTCCATTTTCGAAGGAGACAATGACTCGTTATTCTTTATTTCTTTGATTCTGGATTGTAATGGAATGACTCCATATACAGATTGCGCTTGTAACACCCCTAATTTCCATAATATATTTCTTTAATTGTATTTTCCCATATTTCATATTTTATTTTCCGGAAAAATATCCGTCTCTTGTCTTTTTAGCTCGTCGGGTTCGAAAACGGTGAAGACCCGCTCTTTCCTTAAGTTTCACGTGATTTTGAAGTATATGGGTGAGTTTTGGGCCTAAGCTTGAAATAACCCATGAGCTTCTCTATAAATAAGTAGGAAAACCAAACCCTTACTTTTCTTTTCTCATAATTCTAAAAACCCTAAACCTAGTTTCTCTCCTCTCTTCTCTCCCCTTGTGTCGTATGCCTCCACCCTCTCTAGGGTTTCGTGCCACGCCTTCTTCCTCCTTCCATCATCATCTTTCGTGCTTAGATTGATCCTACTCCTTGGATCTATCTATCTTCTTCGTAAGTTTTTATGTTTTCGCGTAGTTTTTATAGTTTCATAGTTTATATATATGTATATATATATATATATGTATATGTATATGTATATATATGTATATGTATATGTATATATATGTATATGTATATATATATATATATGTATATATATATATATATATTAGACTCGTTATCTTTGGCACGTGGATGATTCAATAAAGGCGTGGAGACCGCACCTGGAGAAGACGTTTATATCGTTGAAGACGATCTCTAGGATTTTTTGCTTAAAAAGGTAACTAGGTATTTATGCCAATTGATGTAATTAATATGATTTAATGATTGATTTGTATGATTGGTACATGTCTGATTGTTTATTAGCATGTTTAACTATGTTTGTGTGTTTACATATATGTTTTATTGCTTAAATTGCATAACGTATCTTGCCTATGCTCCGTTTGGGTGTTTTGGGTGTGCGGCTAGGGTTCCCCATGGAAACCCTGGTGGCGGCTTGGTGGGTGTTTATGAGAAGACCTAAAGTTATGGCCGAACTGATATAACCTTGAGATTATGGCTCAATATTATAGCTGATTTGGTATAACTCTGGGGTCGTGATAAAGTTATAGGTGAAGCTGTAGAACTTTGAGATTATAGCTCAATGTTATAGCTGCGCTACTATAACTTACGTCACATGTTGATGTTATAGCTAATGCTAATGTAACATTTGGCTAATGAAGTCAATGTTATAGCTGAGCTAATATAACGTTGAGTTACGAGGTAAGGGTATTGTTAAAGTTATAGCTGGAGTACTATAACATTGAATGGTTGACACTTGTTTCACATGCTATGTGGTGTTCAGTTATATTGTATGACAATATGTGTGCATATGTTGTTGTTTACTCTTGTTCGTATGATAAGTTGTACAATCAGTTGCACTGTTCTATGAGTTGTGTCATGATGTTGTTCATGCATTTTTAGTACAGTCAGTTATACTATGCATTTGTCAGTTCTACTGATGTATAGATGACGATATTATCAGTTATATACTATCGGAATGAACTTAGGCTACCCTTCGGGGATTGTTATGGTCTATGTTCGGGATTGGGCAGAGGCAGTTCGTTAATCGCTCTGGTCCCCGTGTGTCGTTCGGTGTACAGTTATTGCACCGAGAGGTCTGGCCAGGTCTTAGGCATAATGGCAGTGGTTATACGCTATACATAGTATGGATGCAATTCGTTAATCGGTCCACTGTGGGTGCAGTTCGTTAATCGGCCCATACCATTCAATAGAGACAGTTCGTTAATCGCTCCATTAGTTAGAGGCAGTTCGTTAATCGCTCTAACGGCATTCATTCTATACATTGTGATTTGTTGTTTGGTCTGTTCCTATATGTCGTGGTTATGATGGATCTATGATTCGCATGATGTCGTAATATGGTTTATGTCTTTATGCATCGTCACATGTTGTTCGACTTGAAGTTATCATTTCATATGTTTGTCTTTGTTATTGTTCAATGGTAAGTTGGTGTCGAGTTCTCATGAGTATAGATGGTCTCATATGTTTACTGGTTTTGCATTTCAATTATTACTGATTGTTAGTTATATTCAGTTGTTGTAAACATGACTGGGAGAGCATCTAGTTACTCCCGACTGATTGTCGACCCCCCCCCCCCCCCCCAAATTCTCAGGTTGTTCAGATTGTTGCTGACTGGTTGATGCTTGCTTGGGGAATGTGCGAAGCGAGCTTAATAATAAAATAGGAGTTTGATTTATGTTTTAAGAACCTTCAAATAATGTATTAGTTTGGTTTTGGATGCAGTACCGATCCGGATTTGGGCTTGGTGTTTCCGCCACCTCGACCCCTTTTTATCAGTATTGTACTCTGATATTTAATTTATAGTATGTTTTTCTTTTGTTTTATAAGCCGGGTTATTACAGTTGGTATCAGAGCGAACACGCTCCCAACTCTCGCTTAGTTGATGACTAAAATAAATGACCTAGTTAATGAGTAAGAGTAAATGGGGTAGAAACCAATAGGATTTGTTGGTTTTCTTATGTTTGTAGATGGCATGTGTAGTTGTTTGGAGTGGTACTTAGGTTCTACCACTTATAACGAGATTTCATTCTTGTAGATGGTGCGTCACGCGAATGGTGAGATCGATGCTGACCGCAACAGGAGACTTGAGGCCGCTTTGGCATCTATGGCTGAAGGTTTCACTAATCACCTCAACAACAACAACCATCTGCAACCGACTGTGTTTGATCGCTTTGCTCGTCACAGTCCTCCTACTTATGATGGTGTGAATGATCCTACTGCTTTCGAGGCTTGGATTCGAGAGATGGAGAAGTTGTTCCTCACTACTGGTTGTCCTGGGGATCAGAAGGTGGATATTGCCACCTATTATCTAAAGGATGAGGCCGACAATTGGTGGGCTCTTGCTAGAGTTGGTCTTAAAGTTCAACCAGGATATGGTTGGGCTGTTTTCTCTGAGGCTTTGAAGAAAAGGTTTTATACTGAGGAGATGCGCTGGCAGAAGGAGAGGAGTTCCTTCGTTTGCAGCAGGGTTCCATGACTGTTGAGGCGTACACCAATAAGTTCGTGAAGTTGTCATGTTTCGTTACTTTCGTTGCTATGGACGAGGTGTCTAGGACTCGTCGCTATGAGAAGAATCTAGCTCCTAAGGTCCAGACGGCTATTTCTGGTATTCCTTCGACTTCTTTCCAGCAGGCCTACGATCGTGCTCTTAGTATCTATGATTCAGTTCTTGCTACCGAGGCTGAGGAGAGTGCGAAGAGTAAGTTTGTGAAGAGGCCTTATCTTGCTCCTAGTGCTCCCTAGAAGAAGCAGAAGTTCGAGGCTCGTCCCTATGTTCCCCGTGATGAGGATCAGTCCCGAAAGAACATCTGGTGTTTTCGTTGCGCGAAGGTGTACCACCCGGGTACGACTTATGTTACTGGTGCTCCGCTTACATGTTATACCTACAAGGCTTCGGGACACAAGTCGATCGATTGTCCCCAGAAACCAAAGACGGAAGCGCCGAAGGTTGATGCTCCGAAGACTGGCCGAGTGTTCGTTATGAGTCGTGCTGAGGCAGAAGCTAATCTAGATGTGGTTACGGGTACCTTTCTCGTTCACTCTTTATCTGCTTTTGTTCTTTTTGATACGGGTGCGTCGATGTCTTTCATATCCGAATCCTTTTCCGTCCGAGCTGGACTCACTTCCTCACCATCCGTTCATACCTCTATATCCCTTCCTACGGGTGAGATAGTTTCTTGCTCCGTTCTGTTCAAGGATGTACCTATCAGTATTGTAGGGGCGATCCTTCTTGCGGACCTTGTCCAATTCAAACTAGGAGAGTTTGATGTGATTTTGGTCATGGACGGGTTATCTCGCTATGACGCTAGGTTCATGTGCCGTGATCAGAAGATTGTGCTTAAGAGTCCTACAGGTTCGAGGGTTTCTTATCAGGGTGTTAGAGTCACACCTACCGTCAAGTGGGTAGAAAGGGTCATCAGATCTATCTGTGCAGTGTTCAGGATGTTTCAGCTGAGCCGAAGTTAGAGGATATCCCTGTGGTTAAGGAGTTTCCCGATGTCTTTCCTGAGGATCTACCTGGTATTCCTTCTGAGCGAGATGTAGAGTTCTCGATTGAGTTGCTGCCTGGAATTGGTCCCATTTCGAAAGCTCCATATCGTATGGCACCAGCTGAGTTACAAGAACTTAAGAAGCAACTTGAGGAGATGATTGATAAGGGTTTTATCCGACCGAGCGCTTCGCCGTGGGGTGCTCCTATTTTGTTCGACAAGAAGAAAGATGGTAGTATGCGGTTGTGCATCGACTACCGTGTGCTGAACAAGGTTACTATCAAGAATAAGTATCCTTTGCTGAGGATCGAGGATTTGTTTGATCAGCTCCGTGGTGCGAGTGTGTTCTCGAAGATCGATCTGAGGTCCGGTTACCATCAGATTCCAGTTAGGAATGAGGATATTCCTAAGACTGCGTTTCGTTCAAGGTATGGCCACTATGAGTTCGTGGTGATGTCGTTTGGGTTGACGAATGCACCTGCTGTTTTCATGGATCAGATGAACCGCACTTTCAGTGAGTATTTGGATAAGTGTGTCGTGGTGTTCCTAGACAACATACTGATTTACTTGAGAGATGAAGCTAAGCACAAGAGTCATCTTCGTGTTATCTTGGAGACTCTGCGTAAGCAGAAGTAGTATGCTAAGTTCTCAAAGTGCGGGTTTTGGCTAAGGGAAGTTACCTTCTTGGGTCATGTGATATCTGGCGATGGAGTTATGGTTGATCCGTCGAAGATTCGAGCTGTGGTTGTAGGAAATATCGGTATACTTCATCAAGAAATTCGGATTATAACGAAATTATAATTATGAAATTACGAGTCATAAACGAAATTGCATAAACAAAAGTATAGAGGTTAGATTTAAACTTTGGTCCTAGCAATTTGGCCTAAGAACAAATATCGAGATCGATATTCTCCTAATCGTTGCACCCAAAATGCTTTGAGAAATGCCTCTCCTTTTGCTAGAATGAGATCCCTAATTTCTAATGATTTTAGGGTTTTTTGTGATGTGAGAATTAGGTCAAAAAGAAGTGAGTAAAAGGATTCCCATTTGCTCTCTTTTAACCGTCCAAAGCAACAGAAAAGAGGGGAAAATATTTTCTCCTTATTTTTTCTTAAAACCGAGTAAATGGGAAAAAAATAAGAAGATTATTTCTTTCTTTTCTATTCTCCTTAAACCGAGTAACAACCAACAAAAATAAGGAGAAAATCTTCTTATTTTCGGTTGTTATCAAAATGTATAAAATGTGTATTATTTATCAATTGTCATTTATGTCGTCCCGTATTAATAAGTCCATACACAACAGTTTGTAGTCGATTTATTAATACCGGTCTGTCAACATTTATTATGACAATTTCGTATAATATATACATTAACTATAAATATCGCATATTTATAATTTGCTAATTAAATATAACCGTTTACGTTTAGTTACGAATTAACATCTTAATTCGTTTAAGCTAATATTATATACATTACTTAAATATAACAGTTTATATTCAATTTACAAATTAACGATTGATTCGTCTCAGCTGATATTATTTAATTGTATTAAATAATCGTCTCATCATCACATTGACTAACCTTTTAGTCAAATACATGGACTAACCTTTTAGTCATATAAGGCATCAATGTGATTATATTTTCATATAATCACATCTCTCAAACACATCCTTTAGGTGTGACTTTTAGGGACCAGTTGATCACCGCCATCAGTATGATAATAACGTCAAACTTCTAGAAAGCCAACCGTTATTAATAAACGTTAATCAACTGATAAAATACTAAGTATACCCTATGAACCTATAAGAGATTTATACACATTATCACACTAACTGTGGAGGACACTAGCTCCAACAATCTCCCACTTGTCCTCACAAGTGTATGTGCGATAACCGATTCTCATATCCTAAAATTTCTCCCACTCAATGTAAAACAATTTGAAAAATCCGTATTCACAAAGGTCGTATTTTACAAGTGATCAATACCAAGAGTGGTTTTCCCGACTAGAGAGTAACTTAACTGATAAACGAATCATCATTCGAGCATGGCCATGCATTTCAGTTACAACTCCTCGAGTGGCCCTGAGAAATGACTAAACCTGATAAAGGTTGGATATTTTCTTCAACTCGAATCCTGAGATATAAGCACGTATGAAATGACCCAAAGAAAAAATCGCTTAGCCTCCTGTTACGGTCGACCATGAGAAAGAAACCAAAGTCACCCAAAAACTGCCTTAATCTCAAGAGATAGTCGATAGTCAAAAGAATCGACTCTAGGAACACAATGGACGTCCAATCCACGACCTGGCACCGAATTTTTTAAACATTTAGGACTCCATTACGTTGTCACAATTGTCCTACGAGGTATCGTTATAACTCGCATCTGTGATCGATCAGCCAACCGTTTGACTTATGGCTCGTTGAACCCACCATCAATCAACTTCACAATATAATAACCAGAGTTATCAGCTCATGTAGGCAATTACGGACCAAAACAAATATAATGTAATTCAGTTCACTTTGTGGCGTTCAATGTTGTCGTACAATCCACATGAAAAACAAAATATGAAATAAAACGATGAAGTTATAAATAGCATATGAAAAGGAAAATGTATCGAGTCCATAATCAACTACTACAACTCAGGAACAAGTTTAATTCCCATGGAAATAACGTGCCCTTCATGCTTATCATATTTCAATGGTTTAGTGAGAGGGTTCGCGATGTTGTCATCCGAAGCAATCTTGTCAATCACTATCTCCTCTTGCTCCACGTAATCACGGATCAGGTGAGCCTTCCGATGTACATGTCTAGACTTGTTACTAGACTTAGGCTCCTTGTCCTGGAAGATTGCACCTCTATTGTCACAATAGATGGTGATTGGGTCATTCGAACTAGGAACTATGGTTAGTCCTTGTAAGAATTGACGCATCCATATAGCTTCCTTTGCTGCTTCTGAAGTGGCATAGTACTCGGATTCAGTAGTAGAATCTGCTACAACTTCCTGTTTGGAACTTTTCCAGCTGACCGCAGCATCATTAAGAGTAAAAACGAATCCAAACTGAGATTTTGAATCATATCGATCCGTTTGGAAGCTAGCATCTGCGTAACCGATTGCACATAGCTTAGTATCTCCTCCATAAGTCAATGCCCAATCCTTAGTCCTCCGTAGGTACTTAAGGATATTTTTAACAGCGATCCAGTGTATTTCACTTGGATTGTTTTGGTACCGACTCGTCATACTCAATGCATATGCCACGTCTGGACGTGTGCATATCATGGCATACATGATTGATCCTATGGCTGATGCATAAGGAACGCGACTCATGCGTTCAACCCCTTCAGGTGTCGTGGGTGACTGAGACTTGCTCAAATGCATCCCAGAAGTCATTGGAAGGTTCCCCTTCTTGGAGTTGGTCATGCTGAACCTTTCAAGAATCTTATCTAAATAAGACTCCTGACTCAGTGATAACATCCGTCGTGATCTATCTCGATAGATACGGATTCCCAATATGCGTTGTGCCTCACCCAGATCTTTCATCTGGAAATGGTTCTTCAACCATCCTTTTACCGAAGATAAGAGAGGAATGTCATTCCCAATCAAGAGTATGTCATCGACATACAATATCAAGAAAAAAATCTTGCTCCCACTCGACTTGACATATAAGCACGGTTCCTCGACCGATCGAGTGAAACCATACTCTTTTATAACCTGGTCGAAACGATGATTCCAACTCCGAGAAGCTTGCTTAAGTCCATAAATGGAACATTTAAGCTTGCACACTTTCTTTGGATTTTCAGGATCTATGAAACCTTCGGGTTGTACCATGTACAATTCCTCCTCCAAATAACCGTTTAAGAAGGCGGTTTTCACATCCATCTGCCAAATTTCATAGTCATGAAAAGCGGTTATCGCTAAGATTATTCGAATGGAACGCAGCATAACTACGGGTGCAAAGATTTCATCATAATGCAATCCGTGCACTTGAGTGAAACCTTTTGCCACTAGTCGTGCCTTATAGGTATCGGGTTGCCCGTCTACAAAATGCTTTTTTTGTAAAGCCATTTGCACTGAAGAGGTCGTACCTTGTTAGGTAAATCAACAAGATCCCATACGTCATTCTCATACATGGAGTCCATCTCGGATTGCATGGCTTCAAGCCATAGCTTAGAGTCGGAACAGGTCATGGCACCTTTATAGGTAGCGGGTTCATTACTCTCTAGGAGCAAAACGTCATTTTCCTCGACCATACCAATGTATCTGTCTGGAGGATTAGAGACTCTACCCGACCTCCTAGGTTCCTGAGGAATGTTAATCGTGTCATTAGTTGAAGCAACATCTTCCTCCATCCGTTCCTCGGTAGTTGGTTCTTGAATCTCCGACAGCTCGAAGGTTCTATTACTTGACTTGTTCTCGAGAAATTCTTTCTCTCAGAACTTTGCACTAGCCGCAACAAAAACTCGATGTTCGGTAGGCGAATAGAAGTAATGACCAAACATTCCTTTTGGATAACCAATAAAGTATGTCTTGACCGATCGCGGGCCGAGCTTATCCTCGTGTCTCCACTTGACATAAGCCTCGCAGCCCCAAACCCGAATAAAGGACAAGTTAGGGACCGTTCCCTTCCACATTTCATATGGAGTTTTGTCGACAGATTTAGACGGACTTCGGTTAAGTATAAGAGCAGCTGACAAAAGAGCAAAACCCCATAATGAATCAGGTACTACCGTGTGACTCATCATGGATCGAACCATATCAAGTAGTGTTCGATTTCTCCGTTCAAACACACCATTTAATTGAGGTGTTCCAGGTGGAGTTAACTGTAAAACTATTCCACAGTCTTTAAGATGTTGATCAAACTCATTTGAAAGATATTCGCCACACCGATCTGAACGGAGTGCTTTAACCTTTCTACCTAGTTGGTTCTCAGCCTTATTCTGGTATTCCTTGAATTTTTCAAAAGACTCACTTTTATGCTTCATTAAGTAGACATATCCGTATCTACTCAAATCATCCGTGAAAGTGATAAAATATCTATAGCCGTCTCTTGCGGTGATTGACATAGGTCCACATACATCAGTATGTATGAGTCCTAATAGGTCATTAGCGTGCATTCCAACACCTTTGAAGGAAATTCGAGTCATTTTGCCGATAAGACATGATTCACACGTGCCAAAAGATGAGAAATCAAATGTGGGGATAGTCCCATTCTCAACGAGTTTCTTTACACGTTTTTTATTTATGTGTCCCATTCGACAATGTCATAGATAAGTTTGATCTTTGTCACCAACCTTTAATTTCTTATTGTTCACATGTAATATCTCTGTGGTTTGATCTAAGATATAAATTCCATTCATGGAAACTGCTTTGCCATAAACCATTTCATTAAAAGAGAAGATACAGCTATTGTCCTTTATTGAAAAAGAAAAACCGTCTTTATCAAGTACGAAAACAGAAATAATATTCTTAGTTAAACTGGGTACATAGTAACAGTTATATAAATATAACTCAAAGCTACTCGGGAGCTGGATTACGTATGTTCCCTTTGAGACTGCAGCAACTCTTGCTCCATTCCCGACTCGCAGGTCCACATCACCCTTTGCGAGGGGTGTGATGTTTTTTAGGCCCTGCAAATGATTACACAGATGAGAACCACAACCAGTATCAAGTACCCAAGTTCCGAAACTTGCATGGTTAATCTCAATCATATGAATATAAGATGACATACCACGCGGCCTGCTTTTATGTCCTCACGGTACACGGGACAGTTCCTCCTCCAATGCCCAGTCTTGTGACAATGGTGGCACTCAACGTTACCGTCCTTGCTCTTTGTCTTGCCTTGTGATCCACTAGTCTCACCAGGCCCACTTTTACCGTTTCTTGACTTCTTAAACTTTGGCTTTCCTACAGTTAGGTCACCGTGAGCTTTGCCCTTACCCTTATTCTTGTTGGAAATCATGAGAACATCTTGCTTCTTGCTCCCACTCAATTTCATATCCTTCTCGGTCTGTACGAGAAGTGAGTGTAGCTCATGAGGACTTTTTTTCATGTCATTCATGTAGGAATTTGCCCTGAAAAGGGCAAAACCATCATGAAGTGAATGAAGCATACGGTCAGTGACTATGCTCTCACTGATTTTGCAATCAAGTGCCTCCAGTTTCTCGACATTCTCAATCATGTTAAGAATGTGTGGGCTAACCGGTTGGCCCTTCTGGAGTTTCTCATCAATGAAGCGACAGGTATGCTCATAAGTAACGATTCTCGGTGCTTTTGAGACCTCATTAGTGAGCGTGGTGAAAATCTTGTTTGCACCTTGGGCAATGAAGCGTCGTTGCAAATTGGTTTCCATTGCAAAAATGAGTACGTTCTTTATCGCACCCGCTTCCATGACGAAGTCACTATAAGCAAGTGACTCGTTTGCTCTTGCATTGGGGCCTGGGTTTGGCGGTATTGGCTCAGTAAAGTACTTGAGCTTACCGTCAGCAATGGCGACATTCCGTAATGATGCCTCCCAGTCCGCAAAGTTGGACCCGTCATTCTTCAGTCGTGGGACTGATTCATGTGGTCCATGAAAGTTTTGAGCCAGGACTCGCGTGCAAGTGTGGCACTTGGCATAGGGATTTCGTTATTTCCAGCCATTTGTTGTAAGCAGTATTATCAATATAAAACGAATTCTACACTGCGAAAAGAAGAAAAAAATATAATAAGCATACTCATCGTTATGATTTAAGTCTAATGCAAAAACTGTTATAATGCGAAGACTAAGCATTTATACAATTGACCTCCCTCAAGAATTATATAAATGATCCCAAGACTCAATTATCTGTAAATTGATAAGCCAACCTCTTGGCTAATTCTACTTTTAGAATTCTTGGTTGATAAATTTCTGTAAATTCTATCTATAGTCCATCATAATCTCGAGAAACTCTTCGGATTATAATGTTGAGGTAAAATAAGTCAACACAAACTACTTACCCAACGTAGAAGGGGTCACATGGAGAGTAAGGTCCTATATGCCTACCGACGAAGAAGGGATTCATAGTTTTTTTTTTTTTTGGTGAAATGTGAGTGTAATATATATATATCAAAAGATAATTACAAAAGTTTATCAAGCCAACATAAGTAAATTATCATTCTACTAGACGCATTTTAATAAACCAATCTCTCTCAGCCTGTGTTAGGGTAGCTCTTTCCAAGCCTCGAACTCGTGACCTCATCTCATCCATAATCATCTTTGCCACACATTCAGACCGTACCAAAACAGCTTCATTCTTGCTTTTGTTTCTCTGTTTCCAGACCTGGTAGAGTGCACTCAACATCATAGCTGACTGCACCCCTCTTTGCGCCTTTGTTCCCGTCCTCTGCTCACACCAGTGAACCACATTCCTCATGGGGAAATCCCACCTTGTTTGCCTGTTTAATTCGTGATGACCCTTGTCTTTGTACGTGCACTCAAAAAACAAGTGACCTGCAGTTTCTTCGTCCACTCCACATAAGTAGCACTTGTCCTCTATGTCCAAACCAAAGCTCTTCAATCTAGCAACCGTGTTTAGAGCTTCATGAGCAATAAGCCACCCCAAAAATTGATGCTTGGGAATAGCCCATCCATTCCAGATTACTTTATACCAAGTGACACAAGGCCAGCTCCCCTTAAACCAGTTATAGCACCCACCGGTGTATAACCATCCTGCTGTATCTCCCATTTGCCATCTGTATATCCAGCAGCCATTTCCTCTTTAACCTTACATATTCTTCTCCAAATCCAACTCGAATTCGTGGTAGGGGAGTACTCCATCCACTCCTGTCCCTTTAGGTAGTTATTATGTACCCAATGTATCCAAATTGAATCCCTTTTCTCTGCAACCCAGTCAACAAGCCTACCTATCATGGCCTTGTTCCACATTTCCTGGTCTTTCAGTCCTAGTCCCCCTTCTTCCTTTGGTCTACATACAGTATCCCATCCCACAAAAGGAGATCTCCTGTAATCTGCACTATTCTCCGAAAGGAAGTTCCTGCAAACTGCCTCTATTCTCTTCATAATTCCTTTGGGTATGATAAAAATGGAAGCCCAATATGAATGCAATGAGTTAAGCACACTTCTCACGATGACCAGTCTCCCTGCATAAGAAAACTTTCTTGATCCATATCCATGAATTCTTGAACAGATTTTATCCACCAGACATTCACATTCTTGTCTTCCAATTCTGGTAGTTTGTATTGGCATCCCTAGATACTTGAATGGAATGCTTCCTTCAGTGAATCCTGAAACCTGCAAGATTTCATTCTTTATCCGCTCAGTACATTTAAAAATAGGCATTTGATTTTTGAGCACTAACTTTCAGTCCACTTGCTTTAGAGAATGTAGCAAAAGATTTCAAAAGCAACATGATGGAGTTGGCATCCCCCTTACTAAAAAGAAGAACATCGTCTGCAAACATCAGACTGGTTAACCGTTGCTTTTTGCATAAGGGATGAAATTTGAAGTCATACTTTGAGGAAGCATATTGCAGAGTACGGGTCAAGTATTCCATGCATAGAGTGAAAATCAAAGCCGACAAGGGATCCCCCTGCCTGAGGCCCCTCTTGCCCTGGAAGTACCCAAACAATTCTCCGTTTACAGATAGGGAGTATGTAGTAGTAGTGATGCACTGCATTAGCATTTCAATAAACTCAGATGGGAATTTGAGCTCCTCTAATAGCTGCCCTACAAAATCCCACTCCACTGTGTCATAAGCTTTCTGCAAATCTATCTTGAACAAACATCTTGGGGATGCATGAGGTCTTTCATATAATCTTATCAAATCCTGGCAGATTAGAATATTCTCCTGAATGCTTCTTTGTTGAATGAAAGCACCTTGATTTTGTCCCACTAATTGTGGCAACACATCAGCAAGCCTGGTACATAGAATTTTGGAAATGACCTTATACACTACATTACAGCAGGCTATAGGTCGAAATTGAAGTACACTCTTTGGCCTATCACCCTTAGGAATTAAGGTTAGAGTAGTAGAGTTGAGCTATTTAAGTAGCTGCCTATTCTGAAAGAAATCCTGAACAGCTCTTATAACATCCCCTCCAACCTCTCCCCAAGCATCTTTGAAGAACTTACTAGTGTAGCCATCTAGTCCAGGTGATTTAATATCAGGAATGCTAAACATTGCCTCTTTTACCTCCTCTCCTGTTACAGGTCTCCTCAAGCTAGCCCAGTGAGCATCATTACATACAGGGCCTTGGTTTATAATACTCCTATGAATCTTCTTTATGTCCTGGCTTGTTCCTAGCAAGTTCTGATAGTATTCAAGAAATGCATCCTGAACTTGCTCTTGGGTGTCATACATCTTACCCCTCATATCTTCTACCATAACCACCTTATTCATACTCCTCCTTTTCTTCAGAAGGCAATGAAAGTAAGAACTGTTGACATCCCCATCCTTAATCCATTCATGCTTGGATTTCTGAGACAGAAAGCTTTCCTTGGCCCTGGTTAACTCCTGTAATTGCAGTGAGGCTTCATATTCTTCAGAGATAAGCTGCATATTTGTTGGATCCACTAGTACAATTAATGCAATTGGCATCGGTTATAAACAGTGATTGGCATCGGTTCCCAACCGATGCCAATGCGGGCGATGCCAATGACATTTTTTTGAATTGGCATCGGTTCATGAACCGATGCCAATTTACATATATTGGCATCGGTTGTTATTCAATTGGCATCGGTTATAACCGATGGCAATTTACACATATTGGCATCGGTTGTACCATAATAACCGATGCCAATTTTTGCGTTAATGGCATCGGTTGTAACTTAGGAACCGATGTCAATCATCAATTACAAAATTAAAAAAAAATTGTGCCTAGCCAATAAATAAATTATTGGCTATAGAAAATTTGACAATCATATCACATTTTATTTTCTAAAAGCTATAGAAAATTCGACACTCTCTTTATAAATTGAGCAATCCAAATTTCATAACTTCAATACCAACAAATCCAAATCTAATACAACCATTCAACGAATTGTATCCAGCAACAAAATCGCATACATAAACCCTTAACTATTCGAGTATCTAGATCAACCGTTCACTACATCATATATAAACCTCAATAAGCTGCTTTGCTTGTGATGTTGTCATGCGTGTGTTCGGCCCCATGTATTGGAGCATCTGTTCTTCTTTGACACCCTCCTAAAGAATACTAACGGTGTGCACACAACTTTAGAGAATAATCAAGTAAAAGAGTCACACATAAGAAACTAACAATGCTTGTATTTCTGCAGACCTCGTTCTTTTTTACTTAAAAACTTTAGGTTACTGAAATCATTTCAGTTTAGTCTCTTAGTAGTTGCTTAGTCAGAACTACTACAATTATAAATACATAAACAATGAGCATTTCTTACCCTAATGTAGTCTCTTAGTCAGAATGCTTCGCACATGCGCAAGATCACATCTACTTCTCCCGTGCTCTTGTTTGAGATTTAGGTTCATGCCAAACAATCACAATCACTACTAAGACACACAAGGAAATATGTTAGCCCTTGTCATCAACCCCAACACAACAAAGTCGATGGTAAAGTTTCGACACATTAAATAACAAAAATCAATTTGAGTTTCCCAACAAAGCGTCAAGTTTTTTCCATACTAAAACATTCCATACTAAAACACTAAAATCTTATAACTACTGACTCTTTTAATTACGCAAACATCCAACAAAAAATCAAATTTTATCCACAAGAACAAGACTTCTCCAAGAACCCCGTAACTTGATACTCGACGAGTAGATAATAAGTATCATTTTTTGTAAAGAAGTTGATATAGAACTTCAAATCAACACCAACGGTCATCAGGCTTTATCAAAAGGCCAGGGAGTACTAGATGCTTCTAGTCAATACGGCTTAATTAACATATTACTACTGGGTAAGGTTCAATAGATTATGTCATGTTAAGTCAATCTATCAAAGTAAATAAAATCTACTACGATTCGATAAATCCAGGCTATATCGAATCAATATGACTTGGGAGTAAGAACCGTAACAAACTAAGTCCAAAGATTTTCAATTATGGAATGGAGCTGGAAGGCCTTAAAAATAAATCAATCAAGAACAAAAGCAGCGTATCATAGGCCTAACTTGCCGGACACAAACGTAGTTTCGTCGGTTACGCCAATAGAAAAGGCGGACATGTCTTGTCTAGCGTGTTAGCGTAAACCTGACTATGTTGTTGGAATATCACAGGACTCCTAAAAACCATCACACTGGAAGCCTAATTAGTTGATTTTGAGCAAGTGAGTCAAGTCCCAAAACTAACTTGAATAAGGAAAAAGGACATCAAAATATTTAACAAAAGGGAGCCTAATTAGGTTATCCTTTGGCTTCTTGGAGAAAATGTTCATAAACAGATACATGTAAATATAACATAAGCCACACTACCACGTATAAAAAAATGTCTCAACACTTCCGCCCCAAATAGCAAGTATTGTCTATTATTTAGATCAACAAGAGTACAAACAACAAATATCGGGACTCGCCACGTTAAAACTACAATTCTAATTTAGATATGATCATCACTCCTATGCTTTAGACAACTTGAACTCCTTAGAATTGCATAAAGTGACAATAATCTGTGGGAGAGGAGTCTTTGCACGATTTGAAATAACAAATAAAGTACCTGCTATACTATTGTCATCAAATCCAAATGATCGAAGAGAAATTCCAAAGGGTCGTATACTCCTACATACTGATAAGAAGAAAAAAAAACATTTCTTAACAAGTAATAGAGTATAGGTCATTGATTAACGAAAACCAAAAGAGGTGATAACTATGTATTAAAAGACACCAAAGCGTGTTGTCCATATACAAGAGAAGAGCGGAAAGGTTAAGCCCTCATACTGTAACAAGTAATCATATATTTAATGTTCTAGTCAGATGTCATACTAATAATTATACTAAACAAACACAAACAAAAAAAAGGGAAGAGAAAATTACCTATGATTGAAGATTACTCAGCACTTCAACATCAACAACTAAACAAATAATAAAAAAAAAATTAAGAGGTAGTAATTTCATACTCCTACATCAACAACTAAACAAATAATAAAAACAAATTCAAAAAAATTAAGAGGTAGTTATTTCATACTCCTTACAAGGTTAGTCATATACCGAGATAATGTAATCAAAATCTAGAATCATATTCATATAAGATCATGGAATCAGTTCTAATCAAAATAATCAAATACTCGGTAATATATTTTCGAGAAAGCAAAATCACCATCACCTTAAATTAACTAATGTAAGACGTTTCGGCATTTATTGGCAAGAAGGTGAATAGGGAGATGAACACATAGGAATTGTAGGGGTTGAAGAAGATATAAGGGGGAAGAGTAAAAGTCGGAGAAACCAATTAGTAGAAGTAATTAGTAGAAGTGATGGTGATCCCTTTGAGCGTTTCTAATTTGCAACATCACAATTAATTACTCCGTAGATTTTTCTTTACTTGTTGGTTTGACTAAGTGAGAAACGTGGTGAATTCTTTTCTATAAGGTATGCATCAAAGTTACACTGCCACGTGTACTCGTAAGTCTTGCCTTTTAATTATATTTATAGATTATAGATTCTATAACAACCAAAACAGAAAGAACAAGTCATAATTAATATCAAATAACCAGCCAATATTTAACCAAGTTCAGTAATATAACGATAATTTAAACATGTTTGGCGAAAGCACAATAGAGTGAAAGCATTGAGAAGTTATGCAGGTAGGAAGCGACGTCAAGGCAAACTAAAGCGAAGCAAAGGGAAGGCGAAAGCGTAACTCGGCAAGAAACCAGTAAACATAGACACATAGTATACAACTCAATGGAGCGGAACAAACAAGTATATACTCATGTCCAAAATATGGCTAGTAACTAAACAAATAAATTCAATGAAATAAAGAAGGAGAAAAGGAGGGACCTTGGTAGTTTACCCGAGTGAAGTCTTTCAAGGTGCTTAATCTGCAACACGGAGAATAAGATTAACAATAATTAACGTCCTTTAGAAGTCCTTATTTACTTATCATCAAAAAAATTCAAAAAGCCTAAAACTAAGGAAGACATTATGCACACAAGGCATAGAAAGACCCTAAAAATGGAAAAAGTATAACATATTACTCGTATCAAATAATGAAACCAAGGCTCGTTAATTTAAACATGATCACCGACTTGATAAAAGCACAACAAAAGAAAGCTCGAACCATGTGAGCTAGTGTCAACGGTCAAGCACACAAATGAAAGCGCAACAATGCGATCTTGACTAGCTTTAGCGAGAAAGGATTTCCCGAACTTGATCTCATATTTTCTGTTTGTTACAGTGGTGACTCAACCTATTTTGATCACGCAATTCATATCCACTTATCTTTAAGGTTTATTGATTACACTTGTTACTCCACTACTTATATTAGATAAAATAATGCAGGTAGACGCCAATATAAAGAATTGAGATTAGAAGCCAATGACACTAATACAAGCTAATGAATTACGGAGTAAATTTCAAGCTAACATGATACTCACAATAACTGGTTATCAAGTCTCATAACTGAGTTCTTTCAATAATTGAGCATCAATCTCACTTCAGTATCTTCTCACACCTTGTCAAAAGTTCATACCATCTACAAACCAACCATTCAAGACCCTTTTTCACTCAGTCATATATAGTGGAGCAAGAATCGGCCACACAATATGTCCATATTCTTTGTGAGGAATATTTTAATAAAAGGTAAACAAATGATTGGGACGGAGGGAGTACTTTGTAGTTCGTATGTATCGTGTTGACGCTCTTAACTTGCCTGATGTTGGAATGTGAATAATGATTCAAATACTGAGAATTTCATGAAATATATTCAAAATATTATCCATTTAATGTAACCACTAAATCGACACATAAAGCCCAAATTTAATCCTAATTCATATTATAATCTTAATCCCTATTTTTCACAAACCCTAAGCTTTGAACTACGCAATTCAACACCTATACATGAATATAAACAAAATGTAAACTATTGCATTATGTAAAAGCTAAACAGAAACCCTTGTGTGGTTCGAGATTTATGAATAATTCGATTAAATTAGGGTATACCTTTCAAATACGAAGAGAAGACAGAGCCGAGGGTAATATGCGATGGACCGTGCTGCGCCTTGACGTCGACGGTGGTACCCGATCGATCATTGTTGGCCGGTGGAGGGAAAGGGATCCGTGGGTTGAGGAGAACGTGTGAGGGAATTAGGGACGAGGGCAAACAAAGCAAACTCTGGTCGTGGTGGTTGCATCTGGGTGTAGCGGTGGTTGCGTGAAGGCGTTGCGATGGTTGTGACTCGTGTGGGCTCACGGAGAAGCAGGCTGTGGCGAGGTTGAGGACGGAGTGGAATATTGGAATGTGAAAGCAAGCGTTGGTACTTGCTACTTGCTAGTACACTGTACACGATCTTATTGCTTTCTAGAAAAATCTACTCATAATTTTACCCTTTTATTTTAGAATTGGCATCGGTTAAAACAACCGATGTCATTCATAATTTACATTTTTGTATAAAATTGGCATCGGTTCTAATCTTACGACCGATGGCAATACTGCTACATTAGCATCGGTTTTATATTTACAACCGATGCCAATTATCCAAAAACACTATTGGCATCGGTTTCATAGTTACAACCGATGCCAATATCTATTTAAATTGCAGTTTGCATCGGTCTTCTCTAGAACCGATGCCACTGTGGCGATGCCAATCGTCTTATCTCTACTAGTGATCTTTATTAATAACCTCTTGCATATCCTCCACCTGCTTCTGCAAAATATTAGCAGCATTCTCAATGTCACTGTATCCCTCCTTGTTCAATCTCTTTAACTCAGGTTTCAACTGCTTCAGATTCTTTGCCAGTCTGAACATAGGTGTGCCAGGCCTACTTTTATCCCAGTTCTCTCTCACAATGGGTAAAAACTTCTTAGATCCACCTCACATATTGTAGTACTTGAAGCATCTCTTAGTTTGGCCTTGATTAGAGCTTTTAAGAATACATGGTGTATGATCAAAAATCCCCTCTGGCAGGAATTGTGCATACACATCAGTGAAGCTGTCACACCAGGCCTTATTCACCAGGAATCTATCAAGCTTGCTGTAAATCCTATCTTGAGGCTTCTGTTTATTATTCCATGTAAACAATGCCCCTACTGCAGTAATATCCATCACCCCACAATCAGACACACATCTTCTAAAAGGCTCCATCTCACTAGAGGGAGTACTCCCACCTACTCTCTCTGAAGCAGACAGAACACAATTAAAATCCCCTGCAACTGCCCATGGACCTGATACAGCACAAGCAACCCGTCTCAAATTATCCCACAAAGGCTCTCTATCATGCATCCCATTAAAGGCATAGACCATAGTGAACCAAAAAGTCCTTCTATCCTCCAGAGAATCCACTTTCATATGGATATACTGAGCATTATACTCCAACACATTGACCCTAAAGAGATTAGGCTTCCAAACTACCCAAATGCGTCCACCAGAATGATAGCCATTATTTGTTGTGATACACCAATTAGAAAAAGTACTTGCAGCCTTAGTGAAGGCCTTATTCTTTATTTTGGTTTCTAGTAAACCAAACAATCCTATATTTTGAAGTTGCAAAAAATAATTAACATCTCTTTGTTTTCCTACTCTATTCATCCCTCTAATGTTCCAAAAACCAATCCTATCCATTAGACAAATTAGGGCTAACCTCATCACCATTTTCTCCACTTCTTTTCTTTGGCGGGGAAGCTGCTACCTCTTTGTAGGAAAAAGCTCCAAAAGTATCAGTACTATAGCCAGCTTGAACCACCTCTCTCGTGTGCATCTTTACCAGTCGTTTCAGAGGAGTTTGATGACCTACAGGGGATCTTCCTTCCACCTGAACAGGCTTATTAAGGCTCTGAATGGCTGGTTTATCTGGTACAGGTGCAGGAACAGCCAAAGTTTTATTAACCGGTCTCCAAACCTTTTTTACAGGCTGCTGATTTATCTTCTTTTGTTCTCCTTTCCTGCACTGCTCCTTTTCATGGCCCATTCCTTGACATATCGTGCATTTAACAGGCCTCCATTCATACTCAATGTCCACCTGCACTACCCCTCCGTTTTCATCTTTAAATGATATGTTAGCAGGTAATTGCTGATCAACCATCAATTCCACCATTACCCGAGCATACCCTAATCTGGTACGTTCCTCCGTGGCCACATCACACTTGACATATTTACCAACAATATTAGTAATCTTAGATAAACTCTTGCCCCAAAACTTAATTGGTAATTTATGAATTTTGATCCATGCTGGAACAGATTTCACATCGTCCTTTTTCATTTCCAAATCTTTCTCCCATGCTTTTACTATCATTGGTTTATTGTCAAATAAATAATGACCTGATGCAAGGACCTTTTCTTTCATCTCCATTGTTTTGAACCTAACCAAGAAAATCCCGTTTGGCATAAAAGAGATTTTGTCAATGTTGAATTTTGTCCATATCCTCCTTATGAAGCCCTCAACTATCTCCCAAGGAGGATTGGCTCCTAGGATAAAGCATATCACTGCCTGCTTCCAATAGTCAATTTCGTCTACAACATCCTCAGGCTGAATTTGCAACAAGTCCTCAGTCTCTGTTTTATCTTCCTTTTCACGATCTTCACTCCTCTGTTCCAAACTATCACTAACATATTCTTCCTCCTCCTCACTTTCAACTATTTCCTCATCTGTTTCATCCTCCTCTTCAGTCTCCACGACCAATTCAGGGATTCCCACAATATCATGGACGTTTTTGGTTCTCCTTTCCTCTTCAACATTTGGTCCAGAAGACACGGCATTAGGGTTGCTACTATCCATTATTTCTTCTTCCTCAACTTCTGTTTCAACACTTTTAGCCTTAACAGGAATGCTTCTTCCTCTTAAGTTCATCTCTCGCTGCTTCTGTTGGCTAGATTTCCTAGCCATCAGTTTGAAAATCTATGGCGGCACGGGGTTGTTAATCGCACATTCTCTCTCTATCTCTAGGTTTTTTGTTATTTCCGAATCGGATTAGAGTGCTTCAATCGCTTGAATCAAAGAATAAAGATTAGTTACACATCGTCTGCCAATAACAATAATAAGAAGGGATTCATAGTTGTTTGGCCTTATAAAGACTAGTCTCAATTTTAGTTATAGAGGAAGATCCCATCAACTTTATTTTAATTCATTTTAAGTGAACTAATATCTAGCATGCGAGAATGAATAAACTAAGATGATGGCTTAAAATTGTGTGACATCTTTATGTCCATGATAACTAACATCCAAACTATATGAGTCAATTTTCATGCATTTAAGTAGGTGGTTTGGTTTAGGAGGAATATGATGCACTAATTATCATGCGAAGAAAAGCAATAAGAATGGAAAAACGTAAAACAAAAATAAAGTCCTAGTGTGGCCTATCGACCAAAATGAACATAAATACAACTTTGGAATCCTTCCTAGGACCCAAGAAGCTTGTCTTGATGTTCCATCTTGGTCCATGTAGCGGGAGTGAGCAATCCAATCTCCATCTTTAGTCTTCTCAAAAAATACAATTAAAAATTACAAAATAAACCTATTTACATTCTAATTTCAAAACCATAATACTAAAGAAAACCAAAGGAGATTCGAGATCTCAAAATTACATCAAGACTATGTTTCCATCATTACGAAAACATAATCAACTAAGGCCACACTAGGTAATACAAATTACAACCGATAGCAAAAATACGTAAATAAACCATTCAACAATTCATACAACTAAATAAAAAGCATCAACATTAAATTAATCATTCAAGACATAATTCCTTAATTATGTAGAGTAATTTATCCAAACCACCTATTTTATAAATATCAAAATTATGTGACAATTCCTCAATTACTCACAATAATTCCAATCTTAATTCACATTAACTAGTGATATGAATTAATCCAACATTATTTTAAACCTCTTTAAAATAATTGGGTGTCTTAAATTTGTGAACTTTTTCACAACAAACAATCATACATTATAGCAGTAATGTATAATAATTATTGGCCAAAACAAACATAAAATTTTTTTTTTATAATGGCTCTCGGCATTTCCAAAAACATGGGGTGACAAGGCACACATCACTCCAACATGCCTAACCTACATTTCTCCATTAGGAGCACCCTCACCAGGCGGCCTGTGGAACATACGAAAGGGAGCCTGGCTGACAGCTGAAAGCTTATCCAGCTACCCCTGATACCACCCCTGGAAGTAGCTCGCAATAAACTCAATTAATCAGGGCCCCAGCATGCATGCACATATATATGGAGCGCAGGGATCTCTGAGCTACCAGAATCCTGCAACGTTCCATCGGTCCTAGAATGACGATAAACTTGCTTAAGGTACACCCTTGTTGGCTTTAAACATGATGAACACACCTTGCATCATGATCAAGGTTAAATAGTCAAATTGCGGCATACGCCTAAATCAGTCATCAGACTGACACGGCAGCTAGCTGAGTCGAAATCAACCTCTTTAGGCTGACACGACTGGTCTAAGTCATCCTCAAAGGTTGACACGGCCACCTCCCCTACAATGCGGCATACGCCTAAGTCAGTCAGCAGACTGACATGGCAGTTAGCTGAGTCTAAATCAGCCTTCTCAGGCTGACACGACTTGCCTAAATCAGCCAGCAGGCTGACACGGCAGCTTCCTAAGCTAAATATAACAAGCAGGAGGCAAAACACAAGATATAACGAAAATTAAACTTGCCAAACTAAGGTAAGGGTCATTTCAAAATTTGGCCAAAACACTGCCCCAAGTTCAAACTGCCACCACGGCAGACAAACCAAAAACAAGAAAATGTTTTTAAATTTTTACAAGTCTGCACCACATAGGGTCAGACCGCCATCTAACAAACTTGGAAATAAAAACTTTAAATTTAGGTCACATTAATGACCTCCACTTCAGGCACTTCCTCTGCCTCCTCCTGCTGACTTCCCATTTCAGGTACAGGACCAGCTTGCACGCCCTCAGCAGCCTCCTGAGCTCCGTCAGCAACATCAGCTTCCTGAAATGAGCTGGCACCTCCAGTAGCCATCTGCTCCGACAGTGCAGGAGAGTTCACCTCGCCAACCTCGGGCATCAGCACACTCAGATCAGGTTGGACAAGGTAAAGCATCTACAGCTGCCTCTCCTCCTCCTCGATGGCCTGCTGGGTTAGAGCCTCCTCAAGAGCAGCACGTATTCCACTAATCGTTCCCCGCCAGATAGCATAGGCAACAATATTGGTGGCCAGGGTGATCAGCTCGCTGATTCTCTCCTCAGAGCGCTTGAGGGAGTCAGAGAAGGTGGTGCATACTTCCTGTGTGCGCGCTAGCTGGTCAGCTCCCTCCTTTATCTTCTTCTTGGCTCCAGCAAGATCGGCTTTTAGCTCCACCACCCGTCCTCTAAGATCGACGTTCTCGCTCCCACTCGCGAGAGTTTCGGTCGCCTCCTCCGATTTCTAGACGGTGGCCCTACTGGTAGTCTGGACCACATTGATCATCTTCCTATTATACAAGGCAGACTGAAAGGCCTGCAAGCGGAAAAACAGGGAATTAGCAGGCTTGTCATTTTTAAAGAAAAGGGGTTTGAGAGCAAGCAACAGAAAAAGGACACTCACCATGAAGGCATTATGCACGTCATTCTCAGCCATCTCCTCTGGGGAAAACTCTGAGAAAGCTTCCACTGTGGAAGGGAAGAGGATCTGGTCGATTTCAGGCCAATAGGGCACCTTGTCAATATTCCCAAAACCATCAGGGAACTGGGCGATGAAGCCACCACTAGCAGCAGCAGGGCTGGCAGGAGGAGTAGGAGGATGTCGAGACAGCGGGCTAACTTCTAAAGGTCCAGAACGCATGGTGTTGGAACGGGTAGGAGGAGACTGGAAGGATGCAGCAGGGGCACTCCTCTTGGAGGCAGAGGCTGCCTCAGGACTCGCAGCAGATCTCTTTCTTTTAGCACTCTGGAGGATGGCCTCCAAGGGGTCAACTTTTGAACCTGCAGGCAGCCAAGAATTCAGATGTCAGAAGCATCAGGCAAGCAGCAAGAGCACGTGTAACCAAAGAAAGTACGAAGTGACTTACCAGAAGACATGATGTGAGCGGATTGCTGCGGGTTGGAGGAAGAAGCAGGAGAGAAACCAGGAAGCAGATCAGGAAACTTTCTCTCAGACTCAGAGATGCAGAATAGCTTGTTGCGAGCAGCCGCTGGGTCGCCCAGACGAGTCAGGAAGCAGGGACCTGCACAAAAGGAAAGGAAGAAGTAAGCCAGTAAGCATTAAGGTGGACGAATCAGGCATCAGGAGAACTACTTACTCTAGGTAATAATCCAGTCCTCGAAGATATAGCCAGCAGGCTGGATGGAAGCCTTCCTCACATAGAAGAAGTCTTCAAACCACTTCTCATCCCTGGACATCGACACGTGTCTGAAGGGAGTCTCCCCAGAGCCCCGGAAAGAAAATTGGTCTCTTCCCAGGGACCGGATCTGGTACATATGGGCTATCTCGCCCAGGGAGATTGAGCCGCTGGTATTCTGACTAGCAGTCAGAGAATAGAGGAGAACCCTCCAGATATTGGTAGAAATTTGTGCCATGGCAAAATTGTTGGTACGAAGGAAGTCTTGCATAAGCTTTGGACAAGGGAAACGAAGGCCGTATCTGAACGGATAAAGATAAAAACAGACCCATCCCGGTCGGATGGCATCCGCCTTTTGACCAAGCTCCGGGATAGCAATGTCAACCCCATCGCCAAGACCAAGCAAACCCTTAATCAACGAGATATCAGCGGTAGTCAAAGAAGAGTTGCAGTCATGGGGGTGGACGAAAAGATTCCGGGAGGGAAAAACGGGGTCTGGGTTTGGGCCGATTGAGGCAGAGGTAGAAGTAATGTGACGGGTTTTACCCATGGTTGGAAGAGAGAAGAAGATGAAGAAGTTAAAGAAGGGTGGTGAGAAAGGAATACCTGGGGAAGAGTGGCGGCAAGGAACGGCGGCAAAGTCCGGCGAGAGAAAACAAAAAGAAGGAGGAGGGTTTTAGAAAGGAGAGAGTTTTTGAAGGGGAAGGGTTTTGAGATTGTGGGGTTAAGTTGGGGGTTGAGATTATAAAGGAAGAGAGAGAGAGGGGGGAGCACGAGAAATGAGGGAGTGAGGGGACAAGAGTAATGATGAGTACGTAGGAAGGAGTGCAAAAGACGGCGCAGGTTATTTTCGAAATGGATACGTAATTCCTTATTCGACACCTCGAGACGTATCTCACAAGGAATTAAGGGCAAACTGTTTGGGCCAAAATCTGCATATTGGCCCAATGGGGCAAGTCCACTTAATTCCTGCTGAGGAATTGGGCCGTAGAGGAAGAATAAGCAAAAGGAGCCCAAGTATAGAAGAAGGATCCGCCTAAAAGGGTTGGGCTAAAGACGCGTAAAAGTGAAGAAGTCCACTAAAGGAGAGTCCCGCGTTTTGGAAAGCTCTCAGGGAGATTCTAAGGAGAACTCAGGGAGATTAGGGAGAATGGAGGGAGACGGCTGGATATGGAAAGAGTTGTCATGGAAGTAATATTCCTTTCCATAAACGAAGTAGGGCATATCTAGGGTTCTTACCCTACAAATAGCCAAATGAGCAATCAAGAAAGGGCATTGAAGATTTCATACATACACATAATACATTGTGCTAGCTAAATTTATAAACCGTCTCCATTGTACCCGATCTCTCATTAATAAGCTAGTGCAATACTTGGCAGGGTACTGTCCCTCCCGCGGTTGTTCCCACATTGGGTTTTCCGCGTCACCAAATCTTACGTGTCACTTTAATTACGTTCTTTATTTCCTTATTTAGCATTGACATAAACATCCAACCAACATACAACGAGTAAGACCACATTGACTAATGCGTGCATTTTATATAGACTTAACGGTCCATCTATGCACGCATTTCTATATCATTTAAGTGATATTATGTCGCTTTATGCCCCGAATATGCTACTTTGTACTTCTATTGCTATTTTGTAGGTACAAGCTGTGAAGTAGCGGAAACCGGCCAAAACTGTTCTAAGCATGCACATTTAGGAGATGGAGGAGTCGGAGCTACTAACTCGAGCATTGGGAAGCGTGAAACCGTCCTATAATCAAGTCAAAGCCAAGTTGGAAGTCGTCACAAGCTGGAACCAAGAGGAAGTCCTCGATCGAGCTCTTGATATGCTCGATCAAGAGGTTTAGAAGTCAAGAAGACCTCGATCGAGCTGTCATGTGCTCGATCGAAGGATGGCCAAGGAAGAGTCTCTCGATCGAGTAACTCAAGATCTCGATCGAGAGGAATGCTGAAGATAATCACTCGATCGAGAGCCCTAGCTGCTCGATCGAGCAGAAATGCCTGACGGGCTTGGCCTGTTTCGTTAATTAGGTTTTATTATGTTATGTTTTTACTATAAATAAGGCTTGCACGCCAGTATTAGATGGACATTAGACGGGACTGGAGCTCCTCTCCAGTTTCGACCCTCCTTCCTTTATTTCATGGATTCAACTTTTGCTATTAATTCAATTGGTATTTTCTCCCCTTAAATTCTTCTTTTATGCATCGTTATTTAATTATGCGTAGCTAATCCCCTTTGATATGTTAGGATTAGGGAAGCCGTGGTAGCAATATGTTAGGATCGTCTTGATTAGATTAGTTTTGAGATAAGAATTGTATTAAGCATTTTAATTGTGATTAGGTTGAATGAATGCATGCAGGAGACCGATCAACTTAGTTACCCCCGACCTAGATCGAAAGATTGGAAGGAAAGGCCTGCTTAATTACAATAGGTGATACCTAACTAGGGCGAAAGCTAAATTAGGGAGACCCTAGAGCGATTAGAAACCGAAAGGGTATAATCGTAGGTTTAAGGACCGAAAGGTGACGACCACGCTCTTCTTATCAATTAATTAGATCGACTCAGTTGACCCGATAGTTTAGTTGCCACGGCAGACCGACTCCTAGCATATTTCTCTCTTTCCCTGCTCTTCTCTATTTCTCTCCCTTAAATCTCGTAGTTTAGAAAACAAACTTAAAACCCCCATTTTGTGACCAAATAAGCGAACCGTTAAAACAGATATCTTGCCTCCCTGCGGATCAACCCTTATTACTACCTATTAGTAATTTGGTTTTATAAATATTATTTTTGATACTAAAACGACGGTATCAAATTTTGGCGCCGTTGCCGGGGAGGCAATTGTCCTATTTGTTTTTCTTGTTTCGTTTATTTCCCTTCCGTCTCAGGGAATTTTATTCCCTGAGGCAGTTCTTATCTCCTTGCTAGTGTTGTTTTGATAGGTCCTACAGGTTCTATTGACGATGCTTCGGGAGAGTCCACCCATGTTCCATTCTCCGGGAGAGCAGGTGTAATTTTGTGAGGGATGTGGTGTCGTGGGACACGATGCAGTCTGTTGCCTTGCGGATCTTGACGAAGTTTATACTTATCGACAGTATAAACAAAGTCATTTTGCTTCGCTCCCACCTTGCAGTTATACACCACATCCGTACTATCAACGTGGCTTTCAAGAGCCCTCATATACCTCTTCACCACCGCAACAATACACCCCTCCCGCTGTCAACAATGAAGAGTTTGATGAGTTTAAATCGCTATTAGCGTCACTCACTCTTCAATCGCAACAAATGGAACAATCGAGGAATGCCTCAATTGAAAGTCTTACGCACCAAGTCGCTCAAGTAACAATTGAGACGGATTTCGATGTGTACAACTCGGACTTCGAGGATGATTTCATTATTGTAATGTACGACAGGGAAGTTCCAGCGGAGAAATGGGTCGATCGAGTGGACAACAGTGCTCGATCGACTGATTTTGATGAAGAAATGGTCGATCGAGCACCTCAAAGCTCTCGATCGACTGCTTGTGGGGAGGAGTTCCTCAATCGAGTTGCTACAAGTGCTCGATCAAGAGAACTATGCTTGGAAACTACTCGATCGAGTGAATTACCTGATCGATCGAGTAGCTTTGGTGAAGAAGTGGTTCGATCGAGAGAGGAGCTTTCTCGATCGACTACAGTAGCTGGGGACAACAATGATTTATCATCCGATTCTGTTCCAGTAAGCGATAAGAAGGTAAACGAAGGTCATACCGCTTCAATAGAAGGTAGTATCATTCCTTTTGTTGACTTTAGTATGACTAATTTTCGTCCTTCCGTTAATTCATATACTGCTTTTGAATTGACACCTCCGCCCCAACTCGGGAGCGATTTGGAGGAAAATCGCTATATTTTTTCTTATGCAGGTCTAACGAGCTGGGACCCGGGAAAGGGATCGAAAGATTCTATCCCGCCTAGGAAGAAAGCACGACAAAGAGCTGATAGAGTCGTGATGGATGCTATGAGGAGCCGTTGTCTTGCCGCTGCTGTGCTATGGAGGACCATATTGAAGCTTTTAATGGCTGAAATAACTACTTTCAGTCAAAAGCCCCAAAGAGGGGCGCCTTGCTCCTTTAGTCTTTAAGCCGGGTTTGCAACCCCGTGCAATTTGTAATAAAATTTTATACTTCAAACCTTTACTGCTTTTTAGACATTTTTAGACAATGTTTTGCGTAAAACAATTATTTGGTATTTGGACGTATCTTTGTTTCGTTTTGCGGTAGTCAAGAAAGGTTTGATCGAGTAGTTTACTACTCGATCGAGGGGAAATTGGAAAGACAAGGCCTCGATCAAAGGGCCAGTCTGGTCGATCGAGGAAGCAGAGCTTAGCCAAGGCTCGATCGAGTAACTTTGTTACTCGATCGAGAGGTTTCTGGAGGAAAACAACTCGATCGAGGAGAGCTATTACTCGATCGAGGAGATGTCGCCAATAAAGTGGAGTTTTTCGACTTTTCTTAATTCTTTCGACTTATTTCCTCCTCTTGTTACTTCCTAATTTCGTGCACCCTCTCCCCCTTAATTCTCTATTTGTTTCTCTTTGCCCAGAAATACCAAATAGGACTACGGACTCTGTTGTTGCCGTAGCCGCCTCTTCTGCAGTGCTATTGTCTCGCGCACGCTTACTGAATAGTGCGCTGGTTACTCGCTCCCCTAGTTGACATGCTGGTTTGGGGAAGCTATATAATGTGAGCTTTCTGGTTCATTCTCCATCTCTTGTAATTAGCTTGTTTTGTATACAGATTTCCCTTAGGAACATGTATTAGGTTTGCGTACCCCATCCCCCATTTTGCTGCTGTTGGTTAGCTGTGAAGACAATGAGGACATTGTTTGTTTTGGTTTGGGGAGGGTATATGCATCCTTGAGTCTGCATTTGCATTTGTTTTGCATTCATATTTATTGCATTTCTGCACGCATTGTATTTTATTTCAAAAAATCCATAAAAACTTAAAAATTTCGAAAAAATCAAAAAAAAAATCATGTTTATTTATGCATTTTAGGTTGAGTCTGATTGGAGTTTTTTTATTGCTGATAACTGTCTTTTTGCTTAAGCCTTGCATTGTTTCACATCTTTTAGCAAAAGTCTTTGCAATTTCTCGAATTTCGTTTTAAAATTCGTTGAACAAGTAGACTTGACTTGAAATTTTGGCAAACTACAATATCTTTCTGAGGTTTAGAGCTTTATAACTGGTGTCATCCATGACGAGTTCATGTAGGAAGTGAGAAGTTACTCCTTATAAGGCATGTAACATCAAATTGCATAAGCATGAGTTTAGTTTACTTAGTACCTGTATGCATTCGGGTCTGTGGTTGGTGACACATGTTTGGAGAGGCAACCCCTTTATTTCATTTTACCCATGAGCTCCACATAGCAAAATTGCCTATTTTGTCCCTATTTAGCTACAATCCACATTTTTCCTACCCTAGCCGAGCTAGTAATGGTAGCAATGTTGGGAATGTGTTGATTTGCAGTTGGTTATTATATCTTTTCATGAGATGGATGGGTGAAGGAAATGAAGGAGTAATATTGAAAAAGAATTGAAGAAAAATGAAAAAAAAAAGAAAAATCCGAAAAGAAATATGAAAGAAAAAAAAAAGAAAAAAAAATCATATGCGGAAAATGAAAGACTGTATGTTGTGATTTATACTCCCATGTTTAATCTATATCTTATGGGGAGTTGATAATTTTATGGTGATTAGTGAGTTGTGTGCATCCAATTTGCACTGTGTCGTATTGATTTGTATGGAGTTTGAAGTAGGGAAGTTGTATAATTTGGATCCGTTGTTGCTAGCCTGGCTATTAACCCCACATATCCAAATTCATTTTAGCCCCTTCTTACCTATTACCTCACTTACCCATATGTAAGTCCTCGGCATGTGTCTTGGTCATCAGTTTGGTTGGAATGCATATGTACGGTTGTAGAGACTTTATTCATGTTAGATTGCATGCATGTTCTTATAGGTCGCAGTTAGGTGAGTGTTCTTTATTCTTTCTATCTTATATTATAAATCACCTTGTGCTTAATTGTGTGATTGAGCGACCCGTGAGAGTCCATTTTTAAAAGTCTTGCAAGGTCAAAAGTTCAACATCTTTTTGAAATATGCATAAATTCGTTTGCCTTGATATTGAGCTATTAGTAGTTGATTCTTATGCATTAAATGGTTTAAGCCGACGGTCTTCAGCTTGTCTATGTTCTACTCCTATCCATTTAGTCCTAGCTAGTTGCATTAGTTTGCTTGAGGACAAGCAAAGGTTTGGTTTGGGGAAGTTTGATGCGTGCATATTTTATAGACCTTTCAGTACACTTTGGCACGCATTTCTATGCCATTTTAGCAGTTATTTGCTATGAATATGCCCCGAATAGTCTACTTTGGTTTGCCTTGTGTCATTTGTAGGTATAAGCCGGAGAAGATCATAATCAAGCCTAAAACATGTCCCTAAGCATGCATTTAGGAGATGAGTCAAGTTGGAGCCTCGAAACTACTATTTTGAGGTGCGCATGGAAGTAAGGAAGCTAGGCGAACAAAGGAAGAGCTTCAAATTACTACTGCCTACTTTGAAGAGCCATATCTCGAGTTCTACAACAGATAATAAGGTTATTCTAATTGGAGGTGAAAGCTTATTCTCTTAGCTTTCTAACGCCATGAGGATCGCTTTATTCCGACAAGTAACGAAGAAATGGCAGCCATTTGAAGTTCAGTGCGCGAAGCAGGAATTACGCGCTGAGAAGTACTCGATCGAGAGCACTATCTGTTCGATCGATAGGAATACCATGCTCATTTGGTCGATCGAGAACTTTGGTTTCTCGATCGATAGCCTGCTATATTGAAGTGCTCGATCGAGAGCCTTTACTCCTCGATCGAGAGGTCTGCCACATAAAAGTGCTCGATCGAGAGCCCTTAGCTGCCAATGACGCGTGAAGATAAGCTCAAGCGAGACACTATGTACTTAGACATTATTAGTTTTAGATATTAGGAAATAAAATATCTTCTCCTTATTATAAATAGGAGAAGAGAATAGGTTATGGGATATTCTCTCACGTCCCATTTCTGGTTACGATAGACAGGAGACGGATCACTTCCGTCTCCGCCTCTTTTCTCTATTGTTTCGGATCTAAACTTCGTTCTTATTCCTTAATCTATAATCGGTATTTTCTTCCCCTTCTCTTATGCTTTATTCATTAATTATGCATTGCTAATTCCTTGCTAGGACATTAGGGGATCCGTGATTATATTAGATTAGCAATCGATTTTATTATGATAATGCTCATATGATTTTTGTTGTTTTCGCTGCAATTAATTGTTATAGTCTAATTGAGTCGACGCAGTTAGTCTATAGATCTTAGTAAACCTTGACCTGGACCGAAAGGTTGGAAAGGGTGAGACTCGTAGCGATACATTAGGACGCGGTAGTGAGGGCGAGAGCTAAGCTATTTGTGTTTTAGGACGAATTAAGGACCGAAAGGTGACGTTCGTTAACCCTTAAATCTATTTGCTTGACCTTAGACCTAGATTACTAAACTGATTAATCATGGTGAACCGACTGTCTTAGCTATCCCTCTTCCCTTGCTTTTCTCTTACTCTCTCGAACTCGTAGTTTAGAAAACCAATTATACAAAACCCCCACTTGTGACCGAATAAACGAACCGTTAAAACAGATATCTTGCCTCCCTGCGGATCGACCCTTATTACTACCTTTTAGTAATTTAGTTTTATAAATATTATTTTTGATACTAAAACGACGGTATCAAATTTTGGCGCCGTTGCCGGGGAGGCAATTGCCCTATTTGTTTTTTTTTTTTTCGTTTATTTCCCCTACGTCTCAGGGAATTTTATTTCCTGAGACAGTTCTTATCTTCCTTGCTAGTGTTGTTTGATAGGTCCTACAGGTCCTATGGCGATGCTTCAGGAGGTATTTTGTGAGAGATGCGGTACTATGGGACACGATGCAGTTCACTGCCTTGCAGATCGTGACCAAGTTTATGCTTATCGACAGTATAAACAAAGTCACTATGTTTCGTCCCCACCTCGCAGTTATGCACCACCGCATCCGTACTATCAACGAGGCTTCCACGAGCCCTCCTATTCTTTTTCGCCGCCACAACAACAACACTCCCCTCCTGCTGTCATTGATGACGGGATTGATGAATTGAAGTCGTTAATAGCGACATTAACTCTTCAGTCGCAGCAAGTTGAAGAATCAAGAAATGATTCGATAAAGGGTCTTATGCATCAATTCGCTCAAGTTACAACCGAGCCAGATGATGTTATGTACGACTCGGATTTAGAGGAGGTCTTTAACGTTGTTGCATATGACAAGTTCGATTGCGAAAGCCTATACATTCGATCGGATGATACAGCAGAGGAAGAGGTCGATCGAGAGGTTCAAAGTACTCGATCGACCGATTTCGAGGAAGAAGTGATCGATCGAGTAACTAAATCTACTCGATCGAGTTGTTTGGACATGGGAAATACTCGATCGAGTGATGTTCTGGTCGATCGAGTACTTTCTGGTGAAGAGGGAGTTCGATCGAGTGACCCAATTGCTCGATCGACCACAGTAGCTGCGGACAGCGATGGTTTATCACCCGATTCTGTCCCGACTAGCGATGAGAAGGTAAACGCAGATCGTTCCTGTTCAATAGAAGGTACTATCATTCCTTTTGTTGATTTCCATACGGTTAATTTTATACCTTCCGTTGAATCATATTCTGCTGTTGATTTGACGCCTCCGCCCCTATACGGGAGCGAGTTGGAGGGACATCGCTTTGTTTCTTCTTATACAGGCCTTGACAGGTTTGAAGACCCGGGAGGAGGATTTAAAGACTCTATCCCCCGCAAGAAGAAAGCACGACAAAGGGCTGATAAAGTCGTGATGGATACTTTGATAGGCCGCTGTCTTTCCGCTGCTATGCTATGGAGGACGGTGATGAAGCTCTTAATGGCTGAAATAACTGCATTCAGTCAGAAGCCGTTGCATTTTACTGTTTTTATTTGAACTTTTAAAGACTTTTTATTTCATTTCGTTTAGTATGCTTAATAATTAGCTTTGTGATCGATCGACTAGTATCCTGCTGGACTCCTTTTCGATCGAGCACCTCACATTCTAGGTTCGGTTTGGGGAAGTTCGTGGTGCGCGCAATCTTGTAAGTTTCCGACTTCCCTCTTTAGTTTGCATTTCTTTTCCTTTGCTTTGTACAATGGGGACATTGTACAGTTTGGTTTGGGGAGGATATGCATCCATATCTGTCTGCATATTGTTTTTACTGCATTCCTGTTACCACGTTCATTTCCGTATGCATTGTTTTTTGTTATTCAAAAAAAAAATCACATAAAAATTAAAATTTTTTCAAAAATAAAAATTATCACGTTTATTTTTGCATATAGTCGAGTCGGATTGGGGTATTTACAATGATGATTTTGCACTATAAGTCAAATTTTTGCTATTCCTTGCACTTTCACAATTCAATTTGCAAAACAAAAGTGATTTCTCGAATTTCGTCTTGTAAAATATTTTGGACAATTAGACTTGACTTAGAACTTTGGCAACCTACTTATAATTTCTGAGGATTAGAGCCTAATAAATTGGTGTCATTCATGACCAATTTCATGTAGAATTGTGAGTAGTTACTCCTTGCATGTCATGTAACATTAAATTGCACAAGTATGATATTTAATTGCTTATTGCCTGCACGCATTGGTTTGTGGTTGGTATCACGTGTTTGGAGGACTTTCGCATTTTCCCCTTTCTCATTTTACCCCATTTAACTCCACTATAAGCCATATCTGCCAGTTGCCCTTAACTACATCCCATACTTAGCCTACCATTGTACCGAGCTAGGTAGTAGTGAGAGAAATTTGTTGAAATATAGCAGTTTTGGCTCGTTTCTGCACTGTTGGAGTGCGTATTCATGAGAATTGCATGAGTGTGCTGTTGGGAGTGCTCGATCGAGAGATGTTTTTGCTCGATCGAGCCATTTTTGGTCTTAAATGCCCTCGATCGAATGGTCTTGTTGTTCGATCGAGGAGATGGAATAGGTGAGCACTCGATCGAGTGAGCAAAGTGCACGATCGAGTGACTTTGAGTTGGTATCCTCTCGATCGAGAGCTCATTCAGCTCGATCGAGAGGGAGTCCCTTGTGTCAGCCAGAAAAAAAAAATTGAAAAAAAAAGAGAAAGAAATGAATGAAAAGAAAATCAGAAAAAAAGAAAAATAATAAGTGGCTGGAAATTTTGTTGACACACCTCCTATGCTTATTTATATTGTACGAGGTGGATATTGGTGGAATTGTGTTGTAATTGCCCAATCGTATAAAGGCAATGATCTTATTTTTGATGATTGGAAGAGCGGGATGCGTTTATTTATGGTTTTGGTTAGGTTCTAGCTCGGCTTTTTACCTTCACATTCCCATAATTATTTTACCCTTTCTTACCAATTAGCCTCACATTCCCATATTTTTGCAATTGTTCGGCACGTGATAGTCCTTGAACGGTGGTATGCGTGTGTACGGTAGATAGAATTATCTATCATATTATATTGCATGCATGATTATGTAGGTCGTAGTCTAGGTGAGCGACTATTCCTTCTTCTCTCTTTCACATATTTATTTGCTTACCATTTGCTTGTTGAGAGAAGAGTGACCCGGGAGAGTCCAATTTTTATGAGTCTTGCAAGGTCGAACGTCCAATTTATTTTCAAGATATGCATAAATTTTGTTCACTTATGTGTTGAGCTTTGCGATGGTTGAATTGTGCATTAAACGGTTTGGCATTGACTTATAGCTAGCTCTGAGGTTTACTCCTTTCCATTAGGTCCATATAGCTGCATTTAGTATTGCTTGAGGACAAGCAAAGGTTTGGTTTGGGGAAGTTTGATGCGTGCATTTTATATAGACTTTACGGTCCATCTATGCACGTATTTCTATGTCATTTAAGTGATATTATGTCGCTTTATGCCCCGAATATGCTACTTTGTACTTCTATTGCTATTTTGTAGGTACAAGCTGTGAGGTAGCGGAAACCGGCCAAAACTGTTCTAAGCATGCACATTTAGGAGATGGAGGAGTCGGAGCTACTAACTCGAGCATTGGGAAGCGTGAAACCGTCCTATAATCAAGTCAAAGCCAAGTTGGAAGTCGTCACAAGCTGGAACCAAGAGGAAGTCCTCGATCGAGCTCTTGCTATGCTCGATCGAGAGGTTTAGAACTCAAGAAGACCTCGATCGAGCTGTCCTGTGCTCGATCGAAGGATGGCCAAGGAAGAGTCTCTCGATCGAGTAACTCAAGATCTCGATCGAGAGGAATGCTGAAGATAATCACTCGATCGAGAGCCCTAGCTGCTCGATCGAGCAGAAATGCCTGACGGGCTTGGCCTGTTTCGTTAATTAGGTTTTATTATGTTATGTTTTTACTATAAATAAGGCTTGCACGCCAGTATTAGATGGACATTAGACGGGACTGGAGCTCCTCTCCAGTTTCGACCCTCTTTCCTTTATTTCGCGGATTCAACTTTTGCTATTAATTCAATTGGTATTTTCTCCCTTTAAATTCTTCGTTTATGCTTCGTTATTTAATTATGCGTAGCTAATCCCCTTTGATATGTTAGGATTAGGGAAGCCGTGGTAGCATATGTTAGGATCGTCTTGATTAGATTAGTTTTGCGATAAGAATTGTATTAAGCATTTTAATTGTGATTAGGTTGAATGAATGCATGCAGGAGACCGATCAACTTAGTTACCCCCGACCTAGATCGAAAGATTGGAAGGAAAGACCTGCTTAATTACAATACGTGATACCTAACTAGGGCGAAAGCTAAATTAGGGAGACCCTAGAGCGATTAGAGACCGAAAGGGTATAATCGTAGGTTTAAGGACCGAAAGGTGACGACCACGCTCTTCTTATCAATTAATTAGATCGACTCAGTTGACCCGATAGTTTAGTTGCCACGGCAGACCGACTCTTAGCATATTTCTCTCTTTCCCTGCTCTTCTCTATTTCTCTCCCTTAAATCTCGTAGTTTAGAAAACAAACTTAAAACTAGACCTGGCAAAACGGGTCACTCGGGTCGGGTACGGGTCGGGTCAGTTTGGGTCGGGTCATTTCGGGTCTGTCACATATTTCGGGTCGGGTTGGGTCGGATCGGGTCACTTTCGGGTTTCGGGTCAATTTCGGGTGATCTGTTGCCGGGTCATTTCGGGTCGGGTCGTTTTCAGGTATAGGTCCTTTTGGGTCGGGTTGCTTTTGAGTTAATGGCTAAGCATTTAAGTTAATACTATTTTGATTAAGAAATGCAATTTTGCAAATTTAACCATTTATTAGGGATTATTGTAACCAATAAAACTTTATTTTGATATATATAATATTAATACGAGTTAGTACTAGTCGTTTCGGGTCATTTTGGGTCACTTCAAGTCATTTGGGATCCGGTCAGTTATGAGTGGGGTCTTTTCGGATTGGGTCACCTCGGGTCGGGTCAACATTGGGTCAGACAATGTTCGGATCGGGTCTGGGTCGGGTCGGGTCAATTCGGGTTTCGGGTCATATTCGGGTCAAGCAAATTCAGGTCATTTTCGGGTCTCGGGTCAGCCTTTTCGGGTCGGGTCATTCGGGTCTGACCCATTTTGCCAGGTCTACTTAAAACCCCCATTTTGTGACCAAATAAGCGAACTGTTAAAACAGATATCTTACCTCCCTGCGAATCGACCCTTATTACTACCTATTAGTAATTTGGTTTTATAAATATTATTTTTGATACTAAAACGACGGTATCATTGACCTAATAAAACCTAAATACGGTAAAAATCACCTAAACACTGGGGCATCTTGCATTTAGAAGTCTCATCCGATTGTCTTCAATTGTTGGCACAATGGGCGGGGAAGGAATGCAAATATCATCAAATAAAAGGCATCCTCGATGATATTGCTACTCTATCCGCATCTTTTCACTATTTATGTTTTAGTTATGTGCGTAGAAACTTTAATGGAAGAGTTTATGACCTTATTCAAAGAGTTATGAGTGAGCATTAAGAAGCTTTTTTATTGTACGCCAAAAAAAATGAGAGAAAAATTTGGTAGACGTTAGAATTTTGTGGTGTAAAGCTAGAACATTCTTGAAACGTAGGTTGGTGAAATTTCTAGGCTCATTTATCAATGAGACAAGACCTCACTAGCTTTTTGTAAAGAATAGAAAGCTCTAGTACTCTTAATTTTGATTTCTTATATAAACCAACTCTTCTTTGATCGACCACACTTGTGTCACGTTTTCATTATCAGTACCATACACTTAAACTTTTTGTTTCATCATATTCAACTCTGATCTACATTATTCTGTTAAGGTATTTCATTGTGTTTATTTAGGTAATTAATAATGGAGAAGAGTTATCCAAAAGTAAGTGAGGAGTATGAGAAAGCAATAGACAAGTGTAAAAAGAAGCTTAGGGGTTTGATTCAAGAGAAACATTGTGCTCCAATCATCCTTCGTTTGGCGTAAGCACTCTTTTTATCATCACTTGAGTTCTGCAACCCATTTTTAGTTTCCGCTCTTCTCCTTAGGGCTGTAAATGATCCGAGCCGGCTCGACAAGCTCTCGGAATCGGCTCGGTCAAAGTTCGGCTCGAGCTCGGTCAAAACGAGCTCGAGCTCGAACTTGAGTCGAGCTTGGTTAAATACGAGACGAGCCCGAGCTCAGCAAGGCTCGGCTCGAAAACTCGTTTAGGCTCATTTATAGTTTTTTTTATACAATATTTATATTTTTAATATTAATTTTATTATAAATTATATGTTATTTAGTCATGTATAATTATATTATATTATAATAATTTTTAGAATTTTATAATCTTATTTATTATTTACAAATATTTATATTTAGTTAGATTAAAAAAAGTTAGAAAGTGAAAATAATATAAAGACAAAACGAGCTCGATTCGAACACGAGCCGATCTCGAGCTTTTTCTGAGCCGAGCACGAGCTTCAATTTTTTAAGCTCGACGAGCTTCGAGCCGAGCCCTAGCTAAAAAATTCGAGCAGAGCCCGAGCCCATCCGAGCTCGAGCTCAGATCTGCTCGTCTTCTTAAGAAGTGCCATGTCAACTTTTGATGGAAATTTATCATGTCACGTTAGTAGCTTTTGAATATTGTATTAAAGAAATACTCCCTCCAATTTTCTTTTATCTTCCCCTTTCTCTTGGACACAAAAATTAAGAAAAGAGAAGAAAGAAAGAATAAAGTAGAATAAAGTATTGTAAGTTGTGAAATTTATAGAGGAGAGAAAATAATAAAGAATGAATAATGAATAAAGAATAGATAAAGTAATAAGAGTTGTTGATTTTTTAGAAGAGAGAAATTAATAAAAAAATGAATAAAATTTAGCAAAAAAGGAAAGAGGGAAGATAATCAAACTTGTGTGAAAATGGAAAGAGGGAAGATAAAAGAAAATTGGAGGGAATATATGATACTCCTATATGATATGATGATGATATGATACCATTACTAGTCCTCCTGCTGAAATTTTTGGTCAATAAATACAAATCCTATCTGATATCTCCACCACTGGTTTCGTTATAGCTATAAAAAAATACTTCTGGAAAACAAAAACTCCTTATAAACAATTTAATTTTGTATAGTATAGTGCATGATCTAAATATATAAGGCAACCTGAGTTACACCAGCAGCAGCTCCACTGACCACTGTAAGTCTGTAATGGCTGTCCTGAGTTTACGGACATAACTATTGTTGTGAAATTTTCTTTTATTCTTGTTTTAATTTGCGCAAGATAAAATAGATAGTGAAATGTCATGTCAACACACCATGGATAGTTAAATTAGAGATGACACCGTGAACCTTACACGCTTTCTGGATATGACCTTAGCTTGCACATAAACAAAGTTAAAGATTTCTTGTCGTTGCTGTGGAAATGGTAGATGGCACGCAGCAGGGACATATGACGTGCACACGAAAACAGGTGGGCCATTTGGGACGATAAAGAATCCACAAGAACTTTCTCACCAAGCAAATAACGGTCTTGATATCGCTGTTCGACTGCTCGAGCCAATCAAGGAGCAATTCCCCATTTTAAGCTATGCTGATTTTTATCAGGTTCGTTCACCCATCAAAATCATTATGGACTACTAGTAAACACTGATTTTCATAGTTTATATCATCTTCCTATTAGGCATTAGCAATGAACTGTACTAACAGCTTGATGTCCTAAATTTTGTACTGATTTGACTATTCGGTTATGAAGCTTGCTGGTGTTGTTGCAGTACAAGTCACTGGAGGACCTGAAATTCCTTTTCACCCTGGCCGACTTGTAAGTGACCTCTTAAACATTATAGAGCTGATGATTTGATCTAAATACCTTGACTCAATTATTCCATAGTGACGATAGTGTTATATATCTAGTTGGTGCGAATCCTATTTATGTATTGAATCTAGTCGTCACTGCAGATTTCGCAGTCATGTTTTCCTTTTTGTATGTTCTAATTAATTCGTAGCTTTGCCTTTTTCTGTAGATCCTGTCTATTCTATTAGACATCTAAATCCTTTCTAATTAATGCGCAGGACAATGCTGAATCGCCTCCAGAAGGCCGTTTACCTGATGCCAAGAAAGGTTTGTGGCTCCAACTTTAGGAAGTATTCTGATTGGATATTTTTTCATTTTTGTGTTTATTCTGAAATTGATTGTCAATGAGCTAACTAATTCATTAGCAAGTGAACTACTGCAAATATTATTAGGTTCTGATCATTTGAGGGAAGTATTCCATCGCATGGGTCTATCTGATAAGGACATAGTTGCTCTATCTGGTGCTCACACCTTGGTAAGTGCTGTGGATCGACGTGGGTTTGTTTTGAAAGCTTGTTAAAATTTGAATACTTGGTTGTTTGGATGTAACCGCTACAGGGAAGGTGTCACAAGGAAAGATCTGGCTTTGAAGGAGCTTGGACTAAGAATCCTTTGGTGTTTGATAATTCTTATTTCAAGTATGTATGTTCACTTTTGTTACAATAATATTTCTGTTATTTACTTCTTTCTATCTCACATATGCCATAGGCAGAGGCGGGTGACTTAAGACATATGTTGAAATATTCCCGACCCCTAAAACTTATGTTAAAGGTTCTCGATCCAATGCCCTATACTCCCATTTTTATGGGATATGCCATTGGTCGAGCTGAGCCAAAGAGTAAGTTAGGACATGATAAGGCTAATTGTGTATCTGAATTCTCAACAGAGAACTCATAAGTGGCGAGAAGGATGGACTTATACAGCTACCATCAGATAAAGCACTCCTTGATGATCCAGCATTCCGGCCTTACGTGGAGAAATATGCACAGGTTTGTAAATGACTTTATTCGAGTTTTGCGTTGACCACGAAATCCAATATTATCTTTTTTCTAATTATCTGGTTGTGTTGTTTTAGGATGAAGATGTGTTCTTTGCTGACTATGCTGAAGCACATTTGAAGCTTTCCGAGCTTGGGTCGGTGCCCTGAGACTGCTTATTTTTATGTCGTTTGGTTTAAATTAATAACTTGATTAATTCCATGTTCTGATTAAATGCTCCATATTTGTACAGATTTGCAAATGCAGAGTGAGACGCCTGAGACTTGATATGTGGGAGAATTGACACAACACAATGATGTGAAGTTAGTTGTATGATCCTGCGCTCATATCAAAGTTTCTAGTATTGACAACTTGTTTTATGAAGTTTGTAGAATGTGTGCAATAAATGCAACGTCGTCTATTAATGTATTTTCAGTGTAGTCTAGACCTTGTTCCGACCAAAACGAGATGTATTTCATTGTGTATCCTTAGGTGTTGTACTCTTGAATTATTGACGGGAGACCTTCGAATTTGAGTACATAGGTAAATAGTTTCGTATTGATATATATTTTCAATAAATAACGAGATTCGGGAAGTTGTGTGTCGTATTATTCAATCGAATGAGTCAAGTACTTATATTTTCAATCGAATGATTCGATAAATCATCCTGGTACTGCGGCATAAGAGTTGTTTGGCAGCTGCTGTGGTTTTCATTTGGAAGGAAAGGAACATGAGGATTTTCACTAAGAAAATAGAAATGAATTACAGGAGCCGTGATTAAATGCTCCTTCAAGATTAGGAACGCCTTCTCATAACTCGTCTCATTTAAATCTATTCTCCTTTGTCATTAACGCGGTCATAGGCCGAGCTATTTTGGAAAAATCTTTCATGAACCTTCGGTAATAACCGGCAAATCCAAGGAAACTTCTTATTTCCCTAACATTTTGTAATACTCCGTATTTAATCATTATATAATAATAATATTCTATCGTATTTAGCGAGTTGGGCTTAAAACGGAATAATAATAATAATAGTAATAACAATAATGATAATAGTAATAATAATAAGATACATGTATATTCATACACACACTCACCTTATAGTCTTATACTACTTTCACCCTATATATACCCCTTTATCCCTTATCCACCACCTTATCATTTCATTTGCATTTCCACCACACAAACAAATAGAGAGAAAAAGAGAGGAGAGAGATGGGAAGATATGGAGATTTTGTCCCTCCGCCTCGAGTTCGTAAGGTAAGACCGTCTTATACTAGCCTTTATATTATTTAATTAATACCGTTGACCCGCCTTGACCCCGACTCATCTTTGACCCTTATTTGACCACCATGTGGCTGCCGTTGACCACCCACTTAGGGCTTTGACCGAGTGTTTTTAGGAGTTGTAGCTGTTAGTGTGCGACCGTCTTACGACGGGTTTTTGACCACCAAAACGTGGTTTACCTAGGCTGACCTTGGCGTGGTTGGGTCGTAGGTGGAGTGGGGAGTATAGTGGTGGTCTTGGTTGGTGGGTAGGGTGGCTGTGGTGGTCGAAAATCGAGTCTAAAAGGGGTTGTACGGCCTCTTTGTTGTCGTTTTTGTGTTGTTCATTGTTGGTGGTTATTGTGGTGGTTGTCGTGGTTGTTGGGGGTCAGGTCTGAGGGAGATGATAGGTAGGGGTTGGGCCGTGACCACCGTGGTGGTGGCCCACGGTGAGGGTTGTTATGGTCGGTTTGAGTACGGGTGTCGGGTTTGGTTGTTGTGTATGTCGTGTTGTTGCTTGTTGTTGTCGTCGTGTTTTGCTGCTGTTGCTGGTGGTGGCTGCCGGCATGTTGGCCGTACTTGGACCCACCATGGTCAGGGCGGCACCATGGTGGTGATGGCGGTTTGTGCGTGTGGTGGCCGTGTGGAGGGTAGCAAGCGGTGGTGGTGTTGGTGTGGGTGTTAGCGGGTTTTGGGTAGAGTTTAAGACGGGATTTAATTATTTAAATAATGGGTATGAGTCAGGATTTGACCCATGTGATTGGCGAGTATTTGAGACGGGATTTGAATAGCTTAAGACGAGTTTATATTTAATTAATTGAATTCTTATTTAATTTAATTAGATTAGTTAGTAATAAAATATATTTAATTACTTTAATTAGGTGACGGTTTTATAAAGCGGTATTATTATTGGATCGGGTTTGCTTATGGAGCTTGCGAGAAGGTAGGTTTATCTTACTCAGTTTCAATGTTGCATATATTTACTAAATGAGTCATTTGCCTTTTTCTGCATTGAGTGAGTCGCATTGTATGATATTGGTTTTTTACGGCTCGACGAGTCAGGATATTTGAGGAACTGATATCCATGACGTGTTTGGCATGCCATGGTGTATAGTGTGTTTCATGCATTTCATATTGTGACGACTGTGATTGTATATGTCGGAGGATTTGTTGTTGTTGTTGTTGTTGTTGTTGTTGTTGTTGTTGTTGTTGTTGTTGTTGTTGTTGTTGTTGTTGTTGTTGTTGTTGTTGTTGTTGTTGTTGTTGTTGTTGTTGTTGTTGTTGTTGTTGTTGTTGTTGTTGTTGTTGTTGTTGTTGTTGTTGTTGTTGTTGTTGTTGTTGTTGTTGTTGTTGTTCTTGTTTCAGAGACGTAAGATGGTTGGAGACTGTCTGTAACACCCCCATTTATTTAAGGGCCTGAACTAGGACTCCTCAGATAAATGATGGTGTTACCATCTCGGAATCCCGAGGCAGTAGATAACAAAGGAAAGAAACACAGTACTTTATTATAATGTTTATAGTGAAATTACAACTGAAATTAAAACAAAGTCTCCAAATACGACCAAAACATAAGTCTGATAAAACTACTAAAGGACTAAGGTGGGCTAGGCACTAAGTCAGTCATCCAAGCTCTCTTCCCGCCAGCTCCCATCGCCTATGAATACCGTCAAATCTGCTCCCAATAATTGGATCATCACAAAGCGTACACGAATACACGGGTCGACCACGGTTTGAGTAGGTAATACAATAAACGAACATAAAACACATGCTCCTCCATCACCACCACCGCCATCACAACTCATAACCCGGACAACCCACCATACCCGATCCCCGGTAGACTATAAATATCGACCGTAGCCGATCTGCCAGCTCGCAGCTGAGGACACCAGGGCAAGTCCTGCAGAACCCGCCTGGGCCTTATCACAACGTCATCATCACCACCTCCACCAACTCCAATGTAATAATATAATAAAACAGTTCAACAATAGTACTTAACGGAATGAAATCGATAATCATATTATAACATGTAAATCACCGATTTAGTCAATCCATCACATAAGTACTATATCAAGTCCAAAGTATTCCCTACCTCAAATAGCGGTGATAAGCTAACTGCAGATCAGAAGTACTCCACCCGAAACTCGCCACCTAAACATATATATAACATAATTAATTCACTTAACTATTCCCGTTCCCATAATCAAGAGTTACTATAAGTAGAAACTTTCCCAATTTAGAAGTTACTAAAATATAAGTTACCCAAAATAGAAAGTTTCCTAAAATGAGAAGTTTCCAAAATAACAATTACCAAAAATAGCAGGTTACTAAAAATAGTAACCTTCCCGAAATAAAATCCCGACTCAAAAACTTAAATATAATATTCCGTCACCGCTACTTAATATTAACTTAATAATTACACTAATAATGTAAATAATAGAAATATACATATTCCCGACTTATTAAAATAAAACCCGTAACAAAAATAACCCAAAAACAACACACAACCCGACACACGCACACCCCCCTTTCCAACCCGTCACAACTCACCCCTCAACCACCAATCCTCACCGCCGACCACCAGGCCTGACACCAGGTCTGGCCTGGTCACCTCCCACCACCACCAACGTGGTCGACCCACGCCGGTGGTCAGAACCACCACCACCAACACCCCCTGTTTACACCCAGCTGCCACCAAACGCCACAAACAGCCCCCCTTTTTAACCCGCCTGCCACCACGACACAACCCCTCCTACTTACCAACCACCACTGTTGAGTTTATGGATTCAAGTACCTAAGAGGGGGAGGGGGTGAATTAGGTACTCTTTTTAAAAATTTTAACTTCAACTTTATTGGATTAAAGTGAGTTAAGTGAACAAAAGAGATTTGAGGATACTTTGAATAATATTGAAAGATTGAACAAGTATCACGATGAATGTTTGCTGAAGTATGAAAGCAACAATCGTTCTGACTGTATCTATTTGTCTCAGTTTGTGGAATATTACTGCAGACCAAATGCGACAGTATGATGAACTGTTACTTCTATGTTTAAGCGAAACAAAACAAACAAACAAAGTAAAAAAGGCAGCGGAAATAAAATAAGCACTTGAACACGAGATTTTTGAATTGGTTCGGCAAGAAACTCAAGTGCCTACGTCCAATCTACCATTTTATTACTTTCCTTTAGTGATCTACTCCGAAAACTAAAAGACCCTTGTAATAAAAGACGCCAACCTACTCCGGTTGCAAAGCTAGTACAAGAACTACTCCGTTCTATGACAAGCTAACTCGCAATCTACTCCGATTGCCAAGAGTTAAAGGACTACTCCGTCCTAGAACTCAACAACTCACAACCTACTCCGGTTGTCAAGAGTTTAAAGACTACTCCGTCCTAAACTCTACTAACACACTTAAAATGTAAAGGATCAAGTTTCCACTAACACATTCTTAACAAAGAATAGAGGTGGACAACTTTTACAAGATCAACACTTTTAAGCAAGAGAGTTTAGTATAGAAAAGCAACAGTGGCCACGACTGTAGAAACTGAAAGACACTTGAAGACTTTTAAAAGGATTTTGCAAGAGACACGATTTTAATCTTTAAAAACACTTTGCAAAACATGAAAGAATTAATTCAGAAAGTCTTGAGGATTTAATGAAGATGGACTCGGTATTTATAGAGGAGGTGAGTGAAGGGGGTTGCTAGGGTTTTGAAGGGTCAAAGACTTTGCATGTGAGGAGCAATAGTAACCACCCAAAAGCTTGCACCAAAGAGGAGTCTTTTGCAAAGGTAAGAATAGAGAAAGAAGGTTTGAAGGATAACCTTAAATGTTCATGCAAAATCAGAAAACAAAGGATGTGAGACAAGTCACATGGTGACAAGTTAACACAAATATGGCAAAAAGCAACTTTTGTTTTCTTAAAAACCAAGGGATTGAATTTGCACAAAGAGGAAACATTTTGAATAATTCAAACCATTCTTTATTGGATACTACCTCCTTAAATAAAAATCTGAATTTCTCTCTTTGAAAATATGAGTCACGTGAAAGCATTTGAAAGATAAAAAGGAAGCTTCAAGTTTTACGAGTTGTGGCCTAGTCCACTCAGCTGTTTGCTTGTTGAAGCAACAGTCATCTGGACTGTTTCTATTACTCTGCTATACTTAACTTTCTCACTTGTACATTAGATGACACACGACTAATTACAATGGGATTAATAACAACTTCAACACTTCTTAATCCAAGCTTGATTACATCATTAATCCTGAAAAGGTAAACTAAGATAACACAAATCAAATGGGCATGTTATCATCAACATAAGGAACCCAACAAATTCCCCCTTTGATGATGACAAGCCCCAAACGAATGTATAAGCAATGTAAACACCTTGATTCAAGATTTTTAACAAGCAAGATCAAATGATAGAGAAGGGACAATATTACCTTACCAAGGGCAAAAGCTAGAATCAAACTATCAAGACAATTTTACATTGCCCCAAACAAGAATCAAGCTAAGAAGGTTAGACAAGCCATTAGTTTAATCAATAGGCAAATCAATAGGCAAAGAGATTCAAAGCATGAGTTTACCTTTTCCCCCTCTTGACATCATCAAAAGGATAGGGATGTCACAAGCATTAGAGTGCAGATATTTCATAAGAAAACACAAAAAGACACATGTAGATGTGACAAGGTAACAAGGTCAACATAAACAAAGATTAGGCAAAGGCTAATCAAGGTTCAACATAGCTAAAGAGAGTTTAAAGTACACCACCAATTGTTCAAAATAACAAGCAAGAAAATAAGTCTTAGAAAGGCACAACCAAGGTGGAGCAAAATAAAGGGGCACGGGTGAGGGTTAATAGGCCGAGAGGAAATGGGAAGGCTAAGGAGAGGAGGCTTGTTCACCATCCGAGCCACTACCCAACGGATCATCATCCACATTAGCATCTTCACCAACCTCTTTTGTTGACACAAGGGTGGAAATAATATCCACCTCTCCACGGATGAGGTCCAACGTAGAAGCAAGGGCCGAAATAGCCAAGTCCTTTTGACGAGCATCTTCCTTAATCCACGCACCTAACTCAGCCACGGCATTGAGTACTTCCCGCATACTACCCGTATTCCCTTGACTAGATGACCCAACTTCCGGGTCCTTCTTAATTTTCACAGAAATTAACTCATCATTCTCAATTTTGATCAACATCTTCCCCATTTGCCCATCACTCATGACATCACACATATCCAACGAACCCAAGCTAGTATTCACTAAAACCCCGTGTGCCTTGAGCACAACCGATAACCACATTCCATAGGGTAAATGAATCAAGCTAGAAGAAGGTCGACGAAGCTTGGTCGAGATAAGATGAAAACACTTAAACATTAGCCCAACTAGGTTCACCTTCTTATGGGTAGCAATGTGATAGATTAAATATTGTAAGGCAATGGTGAGTTTTCCTCTATCACCCGAAGGATAAATTGATCTACAAAGCATATTGAAAATAATTCGAAGAGGAGGTGGGATTTGGGTGTTGCTCACGGGTCCAGGAGAAACGGTTTTGGGACAAACGGTTTGGGCGATATTTAGGGGTGAGGCATAAGGTAAAGCTACCCAAGTTTCGGAGGGAAGTTTGTCGTATCCTCCGACAGAATATTAAGAGCGATGAGCGAAATCGAGTTGAGTCGGTTTTAGAGGCTTACCGTTCACCTTAGTCAGTAACAAATTCACCAGATTTATCAACCCGTACCGTTGCAAAGAACTGAATCACCTCGCTCACAAATACCGGCTCACGCATTTCCAGTAACTTCTCCCAACCTTGAGCTAGGACCATATCACGGACTGAGTGAAAGGCAGGCGGGTCAAACCAAGTTTGATTATAAGCCCGAGGAGAGTGAATTGCTTTGATGTTCATCAACCTTTCACAGTTTTTGTAGATGGAAGTAGGGAGGTCGAGACTCTCAAGGTGAGCCCAAACAATGGCTAGATCCCACTTCGAGGTTAGGGAGACCGGATCCGAGGGAGCAAGGTATACAAGCTTTTTCTTTGAAGGTTTCGATTTTTTCTGGGTAGGTTCATTCGGATTTTCAATTGGGATATCATCAATGGGATTATCAATGTTACTTTGTTCAACATTTTCGGAGATTGGGGGTAATTGGGAGGAGGAGGCTTTTTCTTTTCTTTTGTTATTCTTTTTCGCCGGAGTCGGGTCAGACTCGCCGGACTTCGATGGATTTTCGTTCAAATCAAATTCGGTTTCATCTTCAACATCTTCAACCATTACAGTAACCGGTTCAGAGGATGAGCTCGGAACAGTGGAGCTCTTCTTTCGACCACCACGAGTGCGTCTTCCTACCATTGTGGCGATGGGAATGTTGTCGGATGATGGAGGGTCAGTGGGTTTTGGTGAAGGTTGAGGGCTAGGTGAATCTGGGTTTGTTGATGTCGTGTTTGAGGTTTGTGGAGGAAAGGCGTAAGATGTTTTGACTGGAGGCATGGTTGGAGCTGGTGATGTAGGCGGGTTGGATGTGACAGGTAGGGAGGTAATTTTTGTGGGTTTGATGGGTGTGTTAAATGATGTTTTTACCATGGTGGGTTAGGGTAGGTGATATGAGGAAGTTGTGGATTTGGGAGATGAAGGGTTAGTGGGTTTAGGTGGTTTGGACGGGTAGAGATAGGTAGGAGTGTTGGGGTAGTTAATGGCCCATTTAATGAGGTAAGTAAGGTAGTTGGCCCATCTAGACAAATTCAATCACTCGAAATAAAAACGCAAGGTAGCATATAATAAACGTAAATTTAGATATGAGGTTGAGTGATTACCGACTCACAAATACGGTGTCAATTTTTGGTCCAAACATGATGTCAATGCACTTAGAACACTTAATAACATATATCCAAATTTAATTTAATCAATTAGGGAATTTTGTAAAACACATACTCAAAATCACAAGCTATTAATTAACCCAATTTCTAGTCTAAATTTCTCAAAATGTTCTCTTGCAAGTGGTTTAGTAAAAATATCGGCAATTTGATTTTCGGTCTTGCAAAAGATAAGTTTAATATGTCCTTTTTCCACATGATCACGAATAAAATGATGACGGATGTCAATATGTTTGGTTTTAGAGTGTTGAATGGGATTTTTGGAAATATTAATTGCACTCGTATTATCACACATTAAAGGAATGGAGTCAAAAATAATACCAAAATCCAAGAGTTGTTGTTTTACCCAAAGGAGTTGAGAACAACAATGTGCCGCGCTAACGTACTCACTTTCGGCCGTAGAAAGATCTACCGTGTTTTGTTTCTTTGAGGCCCAAGAAGTCAAGCAAGGACCCAAGAACGTTGCAATTCCGGAGGTACTCTTTCTATCTACCGTGCATCCCGCATAGTCCGCGTCCGAAAAGCCTATAAGATCAAAAGGACAATGTAAAGGGTACCATAGGTAGAGATTTTGTGTTCCAATCAAATACCGAAGAATTCGTTTAACGGCTTTGAAATGTGATTCTTTCGGATTTGCTTGGAACCTAGCACATAAACAAACACTAAAGAGAATGTCGGGACGACTTGCGGTCAAGTAAAGAAGTGAGCCTATCATACCTCTATACACCTTATCACTAACATTCTTACCGAGTTCATCTTTGTCCAATTTGGACCCGGCTACCATAGGTGTATCATGAGGCTTACCATTAGTCATCCCAAATTTCTTAAGCATTTCCTTAATATACTTTTGTTGATGGATCATGATTCCTTCATTTGATTGCTTAATTTGGAGCCCAAGGAAGAATCCTAGCTCACCCATCATGCTCATTTCAAACTCCGATTTCATTAGTTCCGAAAAATATAAGTAAAGGAGTTCATTTGTTGCACCAAATATAATGTCATCAACATATACTTGTCCAACCAACAGTTCACTGGACTGTTGCTTCAAGAACAATGTTTTGTCAACGGAGCCTCTTTTAAAACCATTTTCAATAAGGAATTTAGACAATCTATCATACCAACATCTCGGTGCTTGTTTTAAACCATAAAGAGCTTTGTCTAATTTGAAAACATGGTTAGGCAAATCATTGTTCTCAAAACCCGGTGGTTGCTCTACAAAGACATCTTCTTCCAAATATCCATTTAAGAAAGCGGTTTTGACATCCATTTGGAAGAGTTTAATGCCTTTGTGAGCCGCAAAAGCTATAAGCAATCGTATGGCCTCAAGTCTAGCTACCGGTGCATAGGTTTCATCGTAATCAATACCCTCTTGTTGGTTATAACCTTGCACCACTAGTCTAGCCTTGTTCCTTACAATTTCTCCCGAGTCATCAAGCTTGTTGCGAAAGACCCACCTAGTACCAATGACGGTACGATTAGGTGGTCTAGGGACTAAGTGCCATACCTCATTTCTTTTGAATTGATTGAGCTCATCTTGCATGGCAATCACCCAATCTGCATCGATCAAGGCGATGTTACATTTGAAGGCTCAATTTGAGATAGGAAGGCATTATGAGCACAATACTCATTGAGGTGAGCGAGTTTGTTGACGGATGATCTTGTTCGAATTCCCGAGTTGAGATCACTTGTGAGATTAGTGAGTGGATGAGAGCTTTGATGTTTCCACTTCTTTGGAACAAAGGTTTCTTGTTCCCCCTCACCGCATCGATCCACAGTGGATCGTTTCCATTAGCCTGGAAGGTTCTTCATCCTCACTGTTTTGGTTCTCTTCAGTTCTGGAGGTAGAAGCAACAGTCGTTGGGTCTATTGCTTCCAGAGAGGAATCAGAAGTACTACGTGTTCCCCCTGAGTTGTTGCTCTCCTTTGATGGCGACAGTCTCTGTGTCTGTTGCAATTCAGTGCTGGGAGCTTCTTCATCCGTGAACACGAAGTCTTTTCGAACAAGACCAATCTCAAATTCATCATCCTCATCCTCATCATCATCATCCATGTTTTGTACCTGTCCAAGCACACTAGATTCATCAAAAATGACATGGATGCTTTCTTCAATTAACAAGGTTCGTTTATTGTAAACTTTATAGGCCTTGCTATGATCGGAGTACCCAATAAATACTCCTTCATCACTACGTGGATCGAACTTACCCAAATTGTTTTTACCATTGTTGTGAACAAAACATTTGCTTCCAAAACATCTAAAATATGAAATGTTGGGTTTTCTTCCACGTAATGATTCATAGGGAGTTTTATTTAAAATACTCCTTATCATGACACGATTATAAATGTAGCAAGCGGTATTTACCGCTTCGGCCCAAAAGTTCTTAGGCAACTTACTAGTTAATAACATTGTTCTAGCCATTCCTTCAAGGGTTCTATTCATCCTTTCAACCACACCATTTTGTTGTGGGGTTCTAGGAGCCGAGAAGTTATGGTCTACACCATTGTCATCACAATAAGCACCAAATGATGAGTTTTCGAATTCGGTTCCATGATCGGTTCTCATTGAAGCAAGTTTTAAACCAAGTTTATTTTGAATCTTCTTTAACCAAATTAGAAACTCATCAAATGTCTCATCCTTAGAGCTTAGGAAGAGTGCCCAAACAAACCTAGAGTAATCATCAACAATGACACACACATAACGACTACCACCTCTACTTCTAGTTCTCATTGGTCCACACAAGTCGATATGTAAAAGTTGCAAAGGTTGAGATGTACTCATAATTCTTTTGGATTTGAAGGAACTTTTAACATGTTTACCTCTAGCACATTCATCACATACTTTATCAATGTCAAATTTTATATTAGGAATGCCTTCAACTAAATCAAGTCTTTTAAGGGTATTAAGAGTTTTTGTACTAACATGACCAAACCTTTTATGCCATAACCAAGGATCATTGTTCATTACACTCATGCGAGACATAGTGTGACCGGATAGAGAGTTCAAATTAGTTAAGTAAACATCTTTGACACGTCTTCCTTCGAGTATTAGTTCATTAGTAGTGGCATCAAAAATTCGACACATATTGGCACGAAATTCAACAACATTACCCTTATCACAAAGTTGAGAGATACTAAGGAGATTATGTTTCAAACCTTTGACAAGCCGCACATTGTCGACACAAAGTAAGGATGACTTACCAACTTTTCCAATACCAATTACTTCACCTTTCTTGTTGTCACCAAACCTTACCGTGCCACCATCATATGCTTTAAGTGAGAGGAATTGGCTTCTATCACCCGTCATGTGACGAGAGCATCCACTATCCAAGTACCAATTGCGGCCGCCTCTCACCAAGCCCTACACAAGATTAGTTTTTGAGTTTAGGAACCCAAATGAATTTGGGTCCCTTTTTGTGATCAACATAACTTGTGGTGTCTTTCTTAATGTCCATTTCTTTTAATGCTTTGGTGTTCTTATCAATGTCATTAAAACGTTTTGTACAACCATTAAAAACATGACCATTGTCACCACAATAATTGCAAATGATGTATTCGGGAAGACCTACATACTTCCTTCCTCTAAAATCGTTTTTAGGCTTCTGGATGCAACAGTCAGTCTGACTGTTCCATTTGAACCCCAAACCAGCGGATTTCTCGCATTTCTCGGTTTGATTCGTGAGGAAGTTTAACACGGTTTGACTTCCTTCCCATTTTTCAGTGATGTTCTTAGCATTGACAAGTTCATTGGTCAAGTCATGGACACGTGAGAGAAGATGCAAATTCTTTTCCTTTTCTCTTTTAAGTTCATCATTGTTAGCACTTTCTATGGACAATCTTTTCTCAACAATGAAGTCATGGGTGTGATTGTTGAGTTTAGACACGAGATAAATGATTCTTTCTTTGGAGTCCTCATATTTAGATGTCATCTCGTCAAGTCTCTTGCTTAGATCAACGACTTCATCGGATCTATGGTGAGGAGAAGACCTAGAAGTGCTACATTCGGGCATACCTTTTTGAAAGAAAGTAAGCCTATCATGGAGATCTTCTATTTCATTCTTGAGACAAACAACCTCACTTTTGAGACACTCATTTTCATTTTCCAACCATTCACTTTTTCTTTTAAACTTGTCTAAGTCGTGGTCAGAAGCAACAGTCTTAGAGACTGTTTCTCTTAAGTCTACAACTTCAACTACAAGGTCATAGATCTCATTTTCAAGAGCATCTTTGTCCTTCAAAATGTCATCACGTTCCTTGGTTAGTTGGGAAACTTGCATCACCAAAGTTGTGTTGACATTCTCAAGGTCAGAGACGTCCGTGGGGGTCAACCTAAGACGCTCTAGTTCTTTAGTCAAATGCTTGTTTAACTTGTTGACTCTTTTGACTTCTTTATATGCCTCAGAAGTGACAGTAACGCAGTCTGTTGCTTTTAGTTCATTTTTCAGATTAAAATTCTCTTGAGCAATTTCCTCAATCTCATTTTGCATAATATCAAGCTTATTAGTTTGAGACCGACACTTATCAAAAAGTTGATCAAGAAGCTTACATACTTTCTCTTTGGAGTAAGTTCTAGCCTTGGCCTTTAGATTGTTTACCTCGTTGTCGGAATCGGAGTCGGAATCATCGGGGTTAGCCATGAGACATCTTAGGTGTTCAAGTTTTGAGTTTTTTGAGACCTTTTCTTTACCATGATTTGCAAGACACATTTTAGCCTCAAGTTCCTCCTCGATGAGTTCCTCATCTTCCTCGGAGTCGGACATTCCCCATATAGCACTCATGACTCTATGTTTGTAGTCCTTTTTAACCTTTTCTCTTCTTTCCTTAGATTTGATTTCTTCCCACTTGGGACATTCTTTAATTTGATGAGTTTTATCACCACATTTAAAGCATCCCATGGTGGAAGTAGGTCGTCTCTTAGGAAAGCGTTTTTTCGAGTAATTATTAGTGAACTTTTTGTTACCTTGTCCATTGACCAACCCGGCTAAGTTCCTTGTGAACATAGCAAACTCGTCTTCCTCCTCATCTTCTTCATCACTTGGAGAAGATGTGAGGGCGAGACTCTTTCCCTTTGATGACTCACTAGAATGCTTATCGAGATTAAACTCATGAGCCATTAGTGATCCCATTAGTTCATGAAGAGATAGGGTTGACAAGTCTTTAGCTTCCTCTATGGAGGTGACTTTAGGTTGCCATTTAGGGGTTAGACTACGAAGGATTTTTCGAATGATGTCCTCGGACTCGAAATTCCTTCCTAGACTTTGAAGCTCATTAATAATACAAGAAAAACGAGAAGAAAAATTATTTAAAGACTCGTCCTTTGACATTCTAAACATTTCATATTGTTGCATGAGAAGATCAATACGGTGTTTTCTTACTTGGGACGTCCCTTCATATGCAAGTACAAGGGAATCCCAAATAGATTTTGCCGTAGGACACCCGGAGATTCGACTAACTTCCCCCTCACCAACACAACGTTGAAGAATCGACATTGCTTTGGAATTCTTTTCGGCAAGCTTGAAGTCGTTCTCATTGTAATTTCTTTCCTCTTTTGTCTTGGTGAAACCGTTAAGAATATCGGTTTCCTCAATGGCAAGAGGTCCATTTTGGATGATGTTCCAACATTGATAATCGATACTTTTGATGTAATGTTCCATTTTGAGTTTCCACCATCCAAAATTCGAACCGGTAAAGACCGGGATCTTGGAGTGTTTCTCGGAATCCATTACCCACGAATCAAACTCTAAGGCGGTTAGCCTCGATCAAGAGCACGAGGCTCTGATACCAATTGTTGAGTTTATGGATTCAAGTACCTAAGAGGGGGAGGGGGTGAATTAGGTACTCTTTTTAAAAATTTTAACTTCAACTTTATTGGATTAAAGTGAGTTAAGTGAACAAAAGAGATTTGAGGATACTTTGAATAATATTGAAAGATTGAACAAGTATCACGATGAATGTTTGCTGAAGTATGAAAGCAACAATCGTTCTGACTGTATCTATTTGTCTCAGTTTGTGGAATATTACTGCAGACCAAATGCGACAGTATGATGAACTGTTACTTCTATGTTTAAGCGAAACAAAACAAACAAACAAAGTAAAAAAGGCAGCGGAAATAAAATAAGCACTTGAACACGAGATTTTTGAATTGGTTCGGCAAGAAACTCAAGTGCCTACGTCCAATCTACCATTTTATTACTTTCCTTTAGTGATCTACTCCGAAAACTAAAAGACCCTTGTAATAAAAGACGCCAACCTACTCCGGTTGCAAAGCTAGTACAAGAACTACTCCGTTCTATGACAAGCTAACTCGCAATCTACTCCGATTGCCAAGAGTTAAAGGACTACTCCGTCCTAGAACTCAACAACTCACAACCTACTCCGGTTGTCAAGAGTTTAAAGACTACTCCGTCCTAAACTCTACTAACACACTTAAAATGTAAAGGATCAAGTTTCCACTAACACATTCTTAACAAAGAATAGAGGTGGACAACTTTTACAAGATCAACACTTTTAAGCAAGAGAGTTTAGTATAGAAAAGCAACAGTGGCCACGACTGTAGAAACTGAAAGACACTTGAAGACTTTTAAAAGGATTTTGCAAGAGACACGATTTTAATCTTTAAAAACACTTTGCAAAACATGAAAGAATTAATTCAGAAAGTCTTGAGGATTTAATGAAGAGGGACTCGGTATTTATAGAGGAGGTGAGTGAAGGGGGTTGCTAGGGTTTTGAAGGGTCAAAGACTTTGCATGTGAGGAGCAATAGTAACCACCCAAAAGCTTGCACCAAAGAGGAGTCTTTTGCAAAGGTAAGAATAGAGAAAGAAGGTTTGAAGGATAACCTTAAATGTTCATGCAAAATCGAGAAACAAAGGATGTGAGACAAGTCACATGGTGACAAGTTAACACAAATATGGCAAAAAGCAACTTTTGTTTTCTTAAAAACCAAGGGATTGAATTTGCACAAAGAGGAAACATTTTGAATAATTCAAACCATTCTTTATTGGATACTACCTCCTTAAATAAAAATCTGAATTTCTCTCTTTGAAAATATGAGTCACGTGAAAGCATTTGAAAGATAAAAAGGAAGCTTCAAGTTTTACGAGTTGTGGCCTAGTCCACTCAAATTTTTTTGTTGAAGCAACAATCATCCGGATTGCTTTCTATTACTCTGCTATACTTAACTTTCTCACTTGTACATTAGATGATGACACGACTAATTACAATGGGATTAATAACAACTTCAACACTTCTTAATCCAAGCTTGATTACATCATTAATCCTGAAAAGGTAAACTAAGATAACACAAATCAAATGGGCATGTTATCATCAACATAAGGAACCCAACAACCACCCCTGACACCACCGTAGAAAGGTGACCCTGACACACGTGGCACCACCGATTCGACCTCCCCCGAGTCCACGGTGGTGCCACCCCTTTACCCTATGTCTGAAATGCAACCCAAAAACACCCAACCAACCCCGACACCTAAACACCACCACCGCAACCACCCACAAAGAACGACAACCACCCTACCTACCACCACCGGACTCGACTCACCACCAAGAACACGTCCCACACCCCCACGATCGCCACAACAGCTTCTAAAAGACGCACAACCCAAATCAAAACAAATGTGACGAATGAAAACAGGAACCTTACCCGTGACGGCCGTCGACCTGAGCTTTTCCGACCAGTACAACCACCCTCGACCACTAGCAACGACTCCCCTGGACTCACGGCAGACCCTACTCCCTCCACACTCACCGGCGTGCGCTCGTTGGCCGTGTAGAAGGCTTGAAAAGTGAAAGGAAAAGGGGTTGATGTTGGTGATGTGAAAATAACGGTAGGGAGGGGGAATAGGGTTTTAAAGTTGTATTAGGGTTTGATTTAGGGTTTTGGTGAGGTAAAATGGTAAATGGGTAAGTGGGTAAATGGGCTATGACACCTTGACCCAAAAATGCCACTCAACTATAAACCCGACTCATCTTGCGATATGAATTAATCAATTACTTTTACGCTTTTACCATTACCTTTACGCTATCATTAAATAATAAAACTCGCCCAAACGATAATAAAATACGGGGTATTACAGTCTTCCCCCCTTAAAAAGAACTTCGTCCCGAAGTTCGCTCCCATACCAAACATGTCATACGAAAATATAAAAGACATCTCGTATAACTAACACGGTCAAACACACAACTAGACTACATAAACACGAAATGTTACATTCTACCCTCCTAAAAAGAAAGTTACGTCCCGTAACTTACCTCAAGTGAACAGATGTGGATAACTCTCTCTCATCGCGGCCTCGGTTTCCCAGGTAGCCTCCTCTGCTTTATGATTAGTCCACAACACTTTCACTAAAGCAGTCTCTCCGTGCCTGGTCTTTCTAACCTTCCTGTCCAAGATCTCCTTAGGCGTCTCGATGTAAGTCAACTGCTCATCCACCTCGACCACATCATGGCTCAAAATGTGCGAAGGGTCACTCAAATATCTCCGCAACTGAGAAACATGGAAGACATTATGTACCCTGGCTAAAGCTGGTGGTAGAGCTAGCCGATATGCCACTTCTCCAACTCTATCCAGGATCTCATATGGTCCAATAAACTTCTGGCTCAACTTTCCCCGCTTCCCGAATCTCATCACTCCCTTCATCAGAGACACTCTAAGAAGTACTTTCTCCCCCACCTGGAAAGAAATGTCGCTTCTCCTAGCGTCGCATAGCTCTTCTCGGGTCCCGGGCAGCCCTCATCTTCTCGTCGAATGATCTCGCACTGTTCAACCATCTCCTGAATCATCTCTCGGTCCCAAAACTACCGCATCGCTCGATCATCCCAACACACAGGACTCCTACACTTCCCGCCATACGAGCCTCAAATGGAGCCATCCCAATACTAGCGTGGTAACTGTTGTTGTATGAAAACTCAATCAACCCCAGTCTATCCTCCCAAGACCCGCCAAACTCCAAAACACAAGCCCTCAACATGTCCTCGAGTGTCTGAATAGTCCTCTCTGTCGACCATCCGTAGCCGGATGAAAAGCGGTGCTCATCTTTAATCGAGTACCCATTAGTGATCGTAACTCCTGCGCGGAATTTGGATAGAAACCTGGAGTCTCTATCGGAAATGATGTCCTTGGGTACACCATGCAGCTTCACCACATACTGAACATAAGCCTTGGCCAACTCAGCTTTACTCCAAGTATCCTTCATGGGGATAAAGTGAGCCGACTTGGTTAGCCTATCCACGATCACCCAAATCATATTGTTACCTTTCTGAGTTCGAGGCAACCCAACAATGAAATCCATGGAAATGCTCTCCCACTTCCACTCCGGCATATCTAAAGGTTGAACCTTCCCTTGTGGTCTCTTATGTTCCCCCTTCACCCTCTGGCACGTCAAGCATCGAGCTACGAACTCAACAACTTCCCTCTTCATATTCGGCCACCAAAAGGTCTTCTTGAGGTCCTTGTACAACTTATCTCCCCCAGGATGAACCGAGTATGGCGTGGCATGTGCCTCAGTAAGAATCTTCCTCTTCAGCTCCTCATTATCCGGAACACACCACCGTCCCCCAAACCTCAGACTACCATCAGCATGGATAACAAACTTGGAATCAACCCCGGATTCTCGCTGTTCTCTTGTGTCTTTGCCACTTCGAATTCTAGCATCGGCTTTCGTAGCTCTCTCGATCTCCTCATATAACTACGGCTCAACGGTCAAGTCCCCAAGAGTCTCTCCTTGCCGGATCACGTGGATTCCCATCCCCCGACTCATTATGCATCCTCACTCTAGATCCGCACTTTGCTCAAAGCATGGATGGATTTCCGCTCAAGGCATCGCTACGACATTCGCTTTCCCCTCATGATAAAGTATCTCCATGTCATAGTCGCCAATCAATTCGATCCATCTCCTCTGTCTCATGTTCAACTCCTTCTGTGTGTAAATGTACTTTAAGCTCTTGTGATCGGAAAACACTTTGAAGGTAGCCCCATAAAGATAGTGTCGCCATAACTTGAGCGCAAACACCACAGCCCCCAACTCTAGATCATGAGTAGGGTAATTCTCCTCATAGGTCTTCAATTGTCGAGAAGCGTAAGCGATTACCTTCGTGTTCTGCATCAACACGCACCCCAGACCTTTCTTGGAAGCATCAGTATACACCTCGAAATTATCATTCCCATCTGGTAGTGCAAGGATAGGAGCTGTAGTGAGTCGTTCTTTGAGGGTTAGAAACGCCTCCTCACAACTCTCATCCCAAACAAACCTGTTCTCCTTCCGCATTAATGACGTCAATGGCTTTGCGATCTTTGAGAAGTCCTTGACAAATCTTCGGTAATAACCTGCTAGCCCCAAGAAGCTTCGGATCTCACCCACATTCTTAGGACTCTGCCATCTCGTCACTGCCTCAATTTTACTAGGATCAACCGACACCCCTTCCTTAGAAATAACATGTCCCAGAAAAGCAACTTTCTTCAACCGAACTCGCACTTGCTCGACCTTGGCATATAGCTGGTTATCCTCCAAGGTTTTCGATACTAACCTCAAATGTTCCTCATGTTCCTCCTTATTCTTGGAGTATACCAGGATATCATCGATGAACACAACCACGAACTTGTCCAGGTAAGGACCGAACACTCGATTCATCAAGTCCATGAACAACATCGGCGCATTAGTCAACCCGAATGGCATGACCACGAACTCATAGTGCCCATATCTTGTTACGAAAGCGGTCTTAGGTATATCCTCGTTCTTAATTCTCAACTGGTGATAACCTGACCTCAGATCGATCTTAGAGAAAACTCCGGCTCCACTCAATTGATCGAACAAATCATCGATCCTTGGCAAAGGATAACGGTTCTTGATGGTCACATTGTTCAACTCACGGTAATCCACGCAAAGTCTCAAGCTTCCGTCTTTCTTCTTGACAAACAACACTGGTGCTCCCCAAGGTGAAACACTAGGCCGTATGTAACCTTTCTCTGCTAGCTCATCCAACTGCTTCTTCAATTCCTCCATCTCCTTCGGCCCCATACGGTAAGGTGGTTTAGAAATCGGCCCTGTTCCCGGCTTCAGATCAATGGAAAAGTCCACTTCTCTTTTCGGTGGTAACCCTGGAATGTCCTCCGGAAATACATTCTCGAACTCCCTCACCACTGGAATCTCAGACACCTTAGGGGTCTCCGACTCACTATCCCACATCTGGCACAAGATTAACTGATCCCCTTTCCTCAGACTCGACTTTAGGGTGTTAACAGATATGAATTTGACTCTTGGCTTGACCACATACCCCTTATAAGACACCCTAGTTCCCTTAGGTCCCCTCAAAGAGATTTTCTTCTGATAGCAGTCGATAAAAGCCTTGTACTTCCCTAACCAGTCCATCCCCAGAATCACCTCAAAACCCCCCAAGGGAAACTCTATAAGGTCACAGTGAAACACAACCTCTCCGATCTGGATTGGTACCCCAGTGTAGACTCTATCACAAGACACCGACTCCCCCGAAGGTACCACTACCGAATCAACAATTCTATCATATGACTTAAGGTTTAAGACTCTGGCATGTTCCGCAGATATAAAGGAATGTGTAGCTCCGGAATCAAATAACACAAAGGTGGGTTTAAAGTTAACAGGAAATGTACCAGTCACCACATGAGCGTCATTCTTAGCTGCCTCCTTGCCCATGGCAAAGAGCTTGCCACTGGACTTAGCTCCACTCTGACTTGAAGAAGCTGCTTGATACTGTCGTTTCGTACCAAAAATAAAATACCTAGATTACTGCTAACAGAAGTCAGCGGCAAGTAGGGTCGATCTCCACAGGGAGGCGGTGTACTATCTATTTGTCGATTTATCTGTCTAATGTCAATGATGGGGTTGAATTGATTGTGTTGACTAAACTAAAAAGACTAAGAAGAGAAATGAATAAGAGAATTAACAGTAATAGGAAGGAAGTATGCTAGGAGTCGGTCCACCGTGGCAGCTATCGGATCTTATACTATCATGAATACTAAGGCGATTAGACTATTGATAAGAAGAGCTATGGTCGTCACCTTTCGGTCCTTAAACCGCCCTAGAGCGTAAACAGCTTAACTTTCGCCCTCACTGCAATACCCTATTGTAATTAAGCAAGCCTTCCCTTCCAATCTTTCGATCTAGGTCGGGGTTAACTAAATTTATGGTCTCCTGCATGCATTCATTCGACCGGATAACAATTAAATTGCCTAATACAATTCCTATCGCAAGACTAATCTATATAAGTCAGTTAAAACATTGCTACCACGGCTTCCCTAATCCTAACATACTAAGGGGATTTAGCTAGACATGAAATTAATAAGAACAATAAATAAAGAGGGAGAGGGAATAATAAACATTAAATAAAAAGAGAGAAAAGGGGGAAGAAATTACTGAAATAATGATCCGGAATAAAATGCAAAGTGACAGTGTATCGTTCCAAGAGAAAAGAGAGAGTCAGAGTGTCTCCGGATAAAAGGAGATGCATAAACTGACGACCTCACTCCTATTTATAAGAAATTAGGAGTTTAATTAAACCTAATGACGGAAAATAACTAAAAAGCCCAGCCCGTCAGCAAAATCCACTCGATCGAGTAACTAAATCACTCGATCGAGCAAAGGCATACAAGGAACTGGTCGATCGAAAGGAAAAATAGTCGATCGAATACTTATTCATCCTAAACCACTCGATCGAGAAGAAGTGGCTCTCGATCGAGCAAATGGGCTCTCGATCGAATAGAAATAGTTCTCGATCGAGCACTTCTCAGCGCGTAATTCCTGCTTCGCGCACTGAACTTCAAACGGCTGCCATTCCTTCGTTACTTGGACAAATAGGGCGTGGTTGGTGGCGTTGGAAAGCTAAGAGGATAAGCTTTCACCTCCAACTGGAATCACCTTAATAACTGTTGTAAAACTCGAGATATGGCTCTTACAAGCAGGAACTAGCAAATTGAAGTACTCTCTTGGCTCGCCTAACTTCCTTACTCCAATGCGCATCTCAAAATAGCTTCATTCCCGCTCCAAATTCACTCATCCCCTAAATGCATGCGTAGGGACATGTTTTAGGCTTGAATCTACTACTTATTGGTCCATTCCTGCAATTAAGACAAAATACACCAAAGTAGCATATTCGGGGCATTTCGTAGCATAAAACCACGAAAAAAGCATAGAAATACGTGCATAAAATAGGCTAAAAAGACTATATAAAATGCACGTATCAAATCTCCCCAAACCAAACCTTTACTCGTCCCCGAGTAAACTAAAATGCAACTAAAGGAACGAAAAAGATAACTCAGAGCTAGCTACAAATGCCCACTTAAGCCAATTTAATGCAGACAAACTAACACCTATAGCAAAACAGTCAAATGCAAACGAGTTATAAGATGTTTATAATATAGCTGAACCGTCGACCTTACAAGACCTTTAATAATGGACTCTCACGGGTCACTCTTCTCTCATGAAGCAAAGGGTGAACATATATGTAAGAGAGAAAGAAAGATAGTCGCTCACCTAAACTACGACCCACATAAACATGCATGCAACTAATATGATAGACAATTCTAGCTACCGTTCATACATTCCAACCAACAAGGTCCTGTCACAGCCGAGGGCTTACAAAAATATGGTAAAGTGAGGCAATGGGTAAGAAAAGGCAAAACATTTATGGGAATGTGGAGGTATAGGCGGCCAAGCTAGTACCTAAACAGAACCATATGACAACATCCATTTCCAACTCAATTATGAAATAAACACATGCCCTTACTTGGCATAAAATCTCACCAAACCAAACTGCAAACACTCCTCAAATGATATAAGATAGAACATAGGAGCAGAAACCGATCACCAAACATCAACCTTTTTTTTTCGAATTTTTTTTTCTTTCTTTATTTTTTTCGGTTTCTTCTTTTCTTTTTCTTCGAATTTTTTTCTCTTTTTTTTTTTCTCGAATTCCTTTTTTTTTCTTCTTTTTTCACGTCTTTTTTCATCATCCTCCTTTTCTTCATAAATTACCAACTCCAAATGAATATGATATGAGCCAAACTTGATACAATAGACAATATACCGCAAAACAATCTAAACTAGCTTGACAAGGCAGGCTAAATTTGGATGTAGCTAAGGGTCAACTGGCAGATTTGGCTAATGTGGAGTTTATGGGTAAAAATGAAAGAAAGGGAAAATGTAAGCACCTCCCTGCATGTGACACCAACCACTAACCCGAATGTATGACGGCAAAAAGCAATTGAATTTCATATATGTGCAAATTGATGATACATGTTATGCAAGGAGTAACTACTCACAATCCTACATGAAACCGGTCATAAATGACACCAGTTTATAAGGCTCTAATCCTTAGAAATTATAAGTAGGTTGCCAAAATTTCAGGTCAAGTCTATATGTTCAGCTAAATTTAACATTAACTCGTAGATATGCAAAAGACAAAGCTAATAAGATAATTAATTCAATGCAAGGCTTAAGCAAAAAGACAATTAATAGTGCAATTTCATCATGGAAATCGACCGTTCCGACTCAACCTATATGCTAAAATAAACGTGAATTTTTGAATTTTATCAATTTTACAATTTTTATGGGATTTTTGGATTTTATGAAAATAAACAACGATGCAAACATAAATTAAATGTGATAACTGAAATGCAATAAAAACAATATGCAGACACAGATATGGATGCATATCCTCCCCAAACCAAACCGTACAATGCCCTCATTGTACCAAAACATGGAAAGGAAATGCAAACTGAAAGGAGAAAGAGAGTAAATGCGGAAATGCTCACAAGATGCGCGAATAAGGGGGCCTCCCCAAACCGACCATGAAATGGGAGGTTGCTAAGGGCCCGGAAAACCGTCTCAAGAAGCTAATCCAAGTAAATAACACTCGATCAAGAGGGATAGTAGCTGATCGAGTAACGTAGGCGTCTAAAACTGCTCGATCGAGTAAAATAGCAGTCGATCGAGTAGTTCCTCATCTTGCAGGTGGTCGATCGAGAGGAAGGTCTGCTCGATCGAAGGGAATTGCCGACAAAAGTGCTCGATCGAGTAGAATGACTACTCGATCGAGTGATTCCCAGCTAGTACCTGCAAAACGCAATGAAAAACAGCCCGCAAACTAACAAGACAAGCATACTGAGACCGTCTATGGTATAAAACCATTTATTACAACTGAAAGTAAATAAAAAATGCAAAATAAAATCGCCGGGTTGCCTCCCGGGTAGCGCTAGCTTCAGTCAGGTCCCAGCTCGACCTTCTTTTTCTTCGAGCTCTATAATTAGTCATAATCAAAACAGCTCAAAGCGCGCAGCATTAAATCGTACATCTGCGCATGTGCTACACAAAAGAGTAAGTAGCACCAAAGTGGAATCAAGAAATAGGAAATAAAACTGTAAAACCGTTTAAGTGTAACAAATTTCCTATGCAAGCTCCTAAATTTATCCACAAAATATAGGAGCGCGGGAGCAATAGACGATAAAGTGGGGCTCCATTTCAGATTAACGGATTTATAATGATAAGGATGGTGAAAATTCGTTAAGTTGTAAGACCTACTAGGAAGGGGCAAAGCATTAGAATGCAAAGCATAAGTCAAACGAGGCAATTTACTATTTAAACAAACAATAATTAAATTATCGTTCACTACCTCAGGTTGATCGCTCTTAACGACGGAATCACTGACAAAGGATTGTAATACCTCATCCGTGCTAGGAGCAAATACCGACTCAGCTGTCCTTTCGTCGCCCTCAGTTGAATTCGTCCCGTAAATCTCAGCCTCAAGCGCATCCAGCTCGGCTTTGAATAAGGGGGACTCACCGTATCCGTTATTATCATCAAAATTATCGTCTAAAACGACCCCAAGTAACGCATCAATGCTCCCAATGGCCAAGTCAGTCGATCGAGTAGGATAGTCACTCGATCGACCAACTTCCTCCTGAATTCCACTCGATCGAGTAGCAATTTCACTCGATCGAGCTGTTTCTCCTGGCAAATCACTCGATCGACCTATATAAGTCACTCGATCGAGTGATTCCTCCTGTACAGGGCTGAAATCTTCGCGTGGGCGGAAATATGATAGGAACTCGTCGTCCGAATCATAGAAGTCATCCTCGGATTGGGCAACACGGTTTCTTCAGGGGAAAAACCGCTCTCAGCAAGGTATACCTCTTCTTCTTGCATCTCAGCTGCTAACTGAGCAACTACAGCCTCGAGCTCATGGAATCGAGCGTCCATATTTTTGTTGCTCTCTTGCATTCGTGATACAAGCGTCGCCACTGAATATGTCCACTCCGCGATCTCTTCTATCTCCATCTCACCGCTAATCGAGCAAATGCACTCGAGCTTATCAATTCGCGAGAAGTATTCTTGCGCTTGGAATGCAAGTGTCTCCATCAAGGATTTCAGCTCCACAATCTCTTCTTCTTGTATATCGGGAGGATCTTGTTGCGGTGGCCATTGATAGGATGGATGTGGCGGCACAACTACAAATGGTGCATTGTGCTCAAGCAGACCACATCTCCCGCAGCAGATCACCTACTGCTTCCATATAATGGGACATCGGTGACGGGTCAAAGGTACTCAAGCCTTCCCTTTGACGGTCTTTCACCTAGAACTGTTTAGGTAGTACCCGTAAGGCCTATCAAAACAAAGACTCAAGGAAAAAGATCGGAACGGCCTCAAGGGAAAAATCCCCGAGGCTAAAAAAAACAGATAAAATTTAACAAATAAATAAACAGATTGCCTCCCCGACAACGGCGCCAAAATTTGATACTCGTCGTTTCGTACCAAAAATAAAATACCTAGATTATCGCTAACCGTAAGTCGGCGGCAAGTAGGGTCGATCTCCACAGGGAGGCGGTGTACTATCTATTTGTCGATTTATCTGTCTAATGTCACTGATGGGGTTGAATTGATTGTGTTGACTAAACTAAAAAGACTAAGAAGAGAAATGAATAAGAGAATTAACAAGGTAATAGGAAGGAAGTATGCTAGGAGTCGGTCTACCGTGGCGGCTATCGGATCTTATACTATCATGAATACTAAGGCGATTAGACTATTGATAAGAAGAGCTATGGTCGTCACCTTTCGGTCCTTAAACCGCCCTAGAGCGTAAAATGACTTAACTTTCGCCCTCACCGCAATACCCTATTGTAATTAAGCAAGCCTTCCCTTCCAATCTTTCGATCTAGGTCGGGGTTAACTAAATTTATGGTCTCCTGCATGCATTCATTCGACCGGATAACAATTAAATTGCCTAATACAATTCCTATCGCAAGACTAATCTATATAAGTCAGTTAAAACATTGCTACCACGGCTTCCCTAATCCTAACATACTAAGGGGATTTAGCTAGACATGAAATTAATAAGAACAATAAATAAAGAGGGAGAGGGAATAATAAACATTAAATAAAAAGAGAGAAAAGGGGGAAGAAATTACCAAATAATGATCCTAATAAAATGCAAAGTGACAAAGTGTATCGTTCCAAGAGAAAAGAGAGAGTCGAGTGTCTCCTGGATAAAAGGAGATGCATAAATCGACGACCTCACTCCTATTTATAAGAAATTAGGAGTTTAATTAAACCTAATGACGGAAAATAACTAAAAAGCCCAGCCCGTCAGCAAAATCCACTCGATCGAGTAACTAAATCACTCGATCGAGCAAAGGCATACAAGGAACTGGTCGATCGAAAGGAAAAATAGTCGATCGAATACTTATTCTTCCTAAACCACTCGATCGAGAAGAAGTGGCTCTCGATCGAGCAAATGGGCTCTCGATCGAATAGAAATAGTTCTCGATCGAGCACTTCTCGCCACGTAATTCTGCTTCGCGCACTGAACTTCAAACGGCTGCCATTCCTTCGTTACTTGGACAAATAGGGCGTGGTTGGTGGCGTTGGAAAGCTAAGAGGATAAGCTTTCACCTCCACTTGGAATAACCTTAATAACTGTTGTAGAACTCGAGATATGGCTCTTACAAGCAGGAACTAGCAAATTGAAGTACTCTCTTGGCTCGCCTAACTTCCTTACTCCAATGCGCATCTCAAAATAGCTTCATTCCCGCTCCAAATTCACTCATCCCCTAAATGCATGCGTAGGGACATGTTTTAGGCTTGAATCTACTACTTATTGGTCCATTCCTGCAATTAAGACAAAATACACCAAAGTAGCATATTCGGGGCATTTCGTAGCATAAAACCACGAAAAAAGCATAGAAATACGTGCATAAAATAGGCTAAAAAGACTATATAAAATGCACGTATCACTGCTCCAGATTGTTTGTTCCCTTCATTTGCAGTCTTCTGAAAGTTGGTACTCCCACTCTGCTGACTCTGCTGGTTACGGTTCTGGTAGTTGTTGTAGCTTCCTTGGTAGTCACATTACTAGCTCCGGACCTCGCACCTCCCCATAGCCGTGACATAGGTGTGCGATAACCGTTATACCTGACCCCACCGAACGAGAGCCACCGAACCCGGACATAGGTGCCCCGTATCCACCGGACCGATTCGCCCCGGATGATCGGCATTCAAACCTCTTGTGTCCTGTCTTTCCACAGCCAAAACAAGTAAGCCCCGCAAACTACCTCCCCGCCGGTGCCCCCGAAGCCGCCTCCACTCGAGCTCTCATGCCCCCGGGGCACCGTTAGTGGAGTACCCACCATATCTGCCCGAACTCGCTTCTTTGCCCCAAGATATCGCTTGTGGTCTCCAGACTTCCTTTTCTCGGCCTTGCCTTTCTTATCGCCCTTAATGCATTAGAGCCTCTCAAGAAGACCAACCCTCAAGTAAATGTCCCGAATCGTAGTGGGTGGAGCCGCTGTGAGCCTCTTCTTGATGTCCATAGTGAGCCCCCGCTCAAACCTCATAGCCAAAGATAGCTTCATTCTGCCCAAAGTCATCAATGTATGAGGATTACTGTCGAAATTTCCGATGATAAGCCTCCACTGTCATATCTTCTGTCATCTTGAAGGTGTCAAACTCCTCCCGTAGTTTGGCTTTTTGGAACTCGGGCATAAACTCATTCTTCAAAAGCTCTTGAAATTCCAACCAAGATACATGTCCCGTCTCAAGATCCCTAGCAACCTCTCGTATCTCCATCTTGTTCCCGGTCCACCGACCACCGGCTGTGGGCCCTAAGATAGTGGGCGCTTGATCCACCCGCACTCTTCCGGACATGCTAACGGTTCAAACAGGTTGGTGAATTCTCTACACCATTCCCCAAAGAATCGTGGTTCCCCCTCTCCAGTGAATATTGTGGGGTTATGCCTTGCCACAATGGTACTCATCTTTCCCGGATCCAATCGTTTGGCCTTTAGGGCCTCATTCTCACTGAGCCTATCCAACTCCGCTTGGATGTCATTAGCAATGTATCCCTTCTCGGAGGCATGTCTATAAAAAGAATTAGGTGAGTTAGTGATGTTCCCTGCAACACTAGAATTACTTAGTCAATCCTAATCATCCCCTACCCTACATATCTAGCTAACATGGTTCAGGGATCACATAACCGCATATCACTAGACATAACATCCATCCTAAAACCTTAAGCATCGTATATATAAATATCTTACTTCATTATCATGCCAATTCTTACCTCCGAGTCACAGATAAACACGTGTGTACTTATACTAACAGCATATCACCTTGCCTAATTCTCACATCATGGAATAGTTTTTCATGTTCAATATCACACAACTTGCCTACTCTACCCTTTTCTCTCGTATGATCTCAAGGTACCCGGGTCAAACTGAGAGGGCCAATGGTTCGGTGTGAGGGGGCCCCTTACTCATCCCTTACCTTTAGTGTGCTCCTAACAGTTCTATCCCGGGGTTCATTTTATTTGACTCTTCCTAAATTCATTGGATTCATTGGTTTAGGCCTGAGGATCGTTCGTTCTGATACCACTTTGTAACACCCCCATTTATTTAAGGGCCTGAACTAGGACTCCTCAGATAAATGATGGTGTTACCATCTCGGAATCCCGAGGCAGTAGATAACAAAGGAAAGAAACACAGTACTTTATTATAATGTTTATAGTGAAATTACAACTGAAATTAAAACAAAGTCTCCAAATACGACCAAAACATAAGTCTGATAAAACTACTAAAGGACTAAGGTGGGCTAGGCACTAAGTCAGTCATCCAAGCTCTCTTCCCGTCCAACTCCCATCAGTCTCTGAATACCTGTCAATCTGCTCCCCAATAATTGGATCATCACAGGCGTACACGAATACACGGGGTCAGCCACGAAGCTGAGTAGGTAATACAATAAACAGTAACATAAAACACACGCTCCTCCATCACCACCACCGCCATCACAACTCATAACCCGGACAACCCAGCCATACCGATCCCGGTAGACTATAAATATCGACCGTAGCCGATCTGCGCTCGCGGTGAGGACACCAGGGGCAAGTCTGCGCAGAACCCGCCCGGGCCTTATCACAACGTCATCATCACCACCTCCACCAACTCCAATGTAATAATATAATAAAACAGTTCAACAATAGTACTTAACGGAATGAAATCAGACAATCATATTATAACATGTAAATCACCGATTTAGTCAATCCAGTCACATAGTACTATATCAAGTCCAGTGTATTCCCCTACCTCAAATAGCGGTGATAAGCTAACTGCAGATCAGAAGTACTCCACCCGAAACTCGCCACCTAAACATATATATAACATAATTAATTCACTTAACTATTCCCGTTCCCATAATCAAGAGTTACTATAAGTAGAAACTTTCCCAATTTAGAAGTTACTAAAATATAAGTTACCCAAAATAGAAAGTTTCCTAAAATGGGAAGTTTCCAAAATAACAATTACCAAAAATAGCAGGTTACTAAAAATAGTAACCTTCCCGAAATAAAATCCCGACTCAAAAACTTAAATATAATATTCCGTCACCGCTACTTAATATTAACTTAATAATTACACTAATAATGTAAATAATAGAAATATACATATTCCCGACTTATTAAAATAAAACCCGTAACAAAAATAACCCAAAAACAACACACAACCCGACACACGCACACCCCCCTTTCCAACCCATCACAACTCACCCCTCAACCACCAATCCTCACCGCCGACCACCAGGCCTGACACCAGGTCTGGCCTGGTCAACTCCCACCACCACCAACGTGGTCGACCCACGCCGGTGGTCGAACCACCACCACCAACACCCCCGTTTACACCCGGCCGCCACCAAACGCCACAAACAAATTTCCCTTTTTAACCCGCCTGCCACCACGACACAACCCCTCCTGCTTACCAACCACCACCCCTGACACCACCGTAGAAAGGTGACCCTGACACACGTGGCACCACCGATTCGACCTCCCCCGAGTCCACGGTGGTGCCACCCCTTTACCCTATGTCTGAAATGCAACCCAAAAACACCCAACCAACCCCGACACCTAAACACCACCACCGCAACCACCCACAAAGAACGACAACCACCCTACCTACCACCACCGGACTCGACTCACCACCAAGAACACGTCCCACACCCCCACGATCGCCACAACGGTCCCTAAAAGACGCACAACCCAAATCAAAACAGCGTGACAGAATGAAAACAGGGAACCTTACCTGTGACGGCCGTCGACCTGAGCTTTTCCGACCAGTACAACCACCCTCGACCACTAGCAACGACTCCCCTGGACTCACGGCAGACCCTACTCCCTCCACACTCACCGGCGTGCGCTCGTTGGCCGTGTAGAAGGCTTGAAACGTGAAAGGAAAAGGGGTTGATGTTGGTGATGTGAAAATGACGGTAGGGAGGGGGAATAGGGTTTTAAAGTTGTATTAGGGTTTGATTTAGGGTTTTGGTGAGGTAAAATGGTAAATGGGTAAGTGGGTAAATGGGCTATGACACCTTGACCCAAAAATGCCACTCAACTATAAACCCGACTCATCTTGCGATATGAATTAATCAATTACTTTTACGCTTTTACCATTACCTTTACGCTACCATTAAATAATAAAACTCGCCCAAACGATAATAAAATACGGGGTATTACACCGTCTTACGCTTGAGTCACCTCTTGGAGCTTCCCACTCCAAGAGGGATGTGCACATTAATGACTTGAGTCATGTAGGGACTCGTGTGGTTGAGACACTACGTCTGACAAGAGATCCGGTTGGCTTCCGGACCTGGTACGTCTGGGCGTGTCCCGGTACCTGGTTGTGATTGTTGGTGTGTCTTGTCGTGTCCCGGTACCAGTGTGGTTGTCGGTATGCCTGGGCGTGTCCCGGTACCGTGGTGGTGGTTGTTTGATAGTGTCTCATTCATATCATAATCATGTTGTATATTCACACACTTGAGTCGTGTCACACTTTATTTATTGAAACTGACGTTTTGTCTGTGTAATTTTCAGCTATTTCCGAGGTGGCCTGTGTCGATCCATATGATATTTTCGATCATAAGGGGAGCAGGTTAAGTACATGTTGTTTGGATAGTACGCGGGAGACGGGACGAGCTTGTTGAGTCGCGAGAAGAGTATAGTTGATTAGAGAAGTATAGATGTCATGAGTTATACTTTTATTCATTTGTTTACGTTTATGTAATTTATTAAACATTACATTAATAAAATGTTCTTTGATTGAAGTTTTGTAACACTAACTCGGGAAACCGAGATGGTAATGCTTCATTATCTTGGCCGGATAATTGGGGTGTTACAAAGTGGTATCAGAGCGACGATTTTTGAACCTAAAACCAATGAAGCAAAAATGAATCTAGGAGAGTCTAAGTAAAATGAACCCGACATGAGTACCATAGGAGATCGGTTTTGGATGAGTAGGCGCCCTCATGCCAAAGCTAGTGCCTATCGTCTCAGTTGGTCACTACGTGGGTGTCTAGGAGTATGGAAAACGTTATGTGAATCGTGATATGAATGGATATGTGTTATGGATTTAATGCGTGTTTGAATATGGCATGGAATATGATCATTGTGGAAGTGGTGTGAATGCATGTGTCTTGTGACTCGTAATAGGTTTATAGTATGATAGAATCGTTCATGTAGAATGTGATAACATGTGATGGATGGATAAATGGACTTATGTGAGTAGTATATCGTAGATATTATTAGTGTGTATTGATATGAGGGACGGTAGTCCCGAATCTTGGCATGTAGATATCATATGCGTATTTGAGCTTGCTAGTGTCGTTGTTAAAGCATGAATGGTGATGATTGTGGATAGAAATATAGAATAGTTATGATTTAGGGAGTAATGTACCAAAGATAGTGAGTGTGAGGCCAAACCCAATCAAGTAGAGTAGTACTTGAGCGAGTTGACCAGTCACTCGACCGAGTGAACATATCACTCGACCGGAGTGGATATGTCGCTCGACCGAGTGGAGTTGCACTCGACCGAGTGCCCTAAGAACTTGGCCGAGTGGGCCTGTTGAGCTGAGAAATTCGTGTAAAATTTGCTTTTCCACCTTGTCTTTTCATTTCTACCTCGAACCTCGTAACTTCGACATCGATTTATCTTAAAATAAATTCAAGTTATCATATTGTGATTTGTTGTTTGAATTACACTTTGGTACTCCACTTTTCTTTGTCCGTCTTCTCAAATTTCGACTAGATAGTTGAGGTCATCTTCTTCATTTTGCAATTGGAAATGGTTTTATATATACGCATGTTTATTAAAGTTTTATCAAATAATTGCATGACTTGTTCAATTTTTTGGTAATGGTTGATATGTCATGTTAAATTTTTTTTCCCACCATAGATGAGCTTAGAAACTTGTGCTTTGAGTCGATAACCAATTTTTCATGTTTGTTGTTAGGTCATATTGAACAAGAAAAGCTTAAAAATTGTTATTAATGTCGGATTTTTACCTTGTATGCAAAAATTTCAATTTAAAAGTTTGACTTACTTTTCATTTTCATGAGTGAAACTTGTTTTAATCGTCTTACAAAGACTACCGTTATGCCTAGTGGTGTGGTACATTGTCTTAAAAATGAAGATTTCGTTGCAAATTTTAGCCTAAAATTTTGAACCAAGTGAGGAATATGAACATTTTTTTATTTTACCTAAATATGGTTTAATAGTATTGTAAAAGTATAATATTATTTTTGGAATTTTGTAATAAAAAGGTGTGAATCAAAAATTTTCCATCTTGAAGGTTGACAAATTTTCCGAAAATTTTGTGAAAAGTATACATAAGCTTTGATTTTATGCTCGTGACGTACTTCATTTATTCCTTATTATTCTAATCTTCGGTTACAACGTTTTGTGAAGTTGTGCATAAGAAGTTTTTCCGTCTTAAAATACTATTTCTGAAAAAGAATGGTATACCTACCCGGATTTTTGACTTTTCTAAGTTATGTTTTGTACCAATCAAATAGTAATTCTTTGAACTTGGCCTATAGTGACATGTGCCATCCTATGTCGGATTACTCCGTATTAAAGTTTTTGAGAAATTTGAAACAAATGACCTTTACGTTAAAAGTTTTAATATTGCATTTCGCATTTGAGTCAAGTTTGGGTAAAATTTGCATTAGAGTTGATTTTTGAAATCGCATCATTTTACAAAATTCATCATATTTCAAGTGCGCTATTAGGAAGATTTTAAGGTGTCGACCATCGATTTCCTATCTCCTCCATGTTATTTAAATAGCTAACTTTTTCATATCCGTTCTGGATTGTTTTGATTTTCATCACTCTACCCGTTGAGTTAACCCGAGATTCCCGGGTATAGAGTTGTGTGTGAGCCCAAAAGAGTGTTTTCTCACCCTAACCCTTAGGCATATGTTTTCGACAAGACGAGTGATTTTGGACATAGTCATGAAGTTTGATAATTTGGGAACACTAGGACGGTAGTTGACCCATATAATGCTTTGAGTATGGTGAATTGATCAGGAGAGACAACTAGGACGGTAGTGGAGTGCAATCAAAATTGGATACTTAGCGGTTGTGTGGACTCATATATCGTGAACGCAATTTGAGGACATGTGAGAGTGACCTTTTGAGCACGACTCAAGTATTTTGGCTGGCATATAGCTGAGTTTGGATTTGTAGAATGATGGGGGAATAATTGAGGAACTAGGGGTAAGAGAGAGCGATGACATGAGCTTATAAAATTTGTGGAGAACGTGAAATGTGACTTGAGGAATGGTGTAAAATTAGGATAAATGGTGATAAGATTTAGGAATCTGGAATACGAGAGAGAGAGAGAGAGAGAGAGAGAGAGAGAGAGAGAGAGAGTACTAGAGCGAGAGATGAGTTGGAGATTTTTCAAGTGGTAACCCGACATTCAATGAAGAATTTTTTTTAAGTTTCGAGTGAATCCGTGTGAGGTGACCTAATTATGGATGAATTGGGTTCTAATAATCGGGATATACATAATTGTGGATTTGGTAATACCAAGTTTGGTTTTGTAGCCATAAGTGTAAGAGTGGGGCATAATGTGACCGTTAACCTAAGTACATAAGAATGATGTGTGAAAGTGGTTGTGTCGGACTCCGACCCTGGGAGTGGAAGTGTAGACGTTGCTTGTAAAGTTGCCTCCTAAACGTCATGTGAGACGCCCACGGTGTGCATCGTGACCTTTTTGTAGTGCTTAAGTGAGTGATGATGTTATTGTTATCCCTTAAGAGAGATGAGTGATTAGGTCGTGCCCCCGAGTTAGAGTAAGTGTTGTGTTTACCGATGTGACTAGAGTGTTGCATTTCGGTGCAGTTGTTGGTGACGAAATAGTAGGTTGTGTTGGTAGTATGCCCTGGATGTTTTATTTAAGTTGTATAGTATTGGTGGCCATAAGGCCAATAGTTGTGTTTGATTCGGTTGTTTAACGGTATATGAGTCACGATCGGGATTTATTAGCATCTATGTGATGGAATAGGAAAGTTTGGAAGTGGGTTGGAGAACGAAAATGTTATACCTAGGTGACACTCGACCGAGTGCACTATGCACTCGACCGAGTGGCCGCCTACTCGGCCGAGTGACCTCCTACACTCGACCGAGTGGTCTGCTTTGGTCCTTGTTTTTGTCAGTACAAGACATGAATGTGTGTATACCCTTATGTTCACAATCTATAGTGGTTGGTTCGCGTCGGATGGACATGTTGACCCCATATGAACGAGATCTTATGAATTGTTTGTGTTTGACCACATTTTCTGGTTTTGCTATGTAAAAGTGAGACTTGGATAAAAGTTATTAGCGTGAAATGTGTAATTGGGTTACAATGTCTGTGTGACATAGTGGTCATTTGCATGATTGTGTTTATGGTCTTTCGTATGAGCGGAAGTGTTGGTGATAGATGGGAATGGATGTTGAAAACACAGGTGTGATCATGTGGTAGATTTGACGCGGCATATGCGTGGCATGATGTCCGAAAAATGGGAATGTTGAGCATAGTTGAGTCACATGACGAGTGACGTTGCATCATTTGGTTGTTTCATAGAGTCTGCATGATCGTGATTGATTTTCATACACGTGCATGTATGAGATTAGACGTGATATATATGTGTGTAGTAATAATCGAGTTATACCCCGAGATTGATGCGTAGACTTAGAACTAATTGAGTTAGGAGTTGTTATGGGATCAGGGTTTTGAACCGTGGGCTGAACCTTGTACCTTGACGTTTGGGAGGCTCGTAGAGTAGGGTTATATCAATGACATTAGGACCATATCCGATTTATTTATGGATTTACAATAAGTAGGAGAGACTGTTGAACCGGGAATATAGTCATTTGTGAAACTTAGTAATGAGTGTATGAGACCGTATTTTGAGGTTGATAGTTGTACTTCGGGACGAAGTTCTCTTTTAGGGGGAGTGGATGTAACAATTCGAAAATTTAAGAAGAAGGAAGTACGGAATGTGAGGAAGTAGTGAGAGTTGTGAGAATGGAACACCAAACTTTGGGAAGAGAGTACACATGAGATTTGAGGAAATAGTCGGAAAGGGAAGAGTGAGGTGAAACTTCGGAGACGAAGTTTATTTTAAGGGAGGAATATTGTAATACTCCGTATTTAATAGTTATATAATAATAATAATAATAATAATAATAATAATAATAATAATAATAATAATAATAATAATAATAATAATAATAATAATAATAATAATAAAATAATAATAATAATAATAATAATATTCTATCGTATTTAGTGAGTTAGGCTTGAGACGGAATAATAATAATAATAGTAATAACAATAATGATAATAGTAATAATAATAAGATACATGTATATATACATACACATACACTCACCTTATACTACTATCACCCTATATATACCCCCTTATCCCTTATCCACCCACCTTATCATTTCATTTGCATTTCCACCACACAAACAAATAGAGAGAAAAAGAGAGAAAAGAGAGAGATTGGAAGATATGGAGATTTTGTCCCTCCGCCTCGAGTCCGTAAGGTAAGACGGTCTTATACTAGCCTTTATACTATTTAATTAATACCGTTAACCCGCCTTGACCACAACTCATCTTTGATCCGTCTTTCACCACCATGTGACTGCCGTTGCCACCCATTTAGGGCTTTGACCGAGTGTTTTTATGAGTTGTAGCTGTTAGTGTGCGACCGTCTTAAGACGGGTTTATGACCACTAAAACGTGGCTGACCTGGGCTGACCTTGGGGTGGTTGGGTCGTGGGTGGAGTGGGGAGTATAGTGGTGGTATTGGTTGGTGGGTAGGGTGGCCGTGATGGTCGAAAATCGAGTCTAAAAGGGGGTGTACGACCTGTTTGTTCGTTTTTTTGTTGTTCATTGTTGGTGGTTATTGTGGTTGTTGTCGTCGTTGTTGGGGGTCAGGTCGTAGGGAGATGACAGTTGGGGGTTGGGTCGTGACCACCGTTGTGGTGGTGGCCCACGGTGGGGGCTGTTATGGTCGTTTGAGTAAGGGTGTCGGGTTTGGTTGTTGTGTATGTCGTGTTGTTACTTGTTGTTGTTGTCGTGTTTTGTTGCTGTTGCTGGAGGTGGCTTCCGGCATGTTGGTCGTACTTGGACCCACCGTGTTCAGGGCGACACCATGGTGGTGGCGGTTTGTGCGTGTGGTGGCCGTGTGGAGTGTGGCACGCGGTGGTGGTGTTGGTGTGGGTGTTAGCGGGTTTTGGGTAGAGTTTAAGACGGGATTTAATTAATTAAATAATGGGTATGAGTCGGGATTTGACCCATGTGATTGGTGAGTATTTGAGACGGGATTTGAATAGTTTAAGACGAGTTTATATTTAATTAATTGAATTATTATTTAATTTAATTAGATTAGTTAGTAATTAAATATATTTAATTAGGTGACGGTTTTATAAAGCGGTATTATTATTGGATCGGGTTTGCTTATGGAGCTTGCGAGAAGGTAGGTTTATTCTACTCAGTTTCAATGTTGCATATATTTACTAAATGCGTCATTTGCCTTTTTCTGCATTGAGTGAGTCGCATGGTATGATATTGGTTTTTGACAGCTCGACGAGTCGAGATATTTGAAGAACTGGTATCCATGACATGTTTGGCATGTCATGGTGTGTAGTTTATGTCATGCATTTCATATTGTGACGGTTGTGATTGTACATGTCGGAGGATTTGTTGTTGTCGTTTTTGTTGTTGTTGTTTCGGAGACGTAAGACGGTTGGGAGTCCGTCTTACGCTTAAGTCGACTCTTGGAGCTTCCCACTCCATGAGGGATGTGCACATTAATGGCTTGAGTCATGGAGGGACTCGTGTGGTTGAGACACGATGTCTGACAAGAGATCCGGTTGGCTTCCGGACCTGGTACGTCTGGGCGTGTCCCGGTACCTGTTTGTGATTGTTGGTATGCCTGGGCGTGTCCCGGTACCAGTGTGGTTGCCGGTATGCCTGGGCGTGTTCCGGTACCGTGGTGGTGGTGGTTGTTTGATAGTGTCTCATTCATATCATAATCATGTTGTATATTCACACATTTGAGTCGTGTCACACTTTATTTATTAAAACTGACGCTTGTTGTGTCAGTGTAATTGTCACCTATTTCCGGGGTGGTCTGTTTTCGATCCATTTGATATTTACGATCATATGGGGAGCAGGTTAAGTACAGGTTGTTTGGATAGCACGTGGGAGACGGGACAAGCTTGATGAGTCACGAGTAGAATATAGTTGATTAGACAAGTATTGATGTCATGAGTTGTACTTTTATTCATTTGTTTACGTTTATGTAATTCATTAAACATTACATTAATAAAATGTTCTTTGATTGAAGTTTTGAAACACTACCTCGGGAATCCGAGATGGTAATGCTTCAATTATCTTGGCCGAATAATTGGGGTGTTACAAATTTTTTGGTGACTCCTACTTTGACACGGCCTCAATTTTACTAAGGTCAACGTATACACCATGAAAGTGAGAAGTATATGAAAGCACCAAATGTTGGATGGGAAGCGTGTTGTAGGCCTAAAGAGGAGGGTGGACTGGGAATAAAGAATGCTAAAATATGTTACCAAATGTTGGATAGGAAACAATTCCAATTCTTTCTGATATTTATAGGTATGCGAGGTCATAGGTAGAGGCAAATTTGTTGCAGGCCTAAGGAAGAGGGTGAACTGGGTATGAAGGATGCTAAAATATGGAATAAAGCTCAGTTATGAAAGTACATTTGGTAGATTGCAGGTAAAAAAGACCATATTTGGGTGAGATGTATAAATCATGTTTATATGAAAGACACTCATTGGAAGGATTATTCAGCTCTCATGGATTGCAGTTGGTCGTGGAAGAAGATAGCCCATGTCATGGCTAGCTTTAAATATGCCTATGTGAATGACAAATAGGTAGGCAACAATAACGACTATACCATTGCTGAAGGTTATCACTGGCTTAGGATGACAAATCCAAAAGTCCCTTGGAGGTTTGTGTGCTGGAACACTTTAAATGTTCCTAAATGTTCATTTATCTTTTGGGCGAGTCAACATAAGAAGCTTTTGATATTGGATAGAATGCAACTCATGGGGTTTGGTTAGCATGACAGGCTAAAGTCGTATGCCCCAAATTAACAATTTATATCACTTAAATCCTTAGTACTAAACAGGTAGTGAAGCAGAAATAAAGGTCGAACCACCTAGAATTGGATTAATCGTAAATGAAATTAAAGTGTACAAAAGAGCGATTCTTTAAAGTAAGAATCATAGTAACTATCTAAAGGAGGGGGGTTTGAGTTTAGTTTAAAGACTAAACTAATAATGAAATGACAATAAGTAATAAGGTTGTAAGTGATCAAATATTGAGAAGTATCTTGTCTCAAACTAGTACTCACTTCCAAGTAATGACTCGATCATTGACTACAATCAATTACCAACCTTGAGCAATTTATTGTGATATCTAATAAAGTTCAATTTTATCAAATATCATTTTCTCATCTAATTTTAATGAAGAAAGTCAAATCGGTTGCCTTTAATCACCCTCTCTATTACTAACCCAAATCACGCAATTCAAGTAATTAGAAGTATTAAATCGATTTAGAAAAGCAAAAGATATAATTAATACCAACAACGCTGTCGATATTCAAATTACAAAGTTAATTCCACTTATGACTACACTAAGACAAACTCAGTTCAGTAATCTAGTCACAATTGCTACCGCGATAAGATTAATATAGCAAACTCAGTTCAGTAATATAGCTTTGTGTGGAATGTAGCTGCTATGGGCAAGTTAGTTTGGTGGATTTTTTTAAATCCTGATAAGCTATGGATAAAGTGGATCAGCCAGATTTACTTAAAAGGCGGGACTTGGACTGAGTATGTACCCAGTGGTGATGTTAGCTGGGGATGGAGAATAGTTTGTAGAGTTCGTGATAAGCTCAGTTCTGGTTACAGTCAGGGACAGTGGTTACTAGATGCTAAGGGTTATACAGTGAAGAGTGGTTATGAGATGCTGAGAGTGAAGTATCAGCCTGTTGATTGGCATAGTATTGTGTGGAATAAGTGGGCAGTACCTAAGCATAAATTTATCTGCTGGTTAATTGCCAGAGAAGCGTTGCAGGTAAAAGCTAAGCTCTTTGGTTTGGGTATTGCTGCTGATGAAGATTATCTGTTATGTGGGGGTGCTGTAGAGACACATATACATTTATTCCAGCAATGTCCTTATAGCAGAGTCATTCTGTTAGAGATGGCTAGTGCTTGCCATGTAGCTCTTCCATCTACTGATATTCTCAGGTGGATTTGGCTGCAGAAGTGGTCTAAGCATCGAAGAGGTATTATGCTTTGTGCATTCATGGCATGCTTCTATTTTATATGGTTGCAGAGGAATAGAGCAAGGGTGGAGCATTGTCTGGTCAGGCCTGAAGTTGTTTTTAGGATGGCTAGTAATGTTACTAAAATGAGAATTGGTGCTTTCCATAACCAACTTGAGATTCATGATAGGCAATGGTTAGAAAGTATTGATGTATATAAATAGAGATATGTCTCTATCAAATGGGTTTGTTTGTAAAACTATTAGGTTGTAATACCTAAGTTTGTGCTTAATGAAATCCTTACATTTCACCAAAAAAAAAAAAAAAAAAAACCTCGGTAAACATACCATTGGATCCCATATTGAGAATGTTTCGGGAGTCTTCATATAGACCATTCCAAAATTGTTGCACAAGGAACCACTCGCTACGTCCATGGTGTGGACAAGAACGACAAGTGTCCTTAAATCTCTCCCATGCTTCATACAATGATTCCTCATCCCTTTGTTTGAACCCGGTGATTTGGGCTCTCAACATGTTAGTCTTCTCCGGAGGATAGAATTTCTTGTAGAAAGCAAGTGCCAACTTCTTCCATGAATCAATACCAAGAGTAGTCTTGTCTAGACTTTTCAACCATTGCTTTGCGGTACCAATCAAAGAAAAAGGAAATAAGACCCATCGAATTTGGTCTTGAGTAACTCCGGTTTAAAAAAATCGAATTACAATAGTGTAGATACCTCATTTCTGCACCCCTCGCAAACCACCCGGTGATGATTGGGCCGCATGTTTGATACGCGGAACGATTTGTGACAATTCGTAAGATTATCGTCAAGTGATTGCTCAAATATTAATGTCTACCTCTTAGTTGTCATCTACGTCCCGATACGGTCGTTTTGACATAATTAGAGTACATTCGAGTCCGGACCTAAAACCGTCTCCATTTTCTCGATAACCGTTAAATCCCGAGTCTGAATGTTCTGAATGTTCCGGATATTTCTATTCCATATTTCATAAATTTTATCTTTTAGTAAACAATTTCCCGTAATATTCACATAAGATATTAAGGAAAACCGAATTATTTCCGTCCTACCATAACTCAAACACGGAAATCTTTCTTCGCAGAGGAAACCCCTTGAAAACAGACGCAAAGCAGTCTGCGCCTCTTCCAAGAGACGCAGGTGGGCTGCTGCGCCTCTTCCCAGGTCCTTTTCTGCATGTTTCTCGTATCTTTTTCATATCTTTCCGAGATTCGCTTCCAAAGAGTCTCCGAAACCCTAATTCCTTCACGTGATTAGTATAAATAGGAGCCTTCGCTCCTCATATTTCTCACGCGAGTGTCCGCCCTTCTCTTCTCCCTTTGCATTCTAGACTCTGTTCTTACTTTTTGGCGTCTACGTGCTTGAACTTTCGACCACGTAAGCTCGGATCCTTCTGAGTACCAGCCTCCCCGTTTGCATGACCGACCAATTTGACCAACTACACATCAATCAACTTAATTAATCTATTCGTTTTCCTCTTACGAGGGCACTTTCTTTGCATTCGCGTCGAGCATCACTAATCGATATCTTAGTCCTTCTCGTTTCGTCAACATGTAAGTCTGAGGGTGTATAATCCTTATTTATTTATTGTATTTTAATTATTGTATCACAATTGTAAGGTTTATGTCGTAAATACCATTAAAACCGATTTCTAAAACCATGCTTTAAAACCTCTTTTTACGGATTTCCAGTAGATAACCGTCGAGAAAGGACGCAGCAACTGCTGCGCCTCTTCGAAGGAGCGCAGCAACTGCTGCGCCTCTTCGTGAGGCTGCCGCAGTTCCTGGTTCCTTTCTTCTTCGTTCGTCCTCTGTTATTCGTCAAGTTTTTCTTATTTGTTTCGTTTATTTGTCAATTCTTCATCACGATAGCACATTAGTTTCACATGTATATTTATTATTCATCATTAACATGTTTTAATCATCACAAATCCGGCTTAAATCCCAAATAATCCAATATTTGCGGGTTTTCGTCATTAAATTCAATTCCGGGTTGTAGAGATTCAATTCATCAATATTGAGTTTCTGGAATTCGTCTTTGATATAGTTTTCATCTGTCTTTTATTGTATTCATCGCATATTCGTCATTAATCCACCGTATCCAACTTAATTAGTTGAATTAATTTGTTTGACTCATTAATATTTTTCACTTCTATCATTAATCCATCCTGTAATTAATTCGTTTAATTCCGTCTCATTCATGTTTTACTGTTTTTATGACCCATTCATATGTTAAATAACCTATTAATCACTTCTATCCGAGTAAGTAATACCAATTGATCATTAAATCACCAATTAACATTAACGGTTTGCAATTACGGCTTCACAGCCAGAACTGAGCCAAGGAACAGACGCAGCGTCTGCTGCGCCTATTCCAAAGGACGCAGCTCTGCTGCGCCTGTTCCTGGCTGAGTTCTGTCCCTGAACTCCGTTTTCTGCCTTGACATAATTTAATTAGTTTACGTATTAATCAACTATTATTTGTATTATCGCCTAATTTCTGTTCGTTAATTCGTTCTTTTATTTCTTTTTCTCAAATTATCCGTTTTAAAGGTATTTTCGACATAAATCGCCTATCCCAATGTAATTATTGTAATTTTCTTTATTGTAATTCATAATTATTGTATTTCTTTTATCATTTGTATGCTTCCACATGTAAATGAGCATTAAATCCAACTTCGACCAAATTGTTTGCTAAATTAATTGTTCACCGACTTAGTATTAATTCTCACATGCTAGGATCAAAACTTGGATGTTGCATTGCATGCATATAGCCGACGATATATCAAGTATGAATAACTTCCCTAATCATTAGTAGAGGCCGCTATCGAGGCGGGCGGGATTAGGTGTTCGATCAAAAGAGCTTCCTAATACGTACCCTCACCCCTTACTCCAGATATCTGTGAACACCCGTGTTCATTGGCATCCACGAGAGTCATTCTAGACATAGAATGCTAAGGGTAACGATTGCTTAGTGTTCATGTCTCTACTTTGTGTCTTGACATGACACGAGGTATTCGAACGGTTCCAATTTCCCATAAAAATTGGTGGCGACTCCATACAAAATGCAAACGCTTGTTTCTCTTTTCCAACCCAAGCGTCCCCGTGGGCGGCCCGCTGTCCACAAATAGTCACAAAAAGTCTCCATATGTGAGTGAGGGTCTTCACTAGCCATCCCTCCAAATTGACTTCTCTCAACTAGTTGTATGAATGCGGATTTGGCAATGAAATTACCGGTTAAATGTGGTGGTGTAGGAGTACCATTTGGTAGGTTCTCCTCGGTTGGTACGGAATGTGATGAGAATTTAGGCATTGTGGGTCGATTTTGTGGTGGGTTTTTATTGGGTTGTCCTCTCCTTCTCTTGCAAAAGGGTTGGTCAATTTCTCCAATACCTCTTAAAGTAACTCTAGCAAGTCTTCTATTGTTGGTTAAGGTTCTTTCAATTTCAAGATCAATGGGTAACAAGTTACCTTGTGATCTCCTAGACATGCAAAATATCAAACAACTCGAAAACAATTAGAACAACCTTGAGGAGATTGACTTCCCCAAGCTAAAGAAATACACAACTAAAAACAATTAATAAAAATCAAATCAAGTTAACACCGTCCCCGACAACGACGCCATTTTTGGTGTAGAATAAAACTCGTCGTCAAAAGCTACCAACCAAAACAATATTTATAACTTTACAAACTACTCTTAGCAAAGAGGCAAGTGAAAGTCGGATCCCAAGGGACGGGTATTGATGTAGGATTTTCAATTGCAAATGGTTGTGTCTTAGGGTGCCACAATTTGGGTTGAGAAAGGAGATCAACTAAACTAATCAACAATAAAAAAAAGTAATGTAATAAAAACAAGCAAGGTGATTAAAAGGAGATGTAAACAATTGATTAAAAGCACTAGGGTGTCATGGGTTCATAGGGGATTCATGGGATTTGATCATACAAACACGTTCTCTACTAGATGCAAGCACTTATTGTTGTGATGGGATCGAGTTGGTGTATAAGCTTACAATCCCTAGGAAGGTTTGGGTCCCGGAGCCGAATCGATTAGATTGTAAAACACCTACAAGTCGACTTAGTCCTTCCTATTCAACTATATACATGGTCTAATGAGACTCGAGTTGGTGTATAAGCTTACAAGTCTCATTGAAAAGATAGGTGATGGGTAAAAAATGCAAGGATTCATAGGCTCACATTTCATCAAACATAACATGTGCATACGTTGAAATCACAACAAGCAAGCAAATTAATTATGAAAACATATTAGATTAAGCATGAATCAATCCCCATGTTAGTTTCCCCTAATTCCGCATTAACCCTAGTTAAGGAAACTAATCACTCATTATCAATTTAAACATGCTAACAAGGTTGTCAATCATATTAGCAAGACAAAACATGATTAATAAATGAAAGTGATTAACAAAAATTAAACAAGATTAAAAGAGAATTATACCTATGAAGATGATTCCAAATAATAAAGGAAATAATAATAGAAGTACTTGATGATTGATGAAAGGTTATCAATCCTCCAAATAAACCCAAATAATCTTCTAATTACCCAAAATAAATGAAGAACAATAGAGAAATTAAGGAAAGATTAATATTGAGAATTGTATTATAACTTGATTAAGAGTTTATAACAAGATGACTACTTGATTAAAGGATAATTAAGAGAGCATAAAGAGATCCTCCTAATCTAGGTAGTACAAAGGGGTATTTATACTAAAGATTAGGTACAAAGATTAGGGTTACTAAGGGCTTAAATGACTATTAAGACCTTAAGAAAAGTTGAGGAAATGCTCCCCTCGAAGGAAATGAGCATATCCTTTTTGTTGGTCCCGTGTCAATCTGCTCGTCCCGTGCGTCTTGAGTTGTGGCACGGTTGGTACTGCCTTGTGATCCGCTCGTATCACAGATGAGACGCTCGGCTCGAGCTGCCGTGGGACGATCGTCTTGGGCACAAGACGCTCGGATCTTGCTGCTCAGAGAGGCCTGGATTGTGCACAATCCGCTCGGATCCTGGGACAGTATGCTTTTCTTCTTTTCCTCCTTCACAATCCGCAAGGATCATTTCGGGGATGCACGGATCCTTTCATCATTGCCCATTTCACTTTATTATCTACATAGGCCTTCTCGTAATGTCTTCTCCTTGATGATTGGTCATTAGATGCGATCAATTTAGCTCCATTCCGCCTCATAGATGCAAGGTTAGCACTCCTTTCCTACCAAAGGGGACAAAACCTCAAAGAATATGCAAATTGGTAAACTAAAGATAGTAAATGACCGAATTATGTGCTATAAAGCATAGGAACGAGGTTAATTCGGGGACTAAATGTGCTCAAATATGAGTCACATCACTAAAATTGATTATTGTTTATGAAACAATTAAAATAAGAATGATTAGTTAATTATAATTACAATATGTTGTATATTATATTAACATGACCCATTTTATATTCTTGTAATTTTGAATTACTAGTCAATTTGATAAATGTAATTTATTTGATATGAAATGATATTTAATTTGTTAAATATGCATTATAACATCAAATGACATATTGTATGTCACATGTCACACATATTACATTTGAGAAATGACAAAGATAAAATGAGGTCCATTTTATATGTATAAGAACCGGTTTTTTTTAGGTAGTATTTTAGTGTGATGATTGTTGTTCTTTTTCATGCAAATAGACAGCATGATTACACTTACACCCTACTTCCTAGCCTATTGCATGGGTATGACAAAAAGCATGAGCATGCTAATAAAATAAGAAAAATTCACACCCACTGAAGAGGAGGTGCCGGTTTTGGTGTATATAGATGGACAATAAGTTGTTCATTTTTACACACTTGATTATATATGAAAACCTCTCTCTTTCTCTTATTCTCTAAAATACACATAAATTGTTTATGTTCAATTTTGTTCATAATATCTAATAAATCAAATATATTACTAGTGTAGTAATGATATTAATATTAGATCTACTATTAAGGTAAACTGCTTATATTATCTAGTTAATAATATTTGTAGAATTTTGGGATAGTCTTGGTGCAACTAAGAGGATGTGTTCACATTATTGAACCTATGGAGTTTTGGAGGATCATCTCATGTTAGTTAGCTCAAGAACAATCATAGGAAGGTGTCCTCGCTTGTACCCATTTCCGTCTCATCACCATTGTAAGAAAACCGTTTTCTCCTCATTCTTGTTTTAAGTTATGCATGCACTAGATTCACAAAGACTAAATCAATGGTAATTTAGATCTAATTAAAATGAGTTTAATTAGAGGGTAATGGAATCCTTTCACTAAACCCGTGTAGCAAAAGATGCGCTGTATGCGCCCTGAGTGGGCCTTAAAAATCAAGGAAGAGGTAGACAAATAATTCAAAGCGGGATTCATCAAAGTTTCTGAATATTCTGACTGGGTGGCTAACATAGTCCCCGTGCCCAAGAAAGACGGGATAATTCGGGTCTGTGTCGACTTCAGAGACCTAAACAAAGCAAGTCCAAAAGACGACTTCCCTCTGCCACATGTTGACATCTTGGTAGACAAGACCGCCAAGAACGCCCTATTATCATTCACGGACGGGTATGCTGGGTATAACCAAATCAAAATGGTTGAGGAAGACATGCACAAAACTGCATTCATTACGCAGTGGGGTACATATTGCTACACTGTCATGCCCTTCGGGTTGATCAACGCCGGAGTAACCTATCAAAGAACCGCCACCACTCTCCTACACTATATGATGCACAAGGAAGTGGAGGTATACATCGACGACATGATCGTTAAATCGTAAGAGCGAGACAACCACATCACCGCCCTTCGAAAATTCTTCCCTCGACTTCGAAAATATAACATGAGAGTAAATCCTCAGAAGTGTGCATTCGGGGTCACCTCCGAAAAACTTTTGGGACACGTCGTCTGCAAAAGAGGCATCGAAATCGATGCCACCAAAATCAAAGCTCTCCAACAGATGCGTCGGCCTAAGAACGAGAAGGAGATTCGGGGATTACTTGGTCAAGTCCAATACATCAGCCGCTTCATAGCCAAACTTACTGTGATTTTCGAACCTATCTTCAAGAAACTCCGCGCCACTGATCACACCGATTGGGACGGTGATTGCCAAAAAGCCTTCGACATGATAAAGGAAATCATATCAAAACCTCCTATCCTAATGCCATGGGAGCAATGCTAGCACAAACAGTCGACGATAAAGAACGAGCCATATACTACATCAGCAAAAAGTTCATTGAATACGAAATAAAGTACACCCACTGGAGAAGACATGTCTCGCCCTGGTTTGGTCGACAAAGATGCTACGACATTACATGCTGAGCTACACAATTCACATCTACTCCAAGATGGATCCCGTCAAATACATCTTCGAAAAGTATGTGTTAAACGGAAGGTTGTCCAGGTGGACACTCATGTTATCCGAATTTGACTTCAAATTCGTACCACTCAAGTTTATCAAGGAAAGGGCAGTCGCCGATTTCCTAGCAGAAAATCCCATCAACGTGGATCCAACGACCGACACATGGTCACTCCCTGACGAAAACATCCTTTGTGCCGACGCCGATACATGGGACCTATACTTCGACGGCGCATCAAAACTGAGAGGCTTCGGGGTAGGAATCCTTCGAATATCACCGGAAGAGGAACACGTTCCGATCTCAGTCAAACTAGACTTCGTCGTCACCAACAATGCCGCCGAATACGTAGCATGCCTCATCGCCTACAAGCAGCCATAACACTTGGCATCAAGAGGTTGAGGGTCCACGGCGATTTCTCACTCATCATCAATCAAGTGTCCGGATCATGGAAAATCCGAAGATACAACCTAGCACCATACCAATCAAAAATTAACCAGGAAGCTGAATTCTTTGACCAAATCGACTACTTCCACTTACCACGGGAGGAAAACCAATTTGCCGATGCCCTAGCAAAAATTTTCGCGCTTGTCAACATACCCGATGACATGACATCCATGCCCATGTGTGTCGAGAGAAGGAGCAAGCGAGCTCACATCTGCGCCATCAGCAACGACGAGGAAAACCATGTCAAATCTTGGTACAAAGCCATCCTCAATTACAAAACCAAAAACGAATTCCCTCCCAACTTTGATACAAGAAGACAAAGAGCCATCCGTTTACTTGCATCACAATTCGTGATAAACCAAGAGCAACTATACAAAAGAACACCCCAATGGATCCTTCTCCTTTGCATTGACAAGAACAAAGCCAAGAAAGTCATGGAAGAGGTCCACGACGGAGAATGTGGCCCTCACATGAGCGCAATGATGCTAGCCCGAAAAATCATGCGGTTAGGCTATTACTAGACCACCATGGAAGCCGATTGCAGAAACTACGTCAAACACTACCTTCATTGCCAAATATTCGCTAACATACAACACATATCACCGTCCCTTTAATACACCATGACATCACCCTGGCCTTTCTCGACCTGGGGCATCGACATAATCGGAAAAGTCAATCCGATAGGCACCAAAGGACATTGCTTTGTCCTCGTCGCAATCGACTACTTCACTAAATGGGTAGAAGCACAATCCTATGTAGTCTTGACCGCCAAACAAGTGGCCAAGTTCATCCAAGACAACATCATCTGCAGATATGGGGTACCCCATGAAATCGTCAGCGACCAACGCTCCCACTTCCGGGCCGAAAGGCAAGCATTGTTAGACAAATAGAAAATCAAACGACACGATCATCCTCCAATCGTCCCCAAACCAACGGAGCGGTAGAGGTAGGAAACAAAACACTTATGACCATCTTTAAGAAGATGCAGTATAATTATCGCGATTGGTCGAGCAAGCTCCCATTCGCACTCTAGCGATGCCAAACCTCCATTCGAATACCAACAGGAGCAACGCCCTTCTACCTAGCATACAGTATGGAGGCAGTACAACCAGTGGAGTTGGAAGTCCCATCTCTACGCGTCCTACTAGAAAGCCAAGTCCCTCATGCTGGATGGACCCGTCGAAGGTTCGAGCAACTCACACTCCTAGATGAACGGCGACTCAACGCCTTGCATAACGTTCAGCTATACCAACGACATATACAACGAGCGTTCAACAAAAAAGTCAAACCCAAAAACATCAAAGAATGCTATTTGGTCCTCAATTCGGTTCGAGCACCGTTACCCGTCGATCCGAGGGGGAAATTCAAACCCAATTGAGCCGGGCCATACCTGGTCAAGAAAATCCTTTCGGGGGGGGGGGGGGGGTGAGATTTAGTGACCTAGACGGGGAGGACTCCACAAACCCAAACAACCTAGACCAACTCAAGAAATACTACACTAAAACCTTAGCACCAGCAACAAACAACCTTTCTCTAGTTTCACAACTAGTGACCACAATCTCCCTTTCAAGTCAATTCCGCAAAACGTTCTGATCTGAAATTGTATGTATAATCAAGTCTAAGTTACGACACCTTGCCATGTTTCCAGCAGCCTTTAATCTGTTAAAGGCATCATCCATTTACAGAATTAAACAAAACACCTAAACTACGAGCTTGGTTTGATTTCACCTCTTCAGGTGGATACGTAGGCAGTCCTTTCTTACGCAAGAAGGATACAACCACAACACCCAAACAAAAAATTCACACCCCAAAACAAAACACCTGAACTACGAGCATGGTTTGATTTCATCTCTTCATGTGGATACGTAGGCAGTCCTTTCTTACGCAAGAAGGATACAACCACAACACCCAAACAAAAATTCACACCCCAAAACAAAACACCTGAACTACGAGCATGGTTTGATTTCACCTCTTCAGGTGGATACGTAGGCTGTCCTTTCTTACACAAGAAGGATACAACCACACACCCAAACTAAAAATTCACACCCCAAAACAAAACACCTGAACTACGATAATGGTTTGATTTCACCTCTTCAGGTGGATACGTAGGCAATCCTTTCTTACACAAGAAGGATACATCCATCCCAACACACAAAAACAACAACCCATACAAATTTAAAAAAAGGGGGGAGCATGCCCTTTTCCACAAAAAAAATAACGAAAAAAAAAGAACAAAAAAGAGCCCCTTTCTCCCTTCCCACAACAATCCCCTTCACATGTGCAATGTTTGGGATAATTCAAACCGAATTACCTCTACAAGATGGATGGAGAAACAACAAATGTTCACAACACTTTTTCTTAGCACAAGCAATCCTATTATTTAATTTATAATGGGAAGGATTACAAACTCGACAACAAATAAAGCTAAACAAGTCCACAACTTGCCGAGCTAGAGTGTCGACCAAGACATCATACATTGTAATACTAACACACACAAACACAAAATACATAGCTAATAGAACATAATAAAAACACACAAATGCTAATACAAAATAGTAATAAAGCGGATAATGGAGGTCTTTACTCTTCCATTCTACCCTTGCCTTTTCTTTCGAGGTACATCTTCCCCTTGTTCTTCTTACTAGCCCGCCTAGCATGGGCTTCCTCTTCGGTACAGATCCTCAATGGATCCACAACAACAACGACACTCAGGCTCTTGCACGATCCTATACTCGGCCCAAGTCGAGCCCACACGCGGCCCATATGTGAATGAGGGTCTTCACTAGGCATCCCTCCAAATTGACTTCTCTCAACTAGTTGTATGAATGCGGATTTGGCAATGAAATTACCGGTTAAATGTGGTGGTGTAGGAGTACCACTTGGTAGGTTCTCCTCGGTTGGTACGGAATGTGATGAGAATTTAGGCATTGTGGGTCGATTTTGTGGTGGGTTTTGTATTGGGTTGTCCTCTCCTTCTCTTGCAAAAGGGTTGGTCAATTTCTCCAATACCTCTTAAAGTACCTCTAGCAAGTCTTCTATTGTTGGTTAAGGTTCTTTAAATTTCAAGATCAATGGGTAACAAGTTACCTTATGATCTCCTAGACATGCAAAATATCAAACAACTCGAAAACAATTAGAACAACCTTGAGGAGATTGACTTCCCCAAGCTAAAGAAATACACAACTAAAAACAATTAATAAAAATCAAATCAAGTTAACACCGTCCCCGACAACGACGCCATTTTTGGTGTAGAATAAAACTCGTCGTCAAAAGCTACCAACCAAAACAATATTTATAACTTTACAAACTACTCTTAGCAAAGAGGCAAGTGAAAGTCGGATCCCAAGGGACGAGTATTGATGTAGGATTTTCAATTGCAAATGGTTGTGTCTTAGGGTGTCACAATTTGGGTTGAGATAGGAGATCAACTAAACTAATCAACAATAAAAAAAAGTAATGTAATAAAAACAAGCAAGGTGATTAAAAGGAGATGTAAACAATTGATTAAAAGCACTAGGGTGTCATGGGTTCATAGGGGATTCATGGGATTTGATCATACAAACACGTTCTCTACTAGATGCAAGCACTTATTGTTATGATGGGATCGAGTTGGTGTATAAGCTTACAATCCCTAGGAAGGTTTGGGTCCCGGAGCTGAATCGATTAGATTGTACAACACCTACAAGTCGACTTAGTCCTTCCTATTCAACTATATACATGGTCTAATGAGACTCGAGTTGGTGTATAAGCTTACAAGTCTTATTGAAAAGATAGGTGATGGGTAAAAAATGCAAGGATTCATAGGCTCACATTTCATCAAACATAACATGTGCATACGTTGAAATCACAACAAGCAAGCAAATTAATTATGAAAACATATTAGATTAAGCATGAATCAATCCCCATGTTACTTTCCTCTAATTCCGCATTAACCCTAGTTAAGGAAACTACTCACTCATTATCAAGTTAAACATGCTAACAAGGTTGTCAATCATACTAGCAAGACAAAACATGATTAATAAATGAAAGTGATTAACAAAAATTAAACAAGATAAAGAGAGAATTATACCTATTAAGATGATTCCAAATAATAAAGGAAAGAATAATAGAAGTACTTGATGATTGATGAAAGGTTATCAATCCTCCAAATAAACCCAAATAATCTTCTAATTACCCAAAATAAATGAAGAACAATAGAGAAATTAAGGAAAGATTAATATTGAGAATTGTATTATAACTTGATTAAGAGTTGATAACAAGATGACTACTTGATTAAAGGATAATTAAGAGAGCATAAAGAGATCCTCCTAATCTAGGTAGTACAAAGGGGTATTTATACTAAAGATTAGGTACAAAGATTAGGGTTACTAAGGGCTTAAATGACTATTAAGACCTTAAGAAAAGTTGAGGAAATGCTCCCCTCGAAGGGAATGAGCATATCCTTTTTGTTGGTCCCGTGTCAATCTGCTCGTCCCGTGCGTCTTGAGTTGTGGCACGGTTGGTACTGCCTTGTGATCCGCTCGGATCACAGATGAGACGCTCGGCTCGAGCTGCCGTGGGACGATCGTCTTGGGCACAAGACGCTCAGATCTTGCTGCTCAGAGACGCCTGGATTGTGCACAATCCGCTCGGATCCTGGGACAGTATGCTTTTCTTCTTTTCCACCTTCACAATTCGCAAGGATCATTTCGGGGATGCACGGATCCTTTCATCATTGCCCATTTCACTTTATTATCTACATAGGCCTTCTAGTAATGTCTTCTCCTTGATGATTGGTCATTAGATGCGATCAATTTAGCTCCATTCCGCCTCATTGATGCAAGGTTAGCACTCCTTTTCTACCAAAGGGGACAAAACCTCAAAGAATATACAAAATGGGAAACTGAAGATAGTAAATGACCCAATTATGTGCTATGAAGCATAGGAACAAGGTTAATTCGGGGACTAAATATGCTCAAATATGAGTCACATCACTAAAATTGATTATTGTTTATGAAACAATTAAAATAAGAATGATTAGTTAATTATAATTACAATATGTTGTATATTATATTAACATGACCCATTTTATATTCTTGTAATTTTGAATTACTAGTCAATTTGATAAATGTAATTTATTTGATATGAAATGATATTTAATTTGTTAAATATGCATTATAACATCAAATGACATATTGTATGTCACATGTCACACATATTACATTTCACAAATGACAAAGATAAAATGAGGTCCATTTTATATGTATAAGAACCGGTTTTTTTTAGGTAGTATTTTAGTGTGATGATTGTTGTTCTTTTTCATGCAAATAGAAAACATGATTACACTTACGCCCTACTTCCTAGCCTATTGCATGAGTATGATAAAAAGCATGAGCATGCTAATAAAATAAGAAAAATTCACACCCACTGAAGAGGAGGTGCCGGTTTTGGTGTATATAGATGGACAATAAGTTGTTCATTTTTACACACTTGATTATATATGAAAACCTCTCTCTTTCTCTTATTCTCTAAAATACACATAAATTGTTTATGTTCAATTTTGTTCATAATATCTAATAAATCACATATATTACTAGTGTAGTAATGATATTAATATTAGATCTACTATTAAGGTAAACTACTTATATTATCTAGATAATAATATTTGTAGAATTTTGGGATAGTCTTGGTGCAACTAAGAGGAGGTGTTCACATTATTGAACCTATGGAGTTTTGGAGAATCATCCCATGTTAGTTAGCTCAAGAACAAGCATAGGAAGGTGTCCTTGCTTGTACCCATTTCCGTCTCATCACCATTGTAAGAAAACCGTTTTCTCCTCATTCTTGTTTTAAGTTATGCATGCACTAGATTCACAAAGACTAAATCAATGGTAATTTAGATCTAATTAAAATGAGTTTAATTAGAGGGTTATGTAATCCTTTCACTAAACCCGGGTAGCAAAAGTTGCGCTGTATGCGCCCTGAGTGGGCCCTAAAAATCAAGGAAGAGGTAGACAAATAATTCAAAGCGGGATTCATCAAAGTTTCTGAATATTCTGACTGGGTGGCTAACATAGTCCCCGTGCCTAAGAAAGACGGGAGAATTCGGGTTTGTGTCGACTTCAGAGACCTAAACAAAGCAAGTCCAAAAGACGACTTCTCTCTGCCACATGTTGACATCTTGGTAGACAAGACCGCCAAGCACGCCCTATTATCATTCATGGACGGGTATGCTGGGTATAACCAAATCAAAATGGTTGAGGAAGACATGCACAAAACTGCAATCATTACGCAGTGGGTTACATATTGCTACACTGTCATGCCCTTCGGGTTGATCAACGCCGGAGTAACCTATCAAAGAACCGCCACCACTCTCCTACACGACATGATGCACAAGGAAGTGGAGGTATACATCGACGACATGATCGTCAAATCGAAAGAGCGAGACAACCACATCACCGCCCTTCGAAAATTCTTCCCTCGCCTTCGAAAATATAACATGAGAGTAAATCCTCAGAAGTGTGCATTCGGGGTCACCTCCGAAAAACTTTTGGGACACGTCGTCAGCAAAAGAGGCATCGAAATCGATGCCACCAAAATCAAAGCTCTCCAACAGATGCGTCGGCCTAAGAACGAGAAGGAGATTCGGGGATTTCTTGGTCAAGTCCAATACATCAGCCGTTTCATAGCCAAACTCACTGTGATTTGCGAACCTATCTTCAAGAAACTCCGCGCCACTGATCACACCGATTGGGACAGTGATTGCCAAAAAGCCTTCAACATGATAAAGGAAATCATATCGAAACCTCCTGTCCTCATGCCACCTTAACAGGGGATTCCCTTATCCTTATACCGTACCGTTACCGACACGGCCATGGGAGCAATGCTAGCACAAACAATCGACGATAAAGAACGAGCCATATACTACATCAGCAAAAAGTTCATTGAATACGAAACAAAGTACACCCACTGGAGAAGACATGTCTCGCCCTGGTTTGGTCGACAAAGATGCTACGACATTACATGCTGAGCTACACAGTTCACATCTACTCCAAGATGGATCCCGTCAAATACATCTTCGAAAAGCATGTGTTAAACGGAAGGTTGTCCAGGTGGACACTCATGTTATCCGAATTTGACCTCAAATTCGTACCACTCAAGTTTATCAAGGAAAGGGCAGTCGCCGATTTCCTAGCAGAAAATCCCATCAACGTGGATCCAACGATCGACACATGGTCACTCCCTGACGAAAACATCCTTTGTGCCGACGCCGATACATGGGACCTATACTTCGACGGCGCATCAAACCTGAGAGGCTTCAGGGTATGAATCCTTTGAATATCACTGGAAGGGGAACACGTTCCGATCTCAGTCAAACTAGACTTCGTCGTCACCAACAATGCCGCTGAATACGTAGCATGCCTCATCGCCTACAAGCAACCATAACACTTGGCATCAAGAGGTTGAGGGTCCACGACGATTTCTCACTCATCATCAATCAAGTGTCCGGATCATGGAAAATCCGAAGAGACAGCCTAGCACCATACCAATCAAAAATTAACCAGGAAGCTGAATTCTTTGAAAAAATCGACTATTTCCACTTACCACAGGAAGAAAACCAATTTGCCGATGCCCTAGCAAAACTTGTCGCGCTTGTCAAGATACCCGACGACATGACATCCATGCCCCTGTGTGTTGAGAGAAGGAGCAAGCGAGCTCACATCTGCGCCATCAGCAACGACGAGGAAAACCATGTCAAATCTTGGTACAAAGCCATCCTCAATAAGAAAACCAAAAACGAATTCCCTCCCAACTTTGATACAGGTGGACAAAGAGCCATCCGTTTACTTGCATCACAATTCGTGATAAACCAAGAGCAAGTATACAAAAGAACACCCCAATGGACCCTTCTCCTTTGCATTGACAAGAACAAAGCCAAGAAAGTCATGGAAGAGGTCCACGACGGAGAATGTGGCCCTCACATGAGCGCAATGATGCTAGCCCGAAAAATTATGCGGTTAGGCTACTGCTGGACCACCATGGAAGCCGATTGCAGAAACTACGTCAAACACTACCTTAATTGCCAAATATTCGCTAACATACAACACATATCACCGTCCCTTTAATACACCATGACATCACCCTGGCCTTTCTCGACCTGGGGCATCGACATAATCGGAAAAGTCAATCCGATAGGCACCAAAGGACATTGCTTTGTCCTCGTCGCAATCGACTAATTCACTAAATGGGTAGAAGCACAATCCTATGTAGTCTTGACCGCTAAACAAGTGGCCAAGTTCATCCAAGACAACATCATCTGCAGATATGGGGTACCCCATGAAATCGTCAGCGACCAACGCTCCCACTTCCGGGCCGAAAGGCAAGCATTGTTAGACAAATAGAAAATCAAACGACACGATCATCCTCCAATCGTCCCCAAACCAACGGAGCGGTAGAGGTAGGAAACAAAACACTTATGACCATCTTTAAGAAGATGCAGTATAATTATCGCGATTGGCCGAGCAAGCTCCTGTTCCCACTCTAGGGATGCCAAACCTCCATTCGAACACCAACAGGACCAACGCCCTTCTACCTAGCATACAGTATGGAGGCAGTACAACCAATGGAGTTGGAAGTCCCATCTCTACGCGTCCTACTAGAAAGCCAAGTCCCTCATGCTGAATGGACCCGTCGAAGGTTCGAGCAACTCACACTCCTAGATGAACGGCGACTCAACGCCTTGCATAACGTTCAGCTATACCAACGACATATACAACGAGCGTTCAACAAAAAAGTCAAACCCAAAAACATCAAAGAATGCTACTTGGTCCTCAATTCGGTTCGAGCACCGTTACCCGTCGATCCGAGGGGGAAATTCAAACCCAATTGGGTCGGGCCATACCTGGTCAAGAAAATCCTTTCGGGGGGGGGGGGGGGGGGGGTGGGGGGGCGGAGATTTAGTGACCTAGACGGGGAGGACTCCACAAACCCAAACAACCTAGACCAACTCAGGAAATACTACCCTAGAACCTTAGCACCAGCAACAAACAACCTTTCTCTAGTTTCACAACTAGTGACCACAATCTCCCTTTCAAGTCAATTCCGCAAAACTTCTGATCTGAAATTGTATGTATAATCAAGTCTAAGTTACGACACCTTGCCATGTTTCCAGCAGCCTTTAATCTGTCAAAGGCATCATCCATTTACAGAATCAAACAAAACACCTAAACTACGAGCGTGGTTTGATTTCACCTCATCAGGTGGATACGTAGGCAGTCCTTTCTTACGCAAGAAGGATACAACCACAACACCCAAACAAAAAATTCACACCCCAAAACAAAACACATGAACTACGAGCATGGTTTGATTTCATCTCTTCATGTGGATACGTAGGCAGTCCTTACTTACGCACGAAGGATACAACCACAACACCCAAACAAAAATTTACACCCCAAAATAAAACACTTGAACTACGAGCATGGTTTGATTTCACCTCTTTAGGTGGATACGTAGGCAGTCCTTTCTTACGCAAGAAGGATACAACCACAACACCCAAACAAAAAATTCACACCCCAAAACAAAACACCTGAACTACGAGCATGGTTTGATTTCATCTCTTCATGTGGATACGTAGGCAGTCCTTTCTTACGCAAGAAGGATACAACCACAACACCCAAACAAAAATTCACACCCCAAAATAAAACACCTGAACTACAAGCATGGTTTGATTTCACCTCTTCAGGTGGATACGTAGGCAGTCCTTTCTTACGCAAGAAGGATACAACCACAACACCCAAACTAAAAATTCACACCCCAAAACAAAACACCTGAACTAAGAGAATGGTTTGATTTCACCTCTTCAGGTGGATACGTAGGCAATCCTTTCTTACACAAGAAGGATACAACCATCCCAACATACAAAAACAACAACCCATACAAATTTTAAAAAAAGGGGGGAGCATGCCCTTTTCCACAAAAAAAATAACGAAAAAAAATAACTAAAAAGAGCCCCTTTCTCCCTTCCCACAACAATCCCCTTCATATGTGCAATGTTTGGGATAATTCAAACCGAATTACCTCTACAAGATGGATGGTGAAACAACAAATGTTCACAACACTTTTTCTTAGCACAAGCTATCCTCTTATTTAATTTATAATGGGAAGGATTACAAACTCGACAACAAATAAACCTAAACAAGTCCACAACTTGCCGAGCTAGAGTGTCGACCAAGACATCATACATTGTAATACTAACACACACAAACATAAAATACATAGCTAATACAACATAATAAAAACACACAAATGCTAATACAACATAGTAATAAATCGGATAATGGAGGTCTTTACTCTTCCATTCTACCCTTGCCTTTTCTTTCGAGGTACATCTTCCCCTTGTTCTTCTTACTAGCCCGCCTAGCATGGGCTTCCTCTTCGGTACGGATCCTCAATGGATCCACAACAACAACGACACTCAGGCTCTTACACGATCCTATACTCGGCCCAAGTCGAGCCCACACGCGGCCCAATGCCTCCTTGGGACCCAAGCTCCTCTTATTTGATGGCCTCATCACATCTGAGCTCACATCATCGTCAAAACCGTCAAAGTAGGCGCAGTTTGCCATTCCAATCTCCCTATACTTCAAGTCGACGACTTCATCCTTGCAGAACTTTGACCTTTCTTCCAAGGTTTGAACTCTTGACCATTTGACATAAGCGGGAGTCACCCATGTCGTTAAAGTGGGGTTTGGTACCTCCCAAATTGGCCAAGTGGTCCACCACCTCTCGAAAACCTCTACAAGCTCGGAGTTTTTAAATGCACCCTCTTGGACGAGAGTATCTTGAGAGGGCACCTTTTGTTGATGGCCCATTTGCCTCATGGCCCTTTTCGGAGCAAGAATAAGCGGCCGGAGCGGGAAACCCCGTAAAAGACCTCAAGTGCCACCACGACACTACCCAACGGATATGAGGACCACCCTGCTCCACCAATTTCGAGGTCCGATAGGCGTCGGTGCATGCAAAGCTATCCGCATACAACTTCTTCCTCATGGTAAGATGATGGAAGTAGTAAGTAGAAGCATCAACCGGAGGCTCAACGTACCTTCGCCTCTCCATGAGCCATACTTCGAGGATCCTTGGAGATTCGGACGAAGGGGCTTCTCCACAAGAATCTTTCTTGTTCAAAGCTTGGACAATCTCACCGAGCACTAGCGAAGACGGATCCCACCCACGCTCCATTTGGTCGATAACATGAAAAAGGGTCATGCTACCATACCATCTTGGCCCCTCCTTCTTCAAAGCATCAACAAGGAGGTAAGAATGCACTAGGCAAAAGGCAAGAGCCCTTCTCCTAGACACCTCCGAAATATTAGCATCTAAGCGATCGGAAAAGATGTTGATAAGAGACAACATATTAACACCATAAGGAGCAAGGAGGAAGTTCACTTGGCTAGTTGACAAGCCTAACATAGAACGAAACTTCTCCTTATAACACAACCGAGTTGGAGGAAGCACCGTAATACACCTCGGCCACCCTCCAATAGCGCCCACTTCTTCGGAAAGAGGGCAAATTTCACCTTTCGGAAGACGAAAATATGATGTTTCGCATCCCAAAAGCGATAGTGTGCTTCAAGGAACGAGGATTTCACCTTGACTTGACGAAGCACCAACAATTGACCAACTCCCATTACAATGAGTTGATACTTCTCGAGAGACGATAAATCCTGACACCAATGTCGTAACCTGTTTTAAAAAGTATCCAAGAATTATTTTTGTGGAAGAAGAGGAAGGGAAGGTTTTCGTAGAGATGTTTTTTGCGTTTCGAATGATGAAACAATGAAGCACAAAACTCCCTATTTATACAAAATAATCAACACCTTTTCCCGAAAAAAGGGGGAGGTCCCTTGCATCGCCCACAGGCTTGCGCCCCTTTGGGCTGCTTCTAAAAATCCGTACCTTGACTTGTCCTTATCAAGTTGTGTTTCTTTCTGACACCTCGCTTTTCTCGACTTAGGGCTCGCGCCTCTTTAGGCTTACCCGGAAATTGTTGTGTTTTCTCACACTCACATTTCCTTGTATTCACGTTTTACGAAATCCGACACGGTTTCCATGAAGCAGCTTTAACCATAGGGGTTTTTATCTTCTTTTTTTAGGAAGGAAAGGCTAGTTACCCCAATCCGCGACGAATCGTTTCCATGTCAGTCGAAAATTTCGAAAAAATTTCGCAAAATTAATAACATAACATCAATTTTCTCAAAACGCTTTTGCAAATTCGAGTCTTCATCACGCAAAAATCAAAATTAACACACTCATAAAATCTCTTTTGAAATTCATCCATGGCGGTTTGAGTATTAATTCAAACACGAATTAATTTCTCGAAATTCGAAAAAACAATTCCAAGCGTGACGTCTTGTCACCGAATTTTCAAAATTATTTTTTTAACAAACAATTTCAATTTTGACTTCTAGTTATCGTGGTTATTTTTGTTTTTAACAAATACTTTGCATGTTTACGTGTACGCGTATGTGCTACCTGTTGCCTGTTTTCTACTCTAACGATGCAGGAGCAAATGTCGAAGCAAATGGAGAATCAGCCGTTGACCGTGCTTCTCCGAAACACAACAAAAAAAGCCAAGCAAAAGAAACTACAAACCAAAAACACATATATACAAACGGCCTCACGCAAAATACATCAACACACATTTGATACAAACGACTGACCGTACAAACAGGATCTGATGCAAATACTTATCATACAGACACTAGCCTAAATAATTAACTGGAGGCTATCCGCCACTTACCGAACTAAGCACTCCATATCCTTCTAACCAGATAAGAAAGGGAACAACATAAAAAGAAAAGGAGTACAAACGGAAGTAGAGGTGGTTACCATGATGATAACCTCTCTTTCCTACTCCCTAACAAAAAAGGAAAAAGTGTCTGGCAGACTTCGGACGACATGACGATCGGGAAATGTGACGCAGTGCATCGCCCCGACGTTAACTCCCAATCATCAGAATTCAGCGATGAGTGAGAGCCACAACATAGGTTGCCACCCCTATGTTGACCCCCAATCATCAGAATTTGGTGATGATTGAAAGCCGCGACATAGCGCGACGCGCTGGTGTTGAACCCTAATCATCAGACACCCTAGACTCGTGTCACAATGAGAAGGACAAAGACAGGACTACAACCGTCCCTCCCCCTCCTGGATCTTCCTCCTGCTCCAAGGCCTCAGCCTCGAATCCAGCGGGCCTAGCAGCCCCCGAACACCCACCTGAAATATAAACAAAAAAAACGACAACCGAAATTTCGGCATTACGAGGGCACAAAACAGAAAAAGTCCCAAAAGCAAGAAAAAAAACACTTGCAAATATAAAACAAAGACAAACAACACCAACGGGCAAACCCGCCAAATCCCATCGAGAAAAAACTCACAAAAAAAAAAAAACGACTCGCTCTTCTTTTCAAGCAAAAGACGAGTAAAAGCAACAGCAAAAACAACCCACCACCCTCAGGCGCACACAAGATCTGCAAAAATATAAGCAACAAAAATTCCCGACACAACTGGGCATTTTACACAACTCAAAAGGGGTAATTTTACGCTAAATCGAGTGCAAACAGGTCAAAAATTCATACTACGGCCACAACAACATAATGGGACTCGATCACGCCTCAAGATGACCTAAACTACCGTTAAGGTCTATTCTAAGCAACATGGCTCAAATCGAGCCGAAACAGAGGCTCATTTCGCCAGCATAAGACCGTCTGATAAGGGCAAAATGTGGAATTTTGCCCCTAGCACCCAACGAACGTTTAACATAGCAAAGACGACCTTCCCTGATTACAATGCAACCTTGTGGGGCACACAACTCGAGCAAACAACACGACATTGCAAAATGAGACGGTTTCTTGTCTCATTCGCGTTTTTCGCACCTAGGGAGCGGGAATGGGGACCAAAATGCAAACCAAAAGCACCCTTATACTCCTAAACAGGTTTCTAACCTAATGCATGCATCAATTCTACTCGAAAATGGTAAAAACAAATGCCCAAATCGATTTCGAAAGGGTTAGGGTTTCGCCATAATTCAATCAACAAAAAGGCAAACAAATTCAAATGAAATCAAGAGAATTTGGATACCTTGAGATGACATAATGGCAATGGCGCGAACGTAAGCAAAATACGGGATAAAAAATGGCGGTTTTTGGGCGATTTCTTTGTGTTCTCGAAGAAGATAAAGAGGAATTAAAAGCTACTGCTTCTCGCGTCTTTCTAAGAAAATAAGGACATGCTCTTTACATCGCACAAAGGCTCGCGCCTCTTTGAGGTGATCCCAGCGACATGGCGAAATTTTGGGCTTTGGCCCATATTCACACAAATTCGTTATTTCCCACAAATTTCAAATGACGGAATTGAAAACCGTCATTTTCTTCACAAGAAAACAAATAGCGAAATTCAAACTCGCTATTTCTCACAATTTCAAAGGACGGAATTAAGGACCATCATTTTCTCCACAAAAAAAACCAAATAGCAAAATTCAAACTCGCTATTTCTCACAATCTCAAATGACATAATTAAAAACCATCACTTTCTCCACACAAAAAAAAAAATAGCGAAATTCAAACTCGCTATTTCTCACAATCTCAAACGACGGAGTTAAAAACCGTCATTTTCTCCACAAAAAGAACAAATAGCGAAATTCAAACTCGCTACTTCCCTCAAATTTCAAATGACGGAATTAAAAACCGTCATTTTCTTCACAAAAAAAACAACTAGCGAATTTCAAACTCGCTATTTCTCAAAAAGTTTCAAACGAGGGAATTAAAAACCGTCATTTTCAAACAAAAACAAAATAGTGAAATTCAAAAACTCGCTATTTCTCACAAAATTGTCGGACGACGGCAGTAAAACCGTTACTCCTCTTCAAACAAAAATAGCAAATGGCGAAGTTCAAAACTCACTATTTCTCACAAAATCGCAGGACGATGACAATAAAAACCGTTACTTCTCTTCAAACAAATACAGCAAATGGCGAAAGTAAAATTCGCTACCATCACAAATTTAAAAAAACAAAGAGCAATAAAAATTGCTACTTCTCTTCGAAATTCGAAGTTACCAATGGCAGTAATATAGCCCACCATCCGCAAGAGCCAGGCCCAAATTTCAAAATGCCTATTTCTTCCTAACACCGGAAACATCCTGTATAAACACCAAAATTCCTCAGCAGGATATCGGATACCTCCCCGCGGAGTCCACTAACAACAAGCAACCTCTTGAAATGAGCTCGATAAATTTGGGTATTTCCAGCAGTCGATTACTCGATCTTCAAACGACTGGCGAGTCTCTACGCACCAACCTATTCAAATGAGCCCGATAAATCCGGCTATTTCCCGTAGTCGAGTACTCGACCTTCAAACGACTGTCGAGTCTTTACGCACCAACCTCTTGAAATAAGCCCGATAAATCCGACTATTTCCCGCTGTCGATTACTCGAACCTCAATGGTTGGGGAGCCTCTACGTACCCTTCAACGACGAGCAAGTCTCTATGCAACAACCCCTTGAAATAAATCCGATAAATCAGGCTATTTACCGCAATCGATTGCTCGACCCTCGACGGTTAGCGAGCCTTTACGCGCGGACAAGAAGCAATTCAAGGACATATCCCGAAGATGCATCAGGTATGACTTTTCCTATGGCTGGCGAGCCTTTATACGTAGTCTAACGGACTTTAAACGACCCGCGCTGGCAGTCGACAGACTCTAAAATGTTCCCGATGGCAGGTCCTTGAATCAAATCCCCGAGTCGCCTCGACTTCGCCCTTCCTTACGGCAGGTCCTTTGCCCAAATCCTTTTGAGCCGCCTCGACGTCGCTTCGATCACCGGGTTATAATTTTGGATTGACCTAGGGGCTGTACTTTGACTTTCGCCCTGTCCAAGCCTCAGTCAAAGTGGGGGCCTTGTAGATACCCAGTATCTGTTGAATCCCTAACAAACACCCGATGATTATCGGACTACAACATGCATAGGAATCGCTATGTTTGATCGACAGTTTATATAAACTATTGTAGATACCCCGTATCTGTCAAGTCTCCAACAAACATGATGCGTGTCTTTTATATGATGTTTTACATCCCATTTTACACGCATTTCAGAGCTCATTCTTGTAGTTTATGCTACATTTCTCCCTATTTCCGTCTACTTCCGTATTTTGTACATTATTGCAGAAATGTGGAGAATTCAACGGGAAATCAAGCCAAATCCGTCCCCGAGTAATCTGCATTGCAAATAACGTAAAGGAATTGCTTAAGGAACGAGCTTGGTGCGCAATTCAAGGCCCAAAAGACAAGTCCACGTGTTTTAAGAAGTCAAGTAGCAGCTCATCCAGTCGATCGACCGTTACCTTCAGTCGATCGACCAATGCTCAGGTTCCAGAAGCTACTGTTTGCTGAGGAGCAGTCGATCGACCAGCCTTGTCAGTCGATCGACCAGATCGCTATTCCTGACGTAAATTAAAAGACCGTGAATCTTGAAGCCCGTGAAGTTTAGGTTTAGGAAATAAGGTGTTACGTTGATTGTTATATAACGTAACATAAACAATCAAGCTTTTATCTCAGTTTTTATCAAGTTTTACATCTAGTTTACATACAGTTCTATACCAAAATAATTAGGGTTCGGGATATTGTCTTGCATCGAATTTTCGTTTGTGCTCTGAATCATTCCGTCAAAATTCCTTTGAAACTTCGGTATTCCTCTGTCTTCATTCAGTTTCTTTGCCTTATTATTGTTTTAGTACAGAAATTGTTAGTTAGTTCCTAAAGCCAATTATCGTTTATGTTATTCGCTTATTTAATCGTTGCAAACATGAATCCAGTAGTTTATTCCGTCTATAATATTGTTGTTATTACTTTCATCATGAGTAGCTAATTCTTTAGTGCTAGGATGTAGGCGATTTATGGCATAGGCGGCATTAGATTAGGAAGGACTGTTTCGCGTGTTAGTCGATCGACTGACATTGCCAGTCGATCGACTGACCTCGTAGGGTTTTATATTCGTTTTAATTGTTTTAATCTTGTATTTAACGAATCGAATGCATGCGACCAGTTAGATACCTATTTCGTGACTGACCCATTAGATCGAAAGGTAGGGGAGGTTATTAGACCATCAATTAAATCGACTAGACTGTGCTAAGATCGAAAGATAGGTATAGTTTAGACCGTTAGTCACTTTTCAGGACGAGAGTTAGTATTAGTGACATTAGGGACCTATAGCGAGATCGAAAGATGCTATTTGTTAAGAGTGGACCGAGAGGACCTCTTTATTTCCCGCCTTACCTGTGTTTGATTCAGACCGACTTAGTTTGCTGCCGCCGAAGCTATAATGAGCCGACCATCCTAGTACCCTTCTTTTATCTGTTTAAATCGTTTATTTAGTTTATTATCTTTGTTCACCTTTAGCTGTAGACCAATTCAATTCAACCCCCACAATAGTTACCTCAGACTGAACATAAATCAACTAAAATTTACAACTGCCTCCTTGTGGTTCGACCCTGTTACCACTAGCCTAGGTTAGTCTTAATAGGAATTATAAATTTTATCTTTGGTACTCACAGCGACGGGTATCAAATTTTGGCGCCGTTCTTGGGAGGCAATAGTCCTAATTTTAGTTGTTTTTATTTTTAGTCTTTCTTAGTTTAAGGGACATCCGTTCCTTAAACTTTTCTTATATTCTTTTTGTAGTTTCTTCTTATGCGCAGGTCACAGGGTGGTGAATTAGTACCATTGAACCCTGAGCTTGAAAGATCCTTGCGCGAGTTGAGACGAACACAAAGGGTATTACCGACAGAGGAAGAGCTGAGTACTCTGTCAAGCTATTACGAGAACGATCTGTTCGAAGAAGACCCACAGTCTTCACCCGTTTCCACTTCTTCAGCCGAGACAGTTACTTCTCCGGAAATTCCAGTCATGGCCGAGGAAGCAAGTATAGCTAGTTATTCTGAGCCGACAGCCGACAATTTATACAAGGGGTTCGAGCTACCAGGTGATGCCAGAAAGTTCGAACCAAAGCCTGCCTACATCACTATGGTTGAGAGAAACCAGTTTAGGGGAGCTGCAAATGAAGATGCAGCTAAACATATGGAGACCTTTATTGACTACTGCTGTTCCATACCCCCACCAGCTGGCGTGACCCAGGACCAGATCAAGGAGACTATGTTCATCTTCTCCCTTCGCGATGCTGCAAGGGAGTGGTATAGAGATCTGGACCGAGCCGTTCAAGGGATCACTGATTGGAATACATTGGCATTAGCGTTCTACAAGAAGTACTTCTCTGCTTCAAGGACGATCGCTATTAGAGCTCAAATCACGGGCTTTAAACAAGGGCCAGATGAGAATTTCCATGAAGCATGGGTCCGATTCAAGAAGTTGGTGCGGACCATACCGCACCATGGGTTCGAAAAGTGGAGTTTGTGCAATCATTTCTACAATGGGTTGTACGACGATCAGAGGGCCATTTTGGATGCTGCGGCCAATGGAAGATTCGCTGAAAATTTGGGAGCAACCAAGGGGTGGAAGATCATTGACGATCTAGCTACCCACAAGGCCGAGTATGGAAATTCTAGAGGAAACAAGAGGAGAGCTGCTGAATCTTCCTCTGTTGCTGCACTTGAGGCTCTCACTGCGAGATTTGACAAGTATGAGTTAGGAGGAGCTTCTAAAGGTGGGATATACCAAGTCAATGCTGTGTCAGACGGTCCCTTCGTCTGTGAAAGGTGTGGAGGTGAGGGCCATGTCTCGAAAAACTGCGCTAGTCCCTTCGAATCTTGTGCTGCCTTTCAACACTATAGGCAGACCAACACCTACTATGAGCCGAATACCCATCCGAACTTGAGTTGGAGGAGCCAAAATGTCCTTAATCCAACTCAAGCTCCACCGCAGCAACAACCTTATATACCCCCTCATCAAAAGCAACAGCAATATCAGAAACCTCCTTATGTGCCGCAACAGCAACAATCACAGAATTCTGAATTTTCCGAGCTCAAGAATCTGTTGCTAAAGGAGTCCCAAGAAAGAGAGGCCGGGATGAAGTTACTAGAGAGCCAAATTGCTCAACTGGCTAGTAAAAGTAACACTCGAGCTCCCGGACACTTACCCACTCAACCCGAACAAAAGGAGACCCTAAATGCCATCACTTTGAGGAGCGGGTCTACCCTTGATGGTCCTGCCATGGTTGAAGACGCTGTTGAAAAAGATGAGCCGGAAACAAGTCAAGAGAAAGCTTCAACGAACAAATCAAAGAAAAAGACGTCTGCCAGGTATTTGATCGATCGATCGATATACCCGATCGATCGATCAAAGCACGGGTTACGGAGCTTACGAACTATACAACCCGATCGATCGAGAACGATGGTCGATCGACCGAGATCGGCTCGATTGATCTTTGAAGAATTTCGTCCTTTGATGCCAAATAATCTACGAGACCACTTGTTTCGAGGGAACCACCATCCCGAAAATTTTGAAATGGACCCGAGTCTTGATGGGTCGATCCCGCCCCAAGTTTGACCCGATGACGGTTAATGGTTCTCATTTGAGACGGTCTGAGGAGGGGTCTAGCTTCAACAAAGAGAAGGTGACGGACTTCCAGCCTAAGTCCAAGGATGCCGGTGCGCGTGAATTGGAGGAGAGAGCCAAGGTACTCCTTACAGCCCCATATCCGGAGAGACTCGTGCCGACCAAGGAACAGGTATCTTTCAGTAAGTTTGTGAAAGTAATCCGTAGTCTGAATGTACAAGTCCCCTTCCTTGAGTTAGTTAACCAAGTGCCCGCTTATACTAAATTTATGAAACAACTGTTGTCCAAAAAGCGGTCACTTGAAACAGTGCACACTGTCGCACTCACCAAGGAGTCTTGCTCCTATCTGTCTCACACCGCGCCCCATAAGTTAGAGGACCCGGGCAGCTTTTCTGTCCTTTGCAAAATAGGTACCTTCTGAAGGGTAATATCCGTATAAAACCCATAAATTGAAGGATTATAACGCAAATTTTATACGTGATTAATAGTCATAAACGAAAAACACAATGAAACGATAAAGATTAAGTAATAACCTCCGGTCCTAGTGCAATTCGGCAATGAGAGATCAAAGTAGATCTCCTCCTAATTGTTGCACCCAAGATCGTCTGAGAAATGCCCTTGTGCTAGAATGAATCCTCTAATTGCCTTGCAATATTGAGAGGATTGTTTTGTGAGTTTTCGTTGGATGTGAGATCCGAATTTTGAGAGGCAATTTTCTCAAAACCCTAATAATTTTTCAAATGAATTATCATTTGGTTACAAAAGAGATAGAGCTCTCTTTTGTTGGCATGGTTCGGCCAAACCGAGTGGACCAAGGGGAAGTGGGCTTCCACTTCCTCTTAACTTTAACTTGTGGTCCGGTTCGTTAATTGCTAAAACGTATACGACGGGTTTTTAATTATAAATTGTCATCGGTTATCGGTAATTAAAACATTAACTAATAACACGGATTAGTTGAAATGTTAATACATGTCCGACAAAGACAATATTGTATAATTAATTTATTCAATATACATTAATCAAATATAAATCGTTTATATTCAATTTACGAATTAACTGCTTAATTCGCCTTAGCCGTTATTATTTAATCCGTATTAAATAAAATATCTCAACATCACATTTTTGACTAATTACTAGTCAAATAACTCGGACTAACTGGTTAGTCAAATTTGGCATCTACATGACTGTATTTTCATACCGTCACATCTCTCAAACGTATCCTATAGGTGTGACTTTTAGGGACCAGTTGATCACCGCCATCTGTATGACAATAACGTCAAACTTATCTAGCAAGCCAACCGTTATTGATAAACGTGGACCAACTGATTATGATACAAAAGTATACCCTTTGATCCTTTTAGAGATTTATAAGTCCTTGCACTAACTGTAAAGTACACCAGCCCCAACAAGCTCCCACTTGTCCGTACAAGTGTATGTGCAATGACGTTATCCGCACTAACTGGAGGACACCACCTCCAACAAACTCCCACTTGTCCGTACAAGTGTATGTGCGATAACCGATTCTCATATTCATTTAAAATTTCTCCCACTCAATGTAAAACAATTTGCAGATCCGGATCCGCAAATGTCGTATTTTACAATCGATCTGTATCCAGAGTGGTTTCCCCGACTAGAGAGTAACTTAACTGATAAAACGAATTCGTATTCGAGCATGGCCATGCATTTCAGTTACAGCTCCTCGAGTGGCCCTGAGAAATATCGAGTACCTGATAAAGGCTGAATATTTCCTTCAACTCGAACTCCTTCCGATCTAAGCACAGCATGAAATGACCCAGAAACAATCTACTTGGCCCCCTGTTACGGATGACCGTGAGAAAGAAACCAAAGTCACCCAAAATCTGCCTTAGTCTCAAGAGACAGTCGATAGTCAAAAGAATCGACTCTTAGGATCACCATGGAGGTCCTATCCACGACCGGGCACCGAATGTTATAAAACATTTAGGACTCCACGTCGATGTCACAATTGTGTCCTACGAGATATCCGTATAAATCACCTCTGTGATTGGTCAGTCAACCTGTTAACTTATGGCTCGTTGAACCCACCATCAACCAACGTCACAAAATAATTACCTTGAGTTATCAGCTCACGTGGGTAATTAAGGACCATAAAATATAATGTTTGTTCAGTTCACTTTGTGGTGTTCAAAATTTGTCGTACAAATCCACATGAAAAACAAAATATATAAAATATCAAAACGATGATGTCGTATAGAGTACAAAAGAGGATGAATCTAATCCATAAAAGAGTACTACAACTTAGGAACACGTTTAATTCCCATGGAATTAACATGCCCTTCATGCTTATCTTGTCGTAATGGTTTAGTGAGAGGATCTGCTATGTTATCATCTGTAGCAATCTTTTCTATCACTACTTCCTTTTGCTACACGTAATCCGGATTAGATGAGCTTTCCGTTGTACATGTCTAGACTTGTTGCTAGACTTAGGCTCCTTAGCTTGGAAGATGGCACCTCTATTGTCGCAATAGATGGTGATCGGGTCATTCGAACTACGCACTACAGATAGTCCATGTAAGAATTGACGCATCCATATCGCTTCCTTTTTAGCTTCAGACGCGGCATAGTACTCGGACTCGGTCGTAGAATCTCTTTAACAGTTTGTTTGGAACTCTTCCGGTGATCAGCAGCGCCATTAAGAGTAAAAACGAATCCAGGATCGAGATTTCGAGTCATCACGATCCGTTTGGAAGCTAGCATCTGCACAGAATCGGTTGCGCATAGCTTTTGATCGCCTCCATAAGTCAATGCCCAATCTTTAGTCCTCCGTAGGTACTTAAGAATGTTCTTGACACCATCCAATGTGATTCACCTGGATGTTGTTGGAATCGACTTGTCATACTCAATGCATATGCCACGTCGGACGTGTGCATATCATGGCATACATGATTGATCCTATAGCCGAGGCATAAGGAATCCGTGTCATGCGCTCTTTCTCTTCCGGTGTCTCTCGGTGACCGAGACTTGCTCAAATGCACCCCCGGAGCCATAGGAAGAAACCCCTTCTTGGAGTTAGTCATGCTTTGAATCTCTCCAGACTTTGTCTATGTAAGACTCTGACGAGAGATAACATTCGTCGTGATCTATCTCGATAGATACGGATGCCTAGAATTCTTTGTGCCTCTCCCAGATCTTTCATCCGGAAATGGTTTTTCAACCATACTTTCACCGAAGTTAAGAGAGGTATGTCATTCCCAATCAGGAGTATGTCATCGACATACAATATTAGGAAGACAATCTTGCTCCCACTCGACTTGATATAAAGACATGGTTCCTCGACCGATCGAGTAAATCCATTTTCTTTAATCACTTGGTCGAAGCGATGATTCCAACTCCGAGATGCTTGCTTAAGTCCATAAATGGAACGCTTAAGTTTGCACACTTTCTTAGGATGTAAAGGATCGATGAAACCTTCGGGTTGTACCATGTACAACTCTTCCTCCAAAAAGCCGTTTAAGAAGGCGGTTTTCACATCCATTTGCCAAATTTCATAGTCATGAAAAGCGGCAATCGCTAAGATAATCCGAATGGAACGCAACATGACTACGGGTGCAAAAATTTCATCGTAGTGCAAACCTGGCACTTGGGTGAAACCTTTAGCAACTAGTCGTGCTTTATAGATATCTTGTTGACCTTCCACCGAATGCTTTATCTTGTAAAGCCATTTGCATTGAAGGGGACGAACCTTAGCTGGTAAGTCAACAAGATCCCATACGTTGTTCTCATACATAGAGTCCATCTCGGATTGCATGGCCTCAAGCCATAGCTTTGAGTCGGAACTAGTCATGGCACCTTTATAGGTTGCGGGTTCACTACTCGTTAGGAGTAGAACGTCATCTATGTCATGTTCCTCGACCATACCAATGTATCTGTCCGGAGGAATAGAGACTCTTCCCGACCTCCTAGGTTCCTCCGGAATATTCACCGCAGCCGGGATTGAAGGAATTGGTTCCTCCAATGGTTGCTCGGTATTTGGTTCGGAATCTCCGACAGTCGAAGGTTCTATCACTCTTTGCATTCTCGAGAAATTCCTTCTCTAAGAATGTCGCACTAGCCGCAACAAAAACACGTTGTTCGGTTGGCGAATAGAAGTAATGACCAAGTGTTCCTTTAGGATAACCTATAAAGTATGTCTTGACCGATCGCGGGCCGAGCTTATCCTCGTGTCTCCACTTGACATAAGCCTCGCAGCCCCAAACCCGTATAAAGGACAAGTTAGGGACCGTTCCCTTCCATAGTTCATATGGAGTCTTGTCAACAGCTTTAGACGGACTTCGGTTAAGTATTAGAGCAGCTGACAGAAGAGCATAACCCCACAATAAGTCAGGCAACACGGTGTGACTCATCATGGATCGAACCATATCAAGTAGTGTTCGATTTCTCCGTTCGGACACACCATTCAACTGAGGTGTTCCAGGTGGAGTTAACTGTAAGGCAATCCCACAGTCTTTAAGGTGTTGATCAAACTCGTGAGAAAGATACTCGCCACCACGATCCGAACGCAGTGTTTTAATCTTTCTACCCAATAGGTTCTGTACCCTATTCTGGTACTCCTTGAATTTCTCAAAGGATTCACATTTGTGCTTCATTAAGTAGACATAGCCATATCTACTTAAATCGTCCGTGAAAGTGATGAAATACCTATAGCCTTCTCGTGCGGTGATTGACATAGGACCACATACATCCGTGTGTATGAGTCCTAATAGGTCAGTAGCGCGCATTCCAACACCTTTGAAGGAAATCCGAGTCATCTTACCGATGAGACATGATTCACACGTGCCAAATGATTGAAAATCAAAGGCCGAGATAGCTCCATTTATAATGAGCTGTTTTACGCGTTTCTCATTAATGTGTCCCATACGGCAGTGCCATAGATACGTTTGATCTTTGTCACCAACCTTTAACTTTTTATTCATTACGTATAATATTTCGGTGGTCTGATCTAAAACATAAATTCCGTTCATGGAGACTGCCTTGCCATAAATCATATTGTGTAAAGAGAAAATGCAAGTATTATTCTCTATTACAAATGAAAATCCAAGTTTGTCAAGTGCAGAAACTGAAATAATGTTTTTGGAAAGACTGGGTACATAATAGCAGTTATATAAAAATAACTCAAATCCGCTAGGAAGCTGGATCACGTATGTTCCCCTCGAGACGGCAGCCACTCGTGCTCCATTCCCGACACGCAGGTCCACCTCACCCTTTACGAGGGGTTCGATGTTTCGGAGCCCCTGCACATGATTACACAGATGAGAACCACAACCAGTATCAAGTACCCAAGTTCCGTAACTTGCGTGGTTAATCTCAATCATATGAATAAAAGTAGACGGAGAAGACATACCAACAGGTTTAACGCGACCTGCTTTTATGTCCTCATGATAAACAAGACATGTACGCCTCCAATGCCCAGTCTTGTGGCAATGATGGCATTCCATGTTTTCGGTCTTGCTCTTTGTCGTGCCTGATGAGTTACTTGCCTCACCAGGCCCACTCTTACCTGAACCCGACTTCTTAAACTTCGGTTTACCTACTGCTAGGTTTGCCTGAGCTTTGCCCTTACCTTTCCCCTTGTTTGTCACAACGAGAACATCCTGTTTCAAGCTCCCACTGAACTTCATGTCCTTCTCGGTCTGTACGAGAAGGGAGTGCAGTTCATGGGGACCTTTCTTCAAATCATTCATATAGTAATTCGCTCTAAATTGCGAAAAACCATCGTGGAGTGAGTGAAGCATGCGGTCGATCACAATGTTCTCGCTGATCTTACAATCAAAGGTCTCCAGCTTCTCGACATTCTCAATCATGCTGAGAATGTGTGGGCTAACTGGTTGGCCCTTCTGGAGTCTCGCATCAAAGAAGCGAGTGGTATGCTCATAGGTCACGATTCTCGGTGCTTTCGAGAATTCCTTAGTGAGCGTGGTGAAAATCTTGTTTGCACCATGGGCTATGAAGCGTTTCTGCAAATTGGGTTCCATTGCAAAAATGAGTACGTTTTTAATCGCACCCGCTTCCATACGAAATCGTTAAACTTGGTGATTTCAAAGCACTCTAGCCGTGGGACCTGGGTTTGCCGGATGGGCTCTAATAGATATTTGAGCTTCCCGTCGCCAGCGCAGATTCCGTAATGCCGCCTCCCGGTCCGCGAAGTTTGATCCATCATTCTTCAGTCGAGTAGACTGATTCATCTGATTCATGAAGATCCGAAGCCAGGACTCACGGTCCAATGTGGCACTTGGCATTGGGTTGTCTGTAGAACCAACCATTTGTTTTTAGCAGTTTAAAAGTTCGTGATCTACACTGAAAAGAAAGAAAAACAAAAACGAAATAAGCAACTCATCGAGGTGATTTAAGTCTATTTAAAAATTCATTTTAACGTGTAGACTTGTGCACTTGCATAATTGATCTTCCTCAAGAATGATACAAGTGATCCCAAGACTCAATTTCTGTAAATTGATAAGCCAACTGTTTAGCTAATTCTTCCGTAAGAACTCTTGGTCGATAGATTTCCGTAAATCCTATCTATAGTCCACCATAGTCACAGGATCGTACGAGTGACCATAGTGTTGAGATAAAATAGGTCAATCGGTTCCAACTTACCCGACGTAGAAGGGGTCATATTATGCCTACCGACGAAGAAGGGACTCATTGGAGTTTGACCTATAAAGACTATTCTCAATTTTTGTTTATACGAGGAAGATCCCATCAACTTAATTATAATTCATATTAAGTGAACGAATAACTAGCGTCTGCGTGAATGGATTAATTTAGGTGATGGCTTAAAATCATGTGACATAAGAATGTCAAAGAAAACTAACTCGTGACTTCTATATGTGTCAGTTTTCATGCAATAATTAGGTGGTTTGGTTTTTAGGCGGAAAATGATGCATATTATCGTTACGAAAAATAAATAAAAGAATGCAATACGTAAATAAAAATTCCTAGTGTGGCCTATCCTAGTAAAAAAAAAACATAAAACAACTTTGGAATCCACCGTTGGACCCGAAAAGCTTGTCTTGATGTTCCATCTTTGTCCATGTAGCGGGAGTGAGCATCCGGTCTCCTTCTTCGGTCTTCTTAAAATTACAATTAAAATTTACAAAATATAAACCTATTTACATTCTAAATAAAAACTGTAATTAAAAGAAATAAAAGGGAGATACGAGATCTCAAAATACAACCAAGACCGTGTTCCATCATTACGGTAACACGTTCTACTAAGGCCACACTAAGTTACAACCGTTTGCAAAAATAAATAAATACGTAATTAAAAGCATTCAAAAATCAAAAACGATAAATAAAAAACATCAACTAAAATTTAAATTTATTCGTGACATAATTCCGTAATTATGTTAAATTTGTCCAAACCACCAAAGACAATTAAAATTATATGACAAAACCGCTTTAGTCAAGTTAATTTTAATCCGAGATAATCCGTTACTATAAATCGTTTTAAAGTAACTTAATTTTACGTGGGTGAACCGTTTCACTATCAAGCGAGAGCATAAAACCGTTTTATGCAATAAAAGGCCGAAAAAAAACAAAAATTTTTTTTTTTTTTTTCGTCACTGCTGGGCGTGAACAGTACCCAATTTTTTTTTTTTTTTTTTTTTTATTTTAGATGCTGAAATTGTCGAGAGCATCAAAAAGCCAAAAAAAAAAAATTAAACGGCTCAAAATCGCGAGCAACAAGAGATCAAAACAAAACGGTTTGATAAAACACAATTGCAATTTTAATCTAATCCGCATAGAAATCAAACCACAATTGTTACATCTTCAACATATTGCAATAATTATCGGTTAAAATTACAAAATGTGAAGAACGATAGAAAACAAGAGATCGAATGATCTAACAAAATTGTGTGGCACACAAATCGATGCAAAAATCAGAAAAACAGGCCAAGAGGCCGCACGGTTCTTCCAAAAAAAAATTTTCGAGACAAAAATTTGTGTCACACGAAATTTTATGCAATCATTTTGATAGATCTCTAACATATTGCAATGAATATCGATTACAAAACAATATGCAAAGATCAAAATGAAAACAAAACAAACAAACGACAACCAACACCGTGTAACCAAGACACGGATCCCAAGGCACAAGAAAACAAAAAAAACGCAGCAATTAAAAAATTGCCGAGAAAAAAAATGGCTGCCGAGACAATTTTTTGAACAAAAATTCATCGATTCAAAATTCGTTTGATGAAAATCACATAGAAAAATTTACGTGGCCTCGCTCTGATACCACTTGAAGGGTAATATCCGTATAAAACCCATAAATTGAAGGATTATAACGCAAATTTTATACGTGATTAATAGTCATAAACGAAAAACACAATGAAACGATAAAGATTAAGTAATAACCTCCGGTCCTAGTGCAATTCGGCAATGAGAGATCAAAGTAGATCTCCTCCTAATTGTTGCACCCAAGATCGTCTGAGAAATGCCCTTGTGCTAGAATGAATCCTCTAATTGCCTTGCAATATTGAGAGGATTGTTTTGTGAGTTTTCGTTGGATGTGAGATCCGAATTTTGAGAGGCAATTTTCTCAAAACCCTAATAATTTTTCAAATGAATTATCATTTGGTTACAAAAGAGAGAGAGCTCTCTTTTGTTGGCATGGTTCGGCCAAACCGAGTGGATCAAGGGGAAGTGGGCTTCCACTTCCTCTTAACTTTAACTTGTGGTCCGGTTCGTTAATTGCTAAAACGTATACGACGGGTTTTTAATTATAAATTGTCATCGGTTATCGGTAATTAAAACATTAACTAATAACACGGATTAGTTGAAATGTTAATACATGTCCGACAAAGACAATATTGTATAATTAATTTATTCAATATACATTAATCAAATATAAATCGTTTATATTCAATTTACGAATTAACTGCTTAATTCGCCTTAGCCGTTATTATTTAATCCGTATTAAATAAAATATCTCAACATCACATTTTTGACTAATTACTAGTCAAATAACTCGGACTAACTGGTTAGTCAAATTTGGCATCTACATGACTGTATTTTCATACCGTCACATCTCTCAAACGTATCCTATAGGTGTGACTTTTAGGGACCAGTTGATCACCGCCATCTGTATGACAATAACGTCAAACTTATCTAGCAAGCCAACCGTTATTGATAAACGTGGACCAACTGATTATGATACAAAAGTATACCCTTTGATCCTTTTAGAGATTTATAAGTCCTTGCACTAACCGTAAAGGACACCAGCCCCAACACCTTCTCAATTGAGAAGGCATTATGTGACCTAGGGGCTAGTATAAGTGTCATGCCCTTGAGTTTAGCTAGGAGGCTTAAGTTGACCCGGTTTGCTATCACAGACATGACAGTTCGGATGGTGACCGATCTGGTCGAGCCTATAGGAGTCCTAGAGGACATACCCGTCCAAATAGGGAAGTTTTTCTTCCCTGTTGACTTTGTTGTCCTTGACATGCCTGAGGATGCCCATATACCTATCATCTTAGGAAGGCCGTTTCTGCACACTGCTGGTGCAGTCATTGACGTAGGCTCTGGAACTTTGACCTTCAAAGTTGGGAAACATTCTATCATTTTTTCCCAACCTGCTAAAAAGAAGGATCCCATGTGGCCTGTTACTTGTAACACGGTTTCTGAAAAGAAATCGTACTTTGTGCTCCCTGAATTGCCTGTCCCTATTACTACTGCTGTGTTAACCCCTCCGCCCCAGATTGGGAGTAAAATGGAGGAAGAATCGTTGTTTTAGATAGTGCGAGCTGGTTTGGGGAAGGATGAGCTGCAGTCACTCCACCACGACAAAGCCTATCATTCAAAGAGGAGGTCTTGGATGCCTAAGCTATGGGACCGATGAGGAAGTGGAAGGTGAGCCAGCCAAGGTGAGATGGTCTGATTTGGATTCCGACGATTCCAAGGAAGTCCTTGATTGGGGAGATGACGAAGTTGATCCATTGAGCTCTCCGACTGTTGAAGCTAAGAAAGGTGCAACTGATAAGATGAGCACCATTGAGGCTACCTCTAGTAGCCAGAAGCCGACGAAGTGGGCCATACCGTGGTCCTTCTTGATCAACTATTAGTTGATCGATTTCGTTATAAACTTCTCTTTATTTGCTTTGTTAAGACAATTTTATTGCATTTTGTGTGCGCGAAAACTTCGCCTTTATTTCGTTTTGTTTAGGATTTTTATGCGCTCTAGACTTTGTTCTGGGTTTTGCGCAATTTTGGGCGCGTACTATTGTGCATTTGCAGGTATTTAGAGCTTGTTAGCTCAAATCATTGAGCAATTATGAAGAAATAAGACGCTGTAGCAGTGTTTTTAGTCGATCGACTGGCACCATTGGTCGATCGACTGATTTGCAGGTTTACAGGAGCTACTGTTCACGCCCACCTGGTCGATCGACTGATCTTCTTGGTCGATCGACCACTGCTGCTGCTATATTCGTTCACGACCTCTCCCCTACTGTGTTTGGTCGGTATGCGGACCTAAGGGAGTCTCCTACTCCACTTTATTTTCCGTCGAATTATCTATTTCTTCTATTGTCTCATTTGTGCACAATTTTTACGCTTCGAAATTATTTTCTTCGGTCTTATGCGTGGTGTTTTCTGTCTTTCAGGCACTCTTGTTGGTAGCACTGCTAGCTACTGAAACCTCCGAGCTCACGCTGGTTTGGGGAGGTCTCCTTTGCTGCGCTTAAAGTCTTGTGAGTTCCATATCTTCCCTTTGTGTCTTGCTTATTTATTTTCTCGCAAATTCCCATTTCTCTTTTCTTCATTATATGATTTTGCACAATGGGGACATTGTGCGATTTGGTTTGGGGAAGGGTTTTGCGTCGCACTTGCATTGTTTTTATTGCATTTCAGTTACACGTTTATCGCATTTCAGTTTGCATTGTTTATTTTATATATACAAAATTCAAAAAAAAAAATTGAAAAATTTCAAAAATTCCACAAATTGCACGTTTATTTTAGCATATAGGTCGAGTCGGAACGGTAGTATTTCTATGATGATTTTGCATTTGCACCTGTTTCGCCTGAGCCTTGCTAGATTAACATGTTATTAGTAGAATCGTAAATGCATATCTACGAGTTTTCGTTGAATTACTTGCTGGACTTGAGACTTGACTTTAATAATTGGTAAACTACTTATACTTTCTGAGAATTAGAGCCTATAACTGGTGACATCTGCGACCGGTTTATTTAGGAATGTGAGTAGTACTCCTTATGAGACATGTTTCCTTAATTTGCATGAATATGAATTTGATCTACTTAATACCTGTATGCATTCGGTTTGTGGTTTGTTGACACATGTGGTAGAGGTTTTCCCTTTTCTTATTATGCCCATAAGCTTCACACTGCCAAAAATATCCTTTTTTGTCCCATTTACTACATCCTACATTTAGCCTGTCCCTTGTCAAGCTAGTAGTCTGTGTTTTTGGGATTGTTACTTGTTTTTGGTGGCATATGCTCTGTTGAGACGTTGGTTGGGAAATAAAATGAAAAGAAGGAAAGAAAGAAATAAAACAAAAAAAAAAAAAAATGAAAAAATGATTCGAAAATGAATTGAAAAATAAGAGTTCTGTACTGTTCAAAGCAGTCGATCGACTGCTCCTTTTGGTCGATCGACTGAGGTTCGAAGAGAAAAAAGTCAATTCGCATAATTTACTCCTTATCTTTTGGCGATTTTTGCTCCCATGTTTCATTTATATCCTATGGGGAGTTTATTGATTTGATAGTTTGGAGATTGTGAGTTTTGTGCTTGCTTTAGCACTGCTTCGTTTGATTATGAGCAAGAAGTTGGATGTTGCCACTTGGTTCCGTTTTGGTACTAGCTTGATCACCTGTACCTCCACTTTACCATAAAATGTTTTTCCTCTTCTTACCCATACCTCACATATCCCATATATACCTCGGCATGTGTCATTGGTCATCTGTTCGGTTGGAATGCGTATGTACGGTCGTAGAGGTCATTTTCATATTTTATTGCTGGCATGTTTTCATAGGTCGTAGTTAGGTGAGAGTCACTACAAAATTACTTCTTTCTATCTTATACATTATTCACCTGTGCTTATTTGAGTGGTTTGAGCGACCCGCGAGAGTCCAATTTGATAAGTCTCTATAGTCAAAGGTGCAGCAGTTTTTGACGACTTCATAACTCGTTTGCATGATTCACATTACTAATTGATTGTTGGTTGTGCATTAAATCGGTTTAGGCTTAGCAGTTTGCATTTCGCTCTGAGATTGAACTCGTTCCATTAGGTCATTAGATCGAGTCTAGTTCTTGCTTGGGGACAAGCAAGGGTTTGGTTTGGGGAAGTTTGATGCGTGTCTTTTATATGATGTTTTACATCCCATTTTACACGCATTTCAGAGCTCATTCTTGTAGTTTATGCTACATTTCTCCCTATTTCCGTCTACTTCCGTATTTTGTACATTATTGCAGAAATGTGGAGAATTCAACGGGAAATCAAGCCAAATCCGTCCCCGAGTAATCTGCATTGCAAATAACGTAAAGGAATTGCTTAAGGAACGAGCTTGGTGCGCAATTCAAGGCCCAAAAGACAAGTCCACGTGTTTTAAGAAGTCAAGTAGCAGCTCATCCAGTCGATCGACCGTTACCTTCAGTCGATCGACCAATGCTCGGGTTCCAGAAGCTACTGTTTGCTGAGGAGCAGTCGATCGACCAGCCTTGTCAGTCGATCGACCAGATCGCTATTCCAGACGTAAATTAAAAGACCGTGAATCTTGAAGCCCGTGAAGTTTAGGTTTAGGAAATAAGGTGTTACGTTGATTGTTATATAACGTAACATAAACAATCAAGCTTTTATCTCAGTTTTTATCAAGTTTTACATCTAGTTTACATACAGTTCTATACCAAAATAATTAGGGTTCGGGATATTGTCTTGCATCGAATTTTCGTTTGTGCTCTGAATCATTCCGTCAAAATTCCTTTGAAACTTCGGTATTCCTCTGTCTTCATTCAGTTTCTTTGCCTTATTATTGTTTTAGTACAGAAATTGTTAGTTAGTTCCTAAAGCCAATTATCGTTTATGTTATTCGCTTATTTAATCGTTGCAAACATGAATCCAGTAGTTTATTCCGTCTATAATATTGTTGTTATTACTTTCATCATGAGTAGCTAATTCTTTAGTGCTAGGATGTAGGCGATTTATGGCATAGGCGGCATTAGATTAGGAAGGACTGTTTCGCGTGTTGGTCGATCGACTGACATTGCCAGTCGATTGACTGACCTCGTAGGGTTTTATATTCGTTTTAATTGTTTTAATCTTGTATTTAACGAATCGAATGCATGCGACCAGTTAGATACCTATTTCGTGACTGACCCATTAGATCGAAAGGTAGGGGAGGTTATTAGACCATCAATTAAATCGACTAGACTGTGCTAAAGATCGAAAGATAGGTATAGTTTAGACCGTTAGTCACTTTTCAGGACGAGAGTTAGTATTAGTGACATTAGGGACCTATAGCGAGATCGAAAGATGCTATTTGTTAAGAGTGGACCGAGAGGACCTCTTTATTTCCCGCCTTACCTGTGTTTGATTTAGACCGACTTAGTTTGCTGCCGCCGAAGCTATAATGAGCCGACCATCCTAGTACCCTTCTTTTATCTGTTTAAATCGTTTATTTAGTTTATTATCTTTGTTCACCTTTAGCTGTAGACCAATTCAATTCAACCCCCACAATAGTTACCTCGATCAACATAAATCAACTAAAATTTACAACTGCCTCCTTGTGGTTCGACCCTGTTACCACTAGCCTAGGTTAGTCTTAATAGGAATTATAAATTTTATCTTTGGTACTCACAGCGACGGGTATCAAAACACCCGATGATTATCGGACTACAACATGCTTAGGAATCGTAGCGTTTAATCGACAGTTTGTACAACTATACGTCGGAAAACTTAAAACGATTTCGCAAACAAAACTTTTCAAAACTTTTCAAAAGTACCTGGAGTGTTTAATGCATGACGACGGGTTCGCAATGACACTAACTAGAGTCAAAACCGACATCGGACAAAAAACAGACTCAAAATTCAAATCCCGACTCCAACAACGAGTCAAACCGAGTCAAACACAAAAAATAAAACTTTTCAAGACTTCCATGTTAAGTATTTCCCGGAATGCTTCATGGTCAAGTACAAATTATTTTAATCCAAAACATAGGATAGAACTAATCATGATTTGAATTGCGTGATAGTGACAAGACACCTCGAAGACCCGCGAATTGGCTCGCGCCTCTTCGAGCAGCCCATACGGCCACGTCGCTCAAAACGCACACAACCACCCATTTCTCTATAAATACCCACGTTCACACACCGTCACACCTTACGCGAGTTTCCGTCCCCTCATTTCTCCCTTAAAATTCTAGACTCGACTTCTTAAATCAGAAACCCACACGTGTTTTCGACCTACCGATCGAAAACACAAGCCTTACACATTGTTTGGTACCGTCATTGTGCATTAAATCACTTGACTGACCATCTTGACCAACTACACCATCACTAAACTTAAAACACTATTTTTACATTGCTAAACCGGTTTTAAAACCGAGTTTTCTGACCAAACAAGTTGATACACTTTCGTCGATTTCTCGTCTCAAGCCTAGCATGTAAGTATGAGGGTGTAAAAATCCTCTTCTATCATGTTTTTCATCTGTTTTATGACTATAACATCGTAAAACATGCATAACATTATTCAAATATGGGATAAATGAGCCAAAACCGGATTTTGGCCGGAGACAGGGGCTGCTTGTATAGCATCAGGGCTCGTTCCTAAAGGCCCTCTGAGGCCTTAATCCAGTCGTGTTTAGTTTCATCTTCCCCTTTATTTCATTTATTATTTGTAATCGGTTTTTGTAGATCCCAGTATCTGCTGAGACTCCAACAAACACCCGATGATTATCGGACTATAACATGATTTGGAATCGCGGCGTTTGATCGACAGTTTGTGTACAACTTTACGTCGGAAAACTTAAAACGATTTCGAAAATAAAACATTTCAAAACTTTTCAAAAGTACCTGGAGTGTTTTTATGCACGACGACGGGGTCGTAATGACACTAACTAGAGTCAAAACCGACACCGGACCAAAAACCGACTCAAAAATTCAAATCCCGACTCCAACAACGAGTCAAACCGAGTCAACCACCAAAAACAAAACATTCAAAGCCTTCTATACTAAGATTTCCCGGATTCATGAATGTTAAGTACCAAACATGTGACTACAAATCCTAGGATAGAACAAATCATGATTGCACTTGTGTGAAAGCGACAAGACAACTCGAAGACCCACGACGTGGCTCGCGCCTCTTTGAGCAGCCTAGGTGGCCACGTCGCTCAAAACTCACACAACCACTCATTTTCCTATAAATACCCCTCAAATGACCCCATTTGTGAACTTACGCGAGTGTCCGTCCCCTTTTTTATCCCTTAAAATTCTCGACTCGACTTCTTAAGTCACAATCCGACGCGTATTTACGACCTACCGATCGTAAATACAAGCCTTACACATTGTTTGGTACCGTCATCGTGCATTAAATCACTTGACCGACCACTTTGACCACTACACCGTCACCAATCTTAATAAAACACTCTTTTTACTTACAAAAACGGTTTTAAACCGAGTATTTTCCGACCAAACGAGTTGTTACACTTACGTCGGTTTCTCGCCATAACCAAACATGTAAGTATGAGGGTGTAAAAATCCTTCTTTTATCATGTCTTCATTTGTTTATGACTATAACATGCTAAAACATGCATAACACGATCCAAAACATGGGATAAACGAGACAAAACTGAGTTTTAGCCTGAGGCAGAAGCCCCCTATTGTGCACATAGGCTAGCGCCTCAATGGGGTGCCCAGGTCAGAACTCAACCGTGTTTGTTCTCGTCTTTCCCCTTAATCCATTTTCATATTTGTAATCGGTTTTTACCATTCCAAATATTTTCAAACCTTTTTTTGTTTATTTTATTTGTTTTCAACCATAAAACATTTTTCACCCTTGGTTCCTCATACCATGACGGTTAAATCCGTGTTTCGGTGATAATATTTGGTTAATAACATTTAAAAGGTATTTAAAGCCTTTTATTTAATTTCTTTACATTTTGGGAGGTATTTTAAAGCCTTTCATCATTTCTTTATATTTTCAAAACAAGCATATTAGTCACCAACACAAAGTCATCCTTGGTTCTACATACCATGCTGGATTTTAACCCGGGTACGATGACGAGTATCGACTAATTATATTCAAATGAACTTAAAATAATTAGTTCATAATTATTTTCAAAACTATTCATGTCAAGCTTGTCAAGTCGAACCCGACACCGAATATCATCAAAATAATGATGCTTATTCGAGTCCCGCTCTTCAAATCAACAAATACGGTCTAGATGACCCTTTCAAACCAAATCGGGTTAAATACCCATTTTTCAATACGTTTTATAAACGTTTTCCAAATGGTCAGAACACGGCATATGACCGTTGGTTGACTCGTGCCTAAACAGGCCCCTTTTCTCTTATTTCCAAAACCAGGGGAGGCCCCCTTACACCGCCGGCATGCTTGCGCCTCATATGGCCGCCTGGCACAGGGCCTGTTCCCTTTCCAGCATTAGTCTAGGACGATCCTGACTCCGGTTAGCCCGGATATAGGACGGATCAGATGACTATTTGTTAATTCAAAAATCATATTTGCAAAATGCTTTACTAAGACAAATGGATCACGTTATGCACCATAAACCTAATACGGTAAATGGATGTTTAACTTCCGTCTTGCATGCAAATCAACCATTAATCCAACCCGACATCTTATACTTGATACTTGGATTAAATCAACCGACTTAGAAAGCTCTCACATGTTAGGTTTAAATTATTGGTTGTGCATTCATGCATTTAAACCATTTTATCAACTTTTGCATTCAACCAACCAAGATCGATCAGTAGAGGCCGCTACCGCGGGCGGGATTGGGTGTCTGATTAAAGGGCTTCCCAATACGTACCTTCATCTTATACTCAGAATCTTTGGATAGTGGACGACCTTATCCAGGGCGTACGAGAGTCATTCTAGAGATAGGATGCTAAAGAGGGACGATTCCTTATCTTTAGTACCTATGTAAAACACTGCTTTGTGCTTCGTTTGACCGAGGTATAAAGTGGATTCGAACGGGTTCCAAGCATCCCACAAATGCTTGGTGGCTACTCCGAACATCTCTAATCGTTTCGAGACCCTTGACAAGACGAAACCGACCGATCTAAAACAATCCGGTCGAAAGCATTTTTACGCCGCGGAGCGTGGCTTTCAAAAGACCGTTGTATGTCCACAGATCGGCTGGGCTTGCAGGTGGGCCATGTCCACAGATTGGCGACTCCCTTGGGGAAAACTAGGACAGTTAAGTCTTTGTGATCCCTAGATGGTGAGACTCGAATGAGGTTTTGGTTGGAATGCATTAATTGATATTACGGTCACGGTCGGGTTCCTTGTCCGGGCCCACAACCTAACCTTCATCGACCAATTGGCTCGTCTCGTCGGCGTGAGTTTTCTCATCCCCGCGTTTCGAATCCCGATTGAGTCAAGCATACCATTGACGTCACACATTTCTGTTTCGTCAAAGAGCTTTCATCACTTTCGAGCAAGAGGCTAGGGCACCCTCCTTACACATTTTGTTTGGATTGGTATCCCTCTCGCAAATCGGGGTTTGATTGCTTGGTGTATAACCCACCCTTCTAAGCAAAATCCCGTGTCAGCATAATGCATAATATAATGAACTGTGAGTGCTTATGTGCTACTTGATCATAAGTCCTTCCGTTTCATTTTCAAAATTTCAAAAAACACCTTTTTGCGCCGTTATATTGGCCATTTCAAAACTCGGTCTGTTGCCGACCGTTGCACGCCTTTCTGGGCCGTCGTAATGACGATTTTCAAACCCGGTTTTTATAACCATTTCAACACGCCTTTCTGGGCCGTCGTAATGACGATTTTCAAACCCGGTTTTATAACCATTTCAACACGCCTTTCTAGGCCGTCGTAATGGATTTTCAAACCCGGTTTCTTACAACCATTTCAAATCACCTTTTTACGCCGTTATAATCGTCGCGTCTAGACACGGATTTTAACCCGTCTTGCACCGACAATGGCTCTTTCAAAACCCGAGAAAAGCACACGCCCTTTTCTCGAGACACTTTCGAGATCCCGAGGACCATGCACCGTCCCCGAGACCTATTCAAACATTTCAAACTCGATTTTCAAAACATACAATTTTGAATTTCAAAAACCGTCTTGGGAGACAATACATTGTTTTTTGAGCCGATTCAAACTCAAAACCGTCTTTTGCAAATAAACATAAACAACCCTTTCAACTGACCGACTTGCGGGGATCTCTATCTTCGGAAGCCGTCCACAAAGCGACGAATGAATCTTTTTGAAAATTTCTATTTTCGAAAACTTCAGTCCACCATTCCAATTCCTCCTCGTGTCTATCGAGTCGAAGCAAACGTACTTATAGGTCTTTACTTATGAGTTGTCTCACCACGAGACTCGTCCAATGGCGTCACGCCGTTACATTGGACACGTGTCAAAAGTTCGGTCAACACCGTCACGTCATAAATCGAGTCAGCACCGAGGTACCACACACAGTCATCCTCGTCTTGTCGAGTCTGATCTTTGTCTCGCCCTTTATGTTGTCTACGTTCAGTCTTCGAACCGTGTCAGATTAAGTTGTAATGTGAGCCGTTTTTCTGCCTCAGAACCATGGCCCCGTCTTCAACTTCGTCTGTCAACAGCAACAACAATGATAACAACAGAGATGTCACAACTGCTCAGCTAGCTAGCCTGCTCACCGCTCTTAAGGTCACTCTGGATCGTGTCGAGACCCGTATCGACACCCTGGAAAACAAAGAAGCTGGAGAACATAATACTCCACCTTTGACTGAAACTGAGAAAACGCTCAAGCTCTTGGAAGAACAGCTCCTAGCCCGGGGTAACAATATCCATCTTGAGAACAACTGAAGGTTTGAACCTGTTGGGGATCAATTACCCGACAACTTTACCCTAACTGATGTACCTAAGTTCAAAGGAGTGGAGGACCCCCTCAATCATATCCGTGCCTTCAAAGACTACATGGCCATTAAAGGGGTCAAACAGGAGCTCTTCACCCGGATCTTTCCATCCTCTTTGGAACCGATCCCTCGTCAGTGGTACTACTCCCTCGATCCGAAAAACCTTACTACTTAGGATAAAGTCGCAGTTGAATTCGCCAAGCAATACGCTGACAATGTTGCAATCCAAGCCAATACCCGTACCCTTGAGGTCCTAACCCAGAACGACAAGGAGGGATTCACCGAGTTCTTAACCCGTTGGAGAAGGGTAAGTACTCAGCTGGTCAGCAAGCCGAGTGAATCAACTTTGGTGGAAACGTTCGTCAACAATCTCCGCCCAGTGTATGCCAACTTACTGAGGTATCAAAATATTAAGACCTTCCAGGATCTGCAAATTCTGGGGACACGCATTGAAGATAACCTCCGGAAGGGTGTCTTGGCCAAGACCAGTGGCAGGGGCTACCAAGGATCCACCTCAACCGGGTCTCTCCCTTACGGCCAAACAAACAATACCGATGAGGTCAACCTCGTTGAACCATCTGCTAAGAGAGTTGAACGCCCCCAGAGAGTGTTCACTAATATAGGGTCAACTTATGCAAGTGCCCTGAAGAGGCTCATGGACCAGGGAAAGTTACAACCAATCGGACCCACCCCGGATCCGACCGATGCTAAGAAATCCCGCTTCTGGAACCCCAATGGCTACTGTCAGTACCATCAAGGGAAAGGGCATGATACGGAAACCTGCTTCAAACTCAAACACATCATCCAAGACATGATTGAGAAATGGGAATTACCTTTACCCCCACCGACTAAGCCAAATAACAAAACAAACCCTCTCGGAATCCACGCTATCTCTAAAGATGAACCAACTCTGGACTGCTCTCACCTTATCCTGCCAATTGATGACGAGGTGAACACCTTGGAGAAAGATCCCTCGGATGGGGTATTTGTGTTCAGTGCCGCAACTATGCTCACCATGTTGCAACAGGTTGAGGAAGCCATAGCCAGCCTCTCCGAGAGGATTACCCGACTTGACGATGCCTACCGCCGGCTTATCTTCAATCCTCCACTGCCACGCCCGAGGGAGAGTCCCCCGAGCGCCGAAAACTACCTTCACCAGGACGGATTGCTCCCGCGACCATTCTGGCATGCACCTCACAATAATCACCCTCCCAATAATCATCCTCACAATAATCACCCTCACAATAATCATGCTCACAAAAATTACCCTCACAGAAATATCCCTCACAAAAACTGCCCACCAAGGAATACCCCTCCAAGGTGCCTTCGAGATCCTGAAATCAATGGCATCTGGAGAGATGATGTTGAAGATGTCTAAATTGTCCCAGGGAAAGAGAAAAGGGCGAAAGATATCGGTCACCTTACCCGCTCCGGACGCCCCTATCAGAACCCGAACAGTTCAACGGTCGCTCCGACAACAAACGACCAAGTCGTCCCGGAAGCGAACACTCAACCAAGAGCTCCTGAGAATTCGATCCTCAAGCAGCTTTAGAAGGCAAAAGCCGAAATCTCAATTTGGCAACTGATCGCGACATCCTTTGAGCATCGACAGGCTTTGCTATAGGCCTTTGGAAAATTAACTGTGCCCTCCACCTCTTCCCCTGAAGAAATAGTGGAACATATGATGAGGGACGCCCCTGACTTGAACAACCCGGTCGTCTTCTATGACGAAGATATCCCTCCCTTTGGAGCCAATCATAACCTTGCCCTGTACATTACCGTACAATGTCTCAAGAAGAATGTACCCATGGTCCTTGTAGATGACGGATCCACGGTAAATGTTATTCCCCTCAAGACTGCTCACAAGCTGGGTATTAAGGAAGCTAATTTGGTCCCAAAAAATCAAGGAGTACGCGCCTACGACGGCACTCGTCGCAAGGTCGCGGGGCTCATCACTCTGACTGTCGCAACCGGACCACTGGAAAGGCAAACCAGTTTTCAGGTGGTCAACATCGACGCCTCCTTCAATATGCTCCTAGGACGTCCATGGGTTCACGCCGTCAAGGCAGTTACCTCAACTCTCCACCAGAAGATCAGGGTCCCCTTCAACGGGAAAACAATCACAATTCCTGCTTCCCCGATCAAAGCTGTCATGAGGAAGGGAATAGCCTCCCAGACCATTGAGGAAGATGACAATGAAATGTGGGGATTCCAAGCTGTGAATGCCATAACTGATGAATCAACACCCTTTGATTGTGACCCGTTTGCCAACCTCACGGTCAACCGCATCATGATGCGCCAGGGTTACTTCCCGGGTTTGCCCCTCAATCCACTGAAGGAGACCTTACCTCCCTTGAAACAGGCTAAGGTCCCCAACATTCTCATCGTACTGGGATATGAGCCTACCGATGAAGATATCCAGGATATGAACCTCCTAGTTCGGAAGCGCAAGAAGCACGGGGTTATCCTCCGTCCATATCATCTGACCCTCAATGGATACTTTGTCCCCGAGGGAGAGTCCGAGCTCTACCATGGCTTTCCAGAGTCGATCTATGACTTTGTGGCTAAGACCAGGTACCCAGGTGTGGAAGTCTTCCAGGACTGCTACTTCATCCCCGACAACACCGAAGCTGCATCAACCGAGTCTAAGCCATCGTCATGCCTCGATAGACAAGCTGTCACTCTCCTCTTTGGAGAAGATAACATCAAGCACCTCGACTATGAGGACATTATTAACATCGCCCTGAAGGAAAACCGATTTGACCCAACTGCCTTGATCTCCGACACTGACCCGGAGAAAGCTACACAAGGCTGGAGGAAGACCGTCAAGTGGACCGATCACCGAGGTCGCATTCTCAAGATCACAACTGGAGAAGGCCCTATGTTCAAAGAGGGAAATGGAGAAGAGTCTGAATCTGAGTCTGAGTCGGAGTCAGAGTCTGTCATAGCTCCTAACACTCCTAATGTCCTAGTCAAGGTCCCCTTCCCACTATTTTATCACAAGGTCGTGGCTGATTCAGAGGCTGAGTCTACTAGGGTCACCCCCACTCCCATGAAAGGTGACAACCTGGAGCCTGTTCCAGGGGCCACCTCCTCTGCTGTGTCGCCTCTGACCGACCACGAGATGTCTGTCCTCTCCGAGCTTTTTGCTCGTGTCAACTTAATGAACGCTAAGTTTACTTATGACTCGTCTCAATTTAACTGCAATGCAATTCTGAATGACTATGAGGAATTTGACTTGAGTGACTACCCACCTCAAGAACTTAGGATAGGGACAACCCTTGACCCTTCGAAAAGACAACAGTTCATTGACCTCCTCCACGAATACAAAGACGTGTTCGCCTGGTCCTACAGAGATATGCCTGGAATTGACACGGAAATTGCGGAGCACCGGATACCCATTAAGCCCGGAGCTAAACCTGTAAAGCAGAAGCTGCGTCGAATGCTTCCTGAATGGGCCCTAAAAATCAAGGAAGAAGTGGATAAACAGTTCAAGGCTGGTTTCATCAAAGTGTCTGAATACTCTGACTGGGTGGCCAACATCGTTCCGGTACCGAAGAAATACGGGAGAATTCGGGTTTGCATCGACTTCAGGGATCTGAACAAGGCAAGTCCAAAGGACGACTTCCCTTTGCCACATGTTAACATTCTGGTGGACAACACTGCCGAACATGCTCTCCTATCATTCATGGACGGGTATGCCGGGTACAACCAGATTAAAATGGCCGAGGAAGACATGCTCATGACTGCATTCACTACATAGTGGGGTACATATTGCAACACAGTCATGCCTTTCGGTCTCATCAACGTCGGGGCTACCTATTAAAGAACCGCTACCACTCTCCTACATGATATGATTCGCAAGGAGGTAGAGGTATATGTCGACGACATGATTGTCAAGTCAAGAGAATGGGACGGCCACATCAACGCCCTTCGAAAATTCTTCGCTCGTCTGCGGAAATATAACATGAGACTAAATCCTCAGAAGTGTGCATTCGGGGTCACCACCGGAAAACTCTTGGGACATGTCGTCAGCAAAAGAGGCATTGAGATTGATCCAACCAAAATCAAAGCCTTTCAGCAAATGCCTCGGCCTAGGATCGAGAAGGAGATTAGGGTATTTCTTGGTCAGGTCCAATACATCAGCCGCTTCATTGCCAAGCTCACCATGATTTGTGAACCAATATTCAAGAAACTTCGCGCCTCCGATCACACTGATTGGGACGACGACTGTCAAAAGGCCTTCGACAAGATAAAGGAAATCCTATCCAAACCTCCTGTCCTCATGCCACCTCAACCGGGGATTCCTTTATCCCTATACCGATCACATGACACACGGCCATGGGAGCAATGCTAGCACAAACAGTCGACGGCGAAGAACGAGCCATCTACTACATCAGCAAAAAGTTCATTGAGTACGAGACAAGGTACACCCAACTGGGAAAGACATGCCTTGCCCTAGTATGGTCAACAAAGAAGCTGCGGCATTACATGCTCAGCTACACGGTCCACCTCTACTCCAAGATGGACCCGGTCAAATACATCTCCGAGAAACCCGTACTAAACGGAAGGCTGTCTAGGTGGACACTCATGCTGTCCGAGTTTGATCTCAAGTTTGTACCCCTCAAGGTTATCAAGGGAAGAGCAGTCGCCGATTTCCTGGCAGAAAATCCCCTCAACGATTATCTAACGACCGACACATGGTCACTTCCTAACGAAGACATCCTTTGTGCCGATTCCGACGCATGGGACCTATACTTCGATGGTGCATCTAATCTGAGAGGCTTTGGGGGTAGGAATCCTCCTAATATCACCGGAGGGAGAACACGTTTTGATCTCGGTCAAACTAGACTTCGCCGTCACCAACAATGCCGCTGAATATGAAGCATGCCTCATCGGCCTGCAAGCAGCCATCACACTCGGCATCAAGAGATTGAGGGTCCACGACGATTCCTCGCTCATCATCGATCAGGTGTCCGGATCATAGAAAATACGAAGTGACAGCTTAGCTCCCTACCGAGCAAAAATCAATCAAGAGGCCGAGTTCTTCGACCAAGTCGACTACTTCCACTTGCGACGAGAGGAAAATCAATTTGCTGATGCCCTGGCAAAACATGCCGCGCTCGTCAACATACCTGACGTAATGACGTCGATGCCCCTATGTGTCGAAAGAAGGAGCGAGTCAGCTCACATTTGTGCCATCAACAACGACGAGGAAAGCCATGATGAACCTTGGTACCAAGCCATCCTCAACTACAAAACCAAAAACGAATTCCCTCCTAACTCTGACCAAAGAGGACATACAGCCATTCGTTACTTGCATCACAATTCGTGATAAACCAAGACCAATTATACAAAAGAACACCCCAAGGGATTCTCCTCCTTTGCATTGACCATCACAAAGCCAAAAAAGTCATGGGAGAGGTCCACGACGGAGAATGTGGCCTTCACATGAGCGCAATGATGCTTACCCGAAAAATCATGCAGCTAGGCTACTACTGGACCACCATGGAAGCCGATTGTCGTAACTACGTCAAACATTGCCACAATTGCCAAATCTTCGCCAACATACAACATATACCACCATCCCTTTTATACACCATGACGTCACCCTGGCCTTTCTCAACCTGGGGCATCGACATCATCGGGAAAGTTAACCCGGTGGGCTCTAAGGGGCATTGTTTCGTCCTCGTCGCCATCGACTACTTCAACAAATGGGTGGAAGTGCAGTCATATGCAGTCTTGACCGCCAAACAAGTGGCCAAGTTCATCCAGAACAACATCATCTGCAGATATGGGGTCCCCATGAAATCATCAGCGATCAAGGCTCTCACTTTCGGGCTGAAACTCAGGCCTTGCTGGACAAATACAAGATCAAACGACATCGATCATCCCCGTACCGTCCCCAAACCAACGGAGCGGTGGAGGCAACTAACAAAACTCTCGTCACCATTATCAAGAAAATGCAAGACAACTATCGCGATTGGCCGAGCAAACTCCCATTCGCACTCTAGGGATACCGAACCTCCATTCGAACACCGACAGGCGCCACACCCTTCAACCTAGCATACGGTATGGAGGCAGTTTAACCGGTAGAGTTAGAGATCCCATCTCTGCGCATCCTACTGGAGAGTCAAGTCCCTGAGGCGGAATGGACCCGCCGAAGGTACGAACACCTCACTCTTCTAGACGAACGGCGGCTCAACGCCTTGCACAACGTCCAGCTATACCAACGACGTGTACAACGGGCATTCAACAAGAGGGTCAAACCCAGGAACATCCAGGAGGGCGATTTGGTCCTCAAGTCAGTTCGATCACCGTTACCCGTCGATCCGAGGGGAAAATTCAAACCCAACTGGGCCGGGCTATACCTAGTTAAGAAAATACTTTCAGGGGGCGCAGTGAGACTGAGTGACCTAGATGGGGAGGATTTTACAAACCCGACCAACCTAGACCAACTCAAGAAATACTACCATTGAACCATAGCAACCAACGATCCAAGCCTAGTTTTACAACTAGCGTCCACCCTAACCCTTTTCAAGTTAAGCTCCTCAAACACGTTCTGATTTGAAATTGCATGTTTTATCGAGTCTAAGTTGCGGCACCTTGCCCGTTTCGAATGTCCTTTGATCTGCCAAAGGCAACATCCATTTGCACTAAAACAAACAAAAAGCCCTGAACTACGAGCATGGTTTGATTTCACCTCTTCAGGTGAATACGTAGGCAGTCCCTCTTATACATGAGGGATACAACCACAAAACCCAATCAAAATTTACAAAACATTTCGAACTACGATCATGGTTTGATTTCACCTCTCCAGGTGGATACGTAGGCAGTCCTTTCCTACACATGAAGGATACAACCATCCCCATAATAAAAAAAAAACCCATACAAAAAAACATCCCCATCAAAAAAGAGAAAAGGGAACAACATTCCCTTTTCCCCACAAAAAATACCAAAAATAAGCCTTTCTCCCTTCCTCCCAAAAATCCCACTTTCCCAAGTGCAAACGTTTAGGACGATTCAAATCGAATTTCCTTCACAAAATGGATGGAAGAAACAAGCGTTCACAATTTTTAACACAAGCAATCCTCTTATTTAATTAATAATGAGAGGGATTACAATTTCAACAACAAATAAAGCTCGACGAGTCCACGACTTGTCAAAGCTAAGGTGTCGACTAAAACACCTCACATAATAAAACTAGCCCAAAACACACAAAACGCAGCTAGTACAACATAATAAAAACTCACAACGCTAATACAACATAATAATAAAGTGGGTAATGGAGGTCTTCACTCTTCCATTCTACCCTTGCCTTTTCCCTCGGGGTACATCTTCCCCTTGTTCTTCTTGTTGGCCCGCCTAGCTTGAGCCTCCTCTTCGGAACGGATCCTCAGCGGATCTACAACGGCAACGGCCTCCGGTCTAGTGCAAGACCCCATGTTCGGCCCAAAATGAGCCCATGCACGACCAACCACATTTTTGGGACCCGAGCTTCTCCTCTTTGGTGGTCTCATCACATCGGGGATAGCTCCATCAACATAATCCTCAAAGAAGGCACGGTTGGCCTTGCCAACCTCTAGATACTTCAAGTCGACAGCCTCGTCCTTACGGAATTTGGACCTCTCTTCCAAGGAAGAAGCTCTTGACCACTTGACATAAGCGGGAGTCACCCATGTCGTGGCAACGGGGTTTGGTACCTCCCAAAGCGGCCGAGTGGCCCACCATCTTTCGAAGACCTCCACAAGCTCGGAGTTCCGGAAAACATTCTCTTGGACAAGGGTATCTTGAGCGGGCACCTTTTGTTGACGCCCCATTTGCCTCATGAGCCTTTCGGGATAAATGAAGGAAGCGACCTTCAAACCCACCACCATCAAAGAACGAGGACTAGCACCCAAAGCTGGCAACCCCGTGAAGGACCTCAATTGCCACCATGGCACCACCTAACGGATGTGAGGACCACCCTCCTCCGTCAATCTTGCGGCCCAATAAGCCTCGGTGGAAGCAAAGCTATCCGAGTACAACTTCTTCCTCATGGCAAGGTGATGGAAGGAATAAGAAGAAGAGTCAACCGGAGGCTCTACATACCTTAGCCTCTCAAATAGCCATACTTAGAGGATCCTTGGGGACCCAAATGAAGTAACTTCTCCACAAGAGCCTTCCTTGTCCAAAGCTTGGATGATCTCTCCAAGCACCAACCATGATGGATCTCTACCATACTCCATTTGGTCAACCACATGAACAAGGGTCATGCTACCATAGCATTTCGGCCCCTCCTTATGTGGACATGGCCCACCTACAAGCCCACTTTGATCTGTGGACACACAACGGTCTTTTTAAAAGCCACGGTCGGCGGCGTAAAAATGCCTTCGACCGGATCGTTTTAGATCGGTCGGTTTCGTCTCGGTAAGGGTCTCGAAACGATTAGAGATGTTCGAAGTCGCCACCAAGCATTTGTGGGATGTCTGGAACCCGTTCGAATTCCACTTTATACCTCGGTCAAATCGAAGCACAAAGCAGCGTTTGACATAGGTACTAAAGATAAGGAAATCGTCCCTCTTTAGCATCCTATCTCTAGAATGACTCTCGTACGCCCTGGATAAGGTTGTCCACTATCCAAAGTTTCTGAATAAGAGGTGAAGGTACGTATTGGGAAGCCCTTTAATCAGACACCCAATCCCGCCCGCGTTTAGCGGCCTCTACTGATCGATCTTGATTGGTTGAATGCAAAAATTGTTAAAACAGTTTAAATGCATGAATGCGCATCCAATAATTTTAACCTAACATGTGAGAGCTTTCTAAGTCGATTGATTTAATCCAAGTATCAAGTATAAGATGTCGAGTTGGATTAATGGTTGATTTGCATGCAAGACGGAAATTAAACATCCATTTACCGTATTAGGTTTAGGGTGCATAACATGATCCATTTGTCTTAGTAAGGCATTTTGCAAATGTGGTTTTGAATAGTCATTTGATCCGTCCTATATCCGAGTTAACCGGAGTCGGGATCGTCCTAGACTAATGCTGGAAGGGAACAGGCCCTGTACCAGACAGCTATATGAGGCGCGAGCCAGCCGGCGGTGTAAGGGGCCTCCCTCTGGTTTTGAAAATGAGGAATGGAGAGCCTGCTTAGGCACGGGTTAGCCCACGGTTTATGTGCCGTGTTCTGACCTTTTGGAAAACGTTATAAAACGTGTTGGAAATGGGTATTTGAACCCGGTTTGATTTGAAGGGGTCATTTAGACCGCATTTGTTGATTTGAAGAACTAGACTCGAATAATCATCATTATTTGATGATATTCGGTGTCGGGTTCGATTTGACAAACTTGACATGAATGGTTTTGAAAATGATTATGGACTAATTGTCTTGAGTCCATTTGAATGTTATTAGTCGATACTCATCATCGTACCCGGGTTAAAATCCGGCATGGTATGTAGAACCAAGGATGACTTTGTGTTGGTGACTAATATGCTTGTTTGAAAAGGTAAAGAAATGAAATAAAAGGCTTTAAAATACCTTTTAAATGTCATTAACCAAATATTATCACCGAAACACGGATTTAACTGTCATGGTATGAAGAACCAAGGGTGAAAAATGCTTTATGGTTAAAACATGTGAAATAAAACAACAAAGGTTCGAAAATACTTGAAATGGTGAAAACCGATTACAAATATGAAAAATGGATTAAGGGAAATGACGAGAACAAACACAGCTGATCTCTGGTCTGAGTATCCCATTTAGGCGCGAGCTAGTTGGCGACCTAAGGGGCTTCTGCCTCAGACCAAAAATCAGTTTTGGCTTGTTTATTCCATGTTTTGGTTCATGTTATGCATGTTTTAGCATGTTAGAGTCATGAAACAAAGGAAAACATAATAAAAGAGGATTTTTACACCCTCATACTTACATGTTTGGTTATGGCGAGTGACCGACGTAAGTGTAATAACTCGTTGGATCGGAAAAAACTTTGTTTAAAACCGTTTTGGTAAGTAAAAGAGTGTTTTAAAGGTTTTGTGATAGTGTAGTGGTCGAAGTGGTCGGTCAAGTGATTTAATGCACGATGACGGTACCAAAAAATGTGTAAGGCTCGTGTTTACGATCGGTAGGTCGTAAATACGCGTCGGGTTGTGACTTAAGAAGTCGAGTCGAGAATTTTAAGGGAGAAAAGAGGGGGCGGACACTCGCGTAAATTTCAAATGGGTGGCATTTGAGGGGTATTTATAGGAGAATGAGTGGTTGTGTGAGTTTTGAGCGACGTGGCCACTTGGGTTGCTCAAAGAAGCGCGAGCCACGTCGCAGGTCATCGAGCTGTGTTGTCGCTTTCACAACAAACGCAATCATGATTTGTTCTATCCTAGGTTTTGTAGTCACATGTTTGGTACTTGACCATTCATGAATCCGGGAAAACTTAAGGTAGAAGGTTTGAAATGTGTGTTTTTTTGTGGTTGACTCGGTTTGACTCGTTGTTGGAGTCGGGATTTGAATTTTAGAGTCGGTTTTTGGTCCGGTGTCGGTTTTGACTCTAGTTAGTGTCATTGCGACCCCGTCGTCGTGCATTAAACACTCCAGGTATTTTTGAAATGTTTTGAAATGTTTTATTTTCGAAATTGTTTTAAGTTTTCCGACGTAAAGTTGTACACAAACTGTCGATCAAACGCCGCGATCCCAAAACATGTTGTAGTCCGATAATCATCGGGTGTTTATTGGAGTCTCAGCAGATACTGGGTATCTACAAAGCCCCCACTTTGACTGAGGCTTGGACAGGGCGAAAGTCAAAGTAGAGCCCCCAGGTCAATCGAAGATTACAACCTGGAGACCCAAGCGACGTCGAAGCGGCTCGAAAGGATTCGGGCCAAGGACCTGCCGTCGGGAAGGGCGACGCCAAGGCGACTCGAGGGTACGAGCCAAGGACCTGTCGTCGGGAATAGTTTAGAGTCTGTCGACTGTCCATGCGGGTCGTTTAAAGTCCGTTAGACTACGTACAAAGGCTCGCCAGCCATAAGAAGGAGTCATACCTGAGGCATCTTCGGATATGTCCTTGCACGTTTGCGGACAAAGGCTCGCCAGCCATGGTAAGGAAATGTACCCGAGGCATATTCGGGATGTGTCTTTAAGGTTGTTGCGGACAAAGGCTCGCCAACCATTGGTAAGGAAGTGTACCCGAGGCATCTTCGGGATCTGTCCTCGAAAGGTTGCGGACAAAGGCTCGCCAGCCATTGGTAAGGAAATGTACCCGAGGCATCTTCAGGATCTATCCTTGAAAGGTTGCGGACAAAGGCTCGCCAGCCATTGGTGAGGTCGATTAATGGACCATGGGAACAACCGCGTCGAATGGGCTTGTTTTGAAAGTAGCGAACTCGTAATGCCGCTGTGGGAATAATGAGTATGGATTTTCACTATCACTGTTTTTGAAATGAGCGGGTTCCACGAGGAAGCCCCCTGCTGGTACTTGAAGGAATAGTGAATTGGGAATCTTCACCATTCGTCGTTCTTCTTTGAATTTGAAGTGGCGGTTTCGATCGCCGTTGAATTTGAATTTTGGAGGAAATAGCAAATTTTAAGTTTGCTATTACGTCTGAAGTGACGGTTTATATGCCGCCGTAGACATGTGTAAGAAATAGCGAATTATAAATCTTCACTACTGATTGAAGTGACGGTTTATGTGCCGCCGTTGACATGTGTAAGAAATAACGAATTTGGAATCTTCACTATTAATTGAAGTGACGGTTTATGTGCCGCCGTTGACATGTGTAGGAAATAGCGAATTTGGAATCTTCACTATTAATTGAAGTGACGGTTTTAATTGCCGTTTGCTTGAAAATCCTCGAAAATAGTGAATTTAAATTTTCACTATTCGATTGGAGGGAAATAGTGAATTTGATTTCACTATTATTTTTGGAATTGGCGGTTTTGATCGCCGTTTGCTTGAAAATTTTGAAAATAGTGAATTTAAATTTTCGCTATTTGATTGGAGGGACGGTTTATGTGCCGTCGTTTAAAGCCTTCGAAAATAGTGAATTTGAATTTTCACTATTTATTTTTGAGAAAAAAATGATGACCTTTAATATCGTCAAATGAAAATTCGAAGTTTGTTATGTGGGAATTGGGCTAAACCCCAAAATCCGCTGAAAGAGTGAGGGGAGGCCTGGTTGAGGCGCGAGCCACCTGGCGAACCAAAGGGGCTTCCCTTTTTTCTGTAAAAGATGCGAGGTCAGGCCGCATATCATTCATAACCTCGTCTTCCTTCTCTTCGACAAAACAAAGCCAAATCCGCCATTGTTGGGCCTTTTAGCTTGTCCGAATTCTTGCCTTCATCAACAATGTCATCTCAAGGTAAGTATTTCCTTTAGAATCCATTTAAATTTGTTGATCTTTAGCTTGATTGAATTAGGGCGAATTTTGCCCTAAAAATCGAATTGGGAGTTTTTGATCGAGCCCATTTCGAGTGAAATTGATGCTTGCATTAGGTTAGAAACCTGTTTAGGAGTATAGGGGTGCTTTTAGTTTGCATTTTGGTCCCCGTTCCCGCTCCCTATGCTCGAAAAACGTGAGTGAGGTGAGAACCCGTCTCATTTCGCAATGCCAAGTTTATTTGCTTGGGTAGTGGGTCCCACTAGGTTGCATTGTAGTTGGGAAAACCCGTATTTGCCATTTAAGGACCTTCGTTGGATGTTGTGGGCAAAATTGGATTTTTACCTTTTGCGACGGTCTTACGTCTGACAAAATAAGCGCCTGTTTGAGCTTGAATCGAGTCAGTTTGCCTTGAAATGGACCTCATTCGTAATTTAGGTCACCTTGAGGCGTGATAAACTCATGTTCGCCTTTTTGTGGTCGGTTTTGAATTTTGACCGGTTTGGGCTGAAATTAGCGTATGAATTGCCTTTTTGAGCCGTAGAAAAATCCCCATTGTGTTGGGAATGTATCTTGGGTTGTAGGCGGACCTTGTATGGGTCTTGAAATGCCGTTTTTGTGATTTTGACTCGTCTTTTGCTTGAAAAGAGGGGCGAGTCGTTTTTGTGTTTTTTTTGTGAACCGTTTTGTTTGGTTGGATTTTGGGTGGGATTGCCCTTGTTTTGCATTGCAGGTTGTGTTTTTTTTTTTGATTTATCCATTTCATGCCGTCGTAATGCCGAAATTCCGGCTGATGTTTTTTGTTTGTTCTTTTGATGACAGGGTATCGTTTGGGACCTATGGGGTCCGTCGTTGAGGCCTTGGAGGAGGAAGTCGGTCCTGGAGGAGGAGTGATGACTGTTTTTTGTTACAGGCTTGGTTGTGTTTCTACCTGGCGGCCTTTGCCCGGCCAATGATCGGGTATCGATCGTTGGTCGTTGCCTGCGGAGGTCCGGACGCCCGATGAGTGGGATTCTGTACGAGCGTGTTATCCCACGTTGTCGCTTTTGGCCGCTGTTGAATTCAGCTGAGTGGGGTTCAACATCGGGGTAGCATCCGTTGTCCTGATCCCTTTTCATCCTCAAATTCTGACGATTGGAGGCCAACGTCGGGGTAGTGCGCTGAGCTACGAGCCTCGGTTATCGCGTCGTCCAAAATCTGCCAGGCACCATTTTTCTTTTTGTTGTGGAGCAGGAACGAGGTATTACCATAATGGTAATCACCTCTGCTTCCGTTGTTGCCCTCTTGATCCCCATGTTGCTCTCTTTCTTTTCCGTTTGAGAGGATAGAGAGTGCTTAGTTCAATAGGTGGCGGATAGCCCCCAGTTCGTTGTCTTAGGCCAGTGTCTGTATGATAGACGTTTGTTTTAGGCCAGTGTCTATATGATAGACGTTTGTTTTAGGCCAGTGTCTGTATGATAGACGTTTGTTTTAGGCCAGTGTCTGTATGATAGACGTTTGTTGATGTATTTTGCGTAAGGCGGTTTGTATATATGTGTTTTTGGATTGTGGTTCATTTTGTGATTTTTGGCTTTTTTTGTGTTGTGTTTCGGAGGAGCGTTGTTGGCTGTCGATTCTCCTTTTGATGTTTGCACTAGTTCCTGCATCGTTAGTGTAGAAAACAGGCAACAGATAGCACATACGCATAAACGTAAACACGTAAAAGCATTTGATTGAAAATACATAACGCATTTGATGCGTGTCTTTTATATGATGTCTTACATCCTATTTTCCACGCATTTCAGAGCTCATTCATGTAGTTTATGCTACATTTCTCCCTATTTCCGTCTACTTTCGTATTTTTGTACATTATTGCAGAAATGTGAAGAATTCAGCGGAAATCAAGCTAAATCCGTCCCCGAGTATCCTGCATTGCATTTGACGTGAAGTATTCGCTTAAGGAACGAGCTTGGTGCGCAATCCAAGGCCCAAAAGACAAATCCACAAGATTATAGAAGTCAAGTATCAACTAAGGCAGTCGATCAACCAGTACCCTTGGTCGATCGACCAACTTGCGGGTTCCAGAAGCTACTGTGCACTGCTACTCAGTCGATCGACCACTACCCTTAGTCGATCGACCACACCGCTACTTCAGACGAGAATTAAAAGACCGAGGAATAGAAGGCCCAAAGCGATATTAGGTTTAGGAATTATGTTACGTATACTTTCTATATAACGTAACCTAGTTCAGAAAAGACAATCATCGAGTATTCATCTAGTTTTTACCTCGTTTTACATTCAGTTTAGTTTTATCAAATAATTAGGGTTTGCGAAACTATTTCGCATTGGATTTTTGTTGTGTTTTTCAATCATTCCATTACAATCCTTCTGCAATTTCGGTATTCACTTACTCTTATTCCAGTTCATCTTTATTGCGTTGATAGTTTAAAATTTGTTAGTTAGTTTCCCGAAGCCATATTTATCGCTTTATGCTAGTTTTTTGTTTCATTAATCTAAGCATGAATTCAGTAGTTAATTTCATTAATTTTATTGTCGTTATCGTTCTTTGTATGAGTAGTTAATTTATTCGTGCTAGGATGTAGGGGAATTATAGTGTAGGCGGCAATAGAATGAATACGGCCTGAATCGCGTGTCAGTCGATCGACTGCCTTACTTGGTCGATCGACTGACCACGTGAGGTTTTCCTTCGTTTTAATTGATTTAAATGTTATATTTGATGAATCGAGTGCACACGACTAGTTGAATGCTTAATTTATGACTGACCCATTAGATCGAAAGATAGGGATAGTTGTTAGATCACCAATTAAAATGACTAAACTATGCTGAGATCGAAAGATAGGTAAAGTTTAGACCGTTAGTCACTTTTCAGGACGAAAGTTAGTATTAGTGATATTAGGGACCTATAGCGAGATCGAAAGATGCTATTTGTTAAGAGTGGACCGAGAGGACCTCTTTATTTCCCGCCTCATGTGTTTGATTTAGACTGTTTAGTATCTTTGCCAAAAACTATAACGAACCGACCATCCTAGTACCCCTTCTTTTATCTGTTTTACCTGTTTATTTAGCTTATTGTCTTTTATTGCTATTAGTATAGACCAAATCAAATCGACCCCCACTTTCGTTACCTTAGACTAAATTAGACAATTAGAAATTACATTCGCCTCCTTGTGGTTCGACCCTGTTACCACTAGCCTAGGTTAGTTTTAATAGGAAATTATAAATCTTATTTTTGGTACTCACAACGACGGGTATCAAATTTTGGCGCCGTTGCCGGGGAGGCAATTGTTCTAATTTTTAGTTGTTTCTATTTAGTCTTTCTGAGTTTAAGGGACATCCGTTCCTTAAACTTTCCTTATATTCTTTTTGTAGTTTCCTCTTATGCGTAGGTCACAGGGTGGTGAACTAATACCGTTCAATCCTGAGATCGAGAAATCCTTGCGTGAGTTGAGACGATCACAAAGGGTATTACCGACAGAGGAAGAGCTGAGTACTCTGTCAAGCTTTTACGAGAACGAGCTGTTCGAGGAAGATCCACCTACATCTCCTGCTTCTATTTCATCAGCTTGGACTGTCACTTCTCCTAAAATTCCAGTCATGGCTGAAGAAGCAACTATAGCAAGTCATTCAGAGCCGACAGCTGCGAATCTCTACAAAGGATTCGAACTACCAGGGGAGGCAAGAAAATTCGAGCCAAAGCCTTCCTATATCAACTTGGTTGAGAGAAACCAATTCGGGGGAGCTGCGAATGAAGACGCACCTAAGCATATGGAGATTTTTATCGATTATTGCTGCTCTATACCCCCGCCGGCTGGCGTGACTCAGGATCAGATAAAGGAGACCATGTTTATTTTCTCACTCCGTGATGCTGCGAGGGAATGGTATAGAGACCTGGATCGAGCTGCTCATGGGATCACCGATTGGAATTCTTTGGCCTTGGCATTGTACAAGAAATACTTCTCTGCCTCGAAGACGAATGCCATTAGAGCTCAGATCACGAGCTTTAAACAAGGACCTGATGAGAACTTTCATGAAGCATGGGTCCGGTTCAAGAAGCTGGTGCGAACCATACCGCACCATGGGTTCGAAAAATGGAGTCTCTACAATCGCCTATAACGGGTCAGTATGACGATCAGAGGGCTATTTTGGATGCTACAGCCAAGGGCCGATTTGCTGAGAACATGGGAGAGACCAAGGGGTGGAAGATCATTGATGATTTGGCCACTCATAAGGCTGAATATGGGAATTCGAGAGGAAACTAGAGGAGAGCTGCTGAATCTTCTTCTGTAGCTGCACTAGAAGCTCTCACTGCAAGGTTTGACAAATATGAGTTGGGAGGAGCTTCAAAAGGAGGGATGTACCATGTTAATGCTGTTTCAGACGGTCCTTTCGTCTGCAGAAGGTGTGGAGCTGATGGACACGTGTCAGAGAACTGTCCTAGTCCTTTCGAATCTTGTGCTGCCTTTCAAAATTATAGGTAGAAAAACACCTACTATGAGCCTAATGTTCATCCCAACCTGAGGTGGAGTAGTCAGAATGTCCTGAATCCGACTCAACCTCCACAGCAGCAGCAGCAGCAGCAAGCTTATATGCCCCCTCACAAACAACCATATCAGAAACCTCCCTATGTGCCGCAGCAGCAACAAACCCAAAATTCTGAATTTACCGAGTTGAAGAACTTGTTGCTGAAAGAGTCCCAAGCTAGAGAGGCCGGGATGAAGATGCTAGAGAGCCAAATTGCTCAATTGGCTAGCAAAAACACAACTCGAGCTCCGGGACACTTACCGACTCAAACTGACCAAAAGGAGACCCTTAATGCCATCACGTTGAGGAGTGGGTCCACCCTGGAGGGGCCTGCTATGGTCGAGGACGATGCTGCAAAAGATGAGGCGAAACCGAGTCAAAACAAAGCTGGAACGAGCAAAGGAAAGAAAAAAGCGTCTACCAGGTATATCAGTCGATCGACTGACATACCGTCGATCGATCAAGTGCGAGTTCTGAAGAAGCTTCGTCTGTTCAACTCAGTCGATCGACTGACATTACTGGTCGATCGACCGAGATCGCTGCTGATAGTGAGCCTTTTCGTCCTCCGATGCCCGACAACCTTAGGGATCACTTGTTTCGGGGTACGACAGTCCCGAAAATATTGGGGCAAGACCCGACTGCTGATGGGTCCATCCCGGCTCCGAGATACGACCCAATGTCGATCAATGGCTCATATTTGAGACGGTCTGAAGAGGGGTCAAGCTCCAACAAAGAGAAGGTGGTGGACTTTCAGCCTAAGTCCACGGATGCCGGCATGCGAGATTTAGAGGAGAGGGCCAAGTTACTTCTTACAGCCCCCTATCCAGAGAGACTAGTGCCGACGAAGGAACCTGTATCTTTCAATAAATTTGAAAAAGTTATTCGTAGCTTGAATGTACAAGTGCCTTTCCTTGAGTTAGTCAATCAAGTGCCTGCTTACACTAAATTCATGAAACAACTCTTATCTAAGAAGAAGTCACTTGAAACTGTGCATACTGTCGAATTAACAAAAGAGTCATGCTCTTATTTGTCCCACACTGCACCACACAAATTAGAAGACCCAGGTAGCTTCTCCGTTCCATGTAGCATTGGTACCTTTCCTATTGAGAAAGCCTTATGTGACTTAGGAGCTAGTATAAGTGTAATGCCTTTGAGTCTTGCTAGGAAGCTAAAATTGACTAGGTTTGCAGTGACCGACATGACAGTACAGATGGCTGACCGATCTGCGGTCCAGCCAATATGGGTCTTAGAGGACATCCCCGTGCAAATAGGGAAGTTTTTCTTCCCTGTTGACTTCGTGGTGCTCGATATGCCCGAAGATGCCCACATTCCCATTATTTTGGGTAGACCATTCCTGCACACTGCTGGTGCAGTCATAGATGTTGGTTCGGGTACTTTGACCTTCAAAGTGGGGAAGCACTCCATTATTTTTGCCCAACCTGCTAAGAAGAAAGACCCCATGTGGCCTGTCACATGCAATACGGTTTCTGAAAAGAAATCGTACTTTATACTTCCTGATATGCCTGTCCCTATTTCTACTCCTGTTGTGACACCTCCGCCCCAGACTGGGAGCAAATTGGAGGAAGATTTGTCTATTTCTGATATTGCAGGAGCTGGTTTGGGGAAGGAAGAGCCGCATGTAGCTCCAGCTGCGAAGGAGCCGATCATTTCACGAGGAGGTCTTGGTTGCCTTAGCTATGGCACTGATGAGGAAGTCGATGACGAGCCGGTCAAAGGGAGGGAGTCCGATTTGGACTTTGATGAGCCGGAGGATATTATTGACTGGGGAGATATGGAAGATGTCGATCCATTGAGTTCGGCGGATGTTGAAGCTAAGAAGGGTGCAGCTGAGAAGATGAGTACCGTTGAGGCTACTTCTAGTAGCCAGAAGCCGACGAAGTGGGAAATACCGTGGCCGTTCTTGATCAACTATTAGTTGATCGTATGCTTTATCAAACATTTACTTTATTGCTTTTAAGACTATTTACCGTATTTTGTGTGCGCGAAACTTGCATTTTTTTTGTTGTTTAGGATTTTTTTTAAGCACTTTAGACTTTACTTTGGGTTTTGCGCAATTTTGGACGCGTATTATTGTGCATTTGCAGGTTTTTAGAACTCATTAGCTCACGTTATTGAGCAAATACGAAGAAATCCGAAGTTACAGCAGCGTTTTCGGTCGATCGACTGGTTTGCAGCTTCCAGGAGCTACTGTTCATCTCACCTTGGTCGATCGACTGCCATCTATGGTCGATCGACCACTGCCGCTGCTGTACCTGTTCACGACCTTTCCCCTGCTCTGTTGGGTCGTTTTGCGGGATTAAGGGAGTTTTCTACTCTATCTTATTTCCCGCTCATTTCTGATTTCTTCTATTTTCTCAATTATGCACATAATATCGCTTCATTATTGCTTTCTCGATTTTATGCGTGGTACTTTGTTTGTCTTTTCAGGTACTTATTGGTAGCACTGCTGGCTACTGAAACTTCCTAGCTCACGCTGGTTTGGGGAGGTTTCCTTTGCTGCGCTTAAAGTCTTGTGAGTTCCCTACTTCCACTTCATGTCTTATTTATTTCGTTTTACGTAAATTCCCATTTCTCTTTTCTTCATTACATGATTTTGCACAATGGGGACATTGTGCGATTTGGTTTGGGGAAGGGTTTTGCGTTGCATTTCATTTGTTTGCATTCACGTTTACATTTCTGTTTTGCATTGTTTATATCATTTCTTATATATACAAAATACCAAAAAAATTGAAAAAATTTCAAAAAATTCAATAAAAAATGCACGTTTATTTTAGCATATAGGTTGAGTCAGAACGGTAGTATTTCCATGATGACATTGCATTTGCATCTGTTTTACCTAAGCCTTGCTAATTAACATGTTATTAGTAGAATCACATATGCATATTTACGAGTTTTCGTTAAATTTCTTGCTGGACTTGAGACTTGACTTTGAAAATTGGAAAACTACATCATATTTCTGAGAATTAGGGCCTATAACTGGTGACATTCATGACCAGTTTATCTAGGAATGTGAGTAGTACTCCTTATGAGACATGTTACATCAATGTGCATAAATATGAACTTAATCTGCTTAATACCTGTATGCATTCGGTTTGTGGTTTGTTGACACATGTGGAAGAGGTTTCCTTTTCTCATTTTACCCATAAGCTCCACACTGCCAAAAATATCCTTTTTGTCCCGTTACTACATCCTACATTTAGCCTGCCTTTGTCAAGCTAGTAGTTTAGTTTTTGGGATTGTTACTTTGTTTTTGGTGGCATATGCTCTTTTGAGATGTTGTTGGGAAAATGAAAAAAAAGGAAAGAAAGAAATAGAAAAGAAAAAAAAAAGAGACGAAAAATGATTAGAAAAAAAAAAGAGTTTTGTACTGTTCAAAGCGGTCGATCGATTGCTACCATTGGTCGATCGACTGGGTTCCGAAGGAATCAATTCGCATAATTCAAAAATCCTTATCTTATGGCGATTTTTGCTCCCATGTTTCACTTATATTTTATGGGGAGTTAGTTGATTACTTTTATACCGGAGATTGTGAGTTTTGTGCTTGCTATAGCACCGTTTCGATTGATTTTGAGCAAGAAGTTAGATGTTGCCACTTGGTTCCGTTTTGGTACTAGCTTGATCACCTGTACCTCCTCATTTCCATAAAACGTTTTGCCTCTTCTTACCCATACCTCACATATCCAAAATTGCCTCGGCATGTGTCATGGTCATTTGTTGGTTGGAATGCATATGTACGGTCATAGAGATTACTTTCATATTATACTGCAAGCATGTTCTCATAGGTCGTAGCTAGGTGAGAGTCTCTACAAAATGAATTCTTTCTATCCTCTTATATATTCACCTGTGCTTATGAGTGATTTGAGCGACCCGTGAGAGTCCGATTTGATAAGTCTCTATAGTTGACGGTTCAACAGTTTTTAACGACTCCATAACTCGTTTGCATGATTCATTTGCTAATTGATTGTTGGTTGTGCATTAAATTGGTTTAGGCTATACATGTTGCAATTCGCTCTGAGATTGAACTCGTTCCACTAGGTCATTAGATCGAGTCTAATTCTTGCTTGGGGACAAGCAAGGGTTTGGTTTGGGGAAGTTTGATGCGTGTCTTTTATATGATGTTTTACATCCTATTTTCCACGCATTTCAGAGTTTATTCATGTAGTTTATGCTACATTTCTCCCTATTTCCGTCTACTTCCGTATTTTTTGTACATTATTGCAGAAATGTGAAGAATTCAGCGGAAATCAAGCTAAATCCGTCCCCGAGTATCCTGCATTGCATTTGACGTGAAGTATTCGCTTAAAGAACGAGCATGGTGCGCAATCCAAGGCCCAAAAGACAAATCCACGAGATTATAGAACTCATGTATCAGCTAAAGCAGTCGATCGACCAGTACCCTTGGTCGATCGACCAACTTGCGGGTTCCAGAAGCTAATGTGCACTACTACTCAGTCGATCGACCACTACCCTTAGTCGATCGACCACACCGCTACTTCAAACGAGAATTAAAAGACCGAGGAATAGAAGGCCCAAAGCGATATTAGGTTTAGGAATTATGTTACGTATACTTTCTATATAACGTAACCTAGTTCAGAAAAGACAATCATCGAGTATTCATCTAGTTTTTGCCTCGTTTTACATTCAGTTTAGTTTTTTCAAATAATTAGGGTTTGGGAAACTATTTCGCATTGGATTTTCGATGTGTTTTTCAATCATTCCGTTACAATCCTTCTGCAATTTCGGTATTCACTTACTTTTATTCCAGTTCATCTTTATTGCGTTGATAGTTTAGAATTTGTTAGTTAGTTTCCCGAAGCCATATTTATCGCTTTATGCTAGTCTTTTGTTTCATTAATCTAAGCATGAATTCAGAAGTTAATTTCATTAATTTTATTGTCGTTATCGTTCTTAGTATGAGTAGTTAATTTATTCGTGCTAGGATGTAGGGGAATTATAGTGTAGGCGGCAATAGAATAAATACGGCCTGAATCGCGTGTCAGTCGATCGACTGCCTTACTTGGTCGATCGACTGACCACGTGAGGTTTTCCATCGTTTTAATTGATTTAAATGTTGTATTTGACGAATCGAGTGCACACGACTAGTTGAATGCTTAATTTATGACTGACCCATTAGATCGAAAGGTAGGGACAGTTGTTAGATCCCCAATTAAAATGACTAAACTATGATGAGATCGAAAGATAGGTAAAGTTTAGACCGTTAGTCACTTTTCAGGACGAAAGTTAGTATTAGTGATATTAGGGACCTATAGCGAGATCGAAAGATGCTATTTGTTAAGAGTGGACCGAGAGGACCTCTTTATTTCCCGCCTCATGTGTTTGATTTAGACCTGTTTAGTATGCTGCCGCCGAAACTATAACGAATCGACCATCCTAGTACCCCTTCTTTTATCTGTTTTACCTATTTTTTTAGCTTATTGTCTTTTATTGCTATTAGTATAGACCAAATCAAATCGACCCCCACTTTCGTTACCTTAGACTAAATTAGACAATTAGAAATTACATTCGCCTCCTTGTGGTTCGACCCTGTTACCAGTAGCCTAGGTTAGTTTTAATAGGAAATTATAAATCTTATTTTTGGTACTCACAACGATGGGTATCAGCATTTGTTTGAAAATCAAAATTAACCAAGATGACTTGAAGTTAAAATTGAAATTTTGAAAATTCCGTGACAAGTCGTCGTGTTTGGAATTCAAAAGGAATTGATTTGAAAATTTGAGTAATTAACTCGTGTTGTGAATTAAATTGCATCGAAATTATTGAAATTGACTCGAAAAATTCAAACTCAAACCGTCAGGAATGAATTTTAGAAAAAGGATGAATTTGTGAGTACATTTGATTTTTGAGGTCAAGACTCGAATTTGTGAGTGTTTGAATTTTGAGGAAAATTGACGTCGTGTTATCAATTTTCGATTTTGGTTTTTGAATTGCGAAAAAGCGAAAAATTTTCGGAATTTCGACTGACATGGAAACGATCCATCGCGGATCGGGGCGACTAGCCCTTCCCCCTTTAAAAAAAGAAAGAAAAATTTGTATGTTTAAAGCTGCGTCATGGAAACCGTGTCGAATTTCGTAAAACGCGAAAACAAGGAAATGTGAGTGTGAGGAAACACAAAATGTCCCGGATTATCCCGAATAGGCGCGAGCTTCCTGGCGGGAAGTTTGAGGTGTCAGGAGTGATACGTGCATATTCTATACACTTTATCTGCGGTTTTGGCACGTATTTCCATGCATAATCGGTAGCTTAAGGCTGCTATTTCTCCCGAAACGGTTTACTTTGCATTTTCTATGATTTATTGTAGGAATGCGTGGAAGTAGGCTAAATCAAGCCAAATTCGTCCTCCGGAAGCAAGTTCAAGGAAGCCAAGAGGAAGGAGAGTTCATTCACTCACCTTGGGATGCGTGCGAGGAGTGAAGAGTTGATTGGAAGCAACAAGGAGCCACTGCACAACATTTTCAGTCGATCGACTAAGCCTTTCAGTCGATCGACCACTGGAGCTCAGACAGAAGCTACTGTTCCGAGTAATTAGTCGATCGACCGTGCTGACCAGTCGATCGACCGGATTTCGAGCTGATATTTATTTCTCCGTGTTAGACTTTTAAAAGCCCAACTTGTAAATAACTTTCAGTATCTTTTTATCAGTAGAACGCAGCAACTTTTAGAGGAGGCTTTTCATTCTGGAAAAACTTAGTTTTCAAATCTAGCTTGAGACGGAAACCTTTGATTCGAATGCTTGGTTCTTGATATTCAATTAGTAAGCTTTTTATGCAATTCTTCCTTTTCTTATTTTCACTTGTTATTTTGATTCTTGTTTCATCAATTAAATTCAGCAATTCCTTTGATTGGGTTAGTTAGATTCCATTATGTCAAAGTTGTTCTTTATTATTAATTTCGCGATTAGTATAGTTATGATTATGCGTAGGTAATTCCTTTGATTGGGAATAAGGTGAGCCATGGTATTAAATTAGGATTGTTGTGTAGCATGAGTTCTTCCGTATTAGTCTTGTTATCTTTTGATAGATTTCTTTGCTAGATTGAAAGATTGGTAATTTGATTTATCGCTAGATTTAGAATTTCTCTTGAGTGAAAGCTTTTTGATAAATTCTAGGGAATTATTAGACCATGAGGTTATTTGAGCTTTGATCGAAAGATTAGCCTTTTTTCCCTGAGACCGTATTATGAGACCTCTGCTGCTTGACTGACCTGTTATTTGCCATGGTGAACCGAAATTCCCGATCCCTTTTTTATCTTGTTAAGAATTTTCATTTTTGCAATTAGCCTGTTAGTCAATCAATTTCAAACCCCCAATTAATTGTTACTTTTATAGACTGAAAAATAGCAAACAAAATCAACCTTGTCTCTCTGTGGTTCGACCCTTACTATCACTAGCTATAGTTTTAGTTTGGAATTATAAATTTAACTTTGGTACTAAACGACGGTATCAAATTTTGGCGCCGTTGCCGGGGAGACGGTGTAATTTTGTTTGCCTTATTTTAGTTTATTTTACTTGTCTCAGGGAACTTTTGTTCCTTGAGGCCGTTGCTTACCTTTGCTTCTAGTTTTGCTTTTGCACAGTTAGAAGACAGGTTTTTGAGAGGAAGACTTGAGTACTCTCACTTTGGAAATTATGGCTACGATATATGATAATTTTTAGCCAAAGGAGCACCACCTTCCAAAGGGGCGCCAGTTACCTACCCCTACTACCGGTAAATTCGAGTTTCGTTCCTCTTATATTGATTTAGTGGAACGAAACCAGTTCGCGGGTCTGCCAGATGAAGACAACTTGAAACATATGGAAATTTTCACGGACTATTGTTGTTCAATACCTATACCGGAGGGGGTAACTCAAGATGAAGTAAAGGGGTTTATGTTCTTATACTCCTTGAAGGATTCGGCGCGAGATTGGTATCGCTACCTCGATAGAGTAGCACTGAGTCACCGATTGGACATCTTTAGCACTAGCCTTCTACAAGAAGTACTTCCCGCTTTCAAAGACTGATGCCTTGAAGGGTAAAATCACGAGTTTTCAACAAGGAGCCGACGAAGATTTTTGTGAAGCATGGGGACGTTTCAAAAGTTTGGTCGAGTCATCCCTCATCATGGTTTCCAACAATGGTATCTTTGCAATCTATTTTACAATGCTTTATATGATGATTACAAGGTCATCTTGGATGCAATTGCTAATGGCGAGTTTCAAAATAATACCGGTCAAAGTAAAGGTTGGAACACCATTGAGGAGATGGCAGTCCATAAAGCTGAGTTTGGAAGTTCACGTGGTAAGTCACGAAAGCAAAGTGAAGACATGACTGCTGTTGTGACACATATAACTTCCATTTCTACCCATCTCGAGAAACTCGAGATTTCTGAAGCTTCCAAGGAGAAAGTTGAAATACCCGTTCAAAACTTAGATGAGATCGAGAAGTTGAGAGAGATGGTCCAACTCCTTTTGGTTCAAGTGGAAAATATGGAAGCAGCCGGGGTTGAGTCTTCAAGAAATTCTGTGAAGCAATTGGAGAATATAGAGGCTAAGCAAGCTGCTAATTCTTCAAGCAAATGCGAAGGGCCGATTGAAACGTTAAATGCCATCAATCTCAGAAGCGGCCTTTCTTATGAAAGTCCCGACAAGACAAAGGAAGACTCGGGAAATGATGAAGAAGCTCGTTTAAATTCTGGTGCAAAAACGAGTCTGAATGCCAGTACTTGTGGTTGATCGACCAACCTTCCCTGTCGATCGACTGAAGTGTCAGATGAAATAGTTTCTGGTCAGAAACTATTCACACCCAGCACATCCAGTCGATCGACCAACATCCTCAGTCGATCGACTGAGATACCTGATGACGTTAATTCTGGACAGAAACTGTTCACGCCAGCTTACTTGGTCGATCGACCACCTATACCAGTCGATCGACTGGATCTCCAGAGCAGGATGCAAATCCGTCAACTAGCTTGCATGATTCGTCACTCATTGATGATTTGACGGGGGTTTTAAACCTACCGAAGCCGAAGGTTACTGATCCTACGGCCGTGTTGCGATCCCGTATCCGGAGCGTTTGAAGGCTACCAAGCCGAGCGTAAGTTTGGTAAGTTTCCGGAGATGGTCCAGAATCTCGAGGTAACGGTTCCTTTCACTGATTTAATTACCCAGGTACCCTCTTACGCTAAATTTATGAAAGATATTTTGAATCGTAAGAGAAATTTTCGTGATGATGGTAATGTTGCGTTTGTGGAGGAATGTAATGCTCTTTCACAAGTTAATGTGCCACCTAAATTAAAGGACCCGGGTAGTTTTTCAATTCCATGCACTATAGGTAACCACGTAATTGGAAAGGCCCTTTGTGACTTAGGGGCCAGTGTTAGTGTCATGCCGTATTCTCGCTTTCGAAAGGTTAAACATTGGTAGACTTAAGGTGACCGATATTACCGTTCAAATGGCAAATAGATCGACTCAGAGACCTATAGGTGTTCTAGAGGATGTACCCGTTCGAGTGGGTAAGTTTTTTATTCCTGTCGACTTCGTTGTTTTGGACATTGAAGAGGATAGTCAGATACCTATTATTTTAGGCAGACCGTTCTTACATACATCTGGGGCTGTGATAGATGTCAAACGCGGAACCATCACCTTAGAGGTAGGGGATGACACCATTGAGTTCAGTCTTGCTCACAAGGCAACTGAACCTGCTGATGAGGATACGTGTTATTCCATTGATATCGTTGACAGGGTTGTTACTTGTAATTGGAGGGATTCCTTAGCCAAGGATCCCTTAGCTGATCTAACCCATTTAGATGAGTGTGCAGGTAATACATTGGAGAATGCTGAGGAGCCAGATGCTTTGGTGTCCTCAATGGAGAGCTATGAGCTCAATGAAGAAGAAGATGAGATGCTTTTGAGCCTGGACAACGACAACTTGGTGAACACTTGCTACACCATTGAAGCCGACTCTGTCTACGCTGTAGAGGTAAAGGTACCGGAGCGTAAGCCACTTCCTCCTAATCTTAAGTATGTTTTTCTAGATGATACGGAGCAATACCCAGCTATTGTTAGCTCTAAGCTTAACGATGACCAGCTGTCTGCTTTGATGTGTGTACTTAAGAAAAACAGGAAGGCTTTGGGTTATTCTTTGGATGACATTAAGGGCATCAGCCCTGATGTCTGTATGCACATGATAGAGTTGGAAGAAGGCCACAAGCCTTATAGACAGGGTCAACGCAAGTTGAACCCGAAGATGCAGGAAGTTGTTATGGCTGAGGTGATGAAACTACTTGATGCAGGTATTATTTATACAGTTGGCAACTCCAAGTGGGTTAGCCCAGTTCAGGTGGTCCCGAAGAAAGGAGGGACTACCGTGGTTAAAAATGATAAAAATGAATTAATACCAACTCGAGTAGTGACAGGGTGACGGATGTGCATTGATTATAGACAGTTAAATGCCGCCACCAAGAAAGACCATTTCCCCCTCCCTTTTGTTGACCAAATGACTGAAAGACTTGCTTCTAACAAATTTTTCTGTTTTCTAGACGGATATTCAGGGTTCTTTCAGATCCCTATTCATTCGGATGATCAGAGTAAGACTACTTTTACATGTCCACAGGGTGTTTTTGCGTATCGTAGAATGCCTTTCGGATTGTGTAACGCCCCTGCTACCTTTCAGAGGTGCATGATGGGGATTTTTTCTGATTATATAGAGAATATTATGGAAGTATTCATGGATGATTTCTCAGTTTATGGTAGTAACTTTGATCGTTGTTTAGCTAACCTTGATAAAGTCATGCAGCGTTGTATAGATGTTAATCTTGTTTTAAACTGGGAAACGTGTCAGTTTATGGTCAATGAAGGAGTTGTGTTAGGGCATCTGATTTCTGATAAGGGTATACATGTTGACAAAGCAAAGGTGCAGGTGATTGAGCAATTACCTCCTCCCGTGAATGTTAAAGGAGTGAGGAGTTTCCTTGGTCACGCTGGTTTCTACCGGCGCTTCATTAAGGATTTTTCAAAAATTGCTAAACCACTCACCCAATTGCTCCTTAAGGATGTTGTCTTTGAATTTACTGATGAGTGCCATGTCACTTTTAACAGGTTAAAGGACGCCCTAATTTCGGCGCCAATCATTCAGCCGCCTGATTGGGACCTCCCATTTGAGATCATGTGTGATGCCAGCGATTATGCGATCGGTGCAGTTCTGGGACAGCGGAAGAATAATGCTTTGAATGCCATATACTATGCGAGCCGAACTCTGGATGAGGCTCAAGTCAACTATTTTACCACTGAGAAAGAGTTTCTAGCTGTTGTTTTTGCCTTAGACAAATTTCGGTCTTATTTGTTAGGTTCTAAGGTTATTGTTTACACTGACCATGCAGCGTTGAAGACTCTCTTTATTAAGAAAGATGCAAAGCCAAGGCTTTTGAGGTGGATACTCCTTTTGCAGGAGTTTGATTTGGAGATCAAAGATAAGAAAGGAGCAGAGAATGTGGTAGCTGACCACTTATCTCGTCTACAAATGACGAAAGGGAGGATTCGTTGCCTATTAATGATTCTTTTCCCGATGAGAGTTTGTTAGCTATTACTACTTCAGGGTCTTATCCACCTCCGTGGTTTGCTTGATTTTGCTAACTTTGTTTGTGATGTAGGATACCACCCGAGCTTTCATGGCGTGAGAAGAAGCGGTTTGCTTGTGATGCCGCATAATATTTTTGGGATGATCCTTATGTTTTCAAGGAATGCGCAGACGGTCTCATCCGGAGATGCGTACCTCAGTGGGAGGTGAAGGATATCCTAGAGGCTTGCCACTCTTTTGCTTATGGTGGTCATCACGGTCCGTCCAGGACCGTAGCTAAGGTACTCCTATCTGGTTTCTATTGGCCAACTTTGCATGCAGATTGTCGCAATTTTGTTGCTGAGTGCGATGCTTGTCAAAGATCGGGGAATATTTCCAAGAGACATGAGATGCCACAGGTAGGCATTCTTGAAGTTGAGATTTTCGATGTCTGGGGCATCGATTATCAAGGACCTTTTCCGAGCAAATCAAGGTAATAAATATATCCTCGTAGTCAGAGATTATGTGTCCAAATGGGTAGAAGCTATTGCTACTCCCCATTGCGATGCAAAGGCCGTGATTAAATTGTTTAAAAAGATTATTTTCCCTCGTTTTGGTGTCCCTCGGGTTGTCATTAGCGATGGGGGAATGCATTTTAAAGAGAAACAACTTAGTGCTTTATTGACTAAATTCGGTGTCCAACATCGTAGAGGTTTGGGGTATCATCCCCAAACTAGTGGTCAGGTTGAGGTTTCTAACAGAGAATTGAAGGAAGTCTTAGCTAAAGTTGTTTCTAAATCACGGAAAGATTGGAGTCTTAAGTTAGCTGATGTCTTATAGGCTTATAGAATCTGCGCGTTAAAAACGCCAATCGGGATGTCACCATACCGATTGATCTATGGTAAGACATGTCATTTACCCGTTGAGTTAGAGCGTAAGTCTTGGTGGGCTATTTGTGATTTGAATTTGGATCCTAACCTCTCTCGTGAGAAACGCATGACACAGCTGAATGAGCTAGAGGAATTTAGGCTGCTGGCCTATGACAATGCAAGGATCTACAAGGAGAAATCAAAGCGCTGGCTCGACAAGAGAATCATCAAGCGCGAGTTCCATATTGCGATAAGGTACTTCTTTTTAACGCTCGTATCCGTTTATTTCCTGGTAAGTCTGAAATCCAGTGGACCGCCCCCTATACGGTCACAAATCACAAAGTTCGGATCGATTGAATTGAGACCTCTGTGAGAAAGGTTCAAGGTAAATGGCCAATATGTGAAGAACTATCATGGATCAGATGCATATGTTGGGAAGGTCGAGGTCTTGTACTTCGATCCGCTATCAGATGATGAAAAGTGAGGTAAAATGGTCGTGCGGGACCTCTTAAGCCAGCGCTAACTGGGAGGCAACCCAGTTGTATTTTTTTTTTTTTGTAATTCAGGATTTTTATTTTGTTATTTCATTCAATTTGCATTTTAAGTTTTCTTGTTTTGTTTCCTTTCATGCATTTGCAATTTCTTGGTTTGGGAAAATTGTACGCCTTTGATGATTTCTACAGGAATTTATTTTATGCAAAGTGCGTAAGTGGTTTACTGGATGTTGTGAGACAAACGGGGATTAAGTCGGGAAACAAGTTTGACGAATTTGAGCTAAATTGCCAGGTCTTTCAGTCGATCGACCAGGAGGTTCAGTCGATCGACTGACACAAAGAGAACAGAAGGTAATGTGAATAGAGAGGTGGTCGATCGACTGGGTCAATTAGTTGATCGACCAGTCCGCGGGTTCAGAGGCAGTTAATAGGGAAGTTTTCATCCTTATTTTCTCATTCATTCACTTCCCAAAAATATGAAAAACAAAAGAAACCCTAAGTTCTCCCCTGCTGCGATTTTCACCTACATCCCGTCCTAATCACTTGATTTTTATTGCTTTAATCTTCAAAGTTCTTCAAGGTATGTCTCTAATTCCATCTTCATGCTTTTTATTCGAGTTTTGCTGAAGCTCCATGCGAAATTTTCGAGTAATGTGCCCTTGAGACGAAAAAATCGATTTGGGGAAAACGATTTTAGGGTGTGATTTCTGGTCATTTATATACTTTAATTGCTTATTCTAGCCTTTCCCCTTTGATTTTCGACACTAATTAGCAACTAGGAGACGGTTATTTCAGCTTTCCCTAAATTTTCGAAACCCTAATTTGCGTGGATCATCTGATTTTGATTCGGGTTTCTAGAAATTGAAACTTAAGTTGGTTAATTGTTGCTAATTTGATTCTTTTGCAGGAACAAGAATGACAAAAGGGAAGGAGCCAATGCAGGAAGGGTAGTCGAGCCAAAGGCCTGCTAAGCGGCCACGCGGACCGCCTCTGATGATAGAAGCCACTACGGATAGTCTACTCCGACTATCCGCAGTTATCTTTGATAAACCTATTCAGCGCTAAATTCTCCTTCTTTGTTTCGATTTGTAAAGGTCACACTACCCGGTTTCTCCACAAAGACACTTTGGAGAAACTAGGTCACATTTAGCCTGGTCGTGTCCCCGCTAAATGGGACGGGTATGACGGGTCTTGTGGACATGTCTGAGTTCACATATTATGTTATGACCCTTGAATTCTTTTCCTCTTACGCTTTTGATTCCAAAGCCTTTGAGGCTGATGCGACCAAACCCTGCATTTCCTTTCGACTTTTTAATGTTAATTATTCTCTGACACTTGCTGATTTTGCGGGTTTTCTGGGTCTGTACTTCGAGGGCAGAACCTCGGACCCCTCTGACACTCACAGGGCCATGTGGTCTTGTATCGGTGACACTTACGGGTCGAGGAGGATGGGCACTTCCGTCCACTTGCCCCCTCTTCGTTATTTTCTACGGCTAATGGGTAATACCATTTTTGGCCGTAAAGAGTCTAATAACGTGAATAATATTGAGCTTTCGATTTTGGCGGGTTATCTGAACGTTGAGCGTCGGAGAGCCCGCATCTATAACATTGCCTACTTGACCGCCGCTCACTTTCAGACTGTAAGTGAGGGCAACTTGACCACCATTGCTTGTGGCGGTTTGGTGACACGTATCGCCAACCGCCTTGTTTTACTTTTCCCTCGACAGGAGGACCCCATTGACCCTGAGCTGCGTTTTATGGACCTCCCTTACGCGAGGGGCGTCTATTGGGTCGATAGACAGATGCGATGAAAGATTGACTCTTTTATCTGTGATCGCATCCCCGTCACTCGGCTACCCTCTCGTCCCGCCCCTCACCACTTTGTTGAGGGGGCCGCTAGGCCGCCCTTGCCTAGTTACAGCTTCCTTTGGTGGCGGCCACGCCTTCGCGCACTTCGAGGAGGGCTCGTGCCTCCTCTTCACAGCACCCCCTACCTCCACCGCTCCCACTGCCGGCACCTCCACTTTTCGACCACCTACTCCCTTAGTTGTCCCTCCCCTGTCATGGACCGGAGGGCAATGTCACGTGTCTTGGGTGATTTGTGCAGGAGCTTCAACGAGCACCGATTGGACACGGCCATCGCCCTGTTCCCGGTCTACGACGAGCTAGCTCGGGGGGATGCTTCCACGGGGTGACCGGGCTCACCCTTCTTACTTTGTTCCCCCGTGGGGTGGCTACCCTCGGTCCGCTAGGAGACCCCTCCTACCACCACCACTCACCGGTCCCTCCACTTCCAGAGAGCCACTCCTCCGTTTCCGAGAGCTACTCCTGCCGCCGAGGAGGAGGAGGAGAGTGAGTCGGGTCCGACGAGGACAGAGACTCGACTACGAGGGTGGAGATTAGATCTTTGGTGACCTCCCGTTTTTGGCCGATTTGGGAGGTCGTATTTTGTGAGTTATTTTCCTTTCTCTTTTCGCTTCCTTTTACCTTTTATGCTTTTATTCTCCCATTTTTCTGCTGGTGATTTGCTGTTGAGCACAATGGGGACATTGTGCGTTTGGTTTGGGGAGGATATTTGCATATGCCTTTTGTTTTGCATATGCATTTGTTTTTTTTTTATTGCATTTCAGTCACATGTTTAGTGCATTTCTGTTCACATTTGTTTTCATTTTCACCATTCAAAAAAAAAAAACAAGAAAAAATTGAAAATTCATAAAAAACCAAAAATATCACGTTTACTTATGCATATAGTTGAGTCGGATTGGAGTTGTTAATGATGATTTTGCTCTATTAGTCAAATATGCCATTCCTTGCCTTTTCATAGCTGCTTAGCAAGAATTAAAAGTGATCTTTCAAATTTTGTTATGGAATCCATTTCGGGCAATTAGACTTGACTCATTACTTTTGGCAAACTACTTATACCGTCTGAGACATAGAGCCTATAACTGGTGACAATTATGACCGGTTAATTTAGGTTTGAGAGTAGTTACTCCCTTCATTTCATGTTTTGCACGTGTATGAGTTTTGATTGCTTATTGCCTATACACATTGGTTTGTGGTCAGTATTGCATGTTTGGAGAACTATTGCATCCTCCCCTTTCTCATTTTACCTCATTAACTCCACTATAAACCAAAATTGCCAGTTGCCCTCAACTACATCCCATACTTAGCCTACCATTGTGCCAAGCTAGGAAGCAGTAGAGGAATTTGTTGATTCAAGCTGTTTTGGTTCGCTCTTGTAATGTTGGAGTGGATATTTTTGAGAAGTGAAGGATTTACTTCAGCCTGAAAAAAAAAAGGAAGAAAGGAAAAATTCAGAAAAAATGAAAAAAAAAAGAGGGAAGTTGTTACCTGGGCAGAATGCTCTGAAGTGTGCAGGGTGGTCGATCGACTGCCATCATTGGTCGATCGACCACCAGTTCAGATTTTGAAAGAAAAAAAAATATGAAAATGAAAAAAAAAGAAAGAAACATAAATGAAAAAAAAAAAAAGAGTCTTGGCTGAAATAAAGACACGCCTCATGCGCTTACCTCTTGATTTGGAGGCGTTCGTTTGGATTTTTGTGTTGCCTAGTCAATAAAGGCATGGTTTTTTTTTTATTATTAAGTTGGAAGAACGGGATTCGGTTTCTGATGGTTCGTTAGGTACTAGCTTGGCTCTTACCTTCACTTTCCCATAATTGTTTTGCCCCTTCTTTCCCACTTAGCCTCACTTATCCAAATTTTGCAATAGTTCGGCATGTGATAGTCCTTGACGGTGGTTATGCGTATTTACGGTAAATAGAATCATTATTCATGCTAGTCAAGCATACATGTTTTGTCGGTCGCAGTCTAGGTGAGAGACTATACTTCTCTTCCCTCTCTTTTACATATTATCTTACCATTTGCTTTGCTGAGAGAAGAGTGATCCGGGAGAGTCCGATTGTGTGAGTCTTGCAAGGTCGAACGCCCGACTTAATTCTATGATAAGCATAAATTTGTTCGCTTGATTTAAGCTTTGCAGTGGTTGACTTTGGGCATTAAATGGTTTGGCATTGACTTGTAGTTAGCTCTGAAATGTACTCCTTTCCATTTAGTTTTTTATACGGGTCATAGTGCTTGCTTGGGGACAAGCAAGGTTTGGTTTGGGGAGATTTGATACGTGCATATTCTATACACTTTATCTGCGGTTTTGGCACGTATTTCCATGCATAATCGGTAGCTTAAGGCTGCTATTTCTCCCGAAACGGTTTACTTTGCATTTTCTATGATTTATTGTAGGAATGCGTGGAAGTAGGCTAAATCAAGCCAAATTCGTCCTCCGGAAGCAAGTTCAAGGAAGCCAAGAGGAAGGAGAGTTCATTCACTCACCTTGGGATGCGTGCGAGGAGTGAAGAGTTGATTGGAAGCAACAAGGAGCCACTGCACAACATTTTCAGTCGATCGACTAAGCCTTTCAGTCGATCGACCACTGGAGCTCAGACAGAAGCTACTGTTCCGAGTAATTAGTCGATCGACCGTGCTGACCAGTCGATCGATCGGATTTCGGATTTCGATCGACCGTGCTCGCCCAACTTGTAATTAACTTTCAGTATTTTTTTATCAGTATAACGCAGCAACTTTTAGAGGAGGCTTTTCATTCTGGAAAAACTTAGTTTTCAGATCTAGCTTGAGACGGAAACCTTTGATTCGAATGCTTGGTTCTTGATATTCAATTAGTAAGCTTTTTATGCAATTCTTCCTTTTCTTATTTTCACTTGTTATTTTGATTCTTGTTTCATCAATTAAATTCAGCAATTGATTTCTTCCCCTTTGTGTTAGTTAGATTCCATTATGTCAAAGTTGTTCTTTATTATTAATTTCGCGATTAGTGTAGTTATGATTATGTGTAGGTAATTCCTTTGATTGGGAATAAGGTGAGCCATGGTATTAAATTAGGATTGTTGTGTAGCATGAGTTCTTCCGTATTAGTCTTGTTATCTTTTGATAGATTTCTTTGCTAGATTGAAAGATTGGTAATTTGATTTATCGCTAGATTTAGAATTTCTCTTGAGTGAAAGCTTTGATAAATTCTAGGGAATTATTAGACCGTGAGGTTATTTGAGCTTTGATCGAAAGATTAGCCTTTTTTCCCTGAGACTGTATTATGAGACCTCTGCTGCTTGACTGACCTGTTATTTGCCATGGTGAACCGAAATTCCCGATCCCTTTTTTATCTTGTTAAGAATTTTCATTTTTGCAATTAGCCTGTTAGCCAATAAATTTCAAACCCCCAATTAATTGTTACTTTTATAGACTGAAAAATAGCAAACAAAATCAACCTTGTCTCTCTGTGGTTCGACCCTTACTATCACTAGCTATAGTTTTAGTTTGGAATTATAAATTTAACTTTGGTACTAAACGACGGTATCAAGGAGAAAACACATGTTAAAAGAGACAAGTCAATAGCGGGAATCTTGGAGAGGCTCCAAAGAGGCGCGAGCAGCCCGACGATGGAAGCCGGCTCTCCCCTTTTTCCGAAAAATGCGCTGATCGGTTTTGTATAAATAGGGACGTTCGTGGTTCATTGTTTCATCATCCGAAACACAAAAACATCTCTATCAAACCTCTTCTTCTTCCACAAAAATATTTCATGGATGCTTTTGAGAACGCATTGCGACAATGGTGTCGGGATTTGTCGCCTCCCGAAAAGCATCAACTCGCTTGCATGGGAGTTGGTCAATTGTTGGTGCTTCGTCAAGTCAAGGTGCAACCTTCGTTTCTTGAAGCATGCTCTCGGTTTTGGGATTCGAAACATCAGGTTTTCATTTTCCCGAAAGGTGAGCTTTATCCTCTTGTCGAAGAAGTTGGAGCCATTGGTGGGTGGCCGGGTTGTGCTCCGGCGCTTCCTCCAACTCGGTTGTGCTACAAGGAGAAATTCCGTTCTATGTTGGGCTTATCAACAAGCCAAATCAACTTTCTTCTTGCTCCACATGGTGTGGATATGTTGGCCCTTATCAACATCTTTTCCAACCGATTAGATGCTAATGTCTCGGAGGTGGCTAGGAGAAGGGCTCTTACATTTTGCCTTGTCCATGTATACCTCTTTGTTGATGTCTTGAAGAAGGAGGCCCAAGATGCCATGGTAGCATGACCCTTATCCATGTGATTGAGCAAATGGAGCATGGTAGAGATCCATCATGGTTGGTGCTTGGAGAGATTATCCAAGCCTTGGACAAGGAAGGCTCTTGTGGAGAAGCTCCCTCTTTCGGATCTCCGAGGATCCTTCCAGTGTGGCTCTTGGAGAGGCTAAGGTATGTAGAGCCTCCGGTTAATCCTTCTTCTTACTCCTTCCATCACCTTACTATGAGGAAGAAGTTGTACCCGGATAGTTTTGCTTCCACCGAGGCCTATTGGGCCGCAAGATTGGCGGAGGAGGGTGGTCCTCATATCTGTTAGGTGGTGCCGTGGTGGCACTTGAGGTCCTTCACGGGGTTGCCCGCTTCGGGTGCTAGTCCTCGTTCTTTCATGGTGGTTGGTTTGAAGGTTGTTTCCTTCATATATCCCGAAAGGGTCATGAGGCAAATAGGGCGTGAACAAAAGGTGCCCTCTTGTGGTCATGGGCCACGTCTCGGTCTGCGGATTTGGGGCCGCCTACCGGTTCGTAGTCGCGGGCCACCTGCAAGCCCAGTCAATCTGTGGACGTGCAGCGGTCTTTTGAAAGCCACGCTCGGCGGCGTAAAGATGCTTTCGACCGGATCGTTTTAGATCGGCGGTTTCGTCTCGGTAAGGGTCTCGAAACGATTAGAGATGTTCGGAGTCGCCACCAAGCATTTGTGGGATGCCTGGAACCCGTTCAAATTCCACTTTATACCTCGATCAAATCGAAGCACAAAGCAGCGTTTTGACATAGGTACTAAAGATAAGAAAATCGTCCCTCTTTAGCATCCTATCTCTAGAATGACTCTCGTACGCTCTGGATAAGGTCGTCCACTATCCAAAGTTTCTGAGTAAGAGGTGAAGGTACGTATTGGGAAGCCCTTTATTCAGACACCCAATCCCGCCCGCGTTTAGCGGCCTCTACTGATCGATCTTGGTTGGTTGAATGCAAAGGTTGATAAAACGGTTTAAATGCATGAATGCGCATCCAATGATTTAAACCTAACATGTGAGAGCTTTCTAAGTCGGTTGATTTAATCCAAGTATCAAGTATAAGATGTCGAGTTGGATTAATGATTGATTTGCATGCAAGACGGAAATTAAACATCCATTTACCGTATTAGGTTTAGGGTGCATAACATGATCCATTTGTCTTAGTAAGGCATTTTGCAAATATGGTTTTGAATAATTGAATAGTCATCTGATCCGTCCTATATCCGGGTCAACTGGAGTCGGGATCGTCCTAGACTGATGCTGGAAGGGAACATGCCCTGTACCAGACGGCTATAAGAGGCGCGAGCCAGCCGGCGGTGTAAAGGGCCTCCCTCTGGTTTTGAAAATGAGAAAGAAAAGGCCTGCTTGAGGCGCGGGTTAGCCAACGGTTGTATGCCGTGTTCTGACTATTTAGAAAAGGTTATAAAACGTGTTAAAAATGGGTATTTGAACCCGGTTTGATTTTGAAAGGGTCGTTTAGACCGCCTTTGTTGATTTGAAGAACTAGACTCGAATAATCATCATTATTTGATAATATTCGGTGTCGGGTTCGATTTAACAAACTTGACATGAATAGTTTTGAAAATGATTATGGACTAATTGTTTTAAGTCCATTTTGAATGTTATTAGTCGATAGTCATCATCGTACCCGGGTTAAAATCCGGCATGGTATGTAGAACCAAGGATGATTTCGTGTTGGTGACTAATATGTTTGTTTGAAAATATAAAGAAATGAAATAAAAGGCTTTAAAATACCTTTTAAATGTCATTAACCAAATATTATCACCGAAACACGGATTTAACCGTCATGGTATGAAGAACCAAGGGTGGAAAATGCTTTATGGTTAAAACATATAAAATGAAACAAAAAGGTTTCGAAAATACTTGAAATTGTAAAAACCGTTTGCAAATATGAAAAATAGATTAAGGGAAATGACGAGAACAAACACGGTTGATCTCTGGCCTGAGTACCCCATTTAGGCGCGAGCAAGTTGGCGACCTAAGGGGCTTCTGCCTCAGACCAAAAATCAGTTTTGACTCGTTTATTCCATGTTTTGGTTCATGTTATACATGTTTTAGCATGTTAGAGTCATGAAACAAATGAAAACATAATAAAAGAGGATTTTTACACCCTCATACTTACATGTTTGGTTATGGCGAGTGACCGACGTATGTGTAATAACTCGTTTGATCGGAAAAAACTCGATTTAAAACCGTTTTGGTAAGTAAAAGAGTGTTTTAAAAGTTTAGTGATGGTGTAGTGGTCAAAGTGGTCGGACAAGTGATTTAATGCACGATGACGGTACCAAACAATGTGTAAGGCTCGTATTTACGATCGGTAGGTCGTAAATACGCGTCGGGTTGTGACTTAAGAAGTCGAGTCGAGAATTTTAAGGGAGAAAAGAGGGGCGGACACTCGCGTAAGTCTCAAATGGGCGACATTTGAGGGGTATTTATAGGAGAATGAGTGGTTGTGTGAGTTTTGAGCGACGTCGCCACCTGGGCTGCTTAAAGAGGCGCGAGCCACATCGCGGCACTTCGAGTTGTGTTGTCACTATCACAACAAACGCAATCATGATTTGTTCTATCCTAGGTTTTGTAGTCACATGTTTGGTACTTGACCAACATGAATCCGGGAAAACTTAGTATAGAAGGTTTGAGATATTTTTGGTTTTTGTGTTTGACTCGGTTTGACTCGTTGTTGGAGTCGGGATTTGAATTTTCGAGTCGGTTTTTGGTCCGGTGTCGGTTTTGACTCTAGTTAGTGTCATCGTGACCCCGTCACCATGCATTAAACACTCCAGGTATTTTTGAAATGTTTTGAAATGTTTTGTTTTCGAAATCGTTTTAAGTTTTCCGACGTAAAGTTGTACACAAACTGTCGATCAAACGCTGCGATCCCAAAACATGTTGTAGTCCGATAATCATCGGGTGTTTGTTGGAGTCTCAGTAGATACCGGGTATCTACAGAGCCCTCACTTTGACTGAGGCTTGGACATGGCAAAAGTCAAAGTAGAGTCCCCAGGTCAATCGAAGATTACAACCTGAAGACCCAAGCGACGTCGAGGCGGCTCGAAAGGATTCGGGCCAAGGACCTGCCCTCGGGAAGGGCGACGCCAAGGCGACTCGAGGGTACGAGCCAAGGACCTGTCGTCGGGAAAAGTTTAGAGTCTGTCGACTGTCCGTGCGGGTCGTTTAAAGTTCGTTAGGCTACGTACAAAGGCTCGCCAGCCATAAGAAGGAGTCATACCTGAGGCATCTTCGGATATGTCCTTGCATTGTTGCAGATAAATGCTCGCCAGCTGCGGTGCGTACGTGAGGAGGGCTCGCCAGCCGCGATGCGTTGTAAGGCTCGCCAGCCGAGACAAGGAAATGTACTCGAGGCATCTTCGTGATCTGTCCTTGGAAGGGTGCGGATAAATGCTCGCCAGCTGCGGTGCGTATGTGAGGAGAGCTCGCCAGCCGCGATGCGTTGTAAGGCTCGCCAGCCGAGACAAGGAAATGTACCCGAGGCATCTTCGTGATCTGTCCTTGGAAGGGTGCGGACAAAGGCTCGCCAGCCGTGGTGCGTATGTGAGGAGGGCTCGCCAGCCGCGATGCGTTGTAAGGCTCGCCAGCCGAGACAAGTAAATCTACCCGAGGCATATTCGGGATGTATCCTTGAAAGGGTGCGGACAAAGGCTCGCCAGCCGTGGTGCGTATGTGAGGAGGGCTCGCCAGCCGCGATGCGATGTAAGGCTCGCCAGCCGAGACAAGGAGATGTACCCGAGGCATCTTCGGGATGTGTCCTTGAAAGGGTGCGGACAAAGGCTCGCCAGCCGTTGGAGCGTATGTGAGGAGGGCTCGCCAGCTGCGATGCGTTGTAAGGCTCGCCAGCCGAGACAAGGAAATGTACCCGAGTCATCTTCGGGATGTGTCCTTGAAAGGGTGCGGACAAAGGCTCGCCAGCCATTGTAACGGTCGGTTAATGGACCATGGGAGTAGCCGCGTCGAATAGGCTTGTTTTGAAAGTAGCGAACTCGTGATGTCGCTGGGGAAATAGTGAGTATGGATTCTCACTATCACTGTTTTGGAATGAGCGGGTTCCGCGAGGAAGCTCCCTGCTGGTACTTGAAGGAATAGTGAATTTGGAATTTTCACCATTCGGTTTGAATTTGCAGTGGCGGTCTTGATCGCCGTTTGTCTTAATTTTGAAAGGAAATAGCAAATTTTAAGTCTGCTATTACGTTTGAAGTGACGGTTTATGTGCCGCCGTTGACATTTGAAAGAAATAGTGAATTTGGAATCTTCACCATTGATTGAATTGACGGTTTATGTGCCGCCGTTAACATTTGGAAGAAATAGAGAATTTGGAATCTTCACCATTGATTGAAGCGACGGTTTATGTGCCGCCGTTGACATTTGGAAGAAATAGCGAATTTGGAATCTTCACTATTGATTGAAGTGACGGTTTGTTTGCCGCCGTTGACATTTGATGGAAATAGTGAATTTGGAATCTTCACTATTGATTGAAGTGACGGTTTATGTGCCGCCGTTGCTTGAAATTTGGAGAAATAGCGGTTTTTGAATTTTCGCTGTTATTTTGAAGTTGGAGGAAAATAGCGATTTTGAATTTTCGCTATTATTCTTGAAGTTGGCGGTTTTGATCGCCGTTTGCTTGAGATTTTTGAAAATAGCGAATTTGAATTTTCACTATTTGGTTTTGTTTGTTTTTGAGGAAATGACGACATTCAATATCGTCAATGAAAACTTTGGAGTTTGTTATGGAAAATTGGGCCAAAGCCCAAATTTCGCTGAAAAAGAAAGGGAGAGGCCTGGTTTAGGCGCGAGCCATCTGGCGATATAAGCCGGCTTCCCTATTTTCTGTTAAAAAGACGCGAGGTTGAGCTGCGGATGATTATTCATCTTCCACCTCAAAATCTCGCCAAAATCGCCATTAAAGGACCTTCTAGCTTGTTTTTGCTTGTGCCATTGTCAACAAATGTCATCTCAACGTAAGTCTTTCCTCTTGAATCCTTTCAAATTTGTCGATTTTAGCTTGATTGAATTAGGGCGAAATTTTGCCCTAAAAATCGAATTGGGCGTTTTTGATTGAGCCAATTTCGAGTGAAATTGATGTTTGCATTAGGTTAGAAGCCTGTTTAGGAGTATAGGGGTGCTTTTAGTTTGCATTTTGGTCCCCGTTCCCGCTCCCTGTGCTCGAAAAACGTGAATGAGGCGAGAAACCGTCTCATTTCACAATGCCAAGTTTATTTGCTTGGGTAGTGGGTCCCACTAGGTTGTATTGTTGTTGGGAAAACCCGTGTTTGCCATCTAAGGACCTTCGTTGGATGTTTGTGGGCAAAATTGAATTTTTGCCTTTTGCGACGGTCTTACGTCTGACAAAATAAGCGTCTGTTTGGGCTTGAATTGAGTCAGTCTGCCTTGAAATGGACCTTATCGGTATCTTAGGTCACCTTGAGGCGTGATAAAATCACGTTTGCCTTTTTGCGGTCGTTTTTGAAGTTTTGACCGGTTTGGGCTCAAATTAGCGTAGGAATTGCCTTTTTGAGCCGTAGGAAAATCCCCATTGTGTCGAGAATGTGCTTTGGGTTGTTGGCGGACCTTGTATGGGTCTTGAAATGCCATTTTTGTGGTTTTGACTCGTCTTTTGCTTGAAAAGAGGGGCGAGTCATTTTTGTGCTTTTTTTTTGTGAATGGTTTTGGGCGGGATTGCCCCTTGTTTTTGTATTGCAGGTTGTGTTTTTTTGTTTTTTGGATTTGTCCATTTCATGCCGTCGGAATGCCGAAATTCCGGCTGACGTTTTTTGTTTGTTGCTTTTTGATCGCAGGGTATCGCCTGGGACCGATGGGGTCCATTGTCGAGGCTTTGGAGGAGGAAGTCGATCCCGGAGGGAGAGAGTCGACTGTTTTTTGTTACAGGCTTGGTTGTGTTTCTCCCTGGCGGCCTTTGTCTAGCCAATGATCGGGTATCGATCGTTGGTCGTCGTCTGCAGAGATCCGGATAGGCGGCTAATATGGCCGGTTTGTCCTTTTCGTTGTGGCTCCTGGACAGGATGACTGATGATTGGGGGTCAGTATCGGAATGGTGCATCGCATCATGGTTCTTGGCCTCCTCATCATCCGAAGTCTGCAAGACACTGTCTTCTTTTTTGTTATGGAGCAGGAGCGGAGGGTTATTGTCATGGTAACCTCCTCTGTTTCCGTTGTTTCTCCTCTGTTCCCTATGTCGCTCCCTTTCCTTTCTGTTTGAGAGGATAAAGGTGCTTAGTTCGGTAGGTGGCAGATAGCCCCCAGTTCGTTGTCTTAGGCCAGTGTCTGTATGATAGACGTTTGTTTTAGGCCAGTGTCTGTATGATAGACGTTTGTTTTAGGCCAGTGTCTGTATGATAGACGTTTGTTTTAGGCCAGTGTCTGTATGATAGACGTCTGTCGATGTATTTTGCGTAAGGCGGTTTATATATATGTGTTTTTGGATTGTGGTTTGTTTTGTGATTTTTGGCTTTTTGTGTTGTGTTTCGGAGGAGCGCTTGTCGGCTGTTGATTCTCCTTTTGCTTTGCACCAGTTCCTGAATCGTTAGTATAGAAAACAGGCAACATATAGCACATGCGCAAAAACGTAAACACGTAGAAGCATTTGATTGAAAACACGTAAAGCATTTGTTTGAAAATCAAAATTAACCAAGATGACTTGAAGTTAAATTTGAAATTTTGAAAATTCCGTGACAAATCGTCACGTTTGGAATTCAAAAGGAATTGATTTGAAAATTTGAGCAATTAACTCGTGTCATGAATTAAATTGCATCGAAATTATTGAAAATTGACTCGAAAAAATATAAAAACTCAAACCGCCAGGAAAGAATTTTAGGAAAGGATTTTTGCGAGTACATTTGGCTTTTTAGGTCAAGACTCGAATTTCTGAGTGCTTGAATTTTGAGGAAAATTGATGTCGTGTTATCAATTTTCGAATTTCTGAATTGCGAAAAAGCGAAAAATTTTCGAATTTCTGGATCGGGGCGACTAGCCCTTCCCCCTTTTAAAAAAAGAAAGAAAAATCCGTATGTTTAAAGCTGCGTCATGGAAACCGTGTCGGATTTCGTAAAACGCGAAAACTAGGAAATGTGAGTATGAAGAAACACAAAATTTCCCGGATCATGGTAGAGACCCATCATGGTTGGTGCTTGGAGAGATTATCCAAGCTTTAGACAAGGAAGGCTCTTGTGGAGAAGCTCCCTCTTTTGGATCGCCAAGGATCCTCCAAGTGTGGCTATTTGAGAGGCTAAGGTATGTAGAGCCTCCGGTTAATCTTTCTTCTTATTCCTTCCGTCACCTTACCATGAGGAAGAAATTTTACCCGGATAGTTTTGCTTCCACCGAGGCCTATTGGGCCGCAAGATTGGCGGAGGAGGGTGGTCCTCATATCCGTTGGGTGGTGTCGTGGTGGCACTTGAGGCCCTTCACGGGGTTGCCCGCTTCGGGTGCTAGCCTCGTTCTTTGATGGTGGTGGGCTTGAAGGTTGTTTCCTTCGTTTATCCCGAAAGGCTCATGAGGCAAGTGGGGCGTCAACAAAAGGTGCCCGCTCAAGATACTCTTGTCCAAGAGAATGTTTTCCGGAACTCCGAGCTTGTGGAATTCTTTGAAAGGTGGTGGGCCACTCGGCCACTTTGGGAGGTACCAAACCCCGTTGCCACGACATGGGTGACTCCCGCTTATGTCAAGTGGTCACGAGCTCCGTCCTTGGAAGGGAGATCCAAATTTGGTAAGGACGAGGTCGTCGATTTGAAGTATCGAGAGGTTGGCAAGGCCAACCGTGCCTTCTTTGAGGAGTATGTTGATGGAGCTACTCCTGATGTGATGAGACCACCGAAGAGGAGGAGTTCCGGTCCCAAGAATATGGTGGGCCGTGCATTGGCTCGTCTTGGGTCGAACATGGGGTCTTGTGTTAGACCGGAGGCCGTCGCCGTCTTATAAGATCCATTGAGGATCCGTTCCGAGGAGGAAGTCCATGCTAGGCGGGCCAACAAGAAGAACAAGGGGAAGATGTACCCCGAAGGAAAAGGCAAGGGTAGAATGGAAGAGTGAAGATCTCCATTACCCACTTTATTATTATGTTGTATTATTGTTGTGAGTTTTTATTATGTTGTACTAGCTAGTTGTTGTGTGTTTTGTGCTAGTTTTACTATGTGAGGTGTGTTAGTTGACACCTTAGCTTTGACAAGTTGTAGACTTGTCGAGCTTTATTTATTGTTGAAATTGTAATCCCTCCCATTATTAATTAAATAAGAGGATTGCTCGTGTCGAAAGTTGTGAACGCTTGTTTCTTCCATCCATTTGGTAAAGCCAATTCGATTTGAATTTTCCTATACAATTGCACTTGGGAAAGTGGTATTTTGTGGAAAGGGAGAAAGGCTCATTTTTTGTAAGTTGGTGGGAAAGGGAATGGTTTTCCCTTTCTCTTTTTTTGGGATGTTTTTTTTGATTGTGGGGATGGTTGTATCCTTCTTGTGTAAGAAAGGGCTGCCTACGTATTCACCTGAAGAGGTGAAATCAACCCATGCTCGTAGTTCAGGGGGTTTGCTTTTGTAGTGCAAATGGAGGTTGCCTTTGACGGATCAAAGGACATTCGAAACGGGCAAGGTGCCGCAGCTTAGACTCGATAAAACATGCAATTTCAAATCAGAACATATTGAGGAACATGACTTGAAAAGGGTTGAGGTCGGTGATAGTTGCAAAACTAGGCTAGGTTGTTGATTGATAGGGTTCAAGGGTAGTATTTCTTGAGTTGGTCTAGGTTGGTCGGGTTTGTAAAGTCCTCCCCATCTAGGTCACTCAGTCTCACTGCGCCCCCCGAAAGTATTTTCTTAACCAGGTATGGCCCGGCCCAGTTGGGTTTGAAATTTCCCCTCGGATCGACGGGTAATGGTGCTGAACTGACTAGAGGACCAAGTCGCCCTCTTGGATGTTTCTGGGTTTAACCTTCTTGTTGAATGCCCGTTGTATACGTCGTTGGTATAGCTGGACGTTGTGCAAGGCGTTGAGTCGCCGTTCGTCTAGAAGAGTGAGTTGTTCGTACCTTCGACGGGTCCATTCCGCCTCAGGGACTTGACTCTCCAGTAGGATGCGTAGAGATGGGACCTCTAACTCTACCGGTTGAACCGCCTCCATACCGTATGCTAGGTAGAAGGGCGTGGCGCCTGTCGGTGTTCGAATGGAGGTTCACTATCCCCAGAGTGCGAATGGGAGTTTGCTCGGCCAATCGCGGTAGTTGTCTTGCATTTTCATGATAATGGTAACAAGAGTTTTGTACGCTGCCTCCACTGCTCCGTTGGTTTGGGGACGGTAGGGGGATGATCGATGTCGTTTGATCTTGTATTTGTCCAGCAAGGCTTGAGTTTCCGCCCGGAAGTGAGAGCCTTGATCGCTGATGATCTCATGGGGTACCCCATATCGGCAGATGATGTTATTTTGAATGAACTTGGCCACTTGTTTGGCGGTCAAGACTGCATATGACTGTGCTTCCACCCATTTGGTGAAGTAGTCGATGGCGACGAGGACGAAGCAATGCCCCTTGGTGCCTATCGGGTTGACTTTCCCGATGATGTCGATGCCCCAGGTTGAGAATGGCCAGGGTGATGTCATGGTGTATAAAAGGGATGGTGGTATGTGTTGTATGTTGGCGAGATTTTGCAATTGTGGTAATGTTTGACGTAGTTACGGCAATCGGCTTCCATGGTTGTCCAGTAGTAACCTAGCCGCATGATTTTCCGTGTAAGCATCATTGCACTCATGTGAGGGCCACATTCTCCGTCGTGAACCTCTCCCATGACTTTCTTGGCTTTGTGATGGTCAATGCAAAGGAGGAGAATTCCTTGGGGTGTTCTTTTGTAGATTTGATTTTGGTTTATCACGAATTGTGATGCAAGTAAACGGATGGCTCTTTGTCCTCTTTGGTCAGAGTTTGGAGGGAATTCGTTTTTGGTTTTGTAATTGAGGATGGCTTGGTACCAAGGTTCATCGTTGCTTTCCTCTTCGTGGATAATGGCACAAATGTGAGCTGGCTCGCTCCTTCTCTCGACACACAGGGGCATCGATGTCATGTCGTCAGGTATGTTGACGAGCGCGGCAAGTTTTGCCAGGGCATCAGCAAATTGATTTTCCTCTCGCGGCAAGTGGAAGTAGTCGACTTGGTCGAAGAACTCGGCCTCTTGATTGATCTTTGATCGGTAGGGAGCTAAGCTGTCAGATCGGATTTTCCATGATCCGGATACCTGATTGATGATGAGTGAGAAATCGCCATGGACCCTCAATCTCTTGATGCCAAGTGTGATGGCTGCTTGTAGGCCGATGAGACATGCTTCATATTCAGTGGCATTGTTGGTGACGGCGAAGTCTAGTTTGACCGAGATCGGAACGTGTTCTCCCTCTTGTGATATTAGAAGGATTCCTACCCCGAAGCCTCTCAGATTAGATGCACCATCAAAGTATAGGTCCCATGCGTCGGAGTCGGCACAAAGGATGTATTCGTCAGGAAGTGACCATGTGTCGGTCGTTGGATCCTCTTTGACGGGATTTTCTGCTAGGAAATCGACAACTGCTCTTCCCTTGATAACCTTGAGGGGTACGAACTTGAGATCAAACTCGGACAGCATCAGTGTCCACCTAGACAGCCTTCCGTTTAGTACGGGTTTTTCGAAGATGTATTTAACCGGGTCCATCTTGGAGTAGATGTGGACCGAGTAGCTGGGCATGTAATGCCGCAGCTTCTTTGTTGACCATACTAGGGCAAGGCATGTCTTTCCCAGTTGGGTATACCTCGTCTCGTACTCAATGAACTTTTTGCTGATGTAGTAGATGGCTCGCTCTTCGTTGCCAACTGTTTGTGCTAGCATTGCTCCCATGGTCGTGTCGAATGATCGGGTATAGGGATAGAGGAATCCCCGGTTGAGGTGGCATGAGGACAGGAGGTTTGGATAGGATTTCCTTTATCCTGTCCAATGCCTTCTGACAGTCGTCGTCCCAATCGGTGTGATCGGAGGCGCGAAGCTTCTTGAATATTGGTTCACAGATCATAGTGAGCTTGGCAATGAACCGGCTGATGTATTGGACCTGACCGAGAAATCCCCGAATCTCCTTCTCGTTCTTAGGCCGAGGCATTTGTTGTAGGGCTTTGATTTTGGTTGGATCAATCTCAATGCCTCTTTTGCTAACGACATGTCCCAAGAGTTTTCCAGAGGTAACCCCGAATGCACACTTCTGAGGATTTAGTCTCATGTTATATTTCCGCAGACGAGCGAAGAATTTCCGGAGGGCACTGATGTGGCCGTCCCGTTCTTTTGATTTGACGATCATGTCATCGACATATACCTCTACCTCCTTGTGCATCATGTCATGTAGGAGAGTGGTAGCGGTTCTTTGATAGGTTGCTCCGGCGTTGATGAGGCCGAAAGGCATGACCGTGTAGCAATATGTACCCCACTGTGTAGTGAACGCAGTCTTGTGCATGTCTTCCCCAGCCATTTTAATCTGGTTGTACCCGGCATACCCGTCCATGAATGATAGGAGAGCATGTTCGGCAGTGTTGTCCACCAAAATGTCAACATGTGGTAAAGGGAAGTCGTCTTTTGGACTTGCCTTGTTCAGATCCCTGAAGTCGACGCAAACCCGAATTCTCCTGTCTTTCTTTGGTACAGGAACAATGTTGGCCACCCAATCCGAGTATTCAGACACTTTGATGAACCCAGCCTTAAACGGTTTGTCCACTTCTTCCTTGATTTTTAAGGCCCACTCAGGACGCATCCGGCGTAGCTTCTGCTTTACAGGTTTAGCCCCGGGTTTAATGGGTATCCAGTGCTCTGCAATTTCTCTGTCAATCCCAGGCATGTCTCTGTACGACCAGGCGAATACGTCCTTGTATTCGTGGAGGAGGTCAATGAACTGTTGTCTTTCCGAGGGGTCCAGGGTTGTCCCTATCCTATGTTCTTGAGGTGTATTGTCAGTTCCTACGTTAATAGGCTCGGTTTCCTCAATGACGGGGGGTTCTGGTTTCCCGCTTGTCAAGTTCTTTGGCTAAGTGAGGTGGGTAGTCACTCAAGTCAAGTTCCTCATAATCATTCAGAATTACATTGCAGTTAAATTGAGACGAGTCATAAGCCAACTTAGCGTTCATTAAGTTGACACGAGCGAAAAGCTCGGAAAGGACAGACATCTCGTGGTCAGTCAGAGGCGACACAACAGAAGAAGTGGCCCCTGGAACAGGCTCCAGGTTGTCACCTTTCATGGGAGTGGGGGTGACCTTGGCCTCTGAATCAGCCACGACTTTGTGATAAACAGTGGGAAGGGGACCTTAACTAGGACATTAGGAGTGTTAGGAGCTATGACAGACTCTGACTCAGACTCAGACTCGGACTTGGATCTTTCATCACTTCCCTCCTTGAACTTAGGGCTTTCTCCAGTTGTTATTTTGAGAATGCGGCCTTGGCGATCGGTCCCCTTGATGGTTTTCCTCCAGCCTTGGGTAGCTTTCTCCGGGTCAGTATCGGAGATCAAGGCGGTTGGATCAAATTGATTTTCTTTCAGGGCGATGTTGATGATGTCCTCATAGTCGAGGCGTTTGATGTTATCTTCCCCAAAGAGTAGTGTGACAGCTTGTCCGTCAAGGCATGGTGACGGTTTGGACTCAGTTGATGCAGCTTCGATGTTGTCGGGAATAAAGTAGCAGTCCTGAAAGACTTCCACTTCCGGGTATCTAGTCCTAGACACAGAGTCATAGATTGGCTCCGGAAAGCCGTGGTAGAGTTCAGACTCTCCCTCGGGGACAAAGTATCCGTTGAGGGTTAGGTGGTATGGACGGAGGATGACTCCGTGCTTCTTGCGTTTTCGGACTAGGAGGTTCATCTCCTGGATATCCTCATTGGTAGGTTCGTATCCCAGTCCAAAGGGGATGTTGGGGACCTTAGCCTGTTTCAAGGGAGGCAATGGGTCCTTTAGTGGATTGAGCGGCAAACCCGGGAAATAACCCTGACGCATCATGATACGGTTGATCGTGAGGTTGGCGAACGGGTCACACTCAGAGGTTGTCAGTTCATCAGTTATGGCGTTCACGGTTTGGAAACCCCACATTTCATTGTCGTTCTCCTCAATGGCTTGGGAGGCTACCCCTCTTCTCATGACTGCTTTGATTGGGGAAGCGTGGATCGTGATCGTTTTCCCGTTGAAGGGGACCCTAATCTTTTGGAGGAGCGTTGAGGTGACCTCCTTGACGGCGTGAATCCAAGGACGTCCCAGGAGCATGTTGAAGGACGCGTCGATGTCGACCACTTGAAAACTGGTTTGTCTTTCTAAGGGGCCGGTTGCGATGGTCAAAGTGACTAGCCCAGCGACCTTGCGATTAGTGCCCTCGTAGGCGCGTACTCCTTGATTCGTTGGGATTAAATCAGATTCCTTAATACCCAGCCTGTGGGCAGTTTTGAGAGGAATGACATTCACGGCGGAACCGTCATCCACGAGGACCATCGGTATATTCTTTTGGAGGCATTGTACGGTGATGTACAGGGCCAGGTTATTCTTGGCTCCGAACAGGGGGATATCCTCATCGGAGAAGACGACCGGGTTACTCAGATCAGGGGCGTCTCTCGTCATGTGTGCCACTATTTCTTCTGTGGAGGAGGTGGAGGGCACGGTTAGTTTTCCCAAGGCCTGCATTAAGGCCTGTCGATGCTCAAAAGACGTTGCGATAAACTGCCAAATAGAGATCTCCGCCTTTGCTTTCTGGAGCTGTTTCAGGATTGATTTCTCGGGAGCCTTTGGTTGGGTGTCCGCTTCTGGGACGATTTGGTCATTCGTTGTTGGAACGACCGCTGGGTTGCTCGGATTCTGATAGGGACGTCCGGACCGGGTGAGATGTCCGATTTCCTTCGTCCGCTTTTCCTTCCCCGGGAGGATATAGACATCCTCAATATCATCCCGCCATATACCTTTAATTTCAGGGTCTCGAGGATACCTTGGAGGGATATTCCTCGGTGAGTAGTTCTTGTGGGGAATATTTTTGTGAGGGCGATTTTTATGGGGGTAGTTATTTTGGGGGTAGTTATTTTGAGGGTGATTTTCGTGAGGTCGATGCCAGAATGGTCGCGGGAGCAATCCATCCTGGGGTGGGTAGTTTTGAATGCTTGGGGAAATCTCCCTCGGACGCAGTGTTGGGGGATTGAAGACGAGTCGACGGTAGGCGTCGTCGAGTCGGGTGATTCTCTCAGAAAGGCTGGCAATGGCCTCCTCAACTTGCTGAAACATAGTGAGCATAGTGGCAGCACTGAACACAAACACTCCGTCTGAAGGATCCTCTTCCAGAACATTCACCTCGTCGTCAATCGGCAAGATGAGATGAGAGCAGTCTAGGGTCGGCTCATCGTCAGAGATGGCGTGAATTCCCAGGGGATTCGTCTTGTTGTTCGGCTTAGTTGGTGGGGGTATAGGCAAATCTCCCTTCTCAATCATGTCTTGAATGAGGTGCTTGAGCTTGAAGCAATTTTCGGTATCATGCCCTTTCCCTCGATGATACTGGCAGTAGGTGTTGGGGTTCCAAAATCGGGATTTCTTGGCGTCGGCCGGGTCCGGGGTGGGCCCGATCGGTTGTAGGTTCCTTTGGTCCATGAGCCTTTTCAAGGCACTTTCATAAGTCGACCCTATGTTGGTGAACACTCTCTGGGGGCGCTCAGTTTTCTTGGCAGATGGTTCGACGAGGTTAACCTCATCAATCTTGTTTGTCTGACCGTAAGGGCGAGATCTGGTTGAGGTGGATCCTTGATAACCCCTGCCTGTGGTCTTTGCTAAGACACCCTTTCGGAGGTCGTCTTCAATACGTGTCCCCAGAATCTGCAGATCTTAAAAAGTTTTGATATTCTGATACCTCAGCAGGTTGGCATAAACCGGGCGGAGGTTGTTGACAAATTTTTCCACCAGAGTTGATTCACTCGGCTTACTGACCAACTGAGCACTCACCCTCCTCCAACGGGTTAGGAACTCAGTGAATCCTTCCTTGTCGTTTTGGGTTAACACCTCGAGAGTACGGGTGTTGGCCTGGATTTCGACGTTGTCGGCATACTGTTTGGCGAACTCCACTGCGATCTCATCCCAAGTGGTAATGTTTTTCGGGTCGAAGGAGTAGTACCATTGGCGAGGGATCGGCTCCAAAGAGGATGGGAAGATCCTGGTAAAAAGCTCCTGTTTGACCCCCTTAATGGCCATGTAGTCTTTGAAAGCACGGATGTGGTTGAGTGGGTCCTCCACGCCCTTGAACTTAGGCACATCAGTCAGGGTGAAGTTGTCAGGTAACTGGTCCCCAACAGGTTCGAACCTTCGGTTATTCTCAAGGTGGATATTGTTGCCCCGGGCTAGGAGCTGTTCTTCCAGAAGTTTCAGCCTCTTCTCAATTTCAGTCAGAGGTGGGGTATTATGTTCCCCAATTTCCTTATTCTCGAGGGCGTCGATACGGGTCTCGACGCGATCTAGGGTGACCTTAAGAGCGGTAAGCAGGCTGGCTAGCTGATCAGTTGTGACATCTTTGGTGTTATCATTGTTGTTGTGGTTGACAGACGAAGTTGAAGACGGGGCCATGGCTCTGAGGTAGAAAAACGACTCACATTACAACTCAATCCGACACGGTTCGATGTCTGAACGCAGACAACACAGAGGACGAGACCAAGATCGACTCAACAAGACGGGGTGACCGTGTGTGGTCCCTCGGTGCTGACTCGTTTTATGACGTGACGGTGTTTGACCGAACCTTTGACACGAGTCCAACATGACGGCGTGACGCCATTGGACGGGTCTCGTGGTGAGACAACTCATAAGTAAAGATCCATAAGTACGTTTGCTTTGACTCGATAGACACGAGGCAGAATTGGAATTGTGGACTGAAGTTTTCGAAAATAGAAATTTTCAAAAAGGTTCATTTGTCGCTTTAATGGGCGGCTTCCGAAGATAGAAATCTCCGCAAGTCGATCAGTTGAAAAGGGGTGTCTTAAGTTTATTTGCAAAAGACGGTTTGAGTTTGAATCGGCTCGGAAAACAGTGTATTGTTTCCCAAGACGGTTTTGAAATTCAAAATTGTATGTTTTGAAAATCGAGTTTGAAATGTTTGAAAAGGTCTCGGGGACGGTGCATGGTCCTCGAGATCTCGAAAGTGTCTCGAGAAAAGGGTGTGTGCTTTTCTCGGGTTTTGAAAGAGCCATTGTCGGCGCGAAACGGTTTAAAATCCGTGTCTAGACGCGGCGATTATAACGGCGTAAAAACGTGATTTGAAATGGTTATACAAAACCGGGTTTGGAAAATCGTCATTATGACGGCCTAGAAAGGCGTGTTGAAATGGTTATACAAAACCGGTTTGAAAATCGTCATTACGACGGCCTAGAAAGGCGTGTTGAAATGGTTATACAAAACCGGGTTTGAAAATCGTCATTACGACGGCCTAGAAAGGCGTGTTGAAATGGTTATACAAAACCTGGTTTGAAAATCGTCATTACGACAGCCTAGAAAGGCGTGTTGAAATGGTTATACAAAACCGGGTTTGAAAATCGTCATTACGACGGCCTAGAAAGGCGTGCAACGGTCGGCGAAAGACCGAGGTTTGAAATGGCCATTATAACGGCGCGAAAAGGTGTTTTCGAAAGTTTGAAAATGACACGGAAGGACTTATGATCAAGTAGCACATAAGCACTCACAGTTCATTATATTATGCATTATACTGACACGGGTTTTGGCTTAAAAGGGTGGGTTACACACCAAGCAATCAAACCCCGATTTGTGTAGGTGGTTTGATAGCCGGTGGCTTCAACTTACCTCCCTCATTCGAAAGGATGAGATAGGTTGGTCCTACCCTAGAGGATCAACCTAGTTTTCTTACCTAATAAAAAAAAAAAAAAAAAAAAAAAAAAAACCCGATTTGCGAGAGGGATACCAATCCAAACAAAATGTGTAAGGAGGGTGCCCTAGCCTCGTGCTCGAAAGTGATGAAAGCTCTTTGACGAAACAGAAATGTGTAACGTCAATGGTATGCTTGACTCAATCCGGATTCGAAACGCGGGGATGAGAAAACTCACGCCGACGAGACGAGCCAATTGGTCGAAAAGGGCTAGGTTGTGGGCCCGGACAAGGAACCCGACCGTGACCGTAATATCAATCAATGCATTCCAACCAAGACCTCGTTCGAGTCTCACCATCTAGGGATCACAAAGACGTAAGTGTCCTAGTTTTCCCCAGCGGAGTCGCCAATCTGTGGTCATGGGCCACGTCTCGGTCTGCGGATTTGGGGCCGCCTACCGGTCCGTAGTCGCGGGCCACCTGCAAGCCCAGTCGATCTGTGGGCGTGCAGCGGTCTTTTGAAAGCCACGCTCGGTGGCGTAAAGATGCTTTCGACCGGATCATTTTAGATCGGTCGGTTTTGTCTCGGTAAGGGTCTCAAAACGATTAGAGATGTTCGGAGTCGCCACCAAGCATTTGTGGGATGCCTGGAACCCGTTGGAATTCAACTTTATACCTCGGTCAAATCGAAGCACAAAGCAGCGTTTTGACATAGGTACTAAAGATAAGGAAATCGTCCCTCTTTAGCATCCTATCTCTAGAATGACTCTCGTACGCCCTGGATAAGGTCGTCCACTATCCAAAGTTTCTGAGTAAGAGGTGAAGGTACGTATTGGGAAGCCCTTTAATCAGACACCCAATCCCGCCCGCGTTTAGCGGCCTCTACTGATCGATCTTGGTTGGTTGAATGCAAAGGTTGATAAAACGGTTTAAATGCATGAATGCGCATCCAATGATTTAAGCCAAACATGTGAGAGCTTTCTAAGTCGGTTATTTTAATCCAAGTATCAAGTATAAGATGTCGAGTTGGATTAATGATTGATTTGCATGCAAGACGGAAATTAAACATCCATTTACCGTATTAGGTTTAGGGTGCATAACATGATCCATTTGTCTTAGTAAGGCATTTTGCAAATATGGTTTTGAATAATTGAATAGTCATCTGATCCGTCCTATATCTGGGTCAACCGGAGTCGGGATCGTCCTAGAATGATGCTGGAAGGGAACAGGCCCTGTACCAGACGGCTATAGAGGCGCGAGCCAGCCGGCGGTGTAAGGGGCCTCCCTCTGGTTTTGAAAATGAGAAAGAAAAGCCTGCTTGAGGCGCGGGTTAGCAAACGGTTGTTTGCCGTGTTCTAACTATTTAGAAAACGTTATAAAACGTGTTGAAAATGGGTATTTGAACCCGGTTTGATTTTGAAAGGGTCGTTTAGACCGCCTTTGTTGATTTGAAGAACTAGACTCGAATAAACATCATTATTTGATAATATTCGGTGTCGGGTTCGATTTAACAAACTTGACATGAATAGTTTTGAAAATGATTATGGACTAATTGTTTTAAGTCCATTTTAAATGTTATTAGTCGATACTCATCATTGTACCCGGGATAAAATCCGGCATGGTATGTAGAACCAAGGATGATTTCGTGTTGGTGACTAATATGTTTGTTTGAAAATATCAAGAAATGAAATAAAAGGCTTTAAAATACCTTTTAAATGTCATTAACCAAATATTATCACCGAAACACGAATTTAACCGTCATGGTATGAAGAAGAAAGGGTGAAAAATGCTTTATGGTTAAAACATATGAAATGAAACAAAAAGGTTTCGAAAATACTTGAAATGGTAAAAACCGATTACAAATATGAAAAATGGATTAAGGGAAATAACGAGAACAAACACGGTTGATCTCTGGTCTGAGTACCCCAATTAGGCGCGAGCAAGTTGGCGACCTAAGGGGCTTCTGCCTCAGACCAAAAATCAGTTTTGGCTCGTTTATTCCATGTTTTGGTTCATGTAATGCATGTTTTAGCATGTTAGAGTCAAGAAACAAAGGAAAACATAATAAAAGAGGATTTTTACACCCTCATACTTACATGTTTGGTTATGGCGAGTGACCGACGTCAGTGTAATAACTCGTTTGATCGGAAAAAACTCGGTTTAAAACCGTTTTGGTAAGTAAAAGAGTGTTTTAAAAGTTTAGTGATGGTGTATTGGTCAAAGTGGTCAGACAAGTGATTTAATGCACGATGACGGTACCAAACAATGTGTAAGACTCGTATTTACGATCGGTAGGTCGTAAATACGCGTCGGGTTGTGACTTAAGAAGTCGAGTCGAGAATTTTAAGGGAGAAAAGAGGGGGCGGACACTCGCGTAAGTCTTAAATGGGCGACATTTGAGGGGTATTTATAGGAGAATGAGTGGTTGTGTGAGTTTTGAGCGACGTGGCCACCTGGGCTGCTCGAAGAGGCGCGAGCCACGTCGCGGCACTTCGAGTTGTGTTGTCACTATCACAACAAACGCAATCATGATTTGTTCTATCCTAGGTTTTATAGTCACATGTTTGGTACTTGACCAACATGAATCCGGGAAAACTTAGTATAGAAGGTTTGAGATATTTTTGGTTTTTGTGTTTGACTCGGTTTGACTCGTTGTTGGAGTCGAGATTTGAATTTTCGAGTCGGTTTTTGGTCCGGTGTCGGTTTTGACTCTAGTTTGTGTCATCGCGATCCCGTCGCCGTGCATTAAACACTCCAGGTATTTTTGAAATGTTTTGTTTTCGAAATCGTTTTAAGTTTTCCGACGTAAAGTTGTACACAAACTGTCGATCAAACGCTGCGATCCCAAAACATGTTGTAGTCCGATAATCATCGGGTGTTTGTTGGAGTCTCAGCAGATACCGGGTATCTACACCGCTCAATATACTCTTGTCCAAGAGAATGTTTTTCGGAACTCCCAGCTTGTGGAGTTCTTTGAAAGGTGGTGGGCCACTCGGCCGCTTTGGGAGGTACCAAACCCCGTTGCAACGACATGGGTCACTCCCGCTTATGTCAAGTGGTCACGAGCTCCGTCCTTGGAAGAGAGATCCAAATTCCGTAAGGACGAGGTTGTCGATTTGAAGTATCGAGAGGTTGGCAAGGCCAACCGTGCCTTCTTTGAGGAGTATGTTGATGGAGCTACCCCGGAGGTGATGAGACCACCGAAGAGGAGGAGTTCCGGCCCCAAGAATATGGTAGGCCGTGCATTGGCTCGTCTTGGGTCGAATATGAGGTCTTCTGCTAAACCGGAGGCCGTCGCTGTCTTAGATCCGTTTAGGATCCGTTCCGAGGAAGAAGTCCATGTTAGGCGGGCCAACAAGAAGAACAAAAGGAAGATGTACCCCGAGGAAAAAGGCAAGGGTAGAATGGAAGAATGAAGACTTTCATTACCCACTTTATTATTATGTTGTATTATTGTTGTGAGTTTTTATTATGTTGTACTAGCTAGTTATTGTGTGTTTTGTGCTAGTTTTACTATGTGAGGTGTGTTAGCTGACACCTTAGCTTTGACAAGTTGTAGACTCGTTGAGCTTTATTTGTTGTTGAAATTGTAATCCCTCCCATTATTAATTAAATAAGAGGATTGCTCGTGTCGAAAATCGTGAACGCTTGTTTCTTCCATCCGTTTGGTAAAGGCAATTCGATTTGATTCGTCCTAAACATTTGCACTTGGGAAAGTGGTATTTTGTGAAAAGGGAGAAAGGCTCATTTTTGTAGTTTGGTGGGAAAGGGAATGGTTTTCCCTTTCTCTTTTTTTTTATGGGGATGTTTTGTATGTGGGGATGGTTGTATCCTCCTTGTGTAAGAAAGGACTGCCTACGTATTCACCTGAAGAGGTGAAATCAAACCATGATCGTAGTTCGAAATGTCTTGTAAATTTGATTGGGTTTTGTGGTTGTATCCCTCAGGCATAAGAGGGACTGCCTACGTATTCACCTGAAGAGGCGAAATCAAACCAAGCTCGTAGTTCAGGGGGTTGTTTTGTTTTAGTGCAAATGGACGTTGCCTTTGACGGATCAAAGGACATTTGAAACGGGCAAAGTGCCGCAGCTTAGACTCGATAAAACATGCAATTTCAAATCAGAACACGTTGAGGAACTTGACTTGAAAAGGTTTGAGGTCGTTGCTAGTTGTAAAACTAGGCTAGGTCATTGGTTGCTAGGGTTCAAGGGTAGTATTTCTTGAGTTGGTCTAGGTTGGTCGGGTTTGTAAAGTCCTCCCCGTCCAAGTCACTCAGTCTCACTGCGCCCCCCGAAAGTATTTTCTTGACCAAGTATGGCCCGGCCCAGTTGGGTTTGAATTTCCCCCTCGGATCGACGGGTAATGGTGTTCGAACTGACTTGAGGACCAAGTCGCCTTCCTGGATGTTTCTGGGTTTAACCTTCTTGTTGAATGCCCGTTGTATACGTCGTTGGTATAGCTGGACGTCGTGCAAGGCGTTGAGTCGTCGTTCGTCTAGAAGAGTGAGTTGTTCGTACCTTCGACGGGTCCATTCCGCCTCAGGGACTTGACTCTCTAGTAGGATGCGTAGAGATGGGACCTCTAACTCTACTGGTTGAACCGCCTCCATACCGTATGCTAGGTAGAAGGGTGTGGCGCCTGTCGGTGTTCGAATGGAGGTTCGGTATCCCCAGAGTGCAAATGGGAGGTTGCTCGGTCAATCGCGGTAGTTGTCCTGCATTTTCTTGATGATGGTGACAAGAGTTTTGTTCGCTGTCTCCACCACTCCGTTGGTTTGGGGATGGTAGGGGGATGATCGATGCCGCTTGATTTTGTATTTGTCCAGCAAAGCCTGAGTTTCCGCCCGGAAGTGAGAGCCTTGATCACTGATGATTTCATGGGGTACCCCATATCGGCAGATGATGTTGTTTTGAATGAATTTGGCCACTTGTTTGGCGGTCAAGACTGCATATGACTGTGCTTCCACCCATTTGGTGAAGTAGTCGATGGCGACGATGACGAAGCAATGCCCCTTGGTGCCTATCGGGTTGACTTTCCCGATGATGTCGATGCCCCAGGTTGAGAAAGGCCAGGGTGACGTCATGGTGTATAAGAGGGATGGTGGTATGTGTTGTATGTTGGCGAAGATTTGGCAATTGTGGCAATGTTTGACGTAGTTACGGCAATCGGCTTCCATGGTGGTCCAGTAGTAACCTAGCCGCATGATTTTCCGTGTAAGCATCATTGCACTCATGTGAGGGCCACATTCTCCGTCGTGAACCTCTCCCATGACCTTTTTGGCTTTGTGATGGTTGATGCAAAGGAGGAGAATTCCTTGGGGTGTTCTTTTGTAGAGTTGATTTTGGTTTATCACGAATTGTGATGCAAGTAAACGGATGGCTCTTTGTCCTCTTTGATCAGAGTTGGGAGGGAATTCGTTTTTGGTCTTGTAATTGAGGATGGCTTGGTACCAAGGTTCATCATGGCTTTCCTCGTCGTCGATAATGGCACAAATGTGAGCTGGCTCGCTCCTTCTCTCGACACATAGGGGCATTGATGTCATGTCGCCAGGTATGTTGACGAGCGCGGCAAGTTTTGCCAGGGCATCAGCAAATAGATTTTCCTCTCGTGGCAAGTGGAAGTAGTCGACTTGGTCGAAGAATTCGGCCTCTTGACTGATCTTCGCTGGGTAGGGAGCTAAGCTGTCAGATCGGATTTTCCATGATCCGGATACCTGATTGATGATGAGTGAGGAATCGCCGTGGACCCTCAATCTCTTGATGCCAAGTGTGATGGCTGCTTGTAGGCCGATGAGACATGCTTCATATTCAGCGGCGTTGTTGGTGACGGCGAAGTCTAGCTTGACCGAGATTGGGACATGTTCTCCCTCTGGTGAGATTAGAAGGATTCCTACCCTGAAACCTCTCAAATTAGATGCACCATCAAAGTATAGGTCCCATGCGTCGGAGTCGGCACAAAGGATGTCTTCGTCAGGAAGTGACCATGTGTCGGTCGTTGGATCCTCGTTGACGGGATTCTCTGCCAGGAATTCAGCGACTGCTCTTCCCTTGATAACCTTGAGGGGTATAAATTTGAGATCAAACTCGGACAGCATGAGTGTCCACCTAGACAGCCTTCCGTTTAGTACGGTTTTTTCGAAGATGTATTTGACCGGGTCCATCTTGGAGTAGATGTGGACCGTATAGCTGAGCATGTAATGTCGCAGCTTCTTTGTTGACCATACTAGGGCAAGGCATGTCTTTTCCAGTTGGGTATACCTTGTTTCGTACTCAATGAAATTTTTGCTGATGTAGTAGATGGCAAGCTCTTCGTTGCCAACTGTTTGTGCTAGCATTGCTCCCATGGCCGTGTTGGTAACAGTCAGGTATAGGGATAGAGGAATCCCCGGTTGAGGTGGCATGAGGACAGGAGGTTTGGATAGAATTTCCTTTATCCTGTCGAACGCCTTCTGAAAGTCGTCGTCCCAATCGGTGTGATCGGAGGCACGAAGCTTCTTGAATATCGGTTCATAAATCATGGTGAGCTTGGCAATGAACCGGCTGATGTATTGGACCTGACCGAGAAATCCCCGAATCTCCTTCTCGTTCCTAGGTCGAGGCATTTGTTGAAGGGCTTTGATTTTGGTTGGATCAATCTCAATGCCTCTTTTGCTGACGACATCTCCCAAGAGTTTTCCGGAGGTGACCCCGAATGCACACTTCTGAGGATTTAGTCTCATGTTATATTTCCGCAGACGAGCGAAGAATTTCCGGAGGCCATTGATGTGGCCGTCCCGTTCTTTTGATTTGACGATCATGTCGTCGACGTATACCTCTACCTCCTTGTGCATCATATCATGTAGGAGAGTAGTAACAGTTCTCTGGTAGGTTGCTCCGGCGTTGATGAGGCCGAAAGGCATGACCGTGTAGCAATATGTACCCCACTGTGTGGTGAACGCAGTCTTGTGCATGTCTTCCTCAGCCATTTTAATCTGGTTGTACCCAACATACCCGTCCATGAAGGATAGGAGGGCATGCTCGGCGGTGTTGTCCACCAGAATGTCAACATGTGGCAAAAGGAAGTCGTCCTTTGGACTTGCCTTGTTCAGATCCCTGAAGTCGACGCAAACCCGAATTCTTCCGTCTTTCTTTGGCACGGGCACAATGTTGGCCACCCAATCCGAGTGTTCAGACACTTTGATGAACCCAACTTTGAACTGTTTGTCCACTTCTTCCTTGATTTTTAGGGCCCACTCAGGACGCATCCGGCGTAGTTTCTGTTTCACAGGTTTAGCTCCGAGTTTAATGGGTATCCGGTGCTCTGCCATTTCTCTGTCAATCCCAGGCATGTCTCTGTAAGACCAGGCAAACACGTCCTTGTATTCGTGGAGGAGGTCAATAAACTTTTGTTTTTCCGAGGGGTCTAGGGTTGTCCCTATCCTAAGTTCTTGAGGTGTATTGTCGGTTCCTACGTTAATAGGTTCGGTTTCCTCAATGATGGGGGTTCTGGTTTCCCGTTTGTCAAGTTCTTTGGCTAAGTGAGGTGGGCAGTCACTCAAGTCAAATTCCTCATAGTAATTCAGGATCGTATTGCAGTTAAATTGAGATGAGTCATAAGCAAACTTAGCGTTCATTAAGTTGACACGAGCGAAAAGCTCGAAAAGGACAGACATCTCGAGGTCAGTCAGAGGCGACACAACAGAGGAAGTGGCCCCTGGAATAGGCTCCAGGTTGTCACCTTTCATGGGAGTGGGGGTGACCCTAGTAGACTCAGCCTCTGAGTCAGCCACGACTTTGTGATAAAATAGTGGGAAGGGGACCTTGACTGGGACATAAGGAGTGTTAGGAGCTATGACGACTCGACTCGACTCGGACTCGGACTCGATCCTTCTTCACTTCTCTCTTTGAACATAGGGCCTTCTCCAGTTGTTATCTTGAGAATGCGGCCCTGGCGATCGGTCCACTTGATGGTTTTCCTCCAGCCCTGGGTGGCTTTCTCCGGGTCAGTATCGAAGATCAAGGCGGTTGGATCAAATTGATTGTCCTTCAGGGCGATGTTGATAATATCCTCATAGTCTAGGCGTTTGACGTTATCTTCCCCGAAGAGGAGTGTGACAGCTTGTCCGTCAAGGCATGGTGACGGCTTGGACTCAGTTGATGCAGCTTCGATGTTGTCAGGGATAAAGTAGCAGTCCTAGAAGACTTCCACTCCCGGGTACCTTGCCTTCGCCACAGAGACATAGATTGGCTCCGGAAAGCCATGGTAGAGCTCAGACTCTCCCTCGGGGATAAAGTATCCGTTGAGAGTCAGGTGGTAGGGACGGAGGATAACCCCGTGCTTCTTGCGTTTTTTGATTAGGAGGTTCATCTCCCGGATATCTTGGTCAGTAGGTTCGTACCCCAGCCCAAAGGGAATGTTGGGGACCTTAGCCTGTTTCAAGGGAGGCGATGGGTCCTTTAGTGGATTGAGCGACAAACCCGAAAAGTAGCCCTGACGCATCATAATATGGTTGACCGTGAGGTTGGCGAACGGGTCACACTCAGAGGTCGCCGATTCATCAGTTATGGCGTTTACGGCTTGGAAACCCCACATTTCATTGTCGTCCTCCTCAATGGCTTGGGAGGCTATCCCCCTTCTCATAACTGCTTTGATTGGGGAAGCGGGAATCGTGATTGTTTTCCCATTGAAGGGGACCCTGATCTTCTGGTGGAGCGTTGATGTGACCGCCTTGACGGCGTGAATCCAGGGACGTCCCAGGAGCATGTTGAAGGACGCGTCGATGTCGACCACTTGGAAACTGGTTTGTCTTTCTAAGGGTCCGGTTGCGACGGTCAAAGTGACTAGCCCAGCGACCTTGCGACGAGTGCCGTCGTAGGCGCGTACTCCTTGATTTGTTGGGATTAAATCAGATTCCTTGACACCCAGCCTGTGGGCGGTTTTGAGAGGAATGACATTCACGGCGGAACCGTCATCCACGAGGACCATGGGTATATTTTTCTGGAGGCATTGTACGGTGATATACAGGGCCAGGTGATGCGACCATAATTGGCGCATATTTAGCCCCCGAATTACCATTGTTTCTATGCTTTTTAGTGCCTATTTGGGTCATTTCTTATCTTTAGTTCTTTGTTTTGCATATTCTTTGAGATTTTGATCCCTTGGTAGGAAAGGAGTAAGAATCTTGCATTTTCATGGCAAAACAAGGCTAAATTGATCATATTCAATGACCAAGCATCAAGGAGAGACAAGACTAGAAGGCCTTTGTACATAGCATAGTAGAAGAGCATTGTTGAGAAAAGGATCCTTGAGTCCCCAAGGAAATCCCCAAGGAATTCATGAAGAAAAGGGAAGAAAAAGAAGAAGGAAAGTTGCTGAACTACAATCCGAACGGATTGTAGAGAATCCGTCCGTCCTCGCCAATCCGAGCGTCCCACAAAGGAATCCGCTCGGATTCCCCTCGCCAATCCGAGCGTCTTGCCCAAGAATCCGCTCGGATTCTCACCAGATCCGGCCGTCCCGACTCCCATCCGCACGGATCACAAAGACAAAGACGTTTTCATTCCTCAAGCATCGATAAGAGAAGCCCTTCTCTCGGATAATCCCGGAGGCTCCTTGCTCAACTTAAAAAGTGTAATTACTAGTTTAGCCCTTAGTTAAACCTAATGCATCCTCCCTAATTTTCACTATAAATACCCCATTAGTCTAATTAGAGGAGGATGTTCATCTTATCAATAATTAGTGTAGTTAATATCAATCAAATCTCTCTTCAATATTGTAATCAAATATTAATCAAGTTTTAATCCAAGTTTTAGTTCTTTAATCTCTCTCTTGTTCTTACTTTATTTTGGGTAATTGAAGATTATTTGGGTTATTATTGGGAGATTGCCAACCTCTCAATCTAGGATTCAAGTACTTCTAGTATTCTTGCTTTATTATTGGAATCATTAGTAGGTATAATCTCTTAATCCCTTTTTAATTATTGCTAATTACTTTCATTTATTTATCATGTTTCATTATGTTAGTATGATTGACAACCTTTCTAGCATGATCAATATGATAATGAGTGAGTAGTCTCTTAGCTAGGGTTTAATGGGTGATTAGGGGAAACCAACATGGGGAATGATTCATGCTTAAATTAATATGCTTTCATATCTTATTTGCTTGCTTGTTTTGATCTTAATACATGCACATGTTATATTTGATGAAATGCTAAGCCTATGAATCCTTGCATTTACTATCATCTTCTATCCTTTCAACTTGACTTGTAAGACATAACCCAACTCGAGTCTTGTTAGACCATGCATGTGTTAAGTAGGGAAGATTAAGTCGACTTGTAGGTGTTGTACAATCCAAGAGATTCGGCTCCGGGACCCAAACTTTCCTAGGATTGTAAGATATAACCCAACTCAATCCATCACAACAATAATTGCTTGCTTATAATTTGAAAACATGTTTGTATGATCATATCCCATGATTCCCCTATGAACCCATGACACCCTAGTGCTTTTAATCAATTGTTTACACCCTTATTTCATTTATCTTGTTAGTTTATTTTCATTGCTATTTTAGTTTAGTAACCTTCTACATCAACCCAATTTGTGACACCCCTAGACACCACTAGTTACAATAGAATCTTCATTTCAATACCCGTCCCTTGGGATCCGACCTTTACTTGCCTCTTTACTAATTGTAGAGTTGTTTGTGAAGTATAAATTGTGTTTTGTATCGACCATTGACCAACGACCACATATGCTTAATTGTGAACACCAAATGGCTCCGATCAAAAATGGCGCCGTTGCCGGGGACGGTGTTTAATTGATTTAAGATTTCTTTTATTGTTTTTAGTTGTGTCTTTTTCACCTTGGGGAAGTAAAACTCCTCGAGGTTTGCTCTAATCGTTTTCAAGTTGTTTGGTATTTTGCGAGAATGGATTTCATAGATTGTTTTGTAGAGGACCACTTGAGTATCCCTTACTTCAAGGATCCCATGCAAGCATTAGAGGCCTTAGAAGCAAGTAAGGCTAAGAGCATGTATTGGGAGTTGGAGGTGGATCTCTTTGAGGCCGCTCTAGCTAACAAAGAACTCACCCATGCACAATCCGAGTTGGTGCATAATATTCTAGTAGAAGCATGTCAACCCATAGAGGATGAGCAATCTATCCTAGAGGATATTCTACAAACTCAAGAGCAAGAGGAACCTATCATGGAATTTGAATATGATGAGGTTCATGAAAGTGAAGAAGAATATGTCATGAGAATGGAATGTCTAATGGAGATGGAGCAAATTCTCAATGACACTCCAAAGGAGGAAAGTGAGGTACAAACTCCTACTTTGAAACCCCTTCCCCCAAATTTGAAATATGCTTACCTTGATGAATCAAAGACCAAACCCGTGATTGTTAATGATAGACTTGATGATGACCAATTGGGTAAATTGATTAATGTGTTGAAACAACATGAAAAGGCTATAGGTTATAGTCTAGATGACCTTAAGGGGATAAGTCCCAACTTTTGCATGCATAGGATTCATCTAGAGGACGACCATAGACCTACCATTCAACCCCAAAGAAGATTGAACCCCCACATGCAAGAAGTTGTCAAAGGAGAAGTCATGAAATTACTTGATGCGGGAATCATATATCCCATATCGGATTCTTTGTGGGTTAGCCCCGTCCAAGTGGTACCTAAGAAAGGAGGTACTACGGTAGTGACAAATGAAAAGAATGAATTAATACCCACAAGAATGATCACCGGTTGGCGTATGTGCATTGACTACCGTAAATTGAACTCCGCAACAAGGAAAGATCACTTCCCCTTACCATTCATTGACCAAATGCTTGAGAGGTTAGCCTCTAACAAATTCTTTTGTTACCTTGACGGGTATTCGGGATTCTTCCAAATCCCTATACACCCGGATGACCAACATAAGACCACCTTCACGTGCCCTTATGGCACTTTTGCATATAGAAGAATGCCTTTTGGATTATGTAATGCCCCCGCTACTTTCCAAAGATGCATGATGAGTGTCTTCTCCGATTATCTAGAGACCATAATGGAAGTTTTTATGGATGATTTTAGTGTTTATGGAAAGGACTTTGACTCATGCTTGCATAATCTTTCTCTTGTATTGCAAAAATGTGAAGATGTTAGTCTTGTTTTGAATTGGGAAAAGTGTCATTTCATGGTCAATGAAGGAATTGTTTTGGGTCATTTGATTTCGGAAAAAGGCATCGAGGTCGATAAAGCTAAAGTTGAGGTGATAGAGAAACTCCCACCTCCCGTGAATGTTAGAGGGGTGAGAAGTTTTCTCGGTCACGCGGGTTTTTACCGTCGTTTCATAAAAGATTTTTCTAAAATAGCAAAACCCCTCACTCAACTTTTGCTTAAGGATGCCCAATTCCAATTCTTGACGAGTGTGTTGAAGCTTTCAATAGAATCAAAGAAGCATTGATCTCGGCACCAATCATCCAACCCCCAAATTGGGAGTTACCTTTTGAGATTATGTGTGATGCTAGCAACTACGCCGTTGGAGCGGTTCTTGGCCAACGGGTAGGGAGAGCTCTTCATGCCATCTATTACATAAGCAAGACCCTCGACCCTTCTCAAGTGAATTATGACACGTCCGAAAAGGAGCTTCTTGCCATTGTATATGCTTTGGATAAATTTCGGTCCTACTTACTTGGATCCAAGGTGATTGTATTTTCGGATCACCGTGCTCTTCGACATCTCTTGATAAAGAAGGAGGCAAAACCAAGGTTGTTGAGATGGATTTTGCTACTTCAAGAATTTGACTTGGAAATAAGAGACAAGAAAGGAGCCGAGAATGTAGTAGCGGATCACTTGTCAAGGATCCGGTTTCATGATGAAAATGGAGAAACCCCGATCAATGACTCATTCCCCGACGATATCTTGATGGCTATTCAAACTCAACTTGAAAGGCACATCACCCCATGGTTTGCCGATTATGCTAACTATATTGTTGGAAAAGTGCTCCCTCCTAACTTGAACCACAACCAAAGGAAGAGATTCCTATTCGAAGTGAAGAGGTACTTTTGGGATGATCCAAACCTCTACAAGGAGTGTAGTGATGGGCTCTACCGGAGATGCATCCCTCAATGGGAAATCCAAGGAATCTTGGAAGGATGTCATTCATCACCCTACGGTGGCCACCATGGAGCAAGAAGAACCGTTGCAAAAATCCTCCAATCGGGTTTCTATTGGCCCACAATGTTTCAAGATACAAGAGAATTCATCATTCATTGCGATGCTTGTCAAAGAACGGGAAATATATCTTGGAGAAACGAAATGCCGCAAAGGGGCATTCTAGAGGTAGAGATTTTCGATGTTTGGGGAATTGACTACCAAGGACCCTTTGTGACATCCAATGGGAATAAGTACATCCTTGTGGCCGTAGATTACGTTTCAAAATGGGTAGAGGCAATTGCTACCCCGAATGATGATGCAAAAACGGTCACCAAGCTTTTCAAGAAGATAATTTTCCCAAGATTTGGAGTTCCTAGAGCCATCATTAGTGATGGAGGAACACATTTCCATGAAAAGAAGCTTGCATCCCTTTTGACCAAATATGGTGTTCAACATCGAACCGGCTTGGGATATCATCCTCAAACAAGCGGCCAAGTGGAAATTTCAAATAGAGAGATTAAGCAAATTCTTGAAAAAGTTGTGAACAAGACTCGGAAAGATTGGAGCACAAAGCTTGATGATGCTCTTTGGGCTTATAGGACGGCCTATAAGACTCCCATAGGTGCCTCCCCCTACAAGCTTGTATATGGAAAAGCATGTCATTTGCCAATCGAATTGGAATACAAAGCTTATTGGGCAATCCGAGCACTCAATCTTGATCTCAAATTGAGCGGTCAAAAGAGGATGATCCAAATCCAAGAGTTGGAGGAATTCCGACTACAATATTATGAGAATGCAAAGATTTACAAAGAAAGAACAAAATTGCTTCATGATAAGAGGATTCGACAAAAGGCCTTGCACAAGGGAGACAAAGTCCTTCTATTCAATTCCCGCTACCGACTCTTTCCGGGAAAATTGAACTCTAGATGGATGGGTCCCTATGTGATAACCGAAGTTGGGAAGTATGGAGATTTCGAACTCAAGGCGGAAGATGGAAGCAAGTTCAAGGTAAATGGTCAAAGATTGAAGCCATACTATGAAGGAGCATTTGTTGGAGAGGTCGAGGCTACCTACCTCGGTCCCCCTCCTCCTTGACATCTCATCAAGAATGAGAGTTTGGTGGAGTCCTCCCTAAACCACCATTTGTAAATATACTAACCCTCTAACTTGTATTTATTATTTAATTGCATTTGTTTAATAAGCATAAATTCTTTTCATGAGCGCAAGTGAGGGAGGGTTACTAATGAGTTTTTGAATGAAGGAAGGAGAAAATTCCTAAGTATGGGGATGCATTGAAAGAAAGGAGAAAAAAATCAACACTCGCAGAAGAATCCGTGCGTCTCTCGAGATCCGGACGTCCCGGCGAGAATACGGACGTCCAAGGGAAAAACCGCGCGTCCGTCATTGTGTTGAGAAATTGAAGGTTTCGGACTCAAGAAGAATCCGAGCGTCCTAAGGAAGAAGACGCCCGTCCGAGAGAATCCGGCCGGATTAGTGGAAAGACGCTCGTCTTTTCCCCGAGCATTTCAAAGAAAAATCTCTGCCGAAGAATCCGCTCGTCTTCTCAAGAAGACGCCCGTCCCGACCTCGATGAATCCGAGCGTCTTATACTGGGACGCCCGTCTTGAGGCGAAAAAATTCTGGGGATTATACTCGTGGCGGAATCCGGGCGTCTTGCCCAGAATCCGCCCGTCCCGTGAGAGGAGAATCCGAGCGTCTCAGCTTCGAATCCGCTCGTCTCCCTGCCCGTTTCTCGACCCGACTTTTCTCAATTAAATTACACCCCACCACCCATATAATGATACATCACTACTCCTTCCACTCACCCTATAAAACTCACCCCCTTGTAACTCCCATACATATCCAAATCATTCTCTTCACCCACAAAATCAAAAACCCCCAAATTTTCTAGGGTTTACAATTCTCAATCAACAAAGAACAACCTTAGCAAATCTTCAAACAAAATAACCCAAATCAAAAGAACTCAAGGATGGCACCTAGAAGATCCTCCTTTAGAAGTGCAAGAAGACCTAGGATGGTGGGAAGTTCCTCTACCTCACATCTCAACACCATTAGAAGAGAGCATGTGGAAATTGTAGACCTCACAAGGCTCGACGATTTCTCGAATGTGGAATTCCTTGATGATGTGCAGCGATTGGTCTTCCATCGACTCTTAAGTAAGAATATTCTTTCCACTAAATTCCTTTGTCATGATACTTTGAGAAAACTTGGAATCTTTCACCAAGTGGAGGCTTTATTTGAGGTTTTTGGTCTTTCAACACTCTTTCGCATGTTTGAACCCACCTATCAGTCTCTTGTGCTCGAATTCTTGAGTTGCTTAAAGATTACAACTTCAAACAAAGTGATTAGCATAGAGTTTAGGTTGGAGAATGTCTCTAGAACAATGACCCTTGTTGAATTTGCGAGTGTGTTCGGTCTTGATGTCTCGCCTACCCGAACATCAAGACCCAAGAAGTATAGTGTCGCACCTTTGTGGAGGGCCATGACGGGTCGGGACTTCATTCTTACCAAAGAGTGTCTTGCTTTTCACATCCAAAACCCAATCTTGAGGCTCACATACCGATTTCTTTCGGGTACCCTCTTCGCCCGCCGAGACCCGGCTATTGTGAATCAAATGGACCTCATGTTCATGGAATCCTATCTAAACATTCAAGGAAGAGACGGGTATCATCTCAATGCACCTCTAGTCTTGCTAGAAAAGTGGGCGAAATTCCGAAATGGTGATGATGATGGGAAGAAGCATATAGTGAATGGTGGACTCATAACAAGACATGCAAAGCACTTTAATCCTAGGTTCAATGAGAACAATGAGTACACTCCACTCTCGGGAGGAATGAGAATTAATGAAGACCTCCTTGTTGTCCAACACCATTGGATAACCCTTGAGGGGGTTGATAAAAGGATCAAATGGTTGACGAAAGGAAGTGATCCTATCTACCTTCCGATGGCCGACCTACCCCGAGTCTCCCCAAGGAGAGGAAGCTTGTCCCCAATACCCTCTTACCTCATTCAAAGTCAAGAAAGGCAAGCTCCACCCCCGCAAGCTCCCCCACCACAACAACAAGAACAACAAACTCAAGGTGAAAAGATAAAGGTGCCTCCGTACCCCTTTCCCTACCAACCTTACAACCATCCGAATCCCTTCATCCTCCCCCGTGACGACTTTGTCACGGGAATCTTGCAAGACTTGCACTACCGTCAATATGAAACCAAGGTGGACAACTATTATGCTCTTTACCCTCAATACCACGACATGGTTCAAAAGGGACGGATAAGTGAAGAAGGAGCTTTTCCTTCATGGGCTCAAATGGAGTTGCTCTTTCCTAACTCGGACAAGGCCAATGAAGGGGCAAACGGTCGCAAAGGGGAGGAGAGCGGCGACTCTTGTGGAGGTGATACGGTGAAGCTTGAGAGTGAAGAAGATGAATTCATGGATCCAAGTTTAAGTGATGCTTCTAGGGATATTTGGGATACCGATATTGAAGGAGATGATGCCGATTTCTAGGAGATTACTTCATCACTAGGTGGAGCGGGCAAGAGGCACCCACCTTAGTTCAAGTGAAGTTTTCTCATCTCTCCTCTTTATCTTTATTTTTCATGAAAAGAACTTTGCATCTTGTTTATTTGTATTTTATTTAACTTTGACTCATTGTTGGTTTAGTCCTAGCAACATCAAAGGACTCACACCTCGGTTCCTTTGAGGTGTTCTTTATTGTTCCCACTTTTTGAAAATCCAAAATGACAATCTAGTTTCATGCATAGCATAGCATGTGCATGAACTCCCCCATGCTTTGACATTAGCAATAGTGTCTTACTTGGTTTGGGGAAGTTAATGCATACGCAACGGGAGGTAATCTAAATTATCCTCTCCGTCATAACAAAAACCATGCATCATGTAGTATAGCTTAGTGTAGAATTGCATTTAGTATAGAAATCATGCATCATTCTTGCATAATTTCCATCATTTTGGCCATTGAGGACAATGCCCATATTAGTGTGGGGATGGGAATTCTAACACTTAACTTTTATTCAAAAACCATAAAAATTGAAAAATTTCAAAAATCATAAAAATTTGAAAATTTGAAAAACCAAAAACAAGTTCATTTCCTTTGTATATATTGTTTTGTATATATTGTGTTTGTTTCATCCTTGTTCACTTTGATTGACTACGCCACATCCGAGATATGAGGATATTGAAGACCGCATGGTATGATCTTTCCAATCTCCTTTTTCCTCTTTATGTTAATGACTATGTGGCTTTGTTTTGATTGATGCGGTAAAAACAATGTGAACTTAGGATTGCATTTAGAATTATTTGGCATATTAGTTGGTAGAATCATTTGCATTAGGATGTATAAATGCTAGTTGCATCATGGCATGTAGTTTGCATGTTAGAAAAATTTTGAGAAACCGTCTATTTGGGAAGCTTGACAAGTGTATATAGGCCCTAGTAGATGCTTTTTATTCTTAAGACTTTGCTTGTTAGAATACTTGTAAAACACCCTAGGATGTGTCATGCTAGTATCCTTTGACCCATGGTTTAAGGCCGAGTCAAGAGTACCTTGTGGTGTGATAACTCCTTGGCTACCGTTTATTCCAAGGTGACCCTTGAAACCATGCATACTTCTATCATTCATCCATGTTCTACCATATTTTTGTCATCAAAGGGAATGGGCACAAAACAAAAAGAAAATCAATTTGAGTTCAAAGAAATGAAAAGTGAAAGAAAGTTTGCAAAAATGCATCAAATGAAAAGAGGAGAAAAAATAGACTCCTAAAACTTCAAATACAAGGCACCCTCGTTACTAATTGGGGTGACTTTGAAAATGTTCAAAAGAAAATGCAAAAAGTTGTCAAGTGTTGAAATTGCCAAAAATCAAAAAAGAAATGGCAAAGAAAGTGTTCTCAAATGTTATATGCCACAAGAAATTGGGGGGAAAAAGAACAAAAACAAAAGCAAACTCCCAAATGAAACTCAAATTCTATCGATCCCTTTATCCATCGTATCCATTTTTGTGCATGGTAGAGAGGGGACGACCCTTCTTCTTGTCTAGGCAAGAGGGGGAATTCCGCGATCCTCCAGTGTTTCTAACACCATAGGGAGTCTACTCTTGACAAAAGCATTTAACGATTGAGGACAAAGGTACCCTAGCTTGACACATTTTGGAGGTGATTTATTGGTATCCTTCTAGGCTTAGTAGTTTGAACAAATTGCATCTATGAAGGATTGTGTACCCTTGAATTGCTTCCCTTGTAGATAATTTCCGCCACTTAGATGAGGAAAGTGGCTATTCTTTTGTAGATGCATCCATTATGTGTTTTTGTGTGCTTTAAAGTTTGGATGTGTCGCCATTTTGGCAAGACCCACCTTGCCTTGCAAGAAGGCATCCTACCTCATGGTTGTCTTGTTGTGAGTTGAAGGGGCGGAGTGAGACCCGCTAATTGTCTCATATCGGCTATTATTATTAGGTTAGGTTAGTTTTGGTCCTAGTCTTTGTCACCTCTTTACTCGGGACGAGCAAAGGTTCGGTTTGGGGATATTTGATGCGACCATAATTGGCGCATATTTAGCCCCCGAATTACCATTGTTTCTATGCTTTTTAGTGCCTATTTGGGTCATTTCTTATCTTTAGTTCTTTGTTTTGCATATTCTTTGAGATTTTGATCCCTTGGTAGGAAAGGAGTAAGAATCTTGCATTTTCATGGCAAAACAAGGCTAAATTGATCATATTCAATGACCAAGCATCAAGGAGAGACAAGACTAGAAGGCCTTTGTACATAGCATAGTAGAAGAGCATTGTTGAGAAAAGGATCCTTGAGTCCCCAAGGAAATCCCCAAGGAATTCATGAAGAAAAGGGAAGAAAAAGAAGAAGGAAAGTTGCTGAACTACAATCCGAACGGATTGTAGAGAATCCGTCCGTCCTCGCCAATCCGAGCGTCCCGCAAAGGAATCCGCTCGGATTCCCCCTCGCCAATCCGAGCGTCTTGCCCAAGAATCCGCTCGGATTCCTCAGCCCAGATCCGGCCGTCCCGACTCCCATCTGCACGGATCACAGCACAGCACGTTTTCATTCCTCAAGCATCGATAAGAGAAGCCCTTCTCTCGGATAATCCCGGAGGCTCCTTGCTCAACTTAAAAAGTGTAATTACTAGTTTAGCCCTTAGTTAAACCTAATGCATCCTCCCTAATTTTCACTATAAATACCCCATTAGTCTAATTAGAGGAGGATGTTCATCTTATCAATAATTAGTGTAGTTAATATCAATCAAATCTCTCTTCAATATTGTAATCAAATATTAATCAAGTTTTAATCCAAGTTTTAGTTCTTTAATCTCTCTCTTGTTATTACTTTATTTTGGGTAATTGAAGATTATTTGGGTTATTATTGGGAGATTGCCAACCTCTCAATCTAGGATTCAAGTACTTCTAGTATTCTTGCTTTATTATTGGAATCATTAGTAGGTATAATCTCTTAATCCCTTTTTAATTATTGCTAATTACTTTCATTTATTTATCATGTTTCATTATGTTAGTATGATTGACAACCTTTCTAGCATGATCAATATGATAATGAGTGAGTAGTCTCTTAGCTAGGGTTTAATGGGGGATTAGGGGAAACCAACATGGGGAATGATTCATGCTTAAATTAATATGCTTTCATATCTTATTTGCTTGCTTGTTTTGATCTTAATACATGCACATGTTATATTTGATGAAATGCTAAGCCTATGAATCCTTGCATTTACTATCATCTTCTATCCTTTCAACTTGACTTGTAAGACATAACCCAACTCGAGTCTTGTTAGACCATGCATGTGTTAAGTAGGGAAGATTAAGTCGACTTGTAGGTGTTGTACAATCCAAGAGATTCGGCTCCGGGACCCAAACTTTCCTAGGATTGTAAGATATAACCCAACTCAATCCATCACAACAATAATTGCTTGCTTATAATTTGAGAACATGTTTGTATGATCATATCCCATGATTCCCCTATGAACCCATGACACCCTAGTGCTTTTAATCAATTGTTTACACCCTTATTTCATTTATCTTGTTAGTTTATTTTCATTGCTATTTTAGTTTAGTAACCTTCTACATCAACCCAATTTGTGACACCCCTAGACACCACTAGTTACAATAGAATCTTCATTTCAATACCCGTCCCTTGGGATCCGACCTTTACTTGCCTGTTTACTAATTGTAGAGTTGTTTGTGAAGTATAAATTGTGTTTTGTATCGATCATTGACCAACGACCACATATGCTTAATTGTGAACACCAAATGGCTCCGATCACCAGGTTATGATTGGCTCTGAACGGAGGGATATCCTCGTCGGAGAAGACGACTGGGTTGTTTAGATCACGGGCGTCCCTTGTCATGTGCGCCACTATTTCTTCTGGGGAAGAGGTGGAGGGCACGGTTAATTTTCCCAAGGCCTACAGCAAGGCCTGTCGATGCTCAAAAGACGTTGTGATCAGTTGCCAAAATGATATTTCGGCTTTTGCTTTCTGGAGCTGTTTCAGGATTGAGTTTTCGGGGGCCTTTGGTTGAGTGTCCACCTCTGGGACAATTTGGTCATTCGTTGTTGGAACGACCGTTGGATTGTTCGGATTTTGATAGGGACGTCCGGATCGGGTGAGATGTCCGATTTCTTTCGTCCGCTTCTCCTTCCCTGGGAGGATATAGACATCCTCAACATCATCCCTTCATATGCCGTTAATTTCAGTCTCGAGGATACCTGGGAGGGGTATTCCTCGGTGAGTAGTTCTTGTGGGGAATATTTTTGTGAGGGCGATTTTTATGAGGGTAGTTAGTTTGAAGGTGATTTTCGTGAGGTCTATGCCAGAATGGTCGCGGGAGCAATCCATCCTGGGGTGGGTAGTTTTGAATGTTTGGGGAATTCTCCCTCGGGCGCGGTGTTGGGGGATTGAAGATGAGTCGACGGTAGGCGTCGTCGAGTCGGGTGATTCTCTCAGAGAGGCTGGCAATGGCCTCCTCCACTTGTTGAAACATTGTGAGCATAGTGGCAGCACTAAACACAAACACTCCGTCTGAAGGATCCTTTTCCAAAGCATTCACCTCGTCGTCCACTGGTAGGATGAGGTGAGAGCAGTCTAGGGTTGGCTCATCGTCAGAGATGGCATGAATTCCCAGGGGATTCGTCTTGTTGTTCGGCTTAGTTGCTGGGGGTAAAGGCAAATCTCCCTTCTCAATCATGTCCTGGAGGAGGTGCTAGAGTTTGAAGCAGTTTTCGGTATCATGCCCCTTCCCTCGATGATACTGGCAGTAGGCGTTGGGGTTCCAAAATCGGGACTTCTTGGCGTCGGTCGGATCCGGGGTGGGTCCGATCGGTTGTAGATTCCCTTGGTCCATAAGCCTTTTCAGGGCACTTTCATAAGTCGACCCTATGTTGGTGAACACTCTCTTGGGGCGCTCAGTTTTCCTAGCAGATGGTTCGACGAGGTTAACCTCATCAATCTTGTTTGTCTGACCGTAAGGGCGAGATCCGGTTGAGGTGGATCCCTGGTAACCCCTGCCGGTGGTCTTTGCTAGGACGCCCTTTCGGAGGTCGTCCTCGATACGTGTCCCCAGAATCTGCAGATCTTGAAAAGTTTTGATATTTTGATACCGCAGTAGGTTGGCATAAACCGGGCGGAGATTGTTGACAAACTTTTCCAGCAGAGTTGATTCGCTCGGCTTACTGACGAATTGAGTACTCACCCCCCTCCAGCGGGTTAGGAACTCAGTGAACCCTTCCTTGTCGTTTTGGGTTAACACCTCGAGAGTACGGGTGTTGGCCTGGATTTCGACGTTGTCGGCATACTGTTTGGAAAACTCGACCGCGATCTCATCCCAAGTAGTAAGGTTTTTCGGATCCAAGGAGTAGTACCATTGGCGAGAGATCGGCTCCAAAGAGGAGGGGAAGATCCGGGTAAAGAGTTCCTGTTTGACCCCTTTAATGGCCATCTAGTCCTTGAAAACACGGATATGGTTGAGTGGGTCCTCCACTCCCTTGAACTTAGGCACATCAGTCAGGGTGAAGTTGTCAGGTAACTGGTCCCCAACAGGCTCGAACCTTTGGTTGTTCTCAAGATGGATATTGTTACCCCGGGCTAGGAGCTGTTCTTCCAAGAGTTCCAGTCTCTTCTCAGTTTCAGTCAGAGGTGGGGTATTATGTTCCCCAGTTTCCTTGTTCTCCAGGGCGTCGATACGGGTCTCTACGCGATCCAGGGTGACCTTGAGAGCGGTAAGCGCGTGGCAAGCTAGGCGATCGGTTGTGACATCTCTGTTGTTATCATTGTTGTTGTTGGACGAAGCAGAAGACGGGGCCATGGCTCTGAGGTAGAAAAACGGCTCACATTACAACTCAATCCGACATGGTTCCAAGACTGAACGCAGACAACGCAGAGAACGAGACAAAGACAGACTCAACAAGACGGGGCGACCGTGTGTGGTCCCTCGGTGCTGACTCGATTTATGACGTGACGGTGTTTGACCGAACCTTTGACACGAGTCCAATCATGACGGCGCGACGCCATTGGACGGGTCTCGTGGTGAGACTACTCATAAGTAAAGACCCATAAGTACGTTTGCTTTGACTCGATAGACACGAGGCGGGATTGGAATGGTGAACTGAACTCTTCAAAAATAGAAATTTTCAAAAAAATTCATTTGTCGCTTTTAAATGGGCGGCTTTTGAAGATAGAAATCTCCGCAAGTCGATCAGTTGAAAAGGGTTATCTTAAGTTTATCTGCAAAAGACGGTTTGAGTTTGAGTCGGCTCGGAAAACAGTGTATTGTTTCCCAAGACGGTTTTGAAATTCAAAATTGTATGTTTTGAAAATCGAGTTTGAAAAGTTTGAAGAGGTCTCGGGGACGGTGCATGGTCCTCGGGATCTCGAAAGTGTCTCGAGAAAAGGGTGTGCTTTTCTCGGGTTTTGAAAGAGCCATTGTCGACTCGAAACGGGTTAAAATCCGTGTCTAGACGCGGCGATTATAACGACGTAAAAAGGTGATTTGAAATGGTTATACAAAACCGGGTTTGAAAATCGTCATTATGACGGCCTAGAAAGGCGTGTTGAAATGGTTATACAAAACCAGGTTTGAAAATCGTCATTACGACGGCCTATAAAGGCGTGTTGAAATGGTTATACAAAACCGGGTTTGATAATCGTCATTACGACGGCCTCGAAAGGCGTGCAACGGTCGGCGAAAGACCGAGGTTTGAAATGGCCATTATAACGGCGCGAAAGGGGTTTTTTGAAAATGACACGGAAGGACTTATGATCAAGTAGAACATAAGCACTCGCAGTTCATTATATTATGCATTATGCTGACACGGGTTTTGGCTTAGAAGGGTGGGTTACACACCCAGCAATCAAACCCCGATTTGCGAGAGGGATACCAATCCAAACAAAATGTGTAAGGAGGGTGCCCTAGCCTCGTGCTCGAAAGTGATGAAAGCTCTTTGACAAAACAGAAATGTGTAACGTCAATGGTATGCTTGACTCAATCGGGATTCAAAACGCGGGGATGAGAAAACTCACGCCGACGAGACGAGCCAATTGGTCGAAAAGGGTTAGGTTGTGGGCCCGGACAAGGAACCCGACCGTGATATCAAATAATGCATTCCAATCAAGACCTCGTTCGAGTCTCACCATCTAGGGATCACAAAGACGTAAATGTCCTAGTTCTCCCCAGCAGAGTCGCCAATCTGTGGAATGGCCCACCTGCAAGCCCACTTCGATCTGTGGACACACAACGGTCTTTTTGAAAGCCACGCTCGGCGGCGTAAAAATGCCTTCGACCGGATCGTTTTAGATCGGTCGGTTTCATCTCAGTAGAGGTCTCGAAACGATTAGAGATGTTCGGAGTCGCCACCAAGTATTTGTGGGATGCCTGGAACCCGTTCGAATTCCACTTTATACCTCGGTCAAATCGAAGCACAAAGCAGCGTTTGACATAGGTACTAAAGATAAGGAAATCGTCCCTCTTTAGCATCCTATCTCTAGAATGACTCTCGTATGCCCTGGATATGGTCGTCCACGATCCAAAGTTTCTGAGTAAGAGGTGAAGGTACGTATTGAGAAGCCCTTTAATCAGACACCCAATCCCGCCCGCGTTTAGCGGCCTCTACTGATCGATCCTGATTGGTTGAATGCAAAAATTGATAAAACGGTTTAAGTGCATGAATGCGCATCCAATAATTTAAACCTAACATGTGAGAGCTTTCTAAGTCGGTTGATTTAATTTAAGTATCAAGTATAAGATGTCGAGTTGGATTAATGGTTGATTTCCATGCAAGACGGAAATTAAACATCCATTTACCGTATTAGGTTTAGGGTGCATAACATGATCCATTTGTCTTAGTAAGGCATTTTGCAAATGTGGTTTTGAATAGTCATCTGATCCGTCCTATATCCGAGTTAACCGGAGTCGGGATCGTCCTAGACTAATGCTGGAAGGGAACATGCCCTGTACCAGACGGCTATATGAGGCGCGAGCCAGCCGGCGGTGTAAGGGACCTCCCTCTGGTTTTGAAAATGAGGAATGGAGAGCCTGTTTAGGCGTGGGTTAGCCCACGGTTTATGTGCCGTGTTCTGACCTTTTGGAAAACGTTATAAAACGTGTTGGAAATGGGTATTTGAACCCGGTTTGATTTGAAGGGGTCGTTTAGACCGCATTTGTTGATTTGAAGAACTAGACTCGAATAATCATCATTATTTGATGATATTCGGTGTCGGGTTCGATTTGACAAACTTGACATGAATGGTTTTGAAAATGATTATGGACTAATTGTCTTGAGTCCATTTGAATGTTATTAGTCGATACTCATCATCGTACCCGGGTTAAAATCCGGCATGGTATGTAGAACCAAGGATGACTTTGTGTTGGTGACTAATATGCTTGTTTGAAAATGTAAAGAAATGAAATAAAAGGCTTTAAAATACCTTTTAAATGTCATTAACCAAATATTATCACCGAAACACGGATTTAACCGTCATGGTATGAAGAACCAAGGGTGAAAAATGCTTTATGGTTAAAACATGTGAAATAAAACAGCAAAGGTTCGAAAATACTTGAAATGGTGAAAACCGATTACAAATATGAAAAATGGATTAAGGGAAAGGACGAGAACAAACAAGATTGATCTCTAGTCTGAGTACCCCATTTAGGCGCGAGCTAGTTGGCGACCTAAGGGGCTTCTGCCTGAGACCAAAAATCAGTTTTGGCTCGTTTATTCCATGTTTTGGTTCATATTATGCATGTTTTAGCATGTTAGAGTCATGAAACAAATGAAAACATAATAAAAGAGAATTTTTACACCCTCATAATTACATGTTTGGTTATGGCGAGTGACCGACGTAAGTGTAATAACTCGTTTGATCGGAAAAAACTCGGTTTAAAACCGTTTTGGTAAGTAAAAGAGTGTTTTAAAGGTTTGGTGATGGTGTAGTGGTCGAAGTGGTCGGTCAAGTGATTTAATGCACGATGACGGTACCAAACAATGTGTAAGGCTCCTGTTTACGATCGGTAGGTCGTAAATACGTGTCGGGTTGTGACTTAAGAAGTCGAGTCGAGAATTTTAAGGGAGAAAAGAGGGGGCGGACACTCGCGTAAATCTCAAATGGGTGGCATTTGAGGGGTATTTATAGGAGAATGAGTGGTTGTGTGAGTTTTGAGCGACGTGGCCACTTGGGCTGCTCAAAGAGGCGCGAGCCACGTCGCGGGTCTTCGAGCTGTGTTGTCGCTTTCACAACAAACGCAATCATGATTTGTTCTATCCTAGGTTTTAGTTTTGTAGTCACATGTTTGGTACTTAACCATTCATGAATCCGGGAAAACTTAAGGTAGAAGGTTTGAAATGTTTGTTTTTTTGTGGTTGAATCGGTTTGACTCGTTGTTAGAGTCGGGATTTGAATTTTCGAGTCGGTTTTTGGTCCGGTGTCGGTTTTGACTCTAGTTAGTGTCATTGCGACCCCGTCGTCGTGCATTAAACACTCCAGATATTTTTGAAATGTTTTGAAATGTTTTATTTTCGAAATCGTTTTAAGTTTTCCGACGTAAAGTTGTACAGAAACTGTCGATCAAACGCCGCGATCCCAAAACATGTTGTAGTCCGATAATCATCGGGTGTTTGTTGGAGTCTCAGCAGATACTGGGTATCTACACCTTCTTCAAAGCATCAACAAAGAGGTACACATGAGTAAGGCAAAAGGCAAGAGCCCTTCTCCTAGCCACCTCCGAAACACTGACGTCTAATCGGTTTGAAAGATGTTGATAAGAGCCAACATGTCCACACCATGTGGAGCAAGAAGGAAGTTGACTTAACTTGTCGACAAACCCAGCATGGAATGGAATTTCTCCTTGTAGCACAACCGAGTCGGAGGAAGCACCGGAACACAACCCGGCCACCCACCAATGGCGCCAACTTCTTCGGCAAGAGGACAAATTTCACCTTTCGGGAAAACGAAAACATGGTCTTTCGAATCCCAAAACCGAGAACACGCTTCGAGGAATGAGGATTGCACCTTGACTTGACGGAGCACCAACAATTGACCAACTCCCATGCAAATGAGTTGATACTTTTTGGGAGGCGACAAATCCCGGCACCATTGTCGCAACGCATTCTCAAAGCCATCCATGAATTATTTTTGTGGAAGAAGAAGAAGTTTTGTAGAGATGTTTTTGTGTTTCGGATGATGAAACAATGAAGCGTAAACATCACTATTTTTACAAAACGATCAGCGCGTTTTTCAGAAAAAGGGGAGAGCTGGCTCCCATCGCCAGGCTGCTCGCGCCTCTTTAGGCCCGCCCCCAGTATTCCTGCTTTGACTTGTCTCTTTCAAGTTGTGTTTTCTCCTGACACCTCAAACCTCCCGCCAGAACGCTCGCGCCTCTTCGGGATGATCCAGGACATTTTGTGTTTCCTCACACTCACATTTCCTTGTTTTCGCGTTTTACGAAAGCCGACACGGTTTCCATGACGCAGCTTTAAACATACAGATTGTTCTTTTTTTAAGGGGGGAAGGGCTAGTCGCCCCGATCCGCGACGGATCGTTTCCATGTCAGTCGAAATTCCGAAAATTTTTCGCTTTTTCGCAATTTTCCATCAAAATAAAAATCGAAAATTGATAACACGACATCAATTTTACTCAAAATTCAAGCACTCACAAATTCGAGTCTTGACCTCACAAAAATCGAATCAAATATACTCGTAAAAATCTTTTCTAAAATTCTTCCCTGACGGATTGAGTTTGAAATTTTTCGAGTCACAAATCAATTTCAACGCAATTTAATTCAAGACACGAGTTAATTGCTCAATTTTCAAATTAATTCCTTTTGGGAGTCCAAACGTGACGACTTGTCGCGAAAATTTTCAAAATTCATTTCAAATTTCAATTTTCAATTTTTAACTTCGTGGCATCGTGGTTAATCTTTGTTTTCAATCAAATGCTTTTACGTGTTTACGTTTATGCATATGTGCTACCTGTTGCCTGTTTTCTACACTAACGATGCAGGAACTCGTGCAAAGCAAAAGGAGAATTGACAGCCGACAGCGCTCCTCCGAAACACAACATAAAAAAAGCCTAAAATCATAAAATGAGCTACAATCCAAAAACACATATATACAAACCGCCTCATGCAAAATGTAAATATGTACAAACAAGAGTCCAAGACACGGGCAAGCTACTACAACTACTCAGCGCCTCCCGTCGGACCAGTCCCGGTCTAACGAGGAGTCGCCGCCAACGCAGACACTACCACCTGCTCAGACTCCCTCTCCGGGGAACTCTCCAGCGTCTCACGCTCCATCTCGACGTGAAGCTCCTTCGCTGCAGCCAACTGAGCCCTCAGAGAAGCAATCTCCGCATCTCGGCTCCGTAACTCGTCCTCACGACGCCTCAACTCCTGGTCCCGACGAGTGATCCCCAACCCCTGGGCCTCGATCATCGACCTAGCTGCATCCAACTCAGGGCGAACCCGAGCAAGCTCCGCTGGATCCGCAGTACCCTACAAAACACAATACAGACCATCAAGATCTAAAAACGTGAAACACAACACAAAATACACAAAAACAGCACACAAAAAAATATACCTGAGAAAGCCGAGCCTCCCTCGCAGCCAGGTCGCCAGCAAGCGCCCTCTAGCGGTTAGCCATCCGCCACAAGGCCTGATGACTAACGATCGTCACCTACATTCAAAAATGTCCTTCAATGCAATGCAAGGCAAAACACGAATGAGGAAAATGTTCAAGTTAGGATCTCACCCTCAGAACGCTCAACCTCCACTCCATGCCAACGTCGGTCACCTCAGCGACCGCAGACTCTGGCAGACGCAACTGTAGCTCCTCACCACCCGGCCCCTGAAAGGTGGTCTCCGCCGGGAAAACTGGGGGCTGAGTCCTCATCAACGCGTGGACCCCCTACAATTCAGGTCCGCATCAAAGGTAACAAACCCTCCTATCAAAGGAGACAATGAAAACAAAAGAACAGAGGAAGATATACCTCGATCGGGTACCAGAAAAGCCTCGACAACCAGAAGGTGTCGTAGTCGACGTCCCGCAGCAACAACGCCTCACCTCCCTGACCGTGAAGGTGCTCCTCAACCTCGTCGGGGGTCGACTCCTGGAACAACACCCTAGGCGGGTTGACTGGTACCACGAAAGTCTCTGTAAAGCACTGACGAGCTAGACGCTCGCCCAGGTACCAAACCGGCTCGATCGCCGTCTCCAAGTACAAGCGCTGGGAGCTGCGAGGCCGCAGACGCTCCCAGACAGCGGTCGGCACGTCCGTGTAGTGCTCCCAAGGCCACCCAACAAACTGCATTCAGAACAAAGCTACCCAACCGACTGGGGGCTTCCTAAGCTACCTAGTCATCCTATCTCTATCTAATTCTACAAAGAAGAAAGAGTAAGGAACAACGACTCACGTCAGCAACTCGAAGCTTGTTCACGCGACGTTTGCAGTCCTCGTAAGTCGACTTAGTCGACTTCTTCCGAGCCACCGTCCAACCCCTCACAGCAGGGTAGGTCAAGGGGACACCGCATGTGTCCCCAGTTGCAGAGGGGTGAAGTAAGCATACAACCAAGCCTGTAATCAAACATAGCAAACACAAATCAGCCAATTTTCCAAAAATTGCCAAAATCAAAATCAAAATCAAAATCAAACTCAAAACTACAAAAAATGCTCGTACCTCCAAGATGAGGCCGAGACCAACCAAAGCAGGGGCACTACCATCCTCCACTGCCTCCGGACGCACCGCTGCGTGCATATACCGGGTAAAATTAGCCAAGGCCGGCGTAACCCAGTCAAACTGACCCAAAGTGTCAAGGTCAGCAAGGAGAGGAAGTACCTTGGTCGACAAGCGCTCACCCTTGTCACCAAAGTACGTGGCACCTAAGAAGTACCACAACCACAACCGCGCCTCCTGCGCGTCAGCTCTAGCCTCTGCCTCCGTACTCTCCAACGGCGCCGGAGCAGCACCCACCACTCTCCCTCTAAAGTGGTCTCTCACATACGAACTCGCGATCAGGTACGGAGTAATGTCGGAAGGCTCAGGCAAAACAGTACCGATCAGATGAGTAACCGCACGAGAAGACACCCTCTCCGGTGTCTCTGTGAACTCAACAGGTGTCTCGCCACAAGGGAGGCCAGATATCATGGCGAAATCCTCTAAGGTTACACCGACTTCCCCGAACTCCATGTGGAACGACGACGTCGTGTCCCAGTACCGATCCAACATGGCACGGATCAGACACAGGTTCGACTTAATCGAAGACCTGTGAATATCCTGCCAAGCGGCCACCAACGGCCCAAAAGCCGACCTCTCTATCAACGCCCTCGTCCGGGCTCGGAGAACGTCGTAAAGACCCAAGCAGGTGGTAAAGCCCGAGAAAGTCCTCATGGTGCCGATCTCCTGAAATAAAAAACAAACAACGTCAGAACGCCTGTTCAGGTCTGACACTTCAAAAGTGATGAAAGTTTAATCAAGGGACACGACTCACTAAGCCCTCGTGAGCACGGTAGGCGATGTGCTTGTCCAGTCGAAGCAATAACTGGCTACCGTCGAAACTCTCGGCCCAAGCAGGCGCCTGCCGCAAGTTCAGCCCCCGCGGGGCTGTAACCCGTCTAACATCCCAACTCGCAACGTCAGCGTCGTCCTCAACTGTCTCCGCCCTCCGTCTCTTCTGACCACGAGACTCGACGTGACGGGTGGAAGGCGTCTCAACGACTCTAATGACGTTCTGTAACGTCCGTCTGGTTGGCCGAGGAGTCCGTCTCCTCGTAGAAACGCTTCTCCCAGAGGTACCAGCCTCTCACCCAGTCTGAGCTCTCTCAACACCAGTAGCCCCAACAACGGGCTCCTCACGCTCCTCAACGGCCCTCTCGGCCCCAACAGTCTCCTCGGGGGGCCCCTCCTCCTCGGAAGCGTCCTCCACTACCGCGGCGGGTAAACTAACCGGAGTGCTAACCGGCCCCGTCCCGAACAACTCCTCAAAAGTCACAGCAAGGGACCCGGCCTGCCCCGAACACTCTCCTGCAACCAAAGAACGTCAACCGAAATTTCGGCATTATGACGGCGTAAATTGGACAAATCCAAAGAAACAACCTGCAAAGCAAAGCAAGGGCAACCCCGCCCAAACCCAACCAAACAAAAAACAATTCACAAAAAACGCACAAGAAAACGACTCGCCCTTCTTTTCAAGCAAAAGACGAGTCGAAACAACCACAACAAAAAAACGGCACCCCAAGACCCACACAAGGTCCCCCAACAAACCAAAGTACATTCCCAATGCAATGGGGAATTTTTCTACGGCTCAAAAAGGCAATTTATACGCCAATTTGAGCACAAACCGGTCAAAAATTCAAAAACGACCGCAAAGAGGAAAACGTGATTTTATCACGCCTCAAGGCGACCTAAACTACCAATAAGGTCCATTTCGAGGCAAACTGACTCAATTCAAGCCCAAACAGGCGCTCATTTTGTCAGACATAAGACCGTCACAACAGGCAAAAATTCCAGCTTTGCCCACAATACCCAACAAAGGTCCACAATGGCAAATATGGTCTTTCCCGACTACAATGCAACCTAGTGGGACCCACTACCCAAGCAAATAAACTTGGCATTGTGAGATGAGACTGTTTCTCCACCTCACTCACGTTTTTCGAACATAAGGAGCGGGAACGGGGACCAAAATGCAAACTAAAAGTATCCCTATACTCCTAAACAGGTTTCTAACCTAATGCAATCATCAATTTCACTCGAAATAGACTCAATCAAAAACGCCCAAATCGATTTTCTAGGGTAAAATTTCGCCCTGATTCAATTTAGCAAAAGGACCAACAAATTCAAATGGATTCAAGAGGGAATACATACCTTGAGATGACATTGTTGATGATAGCACGAATGGAAGCAAGCTAGAGACCTTCAATGGCGGTTTTTGGTGTGTTTATGTCGAAGGTTGAAGACGAAATGAGGGAATGGTATGCGAACCATCCTCGCGTCTTTTACAGAAAAATAGAGAAGCTCCCTTGGTTCGCCAGGTAGCTCGCGCCTCAATCAGGTGTTCCCTGCTCTTTCAGTGAAATTTTGGGCTTTGGCCCAATTTCCCGTAATAAACCTCAAATTTCCAATGACGACGTTAAGGACGGTCATTTTTGAAATACAAATAACAAATAGTGAAATCAAAATTCACTATTTTCCTTCAAAAATTTCGAACAAACGGCGATCAAAACCGCCATTTTCACTTCAATTTACAAAAATGGTGAAAAATTCAAAATTCACTATTTCTTCAAATTTCAACGACGGCAATTAAAACCGTCATTTTTTCCAAAATAATAGTGAAAATTGAAAATTCACTACTTCTTCAAACTTCAAACGACGGCAATTTAAAACCGTCACTTCAAAAATAATTGTGAAAATTCAAAATTCACTATTTCTCCAAATTCCAAACGACGGCAATTAAAACCGTCACTTCAAAAAATAATTGTGAAGTTCAAATTCACTATTCCTTCAAAAATTGAAACAAACGGCTATTAAAACCGCCATCTCATCTCAAGAAATAATAGTGAAGTTCAAATTCACTATTTCCTCAATTTTCAATTTCAAGAATAATAGTGAGAAATACAAAATTCACTATTTCTTCAAATTTCAACGACGACAATTAAAACCGTCATTTTTTCAAAATAATAGCGAAAATTCAGATTCACTATTCCTTCAAATTTCAAACGGCGGCACATAAACCGTCACTTCAAACGTAATAGTGAAGATTCCCAATTCACTATTTCACCACATATGTCAACGGCGGAACATAAACCGTCACTTCAAACGTAATAGTGAAGATTCCAAATTCACTATTTCCTACACATGTCAACGGCGGCAGCATAAACCGTCACTTCAAACGTAATAGTGAAGATTCCAAATTCACTATTTCTATCACATGTCAACGGCGGCACATAAACCGTCACCTCAGTCGTAATAGCGAAATTTAAAATTTGCTATTTCCTTCAAAAAATTCAAACAAACAGCTATTAAAACCGCCACTTCAAATTCAAAAACGAGTAGTGGAAGTTCAAAATTCGCTATTCCCTCAAATGTCAACAGGGGGCTTCCTCGCGGAACCCGCTTATTTCAGAAACAGTGATAGTGGAAATTAAAAAAATCACTATTTTTACGGCGGCATCATGAGTCCGCTACTTTCAAAACAAGCCCATCCAACGCGGCTATTCTCACGGTCAATTAACCGACCGCTCCATGGCTGGCGAGCCTTACTACGCATCGCGGCTGGCAAGCCCTCCTCAGGTACGCACCATGGCTGGCGAGCCTTACTATGCATCGCGGCTGGCGAGCCCTCCTCAGGTACGCACCATGGCTGGCGAGCCTTTGTCCGCAAACATGCAAGGACGTATCCGAAGATGCCTCAAGTATGACCCCTTCTTATGGCTGGCGAGCCTTTGTACGTAGTCTAACGGACTTTAAACGACCCGCACGGATAGTCGACAGACTCTAAATTGTTCCCGACGACAGGTCCTTGGCTCGTACCCTCGAGTCGCCTTGGCGTCGCCCTTCCCGACGGCAGGTCATTGGCCCGAATCCTTTCGAGCCGCCTCGACGTCACTTGGCTCTCCATGTTGTAATATTCGATTGACCCGGGGGCTCTACTTTGACTTTCGCCCTGTCCAAGCCTCAGTCAAAGTGAGGGTTCTGTAGATACCCAGTATCTGCTGAGACTCCAACAAACACCCGATGATTATCGGACTATAACATACTTTGGAATCGCGGCGTTTGATCGACAGTTTGTGTACAACTTTACGTCGGAAAACTTAAAACGATTTCGAAAATAAAACTTTTCAAAACTTTTCAAAAGTACCTGGAGTGTTTAATGCACGACGACGGGGTCGCAATGACACTAACTAGAGTCAAAACCGACCCCGGACCAAAAACCGACTCAAAAATTCAAATCCCGACTCCAACAACGAGTTAAACCGAGTCAACCACCAAAAACAAAACATTCAAAGCCTTCTATACCAAGATTTCCCGGAATCATGAATGGTCAAGTACCAAACATGTGACTACAAATCCTAGGATAGAACAAATCATGTGTTAGAAATCTATATCTCATTACTTAACATATTCATATATGTGATGATTAATTTAGTCATAAAATTAAGAGTTGATCTTATGCATGCAAACAATAATAAGAATAAGGAAGAATTCATCAACCCTTACATTGATATTTCAGATTATTGGGCACAAGTGAGTTCTCCTACTCACTTGTTCTTGAGCTCTCCATGTTGGATGAATAAGGATTCAAGTGTAGAATCCCTCCCAAGGATTAATACCCAAGGTAATCTCTTAATAAAATTAATATTATTATTACTAGAACAATATTAATTTAAATAAATTGACCCAAAAATATTTATTTGGTTCTCTTAATTTCGGTTAAGAGAAGGGAGAAAAGAGGAAGAATTTATCTCTCTAAAACTCTTATTTTTAGATGTGTGTTTGAATGAATGAATACAACCATATTCAAGTAGTGTATATTAGGTAAAAATAGAAGAAAAACCGATGGTATTTTCCTTCAGAAAACCGGGTAGAGGGAGGGATAATGAGGGCCAATGCATGAGCAAGGTGCTCTTCACAAGAGGCACTAGGTTTGCATGGCTAGGTTTAGGCAAAAATGATTATGTTTACCACTAAGTTAATTAACATAATATTTTCCTAATACTCCCACTAATTTCGGTCCATATAGAGATAAAATGGATTCCATTTTATCTTTGTCAATTTGTCAATTTGTCACATGTCACATGTCATGTAAAATGGTTATGTATTTTTAACATATTAAAAATCAACGCATTAAAAAATACGTCATATACAAAATCGACTTAGTAATTCATAATTACTTGTACCAAAATAATTTACCAATTATAAATCACAACATCTTGTATTTATAATAAATTATTCATTCAAATGCAATTGTTTCCTTAAACAATAATTTCATCTAAGCAATAAAACAATTCGATCACTTAGACCGTATCTTATTTAATCAAATTATAATGTGATACGTAAATATTACTTCCAAAATAGTCCGTCAATTTTAAGTAATTTAATTAACCCGTATCGTCATACGATCAATTAAATAATTAATTAAGAGTGTTACCCTTTAGGTATGACCTAAGGGGATCAACTGATCACCACCGTCTCACGACAAAGAATGTGTCAAACTCTAGTCACCAATCATTACCGATATGTGTGGACCAAATTGACGAAAATATTACTTCCCAATTGTATCCTTCAAAATGAGATATAAACATGTGATCATCATGATCGACAGTTGTGATCGCATTATTGTCGGAGGACACATATTCCAACAATCTCCCACTTGTCCTCGACAAGTGTGCGTCACCAATTCTCTTGTCCTATTACTATCTCCCACTCAATGCAAGGTGTCTTTCAGGTCGTACTTGCAAGTGATCATATCGAGAGTGGTTTCCTCGATCTGGAGAATAATTGATTGACCGGATTTATCTACCATAGATATCTTCCGAGCGTGGCCACGCATATCCAGTTCATTACTCCTCGAGTGGCCCTGAGATATTGTTATAACTCTGACTAGCGGTGGACAATTCCTATCGCACTCATTCCCTTCGACTAGCCACAGCCATCATAACCCAAAATATGCCCATTTGACCCCATTTACGAAGGTCGTAGTAACACAAATCAAAGTTAATCTGAAACTGTGCCATCTTAGGCGAATAGTCTTTAGTCAAAAGAATCGACTCATTAGAATACTATAGTAGCTCTCGCCATGACCAGGCTATATAAATTGCCAGAACTCTATAAGCGGTCATAAGGCCCGACAAAGTGTTCCTAACAGTCTGCCTATGTGATCGACTAGACATTCTCATATGACTCTATGGCACTTGAACTTGCCATCAATCGCATCACACTCTAGTCACTTCGAGACGTCACCTCATACAAGTGACTATGGGCAAATACAATGCTAATCCGTGTTCACTTTAACGGGGTCCAATTGTCTCTACAACCCGTTTGGATGTAACAAAGTATAAGGTGAGTTAATAATAACTCAAACAACAAATGTCGACATCACATTCGGGTAGTCAATACCATATTACAACCTTGTGATGCATATCGTAAGTGTGTAAACACTAGTTGATTGCAATAGAAGTTTAATATACCATGTGTCCATGTGTTCAAACTCCTTTTATCACATTTTCCTTTTACATTCATGTTATCTCTCATAGCATGAACCTTACCAAGTACACATGTAGGTTCCCAACCTCGGTTTGGGTTCTTTATCTTGAAAGAACTTTTTGGTTGTTTATCACATAACCAACGAATTTGTGGTGGATGATATGACTTGCACTGTTCAAGTACTCCACCCACTCATAATGCACTAGGTATGTCAATATGATTAGCCTAGCACTTCTAACAAGTCCTAGCATATTAGAAAATATTATTTTTGAGTAACTTCTTACTACAACTAAGTATCTTACCAAACTTCTCATTTCTCCTTTTAGCTTGAAAAGCTCAGGATTTTCATAAATCCTTACGTGTGTTCGAACTTTAATATGTGCAACCTCTTGGCACATAACAGAGTGTTCTGTCCAACACTGAAATCGCTCATCGGTTCTCCTCGAGAATTCATGACAATTCTTCTATGGCTTCCCATTGAATCATCATGCTCTTATGCATATGATTCATTATTGGACATGTGCATGATTATTCTAATGGCGGAAACATTAATAATTTTTTTTAATCATGTCATCAACCATTCTTAGGTTCAATGAATGACCATGACTGCTTATGGTAATTCCATTTTCATCGATATGAATAACCTACGTTTCTGGTTGATTTAATGTGTATATCTCAATACTTATCCAACATCTCATGATGTGATTGGATTCATCATAGTCCATTTTCATCCAGAATTGAAAACTCAAATACTTCTTTGTGAAAGAAAGTATTTGCTCGTCATTCTCAATGAGTAATGAGTTATAAACTTTTACAAGATGATAGCTCCCACTAAATTCCATGTCTTCACATGATAATTTCCAACTCCCACTTAATTCCACATGTTTCGCAATTGACTACTCAATCGAAACATTTCAAGAATTAAAATATATATTGTTTTGCTAAGTTATTAAGATAAAACCATATATGTTCCCATCATATCCTATCAAAATACCTATTTTGAAAAGGTTTCAATCTTAACCTTATGGAAAGAGATTTTAATCTCTAACTCATTCATTTTATAATGATGCGTAGAAATGTCATTATTCTAAATGTGAATTATATCTAATACACGTCCTTCTCAAAATACCCTTTTCGGAAGGAGGTTTAACCATTTCATTTTCATAATGAGGTTAAGTAATGACATTAGCATGGTTAATACTTAACTTAGCTCTTGTGAATATCGGCATATCAACATTTGTAACTTTTAGTCATAAATCTCATTTATTTTCTTAGATGCAACTTTGATTCATTTAGGCTCTTAAGTAAATATCAATATTGAAACTATTGGTTATAAATTATCATAAACTAGTCAATTAAGACTTTACATTAGTCATTCTTCTTCCAAAACTTTTTTTTGGTCTCCTCGTGTAGTTATCTTGAGAACATATTCTTTTGATTACTTCACTTGGTGTCTTTTGTCATGTAGATCTATTCGAGACCATAGATCTCATCTATTCGTGTATACTATATAAATAGGTATACCTTTATTCAAATCATTCTTCCTTGCGTAGATCTCATTTACACAAGTACACAAATTTTTCTTGGTGTTCTTTGTGTCTTCATTTTTCTCCCACTCTATCTTTAGAATGAATACACTAGAGATTCAAAGATAGCTTATAAGACACAAATAATGATTTTTGAAGTATAAGGAGGACTATCTCATAGGTTGACTAATTTGTTTTAGATTTGATAAGTGTACTTGGTGATAGACATTCCTTTAAGAGAGTTCATCAACTCAATATCACTTTATAATTGATCATACACAAGCCTTAAGCTTGTGGACATATAATGAATCCCATCATTATAGTTGTCCATTAGATCACTTTAAGTGAATGATCATATGTTTCTATGAACAAGCATATAAAGACGAATTTTTAGAACAAGGATAAAATACGATAAAACGGGTGACTTGTGTTGCAAACCAAGCCACCATTATCCAAAATACAACCATTATCCAAAATACATTTCCATGTCGAACACGGAAATCAAAAGGTTCTAAAATTCGAAACATAAATTAAAATAAGACAATAAAAAGCCAAGCTTCATGGAAGCTACTCCTAGCTTCTTGATGGTTTCTCAAGCTTGCTTTTCTTTTCCCTTGTCCTTGCTTGGTGGAGGCCCTATTTACAATAAAAAGGGGATACATTATCACAACTTTGTATCACAATACCATAGTTGAATTAGAAACATAAAAGAAAGGATAGTCATTTATCTACTGGAGTGATCTTTCCAGCTTTAATGTCACCAAGATATTTGGAACAATTTTGTTTCCAATGTCCAACACCATTACAATAATGGCATTTATCAAGAGGACCCTTCTTGATCTTGGAAGTGCTAGCTTCATAAGTCTTAGCTTTGGTGAAAGTGGGAGCTTGCTTCTTACCCTTCTTCCCATTCTTCTTGAACTTCCCCTTGCTTTTGGTGCTTATGTTAAGCACATCCTTAGGTGGGTTAACATTTAACCCCATGTCTCTTTCGGCTTGCACAAGTAACTTGTGCAACTCTTCAAGAGACACGTCCTTGTCTTGCATGTTAAAATTCACCCGTAATTGAACATACGCTTTGACTTTGGATAAGGAGTGTAGAATCCTATCTACAATGAGTTCTTTGGGGATTTCAACCTTTTGAATCTTCAAGGTCTCGACTAGCTCCATTAATTTGAGCACGTGAGGGCTAACCTTTTGGCCCTCTTTGAACTCGAGATCAAAGAATGCCGCGGCCGCCTCATATTGGACGATCCGCGGAGTTTGTGAAAACATTGTCACAAGCTTGGAGTTGATTTCATTAGCGGTGCCCATCTTAAAGGCTCTCCTTTGGAGATCCGCCTCCATCGCAAAGATCAACATATTTTTCATTGCGTCGGACTCCTTGTGGTAAGCCTCATATGCTTCTCTAGTAGCGGCACTCGACCTAGCATTAGGTTCGGGTGGAGAGGCCTCGATGAGGTAACGAAGCTTGTCGTCACCTTGGGCGGCTAATTTGAGTTGAGCATCCCAATCGGAGAAATTTGACCCATTCTTTTCAAGTTTACATCGATCCATGAAGGATCGGAGCCATGAAGTATTAGTGAGAGGTGTGGCGTTGGTGTTTGGAGTGGCCATTTGTTATGAGAAATAAAAGCGGTCTACAAAACAAAATAGATGGAATAAAACATATGTCGTTTTCAAAATAATAATACTCGTAAAAATTAATTTAAACAAGTTTTATTGCATTTATCTAGTGACCTCTACCCAACTTAGATAAATGATTCCAAGATCCAAATTCATATTATCTTGGGCACGGTAGGGCCGATTCATCCCTTATCAATATAACTCGGTGGATTAACACTTTAATCGATTCTACTTTTAGAACTCTTGGTCGATAAAATTACATTAACATTTATCTTTGGCCCGAAACACATGCGACTACAGTCACGAATACTTCCGTTGAGCTCAATCCAAAATTCGAATAAATGTGTCCATGATCCAAATCCACATCAACTTGGGCACGGTAGGGCCGATTCATCCCTTATCAACATGAATTCGGTGGATAGACATTTATCACCCACTTCCCCTACGTAACAAGGTTTGTAACCCGGTAGGGCCGAGTGCACTCCCTCGCGAAATAGGTTTTCATGGTTTCTACTTTTTGGTAAGGCTATGTCTCAATTGATTGTTTTAGCGAGAGGTCATGTCAATTTATTATCTATCACGTTTTAAGTGAACTAAAGCGGTGAACTACGATAATTCTAATTGACACGGTCGATAAACTCGATTAAAAGAATGATGCATGTTTTAGTTATGGCGATTTAGTGATGCATGCAACATATAAATAAAATGCAAAGCATAAATTAAATCCTAGTATGGCCTTCCTAAAATAGAAAATCTAATTAACTATTACATATTCGGAAACCAACTCCATTGGTCCCTTGAACTTCGGTTTTAGCACGCATCTCGAGGTAACACCGTCTTTATGTATCGCCTTCTTGAGTGACACCGTCTTCAAGGAACTCCGAAATAAATAAATTACATAACAAATTACATAATTTCCTATTATACATTTGTAATTAAAATAAAATAAATCTATTAAATAACAAAACGGTGATACGAGCTCACAATAAATTACAACCGAATCGATATTCCCATACATTTCGGGTAATACCAATTAAAAACTAAGGCCATACTAAGTAAAAATTACATAATTCAAAAATTACATAAAATAAAATTATGACAATCATAAACAAAATGCAGCATTATAATATGTATGAACATGCCCAATTTTATGCTAAATCGCCTTTAAGGAGCCAATATCGTATATTAAACGGTTTTTACGGATTTGCGTGATTTAACATTTTATAATCACAATAATTACATAAATTCACATTTATGCACAAGTTAATTACCTTAACAAACTTAGGACTCAAAAATTAGTCTCCACTAACTATTTGACTATAATTAACTTATATTTCTTAAAATTGTTCATTAGAGAACTCAAAATTACAATAAAATGCTATAAACTTCAAATAAATCACAAAAATTTCAAATAAATTTGAAATTTGAAATTTAAACTCATGAACATTCTGGAAAAATACCATGACACTCATAATGTTCTAAAACATAGGTTAAAATTTCGAAAAATTTATCGGAAAAACTATGTTGCGGTTTATCGGATTTATCAATTATAATCATAAAAACATGAGAAAAACTATATTCATCAACTTTTAAATTTTAGATCTGAAAAAGATAATAAAATGCAACATGTGACGTTTTTTCTTAGTCATGAAGTAAGTTTTAGCAATTATTCACTAATTAAGTCACTATTTATGCTATTTTTCATCAAAAATTCATAAATCATGCATGAAAACTTCATTATAGCCTATTATTTTACACACATCTTGTAAAACTGCATGTGACAACATACTAAATTTCTATGACCAGATTCAAAATTTATCTCATATTAACCTATTTTCCATTTAAATTCGATTTTTATCATGAAAAACCCATATTTCGAACATACGAACTCCAAAAATTATGAAAATTTACAGGTCATCTAAAAATAATATATGTGAAAATATATCCAAAAACCACTGAAAAATTCAAAGTGTAGCTAATTTTAATCTGAAAATGACATTTTTATCATAAAATAACATTTTTAATGCCATTATTATATAAAATGAACAATAAAAAATCCATAAATTAACCAAAATATCCTAAATACATTTTAGGATCAAAAACTTTAACATGCATAATTTATTTCGTGATATATCATAATAACACAAATTTATAAGTTTTATATGTTAATCGTATAACTCGGAAAAACTATAACCGATTTGCATGCAAACAACCTAAGGCTCATGATACTGCTTGTTAGAAATCTATATCTCATTACTTAACATATTCATATATGTGATGATTAATTTAGTCATAAAATTAAGAGTTGATCTTATGCATGCAAACAATAATAAGAATAAGGAAGAAATCATCAACCCTTACATTGATATTTCGGATTATTGGGCACAAGTGAGTTCTCCTACTCACTTGTTCTTGAGCTCTCCAAATGTTGGATGAACAAGGATTCAAGTGTAGAATCCCTCCCAAGGATTAATAACCAAGGTAATCTCTTAATAAAATTAATATTATTATTATTAGAACAATATTAATTTAAATAAAATGACCCAAAAATATTTATTTGGTTCTCTTAATGTCGGTTAAGAGAAGGGAGAAAAGAGGAAGAATTTATCTCTCTAAAACTCTTATTTTTAGATGTGTGTTTGAATGAATGAATACACCCATATTCAAGTAGTGTATATTAGATAAAAATAGAAGAAAAACCCATGGTATTTTCCTTCACAAAACCGGGTAGAGGGAGGGATAATGAGGGCCAATGCATGAGCAAGGTGCTCTTCACAAGAGGCACTAAGTTTGCATGGCTAGGTTTAGGCAAAAATGATTATGTTTACCACTAAGTTAATTAACATAATATTTTCCTAATACTCCCACTAATTTCGGTCCATATAGAGATAAAATGGATTCCATTTTATCTTTGTCAATTTGTCAATTTGTCACATGTCACATGTCATGTAAAATTGTTATGTATTTTTAACATATTAAAAATCAACGCATTAAAAAATACGTCATATACAAAATCGACTTAGTAATTCATAATTATTTGTACCAAAATAATTTACCAATTATAAATCACAACATCTTGTATCTATAATAAATTATTCATTCAAATGCAATTGTTTCCTTAAACAATAATTTCATCTAAGCAATAAAACAATTCGATCACTTAGACCGTATCTTATTTAATCAAATTATAATGAGATACGTAAATATTACTTCCAAAATCGTCCGTCAATTTTAAGTAATTTAATTAACTCGTATCGTCATACGATCAATTAAATAATCAATTAAGAGTGTTACACATTAGGTATGACCTAAGGGGATCAACTGATCACCACCGTCGCACGACAGTAATGTCAAACTCTAGTCAGCCAATCATTACCGATATGTGTGGACCAGTTGACAGTAAAATATTACTTCCCAATTGTATCCTTCAAAATGAGAATTAAACATGTGATCATCATGATTGACAGTTGTGATGGCATTATTGTCGGAGGACACATATTCCAACATCATGATTGCACTTGTGTGAAAGCGACAAGACAACTCGAAGACCCGCGACGTGGCTCGCGCCTCTTTGAGCAGCCCAGTTGGCCACGTCGTTCAAAACTCACACAATCACTCATTTTCCTATAAATACCCCTCAAATGCCCCATTTGAGAACTTACGCGAGTGTCCGCCCCCTCTTTTCTCCCTTAAAATTCTCGATTCGACTTCTTAAGTCACAATCCGACGCGTATTTACGACCTACCGATCGTAAATACAAGCCTTACACATTGTTTGGTACCGTCATCGTGTATTAAATCACTTGACCGACCACTTTGACCACTACACCGTCACTAATCTTAATAAAACACTCTTTTTACTTACCAAAACGGTTATAAACCGAGTCTTTTCCGACCAAACGAGTTGTTACCCTTACGTCGGTTTCTCGCCATAACCAAACATGTAAGTATGAGGGTGTAAAAATCCTTCTTTTATCATGTCTTCATTTGTTTTATGACTATAACATGCTAAAACATGCATAACACGATCCAAAACATGGGATAAACGAGCCAAAACTGAGTTTTAGCCTAAGGCAGAAGCCCCTTATTGTGCACATAGGCTCGCACCTCAATGGGGTGCCCAGGTCAGAACTCAATCGTGTTTGTTCTCGTCTTTCCCCTTTAATCCATTTTCATATTTGTAATCGGTTTTTACCATTCCAAATATTTTCAAACCTTTTTTATTTTATTTTATTTCTTTTCAACCATAAATCATTTTTCACCCTTGGTTCCTCATACCATGACGGTTAAATCCGTGTTTCGGTGATAATATTTGGTTAATAACATTTAAAAGGTATTTAAAGCCTTTTATTTCATTCTTTAGATTTTGGGAAGTATTTTAAAGCCTTTCATCATTTCTTTATATTTTCAAAACAAGCATATTAGTCACCAACACAAAGTCATCCGTGGTTCTACATACCATGCCGGATTTTAACCCGGGTACGATCACGAGTATCGACTAATTATATTCAAATGAACTTAAAACAATTAGTTCATAATTATTTTCAAAACTATTCATGTCAAGCTTGTCAAGTCGAACCCGACACCGAATATCATCAAAATAACGATGATTATTCGAGTCCCGCTCTTCAAATCAACAAATACGGTCTAGACGACCCTTTCAAACCAAATCGGGTCAAATACCCATTTTTCAATACGTTTTATAAACGTTTTCCAAATGGTCAGAACACGGCATATGACCGTTGGTTGACCCGCGCCTAAACAGGCACCTTTTCTCTTATTTCCAAAACCAGGGGAGGCCCCCTTACACCGCCGGCATGCTCGCGCCTCATATGGCCGCCTGGCACAGGGCCTGTTCCCTTTCCAGCATTAGTCTAGGACGATCCCGACTCCGGTTAGCCCGGATATAGGACGGATCAGAAGACTATTTGCTCATTCAAAAATCATATTTGCAAAATGCTTTACTACGACAAATGGATCACGTTATGCACCATAAACCTAATACGGTAAATGGATGTTTAACTTCTGTCTTGCATGCAAATCAACCATTAATCCAACCCGACATCTTATACTTGATACTTGGATTAAATCAACCGACTTAGAAAGCTCTCACATATTAGGTTTAAATTATTGGATGCGCATTCATGCATTTACCCGTTTTATCAACTTTTGCATTTAACCAACCAAGATCGATCAGTAGAGGCCGCTACCGTGGGCGTGATTGGGTGTCGGATTAAAGGGCTTCCCAGTACGTACCTTCACCTCTTACTTAGAAACTTTGGATAGTGGACGACCTTATCCAGGGCATACGAGAGTCATTCTAGAGATAGGATGATAAAGAGGGACGACTCCTTATCTTTAGTACCTATGTCAAACACAACTTTTTGCCTTGGTTGACCGAGGTATAAAGTGGATTCGAACGGGTTCCAAGCATCCAAAAAATGCTTGGTGGCGACTCCGAACATCTCTTGCATCATTTCGAGACCTTTGCCGAGACGAAACCGACCGATCTAAAACGATCCGGTCGAAAACATTTTTACGCCGCCGAGCGTGGCTTTCGAAAGACTGCTGCATGTCCACATTTTGGCTTGGCGTGCTATGGACCGGTAGGTGGCTGTCGGCCGCAGACCGGTGTGTGGCCCATGTCCACCGATTGGCGACTCGCTGGGGAAAACTAGGACACTTGTGTCTTTGCGATCCCTAGATGGTGAGACTCGAACGAGGTCTTGGTTGAAATGCATTATTTGATATTACGGTCATAGTCGGGTTCCTTGTCCGGGCCCACAACCGAACCCTTTCGACCAAGTGGCACATCTCGTGGGCATGAGTTTTCTCATCCCCGTGTTTCGAATCTCGATTGAGTCAAGCATACCGTTGATGTTACACATTTCTATTTCGTCAAAGGGCTTTCATTTCCTTCGAGCACGAGGCTAGCACACCCTCCTTACACATTTTGTTTGGATTGGTATCCCTCTCAAAAATCGGGGTTTGATCGCTTGGTGTGTAACCCACCCTTTTAAGCCAAAACCTGTGTCAGCATTATGCATAATATAATGACACTGCGAGTGCTTATGTGTTATGTGATGATAAGTCCTTCCGTGTCATTTCAAACTTTCAAAAACACCTTTTTGCGCCGTTATAATGGCCGTTTCAAACCTCAAGTCTTTCGCCGACCGTTGAATTTCAAAAAACACGCCTTCCTAGGCCGCCATAATGACAATTTTCAAACCCGGTTTTCTACAACCATTTCAACACGCCTTTCTAGGCCGACATAATGATGATTTTCAAACCCGGTTTTCTACAACCATGTCAACACGCCTTGATAGGACGTCGTAATGACAATTCTCGAACCCACTTTTTTTCAGCCATTTCAAAACACCTTTTTACGCCGTTATAATCATCGCGTCAAGACACGGATTTTAAACTGTCTCGCGCGGACACAATGGCTTTTTCAAAACCCGAGAAAGGCACACACCCCTTTTTCAAGGCATTTTCAAATCCCGAGGACCATACACCGTCCGTGAGACCTTGTCCAACATTTCAAAACTCGATGTTTAAAACATACAATTTTGAATTTCAAAAAACCGTCTTTGGAAACAGTACATTGTTTTCATAACCAACTCGAACTTGAACACTCTTTTGAAAACAAACTTAAGACAACCTCTTAAACTAACCGACTTCTGAAGATCCCTATTCTTTGGTAGCCGTCCATAAAGCGACAAACGAATCTTTTGAAAATCTCTATTTTCGAATACTTCAGTCCACCATTCCAATTCCGCCTCGTGTCTACCGAGTCGAAGCCACCGTACTTATGGGTCTTTACTTATGAGTCGTCTCAACCCGAGACCCATTCAACGGCATCACGCCACTACGTTGAATGTGAATCAAAGTCCGGTCAACACCGTCACATTATAAATCGAGTCAGCACTGAGGCACCACACACGGTTACCCTCGTCGCGTTGAGTCTGATCTATTTTTCCGTCCTTTGTGTTATCTGTGTTTAGTCATTAAACCGTGTCAGATTGAGATGTAATGTGAGCCATTTTTCTTCCTCAGAACCATGGCACCGTCTTCATCTTTATCCAATAACAACAATGACAACAGAGATGTTACAACTGCTCAGCTAGTCAGCCTGCTCACCGCTTATAAGGTCACCCTAGACCATGTCGAGACCCGTATCGACACCGTGGAAAACAAGGAAAACGGAGAACACAACACTCTGTCTTTGACTGAAACTGAGAAAAGGCTCAAGCTCTTGGAGGAATAACTCCTAGCCCGTGGTAACAACATCCACCTTGAGAACAATCGAAGATTCGAACCCGTTGGGGATCAATTACCCGACAACTTTACCTTGACTTTATGTACCCAAGTTCAAGGGGGTGGAGGACCCTCTTAATCACATTCGGGCCTTCAAGGACTACATGGCCATCAAGGGGGTCAAACAGGAACTCTTCACCCGGATCTTTCCATCATCCCTGTAACCGATTACCCGCCAGTGGTACTATTCCCTCGACGCCGAGAACCTTACCACCTGGGATGAAGTCACCGTTTAATTTGCCAAACAGTATGCAGACAATCTCGAAATCCAAGCCAATACCCGCACTCTTGAGGTCCTGACTCAAAATGATAAGGAAGGGTTCACGGAATTCCTGACCCGTTGGAGGAGAGTAAGCACTCAACTGGTCAGTAAGCCGAGTGAATCAACTCTGGTGGAGAAGTTTCTCAACAACCTCCACCCAGTTTATGCCAACCTGCTGAGATATCAAAACATCAAAACGTTCCAGGACCTACAGATCCTCTGGACCCGCATTGATGACGACTTCCGCAAGAGTGTCCTGGCCAAAACCACTGGTCGAGGCTATCAAGGATCTACATCGACCGGTTCTCGCCCTTATGGTCAAACAAACAAAATTGATGAGGTCAGTCTCCTCGATCCAACCACAAAGAAAACTGAGCGTCCTCAAAGGGTATTCACCAACTTGGGATCAACCTATGCCAGTGCCCTAAGTGTTAGAAATCTATATCTCATTACTTATCATAATCATATATGTGATAATTTAATTTAGTCATAAAATTAAATGTTGATCTTATGCATGCAAACAATAAAAGGAATAAGGAAGAAATCATCATCTTACATTGAAGATTTTGGATTATTTGGGCACAAGTGAGTTCTCCTACTCACTTGTTCTTGAGCTTCCTAAAATGGATGAACTAGGATTCAAGTGTAGAATCCCTCCCAAGGATTAATACCCAAGGTAACCTCTAAATAAAATTAATATTATTGATACTAGAACAATATTAATTAGAATAAAATTGACCAAAATATTATTTTGTTCTCTTAATATTTCGGCTAAGAGAAGGCAGAAAAGGAAGAATTTTTATCTCTCTAAAATTCTTATTTTAGATATATAAAAGAAAGAATAATACACTAATGTTTTTGGTAGTGTATATGGTAAAAATTAAAGAGAAAAACCCATGGTTTTCTCTTCTTAAAATCGGGTGGAAGGGGGAGGTGGTGATGCCCAATGCATGATCAAAGTGCTCTTCACAATAACCACTAGGTATGCATGGCTAGGTTTAGGCAAATATGATTATGTTTACCACTAACTTAATCAACATAATAGTTTCCTAATATCACCTCTAATTTCGGTCATATTGAGATAAAATGGATTCCATTTTATCGTTGTTAATTTGTCAATTTGTCACATGTCACATGTCTTGTAAAATTGTTATGTATTTTTAACATATTAAAAATCAACGCATTAATAAAAATACGTCATATACAAAATCGACTTAGTAATTCATAATTACTTGTACCAAAATAATTTACCAATTATAAATTACAACATCTTGTATTTATAATAAATCATTCATTCAAATGCAATTGTTTCCTTAAACAATAATTTCATCTAAGCAATAAAATAATTCGATTACTTAGACCGTATCTTATTTAATCAAATTACAATGAGACACGTAAATATTACTTCCAAAATCGTCCGTCAATTTTAAGTAATTTAATTAATCCGTATCATCATACGATTAATTAAATATTCAATTAAGAGTGTTACCCTTTAGGTATGACGTAAGGGGATCAACTGATCACCACCGTCGCATGACAGTAATGTCAAACTCTAGTCAGCCAATCATTACCGTTATGTGTGGACCAGTTGACAGTAAAAATTACTTCCCAATTGTATTCTTTAAAAATGAGACTTAAACATGTGATCATCATGATCGACAGTTGTGATCGCATTATTGTCGGAGGATACATATTCCAACAATCTCCCACTTGTCCTCGACAAGTGTGCATCACCAATTCTCTTGTCCTATTACTATCTCCCACTCAATACAAGGTGTCTTTCAGGTCGTACTTGCAAGTGATCATATCGAGAGTGGTTTCCTCGATCTGGAGAATAACTGATTGACCGGATTTATCTACCATAGATATCTTCCGAGCGTGGCCACGCATTTCAAGTTCATTATTCCTCGAGTGGCCCTGAGATATTTTATAACCCTGACTAGGGGTGGACAATTCCTATCGCACTCATTCCCTTCGACTAGCCACAGCCATCATAACCCAAAATATGCCCATTTGACCCCATTTACGAAGGTCGTAGTAACACAAATCAAAGGTAATCTGAAACTATGCCATCTTAGGTGAATAGTCTCTAGTCAAAAGAATCGACTCATTAGAATACTATAGTAGCTCTCGCCACGCCAGGCTATATAAATTTGTCAGAACTCTATAAGCGGTCATAAGGCCCGACAAAGTGTTCTTAACAGTCTGCCTATGTGATCGACTAGTCATTCTCATATGACTCGATGGCACTTGAACTTGCCATCAATCGCATCACATTCTAGTCACTTCGAGACGTCACCTCATGTAAGTAACTATGGGCGAATACAATTCTAATCCGTGTTCACTTTAACGGGGTTCAATTGTCTCTACAACCCGTTTGGATGTAACAAAGTAAAAGGTGAGTTAATAATAACTCAAACGACAAATGTCCACATCACATTCGGGTAGTCAATACCGTATTACAACCATGTGATGCATATCATAAGTGTGTAAACACTAGTTGATTGCAATAGAAGTTTAACATACCATGTGTCCATGTGTTCAAACTTCTTTTATCGCATTTTCCTTTTATATTCATGTTATCTCTCATAGCATGAACCTTACCAAGTACACATATATAGGTTCCCAACCTCGGTTTGGGTTCTTTATCTTGAAAGAACTTCCTTGTCGATTATCACATAACCAATGAATTTGTGGTGAATGATATAACTTGCACTGATCAGGTACTCCACCCACTCACAATGCACTAGGTAAATGTTTTGTAGAGTCTTGCAACAATTGTCAAGATGATTAGCCTAGCACTTCTCACAAGTCCTAGCATATTAGAAAATGTTAGTTTTGAGTAACTTCTTACTACAACTAAGTATCTTACCAAACTTCTCATTTCTCCTTTTAGCTTGAAAAGCTTAGGATTTTCATAAATCCTTACGCGTGTTCGAACTTTAATATATGCAACTTCTTGACACATAACAGAATGTTCTGTTCAACACTGAAATCGTTCATCGGATTCTCCTCGGGAATTCATGACGATTCTTCTATGGCTTGCCAATGATTCATCATGCTCTTATGCATATGATTCATTTTTGGACATGTGCATGATTATTCTAATGGCGGAAACATTAGTAACTGATAATCATGTGATCAACCATTCTTTGGTTCAATGAATGACCATGACTGCTTATGGTGATTCCATTTTCATCGATATGAATAACCTACGTTTCTGGTTGATTTGATGTGTATATCTCAATACCTATCCAACATCTCATGATGTGATTGGATTCATCATAGTCCATATTCATCCAGAATTGAAAACTCAAATACTTCTTTGTGAAAGAAAGTATTAGCTCGTCATTCTCAATGAGTACTGAGTTATAAACTTTTACAAGATGATTGCTCCCACTAAATTCCATATCTTCACATGATAATTTCCAACTCCCACTTAATTCCACATGTTTCGCAATTGACTACTCAATCGAAACATTTCAAGAATTGAAATATATTTTGCTTTGCTAAGTTATTAAGATAAAACCATTTATGTTCCCATCATATCCTTTCAAAATACCTATTTTGAAAAGGTTTCAATCTTAACCTTATGGAAAGAGATTTTAATCTCTAACTCATTCATTTTATAATGATGCGTAGAAATGTCATTATCTAAATGTAAATTATATATAATACACGTCCTTCTCAAAATACCCTTTTCGGAAGGAGGTTTAACCATTTTATTTTCATAATGAGGTTAAGTAATGACATTAGCATGGTTAATACTTAACTTAGCTCTTGTGGATATCGGCATATCAACATGTGCAACTTTTAGTCATAAATCTCATTTATTTTCTAGGATGCAACTTTGATTCATTTAGGCTCTTAAGTAAATATCAATGTTGAAACTATTGGTCAAAAATTTATCATAAACTAGACAATTAAGACTTTACATTAGTCATTCTTCTTCCAAAACTTTCTTTTGGTCTCCTCGTGTTGTTATCTTGAGAACATATTCTTTTGATTACTTCACTTGGTCTCTTTTGTCACGTAGATTTCATCTATTCGAGACCATAGATCTCATCTATTCGAGTATACTATCTGTATAGGTATACAAATCATTCTTTCTTGCGTAGATCTCATTTACATAAGTACACAAATTTTTCTTGGTGTTCTTCGTGTCTTCATTTTTCTCCCACTCTATCATTAGAATAAATACACTAGAGATTCAAAAATAGTATATGAGACACAAATAATGATTTTTGAAGTATAAGGAGGACTATCTCATAGGTTGACTAATTGTTTTAGATTTGATAAGTGTACTTGGTGATTGACATTCCATTAAGAGAGTTCATCAACTCAATATCACTTTATAATTGATCATACACAAGCCTTAAGCTTGTGGACATATAATGAATCCCATCATTATAGTTGTCTATTAGATCACTTTAAGTGAATGATCATATGTTTCTATGAGCAAGCGGATAAAGACGAATTTTAGAACAAGGATAAAATAAGATAAAACGGATGACTTGGGTTGCAAACCAAGCCACCATTATCCGAAATACAACCATTATCCAAAATACATTTCCATGTCGAACACGGAAATCAAAAGGTTCTAAAATCCGAAACATAAATTAAAATAAGACAATAAAAAGCCAAGCTTCATGGAAGCTACTTCTAGCTTCTTGATGGTTTCTCAAGCTTGCTTTTCTTTTCCCTTGTCCTTGCTTGGTGGAGGACCTATTTACAATAAAAAGGGGATACATTATCACAACTTTGTATCACAATACCATAGTTGAATTAGAAACATAAAAGAAAGGATAGTCATTTACCTACTGGAGTGATCTTTCCAGCTTTAATGTCACCAAGATATTTGGAACAATTTCTTTTCCAATGTCCAACACCATTACAATAATGGCATTTATCAAGAGGGCCCTTCTTGATCTTGGAAGTGCTAGCTTCATAAATCTTAGCCTTGGTGAAAGTGGGAGCTTGCTTCTTACCCTTCTTCCCATTCTTCTTGAACTTCTCCTTGCTTTTGGTGCTTATGTTAAGCACATCCTTAGGTGGGTTAACATTTAACCCCATGTCTCTTTCGGCTTGCACAAGTAACTTGTGCAACTCTTCAAGAGACACGTCCTTGTCTTGCATGTTAAAATTCACCCGGAATTGAACATACGCTTTGACTTTGGATAAGGAGTGTAGAATCCTATCTACAATGAGTTCTTAGGGGATTTCAACCTTTTGAATCTTCAAGGTGTCGCCTAGCTCCATCAATTTGAGCATATGAGGGCTAACCTTTTGGCCCTCTTTAAAGTCGAGTTCAAAGAATGCCGCGGCCGCCTCATATTGGACGATCCGCGGAGTTTGTGAAAACATTGTTACAAGCTTGGAATAGATTTCATTAGCGGTACCCATCTTAAAGGCTCTCCTTTGGAGATCCGCCTCCATCGCAAAGATCAACACATTTTTCATTGCGGCGGACTCCTTGTGGTAAGCCTCATATGCTTCCCTAGTAGCGGCACTCGACCTAGCATTAGGTTCGGGTGGAGAGGGCTCGGTGAGGTAACGAAGCTTGTCGTCACCTTGGGCGGCTAATTTGAGTTGGGCATCCCAATCGGAGAAATTTGACCCATTCTTTTCAAGTTTACATCGACCCATGAAGGATCGGAGCCATGAAGTGTTAGTGAGAGGTGTGGCGTTGGTGTTTGGATTAGCCATTTGTTATGAGAAATAAAAGCGGTCTACAAAACCAAAAAGAAGGAATAAAACATATGTCATTTTCAAAATAATAATAATACTCGTAAAAATTATTTTAAACAAGTTTTATTGCATTTATTTAGTGACCTCTACCCAACTTGATAAATGATTCCAAGACCCAAATTCATATTAACTTGGGCACGGGGTAGCCGATGAAACCCTTATCAATATAACTCGGTGGATTAACTCTTTAATCGATTCTACTTTTAGAACTCTTGGTCGATAAAATTATTCTAACATTTATCTATAGCCCGGAACACATGCGACTACGGTCACGAATACTTTCGTTGAGGTCAATCAAAATTTCAAATAAATGTGTCCATGATCCAAATTCATATTAACTTGGGCACGGGGTAGCCGATGAAACCCTCATCAACACGAATTCGGTGGATAGACATTTTCACCCACTTCCCCTACGTAACAAGGTTTGTACCCCGGGGTGGCCGAGTGCACTCCCTCGCGAAATAGGTTTTCATGGTTTCTACTTTTTGGTAAGGCTATGTCTCAATTGATTATTTTAGCGAGAGGTCATGTCAATTTATTATCTATCACGTTTTAAGGGAACTAAAGCAGTGAACTACGATAATTCTAATTGACATGGTCGATAAACTCGATAAAAAGATGATGCATGTTTTAGTTATGGCGATTTAGCGATGCATGCAACATATAAATAAAATGCAAAGCATAAAATAAATCCTAGTATGGCCTTCCTAAAAATAGAAAATCTAATTAACTATTACATATTCGGAAACCAACTCCATTGGTCCCTTGAACTTCGGTTTTGGCACGCATCTCGAGGTAACACCGTCTTTATGTATCGCCTTCTTGAGTGACACCGTCTTCAAGGAACTCCGGAATAAATAAATAAATTACATAATTTCCTATTATACATTTGTAATTAAAATAAAATAAATCTATTAAATTACAAAACGGTGATACGAGATCACAATAAATTACAACCGAATCGATATTCCCATACATTTCGGGTAATATCAATTAAAAACTAAGGCCATACTAAGTAAAAATTACATAATTCAAAAATTACATAAAATAAAATTATGACAATCATAAATAAAATGCAGCATTATAATATGTATGAACATGCCCAATTTTATGCTAAATCGCCTTTAAGAAGCCAATATCGTATATTAAATGGTTTTTACGGATTTGCGTGATTCAACCTTATAAAATCACAATAAATTACATAAAATCATATTTATGCACAAGTTAATTACCCTAACCTTCTTAGGACTCAAAATTAGTCTTCACTAACATATTGACTATAAGTAACTTGTATTTCTTAAAGTTGTTCATTAATTGACTCAAAATTACAATAAAATGCTATAAACTTCAAATAAATCACAAAAATTTCAAATAAATTCAAAATTTGAAATTTAAACTCATGAACATTCTGGAAAAATACCATGATACTCATAATGTTCAAAAACTTAGGTTAAAATTTTGAAAAATTATCGGAAAAACTATGTTGCGGATTATCGGATTTATCAATTATAATCATAAAAAACATGAGAAAAATTATATTCATCAACTTTTCAATTTTAGATCTGAAAAAGATAATAAAATGCAACATGTGACATTTTTGCTTAGTCATGAAGTATGTTTTAGCAATTATTCACTAATTAAGTCACTATTTATGTTATTTTTCATCAAAAAATCATAAATCATGCATGAAGACTTCATTATAGCCAACTAGTTTACACACATCTTGTAAAATTGCATGTGACAACATACTAAATTTCTATGACCAGATTCGAAATTTATCTCATATTAACCTATTTTTCATTTAAATTCGATTTTATCAAGAAAAATCCATATTTCGAGCATAAAAACTCCAAAAATTCTGAAAATGTACAGGTCATCTAAAAATAAAACATGTGATAACATATCCAAAAATCACTGGAAAATTCGAAGTTTAGCTAATTTTAGTCCGAAAATGACATTTTTATCATAAAATCACATTTTAGGATCAGAAACTTTAACATGCATAATTTATTTCGTGATATATCATAATAACACAAATTTACAAGTTTTATATGTTAATCGTATAACTCGGAAAAACTATAACCGATTTGCATGCAAACAACCTAAGGCTCATGATACCACTTGTTAGAAATCTATATCTCATTACTTATCATAATCATATATGTGATGATTTAATTTAATCATAAAATTAAATGTTGATCATATGCATGCAAACAATAAAAGGAATAAGGAAGAAATCATTATCTTACATTGAAGATTTCGGATTATTTAGGCACAAGTGAGTTCTCCTACTCACTTGTTCTTGAGCTTCCTAAAATGGATGAACTAGGATTCAAGTGTAGAATCCCTCCCAAGGATTAATACCCAAGGTAACCTATAAATAAAATTAATATTATTGATACTAGAATAATATTAATTAGAATAAAATTGACCAAAATATTATTTTGTTCTCTTAATATTTCGGCTAAGAGAAGGGAGAAAAGGAAGAATTTTTATCTCTCTAAAATTCTTATTTTAGATATATGAAAGAATGAATAATACACTAATGTTTTTGGTAGTGTATATGGTAAAAATTAAAGAGAAAAACCCATGGTTTTCTCTTCTTAAAACCGGGTGGAAGGGGGAGGTGGTGATGCCCAATGCATGATCAAAGTGCTCTTCACAATAACCACTAGGTATGCATGGCTAGGTTTAGGCAAATATGATTATGTTTACCACTAACTTAATCAACATAATATTCTCCTAATATCACCCCTAATTTCGATCATATTGAGATAAAATGGATTCCATTTTATCTTTGTTAATTTGTCAATTTGTCACATGTCACATGTCATGTAAAATTGTTATGTATTTTTAACATATTAAAAATCAACGCATTAATAAAAATACGTCATATACAAAATCGACTTAGTAATTTATAATTACTTGTTCCAAAATAATTTACCAATTATAAATTACAACATCTTGTATTTATAATAAATCATTCATTCAAATGCAATTGTTTCCTTAAACAATAATTTCATCTAAGCAATAAAACAATTCGATTACTTAGACCGTATCTTATTTAATCAAATTACAATGAGACACGTAAATATTACTTCCAAAATCGTCCGTCAATTTTAAGTAATTTAATTAATCCGTATCGTCATACGATTAATTAAATATTCAATTAAGAGTGTTACCCTTTAGGTATGACCTAAGGGGATCAACTGATCACCACCGTCGCACGACAGTAATGTCAAACTCTAGTCAGCCAATCATTACCGATATGTGTGGACCAGTTGACAGTAAAAATTACTTCCCAATTGTATTCTTTAAAAATGAGACTTAAACATGTGATCATCATGATCGACAGTTGTGATCGCATTATTGTCGGAGGACACATATTCCAACACTAAGAAGACTCATGGACCAAGGGAAACTACAACCAATTGAGCCCACTCTGGACCCGTCCGAGGCTAAGAAAACCCGTTTATGGAATCTCAATGCCTACTGCCAGTATCACCAGGGAAAGGGTCATGATATAGAAGCCTACTTTAAACTAAAACACATCATCCAATTTATGATCGAGAAAGGAGAGCTACCTCTACCTCCACCAACAAAACCAAACAATAAGACAAACCCCTTGGGAATCAATGCCATTTCTGATGACGATCCAACCTTGGATTGGTGGCACCTTATCTTGCCAATTGATGACGAGGTGCATACCTTGGAGAAGTATACCCCAGTCTCTCAGAAAGGATTACCCGACTTGAGGATGCTTACCACTAGTTGCTTTTCAACCCACCAACACCAACACCGCGCCCGAGAGAGGGTCCTCCAAACACCCAAAACTACCCTCACCAGGAAGGATTGCTCCCGCGACCATTCTGGCATGCACCTCGCAATAATCAACCCTACAATAAACAACCTCACAAAAATTACCCTCACAAAAACTACCCACCAAGGAATACCCCTCCAAGGTACCCTTGAGATCCCGAAATCAATGGTATATGGAAAGACGACGCCGAGGATGTCTACATGGTTCCGCGAAAGGGAAAACAAGCAAAAGAGATCGGTCATCTAACCCGGACCGGATGCCCCTACCAAAACCCGAACAATTCAACAGTCGTTCCAACGAATGACCAAGTTGTCCGGGACGTGGACACTCAACCCAAGGTTCCCGAAAACTCGATCCTTAAACAACTACAAAAAGCAAAGGCCGAAATTTCAATTTGGCAACTGATTGCTACATCCTTCGAGCATCCGCAAGCTTTGCTACAAGCCTTGGGAAAGTTGACAGTTCCCTCTACCTCCTCTGCTGAAGAAGTAGTGGCACATATGACAAGGGATGTACCCGACCTGAGCAACCCGGTCATCTTCTCTGACGAAGATATCCCTCCATTCGGAGCCAACCATAACCTGGCCCTATACATCACCGTGCAATGCGTCAAAAAGAATGTGCCTATGGTTCTAGTAGATGACGGATCTGCGGTTAATGTCATTCCCCTCAAGACGGCTCACAAACTGGGTATCAAAGAAGCTGATTTGGTCCCGACTAACCAAGGAGTGCGCGCGTATGACGGCACTCGTCATATGGTTGCAGGGCTTATCACGTTAACCATTGCAACTGGACCTTTGGAAAGACAAGCCAGCTTTCAAGTGGTCGACATCAACGCCTCCTTCAACATGCTTCTGGGACGCCCCTGGATTAATTCCATCAAGGCCGTCACCTAAACACTCCATCAGAAAATCAGGGTCCCTTTTAACGGAAAGACTATCACAATTCCCGCTTCCCTGATCAAGGCTATCATGAAGAAGGGAATAGCCTCTCAAGTCATTGAGGAAGAAGACAGGGAAATGTGGGGATTCCAAACTGTGAATGCCCTAACTGATGAATTAGCATCCTTTTATTGTGACCCGTTCTCCAACCTCACAGTCAATCGCATTCTGATGCGCCAGGGTTATTTCTCGGGCCTGCCCCTCAATCCAATGAAGAGTACCTTGCCTCCTATAAAACAGGTTAAGGTCCCAAACATCCCCTTTGGGCTAGGCTATGAGCCTACCGATGAAGACACCCATGAGATGAACCTCCTAATACAGAAGCGCAAAAAGCACGGAGTCATCCTCCGCCCCTACCATCTCACTCCCAATGGATACTTCGTCTCCGAATCTACGACTTCGTAGCCAAGGTCAAACACCCGGGCATAGAAGTCTTTCAAGACTGCTACTTCATCCCCGACAGCACCAAAGCTGCATCGACCAAATCTGAGTCGACCCCCTGCCTTGACGGACAAGCCGTCAGTCTCCTCTTCGGAGAGGACACCATCAAGCACCTCGGTTATGAGGATATCATCAACTTTGCTCTAACGGATAACCAGTTCGATCCCACCGCCTTAATCTCTGATACTGACCCAGAGAAAGTTACACAAGGCTGGAGGAAGACTGTCAAATGGACCGATTGCCAAGGCTGCATCCTCAAGGTCACAACTGGAGAAGGCTCTATGTTCAAAGAGGAAAGTAAAGGAGAGTGAGAGTCTGAGTCAGAGTCAGAGTCACTCCTAGCTCCTAACGCTCCTGATGTCCCAGTCAAAGTCTCTTTTCCACTATTTTATCACAAACTTGTGGCTGCTTCAGAGGCCGAGTCAACTAAGGTTATCCCCACTCCTGTGGAAGGTAGCAACCTGGAGCTTGTTCCAGGGGCCACCTCCTCTGCTGTGTCGCCTCTGATTGCCATGAGATGTCTGTCATATCCGAGCTTTTCGCTCAAGTCGACTTAATGAACGCTAAGTTTGCTTATGACTCGTCTCAATTTAACTGCAATGCAATTCTGAACGAACATGAGGAATTTGACTTGAGTGACTACCCACCTCACCTAGCCAAAGAACTTGACAAACGAGAGAATATGACCCCCGTCATTGAGGAGACCGAACCTAATAATGTAGTAACCGACAATACGCCTCAAGAACTTAGGATAGGGACCACCTATGACCTCTTGGAAAGATAACAGTTCATCAACCTCTTACACGAGTACAAGGACGTATTCGCTTGGTCCTAGAAACACATGCCTGGGATAGACAGGGAGATTGCAGAGCACAGGATACCTATTAAACCCGTAGATAAACTTGTGAAGCAAAAGTTGCGCCGAATGCGCCCTGAATGGGCCTTGAAAATCAAGGAAGAGGTAGACAAGCAGTTCAAAGCCGGATTCATCAAAGTGTCCGAATACTCTGACTGGGTGGCCAACATAGTTCCTGTACCCAAGAAAGACCGGAGAATTCGGGTTTGCGTCGACTTCATGGATCTAAACAAAGCAATTCCAAAAGACGACTTCCCTTTGCCACATGTTTACATCCTGGTGGATAACACCGCCGAGCAAGCCCTACTATCATTCATGGATGGGTATGCTGGGTACAACCAGATCAAAATGGTTGAGGAAGACATGCACAAGACTGGATGCACTACACAGTGGGGTACATATAGCTACACTGTCATGCCCTTCGGTCTAATCAACGCCGGAGCAACTTATCAAAGAACCGCCACCACACTTCTACATGATATGATGCACAAGGAGGTGGAGGTATATGTCGATGACATGATCGTCAAATCAAAAGAGCGGGACGGCCATATCAATGCCCTCCGGAAATTCTTTGCTCATCTGCGGAAATATAACATGAGACTGAATCCTTAGAAGTGTGCATTCGGGGTCACCTCCGGAAAACTCCTGGGACACGTCGTCACCAAAAGAGGCATCAAAATTGATCCTACCAAAATCAAAGCTCTTCAACAAATGCCTCGTCCTAAGAACGAGAAGGAGATTCGAGGATTTCTTGGTCAAGTTCAATACATCAACCGCTTCATAGCCAAACTCACTATGATTTGTGAACCAATCTTCAAGAAGCTTCGCGCCTCTGATCACACCAATTGGGACGACAACTGTCAAAAGGCCTTCGACAGGATAAATGAAATCATATCCAAACCTCCTGTCCTCATGCACCTTCAACAAGAAATTCCCTTATCCGTATACCTGACTGTCACGGACACAGCCTTGGGGGCAATGCTAGCACAGACAGTCGACGGCGAAGAACGAGCCATCTACTACATCAGCAAAAAGTTCATCGAGTATGAGACAAGGTTTATCCTACTGGAAAAGACATGCCTTGCCCTGGTCTGGTCAACAAAGAAGCTACGACACTACATGCTCAGCTACACGGTTCACATCTACTCCAAGATGGACCCGGTCAAATACATCTTTGAAAAACCCGTACTAAACGGAAGGCTGTCTAGATGGACACTCTTGCTATCTGAATTTGATCTCAAATTCGTACCCCTTAAGGTTATCAAAAGAAGGGCAGTCGCCAATTTCCTAGCAGAAAACCCCATCAACGAGGATCCAACAACCGACACATGGTCACTTCCTAACGAAGACATCCTTTGTGCCGACACCGACCCATGGGACCTATTCTTCGCCGGTGCGTCAAACCTCATAGGATTCGGGGTAGGAATCCTTCTGATATCACCAGAGGGAGAACATGTTCCGATCCCGGTCAAGCTAGACTTCGCCGTGACCAACAATGCCGCCGAATATGAAGCATGCCTCATCGGCCTACAAGCAGCCATAACACTTGGCATCAAGAGACTGGGGGTCCACGGCGATTCCTCATTCATCATCAATCACGTGTCCGGATCATGGAAAATCCGAAGCGACAGCTTGGCACCCTACCGAGTAAAAATCAATCAAGAGGCCGAATTCTTTGACCAAGTCGACTACTTCCACCTGCCACGAGAGGAAAATCAATTTGCTGATGCCTTGGCAAAACTGGCTGCGCTCATCAACATAGCTGACGACATGACATAGATGCCTCTAAGTGTCGAGAGAAGGAGCGAGCCAGCTCACATCTGCGCCATCAACAACGACGAGGAGAACCATGCCGAACCTTGGCACCAAGCCATCCTCAACTACAAAACCAAAAATGAATTCCCTCCCAACTCTGATACAAGAGGACAAAGAGCCATCCGTTTACTTGCATCACAATTCGTGATAAACCAAGAACAACTATACAAAAGAACACCCCAAGGGATTCTTCTCCTTTGCATTGATCACCACAAAGCCAAACAAGTCATGGGAGAGGTCAACGACAGAGAATGCGGCCCTCACATAAGCGCAATGATGCTGACCCGAAAAATCATGCGGTTAGGCAACTACTGGACCACCGTGGAAGCCGATTGCAGAAACTACGTCAAACATTGCCATAACTGCCAAATCTTCGCCAACGTACAACACATACCACCATCTCTTTTGTACACCATGACATCACCTTAGCCTTTCTCGACCTGGGGCATCGACATCATCGGGAAGGTCAACGAGGTAGGCACCAAAGGACATTGCTTCGTCCTCGTCGCCATCGACTACTTCACCAAATGGGTGGAAGCACAGTCCTATGCAGCCTTGACCGCCAAACAAGTTGCCAAGTTCATCCAGGACAACATCATCTATAGATATGGGGTACCCCATGAAATCATCAGCGACCAAGGCTCTCACTTCCGGGCGGAAACACAAGCCTTGCTGGACAAATACAAAATAAAGCGACATCGATCATCCCCCTATCGTCCCCAAACCAACGGAGCGGTAGAAGCAGCAAATAAAACTCTTCTCACTATTATCAAGAAGATGCAAGACAATTACCGCGATTGGCCGAGCAAACTTCCATTCGCACTCTGGCCTACCGAACCTCCATTCGAACACCCAGAGGAGCCACACCCTTCTACCTAGCATACTGTATGGAGGCGGTTCAACCACTAGAGTTGGATGTCCCATCTCTACGCATCCTACTGGAGAGTCAAGTTCCTGAGGCAGAATGGACCCGTCGAAGGTTCAAACAACTCACGCTTCTAGACGGACGGGGGCTCTACGCCTTGCACAACGTCCAGCTATATCAACGACATATACAACGGGCATTCAACAAAAAGGTCAAACACAGAAATATCAAAGAAGGCGACTTGGTCCTCAAGTCGGTTCGAGCACCATTACCCGTCGATCCGAGGGGGAAATTCAAACCCAATTGGGTCGGGCCATACCTGGTCAAGAAAATACTTTCGGGGGGCGCAGTGAGATTGAGTGACCTGGATGGGAGAATTTCACAAACCCGACCAACCTAGACCAACTCATGAAATACTACCCTTGAGACCTAGCAACCAACAAACCTCGCCCTAGTTTTACAACTAGCGACCACCATGTCCCTTTTAAGCTAAGTTCCTCAACGCGTTCTGATTTGAAATTTCATGTTTTATCGAGTCTAAGTTGTGGCACCTTGCCGTGTTTCAAACAACCTTTGATCTGTCAAAGGCAATATCCATTTGTACCCATACAAAAACCTGAACTACGAGCATGGTTTGATTTCACCTTTTCATGTGGATACGCAGGCAGTCCTCTCTTACATAAGAAGGATACAACCACAAAACCCAAATAAGACTTTACAAAATATTTCGAACTACGATCGTGGTTTGATTTCACCTTTTCAGGTGGATACGTAGGTAGTCCTTTCTTACACAAGAAGGATACAACCACAAAACCCAAATAAAACTTTACAAAATATTTTAAACTGTGATCATGGTTTGATTTCACCTTTTCAGGTGGATACGTAGGCAGTCCTTTCTTAAACAAGAAGGATACAACCATCCCCACATACAAAAAAAATCACCCATATCAAATTAAAAAAAATAAAGGAAAAAACATTCCATTTCCACAAAAAAGAACAAAAAAGAGAAGCCTTTCTCCCTTCCCACAAAAATCCCATTTCCCAAGTGCAATGTTTAGGATAATTCAAATCAAATTGCCTTTGTAAAATGGATGGAAGAAACGAGCGTTCACAATTTCTTTTGACACAAGCAATCCTCTTATTTAATTAATAATGAGAAGGATTACAAATTTGACAACAAATAAAGATAAGCAAGTCTACAACTTGTCGAAGCTAGAGTGTCGACTAAGACATCTCACATAGTAAAACTAGCACAAAATACACAATACATAGCTAGTACAACATACTAAAAAACTCACAACACTAATACAACATAATAATAAAACGGGTAATGGAGGTATTCATTCTTCCATTCTACCCATGCCTTTTCCCTCCGGGTACATCTTGCCCTTGTTCTTCTTGCTGGCCCGCCTAGCATGAACTTCCTCTTCGGAACGGATCCTCAACGGATCCACAACGGCGACGGCCTCCGATCTTTTGCAAGACCCCGTACTCGGTCCAAGACGAGCCCATACACGGCCCATTACCTCTTTGGGACCCGATCTTCTCCTCTTTGGTGGCCTCATTACATCCAGGCTAACATCATCGGCAAAATCGGCAAAGAAAGCACGGTTGGCCTTGCTGACCTCTCTATACTTCAAGTCGACGACCTGGCCCTTTCGAGATTTGGACCTTTCTTCCAAGGTTTGAGCTCTTGACCACTTGACATAAGCGGGAGTCACCCATGTCATGGCAACGGGGTTTGGTACCTCCCAAATCGGCCGAGTGGCCCACCACCTTTCGAAGATCTCGACAAGCTCGGAGTTCCGGAAAACACTCTCTTAGACGAGAGTATCTTGAGCGGGGACCTTTTGTTGGCGCCCCATTTGCCTCATGAGCCTTTTGGGATAAATGAAGGATGCAACCTTCAAACCCACCACCATCAAAGAACAAGAACTAACAGCCGAAGCGGGCAACCCCGTGAAGGACCTCAAGTGCCACCATGGCACCACCCAACGGATATGAGGACCACCCTCCTCCGCCAATCTCGAGGTCCAATAGGTCCTCGGTGGATGCAAAACTATTGGAGTACAACTTCTTCATCATAGTAAGGTGACAGAAGGAGTAAGGCGAAGAATCGGCCGAAGGCTCTACATACCTTAGCCTCTCCAATAGCCACACTTGGAGGATCCTTGGAGATCTAAACGAAGGAGCTTCTCCTCAAGAGCCCTTCTTGTCCAAAGCTTGGATGATCCCACCAAGCACCAACCATGATGGATCCCTACCATGCTCCATTTGCTTAACTATATGCACAAGGGTCATACTACCGTAACACTTTGGCCTCTTATTCTTCAAGGCATCGACAAGGAGGTATGCATGCACTAGGCAAACTGCAAGAGCCCTTCTCCTAGCCACCTCCAAAACATTAACATCCAACCGGTTTGAGAAAATATTGATAAGAGCCAACATATCCACATCATGGGGAGCAAGGAGAAAGTTGACTAGAATTGTTGACAAGCCCATCATTGAACGAAACTTCTCTTTGTAACACAACCGAGTCAGGGGAAGCATCGGAGTACAACCCGGCCATCCACTAATGGCGCCTACTTCATCGGCAAGACGACAAATTTCACCTTTCGGGAAAACGAAAACATGATGTTTCGAATCCCAAAACCGAGAGCATGCTTCAAGGAATGAGGATTGCACCTTGACTTGACGAAGCACCAACAATGGACCAACTTCCATTACAACGAGTTGATATTTCTCGGGAGGCGACAAATCCCGACACCAATGTCGCAACCTATTTTCGAAAGAATCCATGAATTATTTTGTGGAAGAAGAAGAAAGGTTTTCGTGTTTCGGATGATAAAACAATGAGGCATAAACGTCCCTATTTATACAAAAAAATCAGCGCCTTTTTCCGAATAAAGGGGAAGCTCCCTTCCATCGCCCATGGCCTCGCGCCTCTTTGGGCTAGTCCTCAGGATCCGCAACCTTGATTTCTCCCTATCAAGTTGGGTTTCTTCCTGACACCTAAATCCTCCCGCCACAGGGCTCGCGTCTCTTCCGGCCTATGCAGGAGGTTTTGTGTTTTCTGACACTCACATTTCTTGTTTTTGCGTTTTACGAAATCCGACACAGTTTTCATGACGCAGCTTTAAGCATACGGGTTTTTCTCTTCTTTTTTTAGGGGGGAAGGGCTAGTCACCCCGATCCCCAATGGATCGTTTCCATGTCAGAAAATATGGATCATTTCCATGTCGGTCGAATTTCCGAAATTTTTTTCGCTTTTTCGCATTTTCCACAAAAATCGAAAATTGATAACACGACGTCAGTTTTCTACAAAAATTCAGGCTCTTGCAGATCCGAGTCATGATCTCACATATATCAAATCAAATACGCAAAAATCTCTTTTAAAATTCATCCGTGACGGTTTGAGTTTTAGTCTTCCGATTTACAAATCAATTTTTAGCAAAATTTGGTGCAATTTAATTCAAACACGAGTTAATTGCTCAAAATTTCAAATCAATTTCTTTTGAAAAATCCAAGCGTGACGACCTGTCGCGGAATTTTCAAATTTTAATTTTCAATTTTAACTTCGAGTCATCGTGGTTATTTTTGCTTTCATCAAATGCTTTTGCGTGTTTACATTTATGCGTACGTGCTACCTGTTGCTGGTTTTCTAAACTAACGATGCAGGAACAAATGCAAAGCGAAGGGGAATGAGAAGCGACCGTGCTTCTCCGAAACACAACACAAAAAAGCCAAACAAAATAAACCACAATCCAAAAACACATATATACAAACCGCCTCACACAAAATACATCGACACATGACTAACCGTACAAACAGGATCCGGTACAAGTATTTATCATACAGACACTGGCCTAAAACAACGAACTGGGGGCTATCCGCCACCTACCGAACTAAGCACTCCCTATCCTTCCGATCGGAAAAGAAAAGGCGTAACACGAAAAACAAAAGAGTAACAACGGAAGTAGAGGTGGTTACCATGGCGGTAATACCTCATTTCTACTCTGTGACAAAAAGGGAAACAATGCCTGGCAGATTTCGGACGACATGACAATTGACACGGCTGTCGCAACCCTATCAAAAATAAAACCAACTGGCTCTACTAATGCAGCAGAGGTAAGTCGGGTATCGTATCCACAGGGAGGCGGTCACTATCTACTCGTTAAGTCAGTCTATCTAAGGTCACAAGATGGGGGGGTTTGAGTATTTGAACTAAACTAATAAAAGCAAGGGCAGAGAAAAAATAAAGAGAGAGAGATGTCAGGATGTCGGGTTATCATGGTATTACACAAATCAGCTAAAGATAGGTCAGTCAGTTTGATGTGAGAAGGGTAAAGGAAAGGTCCTTCCGGTCCGCTATCCGCCCTAAAATACAACTAGCTTAGCTTCCACCCTCACTAGTGTAGTCTATTGTTCATAACAGGTCTATTCATTCCAATCTTCCGATCTAGGTCTGAACTTAACCAAATTAACTAATTCAGTTGCATGTATTCAACTAAACGATTATATTTAAATTGTTAATGGAACAATTCTCACATTAAATCTCCTAAACCAACTATCGCATCATCGCTATACTACCATGGCTCCCCTAATCCTAGCATTAAGGGATTAGCTAAGCATAATAGTAAATAAAACAAGAACGAGAAATAAGGCAGGAACAAGCATGATGAAGAAATAAGCAAAAAGAGAATTAATATAAAAGAGAGAAGAAAGGTTACAAAGAATTAGATCCGGAGAAATAGCAGAACAAAGCAACCGTCTGAAAAAGGGTCCCAAAAAGAGAGAAAAAGACAGAGAAAGAGGGAGTTTAAACCTAATGACGTCCTCACCTTATATAGGGAAGAGTTTATTAACTAAAATATTAACTAATCACAGAATAAAATTCCGTGTAAATAAGCAAACCTCTCGATCGAGGCATTTTATTCCTCTCGATCGAGCAGTTCTTTAGCAAAACCTCTCGATCGAACAAGAAGCGCGTTCGATCGAGGACCTCTAATTTAGCCCACTTCGATCGAGCAGGGACTCGATCGAACTCCAACAACCGTCAAAACCACTCGATCGAGTAAAAGGGCTCTCGATCGAGTACTCAGCAACTGAAAACAACTTGATCTTCGTTTGGTCAGCTTCTAAGGACTCCTTCACGCTTCCCAAGACACAGCACTTCCGCTCTAAATCCTCCATCTCCATAAATGTATGGTAGGGGGACTGAATAAGGCACGATTTCACCACTTTCAGGTCCGTTCCTTCAAATGAGACGAAACAAACAAAGTAGCCTATTCGGGGGCATTTTGCAATACAAAACTATTGAAAGGACATGGAAATGCGTGCAATAAGAGGCCAAACAGACTATACAAATTGCACGTATCAAATCTTCCCAAACCGAACCTTTACTCGTCTTCGAGTAAACTATATGCAAACTAATGGAACGGAAATGAAAACTCAGAGCTACCTATAACTTGTCCACTCAAACTGTTTAATGCAAACAAAACTAACATTTATAGCTACAACAGTCAAGCGCAAACGAGTTGTATGATGTCCATAAATAAGCTGAACTGTCGACCTTGCAAGACCTTTAAAATTGGACTCTCACGGGTCACTCTTCTCTCATGAAGCAAAGGGTAAGTACATAAGTGTAACAGAAGAAGAGAAAATAGTCACTCACCTAAACTACGACCCACATAAACATGCTTGCAACAAAAATGATAGACAATTCTAATCCCCATACATACATTCCAACCAAACAATGTATGTCACAACCGAGGGCTTACAATAATTATGGTTTAGTGAGTCAATGGGTAAGAAAAAGGCAAAACAGTTATGGGATATGTGGAGGTAATGTGTCAAGCTAGCACCTAAACAATACCATACTAAGCAAATCTGATTCTCAACCAATTATAAAATTTATCACAAGTACCCTTCTTTTGGCACACAAACTCACTAACCAATACACAACTCCTCAGAAGATATAAGTAATGCATAGGAGTAAGACCGTCACAAACTTCCCTTTTTTACAGGGTCTGTTTTTCTTTTCCTTTTTTTTCTTTTCTAATTCTTTTCTCATTTTCCTGCCCACATCTTTTTTTTTTTTTTTTCATTTTTCAACTCAATTCTTTTCTTCCAATTCCGACATCTCCTCCTTTCTTTTCTTTTCTACCAACTCCAAACAATATAATGAAGGAAATGTAGATTCATATACATGTTAACATACTCATATATGTCTAAATAATTTTGTCATAAAATTAAAACGGATTTTATGCATGCAAACAAATAATATAATAGAGGAGAAATCATGTCCTTACATTCAATATTTCGGTTATATTGGGCACAAGAGAGATCACCTTTCTCTCTTGTTCTTGAGCTTTTCCTTTATGGATGAACAAGATCTAAGTATAAGATCTCTCCCCAAGCTTTATACCCAAGGCTTAACACTTAATCTAATTAATATTATAAGTACTAGTATAATATTAATCTAGGAGAAAATTGAACCAAAAATATTATTTAACCCTTGAATATTTCGGTTTTTATGAGAGAAGAAGAGAGGATTTTTCTTCTCACTAGAACTTATATTTTTGGATGATTAGTTGAATGAATAATAATACATAACCCTTAGTATATTATTAGGTAAAATTATAGAAAAACAATGATCACATTTGCCTTCTCAAAACCGTGTAAGAGGAGGGCATTGGGGAGCCAATGCATGGAGAAATTGTTCTTCACAAGGAACAATAGGCTTGCATGGCTAGGTTTGCTTTTAATCATTGTGTTTTCCACTAATTACAAACAACATATAATTAGCTTAAATCCTTCTAATTTTCGGCCCACTCTATAATATGGATTCCATATTATTTTTTTGTCAATTGTCTATATGTTACATGTCACATGTCACATATATTTGTTATGTATTTTTAACATATTAAAAATCAACGTATTATCAAAAATACGTCACATACAAAAACGACTTAGTAATTTTATAATTACTTGTGCCAAAATATTTTACCATTTATAAATTATAACTGATTGTATTTATAACAATTCATTCAATTTAATTGTTACATTAAACAATTATTTCATCCGAGTAATGATACAGTTCAATTACTCAGACCGTATTTTATTTAATCACATTTCAATATGATACGTAAATTTTACTTCCAAAATCGTCCGTCAATTTTCAAGTAATTTAATTAACTCGCAACATTATACGATTAATTAAATAATCAATTAAGAGTATTGCCCTTTAGGTATGACCTAGGGGTCAATCGATCACCACCGTCACACGACAGTAATGTCAAACTCTAGTCAGCCAATCATTACCGATATATGTTGACCAGTTGACAGTAACAATATTACTTCCCAATTGTATTCATTTTAATGAGACTTAAACATGTGATCATCATGATCAACAGTCGTGATCGCATTATTGTCGGAGGACACATATTCCAACATATAAAACAAACCAACTCGCATCAATGGACAAATATACCGCAAAATACACTAAACTAGCTTGACAGGCAGGCTTAATTTGGGTGTAGTTAAGGGTAAAAAGGCTAAGTTTCGCTGATGTGGAGCCAAATGGGTGAAAATGAAAGAAAGAGAGAAATTGCAAGCGCCTCCCTGCATGTGACACCGACCACAAACTCGAATGTATGCAAGCAAAAAGCAATCGAATTACATAAAAGTGCAAATTATTGAACATGTTATGCAAGGAGTATACTACTCTCAATTCCTACATGAACTAGTCATAGATGACACCTGTTATACGACTCTAAAAACTTAGAAATTTTAAGGTAGTTTTCCAATTTTATCAGGTCAAGTCTATATGTTCAGCTGTATTTTTAACATTAACTCGTAGACTATGCGCATGACAAAGCTAATAAAATGACAATTTGTTACAAGACTTAAGTGAATTCACAAGTTACAATGCAAAATCATCACAGAAATCTACCGTTCCGACTCGAACTAAATGCAAAAATAAATGTGAAATATTTTTGAATTTTTCTATTTTTTGGAATTTTTTTTATTATTTATTGAAATTAAAACAAAGATGCAAGCAGAAATTAAACGTGAATGCAAAAACAATTGCAAATGCAGACTCAAAGGATGTAATACTCTCCTCAAACCAAAATGGACAACGCCCTCGTTGTTCTCCAGCATACACCAGCAATATATATATGGGGAATGGGATAAATAAAGCCAATAAATGAATGAAATAAATAAATAAATGGAGATGAAAAATAAATAAAGCAGAAATCCTTACAAAATGTACGAACTTCCCCAAACCAGCCAGAAAATTGGAGAAGTTAGAAGACCAGTAGCTACTCAGCAGCCACCTCCTCCTCCTCGTCAGCCACCACGAAGTCGGGGTCACGCTCCTGCTCCCGTCTCCTCCTCTCGTCAGATCTAGCTCTCTCCTCCTGCTCAACTGTGTCCGCCTCGCTCTCCGGCTGTGGGTACCCCTCCGCCGGGTACTGGTAGAAAGAAGGGTGTGGCCAGCCATCTGGAACGGGACGTCCTCTCCGCATGTGGTACTCATATAGAGGGAACAAGGCAAATGCCTGGTCTCGCTCTATACAAGCCACTCTCCTGCACATCTCAAGAAGCAAACCATCATGACGCCCTTGGTCCATGACCTCGGGCGCCTCAAAGGGTGGAGGAGGAACAAAGTTAGCCGGCAGTACCAGCTGTGGGACTGAAGGAGTAGGGATAAAGGTATGTGGGCGTAGGCGTGGACATGGACGTCTGCCTAGCCTGAGTCGGTGTGGACCCCTCCCCGGTCTCGGGTCTTTTTCGCTTTTTAGAAGCGGAAGGAGCAAGTGAAAGGTGGTAAGAAGGTAGAGGTGGAGGTAATCTACCCGACACAGTGGTCAAAGGTGAAAGACGTGGTATGTCAGGAAAAGTTAAGTTCACGGACTCGGAACCACAGATCTTCCAAGTCCGTTGGTCCTTTGCTAACAAAAACATCGCCAACATGACGTTAATATCTATGTACACATCTGATGTGACCATAATTAGAGCATATTTAGTCCCCGAATTAGCCTTGTTCCCATGCTTTTTAGTGCATATTTGGGTCATTTATTGTCTTTAGTTCTTTGTTTTGCATATTCTTTGAGGTTTTGTGTCCTTGGTAGGAAAGGATTGCAAACCTTGCATTTTCATGGCAAAATGAGACTACATTGATTGAATTCAATGACCAAGTATCAAGGAGAGACAAGATTATAAGGCCTTTGTACATACTATAGTAGATGGGCAATGAATGAGAAAAGATCCTTGCATCCCCGAGGAAATCCCCAAGGATTTTATGAAGAAAAGGGAAGAAAAGAAGAAGAAAGCACGCTGCATGACAATCCGCGCGTCTTCCATTGAAGACGCCCGTCTACCAAGCCACAATCCGTGCGTCTTCCTTACAAGACGCCCGGGCAGCAGCATCCAGAAGACGCTCGTCTTCCGCCAAAGATGCCCGGGCCCAGACCACCGAATCCGCCCGTCCCGTGCCTAAGACGCACGGATTCCAAGGCAGTCAAAGTTCGTTTCTTCAAGCTTCAAAGAAAGATGCCCATCCTTCTAAAAATACCGGCGTTTCCTTAAGTAGGGACTTAATCGTCATTTAAGCCCTTAGTTAACCCTAATTCCTACACCTAATCCCCACTATAAATACCCCATTAGTCTAAATTGGAAGAGTATGTTCTTCTTAGCAATCTTTAGTGTAGTTAATATCAATCAAATCTCTCTTTAATTTTGTAATCAACAATTAATCAAGTTTTAATACAAGTTTTATTTCCTTAATCTCTCTTTTGTTCATCCTTTATTTTGGGTAATTGAAGATTATTTGGGTTATTATTGGGAGATTGACAACCTCTCAATCAAGCATCAAGTACTTCTTTTATTCTTTGCTTTATTATTGGAATCATTAGTAGGTATAATTCTCTTAATCCCTTTTTAATTATTGTTAATTACTTTCATTTATTCGTCATGTTTCACTTTGTTAGTATGATTGACAACCTTCCTAGAATGATCAACATGATAATGAGTGAGTAGTCACCTAGCTAGTGTTAATGGGTAATTAGGGGAAACCAACATGGGGAATGATTCATGCTTAAATTAATATGCTTTCATGGTTTATTTGCTTGCTTGTTATGATCTCAACTCATGCACATGTTATGGTTGATGAAATGCGAGCCTATGAATCCTTGCATTTTTTACCCATCACCTATCTTTTCGATGAGACTTGTAAGACATAAACCAACTCGATTCTCATTAGACCATGCATGTTGTTGAGTAGGGAAGATTAAGTCGACTTGTAGGTGTTGTACAATCTAATCGATTCGGCTCCGGGACCCAAACTTTCCTAGGATTGTAAGATATAACCCAACTCAATCCATCACAACAATAATTGCTTGCTTATAATTTGAGAACATGTTTGTATGATCAATTCCCATGAATCCCCTATGACCCAATGACACCCTAGTGCATTTTATCAATTGTTTACAACCCTTTTAATTCATCTTGCTTGTTTACTCTCATTGTTATTTAGTTTAGTGACCTTCTACATCAACCCCAATTGTGACACCCCTAAGACACCACTAGTCTCAATAGAAATCTCATCTCAATTCCCGTCCCTTGGGATCCGACCTTTACTTGCCTCTTTACTAATTGTAGAGTTGTTTGTGAAGCTATAAATTGGGTTTTGGTCTAGGTGCTCCTAACGACAAGTTACCGAAAAGATTGTGTCCCGACCAAAAATGGCGCCGCTGCCGGCGACGGTGTTAACTTGATTTAGATTTTCATGTATTGTTATTAGTTGTGTCTTTCTTTGCCTTGGGGAAGTGAAACTCCTCAAGGTTTGTTCTAATTGTTTTCGAGTTGTTTGATATTTTTCATGTCTAGAAGGTCACAAGGTGACTTGTTACCTTTTGATCGTGAAATTGAAAGAACTTTGACAACCAATAGAAGACTTTCTAGGAGAACTTTGAGAGGTATTGGTGAGGTTGTAGATATCCAACCAACTATTGAGTTCATCAACCCTTTTGCAAGAGAAGGTGAGGAGAACCCAACACAAAATACAACACAAAATCAACCCACAATGCCTAAGTTTTCATCACATTCCGTACCCACCGAGGAGAACCTACCCAATGGTACTCCCACACCACAACATCTAACCGTAAATTTTATTGCCAAATCCGCATTTATCCAATTAGTCGAAAGAAGCCAATTTGGGGGGATGCCTAGTGAAGACCCTCATTCTCATATGGAAACCTTTTGTGACTATTGTGATGCGATTTCTCAAACCGGTGTAACTCAAGACCAAATTCGATGGGTCTTATTTCCTTTTTCTCTCATTGGCACCGCGAAACAATGGTTGAAAGGCCTTGATAAGGCTACTCTCGGAATTGATTCTTGGAAGAAATTGGCTCTAGCTTTCTACAAAAAGTTCTATCCACCGGAAAAGACTAACATGCTAAGAGCTTTAATCACGGGCTTTAAGCAAAGGGATGAAGAATCTTTGTATGAAGCTTGGGAGCGGTTCAAAGGAATTTGTCGCTCATGTCCTCATCATGGACTTAGCGAGTGGTTCTTGGTACAACAATTTTGGAACGGTCTTTATGAAGATTCAAGGAACATTCTCAACATGGGATCAAATGGAATGTTCACCGAAGTTGATGACAATCAAACTTGGAACAAAATTGAGGAAATGGCGGTCCATAACTCACAATATAGTAGACCTCGCAAGGCTACTAGAGGAGGAAAGCATGAAGTGGACTCCGTTACTCAATTGGGTGCTCAACTTAGTGCTCACATTGATACCATCAATTTGAAGTTTGAAAAAGCTATAGCTAAACTTGAAGAAGCCTCAAAATCACCAAAGCATCATGTTAATGCCATGACGGCATTTTCATCAATCCCAAGTGGGATATGTGAGAATTGTGGAACTTTGGGACATGACCAAAGTGAATGTAGGGGAACAAATGAACAAGTGAATGCTTTCCAAGCATACAAGAGTGGTACCCCTTATTCCAACTATTACAATGAAAACACCAAATTCCATCCAAATCTCTCATACAAAAGCCAAAATGTTCAAAACCCTCAACCAACATACACCCCACCTCCCATGAGAAACCAAAATCAAAGACCCTTTTACAACCAAAACCAAGGTTACCAAAATCAAACTCCATACAATCAACAAAATGACCAAGGTTTTGATGTTCAAAAAGCGGTCCTTCAAATGCAAAAGAATCAACAAGAATTTTTCACTCAAATGCAAAAAGATAGTCAAGCAAAGGAAATCACCATCAACAACATTCTAGCTCACACCAAAATGTTGGAAACCCAATTGACTCAACTAGCATCTTCAAGCTCACAAAGACAAAAGGGGCAATTACCACCTCAAAGTAATCCCCCAAGACATGAAATGGTTAGTGCCATTCACTTGAGAAGTGGTACAAGGTATGAAGCACCGAAGAAGCAAGTTGAGGATGAAGTTGTGGAAGCTAGTGACAAGGAAGAGATTGTGCAAAACTCCAAGGATGGAGAACCAACAAAAGAAGAAATTTCAAAGAAAAATGAAGACAAGGTCAAGGAGAAGGAGCCCATTGTGATTAGACTTCCTTTTCCAAGTCGTCAAGCCAAGCCCAAATTTGATGACCAACTTGGAAAATTTATGGAAATTATGAAGAATTTGGAAGTCTCGATTCCTTTCACGGAATTAATCAATCACGTGCCGGCCTATGCAAAATACATGAAAGACATCCTCACAAAGAAGAAGTCAATCCGGAAGCTTGAGACTATCGCCTTCACTAAGGTGAGTAGTGCAATACTTCAAGGAAGTTCACCATCAAAACTCAAGGATCCGGGAAGCTTCTCAATACCGTGTACCATTGGCGACACCACGATCAACAAAGCCTTATGTGATCTAGGGGCTAGTGTGAGTGTTATGCCGTACTCGGTGAGTAAAAGGTTGGGGATGGGAGAGCTTAAATGCACCAATATCACACTCCAAATGGCCGATAGATCGACGAAGACACCATTAGAGATATGGGAAGATGTTCCCGTAAGAGTTGGGAAATTTTTCATCCCGGTGGACTTTGTCATTGTTGACATGGAAGAAGACTCCAACATTCCAATCATCCTAGGAAGACCTTTATTACACACCGCGGGTGCGGTGATTGATGTGAAACATGGAGAGCTCACTCTAGAAGTGGGAGATGAGAGCATAACTTACAATCTTGACAAGACCATGAGAGCTCCCCGTTTGCATGAACCATGTTTTATGATTGATCATTATAGCCGGAAGGATGATAGGAAGAAGTCGGAACTCCAATGGAAGAAGAAAATTGAAGATGCTCCATTCAAAGAGCATGTGAATTGTAACAAAGAGAGCTCGCAAAGCTCATCAAAGTCAAGCAATGAAGAGGATGGCCTCATTGGCCAAGAAAATAAAATGGGAGAGCTGTCTCTATCAACTCAAGAGATCTTTAGTGATCAAGTGGATGAAGTTTGTGGTCTTTGGGACGATGAGTTTGAAGGGATTTTCAATCCCTACATTTGGTAATGCTATCGATCAAGACCGACAACAAGGGCAAAGGTCTATTATAGATCTTTATCACGACAATGAACAAGCTTTTGATTACTTCTTCAAGGTGTTGAGCAACATCAACAACACCTTGGACATGCCCCCATGACATCTCACTAAGGATGAGATTTTGGTGGAGTCCTCCCTAAACCACCATTTGTAAATATTTCAAACTCTCTAACTCGCATTTCAATTCTTATATTGCATTTTTGTTATTTTTGGATTTTTATACTTTGATCAAGATAATTATCATTTTTGAGAGAAGTGAGGGAGGGACTAATGATTTCAATTGATGTGTAGTGCTTTAGCTTAGTGTGGGGATAGCAATTGCCTAGGCTATTCATGCCTTAGTAGTGCCCCCACAATGAAGAACACGAGATTTTGAAGAATGAAAAATGACAAGGGATATGCAAAGTACACGGATGGAACTGAATCCGGGTAAAAGGGGTAGAATCCGAGCGGTTTCAAGAGAATCCGCCCGTCTTCAGGCAATCCGGGCGTATTGGTCAGAACCCGCCCGTCCTTCATGAGCTGAATTTTTGAAATTTTGGGACTGTTAGCAAATCCGGGCGTCCTGCAATAGAATCCGCCCGTCTTCAGAAAGACGCTCGTCCTGAAAGGAAAGACGCCCGTCTTTTTGGCTGAGAAAAACAAGAAAAATCCCTGGAAAGGAATCCGCCCGTCTTCAGTGTAAGACGCCCGTTCGGCAGTTGACAACCCGAGCGTCTTTACTGGAAGCCGCCCGTCTTTAGGCGAGAATTTCTCAACCCAGAACAGACAGAATCCGGCCGTCCCGAAGGAAAGCCGCCCGTCTTCCCCCTGCATTTCAAATTTTTCGGGTCTATTATAAACCCCCTCCCACATTCATTTCTTCATTTCTTCATTCAAGACACTACCCATAAACCCCAAAACTCAAAACCCTCATCCTCTCCATCACCAAAACAAGATTTCCTCAACTACATTCATCAAAATCAAATCAAAACATCCTTTTAACAAAAATTAATCACTCCTCTTCCAACAAAAATCAAAACCAAGCACCAAAATCTTCAACCTTTGAGTCGATTTTTGAATTCATAAAGGCAAAGCCTTTCATCTTTAAATCGATTTAGGTATACTTGGAAATTGAAGATTTTCACTCTTTTCTTGGTCTAATCATCAATGGCAAGGACAAAGGGAGCAACAAAAGCAACAAAGGCAAAGGCACCAAAGACAAAGGCACTCTCAACAAGACAAAAGAGTCTTCAAGCAAAGAAAGCCTCATTGGCTATGGTGGTAGCTAGCTCAAACTTGGAAGTGCAACAACAACAACCTCCCTTGGAAGCAACAACATCTACTACTCCGGAAATTGCTCAACTTTTGAACTATCCGGAGGTAATTTTCATTTCTAAAACCCATAGGGACACTTTTGCCAAGTATGCTAGAAAATCCTTTCTATCAACCAAGTTTATTTGTGAAGAAGCCTTGAACAATTTGGGTGTCTTTGAGCAAACTAAAGTCTTCTTTGAAGCCATGGGGTTGGAAAAATTGTTTGATACAAAAGAATCTACATACCCCTCCCTTACCTTAGAATTCTTGAGTTCTTTGAAAGTTAACAAGGTAGAGACTATGGAAAACATCGAGTTCCGCCTAGCTAATGTTAGTAGGCGCATCTCCTTTAAGGAAATGAGTAAAGCTTTGGGTCTTAGTGATTCACCGAGTTATTTCAAGAATGTTGGCAAGTATGACCCCGCTCCTCTTTGGGAGGCGATTTCCGGAAGGAAATTTGAGAACTATCATGCTAGTCGCGCTCTATTAGTCCATCATCCGGGCATTAGAGTGTGGCACAAGGTCATAAGGAATACCATCATTGCAAGAAAAGACACCAACCACTTTACCAAGCTCGATTTTGTTCTTCTTGAGTCGGCCTTAAACATTGGAAGGGAATTCAGCAAGCCTTTCAACTCTCTAAGGCTTTTGGTGGATAGATGGCTAAATGTTGATTGTGGGAAGCAAGGCACTACCGTTATTGTGAATGGAGGTCTAGTCACTCTTTTGTCTAAGTACTTTGATCCGAACTTCAACAAGGATAGCAAGTATGTGGCAAAAAAGGGTGGTCATCTCATTGATTTGGATACTATGATAAACAAATACAAGTGGGTCTCTCATAACCCTCTTGACACCAAGTATGGATGGTTCACAAGTGAGGCTAGATCTTTTACTTTGCCTTCGAAGATTTGTCGTTTAAGTGTCCATCGGACCAACTATCTCCTTCCCCTCTCCAAAGAAGCCGAATACATTATCCGACAACAAAGGGGTGAAATTGAAATGCCCTCCTCTTCCATTGTCACACCACCCTATCCTTTCAAGTACCAAGAGTTCAAACCCGAAGGTGTTGAAGCAAGCAAAGATTATATGACTCTTCTTATGCAAGAGATGCACAAGCAAGCCTTCAAGGACCGGGAAGATGCTTACTTAGCCCAATATCCACCCCTCCTTCATCTAGCTAGGCAAGGACTACTTGATCCTTCATGTCCTTTGCCTAGATGGGCGGATAGGGAAGTCTTCTTTCCGAGTGCAGCTAGAGGTGAGATTCCGGGTGACAATGAGGTTGTCGGTGATGAGGTTGTTGATGATAACATTGATGAAGAGGCTAGTGAAGAAGAAGAAGAGGATGATGAAAAAAGTGAACAAGAAAGTGAAGAAGGAAGTGGTGATGAGTCCACTTCTATTGAGGAAGATGATGATAGTGATGATATGGTGGAAGATTAGCAAGCTTTGGAGACTTCTACCCTCTCGAGGTTTGTTCTACTTCTTTCTTTGTTTTAATTATTTATCTTGATCATTGTTGGAGTAGTCCTAGCACCATAGAGGACTAACACCTCAGCCCCATTGAGGTGTTCTTATTTCATTGTTCCCACTTTTGAAAATCCAAAATGACAAATTTAGTTTCATGCATTGCAATTGTGTGCATGAACTACACCCAACCTTAGGACATTAGAAATAATGTCTAACTCGGTTTGGGGAAGTACATGCATACACAATGGGAGGTAATCTAAATTATCCTCTCCGTCATAAACAAAAAAACCCATGCATAATGTAGTTTTGATTAGTGTAGCTTGCATTTAGTGTAGAAATCATGCATCATGTTTGCATAATTTCCCATCATTTTGGCCATTGAGGACAATGCCCATATTAGTGTGGGGATGGGGAATTCTAACTTAACTTTTATTCAAAAATCCAAAAAAATTGAAAATTTTCAAAAAATCATAAAAATTTGAAAAATTGAAAATCCAAAAACAAGTTCATTTCCTTTGTAGTGTAGTCATGTATATATTCTTGTATATTTTGTGTTTGTTCTATCCTTATTCACATTTATCGACTACGCCACATCCGAGACATGAGGATATTGAAGACCGCATGGTATGATCTTTCCAATCTCCTTTTTCCTCTTTATGTTAATGACTTTGTGGCTTTATTTTGATTGATGCAGTATAACAATGTGAACTTAGGACTTGCATTTGGTTTATATGTCATATTAGTTGGTAGAATCATTTGCATTAGGATGTTTATATGCTAGTTGCATCATGGCATGTAGTTGCATGTTAGAAAAATTTTGCGAAACCGTCTACTTGGGAAGCTTGACAAGTGTACATAGGCCCTAGTAGATGCTTTTTATTCTTAAGACTTTGCTTGTTAGAATACTTGTAAAACACCCTAGGATGTGTCATGCTAGTATCCTTTGACCCATGGATTAAGGCCTAGTCAAGAGTACCTTGTGGTGTGATAACTCCTTGGCTACCGTTTATTCCAAGGTGACCTTTGAAACCATGCATCCATCCAACATTCATCCATGTTCTACCACATTTTTGTCATCAAAGGGAATGGGCACAAAAAGAAATCAATTTGAGTTCAATGAAATGAAAAGTGAAAAAAAGTTTGCAAGAATGCATCAAATGAAAAGAGGAGCAAAAATAGAACTCCTAAAGCTTCAAATATAAGCCACCCTCACTACATATGGGGTGACTTTGAAAATGTTCAAAAGAAATGCAAAGAAAAGTTGAAAGTTGTCAAGTGTTGAATTGCCAAACATCAAAGAAATGGCAAGAAAGTGTTCTCAAATGTTATATGCCACAAGAAATTGGGGGGAAAAACAAAAACAAAAGCAAACTCCCAAAGTGAAACTCAAATTCTATCGATCCCTTTATCCATCGTATCCATTTTTGTGCATGGTAGAGAGGGGACGACCCTTCTTCTTGTCTAGGCAAGAGGGGGAATTCCGCGATCCTCCAGTGTTTCTAACACCATAGGGAGTCTATTCTTGACAAAAGCATTTAACGATTGAGGACAAAGGTACCCTAGCTTGACACAATTTGGAGGTGATTTATTGGTATCCTTCTAGGCTTATTAGTTTGAACAATTTACATCTATGAAGGAGTGTGTACCCTTGAATTGCTTCCCTTGTAGATAATTTCCGCCACTTAGATGAGGAAAGTGGCTATTGTTTTGTAGATGCATCCATTATTTGATTTTGCGTGATTAATGTTTGGATGTGTCGCCATTTTGGCAAGACCCACCTTGCATTGCAAGAAGGCATCCTACCTCATGGTTGTCTTGTTGTGAGTTGAAGGGGCGGAGTGAGACCCGCTAATTGTCTCATATCGGCTATGTTATTAGGTTAGTTTAAATAATGGTCCTAGTTTTTGTTACCTCTTTACTCGGGACGAGCAAAGGTTCGGTTTAGTGATATTTGATGTGACCATAATTAGAGCATATTTAGTCCCCGAATTAGCCTTGTTCCCATGCTTTTTAGTGCATATTTGGGTCATTTATTGTCTTTAGTTCTTTGTTTTGCATATTCTTTGAGGTTTTGTGTCCTTGGTAGGAAAGGAGTGCAAACCTTGCATTTTCATGGCAAAATGAGACTAAATTGATTGAATTCAATGACCAAGCATCAAGGAGAGACAAGAGTAGAAGGCCTTTGTACATACTATAGTAGATGGGCAATGATGAGAAAAGATCCTTGCATCCCCGAGGAAATCCCCAAGGATTTTATGAAGAAAAGGGAAGAAAAGAAGAAGAAAGCACGCTGCATGACAATCCGTGCGTCTTCCCAAGAAGACGCCCGTCCAATAAGCCACAATCCGTGCGTCTTCCTTACAAGACACCCGAGCAGCAGCATCCAGAAGACGCTCGTCTTCCGCCAAAGATGCCCGGGCCCAGACCACCGAATCCGCCCGTCCCGTGCCTAAGACGCACGGATTCCAAGGCAGTCAAAGTTCGTTTCTTCAAGCTTCAAAGAAAGATGCCCATCCTTCTAAAAATACCGGCGTTTCCTTAAGTAGTGACTTAATCGTCATTTAAGCCCTAAGTTAACCCTAATTCCTACACCTAATCCCCACTATAAATACCCCATTAGTCTAAATTGGAAGAGTATGTTCTTCTTAGCAATCTTTAGTGTAGTTAATATCAATCAAATCTCTCTTTAATTTTATAATCAACAATTAATCAAGTTTTAATACAAGTTTTATTTCCTTAATCTCTCTTTTGTTCATCCTTTATTTTGGGTAATTGAAGATTATTTGGGTTATTATTGGGAGATTGACAACCTCTCAATCAAGCATCGAGTACTTCTTTTATTCTTTGCTTTATTATTGGAATCATTAGTAGGTATAATTCTCTTAATCCCTTTTTAATTATTGTTAATTACTTTTATTTATTCATCATGTTTCACTTTGTTAGTATGATTGACAACCTTGCTAGCATGATCAACATGATAATGAGTGAGTAGTCACCTAGCTAGGGTTAATGGGTAATTAGGGGAAACCAACATGGGGAATGATTCATGCTTAAATTAATATGCTTTCATGGTTTATTTTCTTGCTTGTTATGATCTCAACTCATGCACATGTTATGTTTGATGAAATGCGAGCCTATGAACCTTGCATTTTTTACCCATCACCTATCTTTTCAATGAGACTTGTAAGACATAAACCAACTCGAGTCTCATTAGACCATGCATGTTGTTGAGTAGGGAAGATTAAGTCGACTTGTAGGTGTTGTACAATCTAATCGATTCGGCTCCGGGACCCAAACTTTCCTAGGATTGTAAGATATAACCCAACTCAATCCATCACAACAATAATTGCTTGCTTATAATTTGAGAACATGTTTGTATGATCAATTCCCATGAATCCCCTATGACCCCATGACACCCTAGTGCTTTTTATCAATTGTTTACAACCCGTTTAATTCATCTTGCTTGTTTACTCTCATTGTTATTTAATTTAGTGACCTTCTACATCAACCCCAATTGTGACACCCCAAAGACACCACTAGTCTCAATAGAAATCTCATCTCAATTCCCGTCTCTTGGGATCCGACCTTTACTTGCATCTTTACTAATTGTAGAGTTGTTTATGAAGCTATAAATTGTGTTTTGGTCTAGGTGCTCCTAGCGACAAGTTACCGAAAAGATTGTGTCCCGACCAACATCCTTATCTACATGTGTCAGGCCACGGGGGAAGTCAGTGATGAGGCTATGGGCAGTGTAGGATGCCAACCCACCACAGGAAATCGTGCCCTTCCTCTTCTGCCCGACAACATTAAAATGTTGAGCTGTCAGATAGGCAATGTTAAGAACAAAAGGGCCAACACTATCAATGTTTAGATAGCCCGCTAAAATAGACAACTCAACGTTGTTAACGTTGTTAGGCTCGCGACGGCCAAAGATCGTCCCTCCTACGAGACGAAGAAAGTAATGGGCTGGGGGAAGATGGACGTGAGCCACCTTCTCTGGTCATAGGGAGTCTGTGCTAAAGTGGGCTAAAGTAAAGACAGGAGCTTCCTGAGGGCCGTGACAAGTCAAACCTAACCTCTTACCGAACTCAGCTAAGGTCCAAGTGAAGGTCTGGTTAAACAGCTGAAATGAAATAGAAGAACTCTGGGAGTCAGTGTCATAGGCAGCGGATGAGAATGTAAAACAGCTAAAGAACTTTAGTGTCACTTGCTCATGCGTGAGCGCTCTCATCGTGGTCAGGCCAGTCATCCCAGTCCCGTTTAACAGTTCAGCCACGTGTTCTAAAATCCCCAACTTGTCTAGTGAAGAACGACACAAAAATTTTGTAGAAGTAATGTCATAGTCCATCAAATGTAGAAAACCCTTACGATGAAGCGGGTTAATGAATCGTACCTGAGGGAACTCGGGAAGAGAGTCCAGAGAGTCATCTGCCACGAACCTTCTACCGGCACGTGCAGCAGCAGTAGAACCCCCTCCTTTGGCCCATGAAGCAGCAAGGGCGGCAACAGCTAACCCAGGAGCGCGGCTAGAAACTGGTCGAGGTATTAGAGCAGGCGAAGGGACGGTGACGGAGGGTGTCGACACAGCAGGGGTCAACACCAAGGATGGTACAGAAGCAGTAACAATAGCTGTAACAGTGACAGCGGGAGTAACAGTACTAGTGACAGCGGGCGTAATGACGGTGGTAGCAGCAGGGACCACCGTCTCAGAGGTAGACGGAGCAGTAGTAGAACTAGAGGCGGAAACACTATTATCCATCCTATTAATCAAAGTAAGTCCTAAAATCAGATCACAATCCAACAACAAGACGATTTTCCCTAAATTTCGAAAAATTCGAAACCATAAATGCAAAATTAAGGCCGAAAAATGCAATTAAATAATAGAAAATAGGGAGAATGACTTACTTGATGAATTACCCAAGAAGAAATGCAATTAAAATCAACGAAATGAGCACAAACAATTGAAAATAACACCCGATTTTCGCAAACCCTAATTTGCGAAAAATCCCACTAAAAACACGAAATTTCAAGGAGGTTTTAGAGGGCGATGGTCGAAAATTATGCAAGGAACAATTTAGGTAATTAATTTGGTGATTTAGAGGAAGAAAAATGGAGGATTTGGGGAATTTTGGAGGTTTTTCGCGAAAATAAGGAAGAAAGGAAGAAGGAAGACATGAAATAGAATAAGGGAAAAGGAACACTCCCTTGCGTATTATCAACACTTTCACTCGATCGAGTGATTTAAAACCCCTCGATCGAGAGCTTTCTTCTCCATTCTGTTCGATCGAGGCCTTTGAAATTGCTCGATCGAAGGCCTCTTTCTCCTTATTGAATTCTTCTCGATCGAACACATCAAAGATTTCGATCGAAGACTATTGCTCCTCATTTATTCTCGATCGAGTACAGGACAACTCGATCGAGGAACCTTCTGAAAGTCCATAACCCCAAATTAGACCTCTCTAATTAGGTTATCAAGATTCTATATTTTAGAAATCTTTGGATCTATGTAATATGCATGTAATATACAAGCCTTAAAAATATAAAAGAAGAGGAAAAACAATTTTTCCTTACAATGAGTAATGGTAGTATTTGAGCACAACAAGATCTCCTATCTTGTTGTTCTTGAGCTTAAAATAAATGGCAAGATCCTCCATCTTAAAGTGTCCAAGATAGAACACCTTCTTTCTTAAGCACCCAAGAACTTACCCCAAAATCCTACTAATATTAACTAGATATTATGTAAGATTGCCCTTGAAAAACTGATGTGACTCATATTTGCGCACATTTAGTCCCCTAATTGAGCCTATTTTTCATACTATTATAACATTCCATAGCCATTTTATCCGTCAAATGCTTTCTATTTTGCTTTCCTAGTGCATTTCGTATGTTTTGTAGGAAGAAAGATAATTAGGCGGAAATTCCCGTCTCCCATGCATATTTGGAAGCTTTTTGATGATATTGGATGGACTAGTATGAAGAGGAGGCAAGAATGATGAGCAAGGATGTAGGAATAAAGAGTATATAGAAGGATCATAGGGTTAAAAAGCAAGGATGACGAGAAGGAAGTCAATGCAAGAAGAAATTGCACGGAACCAAACCAAGGGTTACTACTTTGGCTCTGAAAGTATGCTAGATGGAACGGCGTCTAAAAATCAAGTGCTCTAGGCTTTTGAATCACTCCAATTGGAGTCCGGATGAGAAAATGACGTCCGTTTTACAATCCGAGCTCAAACAGAGAAGCTGTCCGCCAATCCGCTTGTCCCGAGACCCAATCCGCTCGTCTGCTACAGGACGATCATCCCCCCTTCAAAGACGCTCGTCATCCCTTCCTATTATCCGAGCGTCCCATGCTTGATCCGCTCGTCTCCCCCTGCTACAGTCCGAGCGTCCCGACCCCTTGGCCGCTCAGATTCCTCTCCAGTGCAACACGTCCCCTTCTTTCTTCATTCGAGATGCGCATATTTTTGAAAGACTAGCTAAAAGGAGACCCGCATCTTTTCTTGAGAGGAGCGATTCCTCAAGGACTTAATCGTCATTTAAGCCCTTAGTAACTCTAATTTGTGCACCTAATCCCTACTATAAATACCCCATTTGTAATAATCAAAGGAACCAAGCTCTCTTAACCAAGTTCCCATATTAGAAATTCCTCTTAGATTAGATTAGGAGTAGATTAGAATAGATTACTCTTTAATCTTTCCACAAATTACATATTAATCTTTCCTTAATTATTGTTCAAGTTTATTATTCAAGTTTATTATTGGGTAATTGAAGATTATTGGGTTATTATTGGAGAATTGACAACTCTTCATCAATCAATCAAGTTTCTTCTATTATTCTTTGCTTTATTATTTGGATCATCTTAAGTTGGTATAATTCTTTTACCCTTTACTCTTTATTGTTTATTTCCTCATTTTCTTATCATGTTTACACTTGTTGTGATGATTGACACCATTAATGACATGTTTACCATGATAATAACTGAGTAGTCTCTTAACTAGGATTAGTGGGTAATTAGGGGAAACCAACATGGGATTAATCATGCTTAATCTAATATGTTTTCATAATTAAATAGCTTGCTTGTTGTGATGTCAACCTATGCACATGTTATGTTTGATGAAATGCTAAGCTTATGAATCCTTGCATTTTTACCCATCTCTTATTTACTCAACAAGACTTGTAAGATATAAACCAACTCGAGTCTTGTTAGACCATGCATAGAAGTTGAATATGAGGAAAGTAAGTCGACTTGTAGGTGTTGTACAATCTAATCGATTCGGCTCTGGGATCCAACTCTTCCTATGAACCGTAAGACATAAACCAACTCGGTTCCTTTACAACATTAATTGCTTGCAACTTTGCAAACATGTTTGTATGATCAACACCATGAATCCCCTATGACCCCATGACATCCTAGTGCTTTTAGTCATTTGTTTACATTTCTTAGCTCATTGTTTGCTTTACTTAATTACTTTCATTAGTTTAGAATGCAACTACAAACCCCATCAATTGTGACACTAGCATAAATTGAGATAGATAGACTTAGAACCCAAAGTACACCGTCCCATGGATCGACCTCGACTTACCGCTAACTAGTTGTTTGTTGAGTATTATAAATGTGTTTGATTGGATGTGTGACGACCAACTCTTGTCCATCAAAAATATAATAACACTTAGTAAAAATATTAGATTTATAATAGTAACACTTAATATTTTATTTCTAATTTTTGAGGATTTTTGAGAGAGGAACACACTAGAATTTTCGACATGCAAAAGTTGAGTGGAAAAAGAACAACAGGTGTTGTGTAAAAGGAGGGAGGACGGTTGGAGTGTGCTAGTGGAGGAGTGTTTTATTCTTATTTAATTACACCCAATCCTCATGTGAATGGGTTAGAACAAAAGTAATTATGGGGAAGTCAAATGTGTAAGAGAAATGATGGTGTTTAAAGCAACACACACACACACACACACACACACACACACACACACACACACACACACACACACACACACACACACACACACACACACACACACACACACACACACACACACACACACACACACACACACACACACACACACACACACACACACACACACACACACACACACACACACACACACACACACACTACCACATGCACTTACACGGTCCAAAATGACCTATTTACGGGTCCATTTTGGTTCTTATATTTGTCGCACAAATACGTGTAAATTTTATTTAAACTTCGATTTATGTTTAAATGCTTCCCAATTAAATTCGTCTAAAACACTGCGTAAATATACGTGTACAGCTACACATATATTTTACGTACCAATACTAATCACATTAGTTAATTATTACTAATTTAACAATTAACCGTTTAATAATTAATTCTCGTCTCAATTAATTTATTATTCAATTATCGCATAATTAAATTACAATTTTCGCGCCTCGAGTTCACAACTCGATATCTCTCGAAATTAAATTATTCGACTAACTCTTAGTCAATTTATCAAGGGACTAATTAAACTGTATCTCATATAATTAATTGGCTTTCGTGTTGGGGCTCGTTCCTTTAGGTGTGACTGAAAGGGATCAGCTGAACACCGCCGTCTCACGACAGTAACGTCAAACCCTAGTCGGCCAACCGTTACTGATATACGTTGATCAGCTGACAAGTATTGCCAATGAATATCCCATGCATATTCTTTAATGAGATTTAATATGGTCACGCACTATTGTGGAGGACAACTACTCTAACAATCTCTCACTTCTTCGAGACAAGTTGTGCGATGATTATAACACACAATTGTGGATAACTTCATATCCCAACAATATCCTGTTTGTACTCTACAAGGGTGTGTTACCGATTCTCTTGTCCGTTTTAACAACCATCTCCCACTCAATACAAGGTGTCTTTCAGGTATCACTTGCACATGAACATATCGTGAGTGGTTTTCTTGATCGGGAGTGTGACTGAAAGACCTAAAAAATCTACCATAGATTACTTCCGAGCGTGGCCACGTATTTCCCAGTCACAACTCCTCGAGTGACCTAGAGATGTTTAAACCCAACGTGGGTGGACAATTCCTGTCTGCCCTATCTATCCTTTTTGCACAATACAGATCACCATGACCCAGTAGATGCCCTTTCGCCTCCCATCACGGCACGACCTAGGACAAAAACCAAAATCACTCGGAAACTGCACTGGCTCAAACAATAGTCTCCAGTTTAAAGAATCGACTCACAGGAATATCATAGAAGTCCCTGCCACGACCAGGCATCTGGAATAGATCTAAGGGACTCTATAAATGTCACTGCCCGGCAAAGTGTCCCACAATCTACCTATGTAAACAACTAGTCATCCTTATGACCTTATGGTGCTGAACCTACCATCAATCGTCTTACAATCTAGTCACTCTGATACGTCATCTCATTAAGTGACTAGGGGCCAATACAATGTTCATCCTATTCACTTGAATTGGGGTTCAAGTGTTCAACATTGTCTCCACAACCAATTCGGATAAACAAGGTATTAAATGTTTTCAGTCAAAACTGAATAATTGAGTTCTTGAAGAGACTCAAACAATGAATGCAATCATCACTTATGTAAATATTAATACTCTATCCAATATTTACAAAACGATCTTCAGTAATTAAGGTATACTACTCAATCACATTGAGATGACAAAACCATCATGTCAACCTTATGCTAACGGCTTTGGTTAGAGGATTAGCAACAGTTGCATCACTCTAATTTCCATTGCTATTTTCCTATTGTTCTATGCAATCTTTTCATCACATAGAGCCTTTCTGAGTACATGTCTAAACAAGTTTTTAGACTCTGGTTCTAAAGCCAGTCAAACACTCCCACTGTTTTCACAGTCTCTCGGGAGACGATATTCGGCAGAGTAAACCTTACTCGATATAGTACCCAATAGTACATAAAATCGTAGTATTACAGTCTTTCCTCCTTAAAAATGAACTTCGTCCCCGAAGTTCAAACCCATACTTAAAAACAAACATACTAACTCGACCACGACACAACCACGCAACAAAACCCCAACCACAACTCATACCGACTCAAAACAACCACTAACTGTACAAAAAATAACATAAACCATTCCAAAACCTTATGCGATAATTTCCTACCCCCCTAAAAGAAACATGGTTACGTCCCCATAACCACACATACCTGATCAAAAAGAGACGGATACTGCTCCCTCACAGCCTCCTCCGCCTCCCAAGTAGCTTCCTCAACCTCGTGATTAGACCATAAAACCTTGAGTAACACTGTTTCTCCGGACCTAGTTTTCCAAACCTTGCGATCAGGAATATGTTTTGGCACCTCAAGATAAGACAAGGATTCATCCAACTCGATGTTCTCCACCTCTAATACATGGGAAGTATCACTCACATACTTCCGTAACTGAGACACATAGAACACATTATGCACACGATCCAAAGCGGTTGGTAAAGCTAACCGGTGAGCAACCTCTCCCACACGATCCAAAATCTCATATGGTCCAATGAACTTCTGGCTCAGCTTCCCTTTCTTACCTGTGGACGTAGCCACCTACGCGCCCAGCCGATCTGCGGGCGTGTAGCGGTCTTTTGAAAGCCACACTCGGCGGCGTAAAAATACTTTCGACCGGATTGTTTTAGATTGGTCAGTTTCGTCTCGGCAAGGGTCCCGAAACGATACAAGAGATGTTCGGGGTCGCCACCAAGCATTTGTGGGATGCATGGAACCCGTTCGAATCCACATTTTACCTAGGTCAACCAAGGCAAAAAGCGGTGTTTAACATAGGTACTACAGATAAGGAGTCGTCCATGTTAGGTTCATATACCTATCACTAGACTCTTCTAATAGTGAACAAATTAACATTTTAATTATTAGTTCTTTAGATCTAGTACATGCATAACTAAATAAGAGATTAATAAGAAAAACAATGTCCCTTACATTGTAAGTGGCTCGAAATAAGGGCACAAATAAGGTCACCTTCCTTATTTGTTCTTGAGCTAAAATGTAATGGATGATCCTCCAAAATCCCAATGTAGAGATCCTCCTTTGATTTCACCCAAGACAAGTCCCTTAAACTATTATATTAATTAACTAGATTAATATAGTAGTACCCTTAAAATAATTCTAATAATATACTTATTACTACACTAGTAATCTTATATTGTGATTAGAATTTATGATGAACAACCTTTTGTTTTCTAAAACAAGTTTAGAGAGAAGTGGGAGAGTAGAGTAAAATTTGCATTTAAAGATATGAAATGAATGAAGTAGAGAACAATTCTCTTAAACAAAAGAGGAGGGAAAACCGGTGGGAGCAAGGGGAAAATGCCAAAGGATGGCATCTTGCTTTTACTTTTGGTCTTCACAAGAAATAGGTGTGTAAGGCTATGATGCAATAGGTATGATTACATCTTATTTTATCTTATAAAATAAATCAACCACAATGCACCACAACTCCCTCCATTTCGGTCCACTTCACATAAAATGGACTACCATTTTATTTTGTCAATTTGTCATTTGTCACACAATATGTCACATGTAGTATGTTGCATGTTATTATATAATTTAATGCATATTTATCAAATAAATATCATTTTATAAATTAATTAAATCACATACAATAAATTGACTAGTAATTCTTGATCACATAAATAAAATGGGTCATATAATTATAATTCACAACATATTGTAATTATAATTAACCATTCATTCTTATCTCAATTATTTCACCAATAATAATCAATTTTAGTGATAAAGTATTTTCATTACTAAAATAAATCTTATTTAATCCAATTACATTAAGATATAAATATTCTCTCTCACAATTGAATTGTTCAATTTTAAGGAATTGATTAACTTGTATCGTCATACAATTAATCAATTTCTCTATTAAGGGAATTGTCCTCTAGGTGTGACCTTAAGGGATCAACTGATTACCACCGTCAAACGACAGTAATATCTAACTCTAGTTAGCTGATCATTACTGATAAATGTTGATCAGTTGACTATATAAATGAATCAACCCTTACGTATTCTTAATATGAAATTTAAACATGTGATCGCACTATTGTTAAGGACACATACTCCAACAATCTCCCACTTGTCCGAGACAAGTGTGCGTCACCAATTCTCTTAAGTGGTTTCCTCGTTCTGGAGTGTAACTGTCTGACCGGAATTATCTACCATAGATACTTTTCGAGCGTGACCACGCATTTCCAGTTTACTACTCCTCGAGTGGCCTTGAGATTTCAAATAACCCTGACAAGAGGGTGGAAAATTCCTATCGCGCTATTCCCTTTGTTTAGCCACAGTTCATCATAACCCAAAATATACTCATTTGACCTCAGTTAGGACAGTCGTAGAGCATAAATCAAAGTCAATCAGAAATTTGTGCCAACTTGGGCGAATAGTCTCTAGTTAAAAGAATTGACTCATAAGAATACTATAGTAGCTCTTGCCACGACCAGGCTTTATGAATTTCCAGAACTCTATAAGCGGTCACTGCCCGACAGAGTGTCCCATACAGTCTACCTATGTGATCGACTAGTCATCCCATATGACTCTATGGCACTTGAACTTGCCATCAATGGCAGCACACTCTAGTCACTTCGAGATGTCACCTCCTTTAAGTAACTAGGGGCGAATACTATGTCAATCTAGTTCACTTTAATGGGGTTCAATATTGTCTCAACAACCCATTCGGATTTAACATAGTAATGGATGAGTTTAAAGAAACTCAAACGATAAATGTGATTATCATATATGAATAGTCAATACACTATTACTACTTCATATCTTATAATCTATAGTGTAACTTTTACACTAGTTGAAATGCAATAAAAGCTTGGCAAGTGGATATACCATATATCCATATATTTGAACTTTTCAAATTGCTATTTCCTTCTATTCAATGTCATCTCTAATGACATGAATTTATCTAAGTTTATGTCTAGTCTTCTTACCAGACTTGGGCTCTTTAACTTGAATGATGCTCCCACTGTTATCATATAACTTGTGATAAAGTCATTTGTAGAGGGATTCACTCTTATTCCCTATGTTGACAATTTTATCACAATTCACTTAGATTCCTTTTGTAGAATTTGCAATGGTCGAAACTAAAACACTTTTCTAGATTCTTTCTCCTTAGTCAATAAAACTAGCCTAGGATTTCGACAAATCCTTATCGGTTTGGAAACTAAAGTTTGTGCAACCCTTCAATACATAACTTAGTATATCATCCAAACATAAGAACAAATACTTAATTCTTCTGAAGAATCATAAAGGATGTTCTTTAAGGCTTTCACTAGACCATCTTATGAATTAACTTGTTATTAACTTATTATGCTCCAAGCATATGATTCATCACGGCGTGTGAATTTAATGGCATACATGATCGTTCTAATGGCGGAAACATTAGCAATCGATTTCATGTGATCAACAACTTATTTAGGTTCAGTGAATGACTATGACTCTATCATAGTAATTCCACTTTTATCACCATGAACAACCTACTCAACCTTGTTGATGTTAAATAGATATGAAAGAACTTATCATCATAAGGCTCTCAGTGCCAATATTCTCTCGAATTTAACACGTATATTCGAGAATCTAGAATACAATACACCTTTTCCTAGTCTCCCAATCACTCTTTCACAGAGGAGAGTATTGGTACATTATTCTCAATAAGTAATATGTCTTCAACATATAAGACATGGGAAAATAATTCTTGTTCCCACTTAACTTCATGTATAAACATGATTCTTCAATCATGTGAATGAAACCATTCTCAATTATCACATGAACGAAAAGTATAATCCTTTGATGCTCGCTTAAAACCATTTTAGGATTACTTAAGAAAGCTTTGCATAATATGTTAGGATTCTTAGATCTTTATCCAAGATTTTGTGTTCCATACACATTCCTTTTCTAAATTCCCATTTTAGAAAAGCGAATCTTTAATATCATTTGCCATTCTTCATCAAAATAAAATGTGGCAATTCCTAACATGATTTATCTTGATCAACATCTTCATGTCAATCTATGCATTTAGGTACTCTAAAGCTCTATTTACTTTAAAGAGACCCTCGCCTTAAAGTAAATATACTCTTGAGATTTTAATGCTATGGCTATTATGCAACAAAGTCGATATTGGGACTACTCACAATAGATCATTCAATAGGTCATAATTCCATTACTTTCAAAAAGTAACATATTAACAATAAGACATGTGTACTTTACTCCCACTCTATCTCAATAGATTATAGTTCCATTACTTTCAAAAAGTAACACATTAACTATAAGACATGTTTGTGGTGATCTACTCCCACTCTATCTCTTAGAAATACTCCTATTTTCTTAAGAGATAGATTTGTGAGCCACAAACATATATGGCGGAGTAATAGTAGTTTGTCTAGATTGACATGTTAGCTCATAAAAGACCAGCTCTTTTATGGCAGTTTGATTCACGTAATATGCGAGTCTCATCCATGTCATCTGTTAAATAGACTCTCTATTTTAGGTATCTCCAGGTTGACCCTGCAGATTAATATAAAATCCCCAAAAGTGAGTTCAACAACTCAACCCGACTCATGTTAGTTTGATCTTGTGGGTAGTGACATAAGGTCATAATCCACATTTTATGAATCAAATTTATTACTTAGATCTTTGCCACTACGATCGGATCGTAATGCTTTAGTACTTTGTTCAATTGGTTCTCTACGTCATTTCGAAATTCCTTAAATTTCTCAAATGCTTCACTTTATTTTTGATTAAGTAAACATACCCATATCTACTTAAATCATTGGTAAAAGTGACAAAGTAGTCATAAATTCCCCTTGCGATGATGCTCATTGGAACACATACATTGGCATGTATTAGTCCTAACAAATCACTTGCTCGTGTTCCTTTACCACTAAAGGGAGTACGAATCATTTTGCGAAGGAGACAAGATTCGAATATTCCATATGATTGAAAAATCAAATGGTTCAATAAATCTAGTCGACACTAGTCTTTTAATGCGTTTCTCATTTATGTGACCTAATCGAAAAGGGCAAATGTACAAATCATTTGGATCACTAATTATGAGTCTTTTGGTTTGTATGTTATAGATATCTTTAGTTGAGTTGGAAGTGTCTAAAACATGAATACCATTGATAGAAGTGGCTTGGCTCATGGTCAAGTCATTTCAACAAAATACAACAATTGTTTTTGATTGCAAAAGAACAATCCTTCTATGTCTAACATAGAAATGGCAATAATGTTTTTAGACAAAATGGGCACATAATAATAATTATGTAGATTACAACTCAAAGCTGTTAGCTAAAACAAGTACATAAGTCCCTCTTGAAGTGGCGGCTACCCAAGCTCCATTTCCTTGTCGGCGATGTACATCACCCTTGTTTAACTTTTCCACATTTTCCAAGTCCCACTTGGAGTGATAAGTCCAACATTGATATCTTCCAAATACTTGGGGCAATTACGTTTCCAATGGCCCATGACATTACAATAATGACATTCATGGTAGGATTGGGCACCCTTCTTGGTTTTGGTTGTGGTAGTCTCACTATCAACTTCCAATTCACAATCGGATTTGGGTTTCTTACCCTTCTTTGCCTTTCCTTTATTAATACTATTACCCCTTTCGGTTGCAAGGACACTCTTGCTAGAACTCCTACTCAATTTGATGTTTCTCCTTGCTTCATCAAACAAGGATACCTTGGAATTTGTGAGATTATCCTCATATGATTCCCTTACCAAGGATGTTGTGGGCATGAGTATGGGAGTGAGAGGTGTAGAAGTAGTAAAAAGACAAAGATTTCCATCCTCACCAATGCCAAAGCGTAGTTCTCTAATCGGGTCATCGTCATACGAGGAGCATTTTTTATTGAATGATTGGATCCATGAATTAATGATGATCGGTGTAATAGTTTTTGATGAATCCATTGCGTATAAATAACTACAAAAATGGAAATGTTGGAAATAATAAACATCTATCGTTTTAATAATACTTGTAAACATTTTAAACAAGTTTTAACATTTATATAGTGACCTCTACCCAACTATTATAAATGATCCCGAGATCCAAATTCATATCAATTCGGACACGGTGAGCCGATTCATCCCTTATCAATATAACTCGGTGGATTAACTCTTTAATCGATCTACTTCTAGAACTCTCGGTCGATAAAAATTACTTTAATATTTATCTTTAGCCCGGAACACATGCGACTACGGTCATGAATACTTCCGTTGATCTCAATCCAAATTTTGATGTAATAACTTTTTATTACCCACTTACCCAACGTAACAAGTTTAGCACCCCGGTGAGCCGAGCCTACTTCCTCATGAAAATGGGACTCATGGTTTCTACTATTTGGTAAGGCTAATTCTCAATTATTATTTAGTGAGAGGTCTTGTCAATTTAATATCTATCACGTTTTAAGTGAACTAAAGCGGTGAACTACGATAATTATAATTGACACGGTCGATGACTCGATAGGACATGCATGTGTTGTTATGGCGATTTGGCAATGCATGCAACATATTAAAATAAATGCAAAGCAATAATAAAAAATCCTAGTATGGCCTTCCTAAAATAGAAAATCAAATAATCTATTACATATTCAGAAACCAATTCCTTTGGTCCCTTGAATCTTCAAGTGGCACGCTTCCCAAGAACATCATCTTTGCCGGAACGCCTTTCCAAATGGCACCGTCTTGAAGAAACTCCATGATTACAAATAATAATAAAAATACAAAGCTATTCCTATTATACATTTGTAATATGAAAAACTATTAAAATAAAAGTGATACGAGATCACATTAAATTACAACCGAATCAATATTCCCTTTCATTACGGGCAATATCGATTAAAACTAAGGCCATACTAAGATAAAATTACATAATTCAAAATTATATAAATAAGAGACATTCAACAATTTAAATATGCATCATTATAATATGTATCTATCATGCCAAATTATGTGCCAAATAGCCCTCTTTAACTTATATCGTATATATAACCCGGTTTTATGGAAATGCGTGATAATAACTTCTTAAAATCACAAATCAATACTTAAAATCAATGTAAGCTCAAGTTAATTATCCTAACACTCTTAGGACTCAAAAATTAGTCATCACTCAATTTTTGACAATAATTCAGCTGGATTTAATTTTATGCTCATATTTGACCTTAAAATCAGAACATTTATGAAATAAATTCAAATTAAATTACAATAATTTCAAATTTGAATTTTAAATTTTTGAATATTCTGGAATAATTCCATGACACTCATAATGTCAAAAATCATGGTTAAAATTTTTGAATTTATTTCGAGAAAATATAGTTGCAATTTATCGGTTTTATCTCATAAAACATCTAAAGTATCCAAAAATTAATCCAATCAATTTTACAACTTTAGATCTGATAAGTGGGATATTTATGCAACCTAAAATATTTTTCTCATGCCATGTAGTTCGGTTTAGCTATTTATGCTAAAATAATCACTATTTATGCCATTTTTACTCTAAAAATTCATAAATCAAGCAGAATGAAATCATTTCATCTCAAAATTTACATACAGTGTGTAAATCATGCATGTGGCAACATATTAAAATCTAATCTTCTGGTTCGAAGTTTAACTATATTTAACCATTTTACCTCTTTTAATCCATTTTTATCTCATAAAAATCATAAATCATGCAATATTAATCAAATTAATACGAGATTTTAAACACAATTTGTAAAATATGCATGTGAGGTCATATAAAAATTTTAAGGTCATAAACTAAGTTTAGCCATTTTTAGTCATTTAACCTCCATTTATGCCATTTCTATCTTATAAAAATCACAAATCATGAAATATTAATCACATTAATATGAAATTTTACATAAAATACATAAAATATTCATGTGAGGTCATACTTAAAAATCACAGCCATTAGTTAGATTTAACTATTTTTAGTGAATAAAAGTTCATTTTACTCACAAAAATGTAATAAAATCACTAAAAATCATTAAAATCACCAATAAATTACCATAAATCATAAAAATGACCTAAAAACATTTTAGGACCAGAATATATAACATGCATTATGATTTCGTGACTTATTATCATAAATCACAAATTTCTAGTTTTAATTAAGGTACATTTAACTCGGAAAAACAAACCCATTATGCATGCAACATCCTATGCTCTGATACCACTTGTTAGGTTCATATACCTATTATTAGACTCTTCTAATAGTGAACAAATTAACATTTTAATTATTAGTTCTTTAGATCTAGTGCATGCATAACAAAATAAAAGATTAATAAGAAAAATAATGTCCCTTACATTATTATTTTCGTATTTATGGGCACAAGTAAGGTCTCCTACCTTCGCTTGTTCTTGAGCTATGATGAGTATTAGGATGATCCTCCAAATTTCTATATTAAGAGCTCTCCTTTTGATTGCACCCATGATTAGCCCTTATCTTCACTAATTAATATTAACTAGATATTTATTTAGTAATCTATCTTAAAATTGACTACTAATACTCATATATTACATTAATAATATTAGAAGTATTATTGAACAAATTAGATCATCATTTCTCAAGTTTTTAGAAAGATGAATAATGTAAGAGAGAAGTATGCATGAAATGAATGAATGAATTGTGTAAGAGTAAAAATGAACAAAAACTACTCTTAAAAGAGTAGTATGGTCAGCTAGCTTGTGTCCAAACAGGCATCTTGCTTTTCTTTTTGCTCTTATCAAAATATAGACTTGTAAGGCTATGTGTAGGTTAGGCATCATTAGCTTATTTTATCTCATAAAATAATTCACCCACTAACACCCATTATCCTCATTATTTCGGTCCATATACATAAAATGGACTACCATTTTATTTTGTCAATTTGTCACTTGTCACACAATATGTCACATGCAGTATGTTACATGTTATTAATTAATTTAATGCATATTTATCAAATAAATATCATTTTATAAATTAATTAAATTATATACAACAAATTGACTAGTGATACTTGATCACATAAATAAAATGTGTCATATAATTATAATTCACAACATCTTATAATTATAATTAACCATTCATTCTTATCTCAATTGTTTCACAAACAATAATCAATTTTAGTAATAAAGTATTTCATTACTAAAATAAATCTTATTTAATCAAATTACAATAAGATATAAATATTCTCTCTCACAAATGAATTGTTCAATTTTAAGGAATCGATTAACTTGTATCGTCATACAATTAATCAACTTTACTGATAAGGCCATCATCCTTTAGGTGTGACCTTAAGGGATCAACTAACCACCACCGTCCCACGACAGTAACGTCAAACTCTAGCAAGCCAATCATTACCGATTAATGTTGATCAGTTGACTATATAAATGAATCATCCCTTACGTATTCTTAATATGAGATTTGATTGTGATATTAAATCATGTGATCGCACTATTGTTGAGGACACATATTCCAACAGTACCTCTGCCGGCTGGGAAGTTCATAGAAATTTTGTTTAAAAAATTGAAGTTTAAAGTGAAGGGGGGTGTGAGCCGGTAGGCCGGCAGCCGGTCCATCGGCTGGAAGAATCCCCATTAAAGAAAACTTGTGAGATTTTGAGCCGGTAGGCTGGTAGCCGGTCCATCGGCTGGGACTCCCATATGAAGATCAATAATGGAAATGAAGTGAGGTTCCCAGCCGGGTGACCAGCGGCCGGTCGCCTTGCATGCTGATAAATCCCTGAAAGTTTGCAAAAATTTCGAAGAAAAATCACAATTTGCGTTAGACTCCCAGCTGGGTGACCGACTGGGAACCCTTTGATTCCTAATTAAACGCACGATGAAAACCATATTTCTTCATTATATCCCACCTCTTCTTCTATTTAAAGTAATTTCCTCCCTCAAAAACTCCATTAATCATTCACAATCACCCACCCACACCCATCCAATTACTAACCCTATTCTACCAACATCAAGGACACTAAAGAAACGGGTTCGTCGTTGTGATCTTGCATTGCAACAAGCGTAAATTGTGGCGGTCTCTTCGGATATGAGTCACGATCCAGATTTTTCGAGACCCCAGTTCATTTCTGTCACACAAAAAGGTAAATTTGTGTTATTTAAGCAACGTCCAAATCACCCATCTCGCTTTATTTGCCGTCAAACGATGAGGGATCTAGGTTTAGACAAAATCACCCTAGAAATGTTTAAGGGAGTCGGGATGAAGCATATGGATGATATCCATGAGAGGACCTACCCCGTCTCACTTAGGAGTTTTTGAGCTCCCTTAAAATCGATAAGCATAAACAATCGAGAAAGGTATCTTTCCTCCACTTTCGACTCATGAACAAGGATTATAGTCTTACTTTGTCCGATTTTTGCGAAAATCTTCGGGCTTGATGCGTCACCGTCCCATAGTGCGCCCGAAAATTTTGATCATCAGATGGTTTGGAAGGAGATTTCCGGCCTAGATGATGTTATGGGGGTGAAGAGACCCGCAAATGTTGTTCATAATGTGAAGATAAGGATTTGGCACCGGTTTATTGGATGGACTATTTTTGCGCGGGAAGAACCGCATAATTTCCGAACGGAGGAGCTAGGAATTTTGGGCTCCTACCTCTACCGAAACCCCAAACCCTTCCAATTATTTATTGCGCATCATATGGCTCATCACGTTTACAAGCTAAGCAACTCACTGGGTCAATTGGTAGCAATTTATGCGGGTGACATCATCACCCCAATTGCCAAGGGGGTTATACAGGCTTTGAACTTGAACGGGGTCAACTATTTTGTAAGGGAGACATAACTCTCGAAGATTACATCCACCTTAACCTTAAGTGGATAAAAAGGATCCCGGTTGACCGGCCTGAGTATTGGCAAGTCCGATTCTTTGGCAAAGATAAGAACTCGGTGCCTCTCCCAAATGCACAAAAGATGAAGATAGTTCCGGGACTTGAGCACTATTTGATAGTGCTGGGACTTAAGCACTATTTGGCAAAGATAAGAACTCGGTGCCTCTCTCAAATCCTTCTCGGCCCACTCAAACGACCATACGCTACAACTTGCCTCCATCATCCTTCCAACAACCTCCACCTTGGTCTTACCAACAAGGGAAGGGGTTATCAAGTCAACAACCGCCAAAACCTCAACAATTTACTTATCCCGACTCACTCGTCGAGTTTATGGAGAATGTAAACTTGAATCTTCAAACAGTCGCGAGTGAGCGGCTTGGGATCCAAAAGAAGTTGGACCAGATCTACTTTGACCAATCGGTTGGTCAATTCCTCATCTATGACGACTATATGAGATGAGGATACAGAGGGACGAGGGACGAGGGACGGGGGGGGGGGGGGGGGGGTGTTCTAGCCAAGATGGGTCCCTCGTTTATGGGGGCCTAACATTAGCAACCCCGTCTTCCCGACTTCGGCTTCTCATTGGGAGGGGCACGATGCTACATAGTATGGAGAGGTGCCCTCTATTTTTGGCGGTGGTTATCTCGGTGGATCCTCCGAATCGGGCGGCGACTACATGAGGGGAGGAGGGTTCATGGCGGGTGAGCTACCCATGCCAATGAAAACGGATGACCTAATTTGTGAGGAGGAGTTTCGAGATGACCTCGAGGAAGAGTCGGGTTTTGAGGTCGATGCCTAGGCAGCCGAGTGGATGGCTTGCCTTGCTCCCTAATCAATCCAAAGCACAAGTATGACTCCTTAAATCCAAATCTTTCACACATAATTAGAATAGTTTGCATTTAGTTTACTTGTAATATATTAGAAATAGTTTCATATAATTGCATTTATATTAGATTGCATTAGAATTTAAATTCATCCAATATATTGTCACACATAGGATTGCGTTCATATAGTATAATTTGCATCGTATTTCAATTTTTGCATTTAATTAGAATCATGCATTGCTTCCTTATTTAAAAACACAATTTATTTATTTTTTGAAAAATCGGAAAAATTTACAAAAACATGTCTTTAATTTCCAAATTTCCTCCACGCATTTTTTTCCATTGGAAATTATGTAAATAAATAAGTGTGAGGAGGAAATTCTATTAATTAAAACTACAAAATCATGTTATTTATTTTAAAATATTCAAAAATCTAAAAATATGTTCTTTTATTTCAAAAATTGCCTCTTAACCACACTTCATCCGTCATTGGATATTGTAAATATCAAGCATGGGAGGAGGTCCCAAAAACAACAGAAAAACAAGTTATTTCATTTTCAACACAAATTACAAAAACAACAAAAACAAGTTTTAAATTTCAAGAAAAATTCAAAAATACAAAAATATGTCATTAATTTTTCCTATTTCTTCTATACACTTCTTACAAGGATTTAGTCTTATCAGCTATATCAAATAATCCTAAATTACTACTAACAGAGAGCTAGCGGCAAGAAGGGTCGAATCCACAGGGAGGCGGTAATTGTTCTAGTTTGTTTTATCTAAGTCCGTCTTAAAGTAACAGTTTTATTGAATGATTTGATTGGTTTGCTAAAACTAATTTGCAGTAAAGTAAATAACAAATTCAATAAGATTAAAAAGTCTGGGGATCAGGTTCATTAGGTAGTTATCCGGGGGTGAGATTTAATTCATTAGCAGAGCAATTTATGTTGTTTAAGGTCATATGATCGAGCAATTCTGATATACCCTTTAGATCTAATTTAACATGCGGTCACTACCCTTAAATTAGTTCTATTCAGTTATCGCAACCTATATAGTCTTAACCCGGTCGGTGAAAATCCATGTTTACAATACTAATTAATCAATCCTGCAATAATCAATCAACTAGATTCAAAACAGCAACTGAACAACAACGAAGAAGCAATTTAACCATCAATTCATTAATTGAACCTCCTTCTAACAACGTAGATCCCCATTCACCCTAGATTAAAAGCTTAGCTACACATACTAATAATAACAATAACAATAACAATAAGATGAAAGGAAGGCATATTTAAAGACATAAAGAAGATGAACAACAATAATTGTGTAAACTAGGAATTGAATTAACAATAACTAAAGAAAGATTAATGAATACTATAATTAAAGTATGTAGATTCGGAGGTAATGCGTAAATAAACTAAGTCTAAAGTATTCTAAGAGTGTTTTTTATGATGTAAAGTAGCCTATCTAGGCAACATAAGACATAATAAAGCATAACTTAATAATAGGGCACGAGTTTAGTATTTATATAAAACATAAACCAATTATAGGAAATTGCGTGGAATGTCTTCAGCTCGGGGTATACTCGATCGAGTATAGGGAACTCGATCGAGTACACACCCACTCGATCGAGTGTTCCCCAACTCGATCGAGGATCCTCTCTTGTCAGCTCTTTTTTTCGTGTAGTCTTCTTCACTTCTCTTCCTTTATTCCTCTATAATTCCATGTCATGCTTCGTGTATTCTTACATGCCAACTCCACGGTGCTCCATTTCATTCTTTTGCTCCACATATGCCTCATTCCTGCATTAAACACCAAATAGTGGGACTGTGGGAGTATCGATATTCTAATGTAAATGGCATATAAATAATGTAATTTAGCGCGAACACCATCACAAAAGCAACTAAGAAGAGGCACAAATATGTATATAATTATGACTCATTAATTTCGTTCCATCTAAGACGATGTAAATTTTAAGTGTGAGGATAAAATATCTACCTTGTTTATATTTGTGTATATTTACTTGTTAATTTGAGAAAATTGCAAAAAATGCCTAAAAATTGAACATTTTTAAAAATTTCTAAAATATTGCATTGTTCATGTTGTACTTATTGCTTGGTCCTAACCATTTTGATAGGTAATGCACGCAATGCATCGGAGAATATGCTTGGTAAAATTCTTCCAATCATTTATCCTTTATCCTTCCTTTTCTTTTTGTATATATTAGCATGGAGGAGGACGGGATATTTGATGTGGGTGTTCCCTTTGGGAACAGTTTTTGATATGCGTGTGTTGTTGATGTGCTGTTAGGACTAGATATTGTGTGCATTTAGAGTAGTTATGTATATATGTGTTCTCTCTTGCATTAACGTAGCTTGTCCATATGTTTAGTTGCATTTCATACACGTTGCATTTTGTTTGTAAATGGCTGTATAGAGGGTCTAAATGTGTGTGTGTGTTTGTGTGTGTGTGTGTGTGTGTGGGGGGGGGGGTCTATGTCGCCAATGATGATAATTGTTTCGCCTGTGTCATTCCTCTCTTGATAGCTTGCATCTTTTGATAACACAATTATGGGTCCATTTTGTACCATCATTTTGCGTCCTTTCCCTTTACTATTTGCGCTATTTTACGAGCTTTTATCAGCTATTTGGCTACGTTTTCTCTACTTTGCTACTTTGGGTATGTTGTTTACTATTTTGCAGGAATTGTCGCTTTTAGCGCATTTTCTAGCTATATTATGACATACGGGGATGCGTTAGAGCTTTTGCATGGAACGGACTACTGGAAGATAGTTTGAAGCGGGTTTGGATTGGCTTGGATCCGTATTCGGAGGAATTTAGAGAGCTTCCAAGAGTTTTACGTGTCGTAACGATCTTTGTTATTAGAAGAAAGGGACTTGTTCGTTCCCAATAGGAACTAAATTGTCCCTTCACAGGGGTGATTCGTTCCGAAGCCGGAACTAAGTGTCCCGTGTTTTATTTTGAACGTGTGATTTGTCAATACAACGCTCTTAGTTCTTTATTTTAAACGTGGGACTCCTCTATCAGGATTTTATCATTCATTATTCATTATTCCAAACCCTAAACACATAGTTATTTATCTCGACATCTTTTCTAGTACTAAGAACAATTTGTATTCAAGATTTATTGCAATTTCCATTCACTCATTCGGTAACTAATCTTTCTTATTTATTTTTATTGCAAATTCATTATTTATTTTTATTCATCTCTTTGTTCATGCTTTATTTTAATTCCTTGTCTTTAATTATGAATTCATCGTTTATTATCGTTTCTAGTTCCAATTTAATTATGAGTGGCTAATTTCTTTTTTAGGATGTAGGGGAATTTACGGGTTAATTAGGATTTACTTATGAAATTAATTAGATCGACGATTTATGCTTTGCCTAAATTACATGTTACAATTTATCAATTGGTTTGTTAAAGTACACAACTTATTAATTGAACACAGGAGATCGAAGCCTAAGATCGAAAGCCTGGTTAATGATTAGACTTATATGTAATCGGTAGGATTTAGCTAATAAGACGTGAAATCCCTTTAGTATAAGCCTAAGACCGATAATCGATCCGAAACGACTTATCTAATGTCTAATTGCATTATATTGTTCATTTGATTAATCTGCTAAATACTTCATATGAACCTCATCGTGAACCCGAAATCCTAGTCTTTTCTCTATTATTGTTATTCACTTTCATTCTCTCAATCACTTAGTTTTGGAAATTAAAATCAAAGAAAGCCCAGAAATCGGATAATTTAGACCAGTTTAGTAATTAGTAGTAACTTCCGTCTCCTTGTGTTCGACCCGACTACATTAGCTTAGCTTAACTTGTTGGGTTATTATCTTTGATTTGGTGATACGACTTTAACCGATCAAATTTTTGCGCCGTTGCCGGGGAGACGACTTTGTTTTATTACTTTTTACTGTTTGCTTGTCTAGATTTTTCCACCTTTATCTCAGGGAACATCAGTTCCTTGAGACCGTTCTCATCATTTCCCCTAGTTTTTATTTATGCCCGGGTGTTCTAGGTCTGAGCTCATGCTTTTCAATCCTGAACCTGAGAAAACACTTCGTGCTAGACGGAACTTTTTCAAGGAAATCAGTCAAGCAGAAGACTTGAGTACGCTTGACAGCATTTACGAGGAATTTATTGCTACAAATTAGTCTTTTGAAGAAGGCATTTCATCAACTTTGTTCACTACTAGTACTTCTACCATCAAGTTGCCTAAACTTTCGAGTCACTCTGAGCCTACTACAGAAACGATTCCTAAGGGGTTCAAGTTGCAAACTACTGATAATGGTACCTTCGAGATTCATCCCTCTTACATAAATTTTGTGGAGCGAAATCAGTTCGGTGGTGCTGCCATAGAAGATCCGGGTAAACACATGAGTCTTTTCACGGACGACTGCTCTACTATTCCTTTGATTGTCGGAGTCACGCAGAAAAAGATAAAGGAAATGTTTTTTCCTTTTTATTTACGAGATAGCGCAAGGGAGTGGATTACTGATTTAGATCGAGAAGCAGCGGGGATTACATATTAGAATTCTTTAGCTCTAGCATTCTATAAGAAGTATTATCTTCACAAGTATTATCTTCACGCTTTAAATTGTAATGATGTTTGACCTAGAGATAGAGAGAGTGCCGTGTTCTCTAGGTTTTGAGAAAATCTGAGATTTCTTGATCAATGACAACGAAATCGAGTTAATCAAAGCAAATTAAACATCATAAAACAAAGTCTACTACAGCTATTACTATACGTGAATTGAATAAAAAAGTTATGGGTGGTCCAGATATGGATGAAGGACATAAAACAAAAAGTGTACATGAGATAATAGGTATCCCTACAATGCCCTCGGATGAAGTTATCGTGGAGGATATAGAAGAAGAGTCCGAATCTGAAAATGAAGCAGATGGTGCTTGGCATCAGCGTCATGGCAAGAAGATTTTGCAACTTATTGAGGATGATCCAGCAGATCTTCTCCATCTTTCAAAGGATGATGTGCAAGAAGAGGTGGCATATTGGGAGAATACAGTTTATGGCTTTATTGCAGGTGCCAATCCTCCTTGGCAGGTGCTTGTAGGGTTCCTGCAAAGAACATGGAATAAGTATACATTAGACAAGGTTTCCATTGTCCCAAATGGAATTTTTCTTGCAAGGTTTCATACAGAGAAGATGAAACAAAAGGTACTAAACAGTGGTTATTTCTTATTTGACAATAAACCCTTGATCATAAAACCTTGGCTTCCTGATATAGAATTGACCAAGGAAGAGGATAAAAGCTTACCAATTTGGGTGAGATTACATGATCTGCCTCTGAAATTTTGGGGCAAAAGCTTGCCTAAAATTGCAAATTTAATAGGCAAATATATCAAAAGTGACACCCCTACTGAATTGAAAACTAGACTGGGATTTGCTAGGCTTATGGTTAACGTGCAAATGGGTCAATCATTTCCTACCACTATCAAATTTGTTGATGAGAAAAAGCAAATGATTTCAATTCAGGTTGAGTATGAATGGAAACCCTCTATATGTGCTAAATGTAACCATATTGGGCATGATAAGGAAACTTGTAGGAAAGGACATAAACCAGTGAGCAAACCTGTGAAGAAGGAATGTAGACTAGTGCAGAAGAACACATCTACTGCTAATTTATTGCATCGTGCACCAGGAGTAAAACAAATAGATCAGATTGCTGATATAGAAAGAACTCCTGAGACACGCCCTAATGATGTAAGTAATGGAACATTGACTCCTGTTAGACCTACTAGACAGGGGAACAATAATGGCTGTAGAATATTACAGGCTTCCCCAACTTACATGGAGGTACTAAGTGGAGCTAAATCCCTCAGGGCAGGCATTGACATAACTGGTAATGATATTATATTCCAACACCTGATTCATGATGAATATAGGTTTTTGGAACATCGGGGGGATGAATAAAGAAGAGAAGCAAAGACTTGTAAATAATTTTCTTCATGTTAATAATGTAGGCCTCTTTGGTTAACTAGAAACAAAAATAAAATCTAAATTTTTGAATAAAGCCTTGAATACTATTTTCAAGGATTGGTGTCTGACTACTAATAATGCATATCATCAAGGGGGGAGAGTGTAGGTCCTTTGGAAGCCACATCTTTTTGATGTTATGTTTCTTGAATATGATGCATAATATATTCATATGCAAGTGAAGGATAATTCAAATCAGATGCTTTTTTACTTCACTGTGGTGTATGTTTTTAATGGTATAATGACAGAGCGAGTCATTGGTCTAATCTCCAAAGAATAGCTGGTCAGCAACAAGGACCTTGGGCTATTGGAGGAGATTTCAATTGTGTTCTCCAGAGTAGTGAGAGGATTGGGGGTACTGTTAATACTGCAGCTTCAGAACCCTTCCAGCAATGTATAGATGGGTGTTAAGTAATTGATATTCAAGCCACATGAGCTTTTTTCACATGGAATAACAAACAACCTACTCAAACTAGGGTTTATAGCAAAGTGGACAGGTTTTTGGTTAATCAAGAGTGGATTGTTCAATTTTCAGATTACTATGCTAATTTTATGCCCGAAGGACACTTTGACCCTACCCCATGCTTAGTTGGTAAACTTCATACAGGATCCCCTACTAATAAACCTTTCAAATATTTCAATATGTAGAGTGATACTCCAGGGTTTCAGGATACTATACAGGCTGTTTGGTCTCAACATATTCAAGGAACAAAAATGTATAGGCTGGTTAGGAAAATGAAATTGTCGAAGCGTGAGCTTAAAAAATTGAATAGAGCTCACTTTTATGATATTGAGAACTCTGCTAATCTTGTTATGGCTAAACTTTTACATATTCAGAAACTGTTGGTGCAGCAACCAGGAAATGAGGAGCTAATAGAGCAGGAAGTTGAAGTCAGCCATCAATCTAGAATGTTTCAAGATGCAAAAAATTAAATTTATCAGACAAAAAGTGATGGCCCACTGGCTCACAGAAGGTGATATGAACTCAACTTATTTTCATGGATTAATAAGGACGAGGAGGAATAAAAACTTTATTCAACAAATTAAGGATCATATAAATAAGTTGTGCACTGACAAAGAAGGGATTCAGATGGCTTTCTTGGACTATTATCATATGCTCCTGGGTTCTAGTAATCCTACCACAAAGGTAATCCATTGTTAGGAAAGGTCCCACCTGCTTTGACATCCACACTCAGATACTTTTAGCACCTGTCACTCCTACTGAAATCAAGGACATCCTTTTCCAGATTCCTAATGATAAGGCCTCTGGCCCTGATGGGTACTCAAGAAAATTTTTTAAAGATACTTGGGAGACTATTGGTGATGAGGTAATTGATGTTGTTATAGATTTTTTTTAAATCAGGTAACATGCTAAAACAACTGAACACTACTCTTATCACTTTAATCCCCAAGACTGATAGGCCTGCTACTGTATTGCAATACAGGCCAATTGCTTGCTGCAATGTTGTTTATAAGTGTATTTCTAAAGTGTTGTGTACTAGACTGGCAGCCATTTTGCCTGAACTGATATCTCCCAATCAAGGAGGCTTTATTAAAGGAAGAAGCATCTTAAACAACATTTTGATTTGTCAGGATATTATCAATCTATATAAGAGGCAAGCAGTGTCTCCTAGATGTCTGATCAAAATGGATTTGCAGAAATCTATAATACCATTGAGTGGGATTTTCTGGCACAAACGCTTACTACTCTCAAATTTCCTATTCAATTCAAAGATTGGATAATGCAATGCGTTACCTCAGCTACTTACTCTCTCAACCTCAATGGAGATATTTTGTGTTCTTTAAAGGACAAAGAGGCTTGAGGCAAGGGGATCCCATATCCTTTCTTTTATTCACTATTTGCATGGTGTACTTAACTAGATTGATGCCATATACCACAGACAATACAGGGTTCAAATATCATCATTTATGCAAACCCTTAAAATTGACCCATTTGATGTTTGCAGATGACTTATTACTATTTTGCAAGGGTGATGTCCAATCCATGATGATTTTGATCAGAACTTTTGCTACCTTCTCTAAATCATCTGGACTGAATATGAGTAAGGGCAAGTCCAATGTTTATTTTAATGGGGTTGCAAGTGAGGTCAAGGCAGATATTATGCAGATTTTAGGTCTGGTTGAGGGTATTTTACCTTTCAGGTATCTTGGGGTGCCAATTAAAACAACAAGATTGAGTGCCCAGGATTGTAAATCTCTTATTGATAAACTGGTGGGCAGAATAAGGGGCCTTGGGGTTAGGAAGCTTTCATACGCACGGAGATTAATCCTTATCACGTCAGTACTTAAGACTCTTCACAACTACTGGGCTCAGATGTTCATTCTTCCCATGTGGGTAATTACTCGTATTTAGTCTATTTGTAGGAACTCCCTTTATGATAGAGGGGTTGATTTCAGAAAGTCCCCTCTAGTCTCATGGTGGAAAGTGTGTAAGCCTAAACAAGAAGGAGGGCTTGGGCTTAAAAATGATGTCTTATGGAATAAAGCTGCAGTTGCGAAACTTGTTTGGTGGATTTACTTCAAACTTAATCATCTTTGGGTACGGTGGATTAACCACACATAGCTAAGAGGACAACACTGGCAACTATATTTCCCCACCAGCTCTACTAGTTGGTACTGGCGGAAAATTTGCCAGATTAAAACTCTCTTTGAAGGAGCATATCAACAATATGTATGGTCTAATTAAATAGGGAAAAAATACTCTATTGCAAAAGGTTATGAATGGCTAAGGGAGAAAGGATATATAGTATAATGGAATGGCTGCTGACAGGGCAGTCGTATAACTATCAAAAATAACCAACTGGCTCTAACTAATATAGCTAGGGAAGTCGGGTCGATCTCCACAGGGAGATGGGAAAATGTCAACTTTGTCTAAGTTCGTCATGATAACCAAATTGGAGGGTTTTAATTGGGTTGTTCTAAACTAATGAGAAGGATAAAGAAGAAAAAGCAAGAGTAAGGATTAAGCAAATAAAGAAAGCAGCTAAGACAGACGGTTCAACATGATCATTCGGTCAAGTAATCTAGGTCTCAGGTCAATGCAAGTATGGTCTAAGGGATAGTGAATATCTCCTTCCGGTCTCAATTCACCCTAAAGCACAAATAGCTTAGCTTCCGCCCTCACTACAGTGCCCTAATGTTCGCTACGAGTCTCACTCTTTCCGATCTTCCGGTCCAGGTCAAGGTTTACTATAATTTAAATGCCTAATTGCGTCGACTCAATTAGACAGATACAAATAAGTGCAGCGATTAACAACAAGGACTACACAAGCATTAACCTAATAATTCAATCACTCTCCCTTCATAATCATGGATTCCCTAGTCTTAGCAAAAGGGAATTAGCTACACATTACTATCGAATCAACAATAATAATATATAGATAACAAGAATTAAACATGATAATAATAAAAACAGAAGAATCAAATAAAACAATAATGAAAGCAATGAGAGAAAGATAAAAACAAAATGATAATTGCGATTAAGGAATAAAAAGGAGAAATAATACCAATTACAAATCCGAATCCGAGTAGAAAGGAGTAGAAGAAAAGTAAAGTGAAGAAGCAGTAGAAAAAGATAAATTAGAAGTGAATGAGGAAGAGTTACGCAGTCTACTCTATTTAGTAACATACGAAAATCTCCCCCTTAAACCTAATCCAAAGCTTAATTACAAAAGCCCATACGATATTAGGAGGAAAAACTCTATTACAAGCCAAACCACTCGATCGAGTGGAAATAATTCACTCGATCGAGCAACTAAGTGACAAACCCTTCGATCGAGTGGAAATAAACCACTCGATCGAGTAACTCCTTGTATTGCCTTCTCGATCGAGTACTATAACTACTCGATCGTGTAATCTTCTTTATATAAAGCATTCAATCGACTGGAAAAGTAGTCGATCGAGCTATTTCGGCACGATTAGGCACTAAGACACCTTCCGAAACCAGCTCACGCGACTTCAAAATGACAGATTCCAAGCTCCAATTCCTTGTTCTCCATAAATGTATGCAATTGGGACGAGTTAAGGCTTGATTTATCTTCTTTTCGGTCCATACCTGCAATTTACAGAAAACGAACCAAAGTAGACTAATCGGGGGTATTTGTAGCTAGATGCCACGCAAATAGTATAGAAATGCGTGTAAAAATGAGGTAAAAACCTTATATAAAATACACGCATCAAATCTCCCCAAACCAAACCTTTGCTTGTCCCCAAGCAAACTATGAATGCAACTAAGACTAAACAGTGGAACGGGACCAACGTATCAACTACAAATCACCCACCAAAACCAGTTTAATGTAACAACTAACAAAGTGGCAAAAGATAAGTGCAAACGAATTAAATCAATGTTTCAAACTTACTGAACCGTCGACCTTGCAAGACTCAAAAGTATCGGACTCTCACGGGTCGCTCATCACTCAAATTTAGGCACGAGGTGAGTATATATGTGAAAGATAGAAAGAAGTAAAGACACTCACCTAACTCGACCTATAAGAACATGCATGCAGTTAATCATGAATAAAGTCTCTACAACCGTACATATGCATTCCAACCATACTAATGACCAAGACACATGTCGAGGACTTACATTTGGGTAAGTGAGGTAATGGGTAAGAAGGGGCTAAGATGAATTTAGATATGTGGAGTTAATAGCCAGGCTAGCAACAACGAATCCAAATATTGAACTGCATCCCAACTTCGTACCCAATATAACAAAACAAAACGGTGCAAATTCAATGCACTCAACTCACAATATACCATAAACTTGTCAACTACCCATAAAATATAAATAAAACATAGGAATGAAAATCATCATACAATTTCTCGTTTTCTTGCACGTGATTTTTTTTTTCTTTTTTTTTTCTTTTCATTTTCATTCATCATTTTTTCTTTCATTCCCTTCGATTCTTCCACCAGCTTCTGAAATAAGATAAATATGACCAAACTGCAGCAAAGCATTCCAAACATCTACTCATAACTAGCTCGGCTAGGGTAGGAAAAATTATAGAATGTAGCTAATAGGACAAAAAGGCAATTTGGCTATGTGGGGCTCATGGGTAGAATGAAATAAAAGGGAACTGCCTCTCCTAACATGTGTCACCATCCACAGACCGAATGCATACAGGTATTAAGAAGACTAGACTCATGTTTATGCAAATTGATGTTACATGCCTTACAGAGAGTACTACTCATATCCTAAATGAAACCGGTCATGAATGTCACCAGTTTATAAAGCTCTAACCTCATAATTTAATGTAGCTTGCCAATATATGAGTCAAGTCTATTCGTTCAGATAAGAGAGAAATAAAAACTCGTAGATCATGCACATTATCATGCCAACTAAATGTCAAGAAAATGCAGGGCTAAGGTAGGGATTCCATGTAGCGTCAAAGTTCAAACGTTCCGACTCAAGTTAAACGTGAAGTTTTTGAAATTTTATGTGAATTTTGAATTAAAAACGACAATGCATGCGAAAATAAATAAACGTGCAAGCAAAAATGCAAGAAAACATGCAGACACAGATATGGATGCATACCTCCCCAAACCAAACCGTACAATGCCCTCATTGTACCAAAAATAGAGAAATAAATGCAAACTGAGGAGAAAAGGATAACTGGAGTCATAATACTTACAAAATGTCGTGAAGAGGGACCTCCCCAAACCGACCATGAACATAGGAGGTCAAAAGGAGTCTAGCAGTAGCTCAACAGACGGAAAGTAGCAGCTGGAAGACGAAACAACTCGATCGAGTGGCTTGGAATAGCTCGATCGAGTGAATTGGTGTCAAAAAGGGCTCGATCGAGCAAAATTATTACTCGATCGAATGAACGTGGGATTGCAGTTGGTCGATCGAGTATATATGTTACTCGATCGAGTGATTCTCAACTTAAAAGTGCTCGATCGAGTAGAAAAACTACTCGATCGAGTGAATACACCTGCAAAACACGAGTAAAGAGCAAGGAAAATACATAGGGTGCATAAAACAACGTTTAAAGTTCAACAAAAATACAGCAAGACAGTCCGGGTTGCCTCCCGGAGAGCGCAGGTTTAAGAGGTCCCGCACGACCTTTCTGGCATCAATTAACTGGCGCGTCAAGCTCGTCGAAGTACAGGACTTCAACACGATTGTCTGCTTCATTTGCCTCATGATAATGCTTCACATACTGCCCATTCACCTTGAACCGATTTCCCTCGGGGCTTTCTAGCTCAACGGATCCAAATTTAGTAACAGTTGTCACCGTATAAGGACCACTCCACCTGGACTTCAGCTTGCCAGGAAATAATCGCAGTCGGGCATTAAACAGCAACACCTTTTGCCCAACATGGAATTCCCGAGGTAGAATTCTTTTGTCATGCCATCTCTTCGTCTTTTCCTTGTAAATGCGTGAGCTATCATAGGCATTAAGCCTAAATTCTTCAAACTCATCTAGCTGTAAAAGACTATTCTGACCACACAACTTAGGATCAAAGTTAAGCTCACGAATTGCCCACCAAGCCTTACATTCCAACTCAACAGGTAAATGACATGATTTCCCATAAACTAACCTATAAGGTGATGCACCAATTGGTGTCTTAAAGGCTGTTCTGTAGGCCCATAATGTGTCTTCTAATTTAAAACTCTAGTCCTTCCGTGATTTAGAAACTACCTTAGACAAGATCTCTTTCAGCTCGCGATTAGAGACCTCTACGTGACCACTAGTTTGGGGATGATACCCCAAACCACGCCGGTGTTGAACACCAACCTTAGACAGAATGGAAGTTAGTTTCTTTTCTTTAAAGTGCATTCTCCCGTCACTAATGACGACCCTAGGGACACCAAATCGGGTAAATATGACCTTTTTAAACACTTTTATCACGGTCTTGGCATCACAATGAGGTGAGGCAATTGCCTCAACCCACTTCGACACATAATCTACAGCTACTAAAATGTACCTGTTACCTTTACTAGACGGGAATGGTCCTTGGAAATCAATGCCCAAGACATCGAAAACCTCAACCTCTAAGATACCATTTTGTGGCATCTCATGTCTCTTTGAAATGTTCCCTGATCGTTTGCATGCATCACAAGCTGAAACAAAAGACTTAGCATCAACAAACAAAGAAGACCAGTAAAAACCAGACTGAAGTACATTAGCCACGGTGCGCGATGGACCGTGGTGACCACCATAAGAAGAGGAGTGACAGCCTTCCAGGACTACTTTGGTCTCCCACTGCGCAATACACCGTCTGTAGAGACCGTCTGCACATTCCTTAAATAAATAAGGATTGTCCCAAAAATACTGCTTAGCGTTATACAGAAAACGCTTCCTCTGCTGATGAGAAAGGTCAGGCGGCAGCTTGCCACTGACAACGTAGTTAGCTATATCTGCATACCAAGGCTCTTGGTTAAAGATAGACGATAATATATCAAATAAAGAATCATGAGGAAAAGACTCATCAATAGGTAGAGAATCTTCCCCTTCTTGTCGCGACAGTCGCGACAGATGATCAGCTACAACGTTCTCAACTCCCTTCTTATCTTTAATCTGCAAATCAAACTCCTGAAGAATGAGTATCCATCTCAATAGCCGTGGTTTAGCCTCCTTCTTAGCAAGGAGATGCCACAAAGCTGCATGGTCAGTAGAAACAGTAACTTCTGACCCAATCAAATAAGAACGAAATTTCTCTAAGGCATAAACTACAGCTAGCAGCTCTTTTTCAGTGGTGGTGTACTTCACTTGAGCCTCATCCAGAGTTTGCCTCGCATAGTAGATTGCATTTAAAGCATTGTCTTTCCGTTAGCCTAGCACTGCTCCTAGTGCATAGTCACTGGCATCACACATTATCTCAAACGGCAAATCCCAGTCAGGAGGCTGTATGATCGGCGTAGAGACCAAAGCCTGCTTTAACCTGTTAAAAGCAGAAAGACACTCATCAGTAAATACAAAAGGAGCATCCTTAAGTAGCAGCTGTGTAAGTTGTTTAGCAATTTTTGAGAAATCCTTGATAAACCGGCGATAGAAGCCGGCGTGACCAAGGAAGCTTCTCACTCCTTTAACATTAACAGGAGGAGGTAATTGCTGAATCACTTCCACTTTTGCTTTATCAACTTCTATTCCCCTATTAGAAACTAAGTGCCCTAAGACAACTCCCTCGTTGACCATAAAATGGCACTTCTCCCAGTTAAGCACGAGATGAACCTCAGTGCAGCGCTGCAACACTTTATCAAGATTAGACAGACAGTTAGAAAAATCACTTACATAAACACTGAAATTGTCCATGAAAACTTCCATAATAGACTCAATATACTCTGAAAATATCCCCATCATACACCTTTGGAAGGTGGCAGGGGCATTACATAAACCAAAAGGCATCCTGCGATAAGCAAACACGCCTTCAGGACAAGTAAAAGTAGTCTTGGCCTGATCATCTGGGTGAATAGGGATCTGAAAGAACCCTGAATACCCGTCTAAATAGCAGAAAAATTTATGAGAAGCTAACCTTTCTACCATCTGATCAATAAAAGGAAGGGGAAAGTGATGTTTCTTGGTGGCGGCATTCAGCTGTCTGTAATCTATGCACATCCGCCAACCAGTCACTACTCGAGTGGGTATTAACTCATTTTTGCCATTCCTAACCACGGTAGTCCCTCCGTTCTTCAGAACCACCTGCACTGGACTCACCCATTTAGAATGACCAACATAATAGATAATACCTACGTCGAGCAGCTTTATTACCTCAGCCATCACAACATCTTGCATATTCTGATTCAGCCGGCGCTGACCCTGTCTGCAAGGTTTGTGATCTTCCTCCAGCTCTATCCTATGCATACAAATATCGGGACTAATACCCTTGATATCGTCCAAGGAATAACTCAAAGCTTCCCTGTTTTTCTTAAGCACAGCTAACAAAGAAGTCAGCTGATCATTATCAAGCTTTGCACTAACAATGACTGGATATTGCTCAGTATCGTCTAAGAAAACATATTTTAGATGAGAGGAAAGAGGCTTACGCTCAGGCACCTTTACCTCAATGGAGCAAAGGGTACTGATCATCTGTTCCACTAGCTCTCCCTCAGCGTCGGTGAGTTCACGCTCATCTAAATCATCTATAAACAAATCCAACACAGCATCATCGCCATCTGGGTTATTTGCACACTCATCCAAAAGCATAAGAGCTTCTAGTGGGTCCTTCAAAAAGAACCCGACCAGAAATCATAGATAGACTCGTCAATAATATCAACAGAATAACATGTGTCCTCTATCATTGGCCGAGCTAAAGTACTAGGCAGACTGAAAGTGATCGCGTCATCCCCTACTGCAAGAGTCAAACTCCCTTGTTTGACATCAATAATGGCCCCAGCTGTACAAAGGAACGATCTTCCTAATATAATTGGGGTCCGGGTTTCCTCAGCTATGTCTAAAACAATGAAGTCTACTGGTATAGAGAACTTGCCTATTTTCACAGGCACGTCCTCTAAGACACCCAAGGGTCTCCTAATAGATCTATCAGCCATCTGTAGGGTAATATTAGTCAATTTAAGATGACCCATATTCAATTTCTTGCAGATAGACAGGGGCATGACACTGACGCTGGCTCCTAAATCACAAAGAGCCTTATCAATAGCTACATTGCCTATAACACAGGTAATAGAGAAGCTACCCGGGTCTTTCATTTTAGGTGAGGCTTTTTTTAAAAGTAAATTACTAGACTCTTCCATAAATGAAACTGTCTCAAATTCACTTAGCTTTCTCTTACGCATCACAATATCTTTCATGAATTTAGCGTAAGTAGGTACCTGGGTAATAAGTTCGGTGAAAGGGATAGTTACCTAGAGGTTCTTCACATCGTCCACAAACTTACCGTACTGTCGCTCGACCTTCGCGTCCTTCAGACGACTTGGAAAGGGTACTCTGGTAGCAATGAGTGGACCCACAACTTTCTCTTTACCTTTATCAGTGCGTGACGTCTTCACAGCAGGGGAAGATGACACGGTAGCGGAATTAGATATCAAAATAGGGTCTCCGCTGGTTCTGGCACTCGATCGAGTACTTTCCTCACTCGATCGAGTGGTTTTATCTTGGAATTTACTCGATCGAGCTGTTTGAACCACTCGATCGAGCTCTTCTAATTCAGACTTACTCGATCGACCATCTTCTTCACTCGATCGAGTGATTTCTTCCTCTTTTTCACTCGATCGAGTAAAAATATCACTCGATCGAGCATCTATAAATTGGGCACTACTCGATCGACCTAGGTTATCACTCGATCGAGTGGTTGGATGGATTATTTCACTCGATCGAGTAGATATTTCACTCGATCGAGTGTCTGGACAGCACGCAGTAAGGATATCATCTTCCGGGGTATTATCAGCTGTCACAACCCCGGCTTCTGGTATTTTCGGCCCCTTATGAGCAAGGCCACTTCGGAGATTCGTTGCATTAACTGGGTCGCATGTCGGTGGATGGTTAGCTTGGTCTTTCGCGAGTGTCAATTGCGCGACTTGTTCTCTTAACTCCACGATAACAGTTTCATTCCTATTGCATTTCTCCCCAAACTGTTGTGTTAAGTTCAACATCAAGGACTTCAATTCGGAAATTTCCCCATTCGTAGAAGGAGAGACCAGCTGCGGCGCTGGCGTAGAAGGAGTAGAAACATTTTTCATTTCTTCATATAATTAAGAAAAAAGAACTCTTTGCTTGTATTTCTGATAAGCAAGGACGCGCTCTATGCTCGCCAGACAATCAATAGGGTCATGCCCCTCCATGCCACATCTGCCGCATATCTCCACGTGCTCAGTAATTGCACAAACTTGTGCACTCTCACCCATAATCTCCACATTACCTTGACTTTTGCTAGGACTTTCCACTACAGCTGCTGCCAACTCGTTAACCTGCCCACTCCCTCGGGGATTTCCATATTCGGTAACATGGATAGCCATCTCTTCAATAAGACGCCACCCTTGATCATCCTCCACGTTTTTCGTGAATCTCCCCTTAGCTACACTATCAAGAATAGCTCTCTGGTTTCGATATAACCCGTTGTAAAACTGGGTACATAGGAACCAACACTTGAAACCGTGATGAGGCACAGAACGGACGAGCTTCTTGAACCTAGTCCAAGCCCCATCAAAGTCTTCGGTAGGCAATTGCTCAAAAAAAGTAATCTGAGCTCTCAAAGCATTAGTGCGCTGCGGTGGGAAATATCGCCTGTAAAAGGCCAAAGCAAGAGAACTCCAGTCGGTTACACCGGCTGCTTCCCTATCTAAATCCCTCAACCATTCCCGGGCATCATCAGCTAAAGAAAAGGGAAAAAGAACTCCCTTCACTTTCTCCTGTGTCAACCCAGCAGCAAGAGGAATGGTAGAGCAGTACTCTGTAAATAGCTCTATGTGCCTGCATGGATCTTCTTCAGGTACCCCCCTGAAGAGATTTCTCTCAACCAGCTATATGTAGGTGATCCGGACGAGGTCGTCACTCATCCAATCAAACACATTTATAATACTAAACAAACTACTAGTTAGCGGTAAGTCGAGGTCGATCCATGGGACGGTGTGCTTTGGGTTCTAAGTCTATCTATCTCAATTTATGCTAGTGTCACAATTTGGTTAGGTTTGTAGTTGTGTTCTAGACTAATAAAAGCAATAAAGTAGAACAAGCAATAAAAGAAAAGATGTAAACAAATGGCTAAAAGTGCTAGGATATCATGGGGTCATAGGGGATTCATGGTGTTGATCATACAAACATGTTTACAAGGTTGCAAGCAATTAATGTTGTGGAGGAACCGAGTTGGTTTATGTCTTACGGTTCATAGGAAGGGTTGGGTCCCGGAGCCGAATCGATTAGATTGTACAACACCTACAAGTCGACTTACTTTCCTCCTATTCAACTTCTATGCATGGTCTAACAAGACTCGAGTTGCTTTATATCTTACAAGTCAAGTTGAGTAGATAAGAGATGGTAAAAATGCAAGGATTCATAGGCTTAGCATTTCATCAAACATAACATGTGCATAAAGTTGACATCACAACTAGAAAGCAATTTAATCATGTGAACATATTAGATTAAGCATGAATCAATCCCATGTTGGTTGCCCCTAATTACCCACTAATCCTAACTAAGTAACTACTCACTCATTATCATGGGAAACATGTCATTAATGGTGTCAAACATCACAACAAGTATAAACATGATAATAGAATGAAGAAATGAACAATAAAGATTAAAGGGTAAAGGAATTATACCAAACTTCAGGTGATCCAAATAATAAAGCAAGAATAAAAGAAGAAACTTGATTGATTGATGAAGGGTTGTCAATCCTCCAATAACCCAATAATCTTCAATTACCCAATAATAAACTTGAATAATAAACTTGAACAATAATTAAGGAGAGATTAATGTGTAATTTATGGAAAGATTAAATGATAATTTATTCTAATCTACTCCTAATCTAATCTAAGAGAATTTCCTCCTAAAAACCACACACCTGATTAATTACAAAGATGGGGTATTTATAGTGGAAATTAGGTGGATGCAATTAGGGTTAACTAAGGGCTAAACTAGTAATTACACTTTTGGGATTGAGCAAGGAGAAGCCGGTATTTTCTGAGAGAAGGGCTTCTCTTTTCGTAGCTTGAAGAAGACAACCGTGCTGTGAGGGAATCCGTGCGGATTAAGGTCGGGACGGGCGGATTCAGGTAGGGGAATCCGGGCGGATTCGCTAGAATCCGGGCGGATTCTGGTGGGGAGATCCGAGCGGATTCAAAGAAAGACGCTCGGATTGTGTAGTGTGGAGACGGGCGGATTGGAGACAATCCGCTCGGATTGTTCTTCAGCAATGATTCTCCTTCTTTTCTTCCCTTTTGCTCATTCCTATTTTATTCTTGCGGGATTGGTCTTTAGTCTTTGCTTCCTCTTCATACTAGTCCATCTAGTATCGTCAAGTAGCCTCCAAATATGCACGAAAGACGGGAATTTCCGCCTTATTATCTCCTTTTCTACAAAACATATGAAATTCGATAGAAAGGCAAATAGGAAGGTTTTGACGGATAAAATGGTCATAAAATGTTATAATAGTATGCAAAATAGGCTCAATTAGGGGACTAAATGTGCGCAAATAATGGTCACATCAAATATCCCCAAACCGAACCTTTACTCGTCCCGAGTAAAGAGGTGACTAAAACTAGACCTTTATTTAAACTAACCTAATAACATAACCGATATGAGACAACTAGCGGGTCTCACTCCGCCCCTTCAACTCACAACAAGACAACCATGAGGTAGGATGCCTTCTTGCAAGGCAAGGTGGGTCTTGCCAAAATGGCGACACATCCAAACATTAAGCACACAAAATCAAGTAATGGATGCATCTACAAAAGAATAGCCACTTTCCTCATCTAAGTGGCGGAAATTATCTACAAGGGAAGCAATTCAAGGGTACACAATCCTTCATAGATGCAATTTGTTCAAACTACTAAGCCTAGAAGGATACCAATAAATCACCTCCAAGTTGTGTCAAACTAGGGTACCTTTGTCCTCAATCGTTAAATGCTTTTGTCAAGAGTAGACTCCCTATGGTGTTAGAAACACTGGAGGATCGCGGAATTCCCCCTTTTGCCTAGACAAGAAGAAGGGTCGTCCCCTCTCTACCATGCACAAAAATGGATATGATGGATAAAGGGATCAATAGATATTTGAGTTTCACTTTGGGAGTTTGCTTTTGTTTTTGTTTTTCCCCCCAATTTTTTGTGGCATTTGACATTTGAGAACACTTTCTTTGCCATTTCTTTTTGATTTTTGGCATTTCAATACTTGACAACTTTCAACTTTTCTTTGCATTTCTTTTGAACATTTTCAAAGTCACCCCATATGTAGTGAGGGTGCCTTGTATTTGAAGCTTAGGAGTCTATTTTTGCTCCTCTTTTCTTTTGATGCATTTTTGCAAACTTTCTTTCACTTTTCATTTCATTGAACTCAAATTGATTTCTTTTTGTGCCCATTCCTTTTGATGACAAAAATATATGGTAGAACATGGATGATGGATGTATGCATGGTTTCAAGGGTCACCTTGGAATAAACGGTAGCCAAGGAGTTATCACACCACAAGGTACTCTTGACTCGGCCTTAATCCATGGGTCAAAGGATACTAGCATGACACATCCTAGGGTGTTTTACAAGTATTCTAACAAGCAAAGTCTTAAGAAGAAAAAGCATCTACTAGGGCCTATATAAACTTGTCAAGTTTCCCAAGTAGATGGTTTCGCAAAATTTTTCTAATATGCAACTACATGCCATGATGCAACTAACATATAAACATCCTAATGCATATGATTCTACCAACTAATATGCCAAATAAACTAAATGCAATCCTAAATTCACATTGTTTTTACCGCATCAATCAAAATAAAGCCACATAGTCATTAACATAAAGAGGAAAAGGAGATTGGAAAGATCATACCATGCGGTCTTCAATATCCTCATGTCTCGGATGTGGCGTAGTCAATCAATGTGAACAAGGATAGAACAAACACAATATATACAAGACTACACTATAAAGGAAATGAACTTGTTTTTGGACTTTTCAATTTTTCAAATTTTTATGGTTTTTGATTTTATGAAATTAAAAGACATATTTTTGGGATTGTTTTCGAAATTTTTCAATTTTTATGCGTTTTTTGGAATATAAATTCCCATCCCCCACTTTATTTTGGACATTGTCCTCAATGTACATGTAGGAGTAGGAATAAAAAGGAAATACATGTTTTTGGAATTTTGATTTTTTGGAAATAAAGTACAAATGCAATGATATGATATGAATGAATGCATGCTCTAACTAAATGCAATTCTATATGACATATATAACAAATGAATGCAATCTAAACTATACTATATGATGCATGATTTCTAGTAAATTATGGTCACTTATGATCAAACCTCCCCAAACCGATTTAAACACTATTTCTAGTGTAGAAATGAATAGGTTTGGCCAGTAATAACTATGCATGAATTCTAGTCTATATGCAACTATCTACATGAATTAAATTACAATGCAACTATACTAATGATCTAACTAATGTAAATGCAATATGAAATATAATACAAATGCATGCAAAAGCTACACTAAATGCAATGTAAATACAAAAGAGAGAGGGAGAGATGGGTATCATACAAATGGAAGTGGTGAATTAGGCCTCTTTCACTCGTCATCCTCATTTTGATCATAGCCATAACCATGAGAGCTTCCGGCTTGATCATATCCGGGTGCTTGGCCCCAATATCCTCCTTGGTCAAATCCTCCCCCTTGACCCGAGTACCCTCCGCCTTGGCTAGAATGCCCTCCGTCTCCTCGACCCCAAGCTTGGTCCCCATAATTTGGGAACAAGAGCTCCGGTTGTGCCCAAGAGGGCTTAGGACCATCGGGGTCAATATACCCTTGTTGAGCCATGTTATAGTATTGGAGGTAGAGGGCCAAGTAGTTGTCTTCCCTCCCTTTATGCACCCCAAGGTCCACTCTATTCATGAGTGCCATCAAATCATTAATACCCGGGGTGTTTGGGATTTCCGGTTGGAATTGGGTATATGGAGTGGGGTAAGGCGGGATAGGGACGTAGGAAGGTGGGCGAAAAGGTGCACCCGGCCCTCCACGAGGTGGTTGACGGTGTGGCTCTTCCCTTTGAGGGGGGTTATCAAGAATTTGGATTTCAAGGAGGTAGCTTGGTGGAGGAGAGTATGGACTCAATCTTGGGTCAATGCCCGGTATCTTCCATCCCTCAAGGACCATTGAGGTGCATCCCTTGGTGTGCCACTCCACACTCCCATCTCGAGTGTGGTTACACCACCGGTGACTGTGGAAGATGGTGTGCTCATCAATCAAGGTCCTCCTTCGAGAGGAATATAGGTTCCTCGGGCATTGAACCCAGGACAAAGGTGTTTGGCCAAAATTGTAATTAGACCTCCCATCACAAAGGTTTTGAGTTGGGTGGTCCCTTGAGCAAAATCATTGAACCTAGTAAGTATCTCAAGTGGCGTGTTGAAGTTATAACGCCTCACCGCTCGAACATTCAAATAAGACTCAAGAAAAGTTAAGTCGATGAGAGTACACCGATCTTGCTCGTACCTCCCATTGATTCAACCGGCTACAAAGCGTTCGGTGAATCGAATCACCGGGTGTTGGATAGCAAATGTATAGCAACGCTTTATATGGGTAAAGTCCCTCCCGGAGATAGCTTTCCAAAGAAAGTCCACATTAAAATTATCGGGCTTTTCGGTATAGTCGGTGGGTACTTCAAGACCGAAAACATAGGCAAATTCCTCAAGAGAAAGAACATGGTCTAGGTTGCATAACCTAAACTCCATGCCTACATTGTTGTGGGTATCCGCTACAATGCGAAGGCTACTCAAGAATTCAAGTGTGAGACTAAGGTAAGTCTCTTCATGGGCATGGAAAAAGCTTCCAATGCCAAGGCCATTAAAGAACATCTCGGTAGGATACCTTATCTTAAGGATTTCCAACACCCTAGTATCAACAAATTGAGTAGGTTCGTACTTCTTACCTAGGAGTTCGACGAATTTTTCGCGGTGTTCGTCGGATAGAAAGATCACTTCTTGGAAGTTGTTGAGTTGTTCAATGCCTCCCCTCATTAAGGGTCGGGTGTTCCTTGGTAGTACTATCTCTCGTGGTGTTGAAGAGGTTGATCCCTTGCGCTTCTTCCCGATTGATTCAATCAATTTCTTGGCCTTTCCTTTGGTGCTCATATTGGTGATGGGGGTGTTTTTGAGGATTGGAGGGTGATTTTGAGGATTGAGATGAGTGTTTTAGGGTTTGGTAAGGTGAGAAAATGAGGGAGAAGGGGGGTGATTATATAGAAGAAGTAGGGAATCCGAACGGATAAGATTGGATCGAACCCGTTTTATCCGCGTAAACAGTACAATCCGAGCGGATTTAAGACGGGACGGGCGGATTGTCGGGAAAGAAGACGGGCGTCTTTGGTAGAATCCGCACGGATTCTAGGACAGAGAATTTCTTTGGCTGGGAAGCAGGGAAAAGACGGGCGGATTTACTTCAGGACGCACGGCTTGATCGGGACGGGCGGATTTTCTATAATCCGCACGGATTTTGACACAGTTCAAAATCTTGCTTCTGGATGACACACGGGACGGGCGTCCCGTGAAGAAGACGGATGGATTGTCTGGGACGGGCGGATTTTCTAGAATCCGCACGGATTCTTCAGTAGATTCAACTTTTTCTTTCCCGCGGGCCCTGGACGGGCGGATTTGCTGGAATCCGGGCGTCTTCTTCTTCTCTCCTTCTCCTTCTTTCTTTTTGATGAAGCAACATACCCCTTTTTTCACTGATTTTCTCTTTTTCCTTATCTTTTTCTGAAATTTGCTCATAAAACATGTAAGATGACTCTCTCTCTCTCTCTTCTCTCTCATGCAAGAAGTTAAATGCAAATGTAAATGTACAATTTTATACAAAGAAAGAGGGTTCAAGAAATATCTTACAAACGGTGGTTTTTGAGGTAGGATTCCACCAAACTAGTTCAATTTGTAGAGACTCTTATCCATAGAGCTCAAAGCTCTTAATAAAAGATCAAAAGCTTGTGAACAAGCTCCAAATAAGCATAAGTATGGGTTGCTCAATTTGAATATGAAACTTGGCCAAGGAGGCTTGTAGCATGCTCCTTTTCTTGGCTTCTCTTTAGCGTTAGAGCTTTCCCGATGCTTCAAATATATACACCCATGATTCTTGCCAAAACTAAGCATGAAGTGTGGTTCATTTCCATCCATGGCCTTCCACTTACCAACTTCTTCTTCTATTTTGGTGATGACGATAGCATTTGAATTTATCAATCCTTCATGAGTAGGAAGAGAATTTTCATGACTTTGATGATCGGATACCATAGGAGTTGAAATCATGAGTGCCAAATCTTCACAAGTAGCCTCACGAGCAATTTTCTCATTGAGCTTTTTCACCAAATAGCTCTTGTAAGAAACTTTGGCCTTTTGAAGAAGGTCTAACATATCCTCTTCAATGATCATTGGCTCCATGATAGGTGCCAAGTGGTCTTCATGAAGGATAAAGGAAGGGCGTTCTTCTTCATGATAGGGTATCTCAAATGCCTCAAGGATAGGCTCCTCAAGCAAGGTGATTTTACGAATCCCTCCTCTAGGCTCATCATCATTGTTGCTATCCTCACGCGAATCATAAATGGGGGCTTCATTTAGCTCTTTTTCCAACACCTCAACGTTCACATCAAAAGACACACCCTCATACTCACAAAGGTTAAGAGTATTTGGGTTGCTCAACCTCATGTCTTCTTCATCGAACACAACACTTTCATAGTCACAAGAGCTCAAAGGACTTGGCTCTTCCCACTTTTCATCTTCCATGTCAAATGTCACTACTTCAAACTCGCATTTATGTTCAATATCCAAAGAGAGGTGGTGAGTGTTTGCTTGGAATTCTTTTAATTGGGCAATTTGAATCCTCAACTCCTCTCTTTGGATAACAATGTCTTTAAGAACATTATCTTCTTTTCGGCTCTCTTCTAGCATTTGTTTGAAGAAGTTTTGTTGATCTCCCATCATTTGGAGAATCATGTTTTGAATGGGTTCATCTTTTTGTTGTGGGTAGGTGTGAAAGTGGTTGTTTTGTGGCAATTGAAGTTCATTGTGAAATGGGTACCGGGTGAGTGGTTGATGTTGATATTGGGTGTGATAATTTCGGTGGGAAAAATTGGGGTAGTGGTTAGGATTTTCGTTGTACAAATAATAAGGTAGGTTTGTGTTGACTTGCTCCTCAAACTCCCCATACCCATAGTCGTACTCCAAAGATTCACCACATACTCCATATGTCAAGTCTTGGGTCATCATAGCTAAGACAAGTAAACAACTACAAGAATGGAAACTACACAAAACGGTAAGAACAATCCTTGAGGAACAAGTTCCTCAAGGTGAAAGCACAATTAAAATAGACAAACAAGTAAGAACTTAATCACATAGCACCGTCCCCGGCAACGGCGCCATTTTGATCCGGATGAGGTCGTCACTCATCCAATCAAACACATTATAATACTCAACAAACTACTAGTTAGCGGTAAGTCGAGGTCGATCCATGGGACGGTGTGCTTTGGGTTCTAAGTCTATCTATCTCAATTTATGCTAGTGTCACAATTTGGTTAGGTTTGTAGTTGTGTTCTAGACTAATAAAAGCAATAAAGTAGAACAAGCAATAAAAGAAAAGATGTAAACAAATGGCTAAAAGTGCTAGGATATCATGGGGTCATAGGGGATTCATGGTGTTGATCATACAAACATGTTTACAAGGTTGCAAGCAATTAATGTTGTGGAGGAACCGAGTTGGTTTATGTCTTACGGTTCATAGGAAGGGTTGGGTCCCGGAGCAGAATCGATTAGATTGTACAACACCTACAAGTCACACTTACTTTCCTCCTATTCAACTTCTATGCATGGTCTAACAAGACTCGAGTTGGTTTATGTCTTACAAGTCAAGTTGAGTAGATAAGAGATGGTAAAAATGCAAGGATTCATAGGCTTAGCATTTCATCAAACATAACATGTGCATAAAGTTGACATCACAACAAGCAAGCAATTTAATCATGTGAACATATTAGATTAAGCATGAATCAATCCCATGTTGGTTGCCCCTAATTACCCACTAATCCTAACTAAGTAACTACTCACTCATTATCATGGGAAACATGTAATTAATGGTGTCAAACATCACAACAAGTATAAACATGATAATAGAATGAAGAAATGAACAATAAAGATGAAAGGGTAAAGGAATTATACCAAACTTGAGGTGATCCAAATAATAAAGCAAGAATAAAAGAAGAAACTTGATTGATTGATGAAGGGTTGTCAATCCTCCAATAACCCAATAATCTTCAATTACCCAATAATAAACTTGAATAATAAACTTGAACAATAATTAAGGAGAGATTAATGTGTAATTTATGGAAAGATTAAATGATAATTTATTCTAATCTACTCCTAATCTAATCTAAGAGAATTTCCTCCTAAAAACCACACACCCGATTAATTACAAAGATGGGGTATTTATAGTGGAAATTAGGTGGATGCAATTAGGGTTAACTAAGGGCTAAACTAGTAATTACACTTTTGGGATTGAGCAAGGAGAAGCCGGTATTTTCTGAGAGAAGGGCTTCTCTTTTCGTAGCTTGAAGAAGACAACCGTGCTGTGAGGGAATCCGTGCGGATTAAGGTCGGGACGGGCGGATTCAGGTAGGGGAATCCGGGCGGATTCGCTAGAATCCGGGCGGATTCTGGTGGGGAGATCCGAGCGGATTCAAAGCAAGACGCTCGGATTGTGTAGTGTGGAGACGGGCGGATTGGACACAATCCGCTCGGATTGTTCTTCAGCAATGATTCTCCTTCTTTTCTTCCCTTTTGCTCATTCCTATTTTATTCTTGCGGGATTGGTCTTTAGTCTTTGCTTCCTCTTCATACTAGTCTATCTAGTATCGTCAAGTAGCCTCCAAATATGCACGAAAGACGGGATTTTCCGCCTTATTATCTCCTTTTCTACAAAACATATGAAATTCGGTAGAAAGGCAAATAGGAAGGTTTTGACGGATAAAATGGTCATAAAATGTTGTAATAGTATGCAAAATAGGCTCAATTAGGGGACTAAATGTGCGCAAATAATGGTCACATTAGTAGGATGGGTGGATTCCAAAGGTTCCCGACTCAGTAGTGGGTAGTAAGAAACCTTTTGGAAGGGAATCCACATTAGGCTCTGAATGGCTGGCTATATTCAGCATTCTGGCAGATAAAATTTACAATGCAGAGCAGGTGCGACAATGTTCTCTTATAGAACAGATAACCTGCAAACTAATAAAAAACTTTGCAACAATGAGATTAGTCTCAAGGAATAAATTCCTTGAGACGAGAGACAAACTTAAATAAAGTAACAAAATTGCGCCACCTACCCGGCAACGGCGCCAAAATTTGACAGGGCAGTCGTATACCTATCAAAAATAACCAACTGGCTCTAACTAATATAGCTAGGGAAGTCGGGTCGATCTCCACAGGGAGATGGGAAAATGTCAACTTTGTCTAAGTTCATCACGGTAACAAAATTGGGGGGTTTTAATTGGGTTGTTCTAAACTAATGAGAAGGATAAAGAAGAAAATGCAAGAGAATAAGATTAAGCAAGTAAAGAAAGCAGCTAAGACAGACGGTTCACCATGATCATTCGGTCAAGTAATCTAGGTCTCAGGTCAATGCAAGTATGGTCTAAGGGGTAGTGAATATCTCCTTCCGGTCTCAATTTACCCTAAAGCACAAATAGCTTAGCTTCCGCCCTCACTACAGTGCCCTAATGTTCGCTACGAGTCTCACCCTTTCCAACCTTCCGGTCCAGGTCAAGGTTTACTATAATTTAAATACCTAATTGCGTCGACTCAATTAGACAGATACAAATAAGTGCAGCGATTAACAACAAGGACTACACAAGCATTAACCTAATAATTCAATCACTCTCCCTTTATAATCATGGATTCCCTAGTCTTAGCAAAAGGGAATTAGCTACACATTACTATCGAATCAACAATAATAATATATAGATAACGAGAATTAAACATGATAATAATAAAAACAGAAGAATCAAATAAAACAATAATGAAAGCAATGAGAGAAAGATAAAAACAAAATGATAATTGCCATTAAGGAATAAAAAGGAGAAATAATACCAATTACAAATCCGAATCCGAGTAGAAAGGAGTAGAAGAAAAGTAAAGTGAAGAAGCAGTAGAAAAAGATAAAGTAGAAGTGAATGAGGAAGAGTTACGCAGTCTACTCTATTTAGTAGCATACGAAAATCTCCCCCTTAAACCTAATCCAAAGCTTAATTACAAAAGCCCATACGAAATTAGGCGGAAAAACTCTATTACAGGCCAAATCACTCGATCGAGTGGAAATAAACCACTCGATCGAGCAACTAAGCGACAAACCCTTCGATCGAGTGGAAATAAACCACTCGATCGAGTAACTCCTTGTATTGCCTTCTCGATCTAGTACTATAACTACTCGATCATGTAATTTTCTTTATATAAAGCATTCGATCGACTGGAAAAGTAGTCGATCGAGCTATTTCGGCACGATTAGGCTCTAAGACACCTTCCGAAACCAGCTCACGCATCTTTAAAATGACAGATTCCAAGCTCCGATTCCTTGTTCTCCATAAATGTATGCAATTGGGACGAGTTTAGGCTTGATTTATCTTCTTTTCGGTCCATACCTGCAATTTACACAAAACGAACCAAAGTAGACTATTCGGGGGTATTTGTAGCTAGATGCCATGTAAATAGTATAGAAATGCGTGAAAAAATGAGGTAAAAACGTTATATAAAATACACGCATCAGCTGCATCTGGAACAAATGGACCACTCCTAAACAGAGTTTCCTCGCATGGATCTATCAACATAAAAACATGAACACAAATGCGAAATTATTCAATATAAGGGTCAGAGATGATAGTACCTATTACCTTTGTGGCACAAGAGTGGAGGACCAAGATCACCTATTCTTTGAATGCCGGTACAGCAGAGAAGTCATTCACTTTGCAGGGGAGTGGCTTGGAGTAACTTTACCTCACACATATTTTGGAATGGAGATTAAACAGTAGAGGGACTAAAGAAGACAAGAGTATATTGGATGAAGTGCTTAATGCATGTATATACTACGTTTGGCATCAACGGAATACAAGCAGAGTGCATCAAGGTATACTGAAACCGTCTTGCCTAGTGAAGGGGATGACTAATGATCTGAAAATCAGATTCATTAGCTTATCCAAGGATCGAGCTGGTGGAAAAGATGGAGATTTGTTGGAAAACGTGATTGAAGGGATATGATTGGGATGGAATTGAGGGATTGCATTGAAAATCGAGTTAAGGAAGATGAAGATTCTAGCAATTTTTTAGGGTTTCTATTTGGGAGCATTCGTTTTTGTTGTTGTTTTTTCGTTCCCCTCCTGATTTTGTTGTCTGTTTGGGTTAGGCTTGGATTACCCTTGAGACTGTTTTGGAAACCACAGCCCAACTGTTGGGTAGGCCGGGTGTCCGTGTATGGTACCGTTACGATCCTTTTCAATATACTTATATTTTATCAAAAAAAAAAGTATTATCCTCCACAACGAACTATCGCTCTCCGAGGTCAGATTACAAACTTCAAGCAAGCTCCAACTGAGGATCTGAATGAGGCGTGGATTCTTCAAGAAATTAGTCCGATCGGTACCTCATCATGGGCAAATTTGGTTTCTATACAATCAGTTTTACGGGTTGTATGATGATCTTCCAGCCGTTCTAGATTCTGCAACAAATGGCCGATTCCAAAATAACACCGATGACGACAAGGCTTGGAATACCATTGAAGAAATGGCAACTCATACTGCTGAATATGGAAATCCAAAAGGAAGCATAAGGAGAAGTAGTGGCAAATCTAGTGTTGTGACCGCTCAGGTAGAAGCATTGAATGCTAGATTTGACAAGCTTGAGTCGTATATGTAACACCCCCATATTCAGAGGAGCCTTAACTAGGCCTTCCTTAGGATATAAGGGCGTTACCATCTCGGTTGCCCGAGGATAGCAATAATCAAATGTCGATAAAAGAACTATTAAGTTATATTACAAGCGATTTAAACCAAAATACGATACAAAGGTACAACTCAAAGACTACTCGCTAAGACTGCCATATCTCGTGAGGACTCATCCGTGCCCGGACTCCAGCTACCATCAACACCAACACCTGCTAAGACTGACTGCTCACCATAAGGGATCACGGCAGACACATAACAAACAAACAACCACACAAGGTCAGTACTGAGATAAGACGCAGCAATAACAACTACAACTAACAACACAATACGATGCTATCAGTTTCGCACACGCAATCACAACAACTCAACCAATCTCTGTCACTGACTGTCCACTGGACCAGTCCTGCCAGTGGGGGACCGCAGCCGTACCCACCAAATCCCCGCTCATCGTACCGAGCGATAACCCTGTCCATTAATGTGCACATCTCCTCCCGTGGCGGGTTCCACGGAGGGCGAAACTAGGGCGTGAAGCCACTCCCGCAAGTGACCCCACTCAGCCGAGGACACGCCTCGAGAACCACAGACAGCAGTCACAACCACAATCACAATCATCACGATACAATTACTATGACAAACAATCACCATACTATCACAACGACCGACACACTAGACGATCTACAGAAACTGAGTAGGCGAACCTACATTTAAGCCATCGCAACCAATCCATGCCGACAGATAACATGTCCAGCAATCAAGCAACGCCTATAACCAGAATACAATTCTAGATTACTAACAAGCAAACCCTAACTATGAAGAACAAGAACACGGATGATGATTATGACATACCTATAGGGAGAAACTCAGCAAAAGACCGCTACCCGACTCAAGAGACGCTCTCCTAAGGCACAAGGATCTTCACAAAGGTTTCCATGGAGGTTTTGAGGTGAAGGGAAGGGAAAGAGGCGACTGAAAGATAGTAGGAAAGTGGCGGAAGTGATATGCGGATTTAACAAAACGCGATATAAAACCCTCGCTGAAAACTAGGTACTCGATCGAGTACCCAACATACTCGATCGAGTAGCCCCCTACTCGATCGAGTAACCTAGCTACACGATCGAGTAGCCTCTACTCTATCGAGTATCACTCTTAACACGCAACCCAAGATGGCTTCAGCACTTACTTCTAAGACTATTCCCGCTCCCAAGGTCAGTCAACGCTGGTCAAAGGGTCCCTAAAAGGAACTTCGTCCCCGAAGTTCAACTCACCTCTCCCGCCCACGACACGGAACCAACACAATCTCACCAATCTTCCCGGTCAAACCATTACCTCTTGTAAATACCATCCCCCCCCCCCCATGTCATCATCATCACCGTCCACATTTATACCTATCGATTCTTGCCACTATCATGCAAGCGTTATCACAGTCAACCGTTATTCTATGTATATATAAAACATCTGACTCGCAATGCGAATCGCCACTCACGATCACCCAACATACAGTAATCACTATCCAACTATCAATCTAGCACGTGTCTTATATCCACTTTCATGTGGTACAACTAATGCCACCATGTTACTCGGCAACGTGATTCAAATACGATTCATCGCACTATAACTATTTCTCCATAACCGTCTTTTGAAACATACAACCACACTCACTTTAAAGAACTAAAGTAATTCGTTATACTTCAGGAAATATTTTTTTTTTTTTTTTTTTGTAACTAAAGCAGAACATTATACCAACAACATTATAAACAACTACCAACAACATTATAAACAAGCAAAACATTATTCAAAAACAACCTTTTTATTTCGCGACATTACTCTTCCCCTCTAAAAAGGAACTTCGTCCCCGATGTTCACCACCCAAATTTCCACGCATTTTACTTATTATTTGATTCATGACATGTGTTAAAACATATTATCTATCGTGGACATTACTCGTTAAGCACAAACTCGTTAAATTAGAATTCATACACAAGCCACCGGGATAATTAGCCGCCGTCTAGCGGGCACGTTAAAATGGTATGCACAAACATGTGAGAAGATTTAATTCCGGTAATGGGATGAGGACAAGGCGTATGCAGCATTTAAGCAAAAGAATCTTTCACCGGTTTATTAATTGGTAACAATATGCATAGAAAACTCAAGCACGACTTCCAACATAGAGAATTAATGGTTCAACGATGTTACTAAGCACTAACAACCACGTTGAATATGGAAATTGCAATTATAAAACAATTGAACATTTTAAATTTTCGAAAACCTCCTGTAACAGTGCTACTCGATCGAGTGTGTCATGGTACTCGATCGAGTGCCATGCTACTCGATCGAGTGTCTTGGCTACTCGATCGAGTAGCCCAAAGATCAGAAACTTTTCATCACGTCTCCCTGCAGCTACTCGATTGAGTACGGGGTACTCTATCGAGTACCTACAGGCCAAAGCCTTATAAAACCTGTCATAAATCACGTACATGCACATCTTTGCCACATAAAGATCGAGTCGGGACGACTTCCCCGACTTCTAACATCCTGCAACAAGTCAAGTATCAAATCCGGCCTTATGGCCAACAATACAAGTCTAACAAAGTCTCAATAAAACAACTACTAATGTCTAACAACGATACCGGCACCTAAAACCAACTACCACTAACAAAGATAAGTACAAGGAGTATCACTCCTCCTCCTGCTGCTGCTGCTGCTCAAACATTACCTCGTCATCACCACCACCGCCAGAAGTACCTGCTCCCGATGTCCCAATCCCCGTATCCACTCCTGCTCCAGCTCCTGGGCCCACGTACCATGGATTCAAGCCACCGTAAGGGAGGGACTGAGGTGCCCCCCACGTCGACTGATCCACCCCGTAGGAATGGAAAACCCCTGAGTAATCCCCAACTCCACTCCACCAAACTGGATGCGGTCCCTCGGTCCCTATCCCCTGAGCGTACGCCATCTCGTGCATGTTCCGGAGTGTCAAGGTAGATTACACTCTATCTGCCAAGTAGCTGGACCGCGTCTCCGGGGTGTCGAGGTAAGGGTTGCACGGAAAAGGATGCTGCTGCTGTTGTGGCGCTACCGGCTGCGGCCTAGTCTCCGAGGCCCTCTCCCTCACTCGACGGGGTCCCCTCCCCACTCTGGGTCTCTCCACCACCGCAACTCCCGCATTCACGCCCTTCGTCGGCTCCGGCATCTCCTCGAGGATGGTGCCGTCGATGAGATAGGTCTGTAGATGGCGGGGTCTGTCATCATCCTCCTCCTCGTCATCGGAGTCCACCGTCACTACTGTCGGCTCCAAGGGCTCCGTGGGTGGGAGGTGCTCCGGAGCTGGAATATTCATCCAACTCATGCCCCACACCCTCCACGCTAGGCTACCGTCAGCCAAGGTGCTCAACCATTTCAGGTCGAGATAGTAGTCACGATCCATGGTGGGCACTGGGGTAGCTAGAGGCACGTACTCTGAAGAAGCTTCAAAAGAGGTTAGCTTGTCAGCTAACCGAGTGGCAATAGCGCCATAACTCGTGCACGGGAAGAGGAAGAAGCCATCAAGGCAAGGGCAAAGACAAAACCATAGAAGGAGCATTAAAGACCAATTTCCCGGCCCGCTCCGGGTTGAGGTAAGACATCGAAGTAAGACCTCATGATTGTTCAATTTATCGATATCCTTTCTCATCATAAAGGAGGTTCGAAAGAGAACGGAGAAAGACCCTCAAGGTAATATGTTTGAACGTCATTAATCAAAGATGTTGCTCGAGGTGGGAGCTTGCTTCCCAGTCAAGCAGGGCATTAGGCGGCAGACGCCGCACTCAGCTGGGATATCGGTGATGGAGTCCTTGGGAGGCTTGGCCAACCCAAGGTGAGAGGCAAACAGATCCATAGTCAACAGAAAACTGGTATTCATCAATCTAATCTCAATAGTCTGACCCGCTGGGTCATAGCTAAAAGAGCTCATGAACTCCAAGGTAAGAAAAGGGTAAGTATGCTTCCTCAGCCTATACAAACCCGTAAAACCCAAGGTCTCGAATATGTGACGGACATCCGTCTCTATCTCCAACTCCTCTAACACAGTAGTGTCTATACACTTCGTAGGTCTCATCTTGCGTTTTTGTAAGGCTACAAAACGCTCCCTCTGCTTGAAATCAACAAAAACAATCGTAGGGGGTATTCGGGGACCGGGTACCACAGGTCCACTCCCCTCCCCCATCTCAGGTGGGTTACCCCTCCCCCGCTTACTTTGGCGGATTCCAAGGTTCAGTCTCGGCATCTGCTTTAGGCATAAGTTTAACAACTTGCATAAACATTCAAGCATTTATTTCATGTAATTCGAATTCGATATACTCAGCTAGGCATACCAATTTATCAACAACTTTCAACATGTGAAGCACATAATCTACGCCTGTTAGCTTCGAACATTAAGCTAAGTACACACATTCACCAGCAGTTTCCAAAATTTGACATGTAAGCGCAGGTTATTACTACTCATAAGCCATTGTTGTGAAAGAAATTATCATGGTGATTACATATGTTCAACAAATTCGAATATCCTAGCATGCTTCTAAATGTTGTTCCAAACACACTTCTAATCACATGTGAGTCATCCTTACTAGTTCATGGACAAGAATAGCTTAGAACATATCATTATTACCCTTCACTATTATGAACAACAACTCAACTAAAATTTTTCAGACGGTCTTTACAGCTGTGATAATCTTGGCATATTTTCATCAATTATTATTTCTATTTTCATATTGAAGTTCAACTCATACTTATACTGTCAATTACAACATCAATTTTCAATTATAAATCACGAATTTCCATTTGAGGCACTTTTAAGACGGAGTTTTAAGGCAACTTTCTAAGGGTAAAATCATCAAAGATCTATCCTCCAACATGATATAAACAATACTTAAGGCTCAATTCTACCATCTAACCATTGTAAAATAACCAAAAATCAATTTCAATTTTGGAAAGCCTAGAAATTTCGATTTCAAATTTAGCAATTTCTAATCTAATTTACAGCAATTAGTCACCAATAAGCATGAAAAGAAGGCATGTGAATCATATTTCAACCATCAAAAACAATAACCTACCCATGTGAACCGAAAATTTCAGATTATTTCACCATTCTTACACATTCAAAGCAATAAATCGCTTAAATTAGGAAGGAAAGCATACCTTGATTGATTAACAGAGCAAAGGAACGGAATTAAACAAGAAAATCAACCCCAAGAATCACCACTAACCCAAGAGAAAGAGAGATTTTGAGAGGAATTAGGTTTAGCTATTTCGAAATATAGAGGAAGGATGAGGAGAATGGGAAAGAAATAGGAAGAATAGGGGTTTTATGAAAACCCGTAGGATTCGCTGTACAGTAACCTACTCGATCGAGTGCTTGGGGTACTCGATCGAGTACCACCCTACTCGATCGAGTGCCTTGATTACTCGATCGAGTACCACCCTACTTGATCGAGTAGAAGCTATTTCGTCCAGTGTCTGTAGGAAATTTCCCCACATCTCGACACCATAGCCTCCTAACTAGATCGAGTAAGGTCTACTCGGTCAAGTAAGCACTCGCACTCGGTCAAGTACAGTTAAGTACTCGGTCAGAAGTACGAAGTAAGCCGAAAATACCTGCGAAACAACGCCACGTGTCGAGTCCAAACTAAGTTCGGAATTCGGCACTAATTATCGTACTTGCTCATGCATTATCATCACTACGCACCGCCTCAACTATTAAAGCATACATTACATTACGCCATACAAATTGCCCAACTCGAATCATTTCTAAACATAATCCCACCATCCTAATACACTTGAACTTACTTTACATGTTACTACTAAACTCGTGTTTACTTCAATTTGAAGCGTATAATTAACATTAATTCTTTCTTTCACGTATCACATAAATGCATACTTTCAAAACAAATTAATCTACCATGTTTCACATTCTATCATAAGTAATTCACCTTGCACAAATCAAATATTACGAAGCGGAAGGATTTCGACCATCCCATAAGGCATAAACGCATTACTATATGCTATGTCTCGAATCATGACTCACTATACTATAACTATAAACATAGCAATTACGTAAACTTTCGTCACATATCTCATAACCATCATATAAGTTCACTAATCATCCAAAGAGCTTCAATAATCTCATCAATACTTACCGTACACGGCCCAAATATCACTATCACACCTCTATTAATTCTAACAAAGACTTAACCGGAGGTAGCCCCGGTACACTTAACATACACATCACACATATACACACGGACTCCACATTCCCATACCACGTGACTGGCTTAAGTATCATGGGGCCAAGATTTTGAAATGAGGGCGCCTACTCACCCAAAATCTAGCATCAGCTGGGGCTCCCATTACACATACACCAGGTTCATTTTATTAGACTCCCTACGTTCATTATGTTCATTTGTTACAGGTTCCAAAATCGTCGCTCTGATACCACTTTGTAACACCCCCATATTCAGAGGAGCCTTAACTAGGCCTTCCTTAGGATATAAGGGCGTTACCATCTCGGTTGCCCGAGGATAGCAATAATCAAATGTCGATAAAAGAACTATTAAGTTATATTACAATCAATTTAAACCAAAATACGATACAAAGGTACAACTCAAAGACTACTCGCTAAGACTGCCATATCTCGTGAGGACTCATCCCCGCCGGACTCCGCCTACCATCAACACCAACACCTACTAAGACCGATCGCTCACCATAAGGGATCACGGCAGACACATAACAAACAAACAACCACACAAGGTCGATGACGAGATAAGACGCAGAATAACAACTACAACTAACAACACAATACGATGCTTATCGCTTTCGCACACGCAATCACAACAACTCAACCAATCTCTCACATCGATCGTCCACCGGACCAGTCCTGCCAGTGGGGGACCGCAGCCGTACCCACCAAATCCCCGCTCATCGTACCGAGCGATAACCCTGTCCATTAACGTGCACATCCCCTCCCGTGGCGGGTTCCATGGAGGGCGAAACTAGGGCGTGAAGCCACTCCCGCAAGTGACCCCACTCACCGAGGACACGCCGAGAACCACAGACATGCCATCACAACCACAATCACAATCATCACGATACAATTACTATGACAAACAATCACCATACTATCACAATGACCGACACACTAGACGATCTACAGAAACTGAGTAGGCGAACCTACCTTTAAGCCATCGCAACCAATCCATGCCGACAGATAACATGTCCAGCGATCAAGCAACGCCTATAACCAGAATACAATTCTAGATTACTAACAAGCAAACCCTAACTATGAAGAACAAGAACACGGATGATGATTATGACATACCTATAGGGAGAAACTCAGCAAAAGACCGCTACCCGACTCAAGAGACGCTCTCCTAAGGCACAAGGATCTTCACAAAGGTTTCCATGGAGGTTTTGAGGTGAAGGGAAGGGAAAGAGGCGACTGAAAGATAGGAGGAAAGTGGCGGAAGTGATATGCGGATTTAACAAAACGCGATATAAAACCCTCGCTGAAAACTAGGTACTCGATCGAGTACCCAACATACTCGATCGAGTAGCCCCCTACTCGATCGAGTAACCTAGCTACTCGATCGAGTAGTCTCTACTCTATCGAGTATCACTCTTAACACGCAACCCAAGATGACTTCAGCACTTACTTCTAAGACTATTCCCGCTCCCAAGGTCAGTCAACGTTGGTCAAAGGGTCCCTAAAAGGACGGGTATTACAGTATAGGTGTGGACATGGGCCACCTGCGACGCCTAGCCGATCTGTGGACGTGGCAGCAGTCTGAAAGCCAAGCTCAGTGGAGTAAAACTGCTTTCGACCGAATCGTTTTAGATCGGTCGGTTTCGTCTAGGCAAGGGTCTCGAAACGATGCAAGGGATGTTCGGAGTCGCCACCAGGCATTTGTGGGATGCTTGGAACCCGTTTGAATCCACATTATACCTAGGTCAACCAAGGCAAAAAGTGGTGTTTGACATAGGTACTAAAGATAAGGAATCGTCCCTCTTTAGCATCATATCTCTAGAATGACTCTCGTACGTCCTGGATAAGGTCATCCACTATCCAAAGTTTCTGAGTAAGAGGTGAAAGTACGTATTGGGAAGCCCTTTAATCGGACACCCAATCCCGCCCGCGAAAGCGACCTCTACTGATCGATCTTGGTTGGTTAAATGCAAAAGTTGATAAAACGGGTACATGCATGAATGCGCATCCACAAGTTTGAACCTAACATGTGAGATTTGTATGTCGGTTGTTTATCCAAGTATCAAGTATTTGATGTCAAGTTTGATTTATGTTAATTTGCATGCAAAACGGAAATTAGACATCCATTTACCGAGTTAGGTTTATGGTGCATAACGTGATCCATTTGTCTTAATAAGGCGTTTTGCAAATGCGATGTAAAAAGAGCAGATTTGTCATCTGATCCGTCCTGTATTCGGGTTAACCGAAGTCGGGATCGTCCTAGACAAGTGCAGGAAGGAAGCAGGGTCTGCAACAGGCAGCCTATATAGGCGCGAGCCGTCAGGCGATTCAAACAGGCCTGTCCTAGTTTGAAAATTGGAAAATGATTGGCATGTTTAGGCGCGAGTCATCAGACTGTTCAAATGACGTCTTCTGACTATTAAAAAGTTTGTAAAATGGTCTAAAAAGAGGGTGTTTGAACCCTTCTTAGTTTGAGAAGGTCGTCTAGACCGCTTTTGTGTTGATGTGAAGGACGAGACTTGAATAATCATCATTGTATTGACGATATTCGATGTCTGGTTCGATTTTGAAAGCTTGACATGAATAGTTTTGAAAATGATTATGAACTAATAGTTTTAAGTTCATTTGTTTGTGATTAGTCAATGTTTATCATCGTACTCGGGTTTAAAACCGACAAGGTATGTGGATCCAAGGATGACTTTGTATTTATGACTAATATGTTTGTTTTGAAAATGTAAAGAAATAAAATAAAAGGTTTTAAAATACCTTTTAAAACGTTATTAACCAAATATTATACACGGATTTAACCGTCATGGTATGATAAACCAAGGGTGAAAATGTTTTATGGTTAAAAGTTTATCATAAAAATGATTTGAAATATTTGAAATGGTAAAACCGATTAGAAATAAGAAATGAAGTAAAAAAGGAAAGATGAGACCAAACACGGCTGGATTAAGGCCTGAGAGGGGGTTGAAGCACGAGCCCTCCTGCTATACAAGTAGCCTCTGTCTTTGCTAAAATCCGGTTTTGGTTCATCTAACCTATATTTGTATCATGTTATGCATGTTTTAACATGTTATAGTCATAAAACAGATGAAAAACATGATAGAAGAGGAGTTTTACACCCTCATACTTACATGCTAGGCTTGAGACGAGAAATCAACGAAAGTGTATCAACTTGTTTGGTCGGAAAACTCGGTTTGAAAACTGTTTTAGCCATGTAAAAGAGTGTTTTAAGTTTAGTGATGGTGTGGTTGGTCGAGATGGTCCGTCAGGGGATTTAATGCACGATGACGGTACCAAACCATGCGTAAGGATTGTATTTTCGATCGGTAGGTCGAAAACACGAGTCGGTTTGTGACTTAAGAAGTCGAGTCGAGAATTTTAAGGGAGAAATGAGGGGGCGGACACTGGCGTACCTTCAAATGGTGGCATTTGAGGGGTATTTATAGAGAAACGGGTGGTTGAGTGCATTTTAAGCGACGTGGCCGCATGGGCTACTCCAAGAGGCGCGAGCCATTTCGCGGGTCTTCGAGGTGTCTTGTCACTACGACGCAATTGAAATCATGATTTGTTCTATCGTATGTTTTGGATGACATGATTTTTACTTGACCATGAAGCATTCCGGGAATACCTAACATGGAAGTTTTGAAAAGTTTTGTTTTTTTGGGTTTGACTCGATTTGACTCGTTGTTGGAGTTGGGATTTGTATTTTGAGTCGATTTTTTGTCCGGTGTTAGTTTTTACTCTAGTTAGTAACATTGCGACCTCGTCGTCGCGCATTAAACACTCCACATACTTTTGAAAAGTTTTGAAAAGTTTTATTTTCGAAATTGTTTTAAGTTTTCCGACGTATAGTTGTACAAAACTGTCGATTAAACGCATCGATTCCTAAGCATGTTGTAGTCCGATAATCATCGGGTGTTTGTTGGAGACTGAACAGATACTGGGTATCTATAGAGCCCCCACTTTGACTAAGGCTTGGACAGGGCAAAAGTCAAAGTATAGTCCCAGGTCAATCGAAGATTATAACCTGGAGACCGAAGCGACGTCGAGGCGACTCGAGAGGGTTCGGGCCAAGGACCTGCCGGTGGGAAGGGCGACGCCAAGGCGACTCGAGCATACGAGTCAAGGATCTATCGTTGGGAATAGTTTAGAGTCTGTCGACTGTCCTGTGGGTCATTTAAAGTCTGTTAGACTACGTACGAAGGCTCGCCAGCCATAAGAAGGAGTCATACCTGAGGCATCCTCGGTATATGTCTTTGAGTTGTTTCTTTTTTGCGGGCAAAGGCTCTCCAGCCATGTTGCGGATATGATGGGCTCGCCAGCCGCATTGAGGTTACGTTGTAAGGCTCGCCAGCCATGTTGGATGTGCATTGTGAGGCTCGCCAGCCATGTCGAATGTGCGTTGTGAGGCTCGCCAACCATGTTGGATTTGCGTTGTGAGGCTCGCCAGCTATGTGGAACATGCGTTGTGAGGCTCGCCACCCATGTCGAATGTGCATTGTGAGGCTCGCCAGCCATGTCGAATGTGCATTGTGAGGGTCGCCAGCCATGTCGAATATGTGTTGTAAGGCTCGCCAGCCAAGTTGAATGTGCGTTGTGAAGCTCGCCAGCCATGTCGAATGTGGTGCGTTCTGAGGTTTGCCAGTCATGTTAGATGTGTGTTGTGAGGCTCGCCAGCCATGTCGAATGTGCGTTGTGAGGCTCGCCAGCCATGTCGAATAATCGATTGTGGGAAATAGCCGTGTTGGACGGGCCTATTTCGAGAGGTCATTGAGTTAGTGGGCTCCATGGGGAAGCCTCTGATATCCTACTGGGGAATCTCGATGTTTATATTGGATGTTTGTGGCGCCGGAAAGGGATAGGCTTGTGAGCCTGGCTCTCGTGGTTGGCGGTGACTTTGAATCTCGAAGGGAGGTAACGGTTTTTATTGCCGTTTGTTGGATGTTTGTAAAAAAGGGCAGATGGGTATTCTGCCATTTGATGTGTCTTTGGCGATAACAGTTTTGATTTCGTCTTCCCAAGATTTGAGATTTGTGAAGGGTAGTGAATTTCAATATCCTGTTCGAAGGTGTGACGGTTTTTAATGCCCTTTTTTTGAGATTTGAAAATAGCGAGTTCCGCTATTGGTTTTTGTGATTTGAAAATATCGACTAGAATTTTGTGAAAACGGGGAAATCGAATTTCCCTATTTATTTTCGTTTGAAAATGACAGTTTTTAATGCCGTCGTTTGAAAACTTCTGATTTGTGGAAATAGCGAATTTGAATTTCACTATTTCATTTTTGTATTTTAAAAATGACGGTTTTTAATTCCGTCATTGAAAATTTTGTGAAAATAGCGAATTTGAATTTCACTACTTTCTTTTTGTTTTTGAGAGATGACGGTTTTTAATTCCGTCGTTGAAAATTTTGGCGAAAATAGCGAATTTGAATTTCACAACTTTGTTTTTGTTTTTGAAAAATGATGGTTTTTAATTCCGTCATTGAAAATTTTGTGAAAATAATCAGTTTGAATTTCACTATTTTGTTTTTGTATTTGAAAGAATGACGGGTTTTAATTCCTTCGTTGAAATTTTGAAGTTTGTGTGGGGATTGGGCTAAAGCCCAAAATTCTACTGAACAAATCAGGGAACGCCTCATTGAGGCGCGAGCCCTTTTGCGAGGGAATGGGACTTCCCTGTTTTCTGTAAAAAGACGCGAGAGCAGGCTGCTTCTCATTTCATTCGTCTTCCTCGACACAACATCATAAAAACGCGAAAAATCGCCATTTTCGACTTTGTTGCTTGCTTGATTTCGTGCCATTGCCTTTATGTCATCTCAAGGTATGTAAATCCTCTTGAATCCATTTGAATTTGTTTGGCTTTTTGTTAGTTGAACTAGGGCGAATCCCTAACCCTTCAAAAATCGATTTGGACGTTTTTGTTTAGCCCATTTTCGAGTGAAATTGATGATTGCATTAGGTTTGAAACCTGTTTAGGAGTATACCCGCGCTCTAGGCTCGAAAAACGTGAGTGAGAAGGAAAACCGTATTATTTCACAATGCCATGTTTGTGTGCTTGAGTTGTGAGCCCCACTAGGTTTCATTGTAGTAGGGGAAGACCATCTTTGCTATATTGAACCTTCGTTGGGCGTTGTGGGCAAAATTTGGATTTTTGCCTTTTTGAGACGGTCTTATGTCTGACGAAATAAGCGTCTGTTTGAGCTAAAATTGAGACAATTTGTCTTAAAATGGACCTTAACGGTAGTTTAGGTCACTTTGAGACATGATTAAATCACGTTGTTTTGTTGTGGTCGTATTTTGAATTTTTGACCTGTTTGTGCCTGAATTGGCGTGAAATTGCCCTTTTGAGCCGTGAAAAATATCCAGTTGTGGCGGGAATTTTTGTTGTTTATTTTGCGGGCCTTGTGTGGGCCTTGAGGCGTTGGGTGGTTTTGAATTTTTTTTGTTGCTTTGAATCGTCTTTTGCTTGAAAAGAAGGGCGAGTCGTTTTTTGTGCGATTTTTGTGAAGTGTTTTTGTTGGATGGGTTTGGGCGGGTTTACCCTTGTTCAGGAGAGTGTTCTGGGCCCAATGGGTCCGTTGCTGACATTTTTTGTTTTGTCCTGATTGCAGGGGAGTGTTATGTCCTGATTGCAGGGGAGTGTTCTGGGCCCAATGGGTCCGTTGCTGAAGACATCAAGGTCTTGTTTGGGACGGGCTGGTTAGTACACCGGTGAGTGCGCTCGAGACGGTGGTGGAGGACGCTTCCGAGAAAGAGCCCACTGAGGAGGCTGTTAGAGCCGAGAGAGCTGCGGGGGCTCGTCAGGAGGCCGTTGTTGGGGCTGTTGGTGCTGAGGGAGCCACTGGGGCTCAGGAGGAGCCTGCTTTTGAGGTTGTTAGTGCTGGGAGGCCTTACACGGGGTATGAGGCCGGTACTTCTGGGAGGAGGGTTAGCACTGTGAGGAGGGGTCCACGAGTCTTTGGACGGAAGCTTTAGAACGTCGCGAGGGTCATTGATAGGCCTCCTCCCCGTCACGTTGAGTTTCGTGGGGGGAAGAGGCAGAGAATGGAGATGCATGCGGATGACGTCTTTATCGAGAACGGGGAGGCTAGACGGGTTATAGCCCCACGGGGGTTGAACCTGCGGGCGGCGCCTGCCTGGGCCGAGGGCTTTAACGGTAGCCAGTTGTTGTTGCGGCTAGACACTCACATCTCTTACCGTGCACACGAGGGCTTGGTGAGTTTGCTTCAGAACTGAATAGGTATTCTAATACTGTTTGTTTCCTAATTTCAGGAGATTGCTACCATGAGGACTTTCTCAGGCTTCTCGACTTGCATTGGTTTCTACGACGTTCTCTGGGCCGGTACGAGGGCGTTGATAAAGAGGTCGGCTATGGGGCAATTGGTGGCTGCCTGGCGCGAGATTCACAGGGCTTTGATTAGGTCGAACATATGTTTGATTCGTGCCATGTTAAACAGTTACTAGGACACAACGTCGTCGTTCCACATGAAGTTCGGGGAGGTTGGTGTCACCTTGGAGGAATTCGCCATGGTATCATGCCTTCCCTGTGGCGAGACGCCCGTTGAGTTCCCGGAGACGCCGGAGAGAGTGTCTTCTGCCGTGGTCACGGGTTTGATCGGCAAGGTTTTGCCTGCGCCGACTGACATCACTCATTTCCTGATAGCGAACTCCTATATGAGGGACCACTTCAGGGAGAGAGTGGCGTGCTTTGTTCCGGCGCCGTTGGCGAGTCCGGAGGCAGAGGCTGAGGCTGATTCGCAAGAGGCGCGGTTGTGGTTGTGGTACTTCTTGGGTACCACGTACTTTGGTGACAAGAGTGGGCGCTTGTCGACCAAGGTACTTCCTCTGCTTGCTGACCTGGACGTCTTGGGTCAGTTTGACTGGGTGACGCCGGCTTTGGCGAATTTTACCCGTTACCTGCACACTGCAGTTCGTCCGGAGGTGATGGGGGATGGGAGTTCTCCCGCTTTGGTTAGTCCCGGCTTCATCTTAGAGGTACGAGCATTTTTTTGTTTTTTTTATTGATTTTTGAGTTTTGGCAATTTTTGAAAAATTGGTTGATTTGTGGTTACTGTGTTCTGTTACAGGCTTGGTTATTTCTTTACTTCGTCCCCCTGTGCCCGAGGACGACGGGTGACGTGCCTTCGGCTTACCCTGCTGCGAGGGGTTGGACGGTGGCTCGGAATAAGTCGACTAAGTCGACTTACGAAGACTGCAGGCGTCGGGGGAACGTCCTCTGAGTTGGTGATGTAAGTCGTTGCCTCTTATCTCTTTTGTTTTGTATAAACGGATAGAAATAGGATGACTAGGTAGCCTAGAAAGCCCCCAGTTAGTTGATTACCTTTGCCTTGAGTGCAGTTTGTCGGGTGGCCTTGGAAGCACTACACAGGCGTACCGGCTGCTGTCAGGGAGCATCTACGATCTCACAGTTGCTAGCGCTTGTACCTCGAGACGGCGATCGAGCAGGTTTGGTACTTGGGCGAGCGTTTAGCTCGTCAGTGATTTAGTGAGACCTTTGTGGCGCCGGTCGATCCGCCTAGAGTGTTGTTCCACGAGTTGACACCCGATGAGGTCGAGGAGCACCTTCACGGCCGTGGAGGTGAGGAGCTGCTGTTATGGGAGGCTGACTATGACACCTTCTGCTTGTCGAGGCATGCCTGGTACCCGATTGAGGTATGTTTTCCTCTATTCTTTGTTTTCATTGCCTCTTTTTGCGCTTTGGCGGAAGGGTTTGTTACCTTCGACGTGAATTCATGTTTGTAGGGTGTTCACGTGTTCATGAGGACTCAGCCCCCAGCTTTCCCGACACAGACCGCCTTACAGGGGCCAGGTGGCGAGGAGTTACAGCTGTATCTGCCAGAGCCTGCGGCTGCTGAGGTGACCGACGCTGGCATGGAGTGGAGGGTGACAGTTCTGAGGGTGAGTTTCTGATTTGAATACTCCCCCTTGTTTGTATTTTGCCTCGCTTTTTTGGCTGTGTTGAAGGACTTTTCTGGTTGTAGGTGTCAACCGTTAGTCATCAGGCTTTGTGGCGGATGGCTAACCTGTGGAGGGAACTTGTTGGTGACCTGCCTATGAGGGAGTCTCGGCTTGCACAAGTGCTTTTTCTGTTTGTTGTTTTGTGTGTTTTTCTGTTGCATTTCACATTAGATATCAATGACCTGTATTGTGATTTACAGGGTATTGCGGATCCGGCGGATCTTGCTCGGTTTTGTGCTGAGTTGGATGCACCGAGGTCGACGATCCAGGCACAGGAGCTGGGAATCATCAGTCGGGACCAGGAGCTGAGGCGTCGTGAGGACTTGCGGAGCCAAGACGCGGAGATTTCCTCTCTTAGGGCTCGGTTGGATGCGGCGGAGGAGCTTCGCGTCACGATGGAGTACGAGACGTTGGAGAGTTCTCCTGAGAGGGGGCCTGAGCAGGAGGTGGTGTCTGCTTTGCCCGCGACTCCTCGTGAGACTAAGACTGGTCCACCAGGAGGTGTTGAGTAGTTGTAGCTGTTTTCCCGTGTGAAGAGTCTATCACACCCGAAATACTCGAGAGGGGGGGGGGGGGGGTTAATTGAGTATTTAAAAACTTATGCCCACTTTTTATTTTATATCAATGTAATTAATTACTTAAAGTTTATTGATTAAACTTTAACTAATGAACTAGGTGATTATTAACGTAATGAAATGAACAAAAATGAAAACTGCAAAGACACACGGTTTTGAAGTGGTTCAGCTTCACACGTCGAAGCCTATGTCAACTATTCTCGATTAATAATTTTAGTACCTTTCCCCGGATTACAAAATTATCAACCCAACTCGTATAGCTAACTCTAGCTATAACTCAATTTGAATATCACTAGATATTCGATTTGACTATCTTAAGTTACTAAGAAAGCACTTGATTGTTCTTCGTCTAAGTGTTCACACAATTGAACGAGTAAGAAACAATATGAAGTACTATTATCTTGTAACGTAACCTTAAGAATAATAAGCAATTTTAAGAGCAAGACTTTTCGCAAGGATTTTCAAATGCAAAACAATAAAAATAACTGATTAAAATGAAACTCAAAATTGTTTGTAAGAGATTTTAATATTTCGAAAAGCTTGTTTAAAATGAAAGACTACCATGTGTATTTATAGTAGAGAGGACGATTAGGGTTTAGGCGAAAACCTAATGTATGCCGTGAGATGGAAGATTATTTTACAAGAAATAAATCTTAACTCTTACTAAATTTAATCCATGAGATAATTAAGTTTAAGCAAATAAGATAAAAGTAAATCTTATCTTACCTAAAGTTAATTTATATGATTTTCTGTAAAGTAAACAAATCAAATCAAAATATTATTTAAGATATAAGAATATCTTACCAAAATATTATTTAGATTTAATTTGATAGATTACTTCTACTAGAGGACTCAGCAAACCAAGGCGGCCCAAGCCGTGCGGCCAAACCCTTGGCCGTGTCCAGCTAGGTCGAAAATCCAATCCTTGGATTAGGGTTAGGTCAAATAATCAAGCAAACCCTAGGTAGCATGACGACCCATAAGTCGTTTTACTAACCAATAGAGAAATGCGAATTATTCATTATAACAACCCATATTTTATCTCTATCATATACACACATGATTTTGAAATATATTTGAAGAATTTTATCTTTTGAAAATGATTTTAAAACTATTAAAATCGTGCCATAAAATTGCTACTCAAAGTTATAGTAGAAATAGTTATAACTTTAAGTTTGGTAAGTAAAGTTATAGGTGAAATATCTATAACTTTACTTTTCCAATATTTCTTCTTAAGATACCGTTACTAGATGAAGACCTAAACTAGCTAATCTTCCTGGAGATCTTCAGAATAGGATCTTCTCTTTATCTTGATCATAAGCTCTTCATCTTGAGCTTGTTAAAGACTTGATTGAGCCTTTTGCTTGAGTGATCATCAAAATTGAAACTTGTTACAGTTACTATAACGCTTTAGGAGTCTTCAATGTTATAGCTCAAGCTGCTATAACATTACTTGAACGATGCTTCACAAATCTTCAATGTTATAGCCAGAGTTGCTATAACATTACTTGCCAAATTTGAAACCTAAGTCAATCTAACGAAGACTAAACAAACGATTACGGGCAAGATTATATATATATATATATAATATGAAGCACATACTTGTCATAATCAAAACTTCCTTGGGGTTCAAGCCTTGTTCCCCCTGAATCCAATCCTGGGGTTATAACAGAATCAGTTATAACATTGGGCCTTGTTTGTTGATTTTGAGTTGAAGTTATAGCTTCATCAGTTATAACTTTATCCCCCAATTTCTTAGATTGAGAAGAGGTTTTAGTATCATCAACTAAACTCTTAGTTCTCTTTCCTTTATCATTCGAAGGGCTTCTTTGTTCATCATTTGTGCCCTTAATTTCTTTATCTTCCTCTTCCAATTCTGGAAGTTCATTCCTGGATAGTCGGAAATCAGGTTCGTTCAAATCTTCTTCCTCATCCTGTTCGGCTTTGTTTAACATATTATTCTCATCAAAAATAACATAAAAAATTTCTTCGATGCATAAGGTTATTTTGTTAAAAACCTTACATGCTTTACTATGATTAGAATAACCAACAAACACAGCTTCGTCACTTCTGGGATCGAATTTTCTTAATCTATTTTTGCCATGATTATGGACAAAACATTTACTCCCAAAACAACGTAGATGTGATATGTTGGGTTTCCGTCCCCTAAGAAGCTCATAAGGAGTCTTCTTGAGAATTGGTCTAATCAAAGCTCGATTGTGAACATAGCATGCAGTACTAATAGCTTCAGCCCAAAAATTGTGAGCTAGTCCACTACACAACAACATAGTGCATGCCATATCCTCCAATGTCCGATTCATACGCTCAACAACACCGTTTTGTTGTGGGGTTCGTGGTGCCGAGAAATTATGCCCAACACCATTCTCCCTACAATATTCTATAAATGCATGGTTATCAAATTCGGTGCCATGATCCGTCCGAATGGAAACTAATTTTGATTTATACTTATTTTGGGCAAGCTTCATTAGAACTGCAAACTCTTCGAAAGTTTCATCTTTTGAATTGAGAAAGATTGGCCAAACATATCTGGAATAATCATCAACTAGAACGAAGACATACCTGGATCCACCTATACTTCTTACCTTCATTGGGCCACAAAGATCCATGTGTACGAGCTCCAGTGGTTCATTGGTACTTACCATTCTCTTGGGTTTGAAGACTGATCTCATGTGTTTGCAACGAGCACATGAGTCACATAAGGTTTCTTGATCAAATTTGATTGAGGGAAGTCCTTCAACCAAATCCCATTTCTTTAGCTTATTCAACGTTGTTGAATTTATGTGTGCAAATATTTTGTGCCAAAGGCACGGATCATCTGTCATTACTTTCATGCACGTGAATGAATTAGTAGGAAGATTGTGCAGATCAATCATATAGACATTCCTTCTACGATGTCCTTCAAGCACAACACTACTTGTTCCTTCAATTATTATTCGACAAGAATCTGAATGAAAGACAACTTTATTTCCTTTGTCGCATAATTGAGAGATACTTAGTAAATTGTGCTTGAGACCACTAACCAGATAAACATCACTAATAGCATGAGAAGAAGATATTCCAACTTTACCAACACCGATGATCTTACCCTTCTTGTTATCGCCAAATGTGACCTTACCTCCATCGAAGGGCTCAAGTGAAAGAAATAAATTTACTGTTGGAGCTTATGTCCTCCACAAATTAGTGTGATAACATTAATAAATCTCTTAAAGGTTCACAAGGGTATACTTCGTATTTTAATTAGTTGATTAACGATTACCTAATAACGGTTGGCTTGCTAGAAAGTTTGACGTTATTATCATACAGATGGCGGTGATCAACTGGTCCCTAAAGGTCACACCTATAGGATGTGTTTGAGAGATGTGGTTATAGAAATATAATCACATTGATGCTTTATATGACTAAACAGTTAGTCAATGTGTTGATGAGACAATTATTTAATGAAGATTAAATAATATTAGTTGAGACGAATTAACTGTCAATTCGTAAATTGAATATAATAAGTTATATTTAATTAAATGTATCTAATGTTAGCTTGGACGAATTAATCTGTTAATTCGTAATTAAATGTAATCGGTTATATTTAATATCAACAAGATGAATGTGTCATAGTGGTAATAGTGAGGGTGCTCAAACCAAGAGCTCATGGGTTCGATCCTCACTAGATGACAATTTATATTTAACACATTTATACATTTTTGCCATAACCGAAAATAAGGAAATTATACTCCTTATTATTTCGGTACATGGGCCGAAAATAAGAAGGAAGAAAACCTATTCCTCTCCTCTTGTTTTTCACGGTTTAAGAGAGGGAATTAGGTTAATTTTTCTAACCTAATTTTTTCATCTCACTTTTGCCTCTCATCTCTACGAAAAACACAAAAAACTAAAGATTAATTAGTTAATTTTTGGATCGATTCTAGCATAATCAAAGGGCAATTCTCATATCATCTTGGGTGCAACTGATAGGAGAATATCATTGCGATATTGTTCATAGGCCATATAAGCTTGGACCGAAGGTTATTTCGTCATCTCTTTACCCTTTTGTTTATGCAATTTATTTTATGACATGCTTTCATCATGATAAATTCGTTATAGTCCTTAAATTTAAAGGGATGCATACAGATAAATCCCACAAGTGGTATCAGAGCCAAGGACACGAATTATATTTTTGATGATTTTCATAAAATTGTTTGTTAAACAACATTAGGGTTTCGAAAAAAAAGAAAAAAAAAGGTGCGGCTGGAAAAAAAAAATTGCCGAGTGAAAATTTTTTTTTTTCACCGTTTATTTTTCTGTTTTTTTTTTGGTTTTGTTGTTGATGATTATTTCCATTTCAATTTTTCATATTGTTGTTAAATCAGTTAATATAAACATATGATAAATTGGTAGTTTTTGATTTAATGCAGATTAAGTTAAATTGTAAATGGAACCGTCACCTAGATGATATAAAAATTTGTTTTTGCTATATAGTTTTGGCATATACATTAATCATGTTTCATTAATTCATATGCTAATCTCGTTCTAATAGCATCTATAAACGATTTTTGTTCATCTTAATGTTTTTGCAATTAGGGCATTATGCCGATTTGAAAAGCATTCGAGAAAAGAATTTTTTTTTGTTACTGTTCACGTCACGTTACTGTTCACAGAGGACAGTTTTAAAAAAAAAAAATTTGTCTTGTTTCGGTTTTTACAGATAAAACCGAGTACAATATAAGAAACGGACTGTTTTTTTTTGTTTTTGCTTTTATTGCCGAAAAAAAAAATTGTTTTGTTTTTTTCCCTTGGTTTAGCCGAGACATATATATAAAAAAAAAAAGGGGATTTTGTTTTTGTTTGTTTTGGCCAATATTAATTATACATTATCTTTACAATGTATGATTAATTGTTGTGAAACGGTTCACAATTTTGAGATACCTAATTATTTTAAAGCAGTTTAAAATATTGATGGATTAAATTCATATTACAAGTTTAATATGAATTAAGATTGAAATTAATGTGATTAATTGAGGAATTGTCACTTAATTTGTTTTTAAATAGGTGGTTTGGAAAATTAATCTACATAGTTAAAGAATTATGTCTTGCATGTTTAATTTATTTTAGTTGATGCATTTTATTTTAGTTGAATGAATAGATTGAATGGTTTAATTTACGTTTTTTTGCAATCAGTTGTAATTTGTAATACTTAGTGTGACCTTAGTTAATTATGTTTTCGTAATGAAGGAAACATAATTTTTATGTAATTATGAGATCTCGAATCTCCTTTATTTTTCTTTAGTTTTGGGTTTTGAAATTAGAATGTAATAAATAGGTTTATTTTGTAAATTTATTTATTGTAATTTTTCAAAGAAGACTAAAGATGGAGATTGGAGCTCATTCCCGCTACATGGATCAAGATGGAACATCGAGACAAGCTTCTCGGGTCCAAGGATGGATTCTAAATTTGTATTTAATGTTCATTTTTATAGGATAGGCCACACTAGGACTTTTTATTGTTTTTACGTTTTTTTATTCCTATTGCTTTTCATTCACATGCTAGTCAATGCATCATATTCCGCCTAAAACCAAACCACCTACTACTAAAATGCATGAAAATTGACACATATAGGTTATATGTTAGTTTTCATAGACATACAGATGTCACATGTTTTAAGCCATCACCTTAGTTTATTCATTCATGCATGCTAGATATTAGTTCACTTAAAATGAATTAAAACAAAGTTGATGGGATCTTCCTCTAAAACCGGAAATTGAGACTAGTCTTTATAAGGGCAAACAACTATGAATCCCTTCTTCGCCGGTAGGCATAATATGACCCCTTCTACGTTGGGTAAGTAGTTTGTGTTGACTTAGTTTACCTCAACATCATAGTCCGAAGAGTTTCTCGTGATTATGATGGACTAAAGATAAAATTTACAGAAATTTATCGACCAGGAATTCTAACGGTAGAATTAGCTAAAAGGTTAGCTTATCAATTTACAGATAATTAAGTCTTGGGATCATTTATATAATTCTTGAGGAAGGTCAATTGTATAAATGCTTGAGTCTTCGCGTTATGACATTAGATCATTAGACTTAAATTAAAATCGATGCACATGCTTATTATTTTTATTCTTCTTCTCGCAGTGTAGAACACGTATATTTTGATAATACTGTTACAACTAAATGGCTGGAAATAACGCAATCCCAATGCTTAGTGGCACACTTAGACGCGAGTCCTGGCTGAAAGCTTTCATGGACCACATGAATCAGTCCATGCGACTGAAGAATGATGGGTCCAACTTTGCGGACTGGGAGGCGGCACTACGGAATGCTGCCATTACTGACGGTAAGCTCAAGTACTTAACTGAGCCAATACCGGTCAACCCAGGCCCCAATGCAGGAGTCAACGAGTCACTCGCTTATAGTGACTTCGTTATGGAAGCGGGTGCGATAAAGAACGTACTCATCTTTGCAATGGAAACCAATTTGCAGAGACGCTTCATTGCTCAAGGTGCAAACAAGATTTTCACCACGCTCACTAACGAGTTCTCAAAAGCACCGAGAATCATTACTTATTTGATACGAAACTCCAGAAGGGCCAACTGGTTATCCCACACATTCTTCACATGATTGAGAATGTCGAGAAGCTGGAGGCACTTGATTGTAAAATCAGTGAGAGCATTGTCATTGACCGAATGCTTCATTCTCTTCATGATGGTTTTGCCCTTTTCAGGGCGAACTACTACATGAATGACTTGAAAAAGAGTCCTCATGAGCTACACTCCCTTCTCGTACAGACCGAGAAGGATATGAAATTGAGTGGGAGCATGAAGCAGGATATTCTCACGATTTCCAACAAGGGTAAAGGTAAGGGCAAGGCTCATGGCGACCTAGCTGTAGGTAAGCCAAAGTTTAAAAAGCCAGGAAACGGTAAGAGTGGGCCCGGTGAGACTAGTGGCTCACATGGCAAGGCAAAGAGCAAGGGCGGTGACATTGAGTGCTACCATTGTCACAAGACTGGACATTGGAGGAGGAACTGTCCCGTCTACGGTGAGGACATCAAAGCAGGCCGCGTCGTTCCTGTTGGTATGTCATCTTATATTCATATGATTGAGATTAACCATGCAAGTTTCGGAACTTGGGTACTTGATACTGGTTGTGGTTCTCATCTGTGTAATCATTTGCGGGGGCCTAAAGAGCATCATACCTCTCGAAAAAGGTGATGTGGACTGCGAGTCGGGAATGGAGCACGAGTTGCTGTTGCTGCAGTCTCGAAGGGAACATACGTAATCCAACTCCCTAGTGGTTTTGAGTTATTTTTATATAATCACACTATGTACCCAGTTTGTCTAAGAACATTATTTCTATTTCCGTACTTGCTAAAGACGGTTTTTCATTTTTAATAAAGGATAATAGCTGTATTTTCTCTTTCAATGAAATGATTTATGGCAAAGCAGTTTCCATGAATGGAATTTACATCATAGACCAAACCACAGAAGTATTACACGTGAATAATAAAAAATTAAAGGTTGGTGACCAAGATCAAACCTATCTATGGCATTGTCGAATAGGACACATAAATGAGAAACGTGCAAAGAAACTCGTCGATAATGGGACTATTCCCACATTCGATTTTTCTACATATGGCACGTGTGAATCATGTCTCATTGGCAAGATGATTCGAATTTTCTTCAAAGGTGTTGGAATGCGCGCTAGTGACCTATTAGGACTCATACATACAGACGTATGTGGACCTATGTCAATTACCGCTAGAGATGGCTATAGATATTTTATCACTTTCACGGACGATTTGAGTAGATACAGATATGTCTACTTAATGAAGCATAAAAGTGAGTCCTTTGAGAAATTTAAGGAATACCGAGCAATGGGTTGAACCAACTGGGTAAAAAGGTTAAAGCACTCCGTTCAGATCGGGGTGGCGAATATCTTTCAAATGAGTTTGATCAACACCTTAAAGACTGTGGAATCGTTTTGCAGTTAAGTCCACCTGGAACACCTCAATTAAATGGTGTGTCCGAACGGAGAAATCGAATCTTACTTGATATGGTTGGATCCATGATGAGTCACACGGTAGTGCCTGATTCATTATGGGGTTTTGCTCTTTTGTCAGCTGCTCTTATACTTAACCGAAGTCCGACTAAAGCTGTCGACAAGACTCCATATGAAATGTTGAAGGGAACGGTCCCTAACTTGTCCTTTATTCGGGTTTAGGGCTGCGAGGCTTATGTCAAGTGGAGACACGAGGATAAGCTCGGCCCGCGATCGGTCAAGACATACTTTATAGGTTATCCAAAAGGAATATTTGGTCATTACTTCTATTCGCCTACCGAACATCGAGTTTTTGTTGCGGCTAGTGCGACGTTCTTAGAGAAAGAATTTCTTGAGAACAAGACGCGTAATAGAACCTTCGAGCTGTCGGAGATTCCAGAACCAACAACCGATGAATGGATGGAGGAAGTTGTTCCTCCAACTGATGATACGGTTAATATTCCTGAGGAACCTAGGAGGTCGGGTAGAGTCTCTAATCCTCCGGACAGATACATTGGTATGGTCGAGGAGAATGACGTTTTGCTCCTAGAGAGTAATGAACCCGCTACCTATAAAGGTGCAATGACCTGTTCCGACTCAAAGCTATGGCTCGAAGCCATGCAATCCGAGATGGACTTCATGTGTGAGAATAACGTGTGAGATCTAGTTGATTTACCTAATAAGGTAAAACCTCTACAGTGCAAATGGCTTTACAAAATAAAGCGTTCTGTAGACGCGCAACCAGATACCTATAAGGCACGACTAGTGGCAAAAGGTTTCACTCAAGTGCACGGATTGCATTATGATGAGATTTTTGCACCTGTAGTCATGCTACGTTCCATTCGGATAATCTTAGCGATTGCCGCTGATGCGTGTCATTTATATGATGTTTTACACCCTATTTTACACGCATTTCAGAGCTCATGTATGTAGTTTAAGGCTACTATTTGCCCCATTTCGTCTACTTTCGTATTTTTATGTAATATTGCAGAATTATGCGGAAATGAGTAGATATTGAGCTAAATCCGTCCCCGAGTATCCTGCATTGTAATTGACGTGAAGTATTTACTTAAGGAACGAGCTTTTTGCGCATTTCGAGGCCCGAAAGACAAATCCACGAGAAGTTAGAAGTCAAGTATCAGCTACTTCAGTCAATCGACTGCTGCCCTTAGTCGATCGACCAGCCCACGACTTACAGGAGCTACTGTACACTGCAGTCCAGTCGATCGACTGCCTTGTGTGGTCGATCGACCAAGCCGCTATCTCAGAAGTGAATTTAAAGATCGAGAAGTTAAAAGCCCATCGTATTAGGTTTTAGGAAATAAGAACTACGTTGTATTCCTATATAACGTAGCTTTAGTTTCAGCATAGGGGAGTTCCTTTTTTTGTCGAGTTTTATTCAGTTTTTATTAGTTCTATTATCATTAATTAGGGTTCGAGGATTATTTCGGTATTGAATACAATTCACTTTAACATTCGGCTTTGTTCTTTTCCTTCGCAATTCCACACGGTACTCTCTTGTTTTCATTCAGTTATTTTGCTTTCATTCATAGAAATAGAATTGCTAGATCAGTTTTCCCAAGCCGAATTATCATCTTATGTTAATTGTTTATTTCACCGTATTAATCATGAATTCTATAGTTTATTTTGCCAATTTTATTGTTGTCTTTATTCCCAGTATGAGTAGCTAAATAGCTTGTGCTAGGATGTAGGGGAACTGTAGATTAGGTGGCATTAGAATAGGGAACCCTGAATCGCGCCACGGTCGATCGACCGCCTACCATGGTCGATCGACTGGCCTCGTGAGATATGATTCGGTTTAATTAATTTAATTTCTATGTTTGACGAATCGAGTGCACGCGACTAGTTGAATGTCTAGGATTTTGACCGACCCAATAAAGATCGAAAGATAGGGAAGGGAGATAGCCTACCTAATTAAGACGACTAGATTACCAAGATCGAAAGATAAGTTAGTTTAGACCTTTTAGTCACTTTTCAGAACGAAAGTTAGTATTAGTGATATTATGGACCTTTAGCGAGATCGAAAGATGCTACCTGTGAGAGTGGACCGAGAGGACCTCTTATTTTCCCGTCTCACGTGATTGATTTAGACCTACCTAGTTTACTGCCGCCGAAACTATAGTGAACCGACCATCCTTGCACCCTTTTAATAATTGTTTTATCCGTTTATTTGGTTTATTGTCTTTTGTTGCCTTTAGCTATAGATCAAATCAACTCAACCCCCACATTCGTTACCTTAGACTGAGATTAGACAACTAATAATTACATCTGCCTCTCTGTGGTTCGACCCTGTTACCACTAGCTTCTGTTAGTTGTAATAGGTTTATAAATATTATTTTTGGTACTCACAACGACGGGTATCAAATTTTGGTGCCGTTGCCGGGGAGGCAATTGTTCTAATTCTTAGTTATTTTATTTTAGTCTTTTCTTAGTTTAAGGGACATCCGTTCCTGAAACTATTCTCATATTCTTCTTGTAGTTTCATCTTATGCGCAGGTCACAGGGTGGTGAACTACTACCGATCAATCCTGAGATTGAGAAGACCCTGCGTGAGTTGAGGCGATCATCTAGAGTATTGCCGACAGAGGAAGAGTTGAGTACTCTGTCTAGTTACTACGAGAACGCTCTATTTGAGGAGGATTCACCTTCATCTCCTGTTTCCACTTCATCAGCTGAGACCGTCACTTCTCCAGATTTCCTAGAGATGGCTGAATAAGCAAGTATAGCCAGTCACTCGGAGCCGACAGCTGCAAATCTTTATAAGGGATTCACATTACCAGGGGAGGCAAGAAAATTCGAGCCAAAGCCTTCCTATATTAACTTGGTTGAGAGGAACCAATTCGGGGGAGCTGCAAACGAAGATGCAGCCAAGCACATGGAAATATTCATTGATTATTGCTGTTCCATGTCCCCACCAGCTGGTGTGACCCCATACCAGGTAAAGGAGACTATGTTTATATTCTCACTCCGGGACGCTAGGAGGGAATGGTATAGAGACCTAGATCGAGCTGCCAATGGGATCACTGACTGGAATTCGCTGGCCTTGGCATTTTACAAGAAATACTTCTCTGCCTCGAAGACCAATGCCATTAGAGCTCAGATCACAAGCTTTAAACAAGGTCCTGATGAGAACTTTCATGAAGCATGGATCCGTTTCAAGAAGCTGGTGCGAACTATTCCGCACCATGGGTTCGAAAAGTGGAGTCTATGCAATCAGTTCTATAATGGGCTGTACGACGATCAGAGGGCTATCTTGGATGCTGCAGCTAGTGGCAGATTCCAGGAGAATATGGGAGAGACTAAGGGGTGGAAGATCATTGATGACTTAGCCACCCATAAAGCTGAGTATGGAAATTCCAGGGGGAATCAAAGGAGGAGTGCTGAATCCCCTTCTGTAGCTGCATTAGAGGCTCTCACGGCGAGATTTGATGAGTACGAGTTGGGAGGAGCTTCAAAAGGAGGGATCTACCATGTGGATGTTGTTTCAGACGGTCCTAGTCCCTTTGAGTCTTGTGCTGCCTTTCAACATTATAGGCAGACAAACACCTACTATGAGCTGAATGTTCATCCCAACTTGAGGTGTAGTAGCCGAAATGTCCTAAATCCAACTCCACCTCCGCAGCAGCAGCAACAGCAGAATTATGTGCCCCCTCATAAGCAGCAGCAGTACGAAAAACCACCATATGTTCCGCAGCAGCAACAATCTCAAAATTCCGACTTTGCTGAATTGAAGAATATGTTGCAAAAGGAGTCCCAAGCTAGAGAGGCCGGGATGAAACTGCTTGAGAGCCAAATTGCTCAATTGGCTATCAAGAGTACCACTCGAGCTCCGGGACACCTACCGACTCAGACGGACTAAAAAGAGACCCTTAATGCCATCACTTTGAGGAGTGGGTCTACCCTTGAGGGGCCTGCTATGGTAGAGGATGCCCCTGAAAAGGATGAGGCGGAACCAAGCAAGAACAAAGCTGTAACGAATAATAGCAAGAAAAAGACGTCTACCAGGTATATCAGTCGATCGACTGATATACCCGGTCAATCGACCAGTCCGCGAGTTACAGAGAGCTTCGGTATCGTTGAAGCTGATCGATCGATCAACATGGTCGATCGATCGAACGAACCGCCGATAATGAACAATTTCGTCCTCCAATGCCCAGTAATTTGAGGGACCACTTATTTCGGGGTACGACAGCTCCAAAAATATTGGGGCAAGACCCAAATGCTGATGGGTCAGTCCCGGTTCCGAAGTATGATCCGACGACGGTTAATGGTTCATTTTTTAGACAGTCTGAAGAAGGGTTAAGCTTCAACAAGGAGAAGGTAGTGGACTTTCAGCCAAAGTCCACGGATGCCGGCATGCGAGATTTAGAGGAGAGGGCTAAGTTACTTCTTACAGCCCCTTATCCGGAGAGATTGGTGCCGACGAAGGAACGAGTATCATTTAATAAGTTTGAAAAAGTTATTCGTAGCTTAAATGTACAAGTTCCTTTCCTTGAGTTAGTTAATCAAGTGCCTGCTTACACGAAATTCATGAAACAAATTTTGTCTAAAAAGAAGTCACTTGAAACTATGCATACTGTCGCACTCACTGAGGAGTCATGCTCTTATTTGACCCATACTGCACCCCTTAAGCTAGAAGACCCGGGTAGTTTTTCAGTCCCATGTAATATTGGCACCTTTCCTATTGAGAAAGCCTTATGTGACCTAGGAGCCAGTATTAGTGTAATGCCTTTGAGTCTTGCTAGAAAGTTAAAGTTGAATAGGTTTGCAGTCACGAACATGACCGTATGCGATGGTGATCGAATCTGCGTCCACCAATAGAGTCTTAGAGGACATCCCCGTGCAAATAGGGAAGTTTTTCTTCCCTGTTGACTTCGTTGTGCTTGATATGCCCGAAGATGCACACATACCTATCATACTAGGTAGACCATTTCTGCACACTGTTGGTGCAGTTATTGATGTTGGCTCTGGGACCTTGACCTTCAAAGTAGGGAAGCATTCCATTGTCTTTGCCCAGACAGCTAGGAAGAAAGACCCCATGTGGCCTGTCACTTGTAATACGGTTTCTGAAAGAAATCCTATTTTATACTTACTGATATGACTATTTCTGTTCCTACTCCTGTTGTGACACCTCCGCCCCAGACTGGGAGCAAAGTGGAGGAAGATTCTTCTGTTTTAGATATTGCAGGAGCTGGTTTGGGGAAGGAAGAGCCACATGTTTCTCTAGCTATGAAGGAGCCAATCGTTCAAAGAGGCGGTCTAGGATGCCTTAGCTATGGCACAGATGAGGAGCCCGAAGATGAGGCAGTCAAAGCGACGAAGTCTGATTTGGATTCTGACGAGTCCGAAGAGGTAATTGAATGGGAAGATGTCCGACATGTTGATCCGTTGAGTTCTACGGATGTTGGGGTTGAGAAGGGTGCAGCTGAGAAGATGAGCACCGTTGAGGCTACCTCTTGTAGCCAGGAGCCGACCAAGTGGGCCATTCCATGGCCGTTCTTGATCAACTATTAGTTGATTGAGGCTTCTTCAAAAACATTTACATTTTATTTCTTTTAGACACTTTTTATTGCTTTTGTGTGCGCAAAACTTCGCATTTCATATGTTTGCTTAGGATTTTAAGCACTTTAGACTATTGCTTTGGGTTTTGCGCAATTTTGGGCACGGTATTATGTGCATTTGCAGGGTTTTAAACCTCATTAGCTCAAGTTATCGAGCTAATTGAAGAAATCAGAAAGTTACAGCAAGTTTTCCAGTCGATCGACTGCCTCCTATGGTCGATCGACTGGGCTGCGAGTTCCAGAAGCTCCTGTTGCTGTTCACCTTGGTCGATCGACTGGGTGATGTGGTCGATCGACCACCCAGAGCTGCTGTATCTGTTTTCGATCATTCCCCTGCTGTGTTTGGTCGATTTGCGGAAACAAGGGAGTATTCCCTTCACTTTATTCTCCGCTCAATTTCTGATTTCTCATGTTTTCCTCATTTTGCACTTAATTTCACCGTTCCAATTTTGTTTTCTCGGTTTTATGCGTGGTATTGTTATCTTTTCAGGTACTTATTGGTAGCACTCCTGGCTACTGAAACCTCCTAGCCCACGCTGGTTTAGGGAGGTTTCCTTTTGCTGCGCTTAAACTCTTGTGAGTTCCCGAGTCTTTACTTTATTCCTATTTACTTAATTCACAGCAAATTCCCATTTCCTTTGTTTATTTAACTACATGATTTTGCACAATGGGGAAATTGTGCGATTTGGTTTGAGGAAGGGTTTTGCGTCGCATTTGCATATGTTTTACTGCATTTCAGTTGCACGTTTACATTTTTGTCTTGCTTTTGTTATTTCATTTCATATATATATATATATACAAAAATCCAAAAAAATCGAAAAATTTTTAAAATTTCAAAAAAATGCATGTTTATTTTAGCATTTAGGTTGAGTCGGAATGGTAGTATTTCAAGGATGATATTGCATTTGCATCTGTTTATGCCTAAGCCGTGCTTAATTGACATGTTATTAGTAGAATCAGTTGCATAGTCTACGAGTTTTCGTTAATTTATTTGCTGGACTTGAGACTTGACTTTGATCTTTGGCAAGCTACATCATATTTCTAAGATTTAGAGCCTATAACTGGTGACATTCATGACCAGTTTATCTAGGAATGTGAGTAGTACTCCTTATGAGACATGTTATATCAATATGCATAAATATGAACTTGATCTACTTAATACCTGTATGCATTCGGTCTGTGGTTTGTTGACACATGTGGTAGAGGTCTCCTTTTATTCTTTTTGCCCATAAGCTTCACACTACCAAAAATAGCCTTTTTGTCCCGTTAACTACATCCTACATTTAGCCTGCCCTTGTCAAGCTAGTAGTCTGTGTCCTTGGGATTGTCACTTCGTTTTTGGTAGCCATTGCTCTTTTTGAGATGTTGTTGGGAAGATGAAAAAGGAAAGAAAGAAAGAAAAATGAATAGAAGAAAAATGATTCAAAAAAAGAAAAGAGTGATGTACTGTTCAATGCAGTCGATCGACTGCTCTACTTGGTCGATCGACCGTTGCCCGAGAAGAAGAAAAAGAAAAAATCAATTCGCACGATTCAAGTCCTTACTTAAATGGCGATTTTTGCTCCCATGTTTCATTTATATCTTACGGGGAGTTGATTGATTATACTGGAGATTGTGAGTTTAGTGCTTGATCTTTAGCACCGGGTTTATTGTTAATATTGAGCAAGAAGTTGGATGTTGTTATATGGTTTTGTTTCGGTACTAGCTTGATCACATGTACCTCCACATTCCCATAATATGTTTTGCCTCTTCTTACCCATAACTCACACATATCCTTATTTACCTCGGCATGTGTCATGGTCTTTTGTTGGTTGGAATGCATATGTATGGTTGTAGAGATTATTTTTATATTAGATTGCAGGCATGTTCTTATAGGTCGTAGTTAGGTGAGTGTCACTAACAAAATGAATTCTTTCTATCTTTTACATATATTCACCTGTATTTATTGAGTGATTTGAGCGACCCGTGAGAGTCCAAATTGATAAGTCTCTATAGTTGACGGTTCAGCAGTTTTTGACGACCACATAACTCGTTTGCATGATTCACATTGCTAATTGATTGTTAGTTGTTGCATTAAATTGGTTTAGGCTATTCAGTGTGCATTTCGCTCTGAGATTGAACTCGTTCCATTAGGTTTTAGGATCGAGTCTAGTTCTTGCTTGAGGACAAGCAAGGGTTTGGTTTGGGGAAGTTTGATGCGTGTCATTTATATGATGTTTTACACCCTATTTTACACGCATTTCAGAGCTCATGTATGTAGTTTAAGGCTACTATTTGCCCCATTTCGTCTACTTTCGTATTTTTATGTAATATTGCAGAATTATGCGGAAATGAGTAGATATTGAGCTAAATCCGTCCCCGAGTATCCTGCATTGTAATTGACGTGAAGTATTTACTCAAGAAACGAGCTTGGTGCGCATTTCGAGGCCCGAAAGACAAATCCACGAGAAGTTAGAAGTCAAGTATCAGCTACTTCAGTCGATCGACTGTTGCCCTTAGTCGATCGACCAGCCCACGACTTACAGGAGCTACTGTACACTGCAGTCCAGTCGATCGACTGCCTTGTGTGGTCGATCGACCAAGCCGCTATCTCAGAAGTGAATTAAAAGATCGAGAAGTTAAAAGCCCATCGTATTAGGTTTTAGGAAATAAGAACTACGTTGTATTCCTATATAACGTAGCTTTAGTTTCAGCATAGGGGAGTTCCTTTTTTTTGTCGAGTTTTATTTAGTTTTTATTAGTTCTATCATCATTAATTAGGGTTCGAGGATTATTTCGGTATTGAATACAATTCACTTTCACATTCGGCTTTGTTCTTTTCCTTCGCAATTCCACACGGTACTCTCCTGTTTTCATTCAGTTATTTTGCTTTCATTCATAGATATAGAATTGCTAGATCAGTTTTCTCAAGCCGAATTATCATCTTATGTTAATTGTTTATTTCACCGTATTAATCATGAATTCTATAGTTTATTTAGCCAATTTTATTGTTGTCTTTATTCCCAGTATGAGTAGCTAAATAGCTTGTGCTAGGATGTAGGGGAACTGTAGATTAGGCGGCATTAGAATAGGGAACCCTGAATCGCGCCACGGTCGATCGACCGCCTACCATGGTCGATCGACTGGCCTCGTGAGATATGATTCGGTTTAATTAATTTAATTTCTATGTTTGACGAATCGAGTGCACGCGACTAGTTGAATGTCTAGGATTTTGACCGACCCAATAAAGATCGAAAGATAGGGAAGGGAGATAGCCTACCTAATTAAGACGACTAGATTAACGAGATCGAAAGATAAGTTAGTTTAGACCTTTTAGTCACTTTTCAGAACGAAAGTTAGTATTAGTGATATTAGGGACCTGTAGCGAGATCGAAAGATGCTACTTGTGAGAGTGGACCGAGAGGACCTCTTATTTTCCTGTCTCACGTGATTGATTTAAACCTACCTAGTTTACTGCCGCCGAAACTATAGTGAACCGACCATCCTTGCACCCTTTTAATAAATGTTTTATCCGTTTATTTAGTTTATTGTCTTTTGTTGCCTTTAGCTATAGATCAAATCAACTCAACCCCCACATTTGTTACCTTAGACTGAGATTAGACAACTAATAATTACATCTGCCTCTCTGTGGTTCGACCCTGTTACCACTAGCTTCTGTTAGTTTTAATAGGTTTATAAATATTATTTTTGGTACTTACAACGACGGGTATCAGCCGCTTTTCATGATTATGAAATTTGACAAATGGATGTGAAAACCGCCTTCTTAAACGGTTATTTGGAGGAAGAGTTGTACATGGTGCAACCCGAATGTTTCATAGATCCTGAACATCCTAAGAAAGTATGCAAGCTTAAGCGTTCCATTTATGGACTTAAGCAAGCTTCTCGGAGTTGGAATCATCGTTTCGACCAGGTGATAAAAGAGTATGGTTTCACTCGATCGGTCGAAGAACCATCCTTATATATCAAGTCGAGTGGGAGCAAGATTGTATTCTTGATATTGTATGTCGATTTCATACTCCTGATTGGGAATGACATTCCTCTCCTATCTTCGGTTAAACAATGGTTGAAGAACCATTTCCTGATGAATGATCTGGGTGAGGCACAACGCATTTTGGGAATCCGTATCTACCGAGATAGATCGCGACGGACGTTATCACTTAGTCAGGAGTCTTATTTGGATAAGATTCCTGAGAAGTTCAGCATGACCAACTCCAAGAAGGGGAACCTTCCTATGACGTCTGGGATGCAGTTGAGCAAGTCTCAGTCACCCACGACGCCTGAAGGAATTAAGCGCATAAGTCTTGTTCCTTATGCATCTGCAATAGGATCAATCATGTATGTGATGCGACCATAATTGGCGCATATTTAGCCCCCGAATTACCATTGTTTCCATGCTTTTTAGTGCCTATTTGGGTCATTTCTTATCTTTAGTTCTTTGTTTTGCATATTCTTTGAGATTTTGATCCCTTGGTAGGAAAGGAGTAAGAATCTTGCATTTTCATGGCAAAACAAGGCTAAATTGATCATATTCAATGACCAAGCATCAAGGAGAGACAAGACTAGAAGGCCTTTGTACATAGCATAGTAGAAGAGCATTGTTGAGAAAAGGATCCTTGAGTCCCCAAGGAAATCCTCAAGGAATTCATGAAGAAAAGGGAAGAAAAAGAAGAAGGAAAGTTGCTGAACTACAATCCGAACGGATTGTAGAGAATCCGTCCGTCCTCGCCAATCCGAGCGTCCCGCAAAGGAATCCGCTCGGATTCCCCCTCGCCAGTCCGAGCGTCTTGCCCAAGAATCCGCTCGGATCCTTCAGCCCAGATCCGGCCGTCCCGACTCCCATCCGCACGGATCGCAGCACAGCACGTTTTCATTCCTCAAGCATCGATAAGAGAAGCCCTTCTCTCGGATAATCCCGGAGGCTCCTTGCTCAACTTAAAAAGTGTAATTACTAGTTTAGCCCTTAGTTAACCCTAATGCATCCTCCCTAATTTTCACTATAAATACCCCATTAGTCTAATTAGAGGAGCATGTTCTTCTTATCAATAATTAGTGTAGTTAATATCAATCAAATCTCTCTTCAATATTGTAATCAAATATTAATCAAGTTTTAATCCAAGTTTTAGTTCTTTAATCTCTCTCTTGTTCTTACTTTATTTTGGGTAATTGAAGATTATTTGGGTTATTATTGGGAGATTGACAACCTCTCAATCTAGGATTCAAGTACTTCTATTATTCTTGCTTTATTATTGGAATCATTAGTAGGTATAATCTCTTAATCCCTTTTTAATTATTGCTAATTACTTTCATTTATTCATCATGTTTCATTATGTTAGTATGATTGACAACCTCTCTAGCATGATCAATATGATAATGAGTGAGTAGTCTCTTAGCTAGGGTTTAATGGGTGATTAGGGGAAACCAACATGGGGAATGATTCATGCTTAAATTAATATGCTTTCATATCTTATTTGCTTGCTTGTTTTGATCTTAATACATGCACATGTTATATTTGATGAAATGCTAAGCCTATGAATCCTTGCATTTACTATCATCTTCTATCCTTTCAACTTGACTTGTAAGACATAACCCAACTCGAGTCTTGTTAGACCATGCATGTGTTAAGTAGGGAAGATTAAGTCGACTTGTAGGTGTTGTACATTCTAATCGATTCGGCTCGGGACCCAAACTTTCCTAGGATTGTAAGATATAACCCAACTCAATCCATCACAACAATAATTGCTTGCTTATAATTTGAGAACATGTTTGTATGATCATATCCCATGATTCCCCTATGAACCCATGACACCCTAGTGCTTTTAATCAATTGTTTACACCCATATTTTATTTATCTTGTTAGTTTATTTTCATTGCTATTTTAGTTTAGTAACCTTCTACATCAACCCAATTTGTGACACCCCTAGACACCACTAGTTACAATAGAATCTTCATTTCAATACCCGTCCCTTGGGATCCGACCTTTACTTGCCTCTTTACTAATTGTAGAGTTGTTTGTGAAGTATAAATTGTGTTTTGTATCGACCATTGACCAACGACCACATATGCTTAATTGTGAACACCAAATGGCTCCGATCAAAAATGGCGCCGTTGTTCTTAGGGGACAGTGTTTAATTGATTTAAGATTTCTTTTATTGTTTTTAGTTGTGTCTTTTTCACCTTGGGGAAGTAAAACTCCTCAAGGTTTGTTCTAATTGTTTTCTAGTTGTTTGATATTTTGCATGTCTAGAAGGTTACAAAGAGATTTGTTACCTTTTGACCGTGAAATCGAAAGAACCTTGACGAATAATAGGAGACTTGTTAGGAGGAATTTGGGAGGTGTTGGTGAAGTTGTTCAACCCACTAGTGAGTTTGTCAATCCTTTCGCAATAGAAGGAGAAGAGAACCCATTAAACAATACCACACAAAATCCACCTACAATGCCTAAATTCTCGTCACACTCTATACCCACCGAGGAGGATCTACCAAATGGTACTCCTACCCCACAACATCTTACCGGAAACTTTATTGCCAAGTCCGCCTTCATCCAACTAGTTGAGAGGAGCCAATTCGTGGGAATGCCTAGTGAGGACCCTCATTCTCATATGGAAACATTTTGTGATTATTGTGAAGCTATCTCTCAAACGGGCGTGACTCAAGACCAAATAAGATGGGTCTTATTTCCTTTTTCGTTAATCGGCACCGCAAAGCAATGGTTGAAGGGCCTTGATAAGGCCACCCTTGGAATAGATTCTTGGAAGAAGCTAGCTCTAGCTTTGTACAAAAATTCTACCCACCGGAAAAGACCAATATGCTAAGAGCTCAAATTACGGGTTTTAAGCAAAGGGATGAAGAGTCTTTGTATGAAGCTTGGGAGCGGTTCAAAGGTATTTGTCGCTCATGTCCTCACCATGGACTTAGCGAATGGTTTTTAGTGCAACAATTTTGGAATGGTTTATATGAAGATTCAAGGAACATTCTCAATATGGGATCAAATGGAATGTTCACCGAAGTTGATGACAATCAAACATGGAACAAGATTGAGGAAATGGCGGTCCATAATTCGCAATATAGTAGGCCTCGCAAGGCTACTAGAGGAGGAAAGTATGAAGTGGACACCGTTACTCAATTGGGTGCTCAACTTAGTGCTCACATTGACACAATCAACTTGAAGTTTGAACAAGCTATGGCTAGACTTGAGGAAAACTCAAAATCAACAAAGCATCATGTTAATGCCATGACGGCATCCTCATCAATCCCAAGCGGGATATGTGAGAATTGTGGAACCTTGGGTCATGACTCAAGCGAATGTAGGGGAACAACCGAGCAAGTCAATGCTTTCCAAGCTTACAAAAGTGGTACCCCTTATTCAAATTTTTACAATGAAAACACCAAGTTCCATCCAAATCTCTCATACAAAAGCCAAAATGTCCAAAATCCTCAAACAACATACACTCCACCACCCATGAGAAATCAAAATCAAAGACCCTTTTTCAATCAAAACCAAGGTTACCAAAATCAAAACCCATACAATCACCACAATGACCAAGGTTTTGATGTCCAAAAAGCGGTCCTCCAAATGCAAAAGAATCAACAAGAATTTTTCACCCAAATGCAAAAAGATAGCCAAGCAAAAGACACCACCATCAACAACATTCTAGCTCACACCAAGATGTTGGAAACACAATTGACCCAACTAGCATCTTCGAGCTCACAAAGACAAAAGGGGCAATTACCACCTCAAAGTAACCCCCTAGACATGAAACGGTTAGTGCCATTCACTTGAGAAGTGGTACAAGGTATGAAGCACCGAAGGAGCAAGTTGAGGATGAAGTTGTGAGAGCTAGTGAGAATGAAGTTGTGGTGCAAGGTCCCAAAGAAGGGGAATCATCAAAAGAAGAAAGCTCAAAGAAAAATGAAGACAAAGCCAAAGAAAAGGAGCCCATTGTGATTAGACTTCCTTTTCCAAGTCGTCAAGCCAAGCCTAAATTTGATGATCAACTTGGAAAGTTCATGGAAATTGTGAAGAACTTAGAAGTCTCAATTCCTTTCACGGAATTAATCAATCACGTTCCCTATATGCAAAGTACATGAAAGATATCGTCACAAAGAAGAAGTCAATCCGGAAACTTGAGACTATCGCCTTCACCAAGGTGAGTAGTGCCATACTTCAAGGGAGTTCACCTCCAAAGTTAAAGGATCCGGGAAGCTTCTCAATACCGTGTACCATTGGCGACACAACGATCAACAAAGCCTTATGTGATCTAGGGGCTAGTGTGAGTGTCATGCCGTACTCGGTAAGTAAAAGGTTGGGAATGGGAGAGCTTAAATGTACCAATATCACTCTTCAAATGGCCGATAGATCGACGAAGACACCGCTAGGGATATGGGAAGATGTCCCCGTGCGAATTGGGAAGTTTTTCATCCCGGTGGACTTTGTCATAGTTGATATGGAGGAAGATTCCAACATTCCAATCATCTTAGGAAGACCTTTCCTACACACCGCGGGTGCGGTGATTGATGTGAAACATGGAGAGCTCACTCTAGAAGTGGGAGATGAAAGCATAACTTTTAATCTTGACAAGACCATGAGAGCTCCTCGTTTGCATGAGCCATGCTTCATGATTGATCATTATAGCCGGAAAGATGAGAAGAAGAAATCGGAACTCCAATGGAGGAATAAAGTTGAAGATGCTCCATTCAAAGAGCAAGTGAATTTTGACAAGGAGAGCTTGCAAAGCTCATCAAAATCAACCAAGGAAGAAGAAGATGGCCTCATTGGCCAAGAGAAGAAATTGGGAGAGTTGTCTCCATCTAAGCAAGAGATTTTCAATGATCAACTCAATGAAGTTTGTGGTCTTTGGGACGACGAATTTGAAGGGATCTTTAATCCCTACATTGGGCATGCCATCGATCATGATCAACAACAAGGGCCACGGTCTATTGAGGACCTCTACCATAACAATGAACAAGCTTTTGATTACTTCTTCAAGGTGTTGAGCAACATCAACAACACCTTGAACATGCCTCCTTGACATCTCATCAAGAATGAGAGTTTGGTGGAGTCCTCCCTAAACCACCACTTGTAAATATTTCTAACACCCTAACTTACTTTTTAATTTGTTTATTGCATTTTTTGTCATTTTTGGATTTATTTTTACTTTGATCAAAATAATTGTCATGTAAGAGAAAAGTGAGGGAGGGACTAATGATTTTAATTGATGTGTAGTGCTTTACCTTAGTGTGGGGATGGCAATTGCCTAGGCTATTCATGCCTTAGTAGTGCCCCCACAATGAAGAACACAAGATTTGAAAGAAAGAAAGAAAGAATGATAAGGGAATGCGTTTGTGCACGGATGGAACTGAATCCGTGTACACAAGGACCAATCCGAGCGGATTCCTAAGAATCCGCCCGTCTGCAGAGGATCCGAGCGTCCTGCTGAGAAGACGCCCGTCTTGGGCTGAGCTGAAAATTGCAAAAATTCTTGACTGCTGAAGAATCCGAGCGGATTCCTGGAAAGACGCCCGTCTCACAGAATCCGTCCGTCTTTTGATCAATCCGTCCGTCTTGCAGCTGAAGAAAAAACAAAGAAAAATCTCTGGACTGGAATCCGTCCGTCCTAAGCAAAATCCGCCCGTCTCATCTCAGAAGAATCCGAGCGGATTCCCCAGAATCCGCCCGTCTCTAGGCGGGATTTTTGAAAATTTGAAGCTGAAGAATCCGAGCGGATTGCGCCTAATCCGCACGGATTGCCCCTGCGTCCTAAAATTGTCGAGTTCTTTAAATACCCATGCCACCTTCATTCATTCATTCATTCACTCATAAACACTACCCATAACATCAAAACCCTCATCCTCTCCATCTCAAAAACAAAAACCCTCAACAAAACTCACCAAAATCAAATCAAACCATCTTTCAAATAACAAATCAATCACTCCATCTTCATTAACAATCAAAACCAAGCACAAAATCTTCACCTTTGAATTGATTTTTGTTCTCATAAAGGCAAAGCCTTTCACCTTCAAAATCGATTTGGGCATTCTACAAATTGAAGATTTTTGATCTTTTTCTTGGTTAGCTCATCAAATGGCAAGAACAAAGGGAGCAACAAAAGCAAGAGCAAAGGCAACAAAGGCACCAAAGACTACAACTCTCTCTCAAAGGCAAAAAGCTCTACAAATGAAGAAAGCTTTGGCAATGGTGGTATCAACACCAAGCTTGGAAGTGCAACAACAACAAATTCCTATGGAAGCATCACCCTCTACTCCGGTAATTAATCAACTCTTGCATTACCCGGAGGTAACATTCATTTCCGATTCCCATAGAAATACATTTGTCAAGTTTGCTATGAAACAAATCCAATCCACCAAATTCATATGCCAAGATGCTTTAGAGAAGTTGGGTGTTCTTGAACAAACAAGAGTCTTTTTCAATGCCATGGGTTTAAAGAAATTGTTTGAAATGAAGGAAGTAACATACCCCTCCCTTGTCTTGGGATTCTTAAGTTCTTTAAAAGTGACAAAAGTTGAGAATAGGGAAAATATTGAGTTTCGTCTAGCTAACACTAGTAGACGCATTACCTTTCCGGAATTGGGTGCAATTTTGGGTCTTAGCGATGAACATAAATTTTATAAGCAATATGGGAAGTATGATCCCGAGCCTCTTTGGGAGGCAATCTCCAGAAAGAAATTTGAAGATTTTAAAGCTTGTCGTGCTCTTTTGGTCCATCATCCGGGCATATGAATATGGCACAAAGTTGTGGGAAATACCATAATTGCTAGGAAAGACACCAATCATTTCACGGGACTCGATTTTATTCTCCTTGAATCAACTTTGAATATTGGAAGAATTCACACCAAGCCTTACAATTCTTTGAGGCTATTGGTTGATAGATGGCTCCATGTAGATAGTGGGAAGAAGGGTCAAACCGTAATTGTTAATGGCGGCCTTGTCACGGTCCTAGCCAAGCACTTTGATCCTAATTTCAATAAGGATAGCAAGTACACGGCTAAGGATGGTGGCCATCTTATTGATATGTCCACCTTGATTAACAAGTTTAAGTGGGTTGCTCACAATTCCCTTGATACCAAGTATGGGTGGCTTACTAGTGAGGCTCGATCATTCACTTTACCCGCAAAGATTTGCCGTCTTAGTGTCCACCGGACCAACTATTTACTTCCCCTATCCAAGGAAGCCGAGTACCTCATTCAACAACAAAAGGGTGATCATGTAACTCCCTCCTCTTCCATTGTTATACCACCTTACCCCTATGATTATGAAGAGTTCAAACCGCAAGGAGTTGAAATTGGGAAAGACTATGTAACTCTTCTTATGCAAGCCATGCACAAGCAAGCTTATGAAGATCGGAAGAATGCTTATTTGGCTCAATATCCTCCCCTCCTACATCTAGCTAGGCAAGGACTCCTCGATCCATCTTGTCCTTTGCCTAGTTGGGCGGATAAAGAAGCCTTGTTTCCGGGTGCATCTAGGGAAGTGGTGGAAGACAATGAGGTTATTGGAAATGATGAAGAGATTGATGACAACATTGAGGAAGAAGCAAGTGGAGATGAAGAAGGAGATAGTGAAGATGATGGTGAAGAAAGCAAAGAAGAAAGTGCCAAGGAAAGTGGCAATGTGACCACTTCTCATGAGGGAAGTGATGGTGATAGTAGCATGATGGAAGACTAGCCTTGGAGATTCCTACTCTCCCACGGTTTGTCTATATCTCTTTGTATTTTATTTCATTTTGATCATTGTTGGTTTAGTCCTAGCAACACCAAAGGACTCACACCTCGGTTCCTTTGAGGTGTTCTTTATTGTTCCCACATTTGTAAAATCCAAAATGACAATCTAGTTTCATGCATAGCATAGCGTGTGCATGAACTCCCCCATGCTTTGACATTAGCAATAGTGTCTTACTTGGTTTGGGGAAGTTAATGCATACGCAACGGGAGGTAATCTAAATTATCCTCTCCGTCATAACTAAAACCATGCATCATGTAGTATAACTTAGTGTAGAATTGCATTTAGTATAGAAATCATGCATCATCTTTGCATAATTTCCATCATTTTGGCCATTGAGGACAATGCCCATATTAGTGTGGGGATGGGAATTCTAACACTTAACTTTTATTCAAAAACCATAAAAATTGAAAAATTTCAAAAATCATAAAAATTTGAAAAATCATAAAATCCAAAAACAAGTTCATTTCCCTTGTATATATTGTCTTGTATATATTGTGTTTGTTCATCCTTGTTCACTTTGATTGACTACGCCACATCCGAGACATGAGGATATTGAAGACCGCATGGTATGATCTTTCCAATCTCCTTTTTCCTCTTTATGTTAATGACTATGTGGCTTTATTTTGATTGATGCGGTAAAAACAATGTGAACTTAGGATTGCATTTAGAATTATTTGGCATATTAGTTGGTAGAATCATATGCATTAGGATGTTTATATGTTAGTTGCATCATGGCATGTAGTTTGCATGGTTAGAAAAATTTTGCGAAACCGTCTATTTGGGAAGCTTGACAAGTGTATATAGGCCCTAGTAGATGCTTTTTATTCTTAAGACTTTGCTTGTTAGAATACTTGTAAAACACCCTAGGATGTGTCATGCTAGTATCCTTTGACCCATGGTTTAAGGCCGAGTCAAGAGTACCTTGTGGTGTGATAACTCCTTGGCTACCGTTTATTCCAAGGTGACCCTTGAAACCATGCATACTTCTACCAATTCATCCATGTTCTACCATATTTTTGTCATCAAAGGGAATGGGCACAAAAAGAAATCAATTTGAGTTCAATGAAATGAAAAGTGAAAGAAAGTTTGCAAAATTGCATCAAATGAAAAGAGGAGCAAAAATAGAACTCCTAAAACTTCAAATACAAGGCACCCTCGTTACTAATTGGGGTGACTTTGAAAATGTTCAAAAGAAATGCCAAAAGTTGTCAAGTATTGAAATGCCAAAAATCAAAAAGAATGGCAAAGAAAGTGTTCTCAAATGTCAAATGCCAAAGAAATTTGGGGGGAAAACAAAAATGAAAGCAAACTCCCAAAATGAAACTCAAATATCTATTGATCCCTTTATCCATCATATCCATTTTTGTGCATGGTAGAGAGGGGACGACCCTTCTTCTTGTCTAGGCAAGAGGGGGAATTCCGCGATCCTCCAGTGTTTCTAACACCATAGGGAGTCTACTCTTGACAAAAGCATTTAACGATTGAGGACAAAGGTACCCTAGCTGGACACCTTTTGGAGGTGATTTATTGGTATCCTTCTAGGCTTAGTAGTTTGAACAAATTGCATCTATGAAGGATTGTGTACCCTTGAATTGCTTCCCTTGTAGATAATTTCCGCCACTTAGATGAGGAAAGTGGCTATTCTTTTTGTAGATGCATCCATTATGTGTTTTTGTGTGCTTAATGTTTGGATGTGTCGCCATTTTGGCAAGACCCACCTTGCCTTGCAAGAAGGCATCCTACCTCATGGTTGTCTTGTTGTGAGTTGAAGGGGCGGAGTGAGACCCGCTAATTGTCTCATATCGGCTATTATTATTAGGTTAGGTTAGTATTGGTCCTAGTCTTTGTCACCTCTTTACTCGGGACGAGCAAAGGTTCGGTTTGGGGATATTTGATGCGACCATAATTGGCGCATATTTAGCCCCCGAATTACCATTGTTTCAATGCTTTTTAGTGCCTATTTGGGTCATTTCTTATCTTTAGTTCTTTGTTTTGCATATTCTTTGAGATTTTGATCCCTTGGTAGGAAAGGAGTAAGAATCTTGCATTTTCATGGCAAAACAAGGCTAAATTGATCATATTCAATGACCAAGCATCAAGGAGAGACAAGACTAGAAGGCCTTTGTACATAGCATAGTAGAAGAGCATTGTTGAGAAAAGGATCCTTGAGTCCCCAAGGAAATCCTCAAGGAATTCATGAAGAAAAGGGAAGAAAAAGAAGAAGGAAAGTTGCTGAACTACAATCCGAACGGATTGTAGAGAATCCGTCCGTCCTCGCCAATCCGAGCGTCCCGCAAAGGAATCCGCTCGGATTCCCCCTCGCCAGTCCGAGCGTCTTGCCCAAGAATCCGCTCGGATCCTTCAGCCCAGATCCGGCCGTCCCGACTCCCATCCGCACGGATCGCAGCACAGCACGTTTTCATTCCTCAAGCATCGATAAGAGAAGCCCTTCTCTCGGATAATCCCGGAGGCTCCTTGCTCAACTTAAAAAGTGTAATTACTAGTTTAGCCCTTAGTTAACCCTAATGCATCCTCCCTAATTGTAACACCCCGGTTTATAAAAGAAGTCCTCGTCAAGACATTCCCTCATAAACCGGACTGTTACCATCTCGGTTTCCCGAGGTAGTGAATAACAAATTAAACTCCAAGGCAATTTATATAATATTTAACTTAATTATTACAAATTCTCTTTTCAAATTAAATTACAAGAACTGACGTAAATAAAAGTGAAGTCTTCTAGATGATGATCTAGTTACTAGGTCGTCTGATCCAGTGTCTCACGCCCATCAAGCTCCCGTCCTATCTCTTAAACCTGTCAAGTCTGCTCCCCATAAAACGGTTCATCACAGGTGTTCACGAATACACAGGGTCAACCACGAGGTTGAGTAGGGAAAACAATAAAACAATAAAGTATGATATGCATGATACTCCGTCACCTCCATCTCCGTCTCAACTCATCACACACATCTCATAACCCGGACAACCCAGCCATACCGATCCCCGGTAGACTATATATCGACCGAAGCCGATCTGCCAGCTCAACAGCTGAGGACACCAGGGCAAGTCCTGCAGAACCCGCCTGGGCCTTATCACAACATCACATCGTATCTCAACATCATCACCACCACCTCATCCTCCAACTCCAATGCATATGAAATGCTCAACAGTTATTAATGCAATGCAATATGTATATAAATCACTGAACTGATAAATCATAAAGTCATGCCCGTTACCCGATGTTATGATATCATACTCAATACGATCAAATCAGTCAATCACCTTTCCGAATATAAATGATAACGTAAATCAACAACCAGGAATCAAGTTAACACAATTCGACAATGACGATAATAGGACAAGTGTATTTCCCTACCTCAAAGTGCCAACAAATCCAATTAAGCGATTAAGCGGTCAATGGACAGATGTCCAATAATATTCCATCTCAAAATCGTTCTCTGAAAGATAAATAATGATAACAATTACTTAACTATTCTCGTTCCCAACATAGAGGGTTATTAATGATAGGACTTCCTAAAAATGGAAACTTTCCCGATGTAGTAACTTTTCTCTTTTAACCAACCCGACTCAAAACCCGACTTGAATTATTTAACTGGTTCGGGAATTAATTTAAATAACCGATATGATAATTTAAAAGATTAAACGAATTATTCGATTAAGAAAACCCGAATCAAATATTGGACAACTCAACAATCCCGACTCAAAACCGTCTCTGAACATTTTAAATAACTCGGGAGTTAAATTAAATAACTAATTTAGATGACTCGGAATTAAATTAAATAACCATTTTAATGAATTAGACGATTTAAGGAAAAACCCGAGTCACACAAACAATTCAAACAACCCGTCTTTAATTATTTACTTAACTCGGGAATTAAGTTAATTAATTTAGAATACGACCCGATACGAAATATAACGATTAAATGATGAAAAATCCGTTTAAAAAACCAAAACAGCCCGCACCCCTTCACACGCGCACACACACCACCACAAGCCACCTCACCACCGCGACAACCACCTGACCCAACACCCACTCTGACCTCACCACCCACGACCACCACCAGGCTGGTCGACTGCCGCCGGCGAGTCGAACCCGGGCGGCAATCTGCCGGTTCACTGCGCCGTGCCTCCCCAAATGTACCACTGTTTCTCCTTTACCACCACCGCACTCTACACCCATAACCTCAAACCACCACAGCCCCACTCGCCGTCAACCCACGAACCAAGACACAGTGACGCCGCCGTTTCGACCTCCCCCGAGTCAACGGTGGCGCCACCCCAAATCCCAATCATAAAACTCGCCTGAAAACTCATATTATAACCCGTTTGACCACCCCCATCGATGCCGCCTTTCTCGCCCCCTACAACCACCTAGGACCACCCTAACCACCACCACTACACTCGCCACTCATCACCCATTTCCCCTACCCCGACACCAATCAACATTAACACCTCTATAAGACACGAAACCATGACCAACATCTCGACAGAAAACAAAACAGAGGAGGAGGTGCTGAACCTTACCTTTTTCCGCCACCATAACAACCACCACGGCCGCCTAAGAACGTCGACGACCACCCCTAGCCCTTCCTTGCTGCACCGTGACCACCCATGCTCTCTCTCTCTCTCTCTCGTATTGCGTGAAAGGCTGAGATCTAAGCTGATGAAGAAGGGAGGCGGGTTGAGGGTGTGTGAGATCTGAGAGAGGCGGGTTGGTTGGGGTAGTGTTTAGGTTATCATTAGGTTTAGGGTTAGGGTTAGTGTATAATTAGGGTTAATGGGCTTAGGGTTTAATTGGGCTGAAACTGTTAATGGGCCAGCTCAACTGGTTTAGCTCACCTTTCGAATTCCATATGAAACCGTCTTAAATAACTTACGATAGCTTAATGTAATATCGACTCAACAATTACCCGACTTAATTGGTAATATAAAATGTATAATAATTAATATATAATAATATCCATTTAATTTATTATATAATATTCATTTAATTTATTATATAAAATACGGGGTATTACAGTCTTCCCCCCTTAAAATGAACTTCGTCCCGAAGTTCGCTCCCGCACTAAACCTCGGAAGGGTATTGCATATCGTTCTTACGGATGTCACGCATTTCTAACACGGTTAACACACATTTTCGACACATCAATTACACCTAACAAATACGAAATGTTACATTCCGCCCTCCTAAAAGTAAACTTCGTCCCGAAGTTTAACTCATCATTACTTAACCAACTAACTATAATTAATAACTACCTGCGAACACAAATGTATAACACTATATAATCATCTGAGAACACCGTCATCTTCCATCTAAATTTCGATCTCAAACTCAAGTAACTCAATCACCGTGGTCTCACTGGACCGTAAACGTAACCCGGCACAAGGGCCCCACAACTCATAACTCATTACTAGTAGTTTAATCACACTTTCCTTTTACACATCCACCAACTAAAGAAGTAGGAACAAACATAGAGAACGCATTTGCATAGGTACCCCACAACTAAACGTCAACTTGGTCAACTATAACCTACAAACAAGTGTAAATTAAGCATCAAGATTTTACAATCCTACCCAACTAAAAACATGGTTACGTCCTCGTAACCTTCATTATTATTACCAAAGTTCTCCAACTACTGCTAACCACTAAAAGAGGATAAAAGATTCACAACTCACGCTCCAGTTAACTAATCCTTACCAAAGACAATTAACATACAAACTCTCTCAAGGAAGCTACATTGCAGTAAAAATCATTAGTAATTATTCATTTTACCAATCATTGTAATTTTTGCTTTAGAAACATAGGGGATCAATCAACATCCGAAAAGAATTAGGGTCAATACTTTGATAGATCGATTTATGAAAATTTATAACCTAATTTTCCAGTCTGACTTTCCTTTACTTAATTTACGATTTAGGTCAAGACACGTAATCACCGATAAAATGAAGACAACCAGTTTAATAATACTTATCATCTTTGAAATATTTTTAATCCTCATAACAAAAGGGTTTGGTATTTATTCATAAATGACGAAAGCACATTGATTGGCAAATTTTTTATAAACTTATTGGTCGAGTCAAACAAGCGATTAAACAGCGATATTGAAAAGTTAACATACAAGACTATCATGCATAAAATTTCGTTCTTGGTTTTGAATATATTTTGACTGCACCCAACATCATAACATAAAGGATTAAATGTATTTAACTACACCCATTTTACAATATCCCTTACATATCATGTGAATCTTTAAAGGGTTATCCATTATAATTGCCAATATAATTATCATAAACACTTTTTATTAAAATATAATTGATAGTGACGACTCGAGAATATAGATATGTCAAATGTCGTGCTACAATGGCAAAAATCACTTTAGCATTTTATGACAATATAATAACGAACATATTCAATAAGGAATGATGACACTGTTTATGATCATGTTATAGGTTTTAGGTTCAATCAAATAATTTAATGTGATGAAGATAATAATTATAACTATGGGCACACAACTCATATGAAAGACATTAGAACTCAGATGACACCCTACACGTGTGATCATTTAGACACAATCATTACTACCACTCATGTGTAAACTTTTAAACAAAATTATTGTAAATATTCATGCGAGTATATTAGAATAATCAATTAACTTTTAATACCATCAAATTTTTACTAAGATGTGACAATATAGTTTTATATTTATATATATCCGACTACTATGCAAATATGATGCACACACCAGAGATATTACAACATGCCAAACGTATGTAATTTATGCAAACAACTGGACTCATATAAAATATCTCACCCTTGATTAAAAATCAATTTAAGTTTTTTCAATTTTACTCATACTATCATGCCAACAATGTTATCAACTAAACTTTAATTTTATCACTGGCTAAGATACATAACTACTGAACATGCGGCTACTGTCGTCATATAAAACATTATAAATTCACATTACTAAGGCTCATGAATTACTCAAACAATTATCTGAAAACTCAACCTAGAACACACATTTTACATGTTTTGATTTACGTTGTAACTTTCAAAGATCACGAATAAATAACCGTTCGATTAAAACTTGATTCATATTGCTTTTATAAAACACGGGAAGTTAAAAACACAGGGAAAAAAAAAAAAATAATTAGGTCTACAAAGACGAGAATTTTATTTTTAAAGAATTTTACAACTCGGTTGGTCCAAACAAACATGTGACAACACTTGGTCCAAACTTGGGTCAGTTTGCAAAACTTATTATTTAATATTGAGACATCAAGATTTTTAGTGACTTATTCATTTTGAAAACATATGCGACTCTTTTGATTGATGGAGTTGGAATTATGCGAAAATTATTAATACAATTTAAATGAGGATTTTATAAAATCATTGGTCAAACATCACTGCACGGGAACTTCCTAACCACAGTTCACTAAAGTATTTATTACTCATAATCCGTATGTCATATAAGCGTGAAACCAACGTCAAATGATCACTAACTCACGAGGCTACTTCCCATAAAATTTTCATCGATAGGCAATAAACCGAAAAGAAATGGTAGTAAGGTCAATAAAAGGGTAACACCAACCAGAACGAGTTTTATCACTAAGTTATTTATTTTCTATGTTCCAATTCTTATAACTATACTATCGATACTAATCCATCCTAACTTAAATCTCACACTGTACTTACGTAATCATCTATCCCGTAGAATCCCTTCGCATCTCGATCTATTCCGTATATCTAGTCACGATTGCTATGGCTATAAACGTGCAATTCAATAGTGTTTCTAATTACTATCACAAGACTATACTAGCATGGCTTTGGAATCACATAACCTCATATTACTAGATATAGTGGTGCTATCAACACATCATTCATACAAATTACTTACCGTAGCGTTATCCTGCATAATGGTTAAAATATATGGGTCTCAAAGTATATATCAACTCAATTAGGCAATAATCAATGTATCAATCAGGTAATACTTAGGCAACGATATTTGAATTTCCTGTTCAACCTCAAGCACTATTCTACCCTTTCTCTCGTATACACTCATGGTTTCCGGTTCAACTGAGAGGACCACAGGTTCGGTGTGAGGGGGCCCCTAACTCATACCTTACCGTTGTATGCTCCTAACAGTTCTATCCCGGGTTCATTTTAATTAGACACATCCTATGTTCATTGGGTTCATTGGTTTGGGCCTGAGGATCGTTCGCTTTGATACCACTTTGTAACACCCCGGTTTATAAAAGAAGTCCTCGTCAAGACATTCCCTCATAAACCGGACTGTTACCATCTCGGTTTCCCGAGGTAGTGAATAACAAATTAAACTCCAAGGCAATTTATATAATATTTAACTTAATTATTACAAATTCTCTTTTCAAATTAAATTACAAGAACTGACGTAAATAAAAGTGAAGTCTTCTAGATGATGATCTAGTTACTAGGTCGTCGATCCGTGTCTCACGCCCATCAAGCTCCCGTCCTATCTCTTAAACTCCGTCAAGTCTGCTCCCCCATAAAACGGTTCATCACCGGTGTTCACGAATACACAGGGTCAACCACGAGGTTGAGTAGGGAAAACAATAAAACAATAAAGTATGATATGCATGATACTCCGTCACCTCCATCTCCGTCTCAACTCATCACACACATCTCATAACCCGGACAACCCAGCCATACCGATCCCCGTAGACTATATATCGACCGGCCGATCTGCCACCAACAATGAGGACACCAGGGCAAGTCCTGCAGAACCCGCCTGGGCCTTATCACAACATCACATCGTATCTCAACATCATCACCACCACCTCATCCTCCAACTCCAATGCATATGAAATGCTCAACAGTTATTAATGCAATGCAATATGTATATAAATCACTGAACTGATAAATCATAAAGTCATGCCCGTTACCCGATGTTATGATATCATACTCAATACGATCAAATCAGTCAATCACCTTTCCGAATATAAATGATAACGTAAATCAACAACCAGGAATCAAGTTAACACAATTCGACAATGACGATAATAGAACAAGTGTATTTCCCTACCTCAAAGTGCCAGCAAATCCAATTAAGCAGTTAAGCAGTCCAATGGACAGATGTCCAATAATATTCCATCTCAAAATCGTTCTCTGAAAGATAAATAATGATAACAATTACTTAACTATTCTCGTTCCCAACATAGAGGGTTATTAATGATAGGACTTCCTAAAAATGGAAACTTTCCCGATGTAGTACCTTTTCTCTTTTAACCAACCCGACTCAAAACCCGACTTGAATTATTTAACTGGTTCGGGAATTAATTTAAATAACCGATATGATAATTTAAAAGATTAAACGAATTATTCGATTAAGAAAACCCGAATCAAATATTGGACAACTCAACAATCCCGACTCAAAACCGTCTCTGAACATTTTAAATAACTCGGGAGTTAAATTAAATAACTAATTTAGATGACTCGGAATTAAATTAAATAACCATTTTAATGAATTAGACGATTTAAGGAAAAACCCGAGTCACACAAACAATTCAAACAACCCGTCTTTAATTATTTACTTAACTCGGGAATTAAGTTAATTAATTTAGAATACGACCCGATACGAAATATAACGATTAAATGATGAAAAATCCGTTTAAAAAACCAAAACAGCCCCGCACCCCCCTTCACACGCGCACACACACCACCACAAGCCACCTCACCACCGCGACAACCACCTGACCCAACACCCACTCTGACCTCACCACCCACGACCACCACCAGCCTGGTCGACTGCCGCCGGCGAGTCGAACCAGGGCTGGCAATCTGGCCGGTTCACTGCCGTGCCTCCCCAAACAGCCCTGTTCTCTCCTTTACCACCACCGCACTCTACACCCATAACCCTGTCAACCACCACAGCCCCACTCGCCGTCAACCCATGAACCAAGACACAGTGACGCCGCCGTTTCGACCTCCCCCGAGTCAACGGTGGCGCCACCCCAAATCCCAACCATAAAACTCGCCTGAAAACTCATATTATAACCCGTTTGACCACCCCCATCGATGCCGCCTTTCTCTGCCCCTACAACCACCTAGGACCACCCTAACCACCACCACTACACTCGCCACTCATCACCCATTTCCCCTACCCCGACACCAATCAATATTAACACCTCTATAAGACACGAAACCATGACCAACATCTCGACGAAAAACAAAACAGAGGAGGAGGAGTCTGAACCTTACCTTTTTCCGCCACCATAACAACCACCACGGCCGCCTAAGAACGTCGACGACCACCCCTAGCCCTTCCTTGCTGCACCGTGACCACCCATGCTCTCTCTCTCTCTCTCGTATTGCGTGAAAGGCTGAGATCTAAGCTGATGAAGAAGGGAGGCGGGTTGAGGGTGTGTGAGATCTGAGAGAGGCGGGTTGGTTGGGGTAGTGTTTAGGTTATCATTAGGTTTAGGGTTAGGGTTAGTGTATAATTAGGGTTAATGGGCTTAGGGTTTAATTGGGCTGAAACTGTTAATGGGCCAGCTCAACTGGTTTAGCTCACCTTTCGAATTCCATATGAAACCGTCTTAAATAACTTACGATAGCTTAATGTAATATCGACTCAACAATTACCCGACTTAATTGGTAATATAAAATGTATAATAATTAATATATAATAATATCCATTTAATTTATTATATAATATTCATTTAATTTATTATATAAAATACGAGGTATTACACTAATTTTCACTATAAATACCCCGTTAGTCTAATTAGAGGAGCATGTTCTTCTTATCAATAATTAGTGTAGTTAATATCAATCAAATCTCTCTTCAATATTGTAATCAAATATTAATCAAGTTTTAATCCAAGTTTTAGTTCTTTAATCTCTCTCTTGTTCTTACTTTATTTTGGTTAATTGAAGATTATTTGGGTTATTATTGGGAGATTGACAACCTCTCAATCTAGGATTCAAGTACTTCTATTATTCTTGCTTTATTATTGGAATCATTAGTAGGTATAATCTCTTAATCCCTTTTTAATTATTGCTAATTACTTTCATTTATTCATCATGTTTCATTATGTTAGTATGATTGACAACCTCTCTAGCATGATCAATATGATAATGAGTGAGTAGTCTCTTAGCTAGGGTTTAATGGGTGATTAGGGGAAACCAACATGGGGAATGATTCATGCTTAAATTAATATGCTTTCATATCTTATTTGCTTGCTTGTTTTGATCTTAATACATGCACATGTTATATTTGATGAAATGCTAAGCCTATGAATCCTTGCATTTACTATCATCTTCTATCCTTTCAACTTGACTTGTAAGACATAACCCAACTCGAGTCTTGTTAGACCATGCATGTGTTAAGTAGGGAAGATTAAGTCGACTTGTAGGTGTTGTACAATCCAAGAGATTCGGCTCCGGGACCCAAACTTTCCTAGGATTGTAAGATATAACCCAACTCAATCCATCACAACAATAATTGCTTGCTTATAATTTGAGAACATGTTTGTATGATCATATCCCATGATTCCCCTATGAACCCATGACACCCTAGTGCTTTTAATCAATTGTTTACACCCTTATTTTATTTATCTTGTTAGTTTATTTTCATTGCTATTTTAGTTTAGTAACCTTCTACATCAACCCAATTTGTGACACCCCTAGACACCACTAGTTACAATAGAATCTTCATTTCAATACCCGTCCCTTGGGATCCGACCTTTACTTGCCTCTTTACTAATTGTAGAGTTGTTTGTGAAGTATAAATTGTGTTTTGTATCGACCATTGACCAACGACCACATATGCTTAATTGTGAACACCAAATGGCTCCGATCAGTATGCCATGATATGCACACGTCCAGACGTGGCATATGCATTGAGTATGATGAGTCGGTACCAAAAGACTCCAGGTGAAACACACTGGATAGCTGTCAAAAACATCCTCAAGTACCTACGGAGGACTAAGGATTGGGTATTGACTTATGGAGGAGATACTAAGCTATGCGCAATCGGTTACGCAGATGCTTGCTTCCAAACGGATTGAGATGATTCAAAATCTCAGTCCGGGTTCGTCTTCACTCTTAATGGTGCTGCAGTCAGCTGGAAGAGTTCCAAACAGAGTGTTGTAGCAGATTCTACTACTGAATCCGAGTACTATGCCGCTTCGGAGGCAGCAAAGGAAGCGATATGGATGCGTCAATTCTTACAAGAACTTACGATAGTTTCTAGTTCGAATGACCCGATCACCATCTATTGTGACAATAGAGGTGCCATCTTCCAGGCTAAGGAGCCAAAGTCTAGCAACAAATCTAGACATGTACATCGAAAAGCTCACATGATCCGTGATTACGTGGAGCAAGAGGAGATAGTGATTGACAAGATTGCGATAGATGATAACATCGCGGACCCTCTCACTAAACCGTTGAATTATGATAAGCATGTAGGGCACGTTGTTTCCATGGGAATTAAACGTGTTTCGGAGTTGTAGTAGTTGATTATGGATTTGATACATTATCTTTTCATATACTATTTATAACTTCATCGTTTTTATATAATATTTTGTTTTTCATGTGGATTGTACTGACAACATTGAACGCCACAAAGTGAACTGAATTACATTATATTAGTTTGGTCCGTAATCGCCTCTAAGAGCTGATAACTCTAGCTATTATATTGTGCAGTCGATTGATGGTGGGTTCAACGAGCCATAAGTCAAACGGTTGATTGATCGTTCACAAATATGAGATTATAATGATACCTCGTAGGACAAATTTTTGTGACAACGTAATGGAGTCCTAAATGTTTAATAACATTCGGTGCCGGGTCGTGGATAGGACATCCATTGTGTTCCTAGAGTATTAAAGCAGTTTTTGGGTGACTTTGGTTTCTTTCTCACGGTCTGCCGTAACTGGAGGCTAAGTAGATTTTTTCTGGGTCATTTCATACTGTGCTTACATCTGCAAGATTCGAGTTAAGGAAAATATCCAACCTTTATCAGGTATAGTTATTTCTCAGGGCCACTCGAGGAGTTGTAACTGAAATGCATGGCCATGCTCGAATGTTGATTCGTTTATCAGTTAAGTTACTCTCTAGTCGGGGAAACCACTCTTGATGATGACCGCCTGTAAAATACGACCTTTGCGAATACGGATTTTGCAAATTGTTTTACATTGAGTGGGAGAAATTTTAGGATATGAGAATCGGTTATCGCACATACACTTGTGAGGACAAGTGGGAGTTTCTTGGAGCTTGTGTCCTCCACAAATTAGTGTGATAACATTAATAAATCTCTTAAAGGTTCACAAGGGTATACTTCGTATTTTAATCAGTTGATTAACGATTACCTAATAACGGTTGGCTTGCTAGAAAGTTTGACGTTATTATCATACAGATGGCGGTGATCAACTGGTCCCTAAAGGTCACATATATAGGATGTGTTTGAGAGATGTGGTTATAGAAATATAATCACATTGATGCCTTATATGACTAAACAGTTAGTCAATGTGTTGATGAGAAAATTATTTAATGAAGATTAAATAATATTAGTTGAGACGAATTAACTGTCAATTCGTAAATTGAATATAATAAGTTATATTTAATTAAATGTATGTAATGTTAGGTTGGACGAATTAATCTGTTAATTCGTAATTAAATGTAATCGGTTATATTTAATATCAACAAGATGAATGTGTCATAGTGGTAATAGTGAGGGTGCTCAAACCAAGAGGTCATGGGTTCGATCCTCAGTAGATGACAATTTATATTTAACACATTTATACATTTTTGCCATAACCGAAAATAAGGAAATTATACTCCTTATTATTTCGGTATGTGGGCCGAAAATAAGAAGAAAGAAAACCTATTCCTCTCCTCTTGTTTTTCACGGTTTAAGAGAGGGAATTAGGTTAATTTTTCTAACCTAATTTTTTCATCTCACTTTTGCCTCTCATCTCTACGAAAAACACAAAAAACTAAAGATTAATTAGTTAATTTTTGGATCGATTCTAGCATAATCAAAGGGCATTTCTCATATCATCTTGGGTGCAACTGATAGGAGAATATCATTGCGATATTGTTCATAGGCCATATAAGCTAGGACCGAAGGTTATTTCGTCATCTCTTTACCCTTTTGTTTATGCAATTTATTTTATGACATGCTTTCATCATGATAAATTCGTTATAGTCCTTAAATTTAAAGGGATGCATACAGATAAATCCCACATTTACATCTCCAGTCATGTGCCTTGAATATCCACTATCAAGGTACCATAAGTTATTTTCTTTCACTACAACTTGCAAAGTAATTAGAGACAGTTTTTAGGTACCAAGGCTAAGTTGGGTCCTTTGACGTTAGTTATGTGGGATTTATCTATATGCATCCCTTTAACTTTAAGGACTATAACGAATATATAGTGATGATTACTAGTCATAAAATAAATTGTATAAACAAAATTGTAAAGGATTAAGAAATAACCTTCGCTCCTAGCAAAAACGGCCTAAGAACAATATCAAAGTTGATATTCGCCTATCAGTTGCACCCAAGACGATATGAGAAATGCCCTTTGATTATGCTAGAATCGATCCAAAAATTAACTAATTAATTTTTAGGTTTTTGTGTTTTTCTTCTGATGAGATGGAGGCAAGAATGGGAAAAGAATGATATTGAGATAAAAAACCCTACTCTCCTCTTATTGTCACCGAAATTAGGGTGAAAGAGGGAGATATTTTTTTCTCCTCAATTCGGCCCATCTGACCGAAATTAATAAGGAGTAATATCTCCTTATTTTCGGTTTTGGCAAAAATGTATAAATATGTTAAATATAAATTGTCATCTAGTGAGGATCGAACCCATAACCTCTTGGTTTGAGTACCCTCACTATTACCACTATGACACATTCATCTTGTTGATATTAAATATAACCGATTACATTTAATTACGAATCAACATATTAATTCGTCCAAGCTAACATTACATACATTTAATTAAATATAACTTATTATATTCAATTTACGAATTGACAGTTAATTCGTCTCAACTAATATTATTTAATCTTCATTAAATAATTGTCTCATCAACACATTGACTAACTGTTTAGTCATATAAGGCATCAATGTGATTACATTTCCATAACCACATCTCTCAAACACATCCTATAGGTGTGACCTTTAGGGACAAGTTGATCACCGCCATCTGTATGATAATAACGTCAAACTTTCTAGCAAGCTAACCGTTATTAGGTAATCGTTAATCAACTGATTAAAATACGAAGTATACCCTTGTGAACCTTTAAGAGATTTATTAATGTTATCACACTAATTTGTGGAGGACACAAGCTCCAACAAACTCCCACTTGTCCTCACAAGTGTATGTGCGATAACCGATTCTCATATCCTAAAATTTCTCCCACTCAATGTAAAACAATTTGCAAAATCCGTATTCATAAAGGTCGTATTTTACAAGTGATCTATATCAAGAGTGGTTTCCCCGACTAGAGAGTAACTTAACTGATAAACGAATCATCATTCGAGCATGGCCATGCATTTCAGTTACAACTCCTCGAGTGGCCCTGAGAAATAACTATACCCGATAAGGGTTGAATATTTTCCTCAACTCGAATCCTGCAGATGTAAGCACAGTATGAAATAACCCAGAAAAAATCTACTTAGCCTCCATTTACGGCAGACCGTGATAAAGAAACCAAAGTCACCCAAAAACTTCCTTAATCTCAAGAGACAGTCGATATTCAAAAGAATCGACTCTAGGAACACAATGGATGTCCTATCCACGACCTGGCACCGAATGTTTTAAACATTTAGGACTCCATTACGTTGTCACAAAAAAATTGTCCTACGAGGTATCGTTATAATCTCGCATCTGTGATCGATCAGTCAACCGGTTGACTTATGGCTCGTTGAACCCACCATCAATTGACTGCACAATATAATACCCAGAGTTATCAGCTCTTTAAGGCGATTACGGACCAAACAAAATATAATGTAATTCAGTTCACTTTGTGGCGTTCAATGTTGTCATTACAATCCACATGAAAAACAAAATATTATAAAAATGATGAAGTTATAAATAGTATATGAAAAAGATAACGTATCGAATTCATAATCAACTACTATAACTCAGGTACACGTTTAGTTCTCATGTAAATAACGTGCCCTCTATGCTTATCATATTTCAATGGTTCAGTAGTAGAATCTGCTACAACTTCCTGTTTGGAACTATTCCAGCTGACCGCAACACCATTAAGAGTAAAAACGAATCTAGACTGAGATTTCTAATCATCTCGATCCGTTTGGAAGCTAGCATCTGCGTAACCGATTGCGCATAGCTTAGTATCGCCTCCATAAGTCAATACCTTATCCTTAGTCCTCCGTAGGTACTTGAGGATATTTTTAACAGCTATCCAGTGTGTTTCACCTGGATTCTTTTGGTACCGACTCGTCATACTCAATGCATATGACACGTCTGGACGTGTGCATATCATGGCATACATGATTGATCCTATTGCAGATGCATAAGGAACACGACTCATGCGCTCAATCCCTTCAGGCGTCGTGGGTGACTGAGACTTGCTCAACTGCATCCCATACGTCATTGGAAGGTTCCCCTTCTTGGAGTTGGTCATGCTTAACCTCTCAAGAATCTTATCCAAGTAAGACTCCTGACTAAGTGATAACGTCCGTCGTGATCTATCTCGGTAGATACGGATTCCCAAAATGCGTTGTGCCTCACCCAGATCTTTCATCTGGAAATGGTTCTTCAACCATTCTTTAACCGCAGATAGGAGAGGAATGTCATTCCCAATCAAGAGTATGTCATCGACATACAATATCAAGAATACAATCTTGCTCCTACTCGACTTGATATATAAGCATAGTTCCTCGACCGATCGAGTGAAACCATACTCTTTTCTCACCTGGTCAAAACGATGATTCCAACTCCGAGATACTTGCTTAAGTCCATAAATGGAACGCTTAAGCTTGCATACTTTCTTAGGATGATCAGGATTATGAAACCTTCGGGTTGCACCATGTACAACTCTTCCTCCAAATAACCGTTTAAGAAGGCGCTTTTCACATCCATTTGCCAAATTTCATAATCATGAAAAGCGGCAATCGGTAAGATTATCCGAATGGAACGTAGCATGACTACAGGTGCAAAAATTTCATCATAATGCAATCCGTGCACTTGAGTGAAACCTTTTGCCACTAGTCGTGCCTTATAGGTATCTGGTTGCGCGTCTACAGAATGCTTTATTTTGTAAAGCCATTTGCACGGTAGAGGTTTTACCTTATTAGGTAAATCAACTAGATCCCACACGTCATTCTCATACATGGAGTCCATCTCGGATTGCATGGCTTCGAGCCATAGCTTTGAGTCGGAACAGGCTATAGCACCTTTATAGGTAGCGGGTTCATTACTCTCTAGGAGCAAAACGTCATTCTCCTCGACCATACCAATGTATCTGTCCGGAGGATGAGTGACTCTACCCGACCTCCTAGGTTCCTCATGAATATTAACCATATCAACAGTTGGAGGAACAACTTCCTCCATGGTTGTTGGTTCTGGAATCTCCGACAGCTCGAAGGTTCTATTACTTGTCTTGTTCTCGAGAAATTCTTTCTCTAAGAACGTCGCACTAGCCGCAACAAAAACTCGATGTTCGGTAGGCGAATAGAAGTAATGACCAAACGTTCCTTTTGGATAACCTATAAAGTATGTCTTGACCGATCGCGGGCCGAGCTTATCCTCGTGTCTCCACTTGACATAAGCCTCACAGCCCCAAACCCGAATAAAGGACAAGTTAGGGACCGTTCCCTTCCACATTTCATATGGAGTCTTTTCGACAGCTTTAGTCGGACTTCGGTTAAGTATAAGAGCAGCTGACAAAAGAGCAAAAACCCCATAATGAATCAGGCACGACCGTGTGACTCATCATGGATCGAACCATTTTAAGTAAGGTTCGATTTCTCCGTTCGGACACACCATTTAATTGAGGTGTTATAGGTAGAGTTAACTGTAGAACGATTCCACAGTTTTTAAGGTGTTGATCAAACTCATTTGAAAGATATTCGCCACCCCGATCTGAACGGGGTGCTTTAACCTTTCTTCCCAGTTGGTTATCTACCTTATTCTGGTATTCCTTGAATTTTTCAAAGGACTTACTTTTATGCTTCATTAAGTAGACATATCCGTATCTACTCAAATCGTCCGTGAAAGTGATAAAATATCTTTAGCCATCTCTAGCGGTAATTGACATAGGTCCACAAACATCAGTATGTATGAGTCCTAATAGGTCACGAGCGCGCATTCCAACACCTTTGAAGGAAATTCGAGTCATTTTGCCAATGAGACATGATTCACACGTACCATATGTAGAAAATTCGAATGCGGGAATAGTCCCATTATCGACGACTTTCTTTACGCGTTTCTCATTTATGTGTCCCATTCGACAATGCCATAGATAGGTTTGATCTTTGTCACCAACGTTTAATTTCTTATTATTCATGTGTAATACTTCCGTGGTTTGATCTAAGATGTAAATTCCATTCATGGAAACCGCTTTACCATAAATCATTTCATTGAAAGAGAAAATACAGCTATTATCCTTTATTAAAATTGAAAATCCGTCTTTATCAAGTACGGAAACTGAAAAAATGTTCTTAGACAAACTGGGTACATAGTAACAGTTATTTAAAAATAACTCAAAACCACTAGGGAGTTGGATTAAATATGTTCCCTTCGAGACAGCAGCAACTCTGGCTCCATTCCCGACTCGCAGGTCCACATCACTCTTTCCGAGATGTGTGATGTTTCTTAGGCCCTGCAAATGATTACACAGATGAGAACCACAACCAGTATCTAGTACCCAAGTTCCGAAACTTGCATGGTTAATCTCAATCATATGAATATAAGATGACATACCAACAGGAACGACGCGGCCTGCTTTGATGTCCTCACGGTACACGGGACAGTTCCTCCTCCAATGTCCAGTCTTGTGACAATGGTGGCACTCAATGTCACCGCCCTTGCTCTTTGCCTTGCCTTGTGAGCCACTAGTCTCACCAGGCCCACTCTTACCGTTTCCAGGCTTTTTAAACTTTGGCTTACCTACAGCTAGGTCGCCATGAGCCTTGCCCTTACCCTTACCCTTGTTGGAAATCGTGAGAACATCCTGCTTCATGCTCCCACTCAATTTCATATCCTTCTCGGTCTGTACGAGAAGGGAGTGTAGCTCATGAGGACTCTTTTTCAAGTCATTCATGTAGTAGTTCGCCCTGAAAAGGGCAAAACCATCATGAAGAGAATGAAGCATTCGGTCAATGACAATGCTCTTACTGATTTTACAATCAAGTGCCGCCAGCTTCTCGACATTCTAAATCATGTGAAGAATGTGTGAGCTAACCGGTTGGCCCTTCTGGAGTTTCGCATTAAAGAAGCGACAGGTATGCTCATAAGTAACGATTCTCGGTGCTTTTGAGAACTCGTTAGTGAGCGTGGTGAAAATCTTGTTTGCACCTTGAGCAATGAAGCGTCTCTGCAAATTGGTTTCCATTGCAAAGATGAGTACGTTCTTTATCGCACCCGCTTCTATAACGAAGTCACTATAAGCGAGTGACTCGTTGACTCCTGCATTGGGGCCTGGGTTGACCGGTATTGGCTCAGTTAAGTACTTGAGCTTACCCACAGCAATGGCAGCATTCCGTAGTGCCGCCTCCCAGTCCGCAAAGTTGGATCCATCATTCTTCAGTCGCGTAGACTGATTCATGTGGTCCATGAAAGCTTTCAGCCAGGACTCGCGTCCAAGTGTGGCACTTGGCATTGGGATTTCGTTATTTCCAGCCATTTGTTGTAACAGTAATATAAACGTGTTCTACACTGCGAAAAGAAGAATAAATAATAAGCATGTGCATCGATTATAATTTTAAGTCTAATGATCTAATGTCATAACGCGAAGACTCAAGACATTTATACAATTGACCTCCCTCAAGAATTATATAAATGATCCCAAGACTCAATTATCTGCAAATTGATAAGCTAACCTTTTAGCTAATTCTACCGTTAGAATTCTTGGTCGATAAATTTCTGTAAATTCTATCTTTAGTCCATCATAATCACGAGAAACTCTTCGGACTATAATGTTGAGATAAACTAAGTCAACACAACTACTTACCCAACGTAGAAGGGGTCATTGGTCGGACACGTCTTTTCGGTAACTTGTCGTTAGGAGCACTTAGACCAAAACACAATTTATAGCTTCACAAAAAACTCTACAATTAGTAAAGAGGCAAGTAAAGGTCGGATCCCAAGGGACGGGAATTGAGATGAGATTTCTATTGCAACTAGTGGTGTCTTAGGGGTGTCACAATTGGGGTTTGATGTAGAAGGTCACTAAACTAAATAGCAATGTAAGTAAACAAGAAAGATGAATTAAAAGGGTTGTAAACAATTGATAAAAGGCACTAGGGTGTCATGGGGTCATAGGGGAATCATGGGAATTGATCATACAAACATGTTCTCAAATTATAAGCAAGAAATTATTGTTGTGATGGATTGAGTTGGGTTATATCTTACAATCCTAGGAAAGTTTGGGTCCCGGAGCCGAATCGATTAGATTGTACAACACCTACAAGTCGACTTAGTCTTTCCTACTCAACAACATGCATGGTCTAATGAGACTCGAGCTGGTTTATGTCTTACAAGTCTCATTGAAAAGATAGGTGATGGGTAAAAAATGCAAGGATTCATAGGCTCGCATTTCATCAAACATAACATGTGTATGAGTTGAGATCAAAACAAGCAAGCAAATAAACCATGAAAGTATATTAATTTAAGCATGAATCATACCCCATGTTGGTTTCCCCTAATTACCCATTAACCCTAGCTAGGTGACTACTCACTCATTATCATGTTGATCATGCTAGCAAGGTTGTCAATCATACTAACAAAGTGAAACATGATGAATAAATGAAAGTAATTAGCAATAATTAAAAAGGGATTAAGAGAATTATACCTACTAATGATTCCAATAATAAGCAAAGAATAAAAGAAGTACTTGATGCTTGATTGAGAGGTTGTCAATCTCCCAATAATAACCCAAATAATCTTCAATTACCCAAAATAAAGGATGAACAAAAGAGAGATTAAGGAAATAAAACTTGTATTAAAACTTGATTAATTGTTGATTACAAAACTAAAGAGAGATTTGATTGATATTAACTACACTAAAGATTGCTAAGAAGAACATGCTCGTCCAATTAGACTAATGGGGTATTTATAGTGGGGATTAGGTGTAGGAATTAGGGTTAACTAAGGGCTTAAATGACGATTAAGTCCCTACTTAAGGAAACGCCGGTATTTTTAGAAGGATGGGCATCTTTCTTTGAAGCTTGAAGAAACGAATTTGTGCTGCCTTGGAATCCGTGCGTCTTAGGCACGGGACGGGCGGATTCGGTGGTCTGGGCCCGGGCGTCTTTGGGAGAAGACGGGCGGATTCGGTGGTCTGGGCCCGGGCGTCTTTGGGAGAAGACGGGCGTCTTCTGGCTGCTGCTGCCCGGGCGTCTTGTAAGGAAGACGCACGGATTGTGGCTTGGTGGACGGGCGTCTTCTTGGGAAGACGCACGGATTGTCATGCAGCGTGCTTTCTTCTTCTTTTCTTCCCTTTTCTTCATAAAATCCTTGGGGATTTCCTCGGGGATGCAAGGATCTTTTCTCATCATTGCCCATTTACTATAGTATGTACAAAGGCCTTTTAAGCTTGTCTCTCCTTGATGCTTGGTCATTTGAATTCAATCAATTTAGTCTCATTTTGCCATGAAAATGCAAGGTTTGCACTCCTTTCCTACCAAGGACACAAAACCTCAAAGAATATGCAAAACAAAGAACTAAAGACAATAAATGACCCAAATATGCACTAAAAAGCATGAGAACAAGGCTAATTCGGGGACTAAATATGCTCTAATTATGGTCACATCAAATATCCCCAAACCGAACCTTTGCTCATCCCGAGTAATGAGGTGACAAAGACTAGGACAATTATTTAAACTAACCTAATAACATAGCCGATATGAGACAATTAGAGGGTCTCACTCCGCCCCTTCAACTCACAACAAGACAACCATGAGGTAGGATGCCTTCTTGCAAGGCAAGGTGGGTCTTGCCAAAATGGCGACACATCCAGACATTAAGCACACAAAATCAAATAATGGATTCATCTACAAAAGAATAGCCACTTTCCTCATCTAAGTGGCGGAAATTATCTACAACGGAAGCAATTCAAGGGTACATATTCCTTCATAGATGCAATTTCTTCAAACTACTAAGCCTAGAAGGATACCAATAAATCACCTCCAAATTGTGTCAAGCTAGGGTATCTTTGTCCTCAATCGTTAAATGCTTTTGTCAAGAGTAGACTCCCTATGTTGTTAGAAACACTGGAGGATCGCGGAATTCCCCCTCTTGCCTAGACAAGAAGAAGGGTCGTCCCCTCTCTACCATGCACAAAAATGGATACGATGGATAAAGGGATCGATAGATATTTGAGTTTCACTTTGGGAGTTTGCTTTGTTGTTTTCCCCCCAATTTCTTGTGGCATTTGACATTTGAGAACACTTTCTTGCCATTTCTTTTTGATTTTTGGCAATTCAACACTTGACAACTTTCAACTTTTCTTTGCATTTCTTTTGAACATTTTCAAAGTCACCCCATATGTAGTGAAGGTGGCTTATATTTGAAGCTTTAGGAGTTCTATTTTTGCTCCTCTTTTCATTCGATGCATTTTTGCAAACTTTCTTTAACTTTTCATTTCATTGAACTCAAATTGATTTCATTTTGTGCCCATTCCCTTTGATGACAAAAATGTGGTAGAACATGGATGAATGATAGATGGATGCATGGTTTCAAGGGTCACCTTGGAATAAACGGTAGCCAAAGAGTTATCACACCACAAGGTACTTGTGGACAAGGCCCTCGGGAACTGCGTCCGCGGGATCCACACTAGGCATAATCGACTCGAGGTTCTTTCGAATCGAATTAAGACAAATTAGAGTCGCCACCAAGTTTTTTGGGAACTTGGAACCGTTCAAGTCAACTTTACACCTTTCATCGAAAAGCATAAAGCCAATCGACTACGAGTGATTAAAGATAAAGACTTGTACCCTATATCACTCGATTTGAATGACTCTCGTAATCCAATGGTATTTAGACGGATCCACAAACCATAGATCTTGAGTAAGGGGTGAGGGTACGTGTTAGGAAGCCCATAAGGACACCTAACCCCTCCCGTCGATAACGGCCTCTACTAAGTCAAGTATCGGATTTCAAACAAGGTCATAGCTACTACGATATATGATATGCAAACATCGTTTTCAAAACCCTAACATGTGAAGTTTCTATGTCGATTTAGATGCAACTAAACTAACTTTGTCAAAGTTGTAATTTAGCATGTGGGTTGATTGATCTAACAACATATAAACGGAACAAACAAGGCTTGATGGGAATGGGGGAGCCGTTGGGATCTATCCTATTATAACCCAGGCATTTCATGCCGACACAACAAGAAATTAAAGATACAACTCGATCTAAATACAACGCTATACACACGACGCAAAACACGGCCATTCCGCCTAGAAAACCGTGCACAAAGAGGTGGCCCACGGCCTACATGACTCACGGCCTTGGGTCACTCCTCGTAATGTGTGCTTTCAATTAATCTCATCGAATTAGACATAAGGCCACGCACCAAAGCATGCATTAGCATAAATCGGGCCATGTTGCTTTAAACAACATGCGATTTACTACGCTCTTACATGCATTGGGGAACAACCGTCTAACCAACAAGACCAAGGTTTTTAGAAATCATTTGACTCGATAAAAGAAAGCTAACTTGAAGATTACAACTCGATAACAAACGATAAATTACAAGCGACAAAGCGAATAAAGAACGAACGATGTAAAACAAACGAAACAAGAAAGACCAAAGGACACGGCCAAGCCTCACGGCCTAAAGCCACGTCCAACCCTAGGTCCTAGGTCAGGTTCATTAGTTAGATCAATTGATTGCGAAACGAGTTCGAAAGCGGGCTAGAAAACAAATTAGAAACGACGTTGATCGATTTGAAAAGATACCTTGCAAACGCGCATTCTACACGGCCTAAAGGGGTCAAATTAGGTTAAGTTTGCTAATTAATTTAACTCATCGAGTGTTAATAAGAAGGTGCTAATCACGCACTCTTATACTAACGAGAAATTAGGTGAAAGAGAGAGATGCATTCAATTAAGTTATAGAATCGTTTGTTGATTTTAAAAGCTATGTCGATGTACCCTAAAGTGTCTAATTAGGTTATTAAACTGATCTAATATCACCTAAACGAGTCATATGTTAACAATCAGAGGTCATAATAACATGTAAATGGTCCAGGGATAGGTCGAATCACACGAGAGAAGAGAGGGGTCAAAAGCGAAGAGCGAAGTCAGAATTCGTTTTATTAATGCCCTACCTTGAACACGAGGATATGTAAATGAGACGGGGGTGTACGACCGACTGATGTAGCGGTTTCTTTCCCATCTCAAGTCAACGTGGGTGTTCATGGTGGTACTTTAACTCATACTCGGACTAAACTAGTTTCGTAGTTAATAAGAACAATCGATAAACAAAAACGATAAACAAACAAAAAACGAACTATAAAAAACAAACATAAAAAAAACGAAATAAAAGGGAGAAAGAGGAGGATTTGATGCACCCTCAACCTACATGTATCGTTGGCACCGTCTTGGGTCGTAATCGATCGTAGATTTTATCTCGAGAGGCCGTCGTCGACGAAGAAACAAAGCAAACAACACGTTTTTTGCAAATCTGGACAACAACTTTCAAACTGCGATTTCTCTCTCGTTTCACGGTAAAAATTCGATTTAAAAGATGTTTTGAAAACTAGAAAGAGAGGAGAACAGAGATATTAAAACAATACCTACTCGTTTTGAGTTATTGGGCACGAAAAACGAGCACAAACAGAACTGGACAAACAGGGAAAAGCCCGCGAAAACAGAGTGTATAACACTCTGTGTTTTTCGAGGGAATTCGTGTACTCTCAAGGGCAATTTGGCTCGTAAATCTTTGTCTAATGTGTAGATGGATGTTGAACGGTTAATTTGGAACAAGAAACTCGAATTTTGATGGAGGTTTGAAGGGAGAACGAATGGTTTCAAAGAGGACACACAAACTGATTCTCTGTTTGTATGTCGGTTTTGTCTAGGGTTTTTGTGAGGCAATTAGGGTTTGTTTCTGGAGTTTAAAGCTTGTGAATGACGGTTGTATGTATGGAGAACTTAGAGGAATGAATGTATGGTCAAGGGGTGGTATTTATAAGGAGTTAAAGTAGGGTAAAAAGGGGGGAGAGGCAGACGGGCTCGGTTTGCCATAGCTGCTGTCCTGCAGCTTTAGTGAGGGTTTGTGAGGGGTTTTCTTGGTGGTTAGGGTAAGGTAATATGGGTAGGATACTAGGGTATGGGTTAGGGTTAATGGGCACGGGTTTTGGTGGTGTTTGGAGCGGGTTTTGGGCTCGGGATTCAGCACGCAAAACAGGGGGCTGCTCGTGTATTATGCGGGCTGTTGGGGGGTGTTTGGGACGTGATTTGGGCCATGGATAAGGGGGTTCGAACTGGGTTTGGATGGGTAGAGGCTTAGGTTGGTTAGTGTACTCGAGATTCGTGCCAACTCGTAAAGAAAACAGGCTCAAAAACCGAGCTATAATCGAGCTCCAAAAGACGTGTTTAAAACGAGTTTTTTTTCGATTTTTAAATCGATTTTTCAAATCAATTAACACAATAAAATAAATGATTTTTTAAATAAAAAATACACATAAAATGATTTTTCAAATCAATTATTTATTTTATTTTCAATAAAATAAACTTGAGAAAATAAATTCAAAATAAAATAAAATAAATTGAATTCACCTAAAAAAACTTTAATTTAAATATCATTTAAATTAATAAAATACTTCATCGACGACGCCCATTCTACATCGTAAAACGAGCTCCAAATAATGGCAATGACAACTAAAGAATACATGTGTCCTATCATCATCGGGTGTTTGTCGGGTTCTCTATAAATTCCAATATCGACGGATACGGGTATCTACTGAGCCCCCACTTTGACTGAGGCTTGGACAAGGCGAAAGTCAAAGTATACCCCAGGTCCCTCTCGACCTGAGGATTCTTCGGGTCGTTTATAGTCCATTAGACTTGCGTATATAAGCTCGCCAACCATAAGAAGAGATCATACCTGAAACTTCGCTGGGGATTGACTCTTGCTTCTGTTGTGTCAAATTATCGTTGTTGGTCATCGACCCACAAAATTGCATACATGGTGGGTTGAGCTTTATCCTCGGGCGCCTAAGTATCCGTTTCTGACGGAATCAAACCCGCGCCGTAGTTCGGCAACTGCTGACACATGCCCAAAGTTTATCATCTGCTGGCACCTGTCCGAAATTCATCATCTGTTGACACTTGCCCAAAGCTTATCATCTGCTGGCAGGTGCCTACATGGGACGGGACTTTTCGAAGAGGTTGCCGCCACTTTCATCATTTGCTTTCAGCTATGGAATTCTTCCATTTCATACTCTTGTATTGAATTGAATTCTTGGTGGATGTCATCCTTTATATCTTGATAATGGTCTCTGAAGCCAACGGCTTCAGAGCCCCCAGTTTGCAATGGCTCTAAAGTCGAAGCTTTTAGAGCCCCCAGTTGAAGCATATCCTGCTATATTTGAAACATAGAAAATGTACAAGCAATAATCATCACATAAGCACATTTGGATCATCGATCTTGAAATTGGATAATTTGAAAGATTGGGTCATCGACCCGAAAATTGAATTTGAAAATTTTGAAAAACTGGGCCATCGACCCGAAGTTTGAATTTGACATCACTTGGAATGTTGGGCCATCGGCCCTTCAAAAATTGAATCTTGAATTTTGAATTTCGAAGGATTGGATCATCGACCCACAAAGATTCCACTACTTGGATCATCTATCCACAATTCGCAAAAGGTTTTTTGAATTTTGAAATTTTGAAAATTTTATTGAAATCGAACCTTGACGGGTGAGCACGAAATACGACTCAGACACTCCGTATGACCCGTAAACAACGTGGGCGTAGCCCGCTACCGTAAAACAAAAAAGGAAAATAAAACCGTAAGTGTGCACGGGCTTTAATTCAAATATGGACTTGCTGGGGGTAGAAATGTAAATTAGCCATTCAGGTGCCAAAAGATGCGATGAATGAGCGAAAACCCGACGCATCGTGCTAAAGACAGGTGTGAACTGGGGCGGGCCTAAGAGGCGCGCGACCCGAGGCCCACACGGCCAAAAAACGTTACCCTAGGGGATTCATCCTAGGTGTTTCCTTCCTCCTATATTTCCTTATATAAGGAAGAGTTGTATTGCAAAATTTATTCTGCTTTCCCAAACTGGTGCAAACGACATAAATCATTACGAATAATTTAGTGAGTGCTATGCGAGCATGGGAGACAGACTTCACTGTTGCAGAAAGACAAGAATTAAAGACCGCTCAGCTGGCGCAATTACTTCCCTTACGCCAGATCCGCCTTCAACCTGCTTTGCTAGAACACTGCCTTAGTTATTGGGATCCTCGTAATCATGTCTTTGCTTTTCTTGAGGGGGAGATCTGGCCTTTGCCGGAAGAGTTTTCTGCCCTGGGAGGATGGGATGCTGAGGCCATACTGGCTATACCAAAATTTCATTCGGGGTGGCGTAGAATATATCTAGACTGTCTTGGCCTCTCTAGGACGGAGTCTGAGGAGATAGTTACTGGTGATAAAGTCAACCTTCTTGCTATTCATCGGAAATTTTGCATCTTGCGAAAACAAGATTTCATCACAACGTCATCGTCTTTGCAGGGGGCATTTGGACTGATCATGTTACATCTTTATGTCTTCGAAGGTAGAATGAACAGGACAACTTGCGTAGGACAAGCGAAGCTTATGTCTATTGTGTCTCAGATGGAGATGGGACATAATCCGTCCTGGATTATTCTTGCTGAAACCATTAGGGGTTTAGATGCTAAGAAAATGAACCTTGGTGCTGATTGGTCGGGATGCTCCCGTCTATTGCTGGTAACAAAATCTATCCTCTTGATTTCGCGTTCTTGATTTTTACCACAATTCTTGTGTTATTGCCACGATTTATCTATATTTTGCCACGATTTTGTTGCATTCTGCCACGATTTTGCCACGATTTTGTTGTATTCTGCCACGATTTTGCTGTATTCTGTCACGTTTTTGCTGTATTCTGCCACGATTTTGCTTCTGTTGTCTTTTTCCTTTTTTTCTCCTTCTTTTTTTTGTCTTTCTCTTTTTTTTCTTTTTCACGTTTTTTTTCTCTCTTTTTTTTTTCTTTTTTTTCGTTTTTTTTTCGTTTTTTTTTCTTTTTTTTCGTTTTTTTCTTTTTTTTTTTCACGTTTTTTTTTTCTTTTTTCTTTCTTTTTTCCTCAGGTGTGGCTTTGTGAGAGATTTTGGCTCTTTGCCCTGCCGCGTGAGCCAAACTCGTACCTCGCCCGTATGCTGACTATGCGTGCTAAGCGGTATGAAGACGAGCATCAAAATGACCTTGCTTATTGGCGAAACAAGATGACAGAAGGAGGAGGTCGCCCTCTTTGCTGGTTTACGCCTTGGCTTCGCCTCAAATCTTTTACTATCCTTCCGGAAGATGATAAGACCAGACGCTTGCAATTACTGGGCTTGGAACGGTCTATTCACATTTACCCCGACCGCGTTCTGCGTCAGATGGGCCGTAGACAAGTAATTCCCAAGTGCGAGGCTGTTCTGGGACGAGCAAGAGAGCTACATCCCTCTATATGTGATGACTGGCTCGAGAGGTGGCACCAAAGGCGTCTCTGTTACGTGTCCGCGCGCCCTCAGACTACCTGGGTATCCCCGTCTTATACTAAGTGGTTTAATGAGAAAACTGATTCAGGCAAGGATTTGTGTCGGAAGGATGAGCTTGTCGACATCAAATATTATGACAAAGGCAGAAACAGTCGCGACTTCTTCGCTAATGATCTTTCGTCTACATCTGGACCTGAAACTAAGACTGAGAAAAATTCTAAGACTGACTCACAGGTGTCAGGTGTGTGGAAATGGTTGGGTTCAAAGGCACACTCGGGCTCAGCCCTGGAAGGAAGACTTGGTCCTCGCTTGAGTGTAAAAGATAGGCTGGGCCCTCGGGAGGAAATGATGATCCCTCCTAAGAAGCGCGCTAGACAGAACGCAACTACCCCTCCTCCGCAGGAGCCTCGGTCACGTGACCCAAAAGGCAAAGGGAAAAAGAAGATGTAGGAGCCTTCGACTCCAATCTATTATTTAATACTACTACTTATTATTTGTTGCTGGCTGTCTTTTTTTTCTTTTTTCGAAGGTTGTAATGGGCATCACCCGATTTTAATAAGACTTACTATTTATTAAAATTTCCAGTTTCTGCATAAAATTTCATTTTATTAAAAGAAGGGTCGGTTGTACTCTTATAAAGAGCTGGCTACGTATCTGTTATCAACAGAATCAAACCGAGCTCGTAGTTCCACAAAACAAATGCGCACAAAAAGCAGCGAAGCAAAAGTGCCGCGGCCTAGACTCGCTCACGAGCACTGCAATTCAAAATTTCATTTCACGACATTGAGAATGAGTTCTAAGGATAGTATTTCTTCAGTTGATCCAAATTCGTCGGATTTGCAAAGTCGTTTCCATCTAGATCTGTTAGTCTGACTGCGCCTCCCGATAATACTTTCTTTACCAGGTAAGGACCGGCCCAGTTCGGCTTGAATTTTCCCCTCGGGTCGATTGGTAGCAAAGCGCGAACAGACTTTAGGACCAAATCCCCATCCTTTATTCCTCGAGGTTTCACCTTCTTGTTAAATGCTCTTTGTATCCTTTTCTGAAAGAGTTGAACATGGAGTAGCGCATTTAACCGTCGCTCATCGAGCATGACCAAGGAATCATACCTGGCCTGCAGCCAGTCAGCTTCGGGAACCTGACTTTCTAACAGAATTCTCAAAGACGGTACCTCTAATTCTATAGGCTGAACTGCTTCCATCCCATATGTTAAATAGAACGGAGTTGCTCCAGTGGCTGTGCGAATAGACGTCCTGTATCCCCATAGTGCGAACGGTATCTTCTCTGGCCATTCGCGATAATTATCGGTCATTTTCCTGAGAATCACAGTGATTGTCTTGTTGGCGGCTTCCACCGCGCCATTTGTTTGAGGTCGATAAGGTGACGACTTGTGGTGCTTGATTTTATACTTTTCAAGTATCACAAATAGCTTTCGGCCGGAAGTGAGTGCCATGGTCGCTAATGAACTCATGCGGCATCCCATATCTGCAAATGATTTCATTCTGAATGAACTTTGCTACCTGCTTCGCTTGTAGCACTTTGTATGATTTCACTTCTACCCACTTCGTGAAGTAATCGATGGCGACTAGCATGAAACAATGCCCACCTGTTCCAGATGGGTTGACCTTTCCAATAATGTCGATTCCCCATGTTGAGAAAGGCCACGGTGATGTCAAAGTATACAACAGTGATGGTGGCACATGTTGTATGTTTGCAAAGATTTGGAAATTATGGCAACGTCTGACATATTCGCGACAATCTGTCTCCATTGTGGTCCAATAATACCCTAATCTCATGATTTTACGCACTAGCATATGGGCATTCATGTGTGGGCCACACTCCCCGTCATGGACTTCTTCCATGACTCTTTTTGCAGTTGGTGAGTCTATGCATCGCAGAAGGACATTTTGCGCGGTCTTTTTGTACAATTGTCCATCATTGGTTCTAATGAACTGAGCGGCTAGCATTCGAATAGCGCGCTTTCCGCGGCTATCCATGTCGGGTGGATACTCTCCTGATTCTTTAAATTTCAGAATAGCATGATACCAAGGTTCAGCCTCGGTTTCTTCTGTGTCTCCGATTACATTAACGTAAGCAGGTGATGATCTTCGTTCAACACATATTGGCATAGTATCCATATGATCGGTATGTTGATCGGAAGCGACTAGCTTTGATAGTGCATCAGCAAACTGTTTTTCATCTCTGGGGAGGTGCACGTATTTGACATCGGCGAACAACTTTTCTAGTTCCTCTATTTTCGCTTGGTACGGAGCCAGGCTATCGCTTTGGGTTTTCCACGTCCCGGCCACTTGATTGATCACTAGTGATGAGTCCCCATGTACTACAAGCTTTTTGATGCCTAACTCGAGAGCACTGTGCAAACCGAGTAGGCACGCTTCGTATTCGGCCGCGTTATTAGTAACATTAAAGTCCAACTTGATCGAAATGGGAACATGTTCACCTTCTGGTGAAATGAGTAACACTCCTATCCCGTAGCCCCTGCAGTTCGATGCTCCATCGAAATAGAGGTCCCACGTATCATTGTCTATATGAACGATATCTTCGTCGAGAAACGACCACGTATCTACAATCTCGGTTTCTTCTATCGGGTTATCTGCCAGGAAGTCTGCAACCGCCCTTCCCTTTATCACTTTCAGCGGTACATATTTCAGATCAAACTCGGAAAGCATTAAGGTCCATCTTGACACCCTACCATTTAGAACTGGTTTTTCAAACAAGTATTTGATTGCGTCCATCTTCGAGTGGATGCAGACACTATGACTGAGCATGTAGTGTCGTAACTTCTTTGTCGCCCACACTAAAGCCAAACATGTCTTCTCGAGCTGAGTATACTTGATTTCATACTCCAAGAACTTTTTACTAATGTAGTAAATTGCTCTTTCCTCTTTATCGACTCTCTGTGCCAGCATTGCCCCCATTGCAGTATCCGTAACTGTGAGATACAACAAAAGTGGTAACCCAGCCGTTGGCGGGCTGAGCACGGGAGGGGAAGATAGTATTTCTTTGATCTTATCGAACGCAGCTTGACAGTGATCATCCCATACGACGTGTTCCCCGACTTTCAACTTCTTAAAAATTGGCTCGCATATCATAGTTAGCCTTGCCGCGAACCGGCTTATATACTGGATCCTTCCTAGGAAACCTCAAATTTCCTTCTCGGTTTTCGGGTGAGGCATTTCCATTATGGCCTTTATTTTTGATGGGTCCACCTCGATGCAACGGTGGCTAACGATGTGACCCAACAGTTTGCCGGATGTGACTCCGAACGCGCACTTTTGGGGATTCAACCTCATGTTATAGTTGCGCAATAGTTCAAAGAATTTGCGTAGTGTACCAAGGTGGCCATCACACTCCTTTGACTTGACAATCATGTCGTCGACATAAACCTCGACTTCCTTATGCATCAAATCATGTAACAACGTTGTCGCGGTTCTTTGGTATGTGGCCCCTGCGTTTATCAACCCAAAAGGCATTACTGTGTAGCAATAGGTTCCCCATTGCGTTCTGAACGCAGTCTTATGCATGTCTTCTTTCGCCATCTTGATCTGATTATAACCGGCGTATCCGTCCATAAAGGATAATAACGCGTGATTTGCCGTGTTATCAACCAGGATGTCGATGTGAGGTAATGGGAAATCGTCCTTCGGACTTGTCTTGTTTAGATCCCGGAAGTCGACACAAACCCGAACTTTACCATCTTTCTTTGGTACTGGTACGACGTTAGCCACCCAGTCTGAGTATTCTGACACCTTGATGAACCCAGCTTTGAGTTGCTTGTCGATTTCTTCCTTGACTTTCAAAGACCAATCTGTGTGCATTTTGCGGAGCTTCTGCTTGACTGGCTTATACCCCGGCTTGATTGGGATCCTGTGCTCTGCAATTTCTCTATCAATGCCTGGCATGTCTTTGTAGGACTACGCAAAAACCTCTTTGAACTCCTGTAGCAACCCAATGAACCCTTGTCTCTCAGTGGGACTTAAAGTAGTTCCTATTTTAAGCTCCTGTGGTTCTAAGGTTGTACCTACATTGATGGTTTCGGTATCTTCGATGATCGAAGTTTTCTGTTCGTACTCTTCCAACCCTTTTATCAACTGTAGAGGTGGTTCCATTTCTTCTTCTTCTTCTTCGACCAACTGTTCATCCTCGACCTCAGTTTCAATGTCATTATTAAAACAATCATTTTCAAAGTTTGAATTGCAATGTAACTGAGACGAGTTGTAAGCAAACTGGTTCATATTATTATTGATTTGAAATTGCGCGAAATGCGCTAACATTTGAGCCAACTGGTCAGAGCTCAGTGGCGAGATAGGGGTATTCGGGACAGACCCCGGAATACCACCATTAGGAAAGGGTGCATAGGAAGGGAAAGCTAGGGGAGGGGTATTTTCAACACCTGACTCCTTAGACTCAATCTTAGGACCTAACTCAGACTCAGACTCAGACTCAGACTCAGACTCAGACTCAGAATCGGTAACATCATCTGGCTTGAACATCTCTCCTTCTCCCGTTGTCAACTTGAAAAGAAGTCCCTTGTTGTCAGTCCACTTGATTGTTTTCCGCCATCCCGTGTTGGTCCTAAGAGGATATACATCGGTGATGAGGGTAGATGGGTCGAACCGCTCACTTCTCAGGATCATGCTTACCAAATCTTCGTTTGGTATTGGTGATTTCTTCCCTTCACCGAAAAGAAGACCCATAGCCTTCTCGTCATTTATTGGATCTGGTTTAGTCCCTACTGGCATCGCAGTCAGAATATCTTCAGGGATGTAGTAGCAATATTGGAATACTTCGATTCCTGGGACCATAAGGTTTTTCTTCGGGTCAAAGATAGGTTCGGGGAAGTCCATGCAGGGAAGTTCTTCCCCAGCCCTCACGAAGTGACCGTTTAGAGTTAGGTGATACGGTCCCATCTTAATATCTCGATCTTCGATCGTTCTTCCCCTCTTTTCCAGCAGATCTTTCCCAGTGGGCTCATATCCAAGCCCGAAGGTTACTCCTTTGGCTACTGGCGGTTTCAACTCGAATGTACCCTCCTTTCTAGGATATAAAGAGAAACCGAAGTACTTCCCAGTCTTAAGAACCACTTCGCAGGAATGACTTCCTGTGTATAGATCCATATTCTCTGCTTCGGAGTTCAGCTCAATCATGTTGACAATCTCGAAACCACATGCGTCATTGGCAGCTTCGGCCCTTAGTTCAGAAGTAATGTCTCCTCCTGCCACAGTAATTGGTGTGGCGTCAATAGTGATGGTTTTACCGTTGAGTGGGACCTTGATCTTTCGATGCAACGTTGATGTTACGGCCCTTGTAGCGTGGATTCAAGGCCTTCCCAACAATAAGTTGAACGATGAGCAAATGTCAATTACTTGGCAACTTATTTTCTTTTCCACTTGCCCCGTCTGTACTACTAGATCGACAAGTCCACTTACTCGACGCACAGTGCCATCGAATGCCCGAACTGTCTGTGTAGTGGGAATGAAGTCATTCTTCTCCAGGCCCAGAATATGCGCCGTTTTCAAAGGGAGTACGTTGACAGCCGATCCGTCGTCAACCAAAGTCATAGGGATATGCTTGTTGAGACACACGGTAGCAACATAGAGGGCCAGGTTATGTCGGGGCCCGAATGGTTTTAGATCTTCGTCGGAAAATGTCACGGCGTTGGTAATCTGAGGCCGATTCTGGGCGATGTGAGTGACCATGTCCGCAGGAGTAGTATTTGACGACACAGTCATGTTCATCAAAGCTTGTAACAAAGCTTGACGATGTTCGAAAGAGCTCAAGATAAGTTGCCAGATAGACACGTCGGCCTTAGTCTTTTGGAGTTGCTTGATGAGGGAAGCCTCGGAGGTCGACCCTTCACCAAGAACCTCGACCACTACCGGCTCCTTGGGAGGTGTCTTGCTCGGGATATCCTTAGCTTTCTCCACACGGTACGGGCGCCCTGATCTAGTCAGATGGTTTGACTCTAGGGCATGTTGCCTCACTTTTAAGATTTCTTCTTGGGTGTGAGGGATTGTCGCACCTTTGACGAGGTAAACATCATCTTCGTCATCAGCCCAAACGCCATTGATTTCATTGCCGCTCCGGAGTATGTAAGGAGTGCAATCGACAACAAAATCCCCGAATGTAATCTCGTTTCTCGAGCTTGGTAGGAATTCGGAGCAATCCACGAATATTCTTCCGATGAAAACCCCTTTTAGACGACATGGGCGAATCAAGTGAGAGTAATCAACACTATCTTCGGTAGAGAAAAAGTTAGTGTGGTCCCCAAAGGGGTTGGTGACGTTGTTGGGCTTTATGGCCGGGATTGGGAGCGTTCCGTTCTCAATCATATCTTGAATTTCGTGCTTTAGTCTAAAGCACCTTTCATTATCGTGTCCCTTCCCTTGATGAAAGGCACAGTAGGCATTTGGTTTGTACCATTTGCCTTGTTGATCAGCGGGAGGGTCCGGAGTTGGACCAATGGGCTTCAACTTTCCTTGGGCCATGAGCCTTTGGAGAGCGTAGGCGTAAGTGCACCCGATATCGGTGAATACCCTCGTAGCTTGGCGCGGAGGCCTTTTTGACTGTCCATCTAAGAGATTGACAGTTTCAACAAAGTGGGCCGCTGCTGGTGCTTTTGCTTTAGATGACGAGGCCCCTTGGTATCCTTTTGGCTTCTCAGCTTCAGCCATTCGGAAATCATCCTCTACCTTTATCCCGATTCTTATCAATTCTTTGAAAGAACCAAAATTCGTATTTCGAGCATTACGGTAAACAGGTCGTAAATTCTTCACGAACTTATCTACCATTTCAACTTCATCAGGCTTCTTAGCTAGTTTCACGCTTTCAGCGCGCCATCTTGCGAGGAATTCAGTAAAGCCTTCTTTTTCTTTCTGTGTCATCACCTCCAACGTTCTTATGTTGGTTTGAATCTCGCCATTGTCAGCATAGTGCTTACAGAACTCCACCGTAATATCTTCGAAAGTGGGGAAGTTCTTAAGGTCAAGATTGTAGAACCACGCCTTCGGGTGTTCATCCAGAGATTGGGCAAAAATTTCAAAGAGCATGTCAGCAGGTACTCCCTTCAGTGCTAAGTACCCTTTATAGGCCTTAACATGGTGGACTGGATCTTCAGTGCCCTTGAACTTTGGGATGTCAGTGAGCACCATATTCGGGGGCAACTTATCCTGAACTGGGGCATAGGCCCTAGTATTCTCATAGTGGATGTTCTTCCCCTGGGAGAGTTTCAGACGGTCTTCAATGAACTTGAACCGTTTCTCCAGATCAGTCAGAGGTGGGGTAGATAGAGGGGAATCTTCACCCAACTTAGATTCGATTGCATCCATTCGGGTCATCATGAGGTTCACGGCCTCAGTGAGTTTGTTGACAGCATCTTCCATTGCTTGACGTCGGGTTTTGGGCGGCCTTTCTACAAGAAAACCCTGAACCGAGTCAATATTTAAAGTAAGAGCCCCTGCACAGTTAAGGACACGACACCAACTTGACTCAAGCAAAGACTCGACTTGAGACTGTCAAACCAAAGGTTCGACTCACGGTTGGATTTAGACCCTGATTCATTTTAGACTCGACAAGACGACATGACTCAAGCTGTCATAGCTCGATTCTAAGCTGGACTCGGTGTGACTAAACCCGTGATTGGACCAACATAGTCCTTAGGTTCGAGTGAAACGTCCTAAAGGGCCTAGCTTGGACGTTTCTGTGGACTATCCTAGACCAAATGGTCGACCAACATGACTCAAAGCCCAAGAGGTGAGCTTGGGTGACCCAACAGGGTCGTGTTCTAGACTCTTGGAACGAAAAAACGCCTGGCCTAACACGGCCATGACCCGGACACGACTCGACGCATTTCATGCTTGGTTAAGGTTCGAGAAACATTTTGGATTGAATTTGAAAAAAACGAAGGATCGATTTGAAAATGAGATTTGAAATGGGCAGCATGCCGGCTATAAAAGCTCATTTTGGCCGAAAATTCTAGTCCTATTTGGGCGATTCCGTTTTGAAAATCACGCTATTTGAAAGTAAGTTGTTCAAAAGTTCGGTTTTGAAATTGACATGGAAATTTTGAAAAGACTCGGGAAAAAACACCTTGCACATTGTCATTCTCATGTTATAAGGATATATGCTCCTAGACATCTCTAAGTCTCGGCAAGTCTTCTACAAGAAGGTCTATGCCCTCCATCCTTTTGCGGTCTTATAGAGCAAGGGCCTTTAGGTAGAGTACCTAGAAGAGCATCCCCACCATCAAGAACCACGCGAGGTGGAGCGGAAGCAAGCAATGTGTGAGCTCCTGCCATAGTGGGACGTCGCCCCCCACGCATCACAAAGAAACGCTGGGACGGCCCGGGAAAGTCTTTAAGGGTTTATGCATGAATCGTAGCACTATGAGTAATGTTTTACTTTCCAATACTTTCTTTTCAAGTTTCACCTCGGAGGAAAAGACCCTAGAAACAAAGTGTAACTAGTCCTCTTTTCCCCAGCGGAGTCGCCAAACTGTGGACAAGGCCCTCGGGAACTGCGTCCGCGGGATCCACACTAGGCATAATCGACTCGAGGTTCTTTCGAATCGAATTAAGACAAATTAGAGTCGCCACCAAGTTTTTTGGGAACTTGGAACCGTTCAAGTCAACTTTACACCTTTCATCGAAAAGCATAAAGCCAATCGACTACGAGTGATTAAAGAAAAAGACTTATACCCTATATCACTCGATTTGAATGACTCTCGTAATCCAATGGTATTTAGACGGATCCACAAACCATAGATCTTGAGTAAGGGGTGAGGGTACGTGTTAGGAAGCCCATAAGGACACCTAACCCCGCCCATCGATAACGGCCTCTACTAAGTCAAGTATCGGATTTCAAACAAGGTCATAGCTACTACGATATATGATATGCAAACATCGTTTTCAAAACCCTAACATGTGAAGTTTCTATGTCGATTTAGATGCAACTAAACTAACTTTGTCAAAGTTGTAATTTAGCATGTGGGTTGATTGATCTAACAACATATAAACGGAACAAACAAGGCTTGATGGGAATGGGGGAGCCGTTGGGATCTATCCTATTATAACCCAGGCATTTCATGCCGACACAACGAGAAATTAAAGATACAACTCGATCTAAATACAATGCTATACACACGACGCAAAACACGACCATTCGGCCTAGAAAACCGTGCACAAAGAGGTGGCCCACGGCCTACATGACTCACGGCCTTGGGTCACTCCTCGTAATGTGTGCTTTCACTTAATCTCATCAAATTAGACATAAGGCCACGCACCAAAGCATGCATTAGCATAAATCGGGCCATGTTGCTTTAAACAACATGCGATTTACTACGCTCTTACATGCATTGGGGAACAACCGTCTAACCAACAAGACTAAGGTTTTTAGAAATCATTTGACTCGATAAAAGAAAGCTAACTTGAAGATTACAACTCGATAACAAACGATAAATTACAAGCGACAAAGCGAATAAAGAACGAATGATGTAAAACAAACGAAACAAGAAAGACCAAAGGACACGGCCAAGCCTCACGGCCTAAAGCCACGTCCAACCCTAGGTCCTAGGTCAGGTTCATTAGTTAGATCAATTGATTGCGAAACGAGTTCGAAAGCGGGCTAGAAAACAAATTAGAAACGACGTTGATCGATTTGAGAAGATACCTTGCAAACGCGCATTCTACACGGCCTAAAGGGGTCAAATTAGGTTAAGTTTGCTAATTAATTTAACTCATCGAGTGTTAATAAGAAGGTGCTAATCACGCACTCTTATACTAACGAGAAATTAGGTGAAAGAGAGAGATGCATTCAATTAAGTTATAGAATCGTTAGTTGATTTTAAAAGCTATGTCGATGTACCCTAAAGTGTCTAATTAGGTTATTAAACTGATCTAATATCACCTAAACGAGTCATATGTTAACAACAAGAGGTCATAATAACATGTAATTGGTCCAGGGGTAGGTCGAATCACACGAGAGAAGAGAGGGGTCAAAAGCGAAGAGCGAAGTCAGAATTCGTTTTATTAATGCCCTACCTTGAACACGAGGATATGTAAATGAGACGGGGGTGTACGACCGACTGATGTAGCGGTTTCTTTCCCATCTCAAGTCAACGCGGGTGTTCATGGTGGTACTTTAACTCATACTCGGACTAAACTAGTTTCGTAGTTAATAAGAACAATCGATAAACAAAAACGATAAACAAACAAAAAACGAACTATAAAAAACAAACATAAAAAATACGAAATAAAAGGGAGAAAGAGGAGGATTTGATGCACCCTCAACCTACATGTATCGTTGACACCGTCTTGGGTCGTAATCGATCGTAGATTTTATCTCGAGAGGCCGTCGTCGACTAAGAAACAAAGCAAACAACACGTTTTTTGTAAATCTGGGCAGCAACTTTCAAACTGCGATTTCTCTCTCGTTTCATGGTAAAAATTCGATTTAAAAGATGTTTTGAAAACTAGAAAGAGAGGAGAACAGAGATATTAAAACAATCCCTACTTGTTTTGAGTTATTGGGCACGAAAAACGAGCACAAACAGAACTGGACAGACAGGGAAAAGCCGCGAAAACAGAGTGTATAACACTCTGTTTTTCGAGGGAATTCGTCTCTCAAGGGCAATTTGGCTCGTAAATCTTTGTCTAATGTGTAGATGGATGTTGTACGGTTAATTTGGAACAAGAAACTCGAATTTTGATGGAGGTTTGAAGGGAGAACGAATGGTTTCAAAGAGGACACACAAACTGATTCTCTGTTTGTATGTCGGTTTTGTCTAGGGTTTTTGGGAGGCAATTAGGGTTTGTTTCTGGAGTTTAAAGCTTGTGAATGACGGTTGTATGTATGGAGAACTTAGAGGAATGAATGTATGGTCAAGGGGTGGTATTTATAAGGAGTTAAAGTAGGGTAAAAAGGGGGGAGAGGCAGACGGGCTCGGTTTGCCATAGCTGCTGTCCAGCAGCTTTTGTGAGGGTTTGAGAGGGTTTGTGAGGGGTTTTCTTGGTGGTTAAGGTAAGGTAATATGGGTAGGATACTAGGGTATGGGTTAGGGTTAATGGTCACGGGTTTTGGTGGTGTTTGGAGCGGGTTTTGGGCTCGGGATTCAGCCCGCAAAACAGGGGGCTGCTCGTGTATTATGCGGGCTGTTGGGGGGTGTTTGGGACGTGATTTGGGCCATGGATAAGGGGGTTCGAACTGGGTTTGGATGGGTAGAGGCTTAGGTTGGTTAGTGTACTCGAGATTCGTGCCAACTCGTAAAGAAAACGGGCTCAAAAACCGAGCTATAATCGAGCTCCAAAACACGTGTTTAAAACGAGTTCTTTTTCGATTTTTAAATCGATTTTTCAAATCAATTAACACAATAAAATAAATGATTTTTCAAATCAAAAATACTCATAAAATGATTTTTCAAATCAATTATTTATTTTATTTTCAATAAAATAAGCTTGAGAAAATAAATTCAAAATAAAATAAAATAAATTGAAATCACCTAAAAAAACTTTAATTTAAATATCATTTAAATTAATAAAATACTTCATCGACGACGCCCATTCTACATCGTAAAACGAGCTCCAAATAATGACAGTGACAACTAAAGAATACATGTGTCCTATCATCATCGGGTGTTTGTCGGGTTCTCTATAAATTCCAATATCGACGGATACGGGTATCTACAGTACTCTTGACTAGGCCTTAATCCATGGGTCAAAGGATACTAGCATGACACATCCTAGGGTGTTTTACAAGTATTCTAACAAGCAAAGTCTTAAGAACAAAAAGCATCTACTAGGGCCTATATACACTTGTCAAGCTTCACAAGTAGACGGTCTCACAAAATTTTTCTAACATGCAACTACATGCCATGATGCAACTAACATATAAACATCCTAATGCAAATGATTCTACCAACTAATATGACATATAAACTAAATGAAAGTCCTAAGTTCACATTGTTATACCGCATCAATCAAAATAAAGCCACATAGTCATTAACATAAAGAGGAAAAAGGAGATTGGAAAGATCATACGATGCGATCTTCAATATCCTCATGTCTCGGATGTGGCGTAGTCGATCAATGTGAACAGGGATAGAACGAACACAATATATACAAAATATATACATGACTACGCTACAAAGGAAATGAACTTGTTTTTGGATTTTCAATTTTTCAAATTTTTATGGTTTTTTCGAAATTTTTCAATTTTTTTTTTATTTTTGAATAAAAGTTAAGTTAGAATTCCCCATCCCCACACTAATATGAGCATTGTCCTCAATGGCCAAAATGATGGGAAATCATGCAAACATGATGCATGAATTCTACACTAAATGCAAGCTACACTAATCTACACTACATGATGCATGGTTTTTGTTTATGACGGAGAGGATAATTTAGATTACCTCCCGTTGTGTATGCATGTACTTCCCCAAACCGAGTTAGACACTATTTATAATGTCCTAAGGTTGGGTGTAGTTCGTGCACACAAATGCAATGCATGAAACTAAATTTGTCATTTTGGATTTTCAAAAGTGGGAACAATAAGAACACCTCAATGGGGCCGAGGTGTTAGTCCTCTATGTTGCTAGGACTACTCCAACCATGATCAAGATAAATAATTAAAACAAAGAAAGAAATAGACAAACCTCAAGAGGGTAGGAGCCTCCAAGCTTGCTAGTCTTCCACCATATTATCACTATCATCATCTTCCTGACTAGAAGTGGACTCATCACCACTTCCCTCTTCACTTCCTTGCTTGCTTTCTTCATCATCCTATTCTTCTTCATCACTAGCCTCTTCATCAATGTTATCATCAACAACCTCATCACCGACAACCTCATTGTCACCCGGAATCTCACCCCTAGATGCACTCGGAAAGAAGACTTCCCTATCCGCCCAACTAGGCAAAGGACATGAAGGATCAAGTAGTCCTTGCCTAGCTAAGTGAAGGAGGGGTGGATATTGGGCTAAGTAAGCATCTTCCCGGTCTTTAAAGGCTTGCTTGTGCATCTCTTGCATAAGAAGAGTCATATAATCTTTGCTTGCTTCAACACCTTCGGGTTTGAACTCTTGGTACTTGAAAGGATAGGGTGGTGTGACAATGGAAGAGGAGGGCATTTAGATTTCACCCCTTTGTTGTCGGATAATGTATTCGGCCTCTTTTGAGAGGGGAAGGAGATAGTTGGTCCGGTGGACACTCAAACGACAAATCTTCGAAGGCAAAGTAAAAGATCTAGCCTCACTTGTGAGCCATCTATACTTGGTGTCAAGAGGGTTATGAGCGACCCACTTGTATTTGTTAATCATAGTATCAATATCAATGAGATGACCACCCTTTTTCGCCACATACTTGCTATCCTTGTTGAAGTTCGGATCAAAGTATTTAGCCAAAAGAGTGACTAGACCTCCATTCACAATAACGGTAGTGCCTTGCTTCCCACAATCAACATTTAGCCATCTATCCACCAAAAGCCTTAGAGAGTTGAAAGGCTTGGTGAATTCCCTTCCAATGTTTAAGGCCGACTCAAGAAGAAGAAAATCGAGTTTGGTAAAGTGGTTGGTGTCTTTTCTTGCAATGATGGTATTCCCTATGACCTTGTGCCACACTCTAATGCCCGGATGGTGGACTAATAGAGCGCGACTAGCATGATAGTTCTCAAATTTCCTTCCGAAAATCGCCTCCCAAAGAGGAGCGGGGTCATACTTGCCAACATTCTTGAAATAACTAGGTGAATCACTAAGACCCAAAGCTTTACTCATTTCCTCAAAGGAGATGCGCCTACTAACATTAGCTAGGCGGAACTCGATGTTTTCCATAGTCTCTACCTTGTTAACTTTCAAAGAACTCAAGAATTCTAAAGTTAGGGAGGGGTATGTCAATTCTTTTGTTGTAAACAATTCTTCCAACCCCATGGCTTTAAAGAAGGCTCTAGTTTGCCCAAGGACACCCAACTTATCTAAGGCATCTTCACAAATAAAGTTGGTGGATAGAAATGATTTTCTAGCATACTTGACAAAAGTGTCCCTATGGATTTTGGAAATGAAAATTACCTCCGGATAGTTCGAAAGTTGAGCAATTACCGGAGTAGTAGATGTTGTTGCTTCCAAGGGAGGTTGTTGTTGTTGCACTTCCAAGTTTGAGCTAGCTACCACCATAGCCAATGAGGCTTTCTTTGCTTGAAGACACTTTTGTCTTGTTGAGAGTGCCTTTGTCTTTGGTGCCTTTGCCTTTGTTGCTTTTGTTGCTCCCTTTGTCGTTGCCATTGATGAATAAACCAAGAAAAGAGTGAAAATCTTCAATTTCCAAGTATACCCAAATCGATTTAAAGATGAAAGGCTTTTGCCTTTATGAATTCAAAAATCGACTCAAAGGTTGAAGATTTTGGTGCTTGGTTTTGATTTTTGTTGAAAGAGGAGTGATTAATTTTTGTTAAAAGGATGTTTGGATTTGATTTTGATGAATGTAGTTGAGGAAATCTTGTTTTTGGGATGGAGAGGTTGAGGATTTTGAGTTTTGGGGTTTATGGGTAGTGTTTTGAATGAAGAAATGAATGTGGGAGGGGGTTTATAAAAGACCCGAAAAATTTGAAATGCAGGGGGAAGACGGGCGGCTTTCCTTCGGGACGGCCGGATTCTGTCTGTTCTGGGTTGAGAAATTCTCGCCTAAAGACGGGCGTCTTTCAGTAAAGACGCTCGGATTTGTAAATGCGGGACGAGCGTCTTTCAGTGAAGATGGGCGGATTCCTTTCCAGGGATTTTTCTTGTTTTTCTCAACCAAAAAGACGGGCGTCTTCTACTGCAGGACGGGCGTCTTTCTGAGGTCGGGCGGATTCTATTGCAGGACGCCCGGATTTGCTAACAGTCCCAAAATTTCAAAAATTCAGCTTATGAAGGACGGGCGTCTTCTGACAAGTATGCCCGGATTGCCTGAAGACGGGCGGATTCTGTTGAAACCGCTCGGATTCTACCCCTTTTACCCGGATTCAGTTCCATCCGTGTACTTTGCATATCCCTTGTCACTTTTCCATTCTTCAAAATCTCGTGTTCTTCATTGTGGGGGCACTACTAAGGCATGAATAGCCTAGGCAATTGCTATCCCCACACTAAACTAAAGCACTACACATCAATTGAAATCATTAGTCCCTCCCTCACTTCTCTCAAAAATGATAATTATCTTGATCAAAACATAAAAATCCCAAAATGACAAATATGAACAATTAAGAATTAAAATGCAAGTTAGGGAGTTACAAATATTTACAAATGGTGGTTTAGGGAGGACTCCACCAAACTCTCATCCTTAGTGAGATGTCATGGGGGCATAGCCAAGGTGTTGTTGATGTTGCTCAACACCATGAAGAAATAATCAAAAGCTTGTTCATTATCGTGATAAAGATCTTCAATAGATCTTTGCCCTTGTAGTCGATCTTGATCGATAGCATTGCCAATATAGGGATTAAAAATCCCTTCAAACTCGTCGTCCCAAATACCACAAACTTCATCTACTTGATCACTAAAGATCTCTTGAGTTGATAGAGACAACTCTCCCAATTTCTTGTCTTGGCCAATGAGGCCATCCTCTTCATTGCTTGACTTTGGTGAGCTTTTCAAGCTCTCTTTGTTACAATTCGCTTGCTCTTTGAATGGAGCATCTTCAATTTTCTTCTTCCATTGGAATTCCGACTTCTTCCTATCATCCTTCCGGCTATAATGATCAATCATAAAACATGGTTCATGCAAACGGGGAACTCTCATGGTCTTGTCAAGATTAAAAGTTATGCTCTCATCTCCCACTTCTAGAGTGAGCTCTCCATGTTTCACATCAATCACCGCACCCGCGGTGTGTAAGAAAGGTCTTCCTAGAATGATTGGAATGTTGGAGTCTTCTTCCATATCAACAATGACAAAGTCCACCGGGATGAAAAATTTCCCAATCCTCACGGGAACATCTTCCCATATCCCTAATGGTGTCTTCGTCGATCTATCGGCCATTTGGAGTGTGATATTGGTGCATTTAAGCTCTCCCATCCCCAACCTTTTACTCACCGAGTACGGCATAACACTCACACTAGTCCCTAGATCACATAAGGCTTTGTTTATCGTGGTGTCGCCAATGGTACACGGTATTGAGAAGCTTCCCGGATGCATGAGTTTTGGAGGTGAACTCCCTTGAAGTATTGCACTACTCACCTTAGTGAAGGCGATAGTCTCAAGCTTCCGGATCGACTTCTTCTTTGTGAGGATGTCTTTCATGTATTTTGCATAGGCCGGCACGTGATTGATTAATTCCGTGAAAGGAATCGAGACTTCCAAATTCTTCACAATTTCCATAAATTTTCCAAGTTGGTCATCAAATTTGGGCTTGGCTTGACGACTTGGAAAAGGAAGTCTAATCACAATGGGCTCCTTCTCCTTGACCTTTTCTTCATTTTTCTTTGAAATTTCTTCTTTTGATGGTTCTCCATCCTTGGAGTTTTGCACAATTTCTTCTTTGTCACTAGCTTCCACAACTTCATCCTCAACTTGCTTCTTCGGTGCTTCATACCTTGTACCACTTCTCAAGTGAATGGCACTAACCGTTTCATGTCTTGGGGGATTACTTTGAGGTGGTAATTGCCCCTTTTGTCTTTGTGAGCTTGAAGATGCTAGTTGAGTCAATTGGGTTTACAATATTTTGGTGTGAGCTAGGATGTTGTTGATGGTGATTTCCTTTGCTTGACTATCTTTTTGCATTTGAGTGAAAAACTCTTGTTGATTCGTTTGCATTTGAAGGACCGCTTTTTGAACATCAAAACCTTGGTCATTTTGTTGATTGTATGGAGTTTGATTTTGGTAACCTTGGTTTTGGTTGTAAAAGGGTCTTTGATTTTGGTTTCTCATGGGAGGTGGGGTGTATGTTGTTTGAGGGTTTTGAACATTTTGGCTTTTGTATGAGAGATTTGGATTGAATTTGGTGTTTTCATTGTAATAGTTGGAATAAGGGGTACCACTCTTATATGCTTGGAAATCATTCACTTGTTCATTTGTTCCCCTACATTCACTTTGGTCATGTCCCAAAGTTCCACAATTCTCACATATCCCACTTGGGATTGATTAAGATGCCGTCATGGCATTAACATGATGCTTTGGTGATTTTGAGGCTTCTTCAAGTTTAGCCATAGCTCTTTCAAACTTCAAATTGATGGTATCAATGTGAGCACTAAGTTGAGCACCCAATTGAGTAACAGAGTCCACTTCATGCTTTCCTCCTCTAGTAGCCTTGCGAGGTCTACTATATTGTGAGTTATGGACCGCCATTTCCTCAATTTTGTTCCAAGTTTGATTGTCAACAACTTCGGTGAACATTCCATTTGATCCCATGTTGAGAATGTTCCTTGAATGTTCATAAAGACCGTTCCAAAATTGTTGTACCAAGAACCACTCACTAAGTCCATGGTGAGGACATGAGCGACAAATTCCTTTGAACCGCTCCCAAGCTTCATACAAAGATTCTTCATCTCTTTGCTTAAAACCCGTAATTTGAGCTCTTAGCATGTTAGTCTTTTCCGGTGGATAGAACTTTTTGTAGAAAGCTAGAGCCAATTTCAACCAAGAATCAATTCCAAGAGTAGCCTTATCAAGGCCTTTCAACCATTGTTTCGCGGTGCCAATGAGAGAAAAAGGAAATAAGACCCATCGAATTTGCTCTTGAGTTACACCGGTTTGAGAAATCTCATCACAATAGTCACAAAAGGTTTCCATATGAGAATGAGGGTCTTCACTAGGCATCCCCCCAAATTGGCTTCTTTCGACTAATTGGATAAATGCGGATTTGGCAATAAAATTTCCGGTTAGATGTTGTGGTGTGGGAGTACCATTGGGTAGGTTCTCCTCGGTGGGTACGGAATGTGATGAAAACTTAGGCATTGTGGGTTGATTTTGTGTTGGATTTTGTGTTGGGTTCTCCTCACCTTCTCTTGCAAAAGGGTTGATGAACTCAATAGTTGGTTGAATATCTACAACCTCACCAATACCTCTCAAATTTCTCCTAGAAAGTCTTCTATTGGTTGTCAAAGTTCTTTCAATTTCACGATCAAAAGGTAACAAATCACCTTGTGACCTTCTAGACATGCAAAATATCAAACAACTTGAAAATAATTAGAATAAACCTTGAGGAGTTTTACTTCCCCAAGGCAAAGAAAGACACAACTAATAACAATATAAGAAAATCTAAATCAAGTTAACACCGTCACCGGCAACGGCGCCATTTTTGGTCGGACACGTCTTTTCGGTAACTTGTCGTTAGGAGCACCTAGACCAAAACACAATTTATAGCTTCACAAACAACTCTACAATTAGTAAAGAGGCAAGTAAAGGTCGGATCCCAAGGGATTGGAATTGAGATGAGATTTCTATTGCAATTAGTGGTGTCTTAGCGGTGTCACAATTGGGGTTTGATGTAGAAGGTCACTAAACTAAATAGCAATGAAAGTAAACAAGCAAGATGAATTAAAAGGGTTGTAAACAATTGATAAAAGGCACTAGGGTGTCATGGGGTCATAGGGGATTCATGGGAATTGATCATACAAACATGTTCTCAAATTATAAGCAAGCAATTATTGTTGTGATGGATTGAGTTGGGTTATATCTTACAATCCTAGGAAAGTTTGGGTCCCGGAGCCGAATCGATTAGATTGTACAACACCTACAAGTCGACTTAGTCTTTCCTACTCAACAACATGCATGGTCTAATGAGACTCGAGTTTGTTTATGTCTTACAAGTCTCATTGAAAAGATAGGTGATGGGTAAAAAATGCAAGGATTCATAGGCTCGCATTTCATCAAACATAACATGTGCATGAGTTGAGATCAAAACAAGCAAGCAAATAAACCATGAAAGCATATTAATTTAAGCATGAATCATTCCCCATGTTGGTTTCCCCTAATTACCCAGTAACCCTAGCTAGGTGACTACTCACTCATTATCATGTTGATCATGCTAGCAAGGTTGTCAATCATACTAACAAAGTGAAACATGATGAATAAATGAAAGTAATTAGCAATAATTAAAAAGGGATTAAGAGAATTATACCTACTAATGATTCCAATAATAAGCAAAGAATAAAAGAAGTACTTGATGCTTGATTGAGAGGTTGTCAATCTCCCAATAATAACCCAAATAATCTTCAATTACCCAAAATAAAGGACGAACAAAAGAGAGATTAAGGAAATAAAACTTGTATTAAAACTTGATTAATTGTTGATTACAAAACTAAAGAGAGATTTGATTGATATTAACTACACTAAAGATTGCTAAGAAGAACATGCTCTTCCAATTAGACTAATGGGGTATTTATAGTGGGGATTAGGTGTAGGAATTAGGGTTAACTAAGGGCTTAAATGACGATTAAGTCCCTACATAAGGAAACGCCGGTATTTTTAGAAGGATGGGCATCTTTCTTTGAAGCTTGAAGAAACGAATTTGTGCTGCCTTGGAATCCGTGCGTCTTAGGCACGGGACGGGCGGATTCGGTGGTCTGGGCCCGGGCGTCTTTGGGAGAAGACGGGCGTCTTCTGGCTGCTGCTGCCCGGGCGTCTTGTAAGGAAGACGCACGGATTGTGGCTTGGTGGACGGGTGTCTTCTTGGGAAGACACACGGATTGTCATGCAGCGTGCTTTCTTCTTCTTTTCTTCCCTTTTCTTCATAAAATCCTTGGGGATTTCCTCGGGGATGCAAGGATCTTTTCTTATCATTGCCCATTTACTATAGTATGTACAAAGGCCTTCTAATCTTGTCTCTCCTTGATGCTTGGTCATTTGAATTCAATCAATTTAGTCTCATTTTGCCATGAAAATGCAAGGTTTGCACTCCTTTCCTACCAAGGACACAAAACCTCAAAGAATATGCAAAACAAAGAATTAAAGACAATAAATGACCCAAATATGCACTAAAAAGCATGGGAACAAGGCTAATTCGGGGACTAAATATGCTCTAATTATGGTCACATCAGTCATATTATGCCTACTGACAAAGAAGGGATTCATAGTTGTTTGCCCTTATAAAGACTAGTCTCAATTTCCGGTTTTAGAGGTAGATCCCATCAACTTTATTTTAATTCATTTTAAGTAAACTAATATCTAGCATGCGTGAATGAATAAACTAAGGTGATGGCTTAATAAACATGTGACATCTGTATGTCTATGAAAACTAACATACAACCTATATGTGTCAATTTTCATGCATTTTAGTAGGTGGTTTGGTTTTAGGCGGAATATGATGCATTAACTAGCATGTGAATGAAAAACAATAAGAACGGTAAAACGTAAAACAAAATAAAGTCCTAGTGTGGCCTATCCTATCAAAATGAACATAAATACAACTTTGGAATCCATCCATGGACCCGAGAAGCTTGTCTTGATGTTCCATCTTGATCCATGTAGCGGGAGTGAGCTCCAATCTCCATCTTTAGTCTTCTTTGAAAATTACAATAAATAAATTTACATAATAAACCTATTTATTACATTCTAATTTCAAAACCCAAAAACTAAAGAAAAATAAAGGAGATTCGAGATCTCAAATTACATTAAAAATTATGTTTCCATCATTACGAAAACATAATTTGACTAAGGCCACACTAAGTATTACAAATTACAACCGATTGTAAAAAAAATACGTAAATAAAACCATTCAACGATTCATTCAACAAAAATAAAAGCATCAACTAAAAAAATTAAACATTCATGACACAATTCCTTAATTATGTTGATTAATTTCTCCAAACCACCTATTTAAATTGATCAAATTAAGTGACAATTCCTCAATTAGTCACATTAATTTTAATCTTAATTCATATTAGACATGTAATATGAATTTAATCCATCAATATTTTAAACTACTTTAAAATAAATAGGTATCTATGAATTATGAATCGCTTCATAATTATTAATTGGCCAAAATCAAACAAAAAAAATTTTTCTTTAAAAATTATCTCGGTAAAAACCGAAACAACCCAATAAAAAAACCTTTTCTCGGTTTTACAGCTAAAACCGAAAAAAAAACAAAAAATTTTTTTTTTATTCTGTCCAGACGTGAACAGTAACCGAGACGTGAACAGTAACAAAAAAATTTCCACGGCTAAAAAAAATTGACAGCCGTCCCAATTTTTAAAAATCGGCATTATGCCCTAAATATCAAAAACATCATTATCGATGAACAAAATCGTTTATTGTTGCTATTAACAAGATTGGCATATTCATCTTATAATTTAAACATGTAAATTTATGAAACATGATTCTAAACAACAATTTAGAACATTTATGCCAAAAACAATATAGCAAAAAACAATTTATCATCAACAACTTAGCAATTCCATTTACATATCAATTTAATTTTTATTAAATCAACACATCTACAAATTCATTATATTATCATCTTAACCTATTAAAACAATAATATGAATAAATCAAATGGAATCATAACATCAAAACAAGAACAAACACGGCTGCAAAAAAAAAAAAAAAAAAAGAAAACATCACGGCTCAAAAAAATTTTCCAGCCGACTTTTTTTTTCGAAAACCCTAAATGTTTAGAAACAATTTTATGAGAATCATCAAAATTAAAATTCGTGGCCATGGCTCTGATACAACTTGTGGGATTTATCTGTATGCATCCCTTTAACTTTATGGACTATAACGAATATATAGTGATGATTACTAGTCATAAAATAAATTGCATAAACAAAATTGTAAAGGATTAAGAAATAACCTTCGGTCCTAGCAAAAACGGCCTAAGAACAATATCAAAGTTGATATTCGCCTATCAGTTGCACCCAAGACGATATGAGAAATGCCCTTTGATTATGCTAGAATCGATCCAAAAATTAACTAATTAATTTTTAGGTTTTTGTGTTTTTCTTCTGATGAGATGGAGGCAAGAATGGGAAAAGAATGATATTGAGATTAAAAACCCTACTCTCCTCTTATTGTCACCGAAATTAGGGTGAAAGAGGGAGATATTTTTTTCTCCTCAATTCGGCCCATCTGACCGAAATTAATAAGGAGTAATATCTCCTTATTTTCGGTTTTGGCAAAAATGCATAAATGTGTTAAATATAAATTGTCATCTAGTGAGGATCGAACCCATAACCTCTTGGTTTGAGTACCCTCACTATTACCACTATGACACATTCATCTTGTTGATGTTAAATATAACCGATTACATTTAATTACGAATTAACATATTAATTCGTCCAAGCTAACATTACATACATTTAATTAAATATAACTTATTATATTCAATTTATGAATTGACAGGTAATTCGTCTCAACTAATATTATTTAATCTTTATTAAATAATTGTCTCATCAACACATTGACTAACTGTTTAGTCATATAAGGCATCAATGTGATTACATTTCCATAACCACATCTCTCAAACACATCCTATAGGTGTGACCTTTAGGGGCCAGTTGATCACCGCCATCTGTATGATAATAACGTCAAACTTTCTAGCAAGCCAACCGTTATTAGGTAATCGTTAATCAACTGATTAAAATACGAAGTATACCCTTGTGAACCTTTAAGAGATTTATTAATGTTATCACACTAATTTGTGGAGGACACAAGCTCCAACAAGTTACTCTAAAGGCCATATCCTTTCTAACCCAAACCCTTTTAGTAACTTTACGTTTTTGAGATTAATAGGTTTGTCTGGGAACCGTCTTGGGTGGAGTTCTAGGTTCCTTATATCGTGGTTTTTCAGGTTGTTTCGAAGAAACTTTGGTTTTGAAAGGCTCTTTAGGTTTCGATGTTTGTTTAGATTTGGTAGCCTTCTTGAAATCAAAGCTCATTTCATAGAACCAACGATGATCATTGTTGCGTTCTTCATTGGTACTTGGTTCAGATGGGGTATAATCACTTTCCTTGAAAGCAGTGTCAGATGCTTTAACAAAGTTGATTCCTTTTCTTAAATCCTGAGCATATTTGACACAATTTTCTTGGATATGACCAGTATGACCACAGTAATTCCAAATCAAATATTCTGGTAAATTTGTATATTTTCTCCTTCTGAAATCTCGTTCGGAAGAGGTTGATTTGCATTTAGAGTGATCTCTACAACCATAGCACTCATGCCCTAATTCCATCTTCATGTTGTTATCCGATTGCTCAGTTAGGAAATTTAGGACACGTGTGCTACCTTCCCATTTATCGTGAACCTTTCTAGCATGCAAGACTAATTCTTTTAAAGATTGTATCTCTTCGTTGCATTTGGAATGGTCTGACTCTATGATCTTGGGAGGATGAGTCTCTTCATAATTGTCACGGAGGTTCTGGAATCTATCATTAAGAACTCGTACCATCTCAGTATGCGTTCTTTTAGTATTTGAAAGAACGGTTTTGGATTCCTTTAATTGATGAGTTTGAAATTCAATCTCCTTCTTTTGATCTGAGATCACGGCTTCTCTAGCCGTAGCCTTTGACTCAAGAAGCTCTTTGACTTTCCTCAATTCCAATGTTATAGCTTCACTAGCTGTAACTTTGGCCTGAAGATGCTTAATGTTGAGTTTCAGGTCTGAGGTTATAGCTTCATTAGCTATAACTTTAGACTCAAGAGCCTTCTTCTTAGCATTTTACGTATCTAAAGTTGTAGCCATATTAGCTGTAACTTTAGATTTGAGCTTTTTGACTTTTGCTTTAAGGAGGTGATTCTCTTCAGCAATATCGAGGATTTGTTCTTTCAAGTCTTTCAATTCCATCTCTTGTTCGTGACACTTATCAAGAGATTGCTCAAAATATTCAATTAAAGCATTTTTAGGCAATTTCTTAACACTTTTCTTAAGTTCTAGATAGCTTACCTCTTCTTCTTCTTCTGAGTCAGAATCTCCTAGAAAGCAGCAATAAAAGTCCACGCTATCCTTATCATTGTCTAAGTCAAGACTTATGTTTCTTAGACATAGGTTAGCAACTTCTTCTTCTTCTGATGCTTCGTCGTCCTCAGTGTCGAGATCTCCCCAGCATGATGCTATCATTACTTGCTTGAATTCCTTCTTAGTCTTCTAAAGTTTTGCCTTGTCTTTAATTTTCTCCCATGTGGGACAATCCTTAATCATATGACTGGCCTCTCCACACTTGAAGCAACCTCTATTAGCAAACGTATTCTTTGATTCAGAAGTTTTCTTATTAGAGGACTTGTTATTGTTGTTGTTGAACGATTTTGCTTGCTTATTTCTGAAAATGCGTTTGTTAAATCGTTTAGCAAACAAGACCGTTTCGTCCTCTATTTCAACATCTTCTTCTTCTTTAGCAGAAGCTTGTAGAGCCATGCTCTTAATGTTACTGGCCTCGGCCTCATCGTCTTCCAAGACGAGTTCATGAGCCATGAGAGCACCAATAAGTTCTGCATAAGGAAGAGAAGTGAGATCTCTGACTTCTTATATAACAGTGACCTTGGGACACCATTTCTTGGTTAAACTCCTAAGTACTTTTCTAGCAATATCCTCGGAGTTAAAAGTTTTTCCAAGATTTTTAAGCTCATTGACAATAGTAGAAGATCGTGCTGACATGCTATCAAGTGATTCATTCGTTTCCATTCTAAAAAGTTTATATTTTTGAATCAGCAAGTCAATGCGATATTTCCTAACAGCCGACGTTCCTTCATAGGCCAACTCAAGATCATCCCATATTTCCTTGGCCGAAGTGCAAGAAGAAAAACGGTCGAATTCAGTCGATGTCATGCCGTTTTGTAACAGGCTTATCGCTTTCGTGTTTTTCTCAGCCATCTTGTAATCAGCCTCAATATAGTCTTCTTCCTTTTTCTCATAGGTAGTGCCTTCCGAAGATGCGACCAAAATTTTGTTGGAGTTAGTGTCCTCCACAATAGTGCGTTAACATAATAAATCTCATTAATAGAATATCATCAGATATTTAATTATTTGATCCTCGTCAGTTGATTAACGTAAATCGATAACGGTTGGCTGACTAGAGTTTGACGTTATTGTCGTGAGACGGCGGTGATCAACTGACCCCTTTCGGTCACACCTAAAGGAACGAACCCCAATTGATAACTAATTAATTGTATGAGATACAATTTGTTTAGTCCCTTGATTTATAGACTAAGAGGTTAGTCGATTATTTTTAGAGAGATTTCGAGTTGCGAACTCGAGGAGCGGCAGTTATTATTTAATTATAATATTAGTACGTAAATAATATGTGTAGTGGTACACGTATATTTACGGAGTGAATTGGACGAATTAATTATGGAAGTATTTAAACATGATATGATGTTTAAAATAAAAATTACACGGATTTGTGCGACAAATATAAGAACCAACATGGACCCGTAAATGGTCAAGTGGACCGTGTAAAATAAGAGTAGTGGATGATTACTCACATAATCATTTCACCTTATTTTGTATACTACCATAATTTATCTTATACAAGATTTTGCATGTGATGTAAGATAAAAATATAAGACAAAAATTGTTCACTTCCACACTCTTCCACCCGCCACTTCCCTTCCCATACACTCCATATATTGTTCACATTTCACTCTACCTCACTTGCACACTCTACATATTTTGCATGTGAACATTATTTCTCTATCTCTCTACAATAATAATTCATCACTAGTATACATTAATAATATTACTAAGATTAGTTAGTGATATTACTAATATTTATCAAGGGAACAATATTAACAAGTTCTAGTTCAAAACTTGTTATTATTATTGGGTTAGTTCTTGGGTGCAACAAGAAGGAGATCTTCTTATTGAAGATTTGCAAGGAGGATCTTCCATTTGGTTTAAACTCAAGAACAAGCTAGTAAGGTGAACTATTTTGTGCCCTTTTACCACAAATTCAATGTAAGGAAATTGTTTTTCCTTATACTCTCTTTTTATGCTTTCATATTAGTATGCATGTTACATAGATCACCTAAATAACAATTTATGAGATAAATTAATTTTAGTAGAGAGTCTAATATGGATCTATGATCTTTCAAGTGGTATCAGAGCTTAGGCTTGTAATTTGCATGTTGATTTTAAGCATTTTAATGAATTATGTGATAATTTATAAAAACTCAAAAAATTGTGTTAGAAGAGGTTTTAGCACGAAATGTTTGGGAAATGCATACCTACTGATCGCAAAAGGTTTGTGGAATTTTTTGGTGATTTTTAAAGTTATTTTGCTATTTTTAATGTTTTTTGGTAGAAAACCGAGTCAAAATGTCGCATTCTAGGGAAAAATTGACTAAAATTAGTTAAATGTTGATTCGGTGCATGGATTTTTTTATGGTAGTTCATGCATGTTTTCTGCTGAATGTATGCAAAAAGTTGAAGGTTGGTTCGAAGTTTTGCATGTTTATTGATTTTTTGAGTTAAAAGTCGATAAAAGTCAAATTAATTAATCATAATTTCGAAACTTTTGATTCTGCCCATGATAAATTTATGTACATTTAAGAATATTATTTAAATATCAAAAGATATTTTGTATGTATGTTTTCACTTTTTTTTGATGTTTATTGGTTTTAGTGGTTAAAAACCGATAAATATCGATCTTTTTCTTCACAAAATTTATCTGGAATTTTTGGTAATTTTTCTGACATTTTGGTGTTCTTAGTAGTGTTCCAGAATACTAAAAATTTGTGTTTCAATTGTTTGGGTAATTTTTCAATTATTTTGGATTTTTACTTAAATATTATGATTTTATCGATTAAATTAGCAAATTATCACCAAATCAAACTAATAATTTGTCATAAAATTAGTGAGGACTAATTTTGAGGTTCAAATCAGTTTGGACAATTAGTTTGGACTTAAATGAGATTTAAGAGTTAATTATTGATTTTTACATGTTAAAAATCGATTAAATCCACAAAAACCGAGATGGATACCAATGAATGATAGATAGGGCGATTTTGGCATCATTTTTACAGCATTTTAAGCATATTTATTTAAGTTGAATGAATGATTGTCATTTATTTAAAGTATTTATCTTATTGTACCTAGTATGGCCTAGTTAATTTTAATCGTTATTACCCGAAATGAATGGGAATATCGATTTGCTTGTAATTAAATACGATCTCGTATCGTCGGTTTGTAATTAATTAATAGTTTTATTTATTTTATTAATTAATGTATAATAGAAATAGCTATGTAATTCATTTGTAATAGTTATTTTACCGGCGTTTCCAAAAGACGGATTACAACGAGACGGAGTGTATTTTTGGAAGGTGGTCCAAATCCCACAAGAAAGAGCCGCTTTTGGAATGAAGAGGCAAGGGACCAAGGAGTTGGTTTCCGAAATGTAATAGACTAGTTTTTATTAACTAGGTGGCCATACTAGGATTTATTCATATGCTTACATGTTTGCTTGTTTTATTTTCGCGCATGCCAAAATCGCCATTCACATGCATTTTATTTTCGCGGTTGTCAATTCACGTCATTTACATTCACCGAATTAATTCACTTATAAGGAATTTATGACTAAATTGACAAGATCTCTCACATAACTAAAATTGAGATTAGCCTTACCAATTAGTAACACCTATGAATCTCTTGTTCATTAGAGCCACGCTCGCCCAAGCGGGGTGTTCTCTTTTTACCTTGGGTAAGTAGGGTGGTAAACGGTTATCACACGCTAAAATTGGTTGGACTCAACGGGATATAAGACGGTCTTGTGTTCCGGGGCTAGTAAATGAATTTCAGGAAATTCGTCGACCAAGAGTTCTAGAGGTAGAATTAGTCAACGTGACTTACCGAATTTACGCAATTATGGGATGTTTCGCCCAAGCGATGCTCATTTTTGTTTAATATTTGGGTCTTGGAATCATTTATATAATTTAGTGGGAGATCATTATATAAATGCTAAAACTTGCTAAACATGTTTTTACAAGTAATTTTTTTTTTAAAACAATGAATGTTAAGTTTTCCTTTTTGTTGTAGCATTTTAATTCGCAATGGCAACTTCATCAACTCCATCGACTACTTCACTAGGCAAAGATTCATGGCTAAGGTCCGTAATGGACAAATGTATTTTAAAAGATGACGGTAGTAACTTTCTTGAATGGGAATCCAACATCAAAAGTGCCGCGTTGTCCGACAATGTGCTCACTTACTTGACCGATGCTCCTCCAATCGAGCCCGGTGCAAGAGCTTCATCGGCGGTGCGGACCGCCCATGATGACTATGTGAGGATGTTGAATGATATTAAGAATGTGTTGATATGGTCAATATCCCCAAAGCTCAAGATATCATGCATTTCTTTAAATGCTTACGAGATTTTTGTTGGAATATGTGTCCTCCGACAATAATGCGATCACAACTGTTGATCATGATGATCACATGTTTAAGTCTCATTATAAAGAATACAATTGGAAAGTAATATTTTTACTGTCAACTGGTCCACACATATCGGTAATGATTGGCTGACTAGAGTTTGACATTACTGTCGTGCGACGGTGGTGATCAGTTGATCCCCTAGGTCATACCTATAGGGCAACACTCTTAATTGATCGTATAACGTTACGAGTCAATTAAATTATTTAAAATTGACGGACGATTTTGGAAGTCATATTTACGTGTCTCATTGAAATTTGATTAAATGAGATACGGTCTGAGTAATCGAATTGTTTCATTACTCTGATGAGATTATTGTTTAAGGAAACAATTAAATTGAATGAATTATTATAAATACAAGTTATTGTGATTTATAATTGGTAAAATATTTTGGTACAAGTAATTATGAATTACTAAGTCGATTTTTGTATATGACATATTTTTATTAATACGTTGATTTTTAATATGTTAAAAATACATAACAAATTAATGTAACATATGACATGTGACATAAGACAAATTGACATTTTGACAAAGATAATATGGAGTCCATATTATCTATATGTGCCGAAATTAGGAGGTGGATTAGGCAAAAATTAAGTTGATTTTGTTAGTCGTAAGCACAATGATTACCTACTAAACTAGCCATGCAAACTAGTTGTCATTTTGAAGACAAACTCAAGCATGCATTGGCTCCCCTCCCTTCCTCTTACCCGGTTTTGGACAAGGGCAAAACCAAGGGTTTTGCCTTATAATTTAAGATATACACATGATAATATCTTAGAACATTTTCATTCATTCACTCATCAAAAATATTTTAGAGAGATAAAATATTTTCTTCTTCCTCCCTCTCCTTCTCCTAACCGGTTTTGGGAGATAAAAACCAAATATTTTTGGGTCAATTTTTCTACAAAATTAATATTGTACTAGTATTCATAATATTAATTTTATTAAGAGTGTGCTTTGGTATTAAACTTTGGGAGAGATCCTATACTTGGATCTTTGTTCTTCCATTAAGGAAAGCACAAGAACAAGAGAGAAGGAGATCTCTCTTGTGCCCTAAAAACCGAAAATCCAATGTAAGATAAAGATTTCTTCTTTATATTGTTTATTGTTTGCATGCATAAGATCACCAATAAATTTTATGATTAAATTAACTTAAAACATATATGAATATGTTGAGTATATAGATCTACTTTTCCTTCAATCGGTATAATGAGCCTTGGTTGTTTGCATGCAAATCGGTTATAGTTTTTCCGAGTTATACGATTAACATATAAAACTTGTTTAAATTTGTGTTATTATGATATATCACGAAAATAATTTTGCATGTTAAAGTTTCTGGTCCTAAAATGTTTTTAGGATATTTTGGTTATTTTATGGATTTTTATTGTTCATATTACATAATAATGACATTAAAAATATGATTTTATTAATAAAATGTCATTTTCGGACTAAAATTAGCTAAACTTCGAATTTTCTAGTGATTTTTGGATATGTTGTCACATATATTATTTTGAGATGAACTGTAAATTGTCATAATTTTTGGACTTCTTATGCTCGAAAAATGGATTTTTCATTATTAAAATCGGATTTAAGTGAAAAATAGGTTAATATGAGATAAATTTCGAATCTGGTCATAGAAATTTAGTATGTTTTCACATGCAATTTTACAAGATGTGTGTAAAATAATAGGCTATATTGAAGTCTTTATGCATGATTTATGATTTTTTGAAGAAAAATAGCATAAATAGTGACTTAATTAGTGAAATATTAATAAAACATACTCCATGACTAAGGAAAAACGTCACATATTGCATTTTATTATCTTTTTCAGATCTAAAATTTAAAAGTTGATGAATATAATTTTTCTCATGTTTTTATGATTATTTTGTTAAAACCCGATAAACCGCAACATTGTTTTCCAGATAAAATTCGAAATTTTTAACCTAAGTTTTTGAACATTATGAGTTTCATGGTATTTTTCCAGAATGTTCATGAGTTTAAATTTCAAAATTTGAATTTATTTGAAATTTTGTGATTTATTTGAAGTTTATAGCTTTTTATTATAATTTTAAGTCCATTAATGAACAAATTTTAGAAATATGAGTTAATTATGGTCAAATAATTAGTGAAGACTAAATTTTGAGTCCTAAGTGGTTAGGGTAATTAACTAATGCATAAATATGAATTTATGTAATTTTTGTGATCATAAAATGTTGAAATCACGCAAATCCGTAAAAACCGAGTAATATACGATATTGGCTACTTAAAGGCGATTTAGCATAAAATTGGGCATGTTCATACATATTATAATGCTGCATTTTCTTTATGATTGTCTTAATTTTATTTTATGTAATTTTTGAATTATGTAATTTTTACTTAGTATGGCCTTAGTTTTTAATTGGTATTACCCGAAATGTATGGGAATATCGATTCGGTTGTAATTTATTGTGATCTCGTATCACCGTTTTGTAATTTAATAGATTTATTTTATTTTAGTTACAAATGTATAATAGGAAATTATGTAATTTGTTATGTAATTTTATTTATTTCGGAGTTCCCAAAGACGGATTTCTTCAAGATGGCGATACATAAAGACGGTGTTACCTCGAGATGCGTGCCACAACCGAAGTTCAAGGGACCAATGGAGTTGGTTTCCGAATATGTAATAGTTCAATAGTTTTTCTATTTTAGGAAGGCCATACTAGGATTTATTTTTATGCTTTGCATTTTATTTATATATCATAGCATTGCTAAATCGCCATAACTAAAACATGCATCTTCTTTCATCGAGTTTATCGACCGTGTAAATTACAATTATCGTAGTTCACCGCTTTAGTTCACTTAAAACGTGATAGATAATAAATTGACATGACCTCTCGCTAAAACAATCAATTGAGACATAGCCTTACCAAATAGTAGAAACCATGAAAACCTATTTCGTGAGGGAGTGCACTCGGCCACACCGGGGTACAAACCTTGTTAAGTAGGGGAAGTGGGTGATAAAAGTCTATCCACCGAATTCATGTTGATAAGGGATGAATCGGCCACACCGTGCCCAAGTTAATGTGGGTTTGGATCATGGACACATTTATTCGAAATTTGGATTGAACTCAACAAAAGTTTTTCGATAAGGGTTTTATCGGCCACACCGTGCCCTTGTTGAATGTGTTTTGGGCTAAAGATTAATGTTAATGTAATATTATCGACCAAGAGTTCTAAAAGTAGAATCGATTAAAGCGTTAATCCACCGAGTTATATTTAAAAGGGTTTTATCGGCCACACCGTGCCAAAGTTAATATGAATTTGGGTCTTGGAATCATTTATCTACTTGGGTAGAGGTCACTAGAAAAATGCATAAAACTTGTTTAAATTATAAATTTTTACGAGTATTATTGTTAAAACGACATTTGTTTTACTCCTTCTATTTTCTTTTGTAGACCACTTCTTTTCTCATAACAAGTGGCAACACCAACCCCTAACGCCACACCTCTCGCTAATTCATCATGGCTCCGATCCTTCATGGATCGATGTAAACTTGAAAAGAATGGGTCAAATTTCTCCGATTGGGATGCCCAACTCAAATTAGCCGCCCAAGGTGACGACAAGCTTCGTTACCTGACCGAGGCCTCTCCACCCGAACCTAATACTAGGTCGACCGCCGCTACTAGGGGAGCATATGAGGCTTACCATAAGGAGTCCGCCGCAATGAAAAACGTGTTGATCTTTGCGATGGAGGCGGATCTCCAAAGGAGAGCCTTTAAAATGGGCACCGCTAATGAGATTTACTCCAAGCTTGTGACAATGTTTTTACAAACTCCGCGGATCGTCCAATATGAGGCGGCCGCGGCATTCTTTGATCTCGACTTCAAAGAGGGCCAAAAGGTTAGCCCTCATGTGCTCAAACTTATGTAGCTAGTCGAGACCTTGAAGATTCAAAAGGTTGAAATCCCCAAAGAACTCATTGTAGATAGGATTCTACACTCCTTATCCAAAGTCAAAGCGTATGTTCAATTCCGGGTGAATTTTAACATGCAAGACAAGGATGTGTCTCTTGAAGAATTGCACAAGTTACTTGTGCAAGCCGAGAGGGACATGGGGTTAAATGTGAACCCACCAAAGGATGTGCTTAACATAAGCACTAAGAGCAAGAGGAAGTTCAAGAAGAATGGGAGGAAGGGTAAGAAACAAGCTCCCACTTTCACCAAAGCTAAGGCTAATGATGCTAGCACTTCAAAAATCAAGAAGGGTCCTCTTGATAAATGCCATTATTGTAATGGTATTGGACATTGGAAAAGAAATTGTTCCAAATATCTTGGTGATATTAAGGCTGGAAAGATTACTCCAGTAGGTAAATGACTATCCGTTCTTTTATGTTTCTAATTCAACTATGGTATTGTGATACAAAGTTGTGATAATGTATCTCCTTTTTTATTGTAAATAGGGCCTCCACCAAGCAAAGACAAGGGAAAGGAAAAGCAAGCATGAGAAACCATCAAGAAGCTAGGAATAGCTTTCATGGAGCTTTGCTTTTTATTGTCTTATTTTATTCATGTTTTGAATTTTAGAACCTTTAAATTTCCGTGTTCGACATGGAAAGGTATTTTGGATAATTGGTTGTATTTTGGATAATGGTGGCTTGGTTTGCAACCCAAGTCACCCGTTTTATCATTTTATCCTTTGTTCTAAAATTCGTATTTAAATGCTTGCTCTTAGAAACATATGATTATTCGCTTAAAGTGATCTAATAGACAACTATAATGACGGGATTCATTATATGTCCACATGCTTAAGGCTTGTGTATGATCATTTATAAAGTGATTTTGAGTCTATGAACTCTCTTAAAGGAATGTCAATCACCAAATACACTTACGAAATCTAAAACTATTAGTCAATCTATGAGATAGTTCTCCTTATACTTCAACATCATTATTTGTGTCTCATATGCTATCTTTGAATCTCTAGTGTATTTATTCTAAAGATAGAGTGGGAGAAAAATGAGGACACAACTCACACCAAGATAAGTTTGTGTACTTGTGTAAATGAGATCTACGCAAGAGAGAATGATTTGAATGAAGGTAGATCTATTTATATAGTATACCCAATAGATGAGATCTATGGTCTCAAGTAAGTTCTATATGACTAAATAGACCAAGTGAAGTAATCAAAAGAGTATGTTTTCAAGATAACTACACGAGGAGACCAAAAGAAAGTTTTGGAACAAAATGACTAGTATAAAGTCTTAACAAGAGTTTTGACTAGTTTATGAAAAATTTTGACCAATAGTTTCAACCTTGATATTTACTTAAGAGCCTAAATGAATCAAAGTAACATACTAGTTATAAACGAGTTGCAAGGATTGATATACCGATATCTTCAATAGCTAAGTTTTTAACCTCGCAAATGTCATTACTTAACCACATTATGAAAATGAATTGGTTAAACCTCCTTCTGAAAGGGATATTTTTGAAGGACGTGTATTAGATATTATTTATATTTAAACAATGACATTACTACGTATCATTATGACATGTACGAATTAGAGATTAAAATCTCTTTCCATAAGGTTGAGATGAGACCTCTTCAAAATAGGAATTTTGAAATGATATGATGGGAACATATATGGCTTCATCTTAATAACTTTGCAAAGCAACATACATTCCAATTTTGAAAATGTTTTCAATTGAGTAATCAATTTCGAAACATGTGGAATTAAGTGGGAGTTTAGAAATTATCATGTGAAGACATGGAATTTAGTGGGAGCTATCATCCTTTGAATGTTTACAACTCATTACTCATTAGGAATGACGAGCTAATATCTTCTTTCACAAAGAAGTATTTGAGTTTTCAATTCTGGATGAATATGGACTATGATGAATCCAATTACATCAAGAGATATTGGATTAGTATTAAGAAATACACATCGTATCAACATACACATAGGTTATTCATGTAAATGAAAATGGAATTGCCATTAGCAGTCATGGTCGTTCATTGAACCTAAGAACGGTTGATCTCATGATTATTAGTAACTAATGTTTCCGCCATTAGAATAATCATGCACATGTCCAATGGTGAATCATATGTATGAGAGCATGATGATTCATTGGCAAGCCATACAAGAAACGTCATGAGTTCTCGAGGAGAATCCGATGAGCGATTTCAGTGTTTGACAGAATACTATTTTATGTGTCAAGAGGTTGCACATATTATAGAAAATCCAAACACACGTAAAGATTTATGTAAATCCTAAAACTTTTCAAGCCAAAAGGAGAAATAGGAAGTTTGGAAAGATACTTAGTTGAATAAGAAGTTGCTCAAAACTAATCTTTCCTAATATGCTAGGACTTGTGAGAAGTGCTAGGCTAATCATCTTGACAAATTGTTGCAAGACTCTACAAAACATTTACCTAGTGCATTGTGTGTGGATAAAGTACTTGATCGGTACAAGTTATATCATTCACCACAAATTCGTTCGTATGTGATAATCGATAACGAAGTTCTTTCAAGATAAAGAACCGAAACCAAGGTCGGGAACCTTGATGTGTACTTGGTAAGGTTCATGCTATGAGTGATAACATGAATGTAAAGGATAATATGATTAAGAAGTTTAAACACATGGACACTTAACATGTTGAACTTCTGTTGAAATCAACAAGTGTTTACACACTTACGATATGCATAACAAGGTTGTAATCTTGTATTGACTACCCGAGTGTGATGTTAACATTTGTCGTTTGAGTTATTATTAACTCACCTTATAGGTTGTTATATCAAAACGGGTTGTAGAGACAGTTGAACCCCGTTAAAATGAACACGGATTAACATAGTATTTGCCCATAGTCACTTGTATGAGGTGACGTCTCGAAGTGACTAGAGTGTGATGCGATTGATGGCAAGTTCAAGTGCCATAGATTCATGTGAGATGACTAGTCGATCACATAGGCAGACTGTTAGGAACTTTTTGTCGGGCCTAATAACCGCTTATAGAGTTCTGGCAAATTTATATAGCCTGGTCGTGGCGAGAGCTACTATAGTATTCTAATGAGTCGATTCTTTTGACTAAAGACTATTCGCCTAAGATGGCACAGTTTCAGATTAACTTTGATTTGTGTTACTACGACCTTCGTAAATGGGGTCAAATGGGCATATTTTGGGTTATGATGGCTGTGGCTAGTTGAAGGGAATGAGTGCGATAGGAATTGTCCATCCCTAGTCAGGGTTATAACAATATCTCAGGGCCACTCGAGGAGTAATGAATTGGAAATGCGTGGCCACGCTCGGAAGGTATCTATGATAGATAAATCCGGTCAATCAGTTATTCTCCAGATCGAGGAAACCACTCTCGATATGATCACTTGCAAGTACGACCTGAAAGACACCTTGCATTGAGTGGGAAATAGTAATAGGACAAGAGAATTGGTGACGCACACTTGTCGAGGACAAGTGGGAGATTGTTGGAATCTGTGTCCTCCGACAATAATGCGATCACAACTGTTGATCATGATGATCACATGTTTAAGTCTCATTATAAAGAATACAATTGGGAAGTAATATTTTTACTGTCAACTGGTCCACACATATCGGTAATGATTGGCTGACTAGAGTTTGACATTACTGTCGTGCGACGGTGGTGATCAGTTGATCCCCTAGGTCATACCTATAGGGCAACACTCTTAATTGATCATTTAATTGATCGTATAACGTTACAAGTCAATTAAATTATTTAAAATTGACGGACGATTTTGGAAGTCATATTTACGTGTCTCATTGAAATTTGATTAAATCAGATACGGTCTGAGTAATCGAATTGTTTCATTACTCTGATGAGATTATTGTTTTAGGAAACAATTAAATTGAATGAATTATTATAAATACAATTTATTGTGATTTATAATTGGTAAAATATTTTGGTACAAGTAATTATGAATTACTAAGTCGATTTTTATATATGACGTATTTTTATTAATACGTTGATTTTTAATATGTTAAAAATACATAACAAATTTATGTAACATATGACATGTGACATAAGACAATTTGACATTTTGACAAATATAATATGGGGTCCATATTATCTATATGTGGCGAAATTAGGAGGTGGATTAGGCAAAAATTAAGTTGATTTTGTTAGTGGTAAGCACAATGATTACCTACTAAACTAGCCATGCAAACTAGTTGTCATTCTGAAGACAAACTCAAGCATGCATTGGCTCCCCTCCCTTCCTCTTACCCGGTTTTGGACAAGGGCAAAACCAAGGGTTTTGCCTTATAATTTAAGATATACACATGATAATATCTTAGAACATTTTCATTCATTCACTCATCAAAAATATTTTAGAGAGATAAAATATTTTCTTCTTCCTCCCTCTCCTTCTCCTAACCGGTTTTGGTAGATAAAAACCAAATATTTTTGGGTCAATTTTTCTACAAAATTAATATTGTACTAGTATTCATAATATTAATTTTATTAAGAGTGTGCTTTGGGTATTAAACTTTGGGAGAGATCCTATACTTGGATCTTTGTTCTTCCATTAAGGAAAGCACAAGAACAAGAGAGAAGGAGATCTCTCTGGTGCCCTAAAAACCGAAAATCCAATGTAAGATAAAGATTTCTTTTTTATATTGTTTATTGTTTGCATGCATAAGATCACCAATTAATTATATGATTAAATTAACTTAAAACATATATGAATATGTTGAGTATATAGATCTACTTTTCCTTCAATTTTCACTCGTATGATTACTATGTTTTCACAAACACCAAAAGTCCGTCAATACGATGCGGTGGCACGCTTCTTTGAAGCTAAGCTTGAGAGGGGCCAAAAGGTTGGTCCCCATATACTCAAAATGGTCAAATATGTTGACATCCTAGAGCGTCTAGGGTGTAAGATTTCTAAGACTCTTGTGGTGGATTGTATCCTTCACTCACTCCCCACCAAGTTTGCCCACTTTAGGGTAAACTACAACATGAATGACATGGATAAGAGTTACCATGAAATTTATGCACTCCTCACCCAAGCGGAGAGGGATATGGAGGCTAGTGGGTGTGAAAAGGGAGATGTTTTAACCATGAAGTTAAAGAACATGTCTTTTGGAGTTAAGAAAGGAAAAGGGAAAGAAAAGTCCCAATTCAAGAAATCGTCAAAGAAACATGATAAGGGAAAGGGGAAGGCCGTTGAGAATGGCAATCCCAAGGCAAAAAGTGTCAAGCTCTCCGAGGCCGAATGTTTCCATTGTAATGGGAAGGGCCATTATAGGAGGAGTTGTCCGAAATACTTGGAGGATCTCAAGGAAGGGCGTGTGACGCCTATTGGTATGATTTCCTCTCTCTATGTGATAGACGTTAATTATGCTTGTACTTCCACTTGGGTACTTGATACCGAATGTGGCTCTCACCTTTCTAACCATTTGCAGGGTATAAGGGACGTGCAAGCACTAGCAAAAGGTGGTGTGGATCTCCTCATGGGAAATGGAGCTAGAGTAGCCGCCGTTGCCGTAGGGACCTATGTGCTCACTTTAGCTAGTGGTTTAGAGTTGTATTTAAATAAGTGTTATTTTGTACCAACTTTAACTAAGAACATCATCTCCATTTCCGCGTTAGACGCAGAAGGCTTTTGTTTTATGAATAAGGACAAGTGTTGTACTTTTTCCTTTAATGATGTGGTTTATGGCAAGGCCATTTCAATTGGAGGCATTTATGTTTTAAATGATGTTAATGACGTTTATCATATGGAAACTAAAAGGCGCAAAAAGGGTGATCCAAACGAATCCTACCTTTGGCATTGTCGTTTAGGCCACATAAACGAAAGACGCATTAAGAGACTTGCTTCATCAAAAGTGCTCAAACCATTTGGTTTCGAATCTTATGGTACATGCGAGTCTTGCCTTTTAGGCAAGATGACTCGTGCACCTTTTGCGGGAAAAGGGACACGAGCTAATGAGGTTTTGGCTCTCATACACACGGATGTGTGTGGACCATTAACCATCAGCGCTAGAGGAGGTTTTCACTACTTCATTACTTTTACTGATGACTTAAGTAGATATGGGTATGTCTACTTAATGAAGAACAAGAGTGAAGCCTTTGACAAGTTCAAAGAGTTTCAAAAAGAAGTAGAGAACCAATTGGATAAAAAGATAAAGACCCTACGGTCCGACCGTGGTGGTGAGTATCTAAATATTGAATTTGATTCACACCTAAAAGATTGTGGTATAGTATCCCAATGGACTCCTCCTGGCACACCGCAATTAAATGGTGTGGCCGAAAGGAGAAACCGAACTTTACTTGATATGGTTCGGTCAATGATGAGTCTAAGTGAGCTTCCTAGTTCATTTTGGGGTTTTGCCCTCTTGTCTGCAGTATTTTCACTAAATCGAAGCTCGACTAAAGCGGCCGATAAGACTCCATATGAGATATGGACAGGGAGAGTCCCTCATTTGTCATTCATGCATATTTGGGGTTGCGAAGCATACGTTAAGATCAAATCTGACAATAAGCTTGCACCCAGGTCTGACAAATGTCTTTTTGTAGGATATCCAAGGGAAACACGTGGCTATTACTTCTACAATAAACACGAGAACAAAGTGTTTGTGGCTCGTGATGCTGTCTTCCTAGAAAAGGAGTTTATTTCTAGGAGACAGAGTGGGAGAAAATTTGAACTTGAAGAAGTTCGAGAGCCACAAACCGAGAATGAGGTAGAGGAGAACGTGGAGGATAGCATTCCCTCTTCCTCTGAAACGGTAATTGTTCCTAGAAAGTCAAGTAGGATTTATAATCCACCTGACCGTTACCTTGGTAACATCGAAGAGGATGGTGTTTTGTTACTTTTTGAAAGTGATGAACCCACTACCTACAAATCGGCTATGTCTAGTCCCGACTCCTCGCTTTGGCTAGAAGCCATGCGGTCCGAAATGGATTCCATGTACGAGAACCAAGTATGGGACTTGGTGGATTTACCTGAGGGAGTACGACCCCTTCAGTGTAAATGGATATATAAAATTAAGCTCGGCGTGGATGAACATGTGGATGTTTACAAAGCTAGATTGGTGGCAAAAGGTTTCACCGAAGTTCATGGTTTAAACTATGACGAAACCTTCGCTCCAATCGCTATGCTTAGGTCCATCAGGATAATCTTAGCGGTTGTCGCATTTCATGATTATGAGATTTGGCAAATGGATGTCAAAACCTCCTTCTTGAATGGGATTCTAGAAGAAGAGGTGTACATGATACAACCTGAAGGTTTTGTGGATACATCTAACCCTAAGAAGGTGTGTAAGCTCAAGAAGTCCATTTATGGTCTTAAGCAAGCATCTAGGAGTTGGAATCATCGCTTTGATCATGTTATTAAACAATATGGTTTCACTAGAAGTGTGGAAGAACCGTGTTTATACATGAAGTTTAGTGGGAGTAAGGTTGCATTCCTTGTCCTATATGTGGATGACATATTGCTCATTGGGAATGATGTTCCATCACTCACTTCCGTTAAGGAGTGGCTAGGGAAACACTTCCAAATGAAGGACTTGGGAGAGGCACAACGAATCTTAGGTATCCGGATCTATCGGGATAGGTCCAAGAGGATACTACCATTGAGTCAAGAAGCTTATATTGACAAAGTTCTTGACCGGTTCAATATGAAAGACTCCAAGAGAGGATTTCTACCTATGGGCCAAGGGATTACTTTGAGCAAGTCACAGTCTCCCTCCACCCTTAAGGAAATTGAACACATGAAGACCGTCCCTTATGCTTCCGCTGTTGGGTCTATCATGTATGCTATGATTTGCATTCGTCCCGCCATTGCGTATGCCTTGAGCATGACAAGTCGGTATCAATCCAAGCCTGGTGAGAGTCACTGGATAGCCGTAAAAAACATCCTTAAGTACTTGAGAAGGACTAAGGATTCGTTCTTAGTGTTTGGAGGAGAAACTGAGTTGCGTGTAAGAGGTTACACGGACGCAAGTTTCCAAACCGATCGGGATGACATGAAATCCCAATCCGGCTATGTGTTTATGCTAAATGGAGGAGTGTTTCTGCTGGAAGAGCTTCAAGCAAAGCGTTATCTGCGGATTCTACAATCGAGGTGAGTACCTTGCGGCGTCGAGGTCACGAAGGAAGCTGTTTGGATTAGGCAATTCATGGAGGGGCTAGGAGTAGGCCATTCCGCCAAAGATCCTATCACTTTATATTGTGATAACAGTGGAGCTATTTTTCAAGCCAAAGTGCCTAAGTCTAGTAACAAATCTAGACACATTGAAAGGAAATACCAAGTAATTAGAGATTATGTGGAAAGGAAGGAAATTGACATTTGTAAGGTTGGGACAGATGATAATATTGCTGATCCTTTAACGAAGCCTTTATCAAAGGCTAAGCATGATGGTCATGTCGTCGCTATGGGATTGAGACGAGTACCAGATTTTTTTTAGATTATGGATATGTAATAATTGGATAGTGTATCTTTTATTATATATATGATAATCACATTCATTGTTTTCGCATTCATTTCTTTTATGAATCTTTTATTTAGTGTGACTAAATTTTAATACCTTGTTTATCTGAATAAGTTGTGGAGACAATGTTGAACACTATTCAAATGAATAAGATGAACATTGTATTTTGTCCCTAGTCACTTAATGAAGTGACGTCTCGGAGTGACTAGATTGTAAGTCGATTGATGGTTGTTCAACACCATAAGGTCATATGTGATGACTGGTCGATTACATAGGCAGAGTGTGTGACACTTTGCCGGACAGTGACCATTTAGAGAATCCCTAAGTTCTATTATAGACGCATGGTCGTGGTGGGGATCTCTAAGATGTTCTAATGAGTCGATTCTTTTGACTGGAGACTATTATCTAAGCAGGTGCAGTTTCCGAGTGACTTTGGTTTTTGTCCTAGGTCGTGCCGTGAAAGGAGGCCAAAAGGGCATTTACTAGGTCATGGTGAGCTGTATTGTGCAATAGGATAGATAGGGCATACAGGAATTGTCCACCCACGTTGGGTAACTATATCTCAAGGCCACTCGAGGAGTTAATGACTACAAATGCGTGGCCACGCTCGGAAATAATATGTGAGAGATTTTTCCGGTCAGGTAGTCACACTCCCGATCGAGAAAACCACTCGTGATGTGTTCATGTGCATGTACGACCTGAAAGACACCTTGCATTGAGTGGGAGATTAAAACGGACAAGAGAATTGGTAGCGCACACCTTGTGTCGGACAAGTGGGAGATTATTGGAGTTAGTGTCCTCCACAATAGTGCGTTAACATAATAAATCTCATTAATAGAATATCATCATATATTTAATTATTTGATCCTCGTCAGTTGATTAACGTAAATCGATAACGGTTGGCTGACTAGAGTTTGACGTTATTGTCGTGAGACAGCGGTGATCAACTGACCCATTTCGGTCACACCTAAAGGAACGAACCCCAATTGATAACTAATTAATTGTATGAGATACAATTTGTTTAGTCCCTTGATTTATAGACTAAGAGGTTAGTCGATTATTTTAAGAGAGATTTCGAGTTGCGAACTCGAGGAGCGGCAGTTATTATTTAATTATGTGATAAATAAATAATAAGTTTTGGGAAACGGGGTTTAGTTAATTAACTGTTAATTTACTAAAATTGTACTAATTGATTAATGTGATTAATATTAGTACGTAAATAATATGTGTAGTGGTACACGTATATTTACGGAGTGAATTGGACGAATTAATTATGGAAGTATTTAAACATGATACGATGTTTAAAATAAAAATTACACGGATTTGTTCGACAAATATAAGAACCAACATGGACCCGTAAATGGTCAAGTGGACCGTGTAAATAAGAATAGTGGATGATTACTCACATAATCATTTCACCTTATTTTGAATACTACCATAATTTATCTTATACAAGATTTTGCATGTGATGTAAGATAAAAATATAAGACAAAAATTGTCCACTTCCACACTCTTCCACCCGCCACTTCCCTTCCCATACACTCCATATATTGTTCACATTTCACTCTACCTCACTTACACACTCTACATATTTTGCATGTGAACATTATTTCTCTATCTCTCTACAATAATAATTCATCACTAGTATACATTAATAATATTACTAAGATTAGTTAGTGATATTACTAATATTTGTCAAGGGAACAATATTAACAAGTTCTAGTTCAAAACTTGTTATTATTATTGGGTTAGTTCTTGGGTGGAACAAGAAGGAGATCTTCTTATTGAAGATTTGCAAGGAGGATCTTCCATTTGGTTTAAGCTCAAGAACAAGCTAGTAAGGTGAACTAGTTTGTGCCCTTTTACCACAAATTCAATGTAAGGAAATTGTTTTTCCTTATACTCTCTTTTTATGCTTTCATATTAGCATGCATGTTACATAGATCACCTAAATAACAATTTATGAGATAAATTAATTTTATTAGAGAGTCTAATATGGATCTATGATCTTTCAAATTTTGTGTGGTCCATTCTTAATAATCGTCCAACACTCCGAATCATGTCCTTTTACGTAGTGTGTCATCATGTTTTTCCAAATTCCATAATTCTTCCCATCAAAGACAGGACACTTAAGATACTTGGAATCCACTTCACACGTGTAAGGCAGCGGAATAAAAATAAAATAAAAAGATAAAAAGATAGACGGATCTAGCCTCTTTGCGGTTTAGGCAATCAAGAGCACGAGGCTCTGATACCAATTGAAGAGTCTATCACACCCGAAATACTCGAGAGGAGGGGGGGGGGGGTAAATTGAGTATTTAAAAACGTATGCCCACTTTTTATTTTATATCAATGTAATTAATTACTTAAAGTTTATTGATTAAACTTTAACTATTTAACTAGGTGATTATTAACGTAATGAAATGAACAAAAACAAAAACTGCAAAGACACACGGTTTTGAAGTGGTTCAGCTTCACACGTCGAAGCCTACGTCCACTATTCTCGATTAATAATTTTAGTACCTTTCCCCGGATTACAAAATTATCAACCCAACTCGTATAGCTAACTCTAGCTATAACTCAATTTGAATATCACTAGATATTCGATTTGACTATCTTAAGTTACTAAGAAAGCACTTGATTGTTCTTCTAAGTTTTCATACAATTGAACGAGTAAGAAACAATATGAAGTACTATTATCTTGTAATGTAACCTTACGAATAATAAGCAATTTTAAGAGCACGACTTTTCGCAAGGATTTTCAAATGCAAAACAATAAAAATAACTGATTAAAATTAAACTTAAAATTGTTTGCAAGAGATTTTAATATTTTGAAAAGCTTGTTTAAAATGAAAGACTACCATGTGTATTTATAGTTGAGAGGACGATTAGGGTTTAGGCGTAACCCTAATGTATGCCGTGAGATGGAAGATTATTTTACAAGAAATAAATCTTATCTCTTACTAAATTTAATCCATGAGATAATTAAATTTAAGCAAATAAGATAAAAGTAAATCTTATCTTACCTAAACTTAATCTATATGATATTCTGTTAAGTAAACAAATCAAATCAAAATATTATTTAAGATATAAGAATATCTTACCAAAATCTTATTTAGATTTAATTTGATAGATTACTTGTACTAGATGACTCACGAAACCAAGGCGGCCCAAGCCGTGCGGCCGAACCCTTGGCCGTGTCCAGCTAGGTCGAAAATCCAAGCATTGGATTAGGTTTAGGTCAAATAATCAAGCAAACCCTAGGTAGCATGACGACCCATAAGTCGTTTTACAAACTAATAGTGAAATGTGAATTATTCATTATAACAACCCATATTTTATCTCTATCATATACACACATGATTTTGAAATATATTTGAAGAATTTTATCTTTTGAAAATGATTTTAAAACTATTAAAATCGTGCCATAAAATTTCTACTCAAAGTTATAGTAGAAATAGCTATAACTTTAAGCTTGGTAAGTAAAGTTATAGGTGAAATAGCTATAACTTTACTTTCCCAATATTTCTTCTTAAGATACCGTTACTAGATGAAGACCTAAACTAGCTAATCTTCCTGGAGATCTTCAGAATAAGATTTTCTCTTTATCTTGATCATAAGCTCTTCATCTTAAGCTTGTTAAAGACTTGATCGAGCCTTTTGCTTGAGTGATCATCAAACTTGAAACTTGTTACAGTTACTATGACGCTTTAGGAATCTTTAATGTTATAGCGCAAGCTGCTATAACATTACTTGAACGATGCTTCACAAATCTTCAATGTTATAGCCAGAGTTGCTATAACATTACTTGCCAAATTTGTAACTTAAGTCAATCTAACGAAGACTAAACAAACGATTACGAGCAAGAGTATATATATAATATGAAGCACATACTTGTCATAATCAAAACTTAATCATATATCTATATGGTCCAACACCGTGTTTTGGACTTTTGTTTGTACATATTTAGATTTTGCGTGAGGCGGTTTGTATATATGTGTTTTTGGGTTGTAGTTTATTTTGTTTCGGCTTTTTTTTTGTGTTGTGTTTCGGAGAAGCACGGTCTGCGTTTTATTCCCCTTTTGCTTTGCATTTGTTCCTTCATCGTTAGTGTAGAAAACAAGCAATAGGTAGCACATACGCATAAACGTAAACACAGAAAAGCATTTGATGAAAACAAAAATAATCATGCTCTAAGTTAAAATTTGAAATTTTTAAAATTCCGCGACAGGTCGTCACGTTTGGATTTTTCAAATGAAATTGTTTTGAAATTTTGAGCGATTAATTCGTGTTTGAATTAAATTACATCGAATTTTAATGAAAATTGATTTGCAACTCGAAAAACTAAAACTCAAACCATCATGGATGAATTTCAAAAGGGATTTTTGCGAGTGTATTTGATTTGATTTTTGTGAGCTCAAGACTCGGATTTGTAAGAGCTTAAATTTTTAAAGAAAATTGACGTCGTGTATCAATTTTCGAATTTTGCGGGAAAATGCGAAAAAACGAAAAAATTTCGTAATTTTCGACCGACATGGAAACGATCCGTCACGGATCGGGGCGACTAGCCCTTCCCCGCTAAAAAAGAAGATAAAAACCCGTATGTTTAAAGCTACGTCATGGAAACCGTGTCGGATTTCGTAAAACGCAGAAACAAGGAAATGCGAGTGTGAGAAAACACAAAAATTCCCGGATAGGCCCGAAGAGGCGCGAGCCCTGAAGCGAGAGAATCTAGGTGTCAGGAAGAAACACAACTTGATAGGGACAAATCAAGGTGCGGATCCTGAGGACCAGCCCAAAGAGGTGCGAGGCCATAGGTGATGGAAGGGAGCTTCCCCCTTTTTTCGGAAAAAAGCGCTGATTGTTTTGTATAAATAGGGACGTTTGCGCTTCTTTGTTTCATCATCCGAAACACGAAAAATATCTCTACGAAAAACCTTTCATCTTCTTCCACAAAATTTTTCATGGATGCTTTCGAAAATAGGTTGCGACATTGGTGTCGGGATTTGTCGCCTCCCGAGAAATATCAACTCGTTGTAATGGGCGTTGGTCAATTGTTGGTGCTTCGTCAAGTCAAGGTGTAATCCTCATTCCCTGAAGCATGCTCTCGGTTTTGGGATTCAAGACATCATGTTTTCGTTTTCCCAAAAGGTGAAATTTGTCCTCTTCCCGAAGAAATGGGCGCCATTGGTGGATGGCCGGTTTGTACTCCGGTGCTTCCTCCGACTCGATTGTGTTACAAAGAGAAGTTTCGTTCAATATTGGGCTTGTCAATGAGCCAAGTGAACTCTCTCCTTGCTCCCCTTCGTGTGAATATGTTGGCTCTTATAAACATTTTTTCAAACCGGTTGGATGTTAATGTCTCGGAGGTGGCTAGGAGAAGGGCTCTTGCCTTTTGCCTAGTGCACGCATACCTCCTTGTCGATGCCTTGAAGAAGGAATGGCCAAAGAGTTATGGTAGTATGACCCTTGTGCATATAGTTGAGCCAATGGAACACGGTTGGGATCCATCATGGTTGGTGCTTGGCGAGATCATCCAAGCTTTGGACAAGAAGGGCTCTTGTGGAGAAGATCCTTCGTTCGGATCTCCAAGAATCCTCCAAGTGTGGCTATTTGAGAGGCTAAGGTATATAGAGCCTCCGGCCGATTCTTCTTCTTATTCCTTCCGTCACCTTACTATGAGGAAGAAATTGTACTCGGATAGTTTTGCATCCACCGAGGCCTATTGGACCTCGAGATTAGTAGAGGACGGTGGTCCTTATATCCGTTGGGTGGTGCCATGGTGGCACTTGAGGTCCTTCACGAGGTTGCCCGCTTCGGCCGCTAGTTCTTGTTCTTTGATAGTGGTGTGCTTGAAGGTTGCTTCCTTCATTTATCCCGAAAGGCTAATGAGGCAAATGGGGCAACAACAAATGGTGCCCGCTCAAGATACTATCATCTAAGAGAGTGTTTTCCTAAACTCCGAGCTTGTGGAGGTCTTCGAAAGGTGGTGGGCCACTCGGCCGACTTGGGAGGTACCAAACCTCGTTGCCACGACATGGGTGACTCTCGCTTACGTCAAGTCGTCAAGAGCTCAAAGTTTGGAGGAAAGGTCCAAGTCCCGTAAGGACGAGGTCGTCGATTTGAAGTATAGAGAGGTTGGCAAGGCCAACCGTGCCTTCTTTGGCGACTTTGCCGATGATGTTAGCTCGGATGTAATGAGGCCACCAAAGAGGAGAATCTCGGGTCCCAAAGAGGTAGTGGGCTGTGTATGTGCTCGACTTGGGCCGAGTTTGGGGTCATGCAAGAGACCGGGGGCCGTTGCCAATGTAGACCCATTGAGGATCCGTTCCGAAGAGGAAGTCGATGCTAGGCGGGCCAACAAGAAGAACAAAGGGAAGATGTACCCCGAGGGAAAAGGCAAGGGTAGAATGGAAGAATGAAGACCTCCATTACTCGTTTTATTATTATGTTGTATTAGTGTTGTGAGTTTTATTATGTTTTTCTAGCTATGTATTCTGTATTTTGTGCTAGTTTTACTATGTGAGATGTCTTAGTCGACATTCTAGCTTTGACAAGTTGTAGACTTGCTTAGCTTCATTTGTTGTCAAATATGTAATCCTCCTCATTATTAATTAAATAAGAGGATTGTTTGTGTTGAAAGAAATTGTGAACGCTTGTTGTTTCTTCCATCCATCTTGTAAAGGCAATTCGGTTTGAATTGTCCTAAACATTGAACCTGGAAAGGGGATTTTTGTGGGAAAGGAGAAAGGCTTCTTTTTTTGTATTTTTGTGGAAAAGGGGCATGTTTTTACCTCTTTTTTTTGAAGTTGATATGGGTGATGTTTTTTTTTGTATGTGGGGATGGCTGTATCCTTCTCGTGTAAGAAAGGACTGCCTACGCATCCACCTGAATGAAGGAAATGTAGATTCATATACATATTAACATACTCATATATGTCTAAAATAATTTGTCATAAAATTAAAACGGATTTTATGCATGCAAACAATAATATAAAAGAAGAGAAATCATGTCCTTACATTGTTGATTTCGGATTTAAGGGCACAAAAGAGATCATCTTTCTCTTTTGTTCTTGAGCTTTCCTTTAATGGAAGAACAAGATCCAAGTGGAGGATCTCTCCCTAAGCTTTATACCCAAGGCTTAACTCTTAATCTAATTAATATTATAAATACTAGTATAATATTAATCTAGTAGAAAATAGACCCAAAAATATTATAGACACTCAATATTTTCGGTTTTCATGGAGGAAGAAGAAGAGAGGTTTTTGTCTCTCTAGAATTCTCAATTTTTGGATGAGTAAAAGTGAATGAACAATACAATTACATTATTGTATATGAGGTAAAAAATAAGAGAAAAACCAAATGTTTTTCTCTTCTTAAAAACCGGACAAGGGGAGTGGGAGGGGAGCCAATGCATGGAAAAATTGTTCTTTACAATAAACCATAGGGTTGCATGGCTAGTGACTAGGGTAATCATCATGCCCTCCACTAATTATAATCAACATATAATTAGCTTAAAAACTCCTCTAATTTTCGGCCCACTTGAGTTAATATGGATTCCATATTATTTTTGTCAATTGTCAATATGTCACATGTCACATGTCACATAAATTTGTCATGTATTTTTAACATATTAAAAATCAACGTATCATCAAAAATACGTCACATACAAAAATCGACTTAGTAATTTCATAATTACTTGTGCCAAAATATTTTACCATTTATAAATTACAACAGATTGTATTTATAATAATTCATTCAGTTTTGATTGTTTCTTTAAACATTAATTTCATCCGAGTAATGATACAATTCGATTACTCAGACCGTATCTCATTTAATCACATTTCAATTTGATACGTAAATTTTACTTCCAAAATCGTCCGTCAATTTTTCAAGTAATTTAATTAACTCGTAACATTATACGATTAATTAAATGATCAATTAAGAGTATTGCCCTATAGGTATGACCTAGGGGGTCAACTGATCACCACCGTCACACGACAGTAATGTCAAACTCTAGTCAGCCAATCATTACCGATATATGTTGACCAGTTGACAGTAACAATATTACTTCCCAATTGTATTATTAAAATGAGATTTAATAATGATATTTAAATCATATGATCGCACTATTGTTGAGGACACGTTTCCCAACAATCTCCCACTTGTCCTCGACAAGTGTGCGTCACCAATTCTCTTGTCCTATTACTATCTCCCACTCAATGCAAGGTGTCTTTCAGGTCGTACTTGCAAGTGATCATATCAAGAGTGGTTTCCTCGATCTGGAGAATAACTGATTGACCGGACTTATCTATCATAGATACTTTCCGAGCGTGGCCACGCATTTCCAGTTCATTACTCCTCGAGTGGCCCTGAGATATTGTTTTAACCCTGACAAGGGGATGGACAATTCCTATCGCACTCATTCCCTTCGACTAGCCACACCATCATAACCCAAAATATGCCCATTTGACCCCATTTACGAAGGTCGTAGTAACACAAATCAAAGTTAATCAAACTCGTGCCATCTTAGGTGAATAGTCTTTAGTCAAAAGAATCGACTCATTAGAATACTATAGCAGCTCTCGCCACGACCAGGCTATATAAATTTGCCAGAACTCTATAAGCGGTCATAAGGCCCGACAAGGTGTTCCTAACATCTGCCTATGTGATCGACTAGTCATCTCACATGACTGTATGGCACTTGAACTTGCCATCAATCGCATCACACTCTAGTCACTTCGAGACGTCACCTCATACAAGTGACTATGGGCGAATACAATGCTAATCCGTGTTCACTTTAACCGGGTTCAATTGTCTCTACAACCCGTTTGGATGTAACAAAGTATAATAAAAGAGTTTTAAAGTAAAACTCGAACGACAAATGCGATTATCACACATGAATAGTCAATGCCTGATTACTATTTCATGTTCTATAATCTAATTTGATCTTGTACATAGTTGTTCATTTCAATTCAATTGAAATGACATGACTCATCATGTTTAGCCTTTGAGAAGGCTTTGGTTAGTAGGTTTTATCAATTTCTTGTACCTTACTCAACCTCACTACATACTCGTTTTCCTTTGTAATGTATACATTTGCATTACAAAACTTTCTGAGTACGTGTCGAGATCCAATCAAGACATAGGCCCTCTAGCCTAAGAATAGCTCCCACTGTTTTCACAGTGTGCGGGACTCATCTTTCTTGCACATCTCATGATCGCAAGTGTACTCAATTTCCGTTATAAATATCTCTCATTGTTCTTTATTGCCTAGAACGATTCTAGAAAATCTACTTCTTAATTAACATTGCCACAATGGTATCTTAACCATCCTAGTGTGTTTTGATTATGGTTTTGTCGGAAACCATGCGCAATCTCAATTGTCAATTGTCACTTGTGTAACACCCTTACACAATATTGCATCATAAACACTTTGCTTTACTTCCTTAATGCTTCTGCAAGTACTTAAGGGTAATCTTTATAGCTTACTTGGTAAAGATTACTTAAATTCAATTTTTGAAAACAATTCATCATACTCAAAGCATATGAAGTGTTATACATCATTTCTTTTTAATTGATTCGGCAGCGGAAGCAAATGAAATCAATCAAATATGTTCAATTTAATTGAACTAGTCATAAATCTTATCAACATAAGACTTCTTACTGACGCTAATATCATGTGGATTTATCTTCATAAATCCGGATATTCAAGATGTATTATAATACTCCAAAAGTCTTAAATCATTCGCAATGATCAATATGTCATCCACATATCGGACTAATTAAAATTTCCGTAACTCCCACTAAACTCCATGTATAAACACAACTTCTCGACTTATCGAGAAATGTTTTACCACATGATCAAAATGTTGATTCTAACTCATTGATGTCCTACTTAAGACCCTCTCTTAAGTTTCACATTATCTTAGGATTGCAAGAATCTACTAAACTCAAGACATGTATTGAATACATTCCTTCTATTGAAGAAGTGGGTTTTAGATTCACTCGCTATGTATTTCATAACCTCATGATGAAACACAATCCCTAAGAAGATCCAAATAGACTTAATCATTTCAATTAGTGCAAAACCCTTTGCAACCAATCTTGTTTTGAAATATCTCTTTATTAGTGCAAAACCCTTTGTCACTAATCAAGCCCTTTTGTTTCGGATTTTCATGACTCTAAGCCTTGTATTGAGTTGTGACTTAAACACTCTCATGTAAGTCATATGTTCATTACTTTCTAGAAGTAATCAACTTGAATCAAACAATTTCTTTTGTAAGTTATAAGCTCTTTTCTTTCTTAAAAGTAGCATGAATTCATCATTTTTAACAAGTGACGAATTTAACCTCCTAGGTTTTGAAGAAACAACGTCTTACACAAAATGTCTCATGTAGCCAAGAAAGACCAGTTTCTTGCGACATAACATTCTCTGTGGCATTCTTTGTGGCTCTTGAATAATTTCTCCCACTCTGTCTTCTACAATAAACTTGTATTTTAGAAAGACAGCTTCACGAGCCGCAAACCCGTTGTACTCGTGAGAAAAGAAAGGGAAAAATGAGCATTTGTTTCTTGTGAAAACTTACAAATATGGTACCCTTACCATTTCATATCTCATATGATTCGATTTAGTGGAAAAATAATTTAGACAAAAATGATAAAATCCCCAAAAGGATCAAGTAACTCAAAGTAACTTGATTGAAGTCCAAACCATATCGAATAGCGTTTGATTTCTTATCCAATCACACATTATTTAATAATGCGTGCTAAGAGAGATTAACTTGTGATACTATATCACATTTCCTTTGGCTTATATCAAAGTCTTCACTCTGATAATCCCATCACGACTAAATCGTGATTCCTTGAACTCTTTGAAATTCTTCAAAGATTTCTCCTTTTACCTTATTAAGTGAACATATTAGCGTCAACTTATATCGTTGGTAAAAGAAAATGATCAACCTATTTTGGATCGATGATATAGAACCTCGATCTCCTTTTCAACCAAAAGGCACGAGACATCTTGCTTTGAATACAAGATACGTATATACCATTAACAATCTAATGGTTTCAAGAGTACTCGATAACTCTTTACGTTCATCATTCCAAAATTTAAGGTTTAATCTTGGGTTACCAATTTGAATCTTACATCATCTACATGATATATCATTCTAGTTTGTTTTAGAATATAATCACCTTGTCAAATCGTGGTGTATAGGGTCACAAAAGTGAAAACCCTTTTTGTATCTTAACAAGTTTATATTCTTATTTAGAGTTTATGCACTTAATAGTCATAATTAAGTACTACTTTAAATCCAAAAACTAGATTGAGTACACAATTACTCTATCTCTCGACATTATTGTTGCTAGTCGTCATATTTTAATCATCCTATGTATCAAGTACAATGATGAAAACCTCCATTGGTTTCTAATATTGACGAAGTAGTACTAGCAAAATTTTATGTTTAATCAAATAAACATTTAACGAAGAAGGTCCCATTAGATGTCCCACAACTAACTTGTTGATTCTTCAATAATTTGGGGTAGTTTCCTTTCTCGTGTTCAACATTTAAGACAATGGAAACTTTATCGGTCGGGATTGATAGGTTTAGTATCGTCATTCCTCAATGACTTTACTTTCAACATTACCTTGTATCAATTCCATTATTATCTTTACTTTTTGAACCTCGTCCTCATCTTAACGGTTTAAGAGAATGCTCCCACTCATTTCAATGAGTCTTTGCTTTGAGAAGCAAAATTGAATTCATGAAGATTACTCTTCATTTGTTCGTTTTAGTCTTAAAACTTTCATTGAAGTGGTTGCGTTATTTTGGTCAATTACGAATTCTGAAAATCTAATCACCAAAACAATTTATCGCTTCAAGGTACTTATTTCAATTAAGCATATGAAACATAGTCCATTGTAAGTAGAAGTGTTAGTCAAGAATCAAAAACCTGTTTGATAATGAATAACTTTAATCGATACTCTTTACAAGAGATCCTTAGCAATGGTTCGTTTGAGGTTTTAGAAGCAAATTCAAATTTTGTCTTTAGTTACGATGTTTTAATGGAGATTCGTTATCAAAATCGAAATGATATCGTATATGAATTGTGGTAAAGAAATAGAACAATATAACAACGGAATAGTGGAAAACTTAACATTTATCGTTATATTAATACTTGTAAAACAAGTATAGCATTTACATAGTGACCTCTACCCAACTATGATAAATGATTCCAAGACCCAAATTCATATCGACTTAGGCACGGTGGGGCCGATACATCCTTTATCAATATAACTCGGTGGATTAACGTTTAATCGATTCTACTTTTAGAACTCTTGGTCGATAATATTACATTAACAATTATCTATAGCCCAAAAAACATTGACAAGGGCACGGTGGGGCCGATACATCCCTTATCAAATACTTTTGTTGAGTTCAATCCAAATTTCGAATAAATGTGTCCATGATCCAAACCCACATTAACTTGGGCACGGTGTGGCCGATACATCCCTTATCAACATGAATTCGGTGGATTAACATTCATCACCCACTTCCCCTACGTAACAAGGTTTGTACCCCGGTGGGGCCGAGCGCACTCCCTCGCGAAATAGGTTTTCATGGTTTCTACTATTTGGTAAGGCTATGTCTCAATTGATTGTTTTAGCGAGAGGTCATGTCAATTTATTATCTATCACGTTTTAAGTGAACTAAAGCGGTGAACTACGATAATTCGAATTGACACGGTCGATAAACTCGATAAAATAAAGATGCATGTTTAGTTATGGCGATTTAGCAATGCATGTGACATAAAAAAAAAATGCAAGCATAAAATAAATAAATCCTAGTATGGCCTTCCCTAAAATAGAAAAACTATTTAACTATTACATTTCGGAAACCAACTCCATTGGTCCCTTGAACTTCGGTTGTGGCACGCATCTCGATGTAACACCGTCTTTATGTATCGCCATTCTTGAAGAAATCCGTCTTTGGGAACTCCGGAATGAATAAAATTACATAATAAATTACATAATTTCCTATTATACATTTGTAACTAAAATAAAATAAATCTATTAAATTACAAAACGGTGATACGAGATCACAATAAAATTACAACCGAATCGATATTCCCATACATTTCGGGAAATATCAATTAAAATCTAAGGCCATACTAAGTAAAATTACATAATTCAAAATTACATAAATTAAAATTATGACAATCATAAAGAAAATGCAGCATTATAATATGTATGAACATGCTCAATTTTATGCTAAATCGCCTTTTAATTAGCCAATATCGTATATTACTCGGTTTTTACGGATTTGCGTGATTTCAACATTTTACAATCACAAAAATACATAAATTCATATTTATGCATAAGTTAATTACCCTAACCTCTTAGGACTCAAAATATAGTCTTCACTAATAATTTGACCATAATTAACCTTAATTTACAAAATTGTTCATAAATGGACCAAAATTACAAAAATAAGCTATTAAACTTCAAATAAATCACAAAATTTCAAATAAATTCAAAATTTGAAATTTAAACTCATGAACATTCTGGAAAAATTCCATGACACTCATAATGTTCAAAATCTTAGGTTAAAAATTTCGAAATTTTTCCGGAAAAACAATGTTGCGGTTTATCGATTTTTTAATAAAATAATCATAAAAACATGGAAAAATTATTTTCATTAACTTTTCAATTTTAGATCTGAAAAATATGATAAGATGCAACATTAGACGTTTTTCCTAAGTCATAGATTATGTTTTATTAATTTTCCACTAATAATGTCACTATTTATGCTATTTTTCTTCAAAAATTCATAAATCATGCAAAAAGACTTCTTTATAGCCAATTATTTTACACACATCTTGTAAAATTGCATGTGATAACATATTAATTTTCTATGACCATATTCGAAATTTAACTCATATTAACCTATTTTTCACTTAAATCCGAATTTAATAATGAAAAATTCATTTTTCGAGCATAACAAGTCCAAAAATTATGAAAATTTACAGGTTATCTCAAAATAATATATGTGACAACATATCCAAAAATCAACTTAAAATTCGAAGTATAGCTAATTTTAGACCAAAAATGACATTTTTACTCATAAAATCATATTTAAATGCCATTATTGTAAATTATGAACAATAAAAATCCGAAAAATTAACCAAAATATCCTAAAACACTTTAGGACCAGAAATATTAACATGCATGTAATAATTTCGTGATATATCATAATAACACAAATTTTACAAGTTTTATTTGTTATTCTTATAACTCGGAAAAACTTTTAACCAATTTGCATGCAAACAACCGTGGCTCTTGATACCGATTGATGGAAATGTAGATTCATATACATATTAACATACTCATATATGTCTAAAATAATTTGTCATAAAATTAAAACGGATTTTATGCATGCAAACAATAATATAAAAGAAGAGAAATCATGTCCTTACATTGTTGATTTCGGATTTAAGGGCACAAAAGAGATCATCTTTCTCTTTTGTTCTTGAGCTTTCCTTTAATGGAAGAACAAGATCCAAGTGGAGGATCTCTCCCTAAGCTTTATACCCAAGGCTTAACTCTTAATCTAATTAATATTATAAATACTAGTATAATATTAATCTAGTAGAAAATAGACCCAAAAATATTATAGACACTCAATATTTTCGGTTTTCATGGAGGAAGAAGAAGAGAGGTTTTTGTCTCTCTAGAATTCTCAATTTTTGGATGAGTAAAAGTGAATGAACAATACAATTACATTATTGTATATGAGGTAAAAAATAAGAGAAAAACCAAATGTTTTTCTCTTCTTAAAAACCGGACAAGGGGAGTGGGAGGGGAGCCAATGCATGGAAAAATTGTTCTTTATAATAAACCATAGGGTTGCATGGCTAGTGACTAGGGTAATCATCATGCCCTCCACTAATTATAATCAACATATAATTAGCTTAAAAACTCCTCTAATTTTCGGCCCACTTGAGTTAATATGGATTCCATATTATTTTTGTCAATTGTCAATATGTCACATGTCACATAAATTTGTCATGTATTTTTAACATATTAAAAATCAACGTATCATCAAAAATACGTCACATACAAAAATCGACTTAGTAATTTCATAATTACTTGTGCCAAAATATTTTACCATTTATAAATTACAACAGATTGTATTTATAATAATTCATTCAGTTTTGATTGTTTCTTTAAACATTAATTTCATCCGAGTAATGATACAATTCGATTACTCAGACCGTATCTCATTTAATCACATTTCAATTTGATACGTAAATTTTACTTCCAAAATCGTCCGTCAATTTTTCAAGTAATTTAATTAACTCGTAACATTATACGATTAATTAAATGATCAATTAAGAGTATTGCCCTATAGGTATGACCTAGGGGTCAACGATCACCACCGTCACACGACAAGTATTGTCAAACTCTAGTCGACCAATCATTACCGATATATGTTGACCAGTTGACAGTAACAATATTACTTCCCAATTGTATTCTTAAAATGAGATTTAATAATGATATTTAAATCATATGATCGCACTATTGTTGAGGACACGTTTCCCAACACTGAAAAGGCGTAATCAAACCATGCTCGTAGTTCGAAAGTTTTGTTAATTTTGTTCGGTTTTGTGGTTGTATCCTTCTTGTGTAAGAAAGGGCTGCCTACATATCCGCCTAAAAAAGGCGAAATCAAACCATGCTCGTAGTTCAGATGTTTTTGTATGAGTGCAAATGGATTTTGCCTTTGACAGATCACAGGTCGTTCGATACATGGCAAGGTGTCGTGACTTAGACTCGGTAAAACATGCAATTTCAAATCAGAACGCGTTTGAGGAACTTGACTTAAAAGGGATATGGTGGTCACTAGTTGTGAAACTAGGGAAAGGTTCGTGGTTACTAGGGTTCAAGGGTAGTATTTCTTGAGTTGGTCTAGGTTGGTCGGGTTTTTGAAATCCTCCTCATCTAGGTCACTTAGTCTCACTGCGCCCCTCGAAAGTATTTTCTTGACCAGGTATGGCCCGGCCCAATTGGGTTTGAATTTCCCCCTCGGATCGACGGGTAGTAGTGCTCGAACCGACTTGAGGACCAAGTCACCTTCTTTGATGTTTCTGGGTTGACCTTTTTGTTGAATGCCCCTTGCATACGTCATTGGTATAGCAGGACGTTGTGCAAGGCGTTGAGTCGTCGTTCGTCTAGAAGCGTGAGTTGTTCGAAACTTCGACGGGTCCATTCCGCCTCAGGAACTTTACTCTCCAGTAGGATGCGTAGAGATGGGACCTCCAACTCTACTGGTTGAACCGTCTCCATACCGTATGCTAGGTAGAAGGGTGTGGCGCATGTGGGTGTTCGAATGGAGGTTCGGTATCCTCATAGTGCGAATGGGAGTTTGCTCGGCCAATCGCGGCAATTATCTTGCATCTTTTTGATGATGGTGACAAGAGTTTTGTTTCCTGCCTCTACCACTCCGTTGGTTTGGGGACAATAGGGGGATGATCGATGCCGCTTGATTTTGTTTTTGTCCAGCAAGGCTTGTGTTTCCGCTCGGAAGTGGGAGCCTTGGTCGCTTATGATTTCAAGGGGTACCCCATATCTGCAGATGATGTTGTCCTGGATGAACTTGGCCACTTATTTAGCGGTCAAGACTACATATGACTGTGCTTTTCCACATTTGGTGAAGTAGTCGATGGCGACGAGGACGAAGTAAAGCCCTTTGGTGCCTACCGGGTTGAGCTTCCCAATGATGTCGATGCCCCAGGTCGAGAAAGGCCAGGGTGATGTCATGGTGTATAAGAGGGATCTTGATATATGTTATATAATGGGCTGAGTGTCCGCGTCCGGGACAACTTGGTCATTCGTCATTGGAATGGTTGTTATATTGTTTGGGTTTTGGTAGGGGCGTCCAGATCGGGTAAGATGACCGATCTCTTTTGCTTGTTTGCCATTTCCCGGAACCATGTAGACATCTTCCATGTCATCTCCCCAGATACCGTTGATTTCGGGATCTCGAGGGTACCTTGGAGGGGTATTCCTCGGTGAATAGTTTTTGTAGGGGAAGTTCTTGTGGAGGTAATTTTTGTGAGGTTGATTATTGTGGGGTGCATGCCAAAATAGCCGCGGAAGTAATCCTTTCTGGTGAGGGTAGTTTGGGTATTTGGAGGACCCTCCCTCGGGCGTGGTGTTAGAGTTGGTGGGTTGAAAATCAACCAGTTGTAGGCGTCCTCAAGTCGGGTAATCCTTTCTGAGAGACTGGCTATAACTTCTTCAACCTATTGGAACATGGTGAGCATGGTTGCGGCACTGGACACGAATATCTTATCCGGGGTATCCTTTTCCAAGGCATTCACCTCGTCATCAATTGGCAGGACGAGGTGCGAGCAATCCAAGGTTGGCTCGTCATCAGAGATGACATGGATTCCCAAGGGGTTTGTTTTATTGTTTGGTTTCGTGGGTGGAGGTAAAGGTAGTTCTCCCTTCTCGATCATATCTTGGATGGCATGCTTCAGTTTAATGCAAACCTCTGTGTCATGACCTTTTCCCTTGTGGTATGGGCAGTAGGCATGGGATACCAGAAACAGGATTTATTAGACTCGGACAGGTCCAAAGTGGGTCCAATCGGTTATAGTTTTCCTTGGTCCATGACTCTTTTTAGGGCACTGGCGTAGGTTGTTCCCAAGTTCGTTATTACCCTTTGAGGACGCTTAGTTTTCTTCGCGGTTGGTTTGAGGAGATTGACCTCATCAATTTTGTTTGTATGACCATAAGGGCGAGATCATGTTGATGTATATGCCTGATAGCCTCTACCGGTGGTTTTGGCTAGGACACCCATGCGGAGATCATCTTCATTGCGGGTCCCGAGGATTTGTAGGTCCTGGATGTTTTGATGTTCTGATATCTCAGCAGGTTGGCATAAACCGGGCGGAGGTTATTGAGAAATTTTTCCACCAGAGTTGATTCACTCGACTTACTGACCAATTGAGTGCTTACTCTCCTCCAACGGGTTAAGAATTATGTGAACCCTTCCTTATCATTCAGAGTCAGGACCTCAATAGTGCAGGTATTGGCTTGGATTTCGACGTTGTCGGCATACTGTTTGGCAAATTCAACGGCGACTCGTCCCAAGTAGTAAGGTTCTCGGGGTCGAGGGAATAGTACCACTAGCGGGGATTTGGTTCCAGGGATGATAGGAAGATCCGGGTGAAAAGTTCCTGCTTGACCCCTTTGATGGACATGTAATCCTTAAAGGCTCGAATGTGGTTGAGTGGGTCCTCCACTCCCTTGAGCTTGGGTACATAAGTCAGGGTAAAGTTGTCGGGTAGTTGATCCCCAACGGGTTCGAATCTTCGATTGTTATCAAGGTGGATATTGTTACCACGGGGTAGGAGTTGTTGTTCCAAAAGCTTGAGCCTCTTCTCGGTTTCAGTCAAAGGCGGAGTGTTGTGTTCTCCGATTTCCTTGTTTTCCAGGGTGTTGATACGGGTCTCGACACGGTCCAGGGTGACCTTAAGAGTAGTGAGTAGGCTGGCTAGCTGAGCAGTTGTGACGTCTTCGTTGTCATTGTTGTTGTTGGATGATGCTGAAGATGGGGCCATGGCTCTGAGGCAGAAAAATGGCACACATTACATCCCAATCCGACACGGTTTAACGACTAAACGCAGACAACACGAGAGACGGAAAAACAGATCAGACTCAACAAGACGAGGGCGACCGTGTGTGGTGCCTCGGTGCTGACTCGATTTATAATGTGACGGTGTTGACCGGACTTTGACTCGCGTCCAACGTAATGGAGTGACGCCGTTGAACGAGTATCGAGGTGAGAGGACTCATAAGTAAAGACCCATAAGTACGTTTGCTTCGACTCGATAGCCACTAGGCGGAATTGGAATGGTGGACTGAAGTTTTCGAAAATAGAGATTTTCAAAAAGAAGATTCGTTTGTCGCTTTATGGACGGCTTCCGAAAAGTAGGGATCTTCAAAATTCGATCAGTTGAAAAGTTGTCTTAAGTCTCGAAGAGTAGGGATCTTCAAAATTCGATCAGTTGAGGCGGCTCCGAAAACAATGTACTGTTTCCAAGGACGGTTTTTGAAATTCAAAATTATATTTTTTGAAAATTGAGTTTTGACAGGTTTTAAAAGGTCTCGGGGACGGTGTATGATCCTCGGGATTTGAAAAAGTCTCGAAAAAGGGGTGTGTGCCTTTTCGGATTTTAAAAGAGCCATTGTGTTGACGCGAGACGGGTTAAAATCCGTGTCTTGACGCGACGATTATAACGGCGTAAAAAGGTGTTTTTGAAACGGTTTTAGAAAAACCAAGTTTAAAAATCGTCATTACGACGGCCTAGAAAGGCTTGCTTTTTTGAAATGGTTGTAGAAAACCGGGTTTCAAAATCGTCATTACGACGGCCTAAAATGGCGTGTTGTTTGAAATACGACGGTCTGCGAAAGACCGAGGTTTGAAATGGCTATTATAACGACGCAAAAGAGGGTTTTTGAATGTTTGAAATGATACGGAAGGACTTATGATCACATAACACATAAGCACTCGCAGTTTCATTATATTATGCATAATGCTGACATGGGTTTTGGCTTAAAGGGTGGGTTACACACCAAGCGATCAAACCCCGATTTTCGAGAGGGATACCAATCCAAACAAAATGTGTAAGGAGGGTGCCCTAGCCTCATGCTCGAAGAAAATGAAAGCCCTTTGACGTAACAGAAATGTGTAACGTCAACGGTATGCTTGACTCAATTGGGATTCGAAACGTGGGGATGAGAAAACTCACGCTGACGAGACGACCCAATTGGTCGAAAAGAGTTAGGTTGTGGGCCCGGACAAGGAATCTGACTTATGACCGTAATATCAATTCATGCATTTTAACCAAGACCTCGTTCGAGTCTCACCATCTAGGGATCACAAAGATAGAAGTGTCCTAGTACTCCCCAGCGGAGTCGCCAATCTGTGGACATGGGCCACTTGCGAGGCCCAGCCGATCTATGGACGTGGCAATAGTCTGTTAGCCATGCTCGGTGGCGTGAAAATGATTTCGACCTGATCGTTTTAGATCGATTGGTTTCGTCTCGGCATGGGTCTCAAAACGATGCAAGAGATGTTCGGAGTCGCCACCAAGCATTTGTGGGATGCTTGGAACCCGTTCGAATCCACTTTATACCTAGGTCAACCAAGGCAAAAAGCGGTGTTTGCCTGATCGGTCCGTTTCGTGTTCACAATTAAAGGTGTGGTCGTTGGGCCACGTCCGAATCAAAACACAATTTATAACTTCACAAACAACTCTACAATTAGTAAAGAGGCAAGTAAAGGTCAGATCCCAAGGGACGGGTATTGAAATGAGATTTCTATTGAAACTAGTGGTGTCTTAGGGGTGTCACAATTTGGGTTGATGTAGAAGGTCACTAACTAAAATAGCAATGAAAATAAACAAGCAAGATGAATTAAAAGGGGTGTAAACAATTGATTAAAAAGCACTAGGGTGTCATGGGATCATAGGGGAATCATGGGAATTGATCATACAAACATGTTCTCAAATTATAAGAAAGCAATTATTGTTGTGATGGATTGAGTTGGGTTATATCTTACAATCCTAGGAAAGTTTGGGTCCCGGAGCCGAATCGATTAGATTGTACAACACCTACAAGTCGACTTAATCTTCCCTACTCAACAACAACATGCATGGTATAACATGTGCATGAGTTGAGATCAAAACAAGCAAGCAAATAAAGCATGAAAGCATATTAATTTAAGCATGAATCATTCCCCATGTTGGTTTCCCCTAATCACCCATTAACCCTAGCTAAAAGACTACTCACTCATTATCATGTTGATTATGCTAGCAAGGTTATCAATCATACCAACAAAATGAAACATGATGAATAAATGAAAGTAATTAACAATAATTAAAAAGGGATTAAGAGAATTATACCTACTAATGATTCCAATAATTAAGCAAAGATAAAAGAAGTACTTGATGCTTGATTGAGAGGTTGTCAATCTCCCAATAATAACCCAAATAATCTTCAATTACCCAAAATAAAGGATGAACAAAAGAGAGATTAAGGAAATAAAACTTGTATTAGAACTTGATTAATTGTTGATTACAAAACTAAAGAAAGATTTGATTGATATTAACTACTCTAAATATTGATAAGAAGAACATGCTCTTCTAATTAGACTAATGGGGTATTTATAGTGGAAATTAGGAGGATGCATTAGGGTTAACTAAGGGTTAAACTAGTAATTACACTTTTTAGATTGAGCAGGGAGGAGCCGGTATTTTTCGAAGGAAGGGCTTCTTTCTTTGTAGCTTGGAGAAGGGGAAATCGCGCTGTAGAGGAATACGAGCGGATTAGGGTCGGGACGGGCGGATTCTGGCGATGGAACCCGAGCGGATTAGAGAGAAACCGGGCGGATTTGGGTGGCTAAACCCGAGCGTCTTGGTGGAAAACCGCACGGATTGTGCAGGTGGAGGACGGCCGGATTGTGGTCAATCCGCACGGATTGTGCCTTAGCAATACTTCTTCTTCTTTTCTTCCCTTTTCTTCATAAATTCCTTGGGGATTTCCTTGGGGACTCAAGGATCCTTTCTCAACATTTCTCATCTACTATCATATGTACAAAGGCCTTCTAATCTTGTCTCTCCTTGATGCTTGGTCATTGAATTCGATCAATTTAGTCTCGTTTTGCCATGAAAATGCAAGATTCTTACTCCTTTCCTACCAAGGGATCAAAATCTCAAAGAATATGCAAAACAAAGAACTAAAGATAATAAATGACCTAAATATGCACTAAAAAGCATGGGAACAAGGCTAATTCGGGGGCTAAATATGCGCTAATTATGGTCACATCATTGCCATAGGTACTAAAGATAAGGAATCGTTTCTCTTTAGCATCTTATCTCTAGAATGATTCTCGTACGCCCTGGATAAGGTCGTCTACTATCCAAAGTTTCTGAGTAAAAGGTGAAGGTACGTATTGGGAGGCCCTTTAATCGGACACCCGTTCCCGCCCGTGGTAGCGGCCTCTACTGATTGATCTTGTTTGGTTAAATGCAAAAGTTGATAAAACGGGTAAATGCATGAATGCGCATCCACAAGTTTGAACCTAACATGTGAGTTTTCTATGTCGGTTGTTTATCCAAGTATCAATTATTTGATGTCAAGTTGGATTTAATGTTGATTTGCATGCAAGACAAAAATTAAACATCCATTTACCGAGTTAGGTTTATGGTGTATAACGTGGTCCATTTGTCTTGGTAAGACGTTTTGCAAATACGATGTAAAAAGTGCAGATTTGTCATCTGATCCGTCCTGTATTCGGGTTAACCGAAGTCGGGATCGTCCTAGACAAGTGCTGGAAGGAAGCAGGGTCTGCATCAGGCAGCCTATTTAGCCGTGAGCCGTCAGGCGATGAAAACAGGCCTGTCCTGGTTTGAAAATTGGAAAATGATTGGCATGTTTAGGCACAAGTCATCAGACTGTTCAAAGGACGTCTTCTGACTATTAAAATGTTTGTAAAACGGTTTGAAAATACGGTGTTTGAACCCGTCTTGGTTTGAAAAGATCGTCTAGACCGCTTTTGTGTTGATGTGAAGAACGAGACTTGAATAATCAACATTGTATTGACGATATTCGATGTCGGGTTCGATTTTGCAAGCTTGACAAGAATAGTTTTGAAAATGATTATGAACTAATTGTTTTAAGTTCATTTGTTTGTGATTAGTTAATGTTTATCATCGTACTCGGGTTTAAAACCGACATGGTATGTGGAACCAAGGATGACTTTGTATTTATGACTAATATATTTGTTTTGAAAATGTAAAGAAATGAAATAAAAGGTTTTAAAATACTTCCTCCATTCTCATTTGATGTACCCATTTTCCTTATTGGGCCATTCCACTTTGATGTACCCATTTCATTTCTTTCTATTTTGGGTATGGTAAATGACCATATTGTCCTTGTTGCTTATCCATATTTACATGAAATGCCATCAATTAACACTACTAATTTTCTTATTAACCTAATCTATTTTACTAATAACTCCCTCCTTTTTTTTCCCACCATATTTTCCATATATACACAAAAATCTTTCCCATATTTAAATCAAACTCTCTCTTCTCTCTTCATAAATTCTCATCCCCCCCTATTCTCTAGATCCTTCTATGCAAAACCCTAAACAACTCTCATTTCCGCCGTTTTCAGCCTCACTTTTTCTAGATCTTTCTCTCTCTATCTTCAGACTTCTCACATTCTTCATCCTCTTTGAGAATGATTAATCTCTCATTATGTCTAAAAAAATCTCTCATCAATTCACAAATATGGAACTTCTTATCATGCATCTCTTGATCATTGTTTATATCTACCAGGTTTGGGTCATGTTGCTCCTGATACATACTCAGGTTATGGGAGCCTACTTGACTCTGATCTCGACGACGATAATGAGGCTACGTTGGCGTTTAACGCTGATGTAAATACATTTGTCCCAGATTCTGTGATTGAGGATGTCCCAGATTTGTTGGAGTTAGTGTCCTCCACAATAGTGTGTTTACATCATAAATCTCATTAAAGGAATATCATTAGGATATTTATTTTATGATCCTCGTCAGTTAATTAACGTAAATCGAGAACGGTTGGCTGACTAGAGTTTGACGTTATTGTCGTGAGACAGCGGTGATCAACAGACCCCTTTCGGTCACACCTAAAGGAACAAACCCCAATTGACAACTAATTAATTGTGCGAGATACAATTTATTTAGTCCCTTGATTTATTGACTAAAAGGTAAGTCGATTATTTTTAGAGAGATTTCGAGTTGTGAACTCGAGGCGCGGCTGTTATTATTTAATTATGCGATAATTGAATAATAAATTTATTGAGACGGGTTTTAGTTAATTAATTGTTAATTCACTAAAATTGTACTAATTGATTAATGTGATTAATATTAGTACGTAAATAATATGTGTAGCGGTGCACATATATTTACGGAGTGTTTTGGACAAAATTTACTGGGAAGCATTTAAACATAAAACGATGTTTAAAGTAAATTACACGTATTTGTGCGACAAATATATGAACCGATATGGACCCGTAAATGGGACATTGGACCGTGTAAATGGAGTGTAAATGAATGATTATAAACATAATCATTACACTCATGACTTTGATCTATCCCATCAAACTTTTGTTCTATTTTATGCACAATGACAATTGGACATAAAATAAAGCAAATTCACTCCCTCACTCCACCTCTCTCGCCCGGCCCGTTCACCCATATAGACCAACAATTGTCTCTTTTCTCACTTGCTTACATGAACATCTTTTGCATGTGAAAATCAAATTGTTGGTTTTATCTCTCCAAAAACTAAGAAAAATCATTTACTAAGTTGTTAGTAAACAAAAATAAATACTAAGTGTATTAGTATTATTTACATATTATCAAGGGTAGATTTAACAAATATCTAGTTAGTATTTGTTAGATTTTGGGGTGCTTTGTTCTTGGGTGCTACTTGAAGGAGACTTTCTCTTTGAAGGTTTTTACTAGGAGGATCATCCATTATTATTAGCACAAGAACAATCTAGATAGGTGATCTAGATTGTGCCCATATTACCATCAAAATCAATGTAAGGAAATTGTATTTCCTTAATCTTTATTTATTATGCTTTTATATTTGCATGCATGTTACATAAATCACATAAAAATGAATTATGAGATAATTTGATTTTTAATTAGAGAGTCTAATATAGATCTATGATCTTTCAAGTGGTATCAGAGCTAGGCTTGTAATTTGCATGTTGATTTTAAACATATTAAACAAATTATGAGATAATTTGAAAAACTCAAAAATTGTGTTAGAAGAGGTTTGAGCATGAAACTTTTTGGGCATGCATACCTACTGATCTTAAAAGGCTTGTGGTAAAATTTGGTGATTTGTGAAGTTGTTTTACTATTTTTAATGTTTTTTTTGTAGAAAACCGAGTCAAAAATGCCGTATTTTGGTTAAGAGTTATCTGAAAATAGTTAAAGGTTGATTCGGGTCATGAAATTTTTATATTATTTCATGCATATTTTCTACAGATTGTATGTAAAATTTCGAAGTTTGGTTTGAAGTTTTGCATGTTTCTTGATTTTATGAGATAAAAGTCAATAAAAGTGAATTAAATTAATCATATATTTGAAATATTTGTTCCTGCCCTTGATAAATTTATGTAAATTTAAAAATATGATTTAAAAGTTAAAAGTGAAATTTAAAATGTGATTTCACTTTGTTTTAATGTTTATTGGTTTTTGTGGTTAAAAACCGATAAATATCGATCTTTTTCTTCGTAAAATTTATCCGAAATGTTTGGGCAATTTTTCTTACATTTTGGTGTTCTTGGGATAGTTTCAGAATACTCAAAATTTTTAATTTCAATTTTTGGTGATTTTTCAATTATTTTGGATTTATTACTTAAAAGTTATGATTTTACCGATTAAATTAGCAAATATCACCAAATCAAACTAATTATTCATCATCAAATTAGTGAGGACTAATTTTGAGGTCCAAAATAATTTGGACAATTAGTTTGGACTTAAATGAGATTTAAGAGTTGATTATTGATTTTTACAAGTTAAAAATCGATTAAATCCACAAAACCGAGTAAGATACCAACGATTGATTGATAGGGCGATTTTCGCATCATTTTACATCATTTTAAGCATATTTATTTATGTTGAATGAATGATTGTCATTTATTTAAAGTATTTATTTTGTTGTACCTAGTATGGCCTAGTTTATTTTAATCGATATTACCCGAAATATATGGGAATAGTGATTTGTTTGTAATTTAAATATGATCTCGTATCGTCGGTTTATAATTAATTAATAGTTTTATTTATTTTATTAATTAATATATAATAGGAATAGCTATGTAATTTAATTGTAATATTTATTTTACGGGCGTTTGCAAAAGACGGATTTACATCGAGACGGAGTCTATTTTTGGAAAGGTGTTCCAAATCCCACTAGAAGAAGCCCCTTTGGAAGATGTTCCTATGAAGAGGCAAGGGACCAAGGAGTTGGTTTCCGATATGTAATAGTCTAGTTTTTATTAACTAGGAGGCCATACTAGGATTATCATATGCTTGTTTGCTTTTATTTTTCGCGCATGCCAAAATCGCCATTCACATGCATTTTATTTTCGCGGTTGTCAATTCAAGTCATTTACATTCACCGACTTAGTTCACTTATAGGGAATTTATGACTAAATTGACAAGATCTCTCACATAACTAAAATTGAGATTAGCCTTACCAATTAGTAACACCTATGAATCCCTCGTTCATTAGAGCCACGCTCGCCCAAGCGGGGTGTTCTCGTTTTACCTCGGGTAAGTAGGGTGGTAAACGGTTATCACGCGGCAAAGTTGGTTGTACTCAACGAGGTATAAGACGGTCTTGTATTACGGGGCTAGTAGATGGATTTAAGGAAATTCGTCAACCAAGAGTTCTAGAGGTAGAATTAGTAAACCGTTGACTTACCGAATTTACACGATTATGGAATGTTTCGCCCAAGCGATGCTCATTTTTGTTTAAAATTTGGGTCTTGAAATCAATTATATAATTTAGTGGGAGATCATTATATAAATGTTAAAACTTGTTAAACATGTTTTCACAAGTAATTTTTAAAACAATGAATGTTAATTTTCCCTTATTTGTTGTAGCATTTTAATTCGCAATGGAAACTTCATCAACTCCATCGACTACTACACTAGGCAATGATTCATGGCTAAGGTCCGTAATGGACAAATGCATCTTAAAAGATCACGGTAGTAACTTTCTTGAATGAGAATGCAACATCAAAAGTGTCGCGTTGTCCGACAACGTGCTCACTTACTTGACCGATGCCTCTCCCATCGAGCCCGGTTCAAGGGCTTCATCGGCGGTGCGGACCGCCTATGATTACCATGGGAGGATGTCGAATGATATCAAAAATGTGTTGATATGGCCGATGTCCCCAAATCTCAAGCTTTCATGCATTTCTTTGAATGCGTACGAGATATTCACTCGTATGAATACTATGTTTTCACAAACACCAAAAGTCCGCCAATACGAAGCGGCGGCACGCTTCTTTGAAGCAAAGCTTGAGAGGGGCCAAAAGGTTGGTCCCCATATGCTAAAAATGGTCGAATATGTCGACATCCTAGAGCATCTAGGGTGTAAGATTTCTAAGACTCTTGTGGTGGATCGCATCCTCCACTCACTTACTTCCAAGTTTGCCCATTTTAGGGTGAACTATAACATGAATGGCATGGATAATAGTTATCATGAAATTCATGCGCTCCCCACCCAAGCGGAGAGGGATATGGAAGCTAGTGGGATAGAAAAAGGGGATGTTCTTGTTGGAATATGTGTCCTTCGACAATAATGGGATCACAACTGTTGACCATGATGATCACATGTTTAAATCTCATTTTAAGAATACATGTGGGATGTAATTTTTTACAGTCAACTGGTCCACACATATCGGTAATGATTGGCTGACTAGAGTTTGACATTACTGTCGTGCGACGGTGGTGATCAGTTGATCCCCTTAGGTCATACCTATAGGAAAATACTCTTAATTGATTTTTTAATTAATCGTATGCCGATACGAGTTAATTAAATTGCTTAAAATTGACGGATGTTTTTGTGAGTAAAGTTAACGTGTCTTATTGTAATTTGATTAAATGAGATACGGTCTAATTAATCGAATTGTTTTATTACATAGATAAAATTATTGTTTGCGAAACAATTGAAATTGAAATTGAATGAATAATTTATTATAAATACAAGACGTTGTAATTTATAATTTGATAAACCGTTTTGGTACAAGTAATTACGAATTACTAGTCGATTTTGTATATGACATATTTTATGAGTATGTTGATTTTTAATATGTTGAAAATACATTATAATTTCACATGTCAAGTAACATGTCACAATTGACAAATGACAAAATAAAATGGGCCTCCCATTTTATGTCATATGTACCGAAATTATGAAGGGAGTATTAAGTTTATATTGTGTTTTTATTTTGAGTGGAAAACACAATGATAAGACCTTGCTTGTAGCCTTGCATGCCTATGATTTCATGGGTAGAAAAACTAGCCCATGCATTGGGCACACTAACACCCTCCAACCGGTTTTGCATGAAGAAAAGGGAAGAATTTTTCCTCTCTATTATTCATTCATTTTTACACAATAGAATTTCTAGAGTAAGAAATTACTATTCTCTCTATATCTTATGATATTTATAGAGAAATAAAACCACACAAAAGCTCCCCTCTTGACTGAAATATTCAAGAGAAAAATACAATTTATTTTGTGTCAATTTTATAGTAAAACTTATATTATTTCTAGTACAAAATAATATTAGTTATTAAGAGGTTTCCTTGGGTATATGCTTTTAAGAGAGATTCTAAACTTGAATCTTATTCATCCATTATTGGAAAGCTCAAGAACTAACAAGAAGGAGATCTTGTTGGTGCCCATAAAACCGAAATCATATAGTAAGAACAATGATTTCTTCTCTTATCTTATTTATGTTTGCATGCATAAGATTTGTAATTATTTTATGACTAAATAATTTCTCACATATATGAATATGTTAAATAATGAGATTATTAATTTCTAACAAGCGGTATCAAGAGCCTTAGGTTGTTTGCATGCAAATCGGTTATTGTTTTTCCGAGTTATAAGATTAACAAACAAAACTTATAAATTTGTGTTTATTATGAAATATCACGAAATTTATTTGCATGATAAAGTTTCTGGTCCTAAAATGTATTTAGGATATTTTGGTTTATTTATGGATTTTATTGTTCATTTTATATAATAATGGCATTAAAATGTGATTTTTATGATAAAAATTTCATTTTTGGACTAAAAATAGCTAAACTTCGATTTTTCCAGTGGTTTTTGGATATGTTTTCAAATATATTAGCTACTGTTGGCCTGTAAATTTTCATGATAAAATGAGTTGTTATGCTCGAAATATGGATTTTTCAAGTTAAAATCGTATTTAAATGGGAAAATAGGTTAATATGAGTTATATTTCGAATCTGGTCATATAAATTTAGCATGTTGTCACATGCAATTTTACAAGATGTGTGTAAAATATTTGGCTATAATGAAGTCTTTATACATGATTTATGAATTTTTGATGAAAAATCACATAAATAGTGACTTTAATTAGTAAAAATTACTAAAACATACTTCATGACTAAAGAAAAACGTCACATGTTGCATTTTATCATATATTTCAGATCTAAAAGTGAAAAGTTGATAAAAATAATTTTTCTCATATTTTTATGGTAATAATTGATAAATCCGATAAAACGCAACATTGTTTTTCTCGATAAACTTTCAAAATTTTTAACCCAAGTTTTTGAACATTATGAGTGTCATGGTATTTTTCTAGAATGTTAATGAGTTTAAATTTCAAATTTTGAAATTATTTGAAATTTTTATGATTTAATTTGAAGTTTATGATATAATTTTGTATTTTTGGGTCCATTAATGAACAATATTAAGAAATCTAGGTTAATTAATGTCAAATGTTAGTGGAGACTAATTTTGAGTCCTAAGAAGGTTAGGGTAATTAACTTGTACATAAATATGAATTTATGTAATTATTGAGATTTTAAAAGGTTAAATCACGCAAATCCGTAAAAACCGATTAATATACGATATTGGCTCCTTAAAGGCGATTTAGCATAAAATTGGGCATGTTCATACATATTATAATGCTGCATTTTATTTATGATCGTCATATTTTAATTTTATGTAATTTTTGAATTATGTAATTTTACTTAGTATGACCTTAGTTTTAATTGGTATTACCCGAAATGTATGGGAATATCGATTCGGTTGTAATTTATTGTGATCTCGTATCACCGTTTTGTAATTTAATAGATTTATTTTATTTTAATTACAAATTTATAATAGGAAATTATGTAATTCATTATGTTATTTTATTATTCCGGAGTTCCTTGAAGACGGTGTCCATTCGAGAAGGCGATCCATCAAAGAAAGTGTTGCCTTGAAATGCGTGCCAAGACCGAAGTTCAAGGGACCAAAGGAGTTGGTTTCCGAATTTGTAATAGTTTATTAGATTTACTATTTTAGGAAGGCCATACTAGGATTTTATTTTTATGCTTTGCATTTTATTTATATGTTGCATGCATCGCTAAATCGCCATAACTAAACATGCATTTTAATCGAGTTTATCGACCCTGTCAATTACAATTATCGTAGTTCACCGCTTTAGTTCACTTAAAACGTGATAGATAATAAATTGACATGACCTCTCGCTAAAGTAAACAATTGAGACTTAGCCTTACCAAAAAGTAGAAACCATGAAAACCTATTTCGTGAGGGAGTGCACTCGGCCAGACCGGGGTACAAACCTTGTTACGTAGGGGAAGTGGATGATAAATGTCTATCCACCAAATTCATGTTGATGAGGGATTTATCGACTACACCGTGCCCAAGTTAATGTGGGTTTGGATCATGGACACATTTATTCGAAATTTGGATTCAGCTCAACGGAAGTATTCGTGACCGTAGTTGTATGTGTTCCGGGCTAAAGATAAATGTTAATGTAATTTTATCGACCAAGAGTTCTAAAAGTAGAATCGATTAAAGAGTTAGTCCACCGAGTTATATTGATAAGGGATTTATCGGCCACACCGTGCCCAAGTTAATATGAATTTGGGTCTTGGAATCATTTATCAAGTTGGGTAGAGGTCACTAGATAAATGTTATAAAACTTGTTTGAATTAATATTTACAAGTATGATATTAAAAACGATAAATGTTTTTGTTTTCATTATTCTGTTATCATATTGTTCTATTTCTTTACCTCAATTTATATACGATATCATTTCGATTTTAGTTCAAATCTCCATTAAAACATCGTAACTAAAGACAAAATTTGAATGTTCTTCTAAAAACCTCGTATTATCCATTGTAAGGATCTCTTGTGAAGAATATAGATAAAAGTTATTTATGAGCAAACGAGTTTTTGATTCTTGACTAACATATCTACTTACAATGAATTGTTTCTCATATGCTTAATTGAGTTAAGTACTTTGAAACGTTAAATCATTTTGGTAACTAGATTTGTAGGAAATCAAAATTGACTAAAATACCGCAACCACTTCAATGAAAGTTTTAAGACTAAACGAATGAATTGAAGAGTAGTCTTCATGAAATTCAATTTTGCTTCTCTAAGCAAAGACTCATTGAAATAAGTGGGAGCATTCTCTTAACCGTTAAGAAAAGGATGAGGTTTAAAGAAGTAAAATTAGAATGGAATTGATACAAGGTAATGTTAAAAGTAAAGTTATTGAGAATAACGATACTAAACCTATCAATCCCGACCGATAAAGTTTCCATTGTCTTAATTGTTGGACGCTAGAAAGGAAACTACCCCAAATTATTGAAGAATCAACAAGTTAGTTGTGGGACATCTAATGGGACCTTCTTCTTTAAATGTTTATTTGATTAACATAAATTTTGCTAGTACTACTTCGTCAATATTAGAAACCAGTGGAGATTTTCATCATTGTATTTGATACATAGGATGATTAGAATATGACGACTAGCAACAATGATGTTGAGAGATAGAGTCATTGTGTACTCAATCTTGTTTTTGAGTTTAAAGTTTTACTTAATTGTGACTATTAAGTGCATAAACTCCAAATAAGAATATAAACTTGTTAAGATACAAAGGAGGTTTCACTTTTGTGACCCTATACACCATGATTTGATGTATGGCTAGCCCATTATCAAAGGTAATTATATTCTAAACCAAACTAGAATGATATATCATGTAGATGATGCAAGACTCAAATTGGTTACCCAAGATTAAACTTTAAATTCTAGAATGATGAACGCAAAGAGTTATCGAGTACTCTTGAAACCATTAGATCTTATGATATATGCGTATCTTGTATTCAAAGCAAGATTTCTCGTGCCTTTGGTTGAAAAGGAGATCGAGAATATAAATCATTGATCCAAAATAGGTTGATCATTTTCTTTTACCAACGATTTAAGTTGACACTAACGTGTTCACTTAATAAGTTAAATAGAGAAAACTTTGAAGAAGTTCAAAGAGTTCAAAGAATCACGATTTAGTCGTGATGGGATTATCAAAGTGAAGACTTTGATATAAGCCAAAGGAAATGTGATATAGTGTCACAAATTAATCTCTCTTAGAACGCATTCTGGGATAATGTGTGGTTGGACAAAGAAATCAAACGCTCAATCAAGTTAATTAGAGTTACTTGATTCTTTTGGGGATTTTATCATTTTGTCTAAATTATTTTTCCACTAAATCTAAAACGAATCATATGATATATGAAATGGTAGGGTACCATGTTTGTAAGTTTTCAAAAGAAACAAATGCTCATTTTCCTTACTATAATCACAAGTACAACGGGTTTGTGGCTCGTGAAGCTGTCTTTCTAGAATACAAGTTTATTTCCAGAAGACAGAGTGGGAGAAGTTTTTCAAGAGCCACAAAGAATGTTATGTCGCAAGAAACTGGTCTTTCTTGGCTACATGAGACGTTTTGTGTAAGACGTTGTTTCTTCAAAACCTTGGAGGTTAAATTCGTCACTTGTTGAAGATGATGAATTCATGTTACTTTTAAGAAAGTAAAGAGCTTACAACTTACAAAGAAATTGTTTGATTCGAGTTACTTATGGAAAGTAATGTGAATTCATGACTTACATGAGAGTGTTTAAGTCACAACTCAATACAAGGCTTAGAGCCATGAAAATCCAAATAAATTCCAAGTGAATTGTTAGATATCAAAGCTTGATTGGTTGCAAAGGGTTTTGCACTAGTTGAAATGCTTAAGTCTATTTGGATCTTCTTAGGGATTGTGTTTCATTATGATGATATACATATAGCAAGTGAATCTAAAACCCACTTCTTCAATTAGAAGGAATGTATTCAATACATGTCTTGAGTTTTATAGATTCTTGCAATCCTAAGATATTGTGAAACTTAAGAGAGGGTCTTAAGTAGGACATCAATGAGTTGGAATCAACATTTTGATCATGTGATAAAACTTTTCTCAATAAGTTAAGAAGTTGTGTTTATACATGAAGTTTAGTGGGAGTTACGGAAATTTTAATTAGTCTTATATGTGGATGACATATTGGTCATTGGGAATGATTTGACACTTATGGAATATTATAATACATCTTTAATATCCGGATTTATGGAGATAAACCTACATGATATTAGCGTCAAATAAGGAGTCTTACGTTGATAAGATTCATGACTAGTTCAATCGAGTTGAACATATTTGATTGATTCCATTTGCTTCCGCTGCCGAATCAATTAAATAAGAAATGATGTATAACACTTCATATACTTTGAGTATGATGAATTGTTTCAAAACGAATTTAAGTAATAGTTACCAAATAGCCATATTGATTATTCCTAAGTGCTTGAAGAAGGATTAAAGGTGCAAAGTTAAGTGTTTTTGATGCAATTAACTAATTTGTGTAAGGGTATTACACAAATGACAATTGACAATTGAGATTGCAAAAGGTTTCAGACAAAACCATATTCAAAACACGTGAAGATGGTTAAGATACCATTGTGGCTATGTTATTTAAGAAATAGATTTGCTAGAATCGTTCTAGGCAATAAAGAACAATGAGAGATATTTACAACGGAAATTGAGTACACTTGCAATCATGAGATGTGCAAGAAGGATGAGTCCCGCACACTATGAAAACAGTGGGAGCTATTCTAAGATTAGAAAGCCTATGTCTAGATTGGATCTAGACACGTACTCAGAAAGTTTTGTAATGCAAATGTATACATTACAAAGGAAAACGAGTATGTAGTAAGGTTGAGTTAGGTACAAGAAGTTGATAAAACCTACTAACCAAAGTCTTCTCATAGGCTTAACATGATGAGTCATGTCATATGTCATTTCAATTGCATTGAGATGAACAACTACATATAAGATGAAAATGGATTATAAAAATATGAAGTAGTAATCAGGTATTGACTATTCATATGTGATAATCACATTTGTCGTTCGAGTTTTTGAATCTAAAAAAAAAAAAAAAAAAAAACTCTTTTTACTTTGTTACATCCAAACGGGTTGTAGAGACAATATTGAACCCCGTTAAAGTAAACCTGGATGAACATGGTATTCGCCCATAGTCACTTGTATGAGGTGACGTCTCGAAGTGACTAGAGTGTGATGCGATTGATGGCAAGTTCAAGTGCCATAAAGTCATGTGAGATGACTAGTCGATCACATAGACAGACTGTTAGGAACACTTTGCCGGGCCTTATGACCGCTTATAGAGTTCTGGCAAATTTATATAGCCTGGTCGTGGCGAGAGCTACTATAGTATTCTAATGAGTCGACTGTTTTGACTAAAGACTGTTCGCCTAAGGTGGCACAGTTTCAGATTAACTTTGATTTGTGTTACTACGACCTTCGTAAATGGGGTCAAATGGGTATATTTTGGGTTATGATGGCTGTGGCTAGTCGAAGGGAATAAGTGCGATATGAATTGTCCACCCCCTTGTCAGGGTTAAAACAATATCTCAGGCCACCCGAGGAGTAATGATCTGGAAATGCGTGGCCACGCTCGGAAGGTATCTATGGTAGATAATTTCGGTCAATCAATTATTCTCCAGATCGAGGAAACCACTCTCGATATGATCACTTGCAAGTACGACCTGAAAGACACCTTGCATTGAGTGGGAGATAGTAATAGGACAAGAGAATTGGTAACGCACACTTGTCGAGCACAAGTGGGAGACTGTTGGAATATGTGTCCTCCGACAATAATGCGATCACAACTGTTGATCATGATGATCACATGTTTAAATCCCATTTTAAGAATACATGTGGGATGTAATTTTTTACAGTCAACTGGTCCACACATATCGGTAATGATTGGCTGACTAGAGTTTGACATTACTGTCGTGCGACGGTGGTGATCAGTTGATCCCCTTAGGTCATACCTATAGGGAAATACTCTTAATTGATTATTTAATTAATCGTATGCCGATACGAGTTAATTAAATTGCTTAAAATTGACGGATGTTTTTGTGAGTAAAGTTAACGTGTCTTATTTTAATTTGATTAAATGAGATACGGTCTAAGTAATCGAATTGTTTTATTACTTAGATAAAATTATTGTTTGCGAAACAATTGAAATTGAAATTGAAATTGAATGAATAATTTATTATAAATACAAGACGTTGTAATTTATAATTTGATAAACCGTTTTGGTACAAGTAATTACGAATTACTAGTCGATTTTGTATATGACATATTTTATGAGTATGTTGATTTTTAATATGTTGAAAATACATTACAATTTCACATGTCAAGTAACATGTCACAATTGACAAATGACAAAATAAAATGGACCTCCCATTTTATGTCATATGTACCGAAATTATGAAGGGAGTATTAAGTTTATATTGTGTTTTTATTTTGAGTGGAAAACACAATGATAAGACCTTGCTTGCAGCCTTGCATGCCTATGATTTCTTGGGTAGAAAAACTTGCTCATGCATTGGGCACACTAACTCCCTCCAACGGGTTTTGTATGAAGAAAAGGGAAGAATTTTTCCTCTCTATTATTCATTCATTTTTATACAATAGAATTTCTAGAGTAAGAAATTACTATTCTCTCTACATCTTATGACATTTATAGAGAAATAAAACCACACAAAAGCTCCCCTCTTGACCGAAATATTCAAGAGAAAAATACAATTTATTTTGTGTCAATTTTATAGTAAGACTTATATTATTTCTAGTACAAAATAATATTAGTTATTAAAAGGTTTCCTTGGGTATATGCTTTTCGGAGAGATTCTAAACTTGAATCTTGTTCATCCATTATTGGAAAGTTCAAGAACTAACAAGAAGGAGATCTTGTTGGTGCCCATAAAACCGAAATCATATAGTAAGAACAATGATTTCTTCTCTTATCTTATTTATGTTTGCACGCATAAGATTTGTAATTATTTTATGACTAAATAATTTCTCACATATATGAATATGTTAAATAATGAGATTATTAATTTCTAACAGTTCTAACCATGAAGTTAAAGAACATGTCCCTTGGAGTTAAGAAGGGAAAGGGGAAGGAAAAGTCCCAATTCAAGAAATCGTCAAAGAAACAAGACAAGGGAAAGGGGAAAGCCGTTGAGAATGGCAAACCCAAGGCAAAGAATGTCAAACTCTCCGAGGCCGAATGTTTCCATTGTAATGGGAAGGGGCATTATAGGAGGAGTTGTCCCAAATACTTGGAGGACCTCAAAGAAGGGCGTGTGATGCCTATTGGTATGATTTCATCTCTTTATGTGATAGACGTTTATTATGCTTGCACTTCCACTTGGGTACTAGATACCGGATGTGGCTCTCACCTTTGTAATCATTTGCAGGGTTTAAGGGACGTGCGAGCACTAGCAAAAGGTTATGTGGATCTCTGCATGGGCAATGGAGCTAGAGTAGCGGTCGTTTCCGTGGGGACCTATGTGCTCACTTTAGCTAGTGGTCTAGAGTTGTATTTAAATAAGTGTTATTATGTACCAACTTTAACCAAGAACATCATCTCCAATTCCGCATTAGACGCGGAAGGCTTTTATTTTATGATTAAGGACAATAGTTGTACTTTTTCATTGAATGATCTGGTTTATGGCAAGGCCATTTCAATTGGAGGCATTTATGTTTTAAATGATGTTAATGACGTTTATCATGTGGAAGTTAAGAAGCTCAAACGGGTGATCCAAATGAATCCTACCTTTGGTATTGTCGTTTAGGTCACATAAACGAAAGACGCATTAAGAGACATGGTTCATCAAAAGTGCTCAAACCATTTGATTTCGAATCTTATGGTATATGCGAGTCTTGCCTTTTAGGCAAGATGACTCGTGCACCTTTTGTGGGAAAAGGGACACCAGCTAGTGAGGTTTTGGCTCTCATACATACGGATGTGTGTGGACCATTAACCATCACCGCTAGAGGAGGTTTTCACTGCTTCATTACTTTTACTGATGACTTGAGTAGATATGGGTATATCTACTTGATGAAGAATAAAAGTGAAGCTTTTGACAAGTTCAAGAAGTTTTAGAATGAAGTAGAGAACTAATTGGATAAAAATATTAAGATCCTACGATCCGATCGTGGTGGTGAATACCTAAATTCTGAATTTGATTCACACCTGAAAGATTGTGGTATAGTATCACAATGGACTCCTCCTGGCACACCACAATTAAATGGTGTGGCCGAAAGGAGAAACCGAACTTTATTAGATATGGTTCGGTCTATGATGAGTCTTACCGAGCTTCTTGATTCATTTTGGGGTTTTGCCATCTTGTCTGCAATATTTTCATTAAATCAAAGCCCGGCTAAAGCGGCCGATAAGACTCCATATGAGATATGGACAGGGAAAGTCCCTCATTTGTCATTCATGCGCATTTGGGGTTGCGAAGCGTATGTCAAGATCAAGTCTGGCAATAAGCTTGCACCCAGGTCTGACAAATGTCATTTTGTAGGATACCCATGGGAAACACGTGGCTATTACTTCTACAATAAACACGAGAACAAAGTGTTTGTGACTCGTGATGCTGTCTTCCTAGAAAAAGAGTTTATTTCTAGGAGACATAGTGGGAGAAAATTTGAACTTGATGAAGTTCGAGAGCCACAAACCGAGAATGAGGTAGAGGAGAATGTGGAGGATAACGTTCCCTCCTCCTCTGAGACGGTTATCGTTCCTAGAAAGTCAAGTAGGATTTCTAATCCACCTGATCGCTACCTTGGTAACATCGAAGAGGATGGTGTTTTGTTACTTTTGGAAAGTGACGAACCCACTACCTACAAATCGGCCATGTCTAGTCCCGACTCCTCACTTTGGCTAGAAGCCATGAGGTTCGAAATGGATTCCATGTACGAGAACCAAGTATGGGACTTGATGGATTTACCTGAGGGAGTGCGACCCCTTCGGTGTAAATGGATATATATAAAATTAAGCTCGGCATGGATAAACATATAGATGTTTACAAAGCTAGATTGGTGGGAAAAGGTTTCACCCAAGTTCATGGTTTACACTATGACGAAACCTTCGCTCCAGTCGCAGTGCTTCGGTCCATTAGGATAATCTTAGCTGTTGCCGCGTTTCATGATTATGAGATTTGGCAAATGGATGTCAAAACCGCCTTCTTGAATGGGATTCTAGAACAGAAGTGTACATGATACAACCTGAAGGTTTTGTGGATTCATTTAACCCTAAGAAGGTGTGTAAGCTCAAGAAGTCCATCTATGGTCTTAAGCAAGCATCTCGGAGTTGGAATCATCGTTTTGATCATGTTATTAAACAATATGGTTTCACTAGAAGTGTTGATGAACCATGTTTATACATGAAGTTTAGTGGGAGAAAGGTTGCATTCCTTGTCCTATATGTGGATGACATATTGCTCATCGGGAATGATATTCCATCGGTCACTTCCATTAAGGAGTGGCTAGGGAATCACTTCCAGATGAAGGACTTGGGAGAGGTACAACGAATCTTGGGTATCCGGATCTATAGAGATAGGTCCAAAAGGATACTAGCATTGAGTCAAGAAGCTTATATTGACAAAGTTCTTTACCGGTTCAATATGAAAGACTCCAAGAGAGGATTTCTACCTATGGGCCAAGGGATTACTTTGAGCAAGTCACAGTCTCCCTCTACCCCTAAGGAGATTGAACTCATGAAGACCGTCCCTTATGCTTCCGATGTTGGGTCTATCATGTATGCTATGATTTGCACTCGTCCCGACGTAGCTTATGCAATAAGCATGACAAGTCGTTATCAGGCCAAGCCTGGTGAGAGTCACTGGATAGCCATAAAGAACATCCTTAAGTACTTGAGAAGGACTAAGGATTCGTTCTTATTGTTTGGAGGAGAAACTTAGTTGCGTGTAAGAGGTTACACGGACGCAAGTTTCCAAAGCGATCGGGATGATATGAAATCCCAATCTGGCTATGTGTTTATGCTAAATGGAGGAGCTGCTTGCTAGAAGAGCTTCAAGCAAAGCGTTACCGCGGATTCTACAACAGAGGCTGAATACCTTGCAGCGTCTGAGGCTGCAAAGGAAGCTGTTTGGATTCGGCAATTCATGGAGGGACTAGGAGTAGTCCATTCCGCCAAAGATCTGATCACTCTATATTGTGATAACAGTGGGGCTATTTTTCAAGCCGAAGTCTAGCAACAAATATAGACACATTGAAAGGAAATACCATGTAATTAGAGATTATGTAGAAAAGAAGGAAATAGACATTTGTAATGTTAGGACAGACGATAATATTGTTTATCCTTTAACCAAGGCTTTATCAAAGGCTAAACATGATGGTCATGTCGTCGCAATGAGATTGAGACAAGTACCAGATTTTCTTTAGATTATGGATATGTAATAATTGGATAGTGTATCTCTTTTTATATATATGATATTCGCATTCATTGTTTAAGTATTTATTTATGAATTCTTTCATTTAGTGTGACTAAATTTATAATACTTTGTTTATCTGAATAAGTTGTGGACACAATGTTGAACACTACTTAAGTGAATAAGATGAGGATTGTATTTTGTCCCAAGTCGCTTAATGAGATGACGTCTCAGAGTGACTAGATTGTAAGTCGATTGATGGTTGGTTCAACACCATGAGGTCATACCTGATGACTAGTCGATTACATAGGCATAATGTGTAATACTACGGTTTTCTATGTGTTTGGGTACTCTGTCGAGTGGGGCTTACTCTGTCGAGTAAGTATGTTTTAATACGAAACAGTAGTCTGTCTAATGGGTACTCGATCGAGTATGTGTGGTACTCGATCGAGTAAGGGGCACTCGATCGAGTAAGTTACTTACTCGATCGAGTAAGTTACTTTTACGGGTTGTTTTAGTCGGGTTTTGTTAATAACGCGTGATTAGTATAAAAAGATTTCGTCACCTTTCTTAATCAGTTTTCACTTTTCTAAAACCTTTCAAGAGAGAAAAAGAGTTACGTAGTTCTCCTTCTTCGCGTTGTTAACAAATCCCAAAGGCTAAGGTGGTCGGATCATCGTGTTCTTTACGCCGTTGAGTTCGTCGTGTCGAGTGTAAGATCCTTGTATAGTTTTTATGTTGTTTCGTCAATTTTGGTTAAACCCTAATTAGGTAAATTTGGGGGCTTTGGGTGCTTGATTAGCTTAGTAGTAATTGCATGATTTTATATGTGATTATAGGAGGAGATTTCATTGAAGAACGATTTTGATTAGCTGTTAGACCGTCTATGATTGCTTTCCAGGTAGGGTTTCCCTACTCAGTATTAGTTACATGATTTGTGGTGATTGTGATGTAGTTAGTGATTGTTGATTGATTCAGACGGTTGTGATTTCATATTGTTGATTGTTTCAGACGGTTGTTGATGCTATATTGTGGTTACTGTTTAACTGTCTGTGATCTTCGGGGTGCGTCCCTGGCTGAGTGGAGTCACTTGCGGGAGTGGCTTCACGCCCTTGATTCGCCTTCTGTGGAACCCGCCACATAAGGGATGTGCACATTAATGAACATGTGTTTATCGCTTAATGGAGATGAGCGGGCCTTAGGTGGGAACGGCTGCGGTCCCCCACTGGCGGCGAGGAGTATCTGTTGCAATGGGTACTCTGGCAGGGCTACACACTTTAGTGTGTAGTCAGTTATGAGGTGATTGGAGATGGAGACTGGGATTGTGTGTGAGCTGTTTGTATGATTGTTTTAGTGTGGCTTTGATTGTGTAATTAGTACTGACCCCGTTTAAATGTTTTAAAAACTGTGGTGATCCATTCGGGGGTGGTGAGCACTTATTGAGCAGGTATGACACGATACGTATGGGATAGCTGGGATGAGTCACCACGTTGCAGTTTAGAAGTCTTCCGCTGTGTCTGACGTTTTATAGTCTTCTGATGGTAGACATGCAGTTTTGAGAGCTTGTATTTCTTTTAACAATTTTGGTATTGGCATGTAATCACTTTAAACTATAATGTTATTTAAATTATGTTTCTTCATTGTCATTTGATTATCACTGCCTCGGGTAACCGAGATGGTGACGTTCTTATACCTTAAGTGGTCCTGGTAAGGCACTTGGAGTATGGGGGTGTCACAAAGTGGTATCAGAGCGACGATCTTGAAACATGTAACCAATGAACCTAATGAACATAGGGAGTCAAATTAAAATGAACCCGGGGTAGAAGTTGTAGGAGCTAATGCAAAGGCTTGGGAGACGTCCTAAAGTCACGAACTCGCCCTACAATTTTGAACTGGTCACATGGGATATGAGTCGGGATCGCTATGTGTTTACCTAGTGTGTTGTGTATCTATATAGTAAGGTGTTGTATGAATCGATGGATGCATGCATGTGGAGGATGTGAGATGTGTAGTGAAGGATAATGATGATATGATTATATTTTTCGTTGATTGAATACATGAATTGCATGATGGTTGGTTTACAATGTTGTTTTGAATTGTTGGAAAAGTACATGAGAATGATGAATGATGTGGTGGAAAAAGGAAGTAGTTCATATATGATAATATATGATGAATAATGATGTTGCAGGATGAATGATTTATAATGTGTATATACTAGTAATATGTGATTAGGGGATTTGATATGATTTTACATAATTTTGTTTGCGTAAAGTTATATAACAAGTTCATATAATTGTCTATTGTGGTATCATATGCACTTGTTAGATGGAGAATGTGATTGAACTAGGTGAATTGATTGGAAAAGATGAAGTAGCAATTGCATGAGAATATGAATTTCGTGATTATGAATATACGTTTAGGTGACAAAGTGGATTTGTAATATATAGTAACATGGAAATAGGATTTGTAATGTATGAGTTTGTTTTATTTTACGAAAAGTTATAAAGTTAAAGTATGTGGTAGTACATGATTGATAAGTTGAATGTTATATGAGCATGATAGATGTCGATGTCTGGCTTTTGGTAGGTAGTAACGTGTGGTTGGGGATAGTGGTTTTACAAGTATCGAGTCGCTTTTGTTCACCTTGTTGATGTTTAAGTTGTTTGAAAGAAAAAAATCAAATAGTTATGTCGTCTGATTACAACAAAGTTGTCTTTAAACTGTTATAACTTGAGATTCATAAATGATTTTAATGTGATTCCAATTGGAGGTGATAGCTTGTTCTTTTACGATTCTAACGATAGGTCATACGCCCAAAACGACCAAGAAACGAGTAAGTTATGACCGTTTTACGAAAACTGGACATTGCTGAGAAATGCGTAGGGTACTCGATCGAGTGGCCCTCACTCGATCGAGTGCACCTCTTGGTACTCGATCGAGTAACCCTTACTCGATCGAGTAGTCCTGGTAATTTGTTTTACGTGCTTCTGACCTTCACCTACTCGATCGAGTAAGTCACTTACTCGATCGAGTGGCTTGTACTCGATCTACTGACCCCTGTTTTGGGTCATATGTTTATCTTTTGACTTCGTTGCATAATATGTTTGATTCAAATGTGTTATTTTGCTTCGTTATGCATTGTTTTACGTATGTATTGGTCCTGATGCGTAAGTTACCCAATCTTATGATGTAAAGAGTGGCACCTGTGGTGAGTATGAGTTTGGTGGGAGGACATGAGTTATATGTGGTTCTGATAGATAGTGGAGAAAGGAAAGGAACTTTGATTACCTAATTGAGGCATTGAGCATATTTCGTGAGATGAGATGAGTGATATGATTGTGTGTTGAGTAATGTAAAAGTAAGTGAATGTGAGCAAGGGGTGATGTAAGTTTATGGAACGTGAGAATGATCTGAAAAGATTGAAATGAGAGATGCAAATTGTACGTGGTAACTTTGGATGTTTCAGGATTATGAAGGGAGGTAGTTATGACTCGGTTGGTTAAGAATATATAAAATGGAAAGGTCGTTATGGGTAAATGGAAATAAATGGTGTATAAAGAGCTTAGATTGAGTTATGCAACGATGTGGGTTTGCAGATAGAGAGTGAGTTTGGGAATTTGTATTATCAAGAGGTGAAACTAATGTGTGATTTCCTTGGACAAGTAACGGTATGAAATGAGTTTTGGGAATTCAAAAAAAAAATGGTGATGGGTGCTCAGTGTGAGTGATAACATGAGATGGTCTGGACCGATTGGTGATAACTGTGAGTGATAGCATGATAAGAGAGGATCCAGGGTCAAAAAGAGTGAGATGACGTCGATAAGAAATAATGGGATTTGAGTTTGGAGCAATGAGAAGGTAACCGGAGTACTAAAGAGTTAGGTAGAAGTAATAAGGAGTTGAATGGTTAATTGATTTTGTCGAGTGTAAAAGAAAAGAATAAGGGGAGTAAAACTAGGAAAATGTTCACCGAGGTTATGTTATATAAAAGTAAGGAATCGTCGAGATGTGTGATACTATCACGAGGATGCTAGTTAATGATTATATAGAAGTTTCAGGACAACATGATAATCATGCGTTTCGAGGAATTAAGGAAAGTAAAAAGTTGGGTAAATAATTTGAACGATATGAGATCTTGGTGGTGAGTTGAGTGACGATACAATTAAGGATAGTATTGGGAAGATGGTTGAGGTAAATTTTGTTGGTGGATTTGATGTCGTGATTTAGGATGTTAGCCAAAAATAGGAAAAAAATCATAATGTTTAGAGATGGGTGTAGGAGGTTTGATGTCCGAACGGTGGTAGTGCTGAGGTGTTGTTGCTAGTGATTAAGAGTGATGATAGATAAGAAAGATGACAACTCTAAAGAGGTTGATTTTGTAGAGACCCGATTGAAGTGTATGGTTATGGGGAAGTATAAGATGTTGTTATAGGAGGCGGTTGCTAGTAGTTGAGTGTTAATGGTATGGTTATGTTTGGCAGGAGGCGATGGTTATGCGAATGGGAGAATGTTTTATGAGGGGCATACGAGTTAAGCTCGGGTGAGAGGTAACCTTTGTCAAGTGGTAACTTACGTGATCAGGATTGACTAGTTGGATGTGATTACGGGTCTATGATATGTATAAATGTTTGTGTGAGGTTTTGACCTCACAAGAAGTAGTATGGCGTGATAATTATAAAGTTGTTATCTGAATTTTCTATATGTTGAGTACGGTAAGCTAATTGAATGATATTAAAAAAAAAAAAATGGTAATATTTTGATTGATCTAGCATGGTTAGTTATAATTATATGTGTATTTATAATACATTTGTATTCCGTGAAATGGTAGGGATGATGTTCATGAGGTGCTTATCTGTTTATTCATATAATATGTTGCGTTGTGATTTAATAAAATGGATTTGAGTAAGTTTTCTTGTCCGAGAAGTTATTTCTGAGTTAGTGTTTATGGGATTGTGTATGTTGCGATGTCTATCGGTGTGGTTGTGGTGCCTCGGGTGGTGATCCGGGAATGGTACTTAGTGTTGTGATGCGGGAATTTTCGCACTGCGGTGTGGCTGTTGATGGCGGTGTTGCGATGCCGTCACCGGTTGTGGTGGAGTAGGCGAGATGATTATGATACGAGTTTTTGAAAGTACATACTAGTTAAACATAGATTGTTGTTTTGTTTGCTGCTGTTCCTTGTGAGTTTTGGTTGAACATGTAGACTGTTGTTTTGTTTGTTGATGATTGTTACCAGTTTCAGTTTGAGAATGAGGGTAGAGTATGATATGAAAGAGAGTTATATATGTTTTCGTTGTTGTCATGGTATAGTGATATTCTGTTGATGGGACACAGTTGTCAGTAGTTGTTACATTACATTTGATCTTGTTGTAGATGAGACCTCGGTGCACATAGTCATGGCAAGTGATTCGTAGAACATGTGTGGTAATGCTCTAAAAGCTGCAGGTGGTTCATAATCTTTCGTTGAGACAGTGAGTGTAGGGTGTTGGGAATTAGTGTCATGTTAAGTTATGTATGAGTTTTGCAGTAATGAAAGAAAAGAACTTGAAGACCTAGTGTGAGTGTATGTAATAATTGTGGATCGTGAGTTATGAGTATGGAGATAGGTGCAGGTGTAGAGGATCATGTCGGTTTGGCAGTAATAGGGAACAATTGAAGTTTTGGTTAAGCTAAAGATTTTGGGGTACAGGTTAGGTGGTGTGACGAGTGAATTGAAGTATGAGAATTGTTTAAGTAAGAGAGCCTTAGATATATGCATGGTGAGTGTTTAGATTATAGGTGGTTATCTGTGACATGCGGTGGTGATGGGGATAATGAGAAGATATAGCTAGGATTTAGTATTAGTGAGTAACGAGGACGTAACATTTATCTTAAGAGGAGTAGGATACGATAAAAGAGATTTTGATGGTTGTGCATATGGTAGTATAATTGGAAATAGAGTGTTGGTGTAGAATAAAAGGACGGATATTTGTTTTGATTGATTTTAGTAAAGGTCATGACCGTGCTTGTAGTAGTTCGATGTTTAGGAATGGGAGAATATTTCAATAGTGTTGATAGTTGGATGATGATGTTATGAGTGTGAGTAAACTTCGAGGACGAAGTTCCTTTTAAAGGTGGTAGAATGTAACATTCCGTTTGATGTCTATGAGTGTCTTGACATTGGATTTGCTAGTGGATGATATATTACGGAGCTAGCAGCGTTTATGGATGGTAGTTGGTAGTGTATGGAGTTAGTGTCGAGAGAGATATAAGGGAGTTGATACGTTATCGTGAGCCATGCTGTAGAGGTAAGAATAGTTGGTGGAGTTGGTGTTACGAGTTCATGTTTGGTAGGTTGGAGTTTTGTTTTGAGTTCTTAGTTGCGTTGTTGTGTCTTGATCGAGTTAGTATGTTTGTTTTTGAGTATGGGTTGAACTTCGGGGACGAAGTTCCTTTTAAGGAGGGAAGACTGTAATACTACAGTTTTCTATGTCTATGGGTACTCTATCGAGTGGGGCTTACTCTGTCCAGTAAGTATGTTTTTATACGAAACAGTAGTCTGTCTGATGGGTACTCGATCGAGTATGTGTGGTACTCGATCGAGTAAGGGGCACTCTATCGAGTAAGTTACTTACTCGATCGAGTAAGTTACTTTTACGGGTTGTTTTAGTCGGGTTTTGTTAATAACGCGTGATTAGTATAAAAGGATTCCGTCACCTTTCTTAATCAGTTTTCACTTTCTAAAACCTTTCAAGAGAGAAAAAGAGTTACGTAGTTCTCCTTCTTCGCGTTGTTAACAAATCCCAAAGGCTAAGGTGGTCGGATCGTCGTGTTCTTTATGCCGTTGAGTTCGTCGTGTCGAGTGTAAGATCCTTGTATATTTTTTATGTTGTTTCGTCAATTTTGGTTAAACCCTAATTAGGTAAATTTGGGGGTATTTGGCGCTTGATTGGCTTAGTAGTAATTGCATGATTGTATATGTGAATATAGGAGGAGATTTCAGTGAAGAACGATTTTGATTAGCTGCTAGACCGTCTGTGATTGCTTTCCAAGTAGGGTTTCCCTACTCAGTATTAGTTACATGATTTGTGGTGATTGTGCTGTAGTTAGTGATTGTTGATTGATTCAGACGGTTGTGATTTCATATTGTTGATTGTTTCAGACGGTTGTTGATCTTTGTATTGTGTTCTTGTTTAACCGTCTGTGATCTTCGGTGCGTCCCTGGGCCGAGTGAAGTCACTTGCGGGAGTGGCTTCACGCCCTTGATTCGCCTATACGTGGAACCCGCCACGAAGGAATGTGCACATTAATGAACATGGGTTTATCGCTCAATGGAGATGAGCGGGGCTTAGGTGGGAATGGTGCGGTCCCCACTTGCGGCGAGGAGTATCATTGCGATGGGTACTCAGCGGGGCTACACACTTTAGTGTGTAGTCAATTATGAGGTGATTGGAGATGGAGACTGGGATTGTGTGTGAGCTGTTTGTATGATTGTTTCAGTGTGGCTTTGATTGTGTAATTAGTACTGACCACGTTTAAATGTTTTAAAAACTGTGGTGATCCATTTGGGGGTGGTGAGCAGTTATTAAGCAGGTATGAGACGATGTGTATGGGATAGCTGGGATGAGTCACCACGCTGCAGTTTAGAAGTCTTCCGATGTGTCTGACGTTTTATAGTCTTCTGATGGTAGACATGCAGTTTTGAGAGCTTGTATTTCTTTTAACAGTTTTGGTATTGGCATGTAATCACTTTAAACTATAATGTTATTTAAATTATGTTTCTTCATTGTCATTTGATTATCATTACCTCGTGTAACCGAGATGGTGACGTTCTTATACCTTAAGTGGTCCTGGTAAGGCACTTGGAGTATGGAGGTGTCACATAATGTGTGACACTTTGCCGGACAGTGACCATTTAGAGAGTCCTTTAGTTCTATTATAGACGCTTGGTCGTTGCAGGGATCTCTAAGATGTTCCTATGAGTCGATTCTTTTGACTGGAGACTATTATCCAAGTCAGTGCAGTTTCCAAGTGACTTTCGTTTTTGTCCTAGGTCATGCCGTGAAAGGAGGCCAAAGGGCATCTTCTGAGTCATGGTGATCTGCATTGAGCAAAGATAGATAGGACATATAGGAATTATCCACCCACGTTGGGTTACAATATCTCAAGGCCACTCGGGGAGTTGTGACTATAAATGTGTGGCCACACTCGGAAGTAAACTGTGGGAGGTTTTTCCGGTCTTGTAGTCACACTCCCGATCGAGAAAACCACTGGCGATATGTTCATGTGCAAGTGCGACCTGAAAGACACCTTGCATTGAGTGGGAGATTAAAACGGACAGAGAATTGGTAGCGCACACCTAGTGTCAGATAAGTGGGAGATTGTTGGAGTTAGTGTCCTCCACAATAGTGCGTTTACATCATAAATCTCATTAAAGGAATATCATTAGGATATTTATTTTATGATCCTCGTCAGTTGATTAACGTAAATCGATAACGGTTGACTGACTAGAGTTTGACGTTATTGTTGTGAGACGGCGGTGATCAACTGACCCCTTTCGGTCACACCTAAAGGAACAAACCCCAATTGACAACTAATTAATTGTATGAGATACAATTTATTTAGTCCCTTGATTTATTGACTAAAAGGTTAGTCGATTATTTTTAGAGAGATTTCGAGTTGCGAACTCGAGGCGCGGCTGTTATTATTTAATTATGCGATAATTGAATAATAAATTTATTGAGACGGGTTTTAGTTAATTAATTGTTAATTCACTAAAATAGTACTAATTGATTAATGTGATTAATATTAGTACGTAAATAATATGTGTAGCGGTGCACATATATTTACGCAGTGTTTTGGACAAAATTTATTGGGAAGCATTTAAACATAAAACGATGTTTAAAGTAAATTACACGTATTTGTGCGACAAATATATGAACCGATATGGACCCGAAAATGGGATATTGCACTCTGTAAATGGTGTGTAATGGATGATTATAAACATAATCATTACACTCATGACTTTGATCTATCCCATCAAACTTTTGTTCTATTTTATGCACAATGACAATTGGACATAAAATAAAGCAAATTCACTCCCTCACTCCCTCACTCCACCTCTCTCACCCGGCCCCTTCACCCATATAGACCAACAATTGTCTCTTTTCTCACTTGCTTACTTGAACATCTTTTGCATGTGAAAATCAAATTGTTGGTTTTATCTCTCTATAAACTAAGAAAAATCATTTACTAAGTTGTTAGTAAACAAAAATAAATACTAAGTGTATTAGTATTATTTACATATTATCAAGGGTAGATTGAACAAATATCTAGTTAGTATTTGTTAGATTATTGGGTGCTTTGTTCTTGGGTGCTACTTGAAAGAGACTTTCTCTTTGAAGGTTTTTACTAGGAGGATCATCCATTATTAGTAGCACAAGAACAATCTAGATAGGTGATCTAGATTGTGCCCATATTACCATCAAAATCAATGTAAGGAAATTGTATTTCCTTAATCTTTATTTATTATGCTTTTATATTTGCATGCATGTTACATAGATCACATAAAAATGAATTATGAGATAATTTGATTTTTAATTAGAGAGTCTAATATGGATCTATGATCTTTCAAGATTATGTTCACAAAGTTGATGATGTTGCAGCATGTGGTAGATCTGGTGATTTATCACCAAGTTCAAAGAAGTTCAACCGGTTGATTGAAAGATGCGTAGAGAGGCAAAGGAAAAAAGGAAGAAAAGAGAGGTAAAATTCTAAAAAAACGCCTTCAGTTTTAATTTTTGGTCTTTTTAATTTATTTGCTTAAAAAACCTTCTACTTTTATCGTGAGTTGAATAATAACGGGTTGTTTTTGTTATTCTTTTTGTGCTTGAAGGTGTACCTGATATATTAGTCGATGATGTTGTTGTGGAGAAAGTTATCTCAGGGGAAAGTCGTAGGTCGGCTGATTTGTCAGCAAAGTCAAAGAGGTTCAAAAGATTTTGTGATAATTACTTACATAAGCGGAAAAAAACTTGATCAAAAGGGAGGTTCTTTTCTAACAATTCTTTCCCATTACTGTTGTGGTTTGGCTATGTGTTATGGTCTCTGTTTAAACTCTGGCTATGTGTTTGGTTATGTGTTGGTTTCTGTTTAAACTGTTGTGGTTTGGCTATGATATTGTTGGTTTACTGTTGTTTTGTCAACAAATTGATTCTGTGGATATTTGGGTGTTCTGCTGATTCTATGGATATTCTGGGTTTTCTGCTGTTTTGAGGTGTTTGTAATTCTAGATGTACCCATTTCCTTCTATGACACAATCCTACAGTGCTTGCTGTGTTAGAAATTTATATCTCTTTATATAACATATTCATATATGTTTCAAATTAATTTAGTCATAAAATTAATTACAAATCTTATGCATGCAAACTAAAATAAATAAGTGAAGAAATCGTTTTCTCACCATATGATTTTCGGATTATTGGGCACCAACAAGATCTCCTTCTTTTTAGTTCTTGAGCTTTCCAATAATGGATGAACAAAGATTCAAAGGTAGAATCTCTCCCAAAGATGAATACCCAAGATAACCTCTTAAAAGACTAATATTATTAGATCTAGAACAATATTAATCTTACTAAAATTTGACCCAAAACTATTGTTGGTCCTCTTGAATATTCCGGTCAAGAGGAGAAGAAAATGGGAGTTTTTATTTCTCTAGATTTTCATAAGATATAGAGATTATTATATTTCTCACACTAGAAATTTTTGTGTAAAAGTAATAAATAAAAATTAGAGAGAAAAACTCTCTATAGAGGCCATTGAAAACCGGTGGGGATAGAGGAGAGGAGAGGTGAAGTGAGCCAATGCATGAACAAGTAATTCTTATCAAGAAAACTAGGTTTGCATGGCTACAAGCTAGCATCATCATTATGCTTTCCACTTAATTATTTAACACAATTTAAACATCATGCTCCCTCCAATAAATCGGTCCATATAAGATAAAATGGGTTCCATTTTATCTTTGTCAATTTGTCAATTTGTCACATGTCACAAGTCATGTAAAATTGTCATGTATTTTTAACGTATTAAAAATCAACGTATTAATAAAATACGTCATGTACAAAATCGACTTAGTAATTCATAATTACTTGTACCAAAACGGTTTGCCAATTATAAATCACAATATCTTGTATTTATAATAAATTATTCATTCAGATTAAATTGTTTCTGTAAGCAATAATTTCATTTAAGCAATGAAAAAATTCGATTACTTAGACCGTGTCTAATTTAATTATAATAAGACACGTAAATATTACTTCCAAAACCGTCCGTCAATTTTAAGTAATTTAATCAACCTGTATCGTCATACGATCAATTAAATATTCTATTAAGAGTGTTACCCTTTAGGTATGACCTAAGGGGATCAACTGATCACCACCGTCGCACGACGCAAATGTCAAACTCTAGTCACCAATCATTACCGATATATGTGGACCAGTTGACTGTAAAATATTACATCCCACATGTATTCTTAAAATGAGATTTAAACATGTGATCATTATGATCGACAGTTGTGATCGCATTATTGTCGGAGGACACATATTCCAACATGCTGATGTTAGACTAAACCTCAATGAAAGTCCTAAATTGACTGAGAGGTTAAGTTTTTGTTGCTGATTGTCACAAATACCGATATAAATCTAAAATAAGTGCTCCATGTTGTTGCCACTAATGTCATCATGTGATGTAGCCATTGATCGAAGCCATTTGGTGTTCACAATTAAGCATATGTGGTCGTTGGTCAATGGTCGATACAAAACACAATTTATACTTCACAAACAACTCTACAATTAGTAAAGAGGCAAGTAAAGGTCGGATCCCAAGGGACGGGTATTGAAATGAAGATTCTATTGTAACTAGTGGTGTCTAGGGGTGTCACAAATTGGGTTGATGTAGAAGGTTACTAAACTAAAATAGCAATGAAAATAAACTAACAAGACAAATGAAATAAGGGTGTAAACAATTGATTAAAAGCACTAGGGTGTCATGGGTTCATAGGGGAATCATGGGATATGATCATACAAACATGTTCTCAAATTATAAGCAAGCAATTATTGTTGTGATGGATTGAGTTGGGTTATATCTTACAATCCTAGGAAAGTTTGGGTCCCGGAGCCGAATCTCTTGGATTGTACAACACCTACAAGTCGACTTAATCTTCCCTACTTAACACATGCATGGTCTAACAAGACTCGAGTTGGGTTATGTCTTACAAGTCAAGTTGAAAGGATATAAGATGATAGTAAATGCAAGGATTCATAGGCTTAGCATTTCATCAAATATAACATGTGCATGTATTAAGATCAAAACAAGCAAGCAAATAAGATATGAAAGCATATTAATTTAAGCATGAATCATTCCCCATGTTGGTTTCCCCTAATCACCCATTAAACCCTAGCTAAGAGACTACTCACTCATTATCATATTGATCATGCTAGGAAGGTTGTCAATCATACTAACATAATGAAACATGATGAATAAATGAAAGTAATTAGCAATAATTAAAAAGGGATTAAGAGATTATACCTACTAATGATTCCAATAATAAAGCAAGAATAATAGAAGTACTTGAATCCTAGATTGAGAGGTTGTCAATCTCCCAATAATAACCCAAATAATCTTCAATTACCCAAAATAAAGTAAGAACAAGAGAGAGATTAAAGAACTAAAACTTGGATTAAAACTTGGTTAATATTTGATTACAATATTGAAGAGAGATTTGATTGATATTAACTACTCTAATTATTGAAAAGAAGAACATGCTCCTCTAATTAGACTAATGGGGTATTTATAGTGAAAATTAGGGAGGATGCATTAGGGTTAACTAAGGGCTAAACTAGTAATTACACTTTTTAAGTTGAGCAAGGAGCCTCCGGGATTATCCGAGAGAAGGGCTTCTCCATTTCGTAGCTTGAAGAACGAAACTGTGCTGTGCTGTGATCCGTGCGGCTGGGAGTCGGGACGGCCGGATCTGGGATGGACGATCCGAGCGGATCAAGGAACAAGACGCTCGGACTGGCATGGGGAATCCGAGCGGATTCCTGGTGAGGACGCTCGGACTGGCATGGGGAATCCGAGCGGATTCCTGGTGAGGACGCTCGGACTGGGGAGGACGGACGGATTCTCTACAATCCGTTCGGATTGTAGTTCAGCAACTTTCCTTCTTCTTTTTCTTCCCTTTTCTTCATGAATTCCTTGGGGATTTCCTTGGGGACTCAAGGATCCTTTTCTCAACAATGCTCTTCTACTATGCTATGTACAAAGGCCTTCTAGTCTTGTCTCTCCTTGATGCTTGGTCATTGAATATGATCAATTTAGCCTTGTTTTGCCATGAAAATGCAAGATTCTTACTCCTTTCCAACCAAGGGATCAAAATCTCAAAGAATATGCAAAACAAAGAACTAAAGATAAGAAATGACCCATGATGCGTGTATTTTATATAAGGTTTTCACCTCATTTTTACACGCATTTCTGTGCTTTTTATGTAGCATCTGGCTACAAATACCCCGAATATTCTACTTTGGTCCGTTTATTGTGATTTGCAGGAATTGACCGAAGAAGAACTAAATCGAGCCTTAATTGTCCCAATTGTATACATTCATGGGAAATAAGGAGCCGGAGCTTAGGAATCTTACATTTGGAGGACGTATGAGCTGAGTCAAGGAAGGAATTCAAGTCCTGGTGCGCTTATATAGCTCGATCGAGTGCTTTGTTGCTCGATCGAATGCTAAACACACTCAAGGCTGCTCGATCGACCAGCTGAAGGAGTCGATCGAGGAGGTCCAGCGAGCAGTGCTCGATCGAGAGGTTGCTCTAGCTCGATCGAGTGACTTGGTGTTCGATCGAGTAGTCTCCCTACTCGATCGAGAGGATTTCGTGTGTTTTTGGTTCATTTCCGCCTAATCTTTTATGGGCTTTTGTAATCAGTCCATAGATTAGGTTTAAGATGTTTTTACAGTATAAGACTGAGGAGAACATGACGTTACGGCTATCTTTTTTACTACGTACATTTCATCTGTTACTTTTGACTGTTCTTGGGAGTTCTATTCTCTACCTTGCTACTCGAATTCGGTATTATCATTTTAATTCTTTATCGTATTTATTCCTCTTAATTCCTTTTCCCTCTTTGTTTCATAACTGTTCAATTAAGTAGATTACTCACCATGTTTAGTTTAATTTGCTTAGTCGTTGTTATTGTTAATCTGATAGTTATGAGTAGCTAATTCCCTTTGCTAAGACTATAGGGGATCCATGATTTGAAGGGAGAGTGATCGAATTACTGGGTTAATGCTAGTATCGTCCATGTTGTTAAAATGCTACATATAATTGTAATTGCCTAATTGAGTCGACGCAATTAGACCCTTATTCTTAGTGGACCTTGACCTGGACCGAAAGGTTGGAAGGGGGAGACTAGTAGCGAGCAATAGAGTATTGCAGCGAGGACGAAAGTTAAACTGTTTACACTTTAGGGTGAATTAAGGACCGAAAGGTGACTTTCGCTACCCCTTAGACTCGTATTGCATTGACACAGGGCCTAGATTACTCGACCGGACGATTGTGGTGAACCGCTTGTCTTAGCTATTCTCTTTTATCTGTTAAACCCTCTTCCTTTATTTCTCTTTCTCTTACTCTCTTAGTTTAGAAACCACATTTTACAACCCCCAATTTTGGTTACTTAGACGAACCTAGTTCTAGCCGGCAAATTCCTACCTCTCTGTGGATTCGACCCGACTTCCCTAGCTATATTAGTTAGTTGGCCAGTTGGTTATTTTTGACAGTGCGCGATGTACCGTGTCAAATTTTGGCGCCGTTGCCAGGGAGGTGGTGCATATTTGTTGCTTTAATTAAGTTTGTCTCTCGTCTCAAGGAATTCATTCCTTGAGATCGATCTCATTTTCGCGAAGCTTTGATTAGTTTTGCGGGATAGCGCCTATTTGCCAGGATGCCTACGATTACAGAGCATACAGAGCCATGTGGAAGATGCGGTGAAGAAGGACATGACCTTTACGAATGCACGGCAGTGTAGAGCGTGCTCTTGCATATAAAGAAGTTCAAGCGGGGAGTTCCTTTCTCCCGCTTATATGAGGAGATAAAGAGCGTTTCCACTCCTTCCACGCCAATATCACAAATGGGCTCTCCTTCTTCAAGAGAAGCAATTGCCGAACTGAAATCCATCATGTTGCAATCGGATACTGTTATATCGGAGTTGAGAGAGCAAGTCGCGCAGTTAACACTCGCGGCAGACCAAGCCAAGACTCCTCCAAATTGCGATTCCGTCAGTGGGATGAATTTCCAAAGTGACCTTATTCACGAAGAAAACGAGGTGTTGACAGCTGATGATGACTCAGATGACGATTTAGATGAGTTTCTGCAGGAAATGCTTGCTGCGTGTGCAGTAACCACTCGATCGAGCAACACATCCACTCGATCGAGCAGTTCTAACCACCCAGTCACTCGATCGAGTGACAATGACGGTCGATCGAGAAGTGCAGGGCTCCAAGTTGGTCGATCGAGTGAAATTGAGGAAGAAACTGGTCGATCGACCAGTAAGGGTGTTCGATCCAGCACTGTAAGTGGCGAGAATCCTAATTTAATATCTAATGCCGCCACCGTGTCATCTCCCCTGGGGGAGACGTCACGAATCGATAAGGGCAAAGAAAAGGTCGCGGGACCACTTATCGCTACCAGGGTACCCATCCCGAGTCGTCAAGGACGCAAGGATCGAGCAACGATACGGTAAGTTCGTGGACATCGTGAAGAACCTTCGTAATCGTCCCTTTTTTTCGAACTTGTCACTCAAGTTCCCACTTACGATAAGTTTATGAAGGATATTGTGACGCGTAAGAGGAATTTGAGCGAATTTGAGACGATTTCATTTATGGAAGAGTCTAGTAACCTACTGTTAAATAAGGCCCCTCCAAAAATGAAAGACCCGGGCAGCTTTTCTATTACCTGTGTCATAGGTGATTTGATTATTGATAAGGCCCTTTGCGACTTAGGTGCCAGTGTTAGTGTCATGCCCCTTCCTGTCTGCAAGAAATTGAAACTGAGTCACTTCAAAGTGACTAACATTACCCTACAGATGGCCGATAGATCTGTTAGGAGACCTTTAGGTGTCCTGGAGGATGTGCCTGTGAAAGTAGGCAAGCTTTACATCCCAGTAGATTTCATTGTTTTGGATATAGGCGAGGACACCCGACCCGGATCATTTTAGGAAGACCGTTCCTTTGTACAAATTTGGGGCCGTGATTGATGTCGACAGGGCGTCGACCCTTGCGAGGGAGATGACGCTATCACATTCAGTTTGCCCACTACTTTAGCCCACCCAATGATAGAGGACACCTGTTATTCGGTCGATATTATTGATGAGTCTATTTATGACTTCTGGTCGGGTTCTTTTATGAAGGACCCACTAGAAGCTCTCATGCTTTTTGACGAGTGTACAGATAGCCCAGAGGACGATGACGCTGCGTTGGATTTGCTTGTCGATGATTTGGATGAGCATGAGGGAGAGCAAGTGGAACAAATGATCAGCACTCTTTGCTCCATTGAGGTAAAGGTACCGGAACGTAAGCCTCTCCCATCTCATCTTAAATATGCTTTTCTTGACGATACGAGCGATATCCGGTCATTGTTAGTGCCAAGCTTAGTGATGATCACCGACTTCTTTGTTAGTCAGTACTTAAGAAAAACAGGAAAGCAATGGGCTATTCAATGGATGATATCACGGGGATTAGTCCCGATATTTGTATGCACAGGATAGAGTCGGAGGAAGATCACAAACCCTGCAGGCAAGGTCGGGCGTCGATCAACCGAGAAGATGCGGGATGTTGTGATGGGCCGAGGTAATGAAGGCTGCTGGATGCGGTATTATCTATTCGGTAGGTAATTCTAGATGGGTAAGCCCGATGCAGGGTAGTCCCGAAGAAAGGAGGGACAACTGTAGTTAAGAATGAGAAAAATGAATTAATACCTACTCGAGTAGTGACTGGTTGGCGGATGTGCATAGATTACAGACAAGTGAATGCCGCCACCAAGAAAGATCACTTTCCCCTTCCTTTTATTGATCAAATGGTAGAAAGGTTAGCTTCACATAATTTTTCTCGCTATTTAGATGGGTATTCGGGTTCTTTCGATCCCTATCCACCCAGACGATCAGGCTAAGACTACATTTACTTGTCCTAAGGGCGTTTTTGCGTATCGCAGAATGCCTTTTGGTTTGTGCAATGCCCCCGCCACCTTCCAAAGGTGTATGATGGGGATATTTTCGAGTATATTGAGTCTATCATGGAAGTTTTTATGGACGATTTCGGTGTATATGGAAGTGATTTTTCCGATTTGTCTGTCTAACCTTGAGAAAGTGTTGCAGCTCCATTGATTGAGGTTAATCTTGTCTTTGCTGAATCGGGAGAAGTGCCACTTTATGGTCAACGAGGGAGTTGTCTTAGGGCACTTGGTTTCGATAGGGGAATAGAAGTTGACAAAGCAAAGGTGGAAGTGATTCAAAGAATTACCACCTCCCCGTTAATGTCAAGGGGGTGAGGAGCTTCCTTGGTCACGCTGGCTTTTATCGCCGGTTCATCAAGGATTTCTCAAAAATTGCTAAACCACTTACACAACTGTTGCTTAAAGATGCCCCTTTTGTGTTTATCGACGCTTGTCTTTACTGCTTTTAACAGTTAAAGCGGGCCTTAGTCTCCGCGCCGATCATACAACCTCCCAACTGGGACTTGCCGTTCGAGATCATGTGCGACGCGAGTGACTATGCACTAGGAGCGGTGCTAGGCCAGAGGAAAGACAAAGCCTTGAATGCTATTTACTATGCGAGCCGAACTCCGGATGAGGCTCAAGTGAAGTACACTACCACTGAGAAGGAGTTGTTAGCCGTAGTTTATGCCTTAGAGAAGTTTCGTACTTATTTAGTTGGGTCGAAGTCACTTTTTTTCACCGACCATGCAGCTTTGAGGCACCTCCTTGCTAAGAAGGAGGCTAAACCGCGATTCTTGAGATGGATACTCCTTCTTCAGGAGTTTGACCTGCAGATTAAGGATAAGAAAGGGGCCGAGAACGTTGTAGCCGATCACTTGTCGCGACTGATGCGACAAGAAGGGGAAGATTCTCTACCTATTGATGATTCTTTTCCTGATGATAGTTTAATTGCTGTTATATCGTCTATTGTTGACCAGGAACCTTGGTATGCGATATAGCTAACTTCGTTGTCGATGGCAAGCGCCGCCCGACCTTTCTTCTCGGCCAGAAGAAGCGTTTTCTCTATAACGCTAAGCGATATCCGGATGATCCTTACTTGTTTAAGGAATGTGGAGACGGTCTCTACAGACGGTGTATTCCGCAGTGGGAGACCAAAGTAGTCCCGGAAGGCTGTCACTCCTCTTCTTATGGTGGTCACCACGGTCCATCGCGCACCGTGGCTAAGGTACTTCATCTGGTTTTTACGGCCCTCTTTGTTTGCCGACGCCAAATCTTTTGTTTCAACTTGTGATGCATGCCAACGATCAGGGAACATTTCGAAGAGACATGAGATGCCACAAAACGGCATCCTAGAGGTTGAGGTTTTCGATGTCCGGGGCATTGATTTCCAAGGACCGTTCCCGTCCGAAAAAAGGTAACAGTACATTTTGGTAGTCAGAGACTATGTGTCGAAATGGGTCGAGGCAATTGCTTCACCTCATTGTGATGGTAAGACCGTGATAAAGATGTTCAAAAAGATCATATTCCCCCGTTTTGGTGTCCCTAGGGTCGTCATTAGTGATGGGGGATGCATTTTAAGGAAAAGAAACTCACTTCCATACTTGTCTAGAGTTGGTGTCCAACACGGCGTGGTTTGGGGTATCATCCCCAAACTAGTGGTCGAGAGAGTCTCTAATCGTGAACTGAAAGAGATCTTGTCTAAAGTAGTTTCTAAATCACGGAAGGACTGGAGTCTTAAGCTAGATGACACATTATGGGCTTATAGAACCGCCTTTAAGACACCAATTGGTGCATCACCTTATAGGTTAGTTTATGGGAAATCGTGCCACTTACCCGTTGAGTGGAATGTAAGGCCTGGTGGGCAATTCGTGAGCTTAATTATGATCCTAAATTGTGTGGTCAGAATCGTCTTTTGCAGCTTGATGAATTAGAGGAGTTTAGGCTCAATGCCTATGACAGCTCACGCATTTATAAGGAAAAGACGAAGAGATGGCATGACAAGAGGATCCTACCTCGGGTTTCATGTGGGGCGGAAGGTGTTCTTTGTTTAATGCCCGTTGAGACTATTTCCTGGCAAGTCAAGTCCGTGGAGTGGTCCATACACGGTGACAAACTTTGTTACCAAATTTGGATCCGTAGAACTTGAAGATTCCGAGGGCCACAGATTCAAGGTGAATGGCCAATATGTGAAGCATTACCATGAGGCGAATGAAGCGGACAACCGCGTTGAAGTCTTGCGCTTCGACGAGCTCGATCGCCCATTACTTGATACCAGAAAGGTCGTGCGGGACCTATTAAACCAGCGCTCTCCGGGAGGCAGCCCGGACAGTTTTATTTATGCTTTTGTTGAACTATTTGTTTTAATTGTCTTATTTGTTTCCCTTAGCTTACGTCGAACTTTAGACGCTACTTTATGAACAATTTTTGTGCCTTCCTTGCCTTTATGCGTCTTTTGCAGGTTGAAGTCACTCGATCGAAGGGTTTTGGTGTTCGATCGGGAACTTTCTGACGCGGCTGTTACTCGATCGAGGGGTGATGTCCTCGATCGACCGGATCCCTACCCGTGCTGACTCGATCGAGTGATGCTGTGCTCGATCGAGTCCACCCATGCTGTGAAACATTCAATCGAGCTGTTCCAAGTGCTCGATCGAAGGGTACTGACCTCCAGCCGCCGTTTTGCGTCTACAAAGCCACTGTTTGACTTTCTTTGACCTCCCATGTTCATGGTCGGTTTGGGGAGGTCCCGCTATATGACGTTTTGTAAGTTTTCCAACTCTACTTCTCCTTTTCCTTTCAGTTTGCATTTCCTTCCCTATTTTTGGTACAATGAGGGCATTGTACGGTTTGGTTTGGGGAGGTATGCATCCATATCTGTGTCTGCATGTTTCTTGCATTTTTGCTTGCACGTTTACTTATTTCCGCATTGTTGTTTTAATTAATTCCAAAAATCATAAAAATCATAAAATTCAAAAATTTTCAAAATTTTCATGTTTAAATTGAGTCGGAACGTTTGAACATTGACGCTACATTGAATCCTTATTTTGAGCCTTGCATTTTCTTGACATTTAGCTGGCATGTTTATGTGCATAATCTACGAGTTTTTATTTCTCTCTTATCTGAACGAATAGACTTGATTCTTTGTGTCGGCAAGCTACAATACATTCTGAGGTTAGAGCTCATTAAACTGGTGACATTCATGACCGGTTTCATTTAGGATGTGAGTAGTACTCTCTTTAAGACATGTAACATCAATTTGCATAAGCATGAGTCTAGTCTTCTTCATACCTGTATGCATTCGGTCTGTGGATGGTGACACGTGTTAGGAGAGGCAGTCCCCCTTATTTCATTCTACCCATGAACCTCACATAGCCAAATTGCCTTTTTGTCCTATCAACTACTTTCTATAATATTTCCTACCCTAGCTAAGCTAGTAACGAGTAGTTCTTGGAATGTGTTATTGCAATATGGTTATTTCATCTGATTTCAGAAGTTGGCGGAAGAATTAAGGGGAAAGAAAAAAAAATGTGTGTTGAATTGAAAAAAAAAATGGAACGAAAAAAAAAGAAGAAAGAAAAAGTGCGAAAAGAAAAGAAGAAAAATTCCAATGAAAGAAAAAAATGAGAATTGTGCATTGTTTCACACTCCCATGCCTTATTTATATCCTATGGGGAGTTGACGATTTTTGGTATTTTGTGAAGTTTAGTGCATAGTTTTGCACCGTTTCATCTTGTTGTAATGAGTACGAAGTTGGGATGCAGTCTATATTTGGATCCGTTGTTGCTAGCCTAGCTATTAACCCCACATATCCAAATTCATTTTTGCCCCTTCCTACCCATTACCTCACTAACCCAAATGTAAGTCCTCGGCACGTGTCTTGGTCATTAGTATGGTTGGAATGCTTATGTACGGTTGTAGAGACTTTATTCATGTTAATTGCATGCATGTTCTTATAGGTCGAGTTAGGTGAGTGTCTTGTTTCTTCCTATCTTTCACATATATACTCACCCTGTACCTGATTTTGAGTGACGAGCGACCCGTGAGAGTCCGACATCTTTGAATCTTGCAAGGTCGACGGTTCAGTAAGCTTGAAATATTAATTTAACTCGGTTGCACTTTTCGGCTGCCACTTTGTCATTTTGTTGCATTAAATTGGTTCTAGTGGATGATTTGTAGCTGATGCGTTAGTCCCGTTCTATTGTTCACCCTTAGTTGCATTCATATTTGCTTGGGGACAAGCAAAGGTTTGGTTTGGGGAGATTTGATGCGTGTATTTTATATAAGGTTTTCACCTCATTTTTACACGCATTTCTGTGCTTTTTATGTAGCATCTGGCTACAAATACCCCGAATATTCTACTTTGGTCCGTTTATTGTGATTTGCAGGAATTGACCGAAGAAGAACTAAATCGAGCCTTAATTGTCCCAATTGTATGCATTCATGGGAAATAAGGAGCCGGAGCTTAGGAATCTTACATTTGGAGGACGTATGAGCTGAGTCAAGGAAGGAATTCAAGTCCTGGTGCGCTTATATAGCTCGATCGAGTGCTTTGTTGCTCGATCGAATGCTAAACACACTCAAGGCTGCTCGATCGACCAGCTGAAGGAGTCGATCGAGGAGGTCCAGCGAGCAGTGCTCGATCGAGAGGTTGCTCTAGCTCGATCGAGTGACTTGGTGTTCGATCGAGTAGTCTCCCTACTCGATCGAGAGGATTTCGTGTGTTTTTGGTTCATTTCCGCCTAATCTTTTATGGGCTTTTGTAATCAGTCCATAGATTAGGTTTAAGATGTTTTTACAGTATAAGACTGAGGAGAACATGACGTTACGGCTATCTTTTTTACTACGTACATTTCATCTGTTACTTTTGACTGTTCTTGGGAGTTCTATTCTCTACCTTGCTACTCGAATTCGGTATTATCATTTTAATTCTTTATCGTATTTATTCCTCTTAATTCCTTTTCCCTCTTTGTTTCATAACTGTTCAATTAAGTAGATTACTCACCATGTTTAGTTTAATTTGCTTAGTCGTTGTTATTGTTAATCTGATAGTTATGAGTAGCTAATTCCCTTTGCTAAGACTATAGGGGATCCATGATTTGAAGGGAGAGTGATCGAATTACTGGGTTAATGCTAGTATCGTCCATGTTGTTAAAATGCTACATATAATTGTAATTGCCTAATTGAGTCGACGCAATTAGACCCTTATTCTTAGTGGACCTTGACCTGGACCGAAAGGTTGGAAGGGGGAGACTAGTAGCGAGCAATAGAGTATTGCAGCGAGGACGAAAGTTAAACTGTTTACACTTTAGGGTGAATTAAGGACCGAAAGGTGACGTTCGCTACCCCTTAGACTGTATTGCATTGACCTGGGGCCTAGATTACTCGACCGGACGATTGTGGTGAACCGCTTGTCTTAGCTATTCTCTTTTATCTGTTAAACCCTCTTCCTTTATTTCTCTTTCTCTTACTCTCTTAGTTTAGAAACCACATTTTACAACCCCCCAATTTTGGTTACTTAGACGAACCTAGTTCTAGCTGGCAAATTCCTACCTCTCTGTGGATTCGACCCGACTTCCCTAGCTATATTAGTTAGTTGGCCAGTTGGTTATTTTTGACAGGTACGCGACAGCCGTGTCAACCCAAATAGGCACTAAAAAGCATGAAAACAATGGTAATTCGGGGGCTAAATATGCGCCAATTATGGTCGCATCAAATATCCCCAAACCGAACCTTTGCTCGTCCCGAGTAAAGAGGTGACAAAGACTAGGACCAATACTAACCTAACCTAATAATAATAGCCAATATGAGACAATTAGCGGGCCTCACTCCGCCCCTTCAACTCACAACAAGACAACCATGAGGTAGGATGCCTTCTTGCAAGGCAAGGTGGGTCTTGCCAAAATGGCGACACATCCAAACTTTTAAGCACACAAAAACACATAATGGATGCATCTACAAAAAGAATAGCCACTTTCCTCATCTAAGTGGCGGAAATTATCTACAAGGGAAGCAATTCAAGGGTACACAATCCTTCATAGATGCAATTTGTTCAAACTACTAAGCCTAGAAGGATACCAATAAATCACCTCCAAAAGGTGTCAAGCTAGGGTACCTTTGTCCTCAATCGTTAAATGCTTTTGTCAAGAGTAGACTCCCTATGGTGTTAGAAACACTGGAGGATCGCGGAATTCCCCCTCTTGCCTAGACAAGAAGAAGGGTCGTCCCCTCTCTACCATGCACAAAAATGGATATGATGGATAAAGGGATCGATAGAATTTGAGTTTCATTTGGGAGTTTGCTTTTGTTTGTTGTTTTTCCCCCCAATTTCTTGTGGCATATAACTTTTTGAGAACACTTTCTTTGCCATTTCTTTTTTGATTTTTGGCATTTCAACACTTGACAACTTTTTGCATTTCTTTTGAAACATTTTCAAAGTCACCCCAATTAGTAACGAGGGTGCCTTGTATTTGAAGCTTTAGGAGTTCTATTTTTGCTCCTCTTTTCATTTGATGCATTTTGCAAACTTTCTTTCACTTTTCATTTCATTGAACTCAAATTGATTTCTTTTTGTGCCCATTCCCTTTGATGACAAAAATATGGTAGAACATGGATGAATGATAGAAGTATGCATGGTTTCAAGGGTCACCTTGGAATAAACGGTAGCCAAGGAGTTATCACACCACAAGGTACTCTTGACTCGGCCTTAAACCACGGGTCAAAGGATACTAGCATGACACATCCTAGGGTGTTTTACAAGTATTCTAACAAGCAAAGTCTTAAGAATAAAAAGCATCTACTAGGGCCTATATACACTTGTCAAGCTTCCCAAATAGACGGTTTCGCAAAATTTTTCTAACATGCAACTACATGCCATGATGCAACTAGCATATACATATCCTAATGCATATGATTCTACCAACTAATATGCCAAATAATTCTAGATGCAATCCTAAGTTCACATTGTTTTACCGCATCAATCAAAATAAAGCCACATAGTCATTAACATAAAGAGGAAAAAGGAGATTGGAAAGATCATACCATGCGGTCTTCAATATCCTCATGTCTCGGATGTGGCATAGTCAATCAAAGTGAACAAGGATGAAACAAACACAATATATACAAGACAATATATACAAAGGAAATGAACTTGTTTTTGGTTTTTCAATTTTTCAAATTTTTATGATTTTTGAAATTTTTCAATTTTTTTATGGTTTTTGAATAAAAGTTAAGTGTTAGAATTCCCATCCCCACACTAATATGGGCATTGTCCTCAATGGCCAAAATGATGGAAATTATGCAAGAATGATGCATGATTTCTATACTAAATGCAATTCTACACTAAGCTATGCTACATGATGCATGGTTTTTGTTATGACGGAGAGGATAATTTAAATTACCTCCCGTTGCGTATGCATTAACTTCCCCAAACCAAGTAAGACAATATTGCTAATGTCAAAGCATGGGGGAGTTCATGCACATGCTATGCTATGCATGAAACTAGATTGTCATTTTGGATTTTACAAAAGTGGGAACAATAAAGAACACCTCAAAGGAACCGAGGTGTGAGTCCTTTGATGTTGCTAGGACTAAACCAACAATGAGTCAAAGTTAAATAAAATACAAATAAACAAGATGCAAAGTTCTTTTCATGAAAAATGAAGATAAAGAGGAGAGATGAGAAAACTTCACTTGAACTAAGGTGGGTGCCTCTTGCCCGCTCCACCTAGTGATGAAGTAATCTCCTAGAAATCGGCATCATCTCCTTCAATATCGGTATCCCAAATATCCCTAGAAGCATCACTTAAACTTGGATCCATGAATTCATCTTCTTCACTCTCAAGCTTCACCGTATCACCTCCACAAGAGTCGCCGCTCTCCTCCCCTTTGCGACCGTTTGCCCCTTCATTGGCCTTGTCCGAGTTAGGAAAGGGCAACTCCATTTGAGCCCATGAAGGAAAAGCTCCTTCTTCACTTATCCGTCCCTTTTGAACCATGTCGTGGTATTGAGGGTAAAGAGCATAATAGTTGTCCACCTTGGTTTCATATTGACGGTAGTGCAAGTCTTGCAAGATTCCCGTGACAAAGTCGTCACGGGGGAGGATGAAGGGATTCAGATGGTTGTAAGGTTGGTAGGGAAAGGGGTAGGGAGGCACCTTTATCTTTTCACCTTGAGTTTGTTGTTCTTGTTGTTGTGGTGGAGGAGCTTGCGGGGGTGGAGCTTGCCTTTCTTGACTTTGAATGAGGTAAGAGGGTATTGGGGACAAGCTTCCTCTCCTTGGGGAGACTCGAGGTAGGTCGGCCATCGGAAGGTGGATAGGATCACTTCCTTTTGTCAACCATTTGATCCTTTTATCAACCCCCTCAAGGGTTATCCAATGGTGTTGGACAACAAGGAGGTCTTCATTAATTCTCATTCCTCCCGAGAGTGGAGTGTACTCATTGTTCTCATTGAACCTAGGATTAAAGTGCTTTGCAAGTCTTGTTATGAGTCCACCATTCACTATATGCTTCTTCCCATCATCATCTCCATTTCGGAATTTCGCCCACTTTTCTAGCAAGACTAGCGGTGCATTGAGATGATACCCGTCTCTCCCTTGAATGGTTAGATAGGATTCCATGAACATGAGGTCCATTTGATTCACAATAGCCGGGTCTCGGCGGGCAAAGAGGGTACCCGAAAGAAATCGGTATGTGAGCCTCAAGATTGGGTTTTGGATGTGAAAAGCAAGACACTCTTTGGTAAGAATGAAGTCCCGGCCCGTCATGGCCCTCCACAAGGGTGCGACACTATACTTCTTGGGTCTTGATGTTCGGGTAGGCGAGACATCAAGACCGAACACTCTCGCAAATTCCACAAGGGTCATTGTTCTAGAGACATTCTCCAACCTAAACTCTATGCTAATCACTTTGTTTGAAGTGGTAATCTTTAAGCAACTCAAGAATTCGAGCACAAGAGACCGATAGGTGGGTTCAAACATGCGAAAGAGTGTTGAAAGACCAAAAACCTCAAATAAAGCCTCCACTTGGTGAAAGATTCCAAGTTTTCTCAAAGTATCATGACAAAGGAATTTAGTGGGAAGAATATTCTTACTTAAGAGTCGATGGAAGACCAATCGCTGCACATCATCAAGGAATTCCACATTCGAGAAGTCGTCGAGCCTTGTGAGGTCTACAATTTCCACATGCTCTCTTCTAATGGTGTTGAGATGTGAGGTAGAAGAACTTCCCACCATCCTAGGTCTTCTTGCATTTCTAAAGGAGGATCTTCTAGGTGCCATCCTTGAGTTCTTTTGGTTTGGGTTATTTTGTTTGAAGATTTGCTAAGGTTGTTCTTTGTTGATTGAGAATTGGAAACCCTAGAAAATTTGGGGGTTTTTGATTTTGAGGGTGAAGAGAATGATTTGGATATGTATGGGAGTTACAAGGGGGTGAGTTTTATAGGGTGAGTGGAAGGAGTAGTGATGTGTCATTATATGGGTGGTGGGGTGTAATTTAATTGAGAAAAGTCGGGTCGAGAAACGAGCGGGGAGACGAGCGGATTCGAAGGCCGAGACGCTCGGATGCTCCTCTCACGGACGGGCGGATTCTGGGCAAGACGCCCGGATTCTGCCACAGAGTAAAAACCCAGAATTTTTCTCGCCTCAAGACGAGCGTCCCGAGCATAAGACGCTCGGATTCTTCAGGGTCAGGACGGGCGTCTTCTTGAGAAGACGGGCGGATTCTTCGACAGAGATTTTTCTTTGAAATGCTCAGGGGAAAAGACGGGCGTCTTTCCACTAATCCGGCCGGATTCTCTCGGGGGCGTCTTCTTCCTTAGGACGCTCGGATTCTTCATCATCCGAAACCTTCAATTTCTCAACACACCGACGCGCGGTTTTCCCCTTGACGTCCGTATTCTCGCCAGGGGCGTCCGGATCTCCAGAGAGACGCACGGATTCTTGCTTCGGGTGTTAATTTCTTCTCCTTTCTTTCAATGCATCCCCACACTTAGGAATTTTCTCCTTCCTTCATTCAAAAGCTCATTAGTAACCCTCCCTCACTTGCGCTCATGAAAAGAATTTATGCTATTAAACAAATGCAATTAAATAATAAATACAAGTTAGAGGGTTAGTATATTTACAAATGGTGGTTTAGGGAGGACTCCACCAAACTCTCATTCTTGATGAGATGTCAAGGAGAAGGAGGACCGAGGTAGGTAGCCTCGACCTCTCCAACAAATGCTCCTTCATAGTATGGCTTCAATCTTTGACCATTTACCTTGAACTTGCTTCCATCTTCGGCCTTGAGTTCGAAATCTCCATACTTCCCAACTTCGGTTATCACATAGGGACCCATCCATCTAGAGTTCAATTTTCCCGGAAAGAGTCGGTAGCGGGAATTGAATAGAAGGACTTTGTCTCCCTTGTGCAAGGCCTTTTGTCGAATTCTCTTATCATGAAGCAATTTTGTTCTTTCTTTGTAAATCTTTGCATTCTCATAAGATTGTAGTCCGAATTCCTCCAACTCTTGGATTTGGATCATCCTCTTTTGACCGCTCAATTTGAGATCAAGATTGAGTGCTCGGATTGCCCAATAAGCTTTGTACTCCAATTCGATTGGCAAATGACATGCTTTTCCATATACAAGCTTGTAGGGGGAGGCACCTATGGGAGTCTTATAGGCCGTCCTATAAGCCCAAAGAGCATCATCAAGCTTTGTGCTCCAATCTTTTCGAGTCTTGTTCACAACTTTTTCAAGAATTTGCTTGATCTCTCTATTTGAAATTTCCACTTGACCGCTTGTTTGAGGATGATATCGCAAGCCGGTTCGATGTTGAACACCATATTTGGTCAAAAGGGATGCAAGCTTCTTTTCATGGAAATGTGTTCCTCCATCACTAATGATAGCTCTAGGAACTCCAAATCTTGGGAAAATTATCTTCTTGAAAAGCTTGGTGACCGTTTTTGCATCATCATTTGGGGTGGCAATTGCCTCCACCCACTTTGAAACATAATCTACGGCCACAAGGATGTACTTATTCCCATTAGATGTCACAAAGGGTCCTTGGTAGTCAATTCCCCAAACATCGAAAATCTCCACCTCTAGAATGCCCCTTTGCGGCATTTCGTTCCTCCAAGATATATTGCCCGTTCTTTGACAAGCATCGCAATGAATGATGAATTCTCTTGTATCTTGAAACATTGTGGGCCAATAGAAACCCGATTGGAGGATTTTCGCAACGGTTCTTCTTGCTCCATGGTGCCCACCGTAGGGTGATGAATGACATCCTTCCAAGATTCCTTAGATTTCCCATTGAGGGATGCATCTCCGGTAGAGCCCATCACTACACTCCTTGTAGAGGTTTGGATCATCCCAAAAGTACCTCTTCACTTCGAATAGGAATCTCTTCCTTTGGTTGTGGTTCAAATTAGGAGGGAGCACTTTTCCAACAATATAGTTAGCATAATCGGCAAACCATGGGGTGATGTGCCTTTCAAGTTGAGTTTGAATGGCCATCAAAATATCGTCGGGAATGAGTCATTGATCGGGGTTTCTCCATTTTCATCATGAAACCGGATCCTTGACAAGTGATCCGCCACTACGTTCTCGGCTCCTTTCTTGTCTCTTATTTCCAAGTCAAATTCTTGAAGTAGCAAAATCCATCTCAACAACCTTGGTTTTGCCTCCTTCTTTATCAAGAGATGTCGAAGAGCACGGTGATCCGAAAATACAATCACCTTGGATCCAAGTAAGTAGGACCGAAATTTATCCAAAGCATATACAATGGCAAGAAGCTCCTTTTCGGTTGTATCATAATTCACTTGAGAAGGGTCGAGGGTTTTGCTTATGTAATAGATGGCATGAAGAGCTCTCCCTACCCGTTGGCCAAGTACCGCTCCAACGGCGTAGTTGCTAGCGTCGCACATAATCTCAAAAGGTAACTCCCAATTTGGGGGTTGGATGATTGGTGCCGAGATCAATGCTTCTTTGATTCTATTAAAAGCTTCAACGCACTCGTCGAAGAAATTGGAATTGGGCATCCTTAAGCAAAAGTTGAGTGAGGGGTTTTGCTATTTTAGAAAAATCTTTTATGAAACGTCGGTAAAAACCCGCGTGACCGAGAAAACTTCTCACCCCTCTAACATTCACGGGAGGTGGGAGTTTCTCTATCACCTCAACTTTAGCTTTATCTACCTCGATGCCTTTTTCCGAAATCAAATGACCCAAAACAATTCCTTCATTAACCATGAAATGACACTTTTTCCAATTTAAAACAAGACTAACATCTTCACATTTTTGCAATACAAGAGAAAGATTATGCAAGCATGAGTCAAAGTCCTTTCCATAAACACTAAAATCATCCATAAAAACTTCCATTATGGTCTCTAGATAATCGGAGAAGACACTCATCATGCATCTTTGGAAAGTAGCGGGGGCATTACATAATCCAAAAGGCATCCGTCTATATGCAAAAGTGCCATAAGGGCACGTGAAGGTGGTCTTATGTTGGTCATCCGGGTGTATATGGATTTGGAAGAATCCCGAATACCCGTCAAGGTAACAAAAGAATTTGTTAGAGGCTAACCTTTCAAGCATTTGGTCAATGAATGGTAAGGGGAAGTGATCTTTCCTTGTTGCGGAGTTCAATTTTCGGTAGTCAATGCACATACGCCAACCGGTGATCATTCTTGTGGGTATTAATTCATTCTTTTCATTTGTCACTACCGTAGTACCTCCTTTCTTAGGTACCACTTGGACGGGGCTAACCCACAAAGAATCCGATATGGGATATATGATTCCCGCATCAAGTAATTTCATGACTTCTCCTTTGACAACTTCTTGCATGTGGGGGTTCAATCTTCTTTGGGGTTGAATGGTAGGTCTATGGTCGTCCTCTAGATGAATCCTATGCATGCAAAAGTTGGGACTTATCCCCTTAAGGTCATCTAGACTATAACCTATAGCCTTTTCATGTTGTTTCAACACATTAAGCAATTTACCCAATTGGTTATCGTCAAGTCTATCATTAACAATCACGGGTTTGGTCTTTGATTCATCAAGGTAAGCATATTTCAAATTTGGGGGAAGGGGTTTCAAAGTAGGAGTTTGTACCTCACTTTCCTCCTTTGGAGTTTCATTGAGAATTTGCTCCATCTCCATTAGACATTCCATTCTCATGACATATTCTTCTTCACTTTCATTAACCTCATCATATTCAAATTCCATGATGGGTTCCTCTTGCTCTTGAGTTTGTAGAATATCCTCTAGGATAGATTGCTCATCCTCTATGGGTTGACATGCTTCCACTAGAATATTATGCACCAACTCGGATTGTGCATGGGTGAGTTCTTTGTTAGCTAGAGCGGCCTCAAAGAGATCCACCTCCAACTCCCAATACATGCTCTTAGCCTCACTTGCTTCTAAGGCCTCTAATGCTTGCATGGGATCCTTGAAGTAAGGGATACTCAAATGGTCCTCTACATAACAATCTATGAAATCCATTCTTGCAAAATATCAAACAACTAGAAAACAATTAGAGCAAACCTTGAGGAGTTTTACTTCCCCAAGGTGAAAAAGACACAACTAAAAACAATAAAAGAAATCTTAAATCAATTAAACACCGTCCCCGGCAACGGCGCCATTTTTGATCGAAGCCATTTGGTGTTCACAATTAAGCATATGTGGTCGTTGGTCAATGGTCGATACAAAACACAATTTATACTTCACAAACAACTCTACAATTAGTAAAGAGGCAAGTAAAGGTCGGATCCCAAGGGACGGGTATTGAAATGAAGATTCTATTGTAACTAGTGGTGTCTAGGGGTGTCACAAATTGGGTTGATGTAGAAGGTTACTAAACTAAAATAGCAATGAAAATAAACTAACAAGACAAATGAAATAAGGGTGTAAACAATTGATTAAAAGCACTAGGGTGTCATGGGTTCATAGGGGAATCATGGGATATGATCATACAAACATGTTCTCAAATTATAAGCAAGCAATTATTGTTGTGATGGATTGAGTTGGGTTATATCTTACAATCCTAGGAAAGTTTGGGTCCCGGAGCCGAATCTCTTGGATTGTACAACACCTACAAGTCGACTTAATCTTCCCTACTTAACACATGCATGGTCTAACAAGACTCGAGTTGGGTTATGTCTTACAAGTCAAGTTGAAAGGATAGAAGATGATAGTAAATGCAAGGATTCATAGGCTTAGCATTTCATCAAAAATAACATGTGCATGTATTAAGATCAAAACAAGCAAGCAAATAAGATATGAAAGCATATTAATTTAAGCATGAATCATTCCCCATGTTGGTTTCCCTAATCACCCATTAAACCCTAGCTAAGAGACTACTCACTCATTATCATATTGATCATGCTAGGAAGGTTGTCAATCATACTAACATAATGAAACATGATGAATAAATGAAAGTAATTAGCAATAATTAAAAAGGGATTAAGAGATTATACCTACTAATGATTCCAATAATAAAGCAAGAATAATAGAAGTACTTGAATCCTAGATTGAGAGGTTGTCAATCTCCCAATAATAACCCAAATAATCTTCAATTACCCAAAATAAAGTAAGAACAAGAGAGAGATTAAAGAACTAAAACTTGGATTAAAACTTGGTTAATATTTGATTACAATATTGAAGAGAGATTTGATTGATATTAACTACTCTAATTATTGATAAGAAGAACATGCTCCTCTAATTAGACTAATGGGGTATTTATAGTGAAAATTAGGGAGGATGCATTAGGGTTAACTAAGGGCTAAACTAGTAATTACACTTTTTAAGTTGAGCAAGGAGCCTCCGGGATTATCCGAGAGAAGGGCTTCTCCATTTCGTAGCTTGAAGAACGAAACTGTGCTGTGCTGTGATCCGTGCGGCTGGGAGTCGGGACGGCCGGATCTGGGATGGACGATCCGAGCGGATCAAGGAACAAGACGCTCGGACTGGCATGGGGAATCCGAGCGGATTCCTGGTGAAGACGCTCGGACTGGCATGGGGAATCCGAGCGGATTCCTGGTGAGGACGCTCGGACTGGGGAGGACGGACGGATTCTCTACAATCCGTTCGGATTGTAGTTCAGCAACTTTCCTTCTTCTTTTTCTTCCCTTTTCTTCATGAATTCCTTGGGGATTTCCTTGGGGACTCAAGGATCCTTTTCTCAACAATGCTCTTCTACTATGCTATGTACAAAGGCCTTCTAGTCTTGTCTCTCCTTGATGCTTGGTCATTGAATATGATCAATTTAGCCTTGTTTTGCCATGAAAATGCAAGATTCTTACTCCTTTCCTACCAAGGGATCAAAATCTCAAAGAATATGCAAAACAAAGAACTAAAGATAAGAAATGACCCAAATAGGCACTAAAAAGCATGAAAACAATGGTAATTCGGGGGCTAAATATGCGCCAATTATGGTCGCATCAGCCATGTTGAGTTACACTTCATCTTAGGTTAGTATGATTATTGACCCATATTTGTTGCCACCAAGGGTTTTTTCATGTTGAGGCACTCTATTTATTTTATGAGTTTCCATGTTATGTTGCCCTTGATGAGGCACTTATATGTGGTCAAGTTACTCAATGAGGAAAACTTGCTTGCTGAGAGTAACAATGCAATCAACATTAAACTTAAAATACTTCTAGCCATTTGCATTTCCAAATTGATTCTTTACATAGTTCATTTGTCAACAAATTGACTGCTTACATACTTCACCAAAATGGACCATTACTGTGTTGCTTAGTTTATAATATTTGGCTTGACAAACAATCATGTCAAAAAGATCCTTGATGATAGTTTGTCATACCAAACACCTACTTGGGTTTTCTCAAAATGGGACTTGAATACCTAGTTCTAACATTAGTTCACCTAATTCACCTATTAGGCCATATCTACCTAGGTTGTTCAAAAGCGGACTTCGATGCCTAGGTCTAACATGAGTTGATCTAATTCACCTATACATCCACAAGTAATTAAAAACTGAATACACTCCCTCACCAATTCTTCATTATCTTGTAAATCTCTAGGAAGTGTCCCTTGCCTTCTTTGTGCTGCCTTGGCCAAGTGTGGTAGTGGGTAGTCATTATGCCCTTTTTTTTCATTATTTCAACCACACAAGCTTGCAAGCTTAGCCAAACATTGTCTAGTGTTACTGCAGTTTCTGCTTCATATGCTTCTGTGACATTTGTGACTAACTCATCAACTGTCATGGCTGGATTTTCATCTTGTAGTGACTGTATTGACCTAAAGAAATCTAAATCTAAGATGTTTCGATCAGGAGAGTTGGCTGGTTGTTGTGTTAACTCAATATTAAACCAATTTGATGTGGCTGCCTCCATGAAATATTTATCTTTCCCATTAAAATGAGGCTTTGCATTATCTTTTGAATGCTTTTGTTCTTACTTGCTGATGTTGGCCATTTCTGTTTAATGGATGGAATAACTTTGTTGATGAATGCTTCTTTTGTGACTTTCTTGGTGATTGATTCAACTGGTTTTGTCACTAGTGTTCCAGCCTCTCTATTTTTGCTTCTCCTTTTGGCTGGTTCTTGGAATGTAAATGGCCATATACCTATTTTGCCGTCAAATAGAACTTCACCATTCTCCTTGTAAGTCGGCCTTGCAACTGCGGCCAACAACATAACCTTTGTAATGTATCTCTTGCTCTTACAACTCCTATATAGGAGTGCTTCATTGCTGCCTATGTAGTATCTACACATTGGATTTGTCATATAGAATAACCACTTTTCATCTATGTGAATAATACATCCCATGTCCTTGAACATTACACACCTCAAGAGTCTATCAAAGACTAATTTACCCAACACAAAATGTAAAATAGTGATCTTGTGATCTTCACTCAAGGCTGGATGTATAGAGTTTGTGTGAGATTTAATGACACCTTCCTTTACCCATCTATGACAGTGGTGTGGATTAAAACTCGTCGTCAAAACTACCAACCAAAACAATATTTATAACTTCACAAACTACTCTTAGTAAAGAGGTAAGTAAAGGTCGGATCCCAAGGACGGGTATTGATGTAGGATTCTCAATTGTAAATAGCTATGTCTTAGGGTATCACAATTTGGGTTGAGATGATGTGTAATCTAAACTAATCAACAAAATGAAAGTAAATTAATGAAAACAAAGCAAAGTAATAAAAGGGGTTTGTAAACAAATGATTAAAGGCACTAGGGTATCATGGGTTCATAGGAGATTCATGGGAGTTGATCATACAAACATGTTCTCAACTAGATGGAAGCACTTAATGTTATGATGGGATCGAGTTAGGTATATCTTACAATCCCTAAGAAGGTTTGGGTCACGGAGCCGAGTCGTCTAATGAGGCTCGAGTTGGTTTATGTCTGACAAGCCTCATTAAAAAGATAGAAGATGGGTAAAAAATGCAAGGATTCATAGGCTCGCATTTCATCAAACATAACATGTGCATAGGTTGAAATCACAACAAGCAAGCAAATTAATTATGAAAACATATTAGATTAAGCATAGATTATCCCCATGTTTGTTTCCCCTAATTCCCCATTAACCCTAGCTAAATAACTACTCACTCATGATCAAGTTTAGCATGCTAATAAGGTTGTCAATCATACTAACAAAGCAAAACATGATGAATAAATGAAAGTGATTAACAATAATTAAACAAGGGTAAAGAGGAATTTTACCTATGAAGATGATTCCAAATAATAAAGCAAAGAATAAAAGAAGTACTTGATGATTGATGGAAGGTTGTCAATCTTCCAAATAATCCCAAATAATCTTCTAATTACCCAAATAAAAGGAAGAACGATAGAGAAATTAAAGAAAGCTGAAGATGTGATTAATATTGAGAATTGTATTACAACTAAATTAAGACTAATTTAAGAGAGTATTCGATTGTATTAAGAATTAATTAAGAGAGCATAAGAGTTGATGCCAATCTAAGTAGTACAAAGGGGTATTTATACTAAAGATTAGGTACAAGGATTAGGGTTACTAAGGGCTTAAATGACTATTAAGACCCTTAGAAAACTTGAGGAAATGCTACTCCCAAGGGAAATATGCGGATCCTCCTTGCTATTCCTGCCTCGATCCGCTCGTCCCGTGCTGATGCACGGGTTGTTCTGCCTTGTGATCCGCTCGGATCTTGGAGGAGACGCTCGGATTGTTGCTGCATAGTCCGCTCGTCCTGGGAACAAGCCACTCGGATCCTGGTGTTCTGGGACGCTCGGATCATGCTCGGGCCGCTCGGATCCCTGGGCAAAGTGCTTCTCTTTTTTAGCTCCTCAACAATCTGCAAGGATCGTGTTGGGGATGCAAGGATCTTTTCGTCATTGCCCATTTTACTTTATTTATCTACTTAGGCCTCTAGTGTTGGTCTTCTCTTTGATGCTTGGTCATTAGACGCGATCCATTTAGCTCCATTTTGCCTTATAAACGCAAGGTTAACAATCCTTTCCTACTAAGGAGACAAAACCTCAAAGAATATGCAAAATGGAAAACTGAAGGGAGTAAATGACCCAAATAAGTGCTATAAAGCATAAGAACGAGGTTAATTCGGGGACTAAATGTGCTCAAATATGAGTCACATCAAACATCCCCAAACCGAACCTTTGCTCGTCCCGAGTAAAGAGGTGACTAAAACTAGGACCTTTATTTAAACTAGCCTACTAATATAACCGATATGAGACAATTAGCGGGTCTCACTCCGCCCCTTCAAATCACAACAAGACAACCAAGAGGTAGGATGTCTTCTTGCAAGGCAAGGCGGGGCTTGCCAAAATGGCGATACATCCAAGCATTAAGCACACAAAAGCAAGTAATGGATGCATCTACAAAAATGAATAGCCAATTTCCTCATCTAATTGGCGGAAATTATTTAGATGGGAAGCAATCTAAGGGTACACACTCCATCATAGATACGGTTGTTCAGACTACTAAGCCTAGAAGGATACCAATAAATCACATCCAAGTTGTGTCAAGCTAGGGTACCTTTGTCCTCAATCATTAAATGCTTTCGTCAAGAGTAGACTCCTTATGGTGTTAGAAACACTGTAGGATCGCAGAATTCTCCTTCTTGCCTAGACAAGAAGAAGGGTCGTCCCCTCTCAACCATGCATAAAAGTGGGTTCAATAGAAAAAGGGATCAATGTATTTTAAGTTTCATGATGGGAGTTTGCTTTTGATGTTGTTGTTATTCCCCCTAATTTCTTGTGGCATTTGACATTTGAGAACAATTATTTTTTGCCATTTCTTTGGTGTTTGGCATTTGATGCTTGACAATTTTAACTTTTTGCATTTTTGAACATTTTCAAAGTCACCCCCAATTAGTAACGAGGGTGCTTTTATTAAAGCAAAGGTGTAATACTCTGTATTTCTAATAATCATTTATAAGAATAATTTATGTAATTTAATGGGTAATTAAATGACATTTTTAATAATAAATACAAGTGAGACGTTAATTAAATAATAAATTAATAATTCAAGTCGGGAATTGGGCTTGGCTAATATTTGTGCTTTGGGCTTAGTTGGTGATCGAGTGTTGGACTGTGTGGTATTATTATATGGGCCGAATTTATTAAATTGGTATTAGTGTAATCGGGATTTATATCGGGAATTAATAATAATATAACAAGGTAATTATAATTACAATAATAATAATAAAGTTATGACAATAATAAATTAGTAAATATTATATGAGGAAATCATAGTTATGGTGGGATTAATAGTATATGATAAATAATAATGATATAATTATAATGACAATTCCTATACTAATTAGAATAACGAAAGTTACATAGTTTCCTAATTGGCCTCGTATTCTCTAAATCTTACACTATAAATACCACCTTAAATCTGAGAAATAATTCACAAATTAAAAGAAGAAACTTTAGGAGACGGAAGAAGAAGGAATTAACATAAACTAATTAATCAACTCGAGGTAATTATTCATCTTAAATCGATTTATATTCTTTTCATGCAAGCATCTTTAAGACAACCGTGTGACTTATATAGACCACCATAGGACTCGAGATTTGGACCTAGAGCAACCTTGGACTGCAAAGTTTCTGACCTGACCATAATTGACCGTCGTTGACCTTGTTACGGTGGTTTTTGGGGCGGTTGAAAGACGGCTGGGCAGGAGGGATTTTGGGTTAGGTTTCGTGTGATTGGGATGGTTATTTGACCCACTAATTGGACACGGCTTGACCTGGGGTTTGGGTGGTTGATATTGTCGGCAGGGGGCGGTTGTGCTGGTGGTGTTGGGGTGGTCAGGGATGGTGGTTTGTGCGGTGGTGACGGAAAACAGGGGAGGAGGTGTTGTTCTAGGCAGGCGGTTTTCGGGGGGATTTTGGGGGTTGTTGGTGGCCAGGGTTAGGGGGTTTCTGGGAGGTTCTTGTCGAGGGAGGATAGGAGAGTTGATTAGTGGTTTTAGGTGGCAGTGAAGGTGGTGTTAGGTGGTGGTTATGGGTGTGTTTTATAGGGGTGGCAGGTGGGTGTTGTTGGTGTCGTGGGGATTAGGGCGTGTGTGTTTGGGTTGCTGGTGGTGGTGGAGCTGGAGGTTGGTGGTTGTCGGGGGTCGGGGTGCGGCAGTCTGCTCTGTGTCCGGCTTGGGTGGTGGTTGTGGTGGCTTGTGGTGTCGGGTTTGGTGGGTTTTTAAGAGGGGTGTTGGTCACGGTTTATAAACCGTGTATGGGGTAATGTGTGTTTGTTTTTGTGTCGGGTTTTAATTATTTTATTAGCTCGGGTGAGTCGGGTTCGTAGTTTAATCGGGTTTTTAGTTATCATAAACCTTTAGTAATTATAATAAATAATTAATTTGAATAATTAAATAAAAGGAATAAATAAATAAATGAATAAATAAGTTAGTAATTATAATTGTTGTAATTGTTATTATTATATAGGTGACGAAAATTGTGAAGAATTATAATCGGATTGGATTTGCTTTATTTATTTGGATTGCGTAATTGGAGTGCTTGCTTGCCGTGGTAGGATAATCTACTCAACTATATCTGTTTTATCGTGTTTAATGCATGGATGTTATTGGAAGGGTGATTGTTTTATGATTGCTTGTTCAATTAAGTTAATTGAGTGATTAATATTGTTGGTTGTTGGAGTTATGCATATTATATACGATTATATTGTGGAACGGTGTATGAGAATTGGACTGCCCCAGGCTTAGTCTCTGGTGGATAACGTGAGTGGTGATTGGACTGCCCCAGGCTTAGTCTATGGTGGATAACGTGTGTGAATAATTGGAAGGCCACAGACTTAGTCTCTGGTGGATAACGTGGATAGTTGATGTTGAGATGTGACATGTGAACAGTTGAGATTGGAATATTGACAGTTGTGAGAGATTGGTTGTTTTAATATATTTTATCCTACTCAACCATTGGTTGACGAGTTTGCTTCAGTGTCAAAATAAAATTGATGCCTGCTTTAATTGATGGCATCCTGTGGTGAACCATTTAATATTTCCTATTAAATGGGGAGCGATTTAAATAGCAGGTTTTGAGTTAGCTGGATATGGGGAGCTTGGGCGTGTGAGCTTTCGGACCTGCAGGAGTCTAGATCACAAATGTAGTTATATCACTTATTTAATTTCCGCTGCGAGTTGTATTTATTTTTACATTAAGTTCTAGTTGATTAAAAATTGTAAGACATATGTAATCATTAAAGTTTTTATTAAAGTACTTTGGTGAGTTGGACTTTGTTATTCACTACCTCGGGAAACCGAGATGGTAACAGTCCTATTTATTTGGGAATGTCTAGCTAAAGGCTCCTTAATAAATGGGGGTGTTACAAAGTGGTATCAGAGCAAAACGATCCTCAGGCCTAACCAATGAACAATAATGAACATAGGATGTGTCTAATAAAATGAACCCTAGAAATCGTAGGAGCCCACTTAAGGCTTGGGATGAGTAGGGCCCCTCGAACCAAACTTCCGGCCCTTTCAGTTTTGAACCGGTAACCCTGAGAGAAATATTTGAGAGTGTGGGGTAATTTAAAATGAAAAACCGTTTGTTTTCCTTAAGAGTTTTGTTTGTCTTGTTTGAATATTGTTTTCATTGATGACTGTGGTTACGGGGACGTAACTTTGCCTTTAGGGAGAGGGGATATGATATGGTTTTAAGCATTGATATATACATGTGATTATGAGATAAATATGTTGGCATGTGTGATTAACATGTGAAGTATTAAGGGAATTGTGTGAAATTGTGAAGAACGTAATTTTAGTTGATTCCCGGAATTTTACCCTTGATTGTTTTGGCTGCCATTTACTACCTGTTTAAAATTCTCGTATGCAAATTTTCTGAGTAATATCTTTATGAGTTAGCTTTCATATGCCACTAGTCTCATGTTCAAATAATGTACGGTTTAGGAGAAATAAATATTTTAGTGGACAGTAGTCGAAATATTCCTGTACAGTAATGTTTTCGCGCCATGTTTTTGTAAAATTTGCCATTTTAAAACTACGTAATTATTTGTTATAATTCCAACGCCAATGTTTATTAGACTCATGTATGTTTCTAAATTGGTAAGCCACGTTTTAAGGAAATATTTTGACAATTTATGGTGATTTTTACAAGTTGACCTAAGTTTCTGACAAGTTGCTGTAAAATTTCTGTTTCGACCAAGTAGCTTTTAAAATGCATTATAAATTGACCCTTTGAATTTTTGACTTGATTCTTTTTCTCATGGTTTAATAACTTTCTGTATTTTCTAAAAAGTATATGTTCTCAATAATTATTTATGTTCTTATGTATTAAAGATTTTTAGAAATTATAATATGTTTCCTAGCCTTGAAAAGTATAAGTTTTGTTTCTTATCTTTTGCACATTGATATTTTGATGTTGTCAATTATGTGAAGTAGAATGACATGTCTAGTGATATGCGGAACGTGTTGCCTAAGCCTATATTGCATCCACGTTTAAGTTAGATATCATTATTAAGAAAAGATTAACTAAACAATTATGTGTATTTTGTTATAGATTATTACTTATTTTGGCAATGTATTCGCCAATAGTTTAAATAAAGATTGTTTAAGTTGTGGTTTTTCTACTCGGAAGTAAATCAAATATTTTTGCATTCAGTTAACCATTAATTAGTGTTGGAAATAAAAGTTGTTTTATATCACAATGTGTGTTTCATGTTTTATATTATAATAATGATTTGGTTGTTCCATTTGTTTGAAATTCCGAACTTCGAGGACGAAGTTTATTTTTAGGGGGAAGGAATGTAATACTACGAATGTTTTGAATTGTTGTTGTGATACATTGTGATGCGATTGGTATGGATGATAATCGTAAATGGATGATGGTATTGGATGATGCTTAGTTGTAGGAATGTTTATAAATGATGCGGTGGTAGTTGTGGGGGAACTTCGGGACGAAGTTCATTTTAAGGGGGAAAGACTGTAATACTCCGTATTTCTAATAATCATTTATAAGAATAATTTATGTAATTTAATGGGTAATTAAATGACCTTTTTAATAATAAATACAAGTGAGACGTTAATTAAATAATAAATTAATAATTCAAGTCGGGAATTGGGCTTGGCTAATATTTGTGCTTTGGGCTTAGTTGGTGATCGAGTGTTGGACTGTGTGGTATTATTATATGGGCCGAATTTATTAAATTGGTATTAGTGTAATCGGGATTTATATCGGGAATTAATAATAATATAACAAGGTAATTATAATTACAATAATAATAATAAAGTTATGACAATAATAAATTAGTAAATATTATATGAGGAAATCATAGTTATGGTGGGATTAATAGTATATGATAAATAATAATGATATAATTATAATGACAATTCCTATACTAATTAGAATAAGGAAAGTTACATAGTTTCCTAATTGGCCTCGTATTCTCTAAATCTTACACTATAAATACCACCTTAAATCTGAGAAATAATTCACAAATTAAAAGAAGAAACTTTAGGAGACGGAAGAACAAGGAATTAACATAAACTAATTAATCAACTCGAGGTAATTATTCATCTTAAATCGATTTATATTCTTTTCATGCAAGCATCTTTAAGACAACCGTGTGACTTATATAGACCACCATAGGACTCGAGATTTGGACCTAGAGCAACCTTGGACTACGCAAAGTTTCGACTGACCATAATTGACCGTCGTTGACCTTGTTACGGTGGTTTTTGGGGCGGTTGAAAGACGGCAGGCGGAGGGATTTTGGGTTATGTTTCGTGTGATTGGGATGGTTATTTGACCCACTAATTGGACACGGCTTGACCTGGGGTTTGGGTGGTTGATATTGTCGGCGGGGGCGGTTGTCTTTGGTGGTGTTGGGGTGGTCGGGGATGGTGGTTTGCGCGGTGGTGACGGAAAACGGGGAGGAGGTGTTGTTACGGGCGGCGGCGGTTTTCGGGGATTTTGGGGGTTGTTGGTGGCCTGGGTTAGGGGTTTCGGGAGGTTACGGTCGAGGGAGGATAGGAGAGTTGATTAGTGGTTTTAGGTGGCGGTGAAGGTGGTGTTAGGTGGTGGTTATGGGTGTGTTTTATAGGGGTGGCAGGTGGGTGTTGTTGGTGTCGTGGGGATTAGGGCGTGTGTGTTTGGGTTGCTGGTGGTGGTGGAGCTGGAGGTTGGTGGTTGTCGGGGGTCGGGGTGCGGCAGGCTGCTGGTGTCCGGCTTGGGTGGTGGTTGTGGTGGCTTGTGGTGTCGGGTTTGGTGGGTTTTTAAGAGGGGTGTTGGTCACGGTTTATAAACCGTGTATGGGGTAATGTGTGTTTGTTTTTGTGTCGGGTTTTAATTATTTTATTAGCTCGGGTGAGTCGGGTTCGTAGTTTAATCGGGTTTTTAGTTATCATAAACCTTTAGTAATTATAATAAATAATTAATTTGAATAATTAAATAAAAGGAATAAATAAATAAATGAATAAATAAGTTAGTAATTATAATTGTTGTAATTGTTATTATTATATAGGTGACGAAAATTGTGAAGAATTATAATCGGATTGGATTTGCTTTATTTATTTGGATTGCGTAATTGGAGTGCTTGCTTGCCAGGTAGGATAATCTACTCAACTATATCTGTTTATCGTGTTTAATGCATGGATGTTATTGGAAGGGTGATTGTTTTATGATTGCTTGTTCAATTAAGTTAATTGAGTGATTAATATTGTTGGTTGTTGGAGTTATGCATATTATATACGATTATATTGTGGAACGGTGTATGAGAATTGGACTGCCCCAGGCTTAGTCTCTGGTGGATAACGTGAGTGGTGATTGGACTGCCCCAGGCTTAGTCTATGGTGGATAACGTGTGTGAATAATTGGAAGGCCACAGACTTAGTCTCTGGTGGATAACGTGGATAGTTGATGTTGAGATGTGACATGTGAACAGTTGAGATTGGAATATTGACAGTTGTGAGAGATTGGTTGTTTTAATATATTTTATCCTACTCAACCATTGGTTGACGAGTTTGCTTCTGTGTCAAAATAAAATTGATGCCTGCTTTAATTGATGGCATCTTGTGGTGAACCATTTAATATTTCCGGTTAAATGGGGAGCAGATTTAAATAGCAGGTTTTGAGTTAGCTGGATATGGGGAGCTTGGGCGTGTGAGCTTTCGGACCTGCAGGAGTCTAGATCACAAATGTAGTTATATCACTTATTTAATTTCCGCTGCGAGTTGTATTTATTTTTACATTAAGTTCTAGTTGATTAAAAATTGTAAGACATATGTAATCATTAAAGTTTTTATTAAAGTACTTTGGTGAGTTGGACTTTGTTATTCACTACCTCGGGAAACCGAGATGGTAACAGTCCTATTTATTTGGGAATGTCTAGCTAAAGGCTCCTTAATAAATGGGGGTGTTACAAAAGGAGTTCTTATTTTTGTACTCCTTTTTCTTTGATGCAATTTGCAACCTTCTTGTTTTTCATTTCAATGCTTGAACTTAATTTGACAATTTTTGTGCCCATTCCCTTTTTGTTGACAAAATGTGATAGAGGTGGAGGATGGTTGCATGGTTTCAAAGGTCACCTTGGAATAAACGGTAGCCAGGGAGTTATCAGACCACAAGGTACTCTTGACTAGGCCTTAATCCATGAGTCAAAGGATACTAGCATGACACATCCTAGGGTGTTTTAATTAGAAGCATTCTAATGAGCAAAGTCTCAAGAAGAAAAAGTATCTACAAGGGCCTTATATACACTTGTCAAGCTTCTCAAATAGATGTTTTCACAAAAATTTTCTATAATGCAACTACATGCCATGATGCAACTACCATTTATACAATCTAATGCACATACTTCTATCAACTAGTATGTCATATAAACTAAATGCAACTCCTAAGATCACATTGGTTTGTACCGCATCAATCAAAATAAAGCCACATAGTCATTAACATAGAGAGGAAAAAGGAGATTGGAAATATCATACCATGCGGTCTTCATATTCCTCATGCCTCAGATGTGGCGTAGTCGATCCAATGTAATAGAAGGATAAACAAACAAACAAGCAAGTAAATAAAAAATATACAATTCTACACTACAAAGGAAATGAACATGTTTTTTGGGTTTTCAAATTTTCAAATTTTCAAATTTTTATGTTTTTATGTTTTTTTTTGTTTTTATAAAATAAAGGAACATATTTTTGTGTTTTTCCAAATTTTTCAATTTTTATAATTTTTGATTTAAAAGTTAAGTTAGAATTTCCCATCCCCGCACTAGTGATTCATGTCGTTGTGCACCAAAGATAATAAGAATAATCCAAACTACTACTATAGCTAGTGGCAGTCAGGGTCGAACCACAAGGAGGCGATGCAATTATTAGTTATCTGATTTTAGTCTAAGTTAACAAATAAGCGGGGGTTTTGATTTGAGTTGGTCTATACTAATGGCAACGAGATTTAAAAGTAAACTAAATAGACGGATGAAAACAAATATTAAAAGGGTGCTAAGATGGTCGGTTCACTATAGTTTCGGCGGCAGTTCACTAGGTAGGTCTAAAACAATCACGTGAGACGGGAAAATAAGAAGTCCTTTCGATCCATTCTTACAGGTAGCATCTTTCGATCTCGCTACGGGTCCCTAATATCACTAATGCTAACTTTCGTCCTGAAAAGTGATATAAAAGGTCTAAATTAACTCATCTCTCGATCTCACTAATTTAGTCGTCTTAATTAGATAGTCTACCTCCCTTCCCTATCTTTTGATCTTTATTGGGTCGGTCAATTCCTAGGCATTCAACTAGTCGCGTGCACTCGATTCGTCAAACATAACAATTAAATTAATTAAAACGAAGCTAATACTCACGTGGCCAGTCGATCGACCAGCGAACCCAGTCGATCGACCATGGCGCGTTCTAGGTCTACTATTCTAATGCCGCCTACTTCTACAGATTCCCTACATCCTAGCACAAGGTATTTAGCTACTCATACTAGAAATAATGACAGCAATAAACTTAACAATTAAAACATTCGAATTCATACTTAAATTAACTGAACAAACGATTAACATAAAACGATAATTTGGCTTCGGGAGATCTAACCTAGCAATTCTATACTACGAATGAAAGCAATAAAACGGAATATAAGAACAGAAGAATACCGTATAGAACAGGAAGGAAAGATCAAGACCGAATGCAAAGAGTAAACTTTATTGACGGAAATAATCTAAACTAATGAATGTTGAATTGTATCTAAGAACTGTATGATAAACTAAAACTGAATTAAAGCTCCATGATTATTCTGAAAACTAGGTTACGTTATAAAGGAAAAGTACGCAACTCTTATTCCTAAACCTAATATATCATGGGCCTATGACTTCTCGATCGTTTTATTCACGTCAGAATTAGCGGCTTGGTCGATCGACCATGAAAGGTAGTCGATCGACTGCTCTTCGCTGAACAGTAGCTACTGGAACTCGTAGTCTGGTCGATTGACTATGGAGGGCATTCGATCGACTGGAGTAGCTGGTACTTGGCTTCTAATTCTTCATAAAATTATCTTTCAGGCTCCGAAATGCGCACCAAGTTCGTTTCTTTAGTAAATACTTCACGTCACATGCAATGCAAAAGTACTCGAGGACGGATTTAGCTTGATTTCCGCTCATTTCCGCATAAATCTGCAATATTACATAAAAATACGAAAGTAGACGAAATAGGGCAAATAGTAGCATAAACTACATAAATGAGCTCTGAAATGCGTGTAAAATAGGGTGTAAAACATCATATAAAAGACACGCATCAAACTTCCCCAAACCAAACCCTTGCTTGTCCCCAAGCAAGAACTAGACTCGATCCTAAGACTTAATGGAACGAGTTCAATCTCAGAGCGAAATGCAAACCGAATAGCCTAAACCAATTTAATGCAACAACTAACAATCAATTAGCAATATGAATCATGCAAACGAGTTATGAAGTCGTCAAAAACTGCTGAACCGTCAACTGTAGGGACTTATCAAACCAGACTCTCACGGGTCGCTCATATCACACATAAGCATAGGTGAATAATGTATAAGATAGAAAAAATTCATTTTGTAGTGACACTCACCTAACTACGACCTATAAGAACATGCCTGCAGTCTAATATGAAAATAATCTCTACAACCATACATATGCATTCCAACCAAACAAATGACCATGACACATGCCGAGGTAAATATGGATATGTGAGGCAATGCGTAAGAAGAGGCAAAACAATTATGGGAATGAGGAGGTATAGGTGATCAAGCTAGTACCTAAACAAAACCATATGACAACATCCACTTCTTGCTCAAAATCAACAATAAAATCGGGGCTAATTGTCAAGCACAAATCTCGCAATCTCCAGAATAATCAATCAACTCCCCATAAGATATAAATGCAACATGGGAGCAAAAATCGCCATTTGAATAAAGACTTGAATTATGCGAATTGATTTTCTTTCTTTTCCTTTCTTCTCGGACTGCAGTCGATCGACCAATGAGTCCAGTCGATCGATCATCCTCCACAGTACACATGCGTTTCTTTTCTTTTCTTTCTTTTTTTCTTTTTCGAATCACTTTTCTTTTTTTTTTCTTTCAACTTTTCTTTCCTTTTCCATCTTCCCAACAACATCTCAAAATGAGCATTAGCTACCAAAAACAAAGTAACAATCCCGAGAACATAAACTACTAGCTTGACAAGGGCAGGCTAAGTGTAGGATGTAGTTAACGGGACAAAAAGGATATTTTTGGCAGTGTGGAGCTTATGGGCATAATGAATAAAGGAAAACCTCTTCCACATGTGTCAATGAACCACAAACCGAATGCATACAGGTATTAAGTAGATTAAGTTCATATTTATGCAAATTTATGTAACATGTCTCATAAGGAGTACTACTCACATCCTAGATGAACTGGACATGGATGACACTAGTTATAAGCTCTAAAACTCAGAAAATGATGTAGTTTGCCAAAAATCTAAGTCAAGTCTTCAAGTTCAGCAAGATAATTAACGAAAACTCGTAGATTATGCATATATGATTCTACTAATAACATGTCAATTAGCAAGGCTTAGGCATAGACATCTGAAAATGCAATGTCATCATGGAATTACTACCGTTCCGACTCAACCTATATGCTAACATAAACGTGCATTTTTTTGAAATTTTTGAAATTTTTGAATTTTTTTTTTGTATATATAGGAGATAAAATAAACAATGCAAACTGAAATGCAATAAACGTGAAACAGAAATGCAATAAAACATGAGAATGCAACGCAAAACCCTTCCCCAAACCAAATCACACAATGTCTCCATTGTGCAAAATCATATAATGAGATAAAAGGAAATGGGATTTTGCGATAAATTAATTAAATAAGGCATGAAGTAAAGACTCGGAAACTCACAAGACTTTAAGCGCAGCAAAAGGAAACCTCCCCAAACCAACGTGAGCTAGGAGGTTTCAGTAGCCAGCAGTGCTACCAGAAAGTACCTGAAAAGAAAGACAAAAGTACCGCGCGTAATTCCGAGAAAATAATTTATTAAACGCAAAATTATGTGTAAAATAAAGAAACGGAAGAAAACAGAAATGAGTCGGAGAATAAAGTGGAGAAAAGACTCCCTCAACTCCGCAAATCGACCAAACACAGCAGGGGAATGATCGAAAACAGGTACAGCCGCGGGCAACGGTCGATCGACCACTTCACCCAGTCGATCGACCAGGATGTCAGGAACAGAAGCTCTTGGAACTGTGCAGCCAGTCGATCGACCATACAGACCAGTCGATCGACTGGAATAGCTGCTGTAACGTTCTGATTCGAATTAGCTCAATAACTTGAGCTAATATGGTCTATAAACCTGCAAATACACATAATAGCGCGCCCCAAAGTTGCGCAAAACCCAAAGTAACAGACTAAATTGTTTAAAATCCTAAGCAAACTTATAAAATGCGAAGTCTCGCGCACACACAAGCAATAAAAAGGGTCTAACGAAAGCAATAAAGTGAAAGTTTTGAAAAGCATTTGATCAACTAATAGTTGATCAAGAACGGCCACGGAATGGCCCACTTGCCCGGCTCCTAGCTACAAGAAGTAGCCTCTACAGTGCTCATCTCCTCAGCTGGGCTCCTATCAACTTCAACATCCGCAGAACTCAGCAGATCAATAGCTTCAACATCTTCCCAAGGAATGACCTCTTCTGGCTCATCAAAATCCAAGTCGGAATCCCTCACTTTGACTGGCTCCTGATCAGGCTCCTCATCTGTGCCATAGCTAAGACATCCTTGATCGCCTCTTTAAATGATTGGCTCCTTCACAGCTGGAGCAACATACGGCTCTTCCTTCCCCAAACCAGCTCCTGCAACATCCAAAACAGAATAATCTTCCTCCAATTTGCTCCCAGTCTGGGTGGAGGTGTTACAACAGGAATAGGTGTAGAGATAGGCATATCATGGAGCACAAAATAGGATTTCTTTTCAGAAACCTTATTACAAGTGATTGGCCATATGGGGTCTTTCTTCTTAGCTGTCTGGGCAAAGACAATGGAATGTTTCCCCACGTTGAAGGTCAAAGTCCATGAGCCAACATCTATAACTGCACCAGCAGTGTGCAGAAATGGTCTACCCAATATGATAGGGATGTGGGCATCCTCGGGCATGTCTAGAACAACGAAGTCAACAGGGAAAAAGAACTTTCCTATTTGCACAGGAATGTCCTCTAAGACTCCTATAGGCTGGACCGCAGAACGAGCAGCCATCTGTACTGTCATGTTGGTAACTGCAAACCTAGTCAATTTCAACTTCCCAGCAAGACTCAAAGGCATTACACTAATACTGGCTCCTAGGTCACATAATGCCTTCTCAATTGAGAAAGTACCAATATTACAAGGAACGGAAAAGCAACCTGGGTCTTCTAGCTTATGAGGTGCAGTATGGGTCAAATAAGAACAAGACTCCTCAGTTAGTGCGACAGATTGCACAGTTTCAAGTGACTTCTTTTTAGACAAAAGTTGCTTCATAAATTTCATGTAAGCAGGCACTTGGTTAACTAATTCAAGAAAAGGAACTTGTACATTTAAGCTACGGATAACATTTTCAAATTTGTTAAATGATACCTGTTCCTTTATCGGCACTAATCTCTCGGGATAAGGGGCTGTAAGAAGTAACTTAGCCCTCTCCTCTAGGTCTCCCATGCCGGCATCGATGGATTTAGGCTGAAAATCCACTACCTTCTCTTTGTTGAAGCTCGAGCCCTCTTCAGACCGTCTAAAAAATGAGCCATTAATCTTCATCGGGTCATACTTCGGAACCGGAACAGACCCGTCATCATTCAGGTCTTGCCTCAATATTTTCGGAGTCGTCGTACCCCGAAACAAGTGGTCTCTCAAGTTGTCTGGCATTGGAGGACGAAAAGACTCACCATCAGCAGCGCTGTCAGTCGATCGACCATGTATGTCAGTCGATCGACTGACTTCTACAGGAACAGTAGCTGTTTCACTTCGGGGACTGGTCGATCGACAGGGTATGTCAGTCGATCGACTAACATAGCTGGCAAACGTCATTTTGTTGCCATTATTCGTTACAGCCTTCTTCTTACTTGGTTCCGCCTCATTCTTTTCAGTAGCTTCCTCGACCATAGCGGGTCCCTCAAGGGTGGACCCACTCCTCAAAGTGATAGCATTTATGGTCTCTTTTTGATCCGTCTGCGTCAGTAAATGTCAGGAGCTCGAGTTGTATTCTTGCTTGCCAATTGAGCAATTTGGCTCTCCAACATTTTCATCCCGGCCTCTCTAGCTTGAGACTCTTTCAGCAACAAATTTTTCAACTCGGTAAAATCAGAGCCATGGGACTGCTGCTGCTGCTGAGGAACAAACGGAGGCTTTTGATATGGCTGCTTCTGCTTATGAGGGGACACATAATTCTGCTGCTGCTGCTGCTGCTGCCGAGGTGGAGTCGGATTTAGGACATTCTGGCTACTCCACCTCATGTTCGGATGGACATTCGGCTCGAAATAAGTGTTTGTTTGCCTATAATGTTGAAAGGCAACACAAGACTCATAGGAAATGCTGCAGTTGTCTGAAACATGTCCTTTTCCTCCACATCTCTTGCAGACGAAGGGACCGTCTGAAACAGCATTCACATGATAGATCCCTCCTTTTGAAGCTCCTCCCAACTCGTACTTATCAAATCTCGCCGTAAGAGCCTCTAATGCAGCTACAAAAGGGGATTCAACACTCCTCCTTTGATTTCCCCTGGAATTTCCATACTCAGCTTTATGAGTGGCCAAATCATCAATAATTTTCCACCCCTTAGTCTCTCCCACATTCTCCTGGAATCTTCTATTAGCTGCCGCATCCAGGATAGCCCTCTGATCGTCATAGAGCCCATTATAAAATTGATTGCATAGGCTCCATTTTTCGAACCCATGGTGCGGAATAGTTCGCACCAGCTTTTTGAAACGGACCCACGCCTCTTGAAAATTCTCATCAGGACCCTGTTTAAAGCTCGTGATCTGAGCTCTAATGGCATTCGTCTTCGAGGCAGAGAAATATTTCTTGTAGAATGCCAGGGCCAGCGACTTCCAATCAAGGATCCCGTTAGCAGCTCGATCCAGGTCTCGGTACTACTCCCTTGCAGCATCGCGAAGAGAGAATATGAACATAGTCTCCTTCATCTGGTCTTGGGTCACGCCGGTTGGTGGGGGTATGGAACAACAGTAATCAATGAATGTCTCCATATGTTTGGCTGTATCTTCATTTGCAGCTCCCCCGAATTGGTTTCTCTCAACCAAGTTGATATAGGACGGCTTCGGCTCGAATTTTCTATCCGTCCCTGGTAATGTGAATCCCTTATAGAGATTCTCAGCTGTCGGCTCAGAGTGACTGGCTATACTCGCTTCTTCAGCCATGTCTGGAGATGTGACAGTCTCTGCTGAAGAAGTAGAAATAGGTGACGAAGGTGGATCCTCCTCGAATAGCTCGTTCTCGTAGTAACTAGACAGAGTACCCAGCTCTTCCTCTGTCGGCAATACTCTAGATGATCGTCTCAACTCACGCAAAGTCTTCTCAATCTCAGGATTGAACGGTAGTAATTCATCACCCTCTGACCTGCGCATAAGAGGAAAATACAAGTAGAATATGAGAAAAGTTTAAGGAACAAATGTCCCTTAAACTAAGAAAAGACTAAAAATAAAACAACTAATAATTTTAAACAATTGCCTCCCCGGCAACGGCGACAAAATTTGATGCCTGTCATTGTGCACCAAACATAATATTTATAATCCAAACTACTACTATAGCTAGTGGCAGTCAGGGTCGAACCACAAGGAGGCGATGCAATTATTAGTTATCTGATTTTAGTCTAAGGTAACAAATAAGCGGGGGTTTTGATTTGAGTTGGTCTATACTAATGGCAACGAGATTTAAAAGTAAACTAAATAGACGGATGAAAACAAATATTAATAGGGTGCTAAGATGGTCGGTTCACTATAGTCTCGGCGGCAGTTCACTAAGTAGGTCTAAAACAATCACGTGAGACGGGAAAATAAGAAGTCCTTTCGGTCCATTCTTACAGGTAGCATCTTTCGATCTCGCTACGGGTCCCTAATATCACTAATGCTAACTTTCGTCCTGAAAAGTGATTTAAAAGGTCTAAATTAACTCATCTCTCGATCTCATTAATTTAGTCGTCTTAATTAGATAGTCTATCTCCCTTCCCTATCTTTCGATCTTTATTAGGTCAGTCAATTCCTAGGTATTCAACTAGTCGCGTGCACTCGATTCGTCAAACATAACAATTAAATTAATTAAAATGAAGCTAATACTCACGTGGCCAGTCGATCGACCAGCGAACCCAGTCGATCGACCATGGCGCGTTCTAGGTCTACTATTCTAATGCCGCCTACTTCTACAGATTCCCTACATCCTAGCACAAGGTATTTAGCTACTCATACTAGAAATAATGACAGCAATAAACTTAACAATTAAAACATTCGAATTCAGACTTAAATTAACTGAACAACCGATTAACATAAAACGATAATTTGGCTTCGGGAGATCTAACCTAGCAATTCTATACTACGAATGAAAGCAATAAAACGGAATATAAGAACAGAAGAATATCGTATAGAACAGGAAGGAAAGATCAAGACCGAATGCAAAGAGTAAACTTTATTGACGGAAGTAATCTAAACTAATGAATGTTGAATTGTATCTAAGAACTGTATGATAAAGTAAAACTGAATTAAAGCTCCATGATTATTCTGAAAACTAGGTTACGTTATAAAGGAAAAGTACGCAACTCTTATTCCTAAACCTAATATATCATGGGCCTCTGACTTCTCGATCTTTTTATTCACGTCAAAATTAGGGGCTTGGTCGATCGACCATGAAAGGTAGTCGATCGACTGCTCTTCGCTGAACAGTAGCTACTGGAACTCGTAGTCTGGTCGATCGACTATGGAGGGCAGTCGATCGACTGGAGTAGCTGGTACTTGGCTTCTAATTCTTCATAAAATTATCTTTCAGGCCACGAAATGCGCACCAAGTTCGTTTCATGAGTAAATGATTCACGTCACATGCAATGCAAAGTACTCGAGGACGGATTTAGCTTGATTTCCGCTCATTTCCGCATAAATATGCAATATTACATAAAAATACGAAAGTAGACGAAATGGGGCAAATAGTAGCATAAACTACATAAATGAGCTCTGAAATGCGTGTAAAATGGGGTGTAAAACATCATATTTAGGACACGCATCAACTTGTATGGGCATTGTCCTCAATGGCCAAAACGATAGGAAATTATGCAAGCTAGATGAGAATACATGATTTGTACACTAAGATGCAAACTACATGACATATATATATATATATATATATATATATATATATATATATATATATATATATATATATATATATATATATATATATAAATGATGCAATCTATTCTACTCTATATGATGCATGATTTTATTGGTTGGAGAGCTAATTTTGATTAACTCCCAATTCTTGTGTTTGAACTTCCCCAAACCGAGTAAGACACTATTTCTAGTGTCAAAAAGAGGGAAGTTCATGCACAAGTATGCAATGCATGAAACTAGTTGTCATTTTGGATTTTCAAAAGTGGGAACTAAATGAGACACCTCAATGGGACCAAGGTGGGAGTCCTTTAAGTGTTGCTAGGAATCACAATAAATGATCAAGATTACAATTTCGAACAAGAGAAATAAACAAAGCTAGAAGAGGTGTAGGAAACTCACAATGGAATAGGTTGAAGTCATGTAGTCAACCTCGCATATGTGGCATCCTCCAAAAAGCTTGTCAATCCTCAATTGTAGCTCATTGCGACAACCTCATCGCTATCATCAACCTCTTCTTCATTATCCTCATCATCTACCTCCATTGACCCGGAGGCTTCACCACTTTCATCATCATTTGAACTTTGCTCTTTGACACGGCTATCGTGTACCCTGTCAAAGATAAACCTAACAGTCTCAACTAAAATGTAGTAGAGGCAGTCGAGTATCGAATCCTCAGGGAGGCGGTGCAATTATCAGTTGCCTAATTCTAATCTTAAGGTAACAAATGGGGGTTGTTGAATTGGTTTCTAAACTACGAGATTTAAAGGAAAGAGAAATAAGGCAAGAGAAATAAAAGCAGAGAAATAAGGATAAAAACTATCAGATAGAGAGGGACATGCCAGGATTTCGGTTCACTACGGTAGTTCAGTGACTCGGCTGTAAATGACTCAGACGAATTAATGTAAGACGGATGTTGAAAGGTCCTTTCGGTCCACTTTTTATCCTAAAATACCACTAACTTAACTTTCATTCTCGTCAGGGTAGTCTACTGTTCATAGCAGGCCTATTTAGTCCAATCTTTCGATCTAGGATTAATTTTAGCCAGATTAAAGGTTAATTCAGAAGTTTGCACTCAACTAAGTCGATTAAAATACAATTAAATTGCTATGGTGACAGAGCCTTGTAATCAATTCGTCTAATTCATTTACTACATCGTCACTTTCCTACCGCAGATCCCCTAATCCCAACATGAAAGGGGTTTAGCTACTCATATCGCTAATTAAACTAACAGCAGATAGATTTCCAGCAGTAAGCATAATGAAATAACCAATAAATTGCATAAAGAGAAATTAGGGCAAAGGAATAAATGTAACGGAACAAGAGATTAAAGCAAACAAAAGATTAATTATTGATAAAGGAAGAGAAAGAATTACAATCGATGCGAATCCGGCGTAAAGAACACAAATTCCAAGCGAAAGCAATCCCGAAATAAAGTTACAGTAGTGAAGAATGAAGTATGCAGTAAAAGTTTTGATAGATACTAAGTAGTGAGTAAAACTTATCCTAATAACCTAACTAATGTAGGTTTAAATAGCAAAGTAAATGAGTTTTTGCGGAATTAACATAACACGGGCTGTTTAAAGCCCATAAATAGCGAAACCACTCGATCGAGTGGATTAAAACCACTGGATCGAGCAACCACCTCAACAAACCTACTCGATCGAGTAGAAAGTTACTCGATCGAGTAACTGGCCTTTCTGCAAGATAAGGATCGAGTGGAAAACCACTCGATCGACCACCAGAGGACGTAAAAACCACTCGATCGAGTGGTAAAACAGCTCGATCGAGTTCTTTAACTTCAAATCAGCTCAAGTCCACGCCTAAATGCCTCGTAATCCGTGCCATGATGCTTCCAAATGCGGTATCTCACTCTGAAATAATCCTATCTCCTCTAAATGCATGGAAAAAGGATGAAAAAGGGTACGATTCCACTACTTTCGCGTTCATTTCTACAAAATGGACAAAACGAACCAAAGTAGCCAATTCGGGGCAAAATACCATAGAAACAGTATAAAAATGCATAGAAATACGTGCTGAAATAGGCTAAAAAGACTATATATTAGGCACGTATCAAACCTCCCCAAACCAAACCTTTACTCGTCCTCGAGTAAACTCAAAAATAAACTAATGGAACGGAATTGATAACTCAGAGCTAGCTTAACTTGTCTACTTGAACCAATTTAATGCAACAAAGACTAACAGTTAAAGCTAAGCAGTCAATACGCAAACGAGTTATAAGCTGTTCAGAAATATAGCCAACCTATCGACCTTGCAAGACCAACAAAATCGGACTCTCTCGTGGTCACTCTCCTCTCATGAAGCAAAGGGAGAATGTTATATGTAAAAGAGAGAAGAAAAGACAGTCAGTCACCTAACTGCGACCTACATAGCATGCATGCAACAAAAATGAAAGACAATTCAAGTACTAATGCACACACTCCAACCAATAATGTCCGTCACAGCCGAGGGCTTACAAATAATATGGGAATAGTGAGGTTCAGGTGAGAAAAGGCAAAACATGTTATGGAAATGTGGAGGTAAAAGCGTCAAGATAGTTCCTAACAGGACCATAGTAAACCATCCGAATCTCAACTGACTGAAAAACTAAGTACAAGTGCCCTTCATTTGGCACATAACTCACTAAACTCAAATACAATCTCCTCAAAAATAATGGGATAAAACGGAGGAGACAGACGGTCACAAACTTCCCTTTTTTAATACCGTCTGAATGAACTAACTGAAACAAATCAACTTTTTTTCAAACTTTTCTTTTTTCTTTTTTCATTTTTTTTTCCTGTTTTTTTTTTCTTTCTTTCTTTTCCTTTCACGTCTTTTTTTTTTTTTTTTTTTTCTTTTTCAATATTTTTTTCTTTCTTTTCCTCCTTCCTCTATACTTACACCAACTCCAAACAAGAAAAACGGGCAGAAATGCAATGGAAGCTCATACCACAAAAGAACATACTAACTAGCTTGACTAGGCAGGCTTTGTTTGGGATGTAGCTGATGGGTCAAAAAGACAAATTTGGCTAATGTGGAGCTAAATGGGTGAAAAATATAAGGAGAGGGAAATTTGCAAGCACCTCCCTGCATGTGACACCAACCACAAACCCGAATATGTGCATTTGACGAGAAATTGAATGTCATAAATGTGCAAAAAATGATGAGCATGCTATGCAAGGAGTACTACTCTCAATTCCTAATGAACTGGTCATGAATGTCACCAGTTAAGGGCTCTAAAACTCAGAATTTATCAAGTAGTTTGCCAATTTATCAGGTCAAGTCTAAACAGTCAGCTATATTTGAACAGAAACTCGTAGACTATGCGTATGACAAAACTAATAACTATCAATAAAGGTGCAAGGCTCAAGCAAAATGACAAGTTATAGTGCATTATCATCACGGAAATCTACCGTTCCGACTCAACCTATATGCAAAAATAAACGTGAAAATTTTTGAATTTTTCTATTTTCTAATTTTTTTGGAATTTTTGATTTTTTTTAAATGAATTAAACAACAATCCTGAAAAATAAACGTGAATGCAAAAACAAATGCAAATGCAGACTCAAAAGGATGCAATACCCTCCCCAAACCAAAATGACAACGCCCTCGTTGTCCTCCAAAGATACACCAACAGATATATACGGGGGAACGGGAATATACAACCAAAAGAAAATAAAAACAATAAATAAAAGTAGATAAAATAAAAGAGTAGAAGATACATACAAAACACGAACTTCCCCAAACCAGCCAGAAAACTGGGGAAGTGAGTAGACCAGTAGCTACTCGTCGTCGTCGTCGTCACCGTCGTCGTCCACCACCGTGTACTCCGGGTCTCTCTCCTCCTCTCTTCTCCTCTGCTCCTCAGCTCGAGCTCTCTCCACTGCCACCTCTGGGTCCTCCTCCTCCTCCTCCTCCTCGTCAGCAGACTCCGTGTACCCCTCAGGTGGGAACTGGAAGAAGAAAGGGTGGGGCCAACCCTCTGGGATCGGTCTGTGTCGCCGCAAGTGGTACTCGTATAGAGGGTGCAAGGCAAGAGCCAAGTCCCTCTCCATACGAGCCTGACGCGCTGCAACCTCAAGCAACAAACCGTAAACTGCGCCCCCTTGGTCCAGGACCGCGGGCGCCACAAAAAGAGGAGGTGGTACGAAAGTAGCCGGTAAGACCGGCTCAGTCTATGTCTGGTCAGTGGGAGCGGGAGTAGGAGTGGTAGTAGTAGTGGGAGTAGGGGTCGGATCGGGAGTAGCTGTGGAAGGCTGGGTACTCCCTGAAGGTGTGGACCCCTCTCCAGTCTCAAGACGCCGCTTCTTGGCGGCGGGTGCATCAGGAGATGGTCGACGTGGAAGATGAAGGTCAGGCAGTGGTGGCAGGCGGGCGCCCCTAGCAACAGGTAAGAAGGGGCTCTAGACGGGGGAGAGTCTCACAAGGTAAGTCTACAAACAGGAAGCCGTCTATCTTCCATGTCTGGTAGTCTGGGGTAAGCCAATGCTGAGAAAGCATGGCGTCCAGACTCAGTAGCCTCTCTCCGTCGAGGTACTGCAAGTCACGAGGCCAAACGGGGATGAGGGAACGGGCAAGAATGGTGGCTATGCCACCGCAGGCAATGGTTCCCGTCTCCTTCTTCCCCTGGCTCACAAGGTACTGGGCGGTCAAGTAAGCTATGTTGTCGGTAAAGGGACCCTCGCAGTCGATGTTCAAGTAACCGCCCAGGATGGAGAGCTCGGTGTTTGTGATGTTGTTCGGCTCCTTTCGGCCGAAAATAGTGCTCCCCATCAGTCTAAGGAAACAACGGACAGCGGGGAGGTGGACCTGTTGGAGCTTTCGCTCCTAAAAAGTGGTGTGGGCCAGGGCTCTCCAGCGCAGATGGTAGACCGTCCTAGGGGCGGCAACCGCGCCCGTAGAGGTAAGTCAAAGTAACTTACCAAACTCCCCTAAGGTCATCGGAAAGGTCCGGTTAAACAACCGGAAGGACACTGAAGAACTTGAGGGGTCAGCGTCGTGTGCCCCTGAGGAGAAGGTAAAGGAGCTGAGAAACTTGAGGCTCAGCTCCAGAAAAGTGCGGCCGCTCATAGTGATGAGCCCGGCCATCCCCGTGGCCCGCAGTAGGTCACAAACCGACTCGTAAATGCCGAGTCTCACAACTGCCATTTTCTCTAGAAAACGGGAAGGTACATGCACACAACGTACTAGATTAAAAAATTTCTTGCGATGTAAAGCGTTAACGAAAAGTACCTGTGGGTAGTCTGGGTGAGGGTCGAGGGAAGTGTCCCCTCGGACCGTGACTGTGCCAGAAGTAGAAGCAGAAGCAGCAGTTGTAGAAGTGCTAGGAGCGGAAGTAGAGGTAACAGGAGCTGGCGTAGCCCGATACTGTCTACGACCCCGGCCTTTGGAACTCAGAGCTGAAGCCCGTGCAGCGACGGTGTGAGGAACCAGGGCTGCTCTAAAGGTAGCTGCGACTGCTGGCGAGTCCGCCACAGGTGTAAAAGTAGAGGCTGGTGCAGAGGTAGTGGCTGCTGTGGTCACCACTGAAGAAGAACTAGCAGCAGTGCTAGCTGTGGTGGTGACCGTAGAGGAAGTGGCAGCCTGAACTGAGCTAGCAACTGAGCTAGCTGGAGCGAAAACTGTCCCTGCAGCTGAAACTAGAAACACTGGGGCTGCAGTAGTCACTAAAGTGGAGACAGTGGCAACAGCAGGGGCCACTGTCTCAGACAAAGACGGACTGGAGGACGAACTAGTAGATGGTAAAGAACTAGAATCCATCCTGCTTTCTCGAGGATTGATTCGCGGCTAGTTGGGCAACTTGAGTTTCAAGTGCCTTAATGGATGCATCTTTCTGTTGATCACTCAGCTGAAACTGCTTTGTAATGGCTTGCAACATAGACTTTATCTCACTTATTTCACTCACCCCACCGGAAGATGATGCACCTTGATTAGAAGGAGTGAAAGAAGGAGGCTTCTGAAAGCCTTGTTGATTCTTGTGTGGAGGGACATACGGCTGCTGCTGGTGCGGAGGAGGAGTAGGATTGAGCACATTTTGACTACTCCACCTCAAATTGGGGTGGACGTTCGGCTCATAATAGGTGTTTGTCTGCCTGTAATGTTGAAAGGCAGCACAAGACTCATAAGAATTTGAACAATTATCTGAAACATGTCCCTCTCCTCCACATCTCTTACAGACAAAGGGACCGTCTGAAACAGCATTCACATGGTAGATTCCTCATTTCGAGGCTCCCCCAACTCATACTTATCGAATCTCGCCGTGAGAGCCTCTAATGCAGCTACAGAAGGAGATTCAGCACTTCTCCTTTGATTCCCCCCTGGAATTCCCATACTCAGCTTTGTGGGTACCCAAATCATCAATGATTTTCCACCCCTTAGTCTCTCCCATATTCTCCTGGAATCGCCACTAGCCGCAGATCCAAGATAGCCCTCTGATCGTCGTACAGCCCATTATAGAACTGATTGCATAGACTCCATTTTTCGAACCCATGGTGCGGAATAGTTCGCACCAGCTTCTTGAAACGGACCCATGCTTCATGAAAGTTCTCATCAGGACCCTGTTTAAAGCTCGTGATCTGAGCTCTAATGGCATTGGTCTTCGAGGCAGAGAAATATTTCTTGTAAAATGCTAAAGCCAGCGAATTCCAGTCAGTTATCCCATGAGCAGCCCGGTCCAGATCCCTATACCACTCCCTTGCAGCATCGCGGAGTGAGAAAATAAACATGGTCTCCTTCACCTGGTCCTGAGTCACACCGGTTGGTGGGGATATGGAACAACAATAATCAATGAAAGTCTCCATATGCTTGGCTGCATCTTCATTTGCAGCTCCCCCGAATTGGTTTCTCTCAACCAAATTGATATAGGACGGCTTCGGCTCGGCTCGAATTTTCTCGTCCGTCTCGTAATGCAAATCCCTTATAGAGATTTGCAGTGTCTTTCAGTGAGACGGCAATAGTTGCTTCTTCAGACCATGACTGGAGATGTGACAGTCTCGGTGATGAAGTGGAAACTGGAGATGAAGGTGGATCCTCCTCGAACAGCCCGTTCTCGTAAAAGCTAGAATAAGAGCAGGGCTCTTCCTCTTACTGTTGGTCTTGAAATAATCTCCTCTTTGCACGCAAGGTTCTCTCAATCTCAGGATTGAATGGTAGTAATTCACCACCCTGTGACCTGCGCATAAGAAGAAACTACAAATAGAATATAAGAATAGTTTAAGGAACGGATGCCCCTTAAACTAAAAGGAAGACTAAAAATAAAACAACTAATAATTTAAACAATTGCCTCCCCGGCAACGGCGCCAAAATTTGACACGGCTATCGTGTACCCTGTCAAAGATAAACCTAACGGTCTCAACTAAAATGTAGTAGAGGCAGTCGAGTATCGAATCCTCAAGGGAGGCGGTGCAATTATCAGTTGCCTAATTCTAATCTTAAGGTAACAAATGGGGGTTGTTGAATTGGTTTCTAAACTACGAGATTTAAAGGAAAGAGAAATAAGGCAAGAGCAATAAAAGCAGAGAAATAAGGATAAAAACTATCAGATAGAGAGGGACATGCCAGGATTTCGGTTCACTACGGTAGTTCAGTGACTCGGCTGTAAATGACTCAGACGAATCAATGTAAGATGGATGTTGAAATGTCCTTTAGGTCCACTTTCTATCCTAAAATACCACTAACTTAACTTTCATTCTCGTCAGGGTAGTCTACTGTTCATAGCAGGCCTATTTAGTCCAATCATTCGATCTAGGATTAATTTTAGCCAGATTAAAGGTTAACTCAGAAGTGTGCACTCAACTAAGTCGATTAAAATACAATTAAATTGCTATGGTGACAGAGCCTTGTAATCAATTCGTCTAATTCATTTACTACATCGTCACTTTCCTACCGCAGATCCCCTAATCCCAACATGAAAGGGGTTTAGCTACTCATATCGCTAATTAAACTAACAGCAGATAGATTTCCAGCAGTAAGCATAATGAAATAACCAATAAATTGCATAAAGAGAAATTAGGGCAAAGGAATAAATGTAACGGAACAAGAGATTAAAGCAAACAAAAGATTAATTATTGATAAAGGAAGAGAAAGAATTACAATCGATGCGAATCCGGCGTAAAGAACACAAATTCCAAGCGAAAGCAATCCCGAAATAAAGTTACAGTAGTGAAGAATGAAGTATGCAGTAAAAGTTTTGATAGATACTAAGTAGTGAGTAAAACTTATCCTAATAACCTAACTAATGTAGGTTTAAATAGCAAAGTAAATGAGTTTTTGAAATTAACATAACACGGGCTGTTTAAAGCCCATAAATAGCGAAACCACTCGATCGAGTGGATTAAAACCACTGGATCGAGCAACCACCTCAACAAACCTACTCGATCGAGTAGAAAGTTACTCGATCGAGTAACTGGCCTTTCTGCAAGATAAGGATCGAGTGGAAAACCACTCGATCGACCACCAGAGGACGTAAAAACCACTCGATCGAGTGGTAAAACAGCTCGATCGAGTTCTTTAACTTCAAATCAGCTCAAGTCCACGCCTAAATGCCTCGTAATCCGTGCCATGATGCTTCCAAATGCGGTATCTCACTCTGAAATAATCCTATCTCCTCTAAATGCATGGAAAAAGGATGAAAAATGGTACGATTCCACTACTTTCGCGTTCATTTCTACAAAATGGACAAAACGAACCAAAGTAGCCAATTCGGGGCAAAATACCATAGAAACAGTATAAAAATGCATAGAAATACGTGCTGAAATAGGCTAAAAAGACTATATATTAGGCACGTATCAAACCTCCCCAAACCAAACCTTTACTCGTCCTCGAGTAAACTCAAAAATAAACTAATGGAACGGAATTGATAACTCAGAGCTAGCTTAACTTGTCTACTTGAACCAATTTAATGCAACAAAGACTAACAGTTAAAGCTAAGCAGTCAATACGCAAACGAGTTATAAGCTGTTCAGAAATATAGCCAACCTATCGACCTTGCAAGACCAACAAAATCGGACTCTCTCGTGGTCACTCTCCTCTCATGAAGCAAAGGGAGAATGTTATATGTAAAAGAGAGAAGAAAAGACAGTCAGTCACCTAACTGCGACCTACATAGCATGCATGCAACAAAAATGAAAGACAATTCAAGTACTAATGCACACACTCCAACCAATAATGTCCGTCACAGCCGAGGGCTTACAAATAATATGGGAATAGTGAGGTTCAGGTGAGAAAAGGCAAAACATGTTATGGAAATGTGGAGGTAAAAGCGTCAAGATAGTTCCTAACAGGACCATAGTAAACCATCCGAATCTCAACTGACTGAAAAACTAAGTACAAGTGCCCTTCATTTGGCACATAACTCACTAAACTCAAATACAATCTCCTCAAAAATAATGGGATAAAACGGAGGAGACAGACGGTCACAAACTTCCCTTTTTTAATACCGTCTGAATGAACTAACTGAAACAAATCAACTTTTTTTCAAACTTTTCTTTTTTCTTTTTTCATTTTTTTTTCCTGTTTTTTTTTTTCTTTCTTTCTTTTCCTTTCACGTCTTTTTTTTTTTTTTTTTTTTTCTTTTTCAATATTTTTTTCTTTCTTTTCCTCCTTCCTCTATACTTACACCAACTCCAAACAAGAAAAACGGGCAGAAATGCAATGGAAGCTCATACCACAAAAGAACATACTAACTAGCTTGACTAGGCAGGCTTTGTTTGGGATGTAGCTGATGGGTCAAAAAGACAAATTTGGCTAATGTGGAGCTAAATGGGTGAAAAATATAAGGAGAGGGAAATTTGCAAGCACCTCCCTGCATGTGACACCAACCACAAACCCGAATATGTGCATTTGACGAGAAATTGAATGTCATAAATGTGCAAAAAATGATGAGCATGCTATGCAAGGAGTACTACTCTCAATTCCTAATGAACTGGTCATGAATGTCACCAGTTAAGGGCTCTAAAACTCAGAATTTATCAAGTAGTTTGCCAATTTATCAGGTCAAGTCTAAACAGTCAGCTATATTTGAACAGAAACTCGTAGACTATGCGTATGACAAAACTAATAACTATCAATAAAGGTGCAAGGCTCAAGCAAAATGACAAGTTATAGTGCATTATCATCACGGAAATCTACCGTTCCGACTCAACCTATATGCAAAAATAAACGTGAAAATTTTTGAATTTTTCTATTTTCTAATTTTTTTGGAATTTTTGATTTTTTTTAAATGAATTAAACAACAATCCTGAAAAATAAACGTGAATGCAAAAACAAATGCAAATGCAGACTCAAAAGGATGCAATACCCCTCCCCAAACCAAAACAGACAACGCCCTCGTTGTCCTCCAGCATACACCAACAGATATATACGGGGGAACGGGAATATACAACCAAAAGAAAATAAAAACAATAAATAAAAGTAGATAAAATAAAAGAGTAGAAGATACATACAAAACACGAACTTCCCCAAACCAGCCAGAAAACTGGGGAAGTGAGTAGACCAGTAGCTACTCGTCGTCGTCGTCGTCACCGTCGTCGTCCACCACCGTGTACTCCGGGTCTCTCTCCTCCTCTCTTCTCCTCTGCTCCTCAGCTCGAGCTCTCTCCACTGCCACCTCTGGGTCCTCCTCCTCCTCCTCCTCCTCGTCAGCAGACTCCGTGTACCCCTCAGGTGGGAACTGGAAGAAGAAAGGGTGGGGCCAACCCTCTGGGATCGGTCTGTGTCGCCGCAAGTGGTACTCGTATAGAGGGTGCAAGGCAAGAGCCAAGTCCCTCTCCATACGAGCCTGACGCGCTGCAACCTCAAGCAACAAACCGTAAACTGCGCCCCCTTGGTCCAGGACCGCGGGCGCCACAAAAAGAGGAGGTGGTACGAAAGTAGCCGGTAAGACCGGCTCAGTCTATGTCTGGTCAGTGGGAGCGGGAGTAGGAGTGGTAGTAGTAGTGGGAGTAGGGGTCGGATCGGGAGTAGCTGTGGAAGGCTGGGTACTCCCTGAAGGTGTGGACCCCTCTCCAGTCTCAAGACGCCGCTTCTTGGCGGCGGGTGCATCAGGAGATGGTCGACGTGGAAGATGAAGGTCAGGCAGTGGTGGCAGGCGGGCGCCCCTAGCAACAGGTAAGAAGGGGCTCTAGACGGGGGAGAGTCTCACAAGGTAAGTCTACAAACAGGAAGCCGTCTATCTTCCATGTCTGGTAGTCTGGGGTAAGCCAATGCTGAGAAAGCATGGCGTCCAGACTCAGTAGCCTCTCTCCGTCGAGGTACTGCAAGTCACGAGGCCAAACGGGGATGAGGGAACGGGCAAGAATGGTGGCTATGCCACCGCAGGCAATGGTTCCCGTCTCCTTCTTCCCCTGGCTCACAAGGTACTGGGCGGTCAAGTAAGCTATGTTGTCGGTAAAGGGACCCTCGCAGTCGATGTTCAAGTAACCGCCCAGGATGGAGAGCTCGGTGTTTGTGATGTTGTTCGGCTCCTTTCGGCCGAAAATAGTGCTCCCCATCAGTCTAAGGAAACAACGGACAGCGGGGAGGTGGACCTGTTGGAGCTTTCGCTCCTAAAAAGTGGTGTGGGCCAGGGCTCTCCGGCAAATGATGGTAGACCGTCCTAGGGGCGGCAACCGCGCCCGTAGAGGTAAGTCAAAGTAACTTACCAAACTCCCCTAAGGTCATCGGAAAGGTCCGGTTAAACAACCGGAAGGACACCGAAGAACTTGAGGGGTCAGCGTCGTGTGCCCCTGAGGAGAAGGTAAAGGAGCTGAGAAACTTGAGGCTCAGCTCCAGAAAAGTGCGGCCGCTCATAGTGATGAGCCCGGCCATCCCCGTGGCCCGCAGTAGGTCACAAACCGACTCGTAAATGCCGAGTCTCACAACTGCCATTTTCTCTAGAAAACGGGAAGGTACATGCACACAACGTACTAGATTAAAAAATTTCTTGCGATGTAAAGCGTTAACGAAAAGTACCTGTGGGTAGTCTGGGTGAGGGTCGAGGGAAGTGTCCCCTCGGACCGTGACTGTGCCAGAAGTAGAAGCAGAAGCAGCAGTTGTAGAAGTGCTAGGAGCGGAAGTAGAGGTAACAGGAGCTGGCGTAGCCCGATACTGTCTACGACCCCGGCCTTTGGAACTCAGAGCTGAAGCCCGTGCAGCGACGGTGTGAGGAACCAGGGCTGCTCTAAAGGTAGCTGCGACTGCTGGCGAGTCCGCCACAGGTGTAAAAGTAGAGGCTGGTGCAGAGGTAGTGGCTGCTGTGGTCACCACTGAAGAAGAACTAGCAGCAGTGCTAGCTGTGGTGGTGACCGTAGAGGAAGTGGCAGCCTGAACTGAGCTAGCAACTGAGCTAGCTGGAGCGAAAACTGTCCCTGCAGCTGAAACTAGAAACACTGGGGCTGCAGTAGTCACTAAAGTGGAGACAGTGGCAACAGCAGGGGCCACTGTCTCAGACAAAGACGGACTGGAGGACGAACTAGTAGATGGTAAAGAACTAGAATCCATCCTGCTTTCTCGAGGATTGATTCGCGGCTAGTTGGGCAACTTGAGTTTCAAGTGCCTTAATGGATGCATCTTTCTGTTGATCACTCAGCTGAAACTGCTTTGTAATGGCTTGCAACATAGACTTTATCTCACTTATTTCACTCACCCCACCGGAAGATGATGCACCTTGATTAGAAGGAGTGAAAGAAGGAGGCTTCTGAAAGCCTTGTTGATTCTTGTGTGGAGGGACATACGGCTGCTGCTGGTGCGGAGGAGGAGTAGGATTGAGCACATTTTGACTACTCCACCTCAAATTGGGGTGGACGTTCGGCTCATAATAGGTGTTTGTCTGCCTGTAATGTTGAAAGGCAGCACAAGACTCATAAGAATTTGAACAATTATCTGAAACATGTCCCTCTCCTCCACATCTCTTACAGACAAAGGGACCGTCTGAAACAGCATTCACATGGTAGATTCCTCATTTCGAGGCTCCCCCAACTCATACTTATCGAATCTCGCCGTGAGAGCCTCTAATGCAGCTACAGAAGGAGATTCAGCACTTCTCCTTTGATTCCCCCCTGGAATTCCCATACTCAGCTTTGTGGGTACCCAAATCATCAATGATTTTCCACCCCTTAGTCTCTCCCATATTCTCCTGGAATCTGCCACTAGCTGCAGCATCCAAGATAGCCCTCTGATCGTCGTACAGCCCATTATAGAACTGATTGCATAGACTCCATTTTTCGAACCCATGGTGCGGAATAGTTCGCACCAGCTTCTTGAAACGGACCCATGCTTCATGAAAGTTCTCATCAGGACCCTGTTTAAAGCTCGTGATCTGAGCTCTAATGGCATTGGTCTTCGAGGCAGAGAAATATTTCTTGTAAAATGCTAAAGCCAGCGAATTCCAGTCAGTTATCCCATGAGCAGCCCGGTCCAGATCCCTATACCACTCCCTTGCAGCATCGCGGAGTGAGAAAATAAACATGGTCTCCTTCACCTGGTCCTGAGTCACACCGGTTGGTGGGGATATGGAACAACAATAATCAATGAAAGTCTCCATATGCTTGGCTGCATCTTCATTTGCAGCTCCCCCGAATTGGTTTCTCTCAACCAAATTGATATAGGACGGCTTCGGCTCGAATTTTCTGTCCGTCCCTGGTAATGCAAATCCCTTATAGAGATTTGCAGCTGTCGGCTCAGAGTGACTGGCAATAGTTGCTTCTTCAGCCATGACTGGAGATGTGACAGTCTCAGCTGATGAAGTGGAAACTGGAGATGAAGGTGGATCCTCCTCGAACAGCCCGTTCTCGTAAAAGCTAGAATAAGAGCAGGGCTCTTCCTCTTACTGTTGGTCTTGAAATAATCTCCTCTTTGCACGCAAGGTTCTCTCAATCTCAGGATTGAATGGTAGTAATTCACCACCCTGTGACCTGCGCATAAGAAGAAACTACAAATAGAATATAAGAATAGTTTAAGGAACGGATGCCCCTTAAACTAAAAGGAAGACTAAAAATAAAACAACTAATAATTTAAACAATTGCCTCCCCGGCAACGGCGCCAAAATTTGACACGGCTATCGTGTACCCTGTCAAAGATAAACCTAACGGTCTCAACTAAAATGTAGTAGAGGCAGTCGAGTATCGAATCCTCAGGGAGGCGGTGCAATTATCAGTTGCCTAATTCTAATCTTAAGGTAACAAATGGGGGTTGTTGAATTGGTTTCTAAACTACGAGATTTAAAGGAAAGAGAAATAAGGCAAGAGCAATAAAAGCAGAGAAATAAGGATAAAAACTATCAGATAGAGAGGGACATGCCAGGATTTCGGTTCACTACGGTAGTTCAGTGACTCGGCTGTAAATGACTCAGACGAATCAATGTAAGATGGATGTTGAAATGTCCTTTAGGTCCACTTTCTATCCTAAAATACCACTAACTTAACTTTCATTCTCGTCAGGGTAGTCTACTGTTCATAGCAGGCCTATTTAGTCCAATCATTCGATCTAGGATTAATTTTAGCCAGATTAAAGGTTAACTCAGAAGTGTGCACTCAACTAAGTCGATTAAAATACAATTAAATTGCTATGGTGACAGAGCCTTGTAATCAATTCGTCTAATTCATTTACTACATCGTCACTTTCCTACCGCAGATCCCCTAATCCCAACATGAAAGGGGTTTAGCTACTCATATCGCTAATTAAACTAACAGCAGATAGATTTCCAGCAGTAAACATAATGAAATAACTAATAAATTGCATAAAGAGAAATTAGGGCAAAGGAATAAATGTAACGGAACAAGAGATTAAAGCAAACAAAAGATTAATTATTGATAAAGGAAGAGAAAGAATTACAATCGATGCGAATCCGGCGTAAAGAACACAAATTCCAAGCGAAAGCAATCCCGAAATAAAGTTATAGTAGTGAAGAATGAAGTACGCAGTAAAAGTTTTGATAGATACTAAGTAGTGAGTAAAACTTATCCTAATAACCTAACTAATGTAGGTTTAAATAGCAAAGTAAATGAGTTTTTGCGGAATTAACATAACACGGGCTATTTAAAGCCCATAAATAGCGAAACCACTCGATCGAGTGGATTAAAACCACTCGATCGAGCAACCACCTCAACAAATCTACTCGATCGAGTAGAAAGTTACTCGATCGAGTAACTGGCCTTTCTGCAAGATAAGGATCGAGTGGAAAACCACTCGATCGACCACCAAAGGACGTAAAAACCACTCGATCGAGTGGTAAAACAGCTCGATCGAGTTCTTTAACTTCAAATCAACTCAAGTCCGCGCCTAAATGCCTTGTAATCCGTGCCATGACGCTTCCAAATGCATTATCTCACTCTGGAACAATCTCGTCTCCTCTAAATGCATGCAAAAAGGACGAAAAAGGGTACGATTCCACTACTTTCGTGTTCATTTCTACAAAATGGACAAAACGAACCAAAGTAGCCAATTCGGGGCAAAATACCATAGAAACAGTATAAAAATGCATAGAAATACGTGCTGAAATAGGCTAAAAAGACTATATATTAGGCACGTATCACTCTTCTTCCTCTTGGCAAGAGTCACTACCTTCCCCGTCAAAAACAACAATCTCCTTCCCCCTAGCAACTCGACTATCCATGTTGGCATCTCTAGAAGCACTTGGGAAAAATACCTCCCTATCCGCCCAACTAGGCAAAGGACATGAATGATCAAGTGGTCCTTGCCTAGCTAAATGTAGGAGGGGCGGATATTGAGCACGGTAAGCATTAACCCGATCTTCATGAGCTTCCTTATGCATATGTTGCAATAGTTGGGTCAAGTAGACGTTGCCTACCATGACATTAGAGCCACTTGGTTTGAATTCTTATTAGGCAAATCGATATGGTGGAGTCACAATGGAGGAGGAGGAGGCCTTGGCATTTGATTCCCTATGTTGCTTCATAATCACTTTGGCTTCCTCGGAGACGGGTAGTAGGTAGTTTGGTCTATGAACGGCGATGCGACATATTTTGTTGGGCAGGATGAAGGACTTAGCTTCCTTGATGAGCCACTCAAACTTGTTGTCAATATTGTCATTCTTGACCCAATGGAACTTGTTGATCATAGTGCTCAAATCAAGGAGGTTGCTCCCTTTAACCGGTTTGTATGTGTTATCTTTGTTCAAATCTCAGTTAAAATGTTTGGCTAACCTCGTCACTAATCCTCCATTCATAATAAATGCCGCCCCATCTTTCCCATTGTCAATTTCAAGCCACCAATCAAGTAAAAGTTGAAGGATGTTGTATTCTTTGGTGAACTTTCCATTGATATTCATGGTAGACTCAAGGTAGACAAAATCGAGCTCGGTAAAGTGGTTGGTGCCTTTTCTCGCAATCAAAGTGTTTCCCACAAACTTGTGCCATACTCTTATGCCCGAATGGTGGACATATAGAACATGGCACTCCCGGAAAGAGTCAAATTTTCGCCCGGTGATCGCTTTCGAAAGGGGTACGGCATCATATTTCAAAGGCTTTTTCTCATAATGATAGTGTTCTAAAAGACCAAACACTTCACCAAACTCTCTCAAAGACATTCGTCTATCCTTGTTCTCAAGACGGAATTCAACATAATTTCAAGCCTCTACCTTAGTCACCTTTAAGGAGCTTACAAACTCCATGGTCAATGAAGGGTAGGTTAATTCCTCCATTTCGAAGAGGGTTAGCAATCTCATGGACTCGAAAAATTTCCTAGTTCTTTCAAGCACACCGAACTTTTCTAAGGCATATTTACATATAAACTTCGTAGCTATAATGGTATTCTTGGTAAGGGATAAAAATGCTTTCCTATGAGAATCGGTTAAGAAAGTTACCTCCGGAAAATCTTGCAACTGTTCTATAACCGAAGTAGGTGTAGCTTCCTCAATAGGATCTGCAATCTCTTGAGTCTCCACCCTTGGTTGTACCACTACCATAGCCTTTGAGGCAAGAAGAGCTTGTTGCCTCTTTGATAAATTTGAAGTTTTGGGTGCCTTGTTTCCGCCTTTTGTTCTTGCCATGTTGTTCTCCTTGTCAAATTTGTATCAACAAACCAATATTGTGCTTGATTGCTCCTTGTTTCCTCAAGCTTCAATCAATTCCTAATCAATTTTAGGATTTTCGAAATTGTCTTCAAACCTTAGAAAATCGATTCAATTTGTGAGGATTATGATGTTTGGATGGTCTTTTGTTGATAAAGAAGTGATTTAATTGTGATTTGAGGAAGTTTTGTTTTGATTTTGGTGAATTTGGTTGAGAAAATTGTGTTTTTGAATGAGGGGATTGAGGGTTTTGAGGGAAAAAGGATGTGTGTTGTGTTTATAAAAGATAGAAATGAATTGGGGATGAGGAGAAGGGAACCCGTGTTGTTGCTAAATAGCAGCAGGGGACACTCGGCTTCTACTCGGGACGCACGGATCCTGAGTCAGTGCAGTCTATTTTTCCAACCCGTGCTGGGACACGCAGATTCTTGCCAAGATGAGCGGATTCCTTCCTAGGGACGCTCGGATCTTCCTGGGGACGCTCAGATTTACAAACAGCGTGGAATTAAATTTTGAAGCATGCCAGGACACACATATTGCTCTCAAGACGAGCGGCTTGTAGCCTGGGACGAGCGCCCTAAATGTGATCTGCTCAGCTTTTGTAACATAACAGATTTTTCAATTCCAGGTATGCCAGGACCCGCGTCATAGAGCCAGGATGCTCGGATAATCATCAGCTCGAGCGGATTCCCACTGGGGACGCTCGAATTCACCTCTGCTTCCATGGGTTCAGTTCCACCCGTGGGGATCTCCTTTTCCCGTATCATTCTTTCTTCATTTCATTTGTTCATTGTTGCGGGTGCACTAGGAAGGCTCGGATAGCCTAGGCAATTGCTATCCCCACACTAAATCGAACACTACACATCAAAACACGTTAAAACACCTCCCTCACTTTCTCTCATAACAAAAATCTTGATCAAAGCACAAAAATGTAAATCCAAAAATGACAAAAATGCAATATAAGAAATAAAATGCAAGTTAAGGGGTTAGAATATTTACAAATGGTGGTTTAAGGAGGACTGCACTAAACTCTCATTCTGGAATGAGATGTCAAGGGGGCATAGCCAAGGTGTTGTTGATGTTGCTCAACACCTTGAAGAAGTAGTCGAAGGCTTGTTCATTTTCATCATACAGATCTTGCATAGATCTTTGCACATTGTGTTCTTCATTATGGTGATGACCCATGTTAAGATGATGACAAGGATCAACTAAGCCTTGGTCTATGGCCATAGCATTGCCAATGTAGGGATTGACTAATCCTTCAAATTCATCATCCCATAGACCACAAACTTCGCTAGCTTGCTCCCCAATGATGTCATGAGTTGACAAGAGCAACTATTCTTTCTTGTTGTCATGGCCAATGAGGCCTTCTTCATTGCTTGTCATGATGGGTAAAGAATCACCACCCATATGGAAGAAGAAAGTGGATAATCTTCAAGATGCTCTATCCGGAGAGCAAGGAAATTGTTGGAGTATGTGTCCTCAACAATAGTGCGATCACATGTTTAAATCTCAAATTAAGAATACGTAAGGGATGATTCATTTATATAGTCAACTGATCAACATTAATTAGTAATGATTGGCTAACTAGAGTTTGACATTACCGTCGTTTGACGGTGGTGATAAGTTGATCCCTTAAGGTCACACCTATATGACAATTCCCTTAATAGACAAATTGATTAATTGTATGACGATACAAGTTAATCAATTCGTTAAAATTGAACAATTCAATTTGTGAGAGAGAATATTTATATCTTATTGTAATTTGATTAAATAAAATTTATTTTAGTAATTCAAATAATTTATTACTAAAATCGATTATTGTTTGTGAAACAATTGAGATAAGAGTGAATGGTTAATTATAATTACAATATGTTGTGAATTATAATTATATGACCCATTTTATTTATGTGATCAAGAATCACTAGTCAATTTGTTGTATGTAATTTAATTAATTTATAAAATGATATTTATTTGATAAATATGCATTAAATTAATTAATAACATGTAACATACTACATGTGACATATTGTGTGACAAATGACAAACGGACAAAATAAAATGGTAGTCCATTTTATATATATGGACCGAAATGGAGGGGGTAGTAGTGGATTGTGGTTGATTTATTTTATAAGATAAAATATATATAATCAAACCTAGTCTATCTAGCCTTACACACCTACTCTAACTAGTCTTACACATGCTATTTCTTGTGAAGAACAAAAGCTAAAGTAAGAGCCATGCATTGGCTTTGGGTGCCCTCCAAAACCGGCACCCCTTAGTAAAAATAGAGAAATTGTATTCTCTATTTTGCTATTCATTCATCCATTCATGATTCACATGCATTCTTACCTCCTTCTCTCCCACTTCTCTCTAAACTAGTTTTATAAAATCAAAAGATTGTTCATCCTAAATTCTAATCACAATATTAGATTACTAGTGTAGTAATAAGAATATTATTAGAATAATTTTAAAGATACTAATGTATTAATCTAGTTAATTAATATATTAGTTTAAGGGATTTGTTTTAGGTGCAATCAAGAGGAGGATCTCTTACATTGGGATTTTGGAGGATCATCCATTACATTTAAGCTCAAGAACAAATAAGGAAGGTGACCTTATTTGTGCCCTTATTTTCGAGCCATATAACAATGTAAGGGACATTGTTTTTCTCATTTAGACACATATTATAATGCTGCATATTTCAATTGTTGAATGTCATTTTATTTATATAATTTTGAATTTTGTAATTTTATCTTAGTATGGCCTTAGTTTTAATTGATATTACCCGTAATGAAAGGGAATATTGATTCGGTTGTAATTTAATGTGATATCGTATCACTTTTATTTTTACTAGTTTATCATTTTACAAATGTATAATAGGAATAGCTATGTATTTTTATTATTATTTGTAACTCCGGAGTTTCTTCAAGACGGTGCCATTCGGAAAGGCGTTCCGACGAAGACGGTGTTCTTAGGAAACGTGTCACTTGAAGATTCAAGGGACCAAAGGAGTTGGTTTCCGAATTTGTAATAGATTATTTGATTTTCTATTTTAGGAAGGCCATGCTAGGAATTTATTATTATTGCTTTGCATTTCTTTTAATATGTTGCATGCAGTGCCAAATCGCCATAACAACACATGCATTTCATATCGAGTCATCGACCGTGTCAATTATAATTATCGTAGTTCACCGCTTTAGTTCACTTAAAACGTGTTAGATAATAAATTGACAAGATCTCTCACTAAATAATAATTGAGAATTAGCTTTACCAAATAGTAGAACCATGAATCCCAATTTCATAAGGAAGTAGGCTCGGCTCATCGGGGTGCTAAACTTGTTACATTGGATAAGGGGGTAGTAAATTGTTATTACATCGATTTGGATTGAGCTCAACGGAAGTATTCGTGACCGTAGTCGTATGTGTTCCGGGCTAAAGATAAATATTAAAGTAATTTTATCGACCGAGAGTTTTAGAAGTAGAATCGATTAAAGAGTTAATCCACCGAATTATATTGATTAGGGATGAATCGGCTCACCGTACCCGAGTTAATATGAATTTGGATCTCGAGATCATTTATAATAGTTGGGTAGAGGTCACTATATAAATGCTAAAACCTGTTTTAAAATATTTACAAGTTTTTTTTTTTAAAACGATAAATGTTAATTATTTCCTTCATTTCTGTTTTTGTAATTATTTATCCGCAATGGATTCATCTAATACTATTACACCGATCACCATTAATTCATGGCTCTAATCATTCAATGAAAAATGATCCTTGTATGACAATGATACGATTAGAGAATTACGCTTTGGCATTGGTCATGATGTAAATCTTTGCTACTTTACCACTTCCACACCTCCCACTCCCATATTAATGCCCACCTTTTTGGTAAGAAAATCTTGTGAAGAAAATCTCACTAATTCCGAGGCATCCTTGTTTGTAGAAGCAAGGAGAAATATCAAATTGAGTGGGAGTTCTAGCAATAGTGTCCTTGCAACTGAAAGGAGTAATGGTATTTATAAAGGAAAGGCAAAGAAGGGTACGAAACCCAAACCCGATAATGAATTGGAAGTAGATAGTGAGACTACCACAACCAAAACCAAGAAGGGTGCCCAATCCTACGAAGAATTTCATTATTGTAATGTCATGGGCCATTGGAAGCGTAATTGCCCTAAGTATTTAGAAGATATCAATGTTGGACTTATCACTCCACTTGGTAATATTTCTTCCGAAATATTTGTTATTGATATAAATCATAATTCCACCTCAACGTGGGTATTGGATACCAGTTGTGGTTCTCAAATTGGAATCGTTTACAGGGGTTTGGAAATGTGGAAAAGCTAAACAAGGGTGATATAGATCTTCGACAAGGAAATGGAGCTAGGGTAGCCGCCACTTCAAGAGGGACTTATGTACTTGTTTTAGCTAATAGCCTTGAGTTGTAATCTACATAATTGTTATTATGTACCCGCTTTGTCTAAAAACAATATTACCACTTCTATGTTAGACATAGAAGGATTTTTCTTTCACCACCAAAATAATCGTTGTATTTTGTTGAAAATGACTTGGCCATGACCCAAGCCATTTCTATCAATGGTATTCATGTTTTAGACACTTCCAACTCAACTAAAGATATCTGTAAAATATAATCCAAAAGACTCATAACTAGTGATCCAAATGATTTGTACATTTGGCTTTTTCGATTAGGTCACATAAATGAGAAACGCATTAAAAGGCTAGTGTAGACTAGATTTATTGAACCATTTGATTTTCAATCATAGGGTATATGCGAATCTTGTCTCCTTCGAAAATTTGATTCATATTCCCTTTAGTAGTAAAGGGACACAAGTGGTCGGTCCGCTTTGAGCTTAGATTTCGGTTACTTGTCGTTAGGAGCACCTAGACCAAAACAATATTTATAACTTCACATACAACTCTACTATTAGTAAAGAGGCAAGTAAAGGTCGGATCCCAAGGGACGGGTATTGATGTAGGATTTTCGATTGCAAGTAGTGGTGTCTAGGGGTGTCACAATTTGGGTTGAGATAAGAAGATCACTAAACTAAATAACAATTAAAGTAAACAAGCAAGATGACTAAAATGAGATGTAAACAATTGATTAAAAGCACTAGGGTGTCATGGGTTCATAGGGGATTCATGGGAATTGATCATACAAACATATTCTCAAATTATAAGCAAGCAATTATTGTTGTGATAGGATCAAGTTGGTTTATATCTTACAATCCTAGGAAGGTTTGGGTCCCGGAGCCGAATCAATTAGATTGTACAACACCTACAAGTCGACTTAATCCTCCCTACTCAACTATATGCATGGTCTAATGAGACTCGATTTGGTTTATGTCTTACAAGTCTCATTGAAAAGGTAAGTGATGGGTAAAAAATGCAAGGATTCATAGGCTCGCATTTCATCAAACATAACATGTGCATAAGTTGAGATCACAACAAGCAAGCAAATAAATTATTTGAACATATTAGATTAAGTATGAATCATCCCCCATGTTGGTTTCCCCTAATTACCCATTAACCCTAGTTAAGGAAACTACTCACTCATTATCAAGTTTAACATGTTAACACGGTTGTCAATCATATTAACAAAGCAAAACATGATGAAAAATGAAGATGATTAACAATAATTAAAAAGGGATTAAGAGAGTTATACCTAATGATGATTCCAAAATAATAATGTAAAGAATAATAGAAGTACTTGATGATTGATAGAAGGTTGTCAATCTCCAAATAAACCCAAATAATCTTCAATTACCCAAAATAAAAGATGAACAATAGATAAATTAACGAAATGAGATTTGTATTAATATTTGATTAGAAGTTGATTACAAGATTAAAGAGAGATTAGAATAATATAAACTACACTAAAGATTGATAAGAAGAACATGATAATCTAATTAGACTAATGGGGTATTTATAGTGGGGATTAGGTGCATAAATTAGGGTTACTAAGGGCTTAAATGACGATTAAGTCCTTGATGAATCGCTCCTCTCAAGAAAAGATGCGGGTCTCCTTTTAGCTAGTCTTCCGAAAATATGCGCATCTTCAATGGAAGGAAGAAGAGGACGTAACAAGGTAGAATCAATGTTAAGTCCAATCGAAACCGGATGCTTGAGAGGCTCTCTCTAGGGCGATTTCTTTCCCTTTTCCGGTCATGCCTCGCTTAAAAAAATCTACTGCGCCGCCTGCTCCTCCTCGTCGGGGACGTTCCCAATCGGAGCTGGCTGCTGAAGAGACTATTTCTACTCCTCAGGTACCTATTTTAAATGACTGTATTTCACATGCTTTTGCGGCTTCGACATCCCGAAACCCTAGATCGAATCATATTTCTGTTAACACTGGTGGTTCGCCGCCGCGAACTAGTACTCCTGTTGTTATCCCGTCGGTAGCGGTTCCATCTGTTCCGGTGATTCCTAAGTCCAAACCTACCTGGGCTGAGCGTATTGCAAAGTCTCCTGTGGGTATGGAATTACATCTGGTTAAGGATTCTTCTGACAATGGTGTGGTAATTGATGCTGAGGACATAGTGGATGAAGTTGCGTATTGGTCCAATACTCTGGTGGGGCAATTCATAGGTGGGAAACCCTCTTTGGTTCAGGTCAGGGAATTTGTGACTAAGAACTGGAACCATGTGCAGAAGCCTGAAGTCCTCTACTACAAGAAGGGATGGTTCTTTTTCCGATTTCCCAGTGAGGGGGATTTGTGTACCATTCTGAGAGGTAGTACTTGGAGCTTAGGAAATCACTCTCTTTTGATGAAGAGATGGACTCCTCAGATTTCTAAGGAGCTGGACTCTGTATCACGAGTGCCAGTCTGGGTCACCTTGCCTGATCTTGATCCAATTTTCTGGTCTGAAAAGGCTTTAAGCAAGATTGCTAGTAAGCTAGGTACTCCTATGTATGCTGATCCTGTCACTACGCATAAGGAGAGGCTATCCTTTGCTCGTCTTATGGTCGAAGTGGATGTTTCGGAGTCTCTACCTGAAGATGTTCTCCTGCATACTCCTTATGGGCAAGTTTTACAAAGGGTAGTATATGAGTGGTTACCATATTACTGCTCTCATTGTATGAAGTTGGGCCATGAGGTTCAGAAATGTAGACTTCTTAAACCAAAGCCTCCTCCACATGTGGCTGATAAGACTGGTGGGATTTCTAAGGAGGCAGTGGTTATCCTTAAGCCTGTACATGATACATCAGTGGAACCAGTGGTTTCAGAGATTGCTGTTCCAGCTGAGACAGTGGGTGAGAATCCAGCAGAACCAGTGGCTCATGTAACACAGGAATCTCTTGGGCCTGTGAAGACTTTCAGGGTGAACCAGACTGGTGACAAGGTTACCTTTAAAAGGATTATACCTGTGTTAAATGTATTGGTTGATGATAGGGTGCATTTGCACTTTGAAGAAAGGGATATTGAGGATGATGAACCACCTCCTTTACATTCACCATGAAAATTGGGGTTTGGAATATCCGAGGTATGAATAAAGCGTTTAAACAACGTGAAGTAGTGGATTTTTTTAAAAGGAATAATTTGGACATTATGGGAATAAATGAAACAAGAGTGCGTAGTCACAAGTTTAATTACATTAGTAGATTGGGTTTTCGTTTTTTTAGTATTCTGACTAACTATGATCAGCATGATAATGGTCATATTTAGGTCATCTGGAATAAAGCAAGTCTGGTGGTTAAGCCTTTGTCTATTGGTAATCAGTGGGTTCATGTCCATGTTGAGGCTCCTGGATGTCCCACTATTCAGGTGTCTTTTATATATGGTCTGAATTCTTTGGAGGGGAGAGCTGGTCTGTGGTCTTTTCTGCAAAACTGCAGCCCTAATGGCCCTTGGATTTGCTTAGGGGACTATAATTGTGTAAGGAATACTGATGAGAGGATTAGTAGTAAGCCTGAAAACCTCCAGGCTATTGATGAGTTTAATAATGCTATTTCTTCCTCTGGTTTGGATGAGCTTGTTACCCATGGCTGCACTTATACATGGACTAACAAGCAGGATGAGAGTGACAGGAAGTGGATGAGATTGGATAGAGTTTTGGTAAACTCAGAATGGATTCAGAGGTTCCCTGCTTCCTATACTGATGCTTTGGTGGCTGGTGTCTCTGACCACTCCCCATTAGTTGTCACTGTTCAGACTAATGATGTTCAGAGACCAAAGCAGTTTAGATACCTCAACTGTTGGGGTCAAGATCCCTCTTTTGTTTCTGCGGTTAAGAAGGTTTGGGAGTCTGAGATTCTGGGTTGCCCTATGTACAGGCTGATCACTCATCTAAAAATGGTGAAGGGGAAACTTAAGGATCTCCATAAAGGGATTTATTCCAATGTGGCTGATAAAGCTAAAGATGCTAGGAGTGCTCTAGATCACTGTCAGGCCCAGATTCAGAAAGCTCCCCTAGATGATAATCTGCTCAGGCTGGAGGAAACTTTAATTGAGAAGTACTGTAAGTTAAGGAATGCTGAGCTTAGTATGATTTATCAGAGAGCTAAGATCACAGATGTTAAGATGATGGATGCTAGTACTCAATATTTCTTTGCTAAAGTTGCTGCCAATAGGAGTAGGAGACATATCAGTAAAATTCAGAACATTGCTGGGTTGGACTGTACTACCTTTGATAGCATCTCTGATGCGTTTTTTGATTATTATAAGGGTTTGTTGGGGGCTGCTTCTCAGGTTAGTCCTATTGAGGATGATATTGTCCTTAGGGGGCCTTGCCTTCTTCAGAATCAGAAGGATTTACTGGTGGTTGCTGTGACTGAAGCAGAAGTTCATGATGCCTTATTCTCTATCGACATAAATAAAAGCCCTGGTCCAGATGGCTTCTCATCAGGTTTTTTCAGGCATTCTTGGAGTATTATCCGGAAAGAATTTGTGAAGGCCATCCAGGATTTTTTCAGAACGGGGAGACTTCTGAAGGAAGTAAATTCCACCATTATTTCTCTTATCCCAAAACAGGAGCATCCTAATACTGTTCAGGATTTCAGGCCCATATCCTGTTGCTCTACTATCTACAAAACTATTAGTAAGATCCTTACTAAGAGGCTCAAGATTGTGATGCCTGATCTAGTGGGATTAGAGCAGTCTGCTTTCACTCAGGATAGGTCTATTGGGGATAATATTCTGCTGGCTCATGAACTTGTGGCAGGTTATGGTAGGAAGAACTCCTCCCCAAGGTGTGTTATAAAGGTGGATATCAAAAAAGCATTTGACTCTATTAACTGGGATTTCCTTAAAACCATTCTTCCTCTTTTTGGGTTTCCCCCTCAGTTTTGTCACTGGATTATTACTTGTGTTACTACTACAAGATTTTCTCTCAATATTAATGGTTCTTCTGTGGGTTACTTTGAGGGTAAGAGGGGTCTCAGGCAGGGAGATCCTCTCTCCCCTCTGCTCTTTGTGTTGAGTATGGAAGTGCTTTAACGGATGCTCAGAAGGCTTAATGACTCCAGCTTTAGCTATCACCCAAAATGCTGTAGAATTGGTCTTACCCATCTAATCTTTGCTGATGATCTCTTAGTGTTTGCTAGAGGTGACTTCCCTTCAGTCAAAGCAGTGGAAACATGTCTTCAGAAATTTGCTGAGTTCTCTGGTTTATAACCGAATCCAGCTAAGACTAATATATACTTTGGAGGAGTGCACCCTGATGTCAAAAACCTTATCTTAGGTGATACCAGCTACCTTGAAGGGACATTTCCTTTTAGGTATCTTGGTGTCCCTCTACATTCATCAAGATTGACAAGAGTTATGTATCATTCCCTTTTGGATAAAATTAAGTGTAAGGTTACTTATTGGTCAAACAAGTACTTATCTTATGCAGGCAAGGTTCAATTGATCAATTCTGTGATCTTTGGCATTGAGACGTTTTGGTGTGCTAGCTTTCTTTTACCTAAAGGGGTTATGCAGGAGATTGAAAAGTTGTGTAGACAATTCCTTTGAAATTATCAAGCTGCTAGAAAAATGGTTTTTTTGCCTGGAGTAAGGTTTGTAGAACAAGGCAGCAAGGGGGGTTTGATATTCGAGAGATTTTAAGCTGGAATAAAACTTTGTTTATGAGACTTCTTTGGAGACTTGCTACTGGTGTTCCATCCATCTGGGTTCACTGGTTCCATCACTATATCCTTCAGGGAGCTGATATCTGGACTGTGGTGCCAGGTAATGCTACGTCCATCATCTGGAAAGCTCTGCTGCTCACCCGTGATGATTTTATTAGTTTGGTTGGCTCTGTGGACATTGCTAAAAACTTGCTCAGTGGATGGAGTCTCTCTGGTTCTCTATTGTTGCACCGGGTTTACTCTGTTTTTAAGGGCAGGCACTCCAACCTGCCGTGGACAAAGCCTCTAATGGACCAGGTGGTACTGCCTAAGCATGCCATCATCACGAGGCTGGCAGTGCAAAATGGCTTATCCACTGTGGATAATTTGAATAGAAGAGGGATGGTCATTGTGAACAGATGCTCCTTATGTTTTGCAGATTTGGAGAGCATTAGGCACCTGTACTTTGCCTGTCCTTTCTCTAGCTCCGTTTATCAGCAAATCCTCCTTTGGATGGGTGTTACTCGAAGACCCTTATGCTTGAGACAAGAATTACTATCTCTATCCAGGTATAAGGGAAAAGGTTGGAAGAAGAAATGGGCTAGGGGGTGTATTGCTGCTATGGTGTATCTTCTATGGCAGGAACGAAATCGAAGGTTGTTTGAGGAGACTTCAAGGACTGTGGATCAATTGGTGAAATTAATTAAATATTTTGTTTCCATTAGATTATATTCGAATGTAAGTGACTATCTATTCGATGAGGTAGTTGCACATCTGGTACCGTAGTTATAAGGTACCATTAGAGGCTTACTTGTAAGAAATTGTGTTTCGTTTTTTCTTATTCTAATGAGAAGCTGATTTCTTCCAAAAAAAAAAGAAGAGGACGTGCCCCTCTGGAGTACAATCCGAGCGTCCAAGGGTCGGGACGGGCGGATTGGGAAGCTTTTGGACGGGCGTTCTGGTGGTAAGGATGAGCGTCCTGGGGAGCTGCTGGACGGGCGTCCCGCGGGGTGGGACGAGCGGATCCTGGCTCAGCTTCCTTTTCTTCTTCCAACAATCCTCCGGGATTTTGTCGGGGATGCAAGGATCTTCTTCATCATTGCCCATCTACTACATTATGTACAAAGGCCTTCTAATCTTGTCTTCTCTTTGATGCTTGATCATTAGATTCGATCTATTTATCTCTATTTTGCCATGAAAATGCAAGGTTTGCACTCCTCTCCTACCAAGGAAACAAAACCTCAAAGAATATGCAAAACAAAGGACTAAAGATAGTAAATGACATAAATATGCACTAAAAAGCATAGGAACGAGGCTACTTCGGGGACTAAATATGCTCAAATATTGATCACATCAAATATCCCAAAACCGAACCTTTGCTCGTCCCGAGTAAAGAGGTAACAAAACTAGGACCCTTATTTAAACTATCCTACTAATATAGCCGATATGAGACAATTAGCGGGTCTCACTTCGCCCCTTCAACTCACAATAAGACAACCATGAAGTAGGATGCCTTCTTGCAAGGTAAGGTGGGTCTTGCCAAAATGGCGACACATCCAATCATTATAGCACACAAAATCAAGTAATGGATGCATCTACAAAAGAATAGCCACTTTCCTCATCTAAGTGGCGGAAATTATCTAAAGGGGAAGCAATTCAAGGGTACACACTCCTTCATAGATAGGGTTTCTTCAAAGTACTAAGCCTAGAAGGATACCAATAAATCACCTCCATGTTGTGTCAAGCTAGGGTACCTTTGTCCTCAATCGTTAAATGCTTTTATCAAGAATAGACTCCCTATGGTGTTAGAAACACTGGAGGATCGTGGAATTCCCCTTCTTGCCTAGACAAGAAGAAGGGTCGTCCCCTCACTACCATGCACAAAAATGGATACGATGGATAAAGGGATCAATAGTACTTGAGTTTCATTTGGGAGTTTGCTTTTGTTGTTGTTTTTCCCCCCAAATTCTTGTGGCATATATCATTTGGGAACACTTTCTTTTTGCCATTTCTTTTGATTTTTGGCATTTCAATACTCGACAACTTTCCAACTTTTTGCATTTTCTTTTTGAACATTTTCAAAGTCACCCCAACTAGTAACGAGGGTGCCTTATTTTTGAAGCATAGGAGTTTTCATTTTTGTTACTCCTCTTTTATTTTGATGCATTTGCAAACTTTTTGACTTTTCATTTCAATACTTGAACTCAAATTTTGAACAATTTTTGTGCCCATTCCCTTTGATGACAAAATGTATGGTAGAACATGGATGAATGATGGTTGCATGGTTTCAAGGGTCACCTTGGAATAAACGGTAGCCAAGGAGTTATCACACCACAAGGTACTCTTGACTAGGCCTTAATCCATGGGTCAAAGGATACTAGCATGACACATCCTAGTGTGTTTTACAAGTATTCTTACAAGCAAAGTCATAAGAAGAAAAAGCATCTACTAGGGCCTATATACACTTGTCAAGCTTCCCAAATAGATGGTTTCACAAAATTTTTCTAACATGCAATCTATATGCCATGATGCAACTAACATTTATACATCCTAATGCATATGCTTCTACCAACTAATATGCCAAATAATCTAAATGCAATCCTAAATTCACATTGTTTTTACCGCATCAATCAAAATAAAGCCACATAGTCATTAACATAAAGAGGAAAAAGGAGATTGGAAAGATCATACCATGCGGTCTTCAATATCCTCATGTCTCGGATGTGGCGTAGTCAATCAATGTGAAAAGGATGAACAAACACAATATATACAAAACAATATATACAAATCTATACTACAAAGGAAATGAACTTGTTTTTGGATTTTCAATTTTTCGATTTTTTTGGATTTTTTGAAATTTTTGATTTTTTTGAATTTTGAATAAAAGTCAAGTTAGAATTTCCCATCCCCACACTAGTATGGCCATTGTCCTCAATGGCCAATACGATAGGAAATTATGGAATGAATATGCATGATTTCTAAACTAAATGCAAACTATACTAGGCTACACTGCATGATGCATGTGTTTTTGTTATGGCGGAGAGCATAATTTAAATTAGCTCCCAATGCATATGCATGGACTTCCCCAAACCAAAATAGACATTATTTCTAATGTCATGAATTTCGGGGGAGTTTATGCACATGGAATGCAATGCATGAAACTAAAGATTGTCATTTTGGATTTTACAAGTCGGGAACAAAGATAAAGAACACCTTAATGAAGCCAAGGTGTTAGTCCTCCAATGTTGCTAGGACTTCACAAAATAAATGATCAAGATAAAATAAAAACAAGAGAAGTAGACAAACCATAAGGGAGGTATAAGGATGTAGGAGCCTCCAAAGTTTGCTAATCCTCACCCATTGTATCATCATCATCATCATATCTTGAGGCATCATCAACCTCCATAGATGTGGAATCATGTCCACTCTCACTTTCACTTGCTTGTTCTTCCTCACTTTCCTCTTCCTCTTCTTGAGCTTCTTCTTCTTGAACCTCTTCTTCTTCTCCTTCTTCTTGGCCACCACCCTCTTCAACAACCATCTCCTCTCCACCCGGTCTACTACCACTAGGAATGCTAGGAAAGAATACTTCCATATCCGCCCAACTAGGCAAAGGACAAGACGGATCAAGAAGTCCTTGCTGATACGGTCGTTTCTGTACCAAAAATAAAACTAAAAACAACTAACAGAAGCTAGCAGCAAGTAGGGTCGATCTCCACAGGGAGGCTATCTTGCTAATTATCTGTTTAACTTAGTCTGTCAGGATGTCACAGAGATGGGGGTTTAAATCTGGTCGATCGAGGAGCATATCATTCGATCGAGTAACAGCTGCGTCAGAAAGTGCTCGATCGAACACAAAATCATTCGATCGAGGACTTTAACCTGCAAAAGACGCATTAAAAGAAAGGAAAATACATAGGAGGTTCATAAAACAGCGTCCAAAGTTCAACGTAAAACTAAAGAAAAATAAATTGTTCAACAAAAGTACAATAAAACAGTCCGGGCTGCCTCCCGGAGAGCGCTGGTTTAAGAGGTCCCGCACGACCGTTCTGGAATCAATTAACTGGCGCGTCGAGCTCGTCAAAGCGCAAGACTTCAACGCGATTGTCTGCTTCAGTCGCCTCGTGGTAATGCTTCACATATTGGCCATTCACCTTGAATCTACGCCCCTCGGAATCTTCAAGATCCACAGATCCAAATTTGGTAACAGCTGTCACCGTATAAGGACCACTCCATCTGGACTTCAGCTTGCCAGGAAATAGCCTCAGTCGGGCATTAAACAGCAGCACCCTTTGCCCAACATGGAACTCCCGAGGTAGGATTCTCTTGTCATGCCATCTCTTCGTCTTTTCCTTGTAAATGCGCGAGCTGTCATAGGCATTGAGCCTAAACTCCTCTAATTCATCTAGCTGCAAAAGACGATTCTGACCACACAACTTAGGATCATAATTAAGCTCACGAATTGCCCACCAGGCCTTACATTCCAATTCAACAGGTAAGTGACACGATTTCCCATAAACTAACCTATAAGGTGATGCACCAATTGGTGTCTTAAAGGCAGTTCTATAAGCCCATAACGTGTCATCTAGCTTAAGACTCCAGTCCTTCCGTGATTTAGAAACTACCTTAGACAAGATCTTTTTCAACTCGCGATTAGAGACCTCTACCTGACCACTAGTTTGGGGATGATACCCCAAACCACGCCGGTGTTGTACACCAACTCTAGACAGTATGGAAGTGAGTTTCGTTTCTTTAAAACGCATCCCCCCATCACTAATGACGACCCTAGGGACGCCAAAACGGGGGAATATGATCTTTTTGAACATCTTTATCACGGTCTTAGCATCACAATGGGGTGAAGCGATTGCCTCAACCCATTTTGACACATAGTCTACAGCTACTAAGATGTACCTGTTACCTTTACTGGATGGGAACGGTCCTTGGAAATCAATGCCCCAGACATCGAAAACCTCGACCTCTAGGATGCCGTTTTGTGGCATCTCATTTCTCTTTGAAATGTTCCCTGATCGTTGGCAAGCATCACAAGCTGAAACAAAAGACTTAGCGTCGGCAAAACAAGGAAGGCCAAGAAAAACCGGATCGAAGTACCTTAGCCACGGTACGCGATGGACCGTGGTGACCACCATATGAAGAGGAGTGACAGCCTTCTAGGACTATTTTGGTCTCCCACTGCGGAATACACCGTCTGTAGAGACCGTCTGCACATTCCTTAAACAAGTAAGGATCATCCTGTAAATCTTTTAGCGTTATACGTAAAACGCTTCTTCTGCACGATGAGAAAGGTCGGGCGTGACTTGCCACTGACAACGAAGCTAGCTATATCTGCATACCAAGGTTCTTGGTTAACAATAGACGATATAACAGCAATCAAAGTATCGTCAGGAAAAGAATCATCAATGGGTAGAGAATCTTCCTCTTCTTGTCGCATCAGTCGCGACAAGTGATCTGCTACAACGTTCTCGGCTCCTTTTTTATCCTTAATCTGCAAATCAAACTCCTTAAGGAGGAGTATCCGTCTCAGTAGCCGTGGTTTGGCCTCCTTCTTAGCAAGGAGATGCCTCAAAGCTGCATGGTCAGTAAAAACAGTGACTTCTGACCCAACTAAATAAGTACGAAACTTCTCTAAGGCATAAACTACAGCTAACAGCTCCTTCTCAGTGGTAGTGTACTTCACTTGAGCCTCATCCAGAGTTCGGCTCGCATAGTAGATAGCATTTAAGGCTTTGTCTTTCCTTTGGCCAAGCACCGCTCCTAGTGTATAGTCACTCGCATCACACATGACCTCAAACGGCAAGTCCTAGTTGGGAGGCTGTATGATCAGTGCAGAGACCAAAGCCTCCTTTAACCTATTAAAAGCAGAAAGACAAGCATCAGTAAACACAAAAGGGGCATCCTTAAGCAGCAACTGTGTAAGTGGTTTAGCAATTTTGGAGAAATCCTTGATAAACCGGCGATAAAAGCCGGCGTGACCAAGGAAGCTCCTCACCCCCTTAACATTAACAGGAGGTGGTAATTGCTGAATCACTTCCACCTTTGCTTTATCGACTTCTATTCCCCTATCAGAAACCAAGTTCCCTAAGACAACTCCCTCGTTGACCATAAAGTGGCACTTCTTCCAGTTCAGCACAAGATTAACCTCAATACAGCGCTGCAACACTTTCTCAAGGTTAGACAGACAGTTAGAAAAATCACTTCCATATACACTAAAATCGTCCATAAAAACTTCCATGATAGACTCAATATACTCTGAAAATATCTCCATCATACACCTTTGGAAGGTGGCAGGGGCATTGCACAAACCAAAAGGCATTCTCAACGCAAAAACGCCCTTAGGACAGGTAAATGTAGTCTTAGCTTGATCGTCCGGGTGGATAGGGATCCAAAGAACCCGAATACCCGTCTAAATAGCAGAAAAATTTATGAAAAACTAACCTTTCTACCATTTGATCAATAAAAGGAAGGGGAAAGTGGTCTTTCTCAGTGGCGGCATTCAGCTGTCTGTAGTCTATGCACATCCGCCAACCAGTCACTACTCGGGTAGGTATTAATTCATTCTTCTCATTCTTAACTACGATTGTCCCTCCTTTCTTCGGGACCACCTGTCTCGGACTTACCCATCTAGAATTACCGACGAATAAATAATACCGCATCCAGCAGCCTTCATTACCTCGGCCGTCACGACATCTTGCATCTTCCGGTTCAGCCGGCGGCCGACCCTGTCTCTGCAAGGCTTGTGATCCTCCTCCAACTCTATCCTGTGCATACAAATATCGGGACTAATCCCCGTGATATCGTCCGATGAATAGCCCATTGCCTTCTTGTTTTTCTTAAGTACAACTAACAAAGAGGTCACCGATCATCACTAAGCTTGGCACTAACAATGACTGGATATTGCTCTGTATCGTCTAGGAAAGCATATTTAAGATGAGAAGGGAGAGGCTTACGTTCCGGTACCTTTACCTCAATGGAGCAAAGAGTGCTGATCATTTGTTCCACCTGCTCTCCTTCGTGCTCATCTAAATCATCAACAAGCAAATCCAACGCAGCGTCATCGTCGTCTGGGCTATCTGCACACTCATCAAAAAGCATAAGAGCTTCTAGGGGGTCCTTCATAAAAGAACCCGACCAGAAGTCATAAATAGACTCGTCAATGATATCGACCGAATAGCAAGTGTCCTCTATCATTGGGTGGGCTAAAGTACTGGGAAAACCGAATGTGATAGCGTCATCCCCATCGCAAGAGTCGACGCCCTTGTCGACATCAATAATGACCCACTGTACAAAGGAATGGTCTTCCTAAGATAATTTGGGTCCGGGTGTCCTCAGCTATATCCAAAACAATGAAATCTACCTGGATGTAGAGCTTGCCTATTTTCACAGGCACGTCCTCTAAGACACCTAAGGGCCTCCTAACAGATCTATCAGCCATCTGTAGGGTAATGTTAGTCACTTTGAAATGACTCATCTTCGATTTCTTGCGGACGAGGAAGGGGCATGACACTAACACTGGCACCTAAATCGCAAAGGGCCTTATCAATAACCATATTGCCTATGACACAAGTGATAGAAAAGCTGCCCGGGTCTTTCATTTTTGGAGGGGACTTATTCAACAGTAAATTACTAGACTCTTCCATAAATGAAATCGTCTCAAATTCACTCAAATTTCTCTTACGCGTCACGATATCCTTCATAAACTTAGCGTAAGTGGGTACCTGAGTAACAAGTTCGGAAAAAGGGACATTACCACTGGAGGTTCTTCACGATGTCCACGAACTTACCGTCATCGTTGCTCGATCTTTGCGTCCTTCAGACGACTTGGGAAGGGTACCCTGGTAGCGATGAGCGGTCCCGCAACCTTTTCTTTACCCTTATCAATGCGTGACGTCTCCACAGCAGGGGAAGATGACACGGTGGCGGTATTAGATAGTGAATTAGGATTTCCGCCACTTAAAGTACTGGATCGAGTACTTTTATCGCTCGATCGACCATGTTCAACACTCGATCGAGTGATTTCTTCAAAGATGGTTGCTCGATCGACCGCCATTGTCACTCGATCGAGTGATCGGATGATTATAACCGCTCGATCGAGTAGAAGAGTCACTCGATCGAGTGGTTACAGCACACACAGCAAGTATTTCCTTCAAAAACTCGTCTAAATCATCATCCGAGTTATCGTCAGCTTTCAAAACCTCGTCTTCTTCATGAGTAATGTCATTTTGAAAATTCATTGCACTGACTGGATCGCAAATTGGAAGAAGCTTGGCTTGGTTTGTCGCGAGTGTTAACTGCGCGACTTGTTCTTTCAATTCCGATATAACTGTTTCGGATTGCCGTGACATACTCATCATAATGGATTTTAACTCGGCAATTTCTTCGTTTGCAGAAGGAAGAATCGGTAGCGGAGCTGGCGTGGAAGGGGTAGAGACGCTCTTTATCTCTTCATATAGCTGAGAGAAAGGAACCCCTTGCTTGTACTTCTTATAAGCAAGGGCGCGCTCTATACTTGCCATACATTCATAAAGGTCGTGTCCTTCCTCGCCACATCTACCACACGGCTCTATATGCTCTGTAATCGTAGGCATCTTGGCAATTAAACTTTCAAGGCGAAAGTTAACCTGCAACTAATCAAACTTTGCAAAAATGAGATCGGCCTCAAGGAATAAATTCCCTGAGACGAGAGACAAACTTAAATAAAGCAACAAGTTTGCGCCACCTCCCCGGCAACGGCGCCAAAATTTGATACGGTCGTTTCTGTACCAAAAATAAACCTAAAAACAACTAACAGAAGCTAGCAGCAAGTAGGGTCGATCTCCACAGGGAGGCTATCTTGCTAATTATCTGTTTAACTTAGTCTGTCAGGATGTCACAGAGATGGGGGTTTAAATCTGGTCGATCGAGGAGGATATCATTCGATCGAGTAACAGCTGCGTCAGAAAGTGCTCGATCGAACACAAAATCATTCGATCGAGGACTTTAACCTGCAAAAGACGCATTAAAAGCAAGGAAAATACATAGGAGGTTCATAAAACAGCGTCCAAAGTTCAACGTAAAACTAAAGAAAAATAAATAGTTCAGCAAAAGTACAATAAAACAGTCCGGGCTGCCTCCCGGAGAGCGCTGGTTTAAGAGGTCCCGCACGACCTTTCTGGCATCAATTAACTGGCGCGTCGAGCTCGTCGAAGCGCAAGACTTCAACGCGATTGTCTACTTCAGTCGCCTCGTGGTAATGCTTCACATATTGGCCATTCACCTTGAATCTACGCCCCTCGGAATCTTCAAGCTCCACAGATCCAAATTTGGTAACAGCTGTCACCGTATAAGGACCACTCCATCTGGACTTCAGCTTGCTAGGAAATAGCCTCAGTCGGGCATTAAACAGCAGCACCCTTTGCCCAACATGGAACTCCCGAGGTAGGATTCTCTTGTCATGCCATCTCTACGTCTTTTCCTTGTAAATGGGCGAGCTGTCATAGGCATTGAGCCTAAACTCCTCTAATTCATCTAGCTGCAAAAGACGATTCTGACCACACAACTTAGGATCATAATTAAGCTCACGAATTGCCCACCAGGCCTTACATTCCAATTCAACAGGTAAGTGACACGATTTCCCATAAACTAACCTATAAGGTGATGCACCAATTGGTGTCTTAAAGGCAGTTCTATAAGCCCATAATGTGTCATCTAGCTTAAGACTCCAGTCCTTCCGTGATTTAGAAATTACCTTAGACAAGATCTCTTTCAACTCGCGATTAGAGACCTCTACCCGACCACTAGTTTGGGGATGATACCCCAAACCACGCCGTGTTGGACACCAACTCTAGACATGCAGATGGAAGTGAGTTTCTTTTCTTTAAAATGCATCCCCCATCACTAATGACGACCCTAGGGACGCCAAAACGGGGAATATGATCTTTTGAACATCTTTATCACGGTCTTAGCATCACAATGGGGTGAAGCGATTGCCTCAACCCATTTTGACACATAGTCTATAGCTACTAAGATGTACCTATTACCTTTACTGGATGGGAACGGTCCTTGGAAATCAATGCCCCAGACATCGAAAACCTCGACCTCTAGGATGCCGTTTTGTGGCATCTCATGTCTCTTTGAAATGTTCCCTGATCGTTGGCAAGCATCACAAGTGAAACAAAAGACTTAGCGTCGAAACAAGGAAGGCCAAAAAAACCAGATGAAGTACCTTAGCCACGATGCGCGATGGACCGTGGTGACCACCATATGAAGAGGAGTGACAGCCTTCTAGGACTATTTTGGTCTCCTCTGCGAATACACCGTCTCGTAGAGACCGTCCGCACATTCCTTAAACAAGTAAGGTTCATCCCGATGAGTATCTTTGCTTAGCGTTATACAGAAAACGCTTCTTCTGCTGATGAGAAAGGTCAGGCGGCAGCTTGCCACTGACAACGAAGTTAGCTATATCTGCATACCAAGGTTCTTGGTTTGCGCCACCTCCCCGGCAACGGCGCCAAAATTTGATACGGTCGTTTCTGTACCAAAAACAAACCTAAAAACAACTAACAGAAGCTAGCAGCAAGTAGGGTCGATCTCCACAGGGAGGCTATCTTGCTAATTATCTGTTTAACTTAGTCTGTCAGGATGTCACAGAGATGGGGGTTTAAATCTGGTCGATCGAGGAGCATATCATTCGATCGAGTAACAGCTGCGTCAGAAAGTGCTCGATCGAACACAAAATCATTCGATCGAGGACTTTAACCTGCAAAAGACGCATTAAAAGCAAGGAAAATACATAGGAGGTTCATAAAACAAATACCAAAGTTCAACGTAAAACTAAAGAAAAATAAATAGTTCAACAAAAGTACAATAAAACAGTCCGGGCTGCCTCCCGGAGAGCGCTGGTTTAAGAGGTCCCGCACGACCTTTCTGGCATCAATTAACTGGCGCGTCGAGCTCGTCGAAGCGCAAGACTTCAACGCGATTGTCTACTTCAGTCGCCTCGTGGTAATGCTTCACATATTGGCCATTCACCTTGAATCTACGCCCCTCGGAATCTTCAAGCTCCACAGATCCAAATTTGGTAACAGCTGTCACCGTATAAGGACCACTCCATCTGGACTTCAGCTTGCTAGGAAATAGCCTCAGTCGGGCATTAAACAGCAGCACCCTTTGCCCAACATGGAACTCCCGAGGTAGGATTCTCTTGTCATGCCATCTCTACGTCTTTTCCTTGTAAATGGGCGAGCTGTCATAGGCATTGAGCCTAAACTCCTCTAATTCATCTAGCTGCAAAAGACGATTCTGACCACACAACTTAGGATCATAATTAAGCTCACGAATTGCCCACCAGGCCTTACATTCCAATTCAACAGGTAAGTGACACGATTTCCCATAAACTAACCTATAAGGTGATGCACCAATTGGTGTCTTAAAGGCAGTTCTATAAGCCCATAATGTGTCATCTAGCTTAAGACTCCAGTCCTTCCGTGATTTAGAAATTACCTTAGACAAGATCTCTTTCAACTCGCGATTAGAGACCTCTACCTGACCACTAGTTTGGGGATGATACCCCAAACCACGCCGGTGTTGGACACCAACTCTAGACAGTATGGAAGTGAGTTTCTTTTCTATAAAATGCATCCCCCCATCACTAATGACGACCCTAGGGACGCCAAAACGGGGGAATATGATCTTTTTGAACATCTTTATCACGGTCTTAGCATCACAATGGGGTGAAGCGATTGCCTCAACCCATTTTGACACATAGTCTATAGCTACTAAGATGTACCTATTACCTTTACTGGATGGGAACGGTCCTTGGAAATCAATGCCCCAGACATCTAAAACCTCGACCTCTAGGATGCCGTTTTGTGGCATCTCATGTCTCTTTGAAATGTTCCCTGATCGTTGGCAAGCATCACAAGCTGAAATAAAAGACTTAGCGTCAGCAAACAAGGAAGGCCAGTAAAAACCAGACTGAAGTACCTTAGCCACGGTACGCGATTGACCGTGGTGACCACCATATGAAGAGGAGTGACAGCCTTCTAGGACTATTTTGGTCTCCCACTGCGGAATACACCGTCTGTAGAGACCGTCTGCACATTCCTTAAACAAGTAAGGATCATCCCAGAAGTACTGCTTAGCGTTATACAGAAAACGCTTCTTCTGCTGATGAGAAAGGTCAGGCGGCAGCTTGCCACTGACAACGAAGTTAGCTATATCTGCATACCAAGGTTCTTGGTTTGCGCCACCTCCCCGGCAATGGCGCCAAAATTTGATACGGTCGTTTCTGTACCAAAAATAAACCTAAAAACAACTAACAGAAGCTAGCAGCAAGTAGGGTCGATCTCCACAGGGAGGCTATCTTGCTAATTATCTGTTTAACTTAGTCTGTCAGGATGTCACAGAGATGGGAGTTTAAATGTGATTTTCTAAACTAATAAGAATAAGGAAAAGAGAACAAGAGAAAGGGATTAAACAGATATAGAGAAACAGCTAAGACAAACGGTTCACCATAATCATCCGGTCAAGTAATCTAGGTCTCAGGTCAATGCAAATACTGTCTAAGGGGTAACGAACGTCACCTTTCGGTCCTTAATTCACCCTAAAGTGTAAACAGCTTAACTCTCGCCCTCACTGCAATACTCTATTGTTCGCTACAAGTCTCGCCTCTTCCAACCTTTCGGTCCAGGTCGAGGATCACTAAGAATTAAATGCCTAATTGCGTCGACTCAATCAGACGGATACAATTAACTGCAGTATTTAACCAACAAAGACAATACCAGCATTAACCCAATAAATCGATTACTCTCCCTTCATAATTATGGATCCCCTATAGTCTTAGCAGAGGGGAATTAGCTACTCATATTACTAATTAAAGTACCAACAATTAATTTCCCAGCAGTAAACATTATAAATAAACAATAAATTGCAATAAGGAAAATTAGGGCAGAAATTAATTGTAACGAAAGCGAAGAATTAAAGCAATAAAGGATTAATTATTATTAAAGGAAGAGAAAGAAATTACAAACCAAGCGAATCCGGCGTAAAGAACACAAAATCCGAGTGAAAATAATCCCGAAATAAAGTAACAGTGAAGAGGAATAAAGCAACGTTCTAAAGTTTACAGTAGAGTGTTTGATAATATGAAAGATAATCCTAATTAATCTAGTAAAGTGTGCTTAAATAGCAAAAGAAACAAGTTTAGCGAAATAAAACATCACGCGGGCTAATTAAAGCCCAAAGCCATCAAAACCACTCGATCGAGTGGATTAAAACCACTCGATCGACCAAACTAGAGCATAAACCACTCGATCGAGTAGAAAATCTACTCGATCGAGTAAACCATAAATTGAATCTACTCGATCGAGTAGAAAAAGGACTCGATCGACCAAAATTCTACTCGATCGAGTACTTTCCAGCAACAGTTTCCTGCTTTCCGCACTGAATTTCAAACGGCCGCCATTTCTTCGTTACTTGGGAAAACAGGGTGATTCCGGTGGCATTGGAAAGCTAAGAGGACAAAATTTAATCTCCAATTGGAATCACCTGAATATCTATTGTAGAACTCGAGATATGGCTCTCCAAAGCAGGCACTAGCAATTCGAAGTTCTTCCTTTGCTCGCCTAGCTATCTTTCTTCTTTGCGCATCTCAAGATAGCTACATTCCCGCTCCAAATTCACTCTTCCTCCAAATGCATGCTAAAAGAACGGTAAAAGTCTTGATTTCACTACTTTCTGGTTCATTCCTGCAAATAAGACAAAACAGACCAAAGTAGCATATTCGGGGCATTTCGTAGCATAAACTACGATAAAAGCATGAAAATACGTGCATAAAATAGGCTAAAAAGGCTATATAAAATGCACATATCACTTGCCTAGCTAGATGTAGGAGGGGCGGATATTGGGCCTTGTAAGCATCCATTCTATCATTGTAAGCTTGCTTGTGCATTTCCCTCATGAGTAGTGTCAAGTAATCTTTTCCCACTTTGACATCCTTGGGTTTGAACTCTTGGTATTCAAATGGGTAAGGTGGGGTGATAATGGAGGAGGAGGTCTCGGCAATTTCGCCCCTTTGTTGTTGAATGATATACTCGGTCTCTTCGAAGAGTGGGAGAAGGTAGTTTGATCGGTGAACATTCAATCGGCAAATTTTGGAAGGCAAGGTGAAAGATCTAGCTTCATTTGTTAACCACCCATATTTTCGTTAAGAGTGTCGTGCTTGACCCACTTGAACTTGTGAATTATGGAGTCCATATCAACAAGATGGCCTCCTTTAACCGGCACATAAGTGTTGTTTTTGTTGAAATCCCGGTTAAAATGACTAGCCAAATGGGTAACTAGTCCTCCATTGACAATAAAGGCGGTGCCTTCTTTGCCACAATCGACATTAAGTAATCGTTCAACCAAAAGTTTTAGAGCATTGTATGGCTTGGTAAATTCCCTCCCAATGTTCAAGGCCGATTCTAGAAGAATAAAATCGAGTTTGGTAAGATGATTTGTGCCATTTCTAGCTATCAAAGTATTCCCAATGACCTTATGCCATACTCTAATGCCCGGATGGTGGACTAAGAGAGCACGACAATCATGAAAGCGTACGAATTTCTTTCCGGAAATTGCCATCCAAAGAGGAGCGGGGTCATACTTGATAGGAGTCTTTATATATTTCAGGTTATCACTAAGGCCTAATATCTTACCCAATTCGCCATAAGTTATGCGTCTATCAACATTTTCAAGATGAAACTCGATGTTGGTTCGAGTCTCCACCTTTGTGACTTTCAAAGAACTTAAAAATTCCAAGGTGAGGGAGGGGTATGTCAATTCTTTCATTGTAAACAATTTACCCAATCCCATAGACTCAAAGAAGGTCTTGGTTTGTTCAAGAACATCCAATTTTGACAATGCATCTTCACAAATAAACTTAGTAGGCATGATGGTTTTCTTAGCAAAGAGAATGAATTTCTCCCTATGAGAGTCGGAAGTGAAAGTTACCTCCAGATAATTGGATAATTGTTCAATGACCGGAGTTGTTGATGTTGTAGCTTCCATAGGGGGACCTTGTTGTTGAACCTCCAACCTTGCCTCATGGACTACCAATGCCTTTGACAATTGTTTTGCTTGAAGAGCTAGTTGCCTTTTGGAAAGTGTCTTCTTTGGGGGTGCCTTGTTGCCTCCTTTAGTTCTTGCCATTCTCCTTTGCTTGATTACACCAATGAAAGGTTGAAATCTTCAATTTTTAGTGATACCCAAATCGATTTAGGATGAATGAATGTTGCTTTGAATCGACTCAAAGGTTGAAGATTATGGTGTTTGAATCACTTGTTGTTGCAAAAGGAGTGATTAATTTTTGTTGTGAGGAACTTTGGATTTAGTTTTGTTGAATTTGGTTCAGGAAATTTGATTTCGTTGATGGAAAGGATGAGGGTTTTTGGGGTTTTTGGGTAGTGGGTAGTGTTTGTATGTTTGAAGAAATGAGAATGGATGGGAGAAAAGGGGTTTAAATCAACAGTTATATTTGAAAACGCAGCAGAGGACGAGCGGGCCAGGCATCGGGACGGGCGGATTCTTCAATGTTTGGCCCAGGAAAATACGCCACGGGACGAGCGTCCTGCTTCTAAGACGAGCGAATTCTTTGTGGAGGGACGAGCGTCTTTCTGGGTGGACGATCGGATTCCTTTACAGAGAAAATCCCAGATTTTTGCTAATGAAAAGACGAGCGTCTTTTGTGAAGGACGACCGTCCAGAACAAGACGAGCGGATTCTCAGCCGAGACGCTCGGATTCTCTTACAGACCAGTTTTTTGTAATCTGCAGCTCTACTGGACGAGCGTCTGGTTACTTTGGACGCTCGGGTTCTTCAGGACGAGCGGATTCTCTGTTTGGCCACTCGGATTCCTCCTTGACCACACGGATTCAGGTCCATCTGTGGGTACTTCGTTACCCGTGTCATTTTCATTCTTCAATTCTCGTGTTCTTCATTGTAGGGGGCACTACAAAGGCATGAATAGCCTAGGCAATTGTTATTCTCACACTAACGTAAACCACTACACATCAATAAAATCATAAGTCCCTCCCTCACTTCTCTCAAAATGATGAATATCTTGATCAAGGCACATAAATAAATCCAAAAATGCAAAAATGCAATGTAATAATTGAGATGCAAGTTAGGGAGTTAGAATATTTACAAATGGTGGTTTAGGGAGGACTCCACCAAACTCTTATCCAATGTGAGATGTCAAGGGGGCATGTTCAAGGTGTTTTTGATGTTACTCAACACCTTGAAGAAGTAGTCGAAAGCTTGCTCATTATCATGATAAAGGTCTTCAATAGATTTTTGCACTTGTTGTTCTCCATGATGGTCTTGGTTCATAGCATTACCAACATAGGGATTGAATATCCCTTCGAACTCATCATCCCAAAGACTGCAAACTTCATCTACTTGATAATTAAAAATTTCTTGAGTTGATAGAGATAAACTCTCTTTCTTTCTTATCTTGGCCAATGAGGCCATCTTCTTCACTTGTCATGAGTGAGCTTTTCAAGCTCTCATTGTTGCTATTTCCTTTCTCTTTTGATGGAGCATCATCCACTTTCTTTTTCCATTGAAATTCCAACTTCTTCCTATCATCCTTCCGGCTCTAGTGATCAACCATAAAACATGGCTCATGCAATCGGGGAGGTCTCATGGTCTTGTCAAGGTTGAAAGTGATGGTTTCATCTCCCACTTTAAGGGTGAGTTCTCCATGCTTCACATCGATCACTGCTCCCGCGGTGTGCAAGAAAGGTCTTCCTAAGATAATAGGAATGTTGGAGTCTTCTTCCATGTCAACGATAACGAAATCCACCGGGATGAAGAATTTTCCAATTCTCACGGGAACATCTTCCCATACCCCTAAAGGTGTATTTGTTGATCTATCCGCCATTTGGAGCGTGATGTTGGTACATTTGAGTTCTCCCATTCCTAGCCTCTTGCTAACCGAATATGGCATGACACTAACACTTGCCCCAAGGTCACATAGAGCTTTGTTGATTGTAGTGTCACCAATAGTGCATGGAATGGAGAATCTTCCCGGATCCTTGAGTTTTGGAGGTGAATTCCCTTGAAGGATGGCACTACTCACCTTAGTGAAGGCAATAGTCTTAAGTTTCCGGATTGATTTCTTCTTCGTAAGAATGTCCTTCATGTACTTTGCATAGGCCGGAACGTGATTTATCAATTCCCTAAAAGGAATCGAGACTTCTAAATTCTTCACAATTTCCATTAAGTTTCCAAGTTGGTCATCAAAATTAGAGTTTTGCTTAGAGTTGGTCATCAAACTTCTTGATTGGTGGGTTCTTCTTCCCTAGAGTTTTGCACAACTCTTTTCTTGTCACTAGCTTCCACAACTTCATCCTGAACTTGCTGCTTTGGTCCTTCATATCTCGTACCACTCCTCAAGTGAATGGCACTAACCGTTTCATGTCTTGGGGGATTACTTTGAGGTGGTAATTGCCCCTTTTGTCTTTGAGAGTTTGAAGATGCTAGTTGGGTCATTTGAGTTTCCAACATTTTTGTGTGGGCTAGGATGTTGTTGATGGTGATGTCTTTTGCTTGGCTATCTTTTTGCATTTGAGTGAAAAATTCTTGTTGATTCTTTTGTATTTGGAGGACCGCTTTTTGAACATCAAAACCATGGTCATTTTGTTGATTGTATGGAGTTTGATTTTGATAACCTTGGTTTTGGTTGAAAAAGGGTCTTTGATTTTGGTTTCTCATGGGAGGTGGGGTGTATGTTGGTTGAGGGTTTTGAACATTTTGGCTTTTGTATGAGAGATTTGGGTGGAATTTGGTGTTTTCATTGTAATAGTTGGAATAAGGGGTACCACTTTTGTATGCTTGAATAGCATTCACTTGCTCATTTGTTCCCCTACATTCACTTTGGTCATGTCCCAAAGTTCCACAATTCTTACATATCCCACTTGGGATTGATGAAGATGCCACCATGGCATTAACATGATGCTTTGGTGATTTTGAGGCTTCTTCAAGCTTAGCCATAGCCTTCTCAAACTTTAAGTTGATGGTATCAATATGAGCACTAAGTTGAGCACCCAATTGAGTAATAGAGTCCACTTCATGCTTTCCTCCTCTAATAGCCTTGCGAGGTCTACTATATTGTGAATTATGGACCGCCATTTCCTCAATCTTGTTCCAAGTTTGATTATCGTCAACTAAGGTGAACATACCATTTGATCCCATGTTGAGAATGTTTCTTGAGTCTTCATAAAGACCATTCCAAAATTGTTGTACCAAGAAACACTCGCTAAGTCCATGATGAGGACATGAGCGACAAATTCCTTTAAATCGCTCCCAAGCATCATACAAAGATTCTTCGCCCCTTTGCTTAAAACCCGGAATTTGAGCTCTTAGCATGTTAGTCTTTTCCGGAGGGTAGAATTTTTTGTAGAAAGCTAGAGCCAACTTATTCCAAGAGTCAATTCCAAGAGCTTTATCAAGGCTTTTCAACCATTGTTTCCCGGTGCCAATTAGAGAAAAAGGAAATAAGACCCATCGAATTTGGTCTTGAGTCACTCCTGTTTGTGAAATCGCATCACAATAGTCACAAAAAGTTTCTATTTGGGAATGAGGGTCTTCACTAGGCATCCCCCCAAATCGGCTTCTTTCGACTAATTGGATAAATGCGGATTTTGCAATGAAATTTCCGGTTTAGTGTTGTGGTGTAGGAGTACCATTGGGTAGGTTCTCCTCGGTTGGTACGGAATGTGATGAAAACTTAGGCATTGTGGGTTGATTTTGTGATTGATTTTGTGTTGGGTTCTCCTCACCTTCTCTTTCAAAAGGGTTGATGAACTCAATAGTGTTTGGTTGAATATCTACAATCTCACCAATACCTATCAGAGTATTTCTAGCAAGTCTTCTATTGGTTGTCAAAGTCCTTTCAATTTCGTGATCAATGGGTAACAAGTTACCTTGTGATCTCCTAGACATGCAAAATATCAAACAACTTGAAAACAATTAGAACAAACCTTGAGGAGTTTTACTTCCCCAAGGCAAAGAAAGACACAACTAATAACAATCAAAGAAAATCAAATCAATTTAACACCGTCCCCGGCAACGGCGCCATTTTTGGTCGGTCCTCTTTGAGCTTAGATTTCGGTTACTTGTCGTTAGGAGCACCTAGACCAAAACAATATTTATAACTTCACATACAACTCTACTATTAGTAAAGAGGCAAGTAAAGGTCGGATCCTAAGGGACAGGTATTGATGTAGGATTTTCGATTGCAAGTAGTGGTGTCTAGGGGTGTCACAATTTGGGTTGAGATAAGAAGATCACTAAACTAAATAACAATTAAAGTAAACAAGCAAGATGACTAAAATGAGATGTAAACAATTGATTAAAAGCACTAGGGTGTCATGGGTTCATAGGGGATTCAAGGGAATTGATCATACAAACATATTCTCAAATTATAAGCAAGTAATTATTATTGTGATAGGATCAAGTTGGTTTATATCTTACAATCCTAGGAAGGTTTGGGTCCCGGAGCCGAATCGATTAGATTGTACAACACCTACAAGTCGACTTAATCCTCCCTACTCAACTATATGCATGGTCTAATGAGACTCGATTTGGTTTATGTCTTACAAGTCTCATTGAAAAGGTAAGTGATGGGTAAAAATATGCAAGGATTCATAGGCTCACATTTCATCAAACATAACATGTGCATAAGTTGAGATCACAACAAGCAAGCAAATAAATTATGTGAACATATTAGATTAATTATGAATCATCCCCCATGTTGGTTTCCCCTAATTACCCATTAACCCTAGTTAAGGAAACTACTCACTCATTATCAAGTTTAACATGTTAACAAGGTTGTCAATCATATTAACAAAGCAAAACATGATGAATAAATGAACATGATTAACAATAATTAAAAAGGGATTAAGAGAGTTATACCTAATGATGATTCAAAAATAATAATGCAAAGAATTATAGAAGTACTTAATGATTGATGGAAGGTTGTCAATCTCCAAATAAACCCAAATAATCTTCAATTACCCAAAATAAAAGATGAACAATAGAGAAATTAAGAAAATGAGATTTGTATTAATATTTGATTAGAAGTTGATTACAAGATTAAAGAGAGATTAGAATAATATAAACTACACTAAAGATTGATAAGAATAACATGATAATCTAATTAGACTAATGGGGTATTTATAGTAGGGATTAGGTGCATAAATTAGGGTTACTAAGGGCTTAAATGACGATTAAGTCCTTGAGGAATCGCTCCTCTCAAGAAAAGATGAGGGTCTCCTTTTAGCTAGTCTTCCAAAAATATGCGCATCTTAAATGGAAGGAAGAAGAGGACGTGCCCCTCTGGAGTACAATCCGAGCGTCCAAGGGTTGGGACGGGCGGATTGGGGAGCTTTTGGACGGGCGTCTTGGTGGTAAGGACGAGCGTCCTGGGGAGCTGCTGGACGGGCGTCCCGAGGGGTGGGACGAGCGGATCCTGGCTTAGCTTCCTTTTCTTCTTTTCTTCTTTTCTTCTTCCAACAATCCTCCGGGATTTTGTCGGGGATGCAAGGATCTTCTTCATCATTGCCCATCTACTACATTATGTACAAAGGCCTTCTAGTCTTGTCTTCTCTTTGATGCTTGGTCATTAGATTCGATCAATTTAGCTCTATTTTGCCATGAAAATGCAAGGTTCGCACTCCTCTCCTACCAAGGAAACAAAACCTCAAAGAATATGCAAAACAAAGGACTAAAGATATTAAATGACCCAAATATGCACTAAAAAGCATAGGAACGAGGCTAATTCGGGGACTAAATATGCTCAAATATTGATCACATCAACAAGCAAGTGATTTGTTAAGACTAATACATGCCGATGTATGTGTTCCTATGAGCATCACCGCAAGGGGAAATTATGACTACTTCGTCACTTTTTACCGATGATTCAAGTGGATATGGGTATGTTTACTTAATCAAATATAAAGTGAAGCATTTGAGAAATTTAAAGAATTTGTAAATGACGTAGAGAACCAATTGAACAAAGTACTAAAGCATTACGATCCGATCGTAGTGGCAAAGATCTATGTTTTAAATTTGATTTATTAATTATGGATTATGACCTTGTGTCACTACCTATAAGATCAAACTAATATGAGTCGGTTTAAGTTATCGAACTCAATTTTGGGAATTTGCAATCCAAAATGGACACGTTATTAAAAACGGATGGTCAACCATGAGATACCTGAAATAGAGAGTCTATTTAACAAATGACATGGATCAGATTCGCATATTACATGAATCAAGCTACCATAAAAGTGCTGGTATTTTATGTGCTAACACGTCAGTCTAGACAAACTTCTATTACTGCACCATATATGTTTGTAACTCACAAAACTATCTCCTAAGAAGATAGATGTATTTCTAAGAGATAGAGTGGGATTAAATCTTTACAAACATGTCTTATAGTTAATGCGTTACTTTTTGAAAGTAGTGGAACTATAATCTATTATGATAGAGTGGGAGTATAGCTTAGTGGGAGTATAGCTCACATGTCTTATTGTTAAATTGTTGCTTTTCGAAAGTAAAGGTATAATGACCTTGTCCCAAATCGAATTTGTTGCATACAAGCCATATCATTACAATCCAAAAATTGTTACTCAAGAGTAGATTTACTTTAAGGCGATGGTCTCTTTAAAGTAAATAGAGCTTTAGAGTACCTAAGAGCATAGATTCACATGAATATGTTAATAAAGATAAATTATGTTAGGAATTGCCACATTTCATTTTGATGAAGAATGGCAAATGATATTAAAAAAATCGCTTTTCTAAAATGGGAATTTAGAAGAAGGATGTGTATGGAACACAAAATCTTGGATAAAGATCTAAGAATCCTAACATATTATGCAAAGCTTACTTAAGCAATCCTAGAATGGTCTTAAACAAGCTTTAAAGGATTATACTTTTTGTTCATGTGATAATTGAGAATGGTTTCATTCACATTGTTGAAGAATCATATTTACACATGAAGTTAAGTGGGAGCAAGAATTATTTTTCCATGTCTTATATGTTGATAACATATTACTTATTGAGAAAAATGTATCAATGCTCTCTTCTGTGAAAGAGTGATTGGGAGACTAAGAAAAGGTGCGATGTATTTTAGATTTCCGAATCTATATGAGAGAATATTGACATAGAGTTGAGAGTCTTATGATGAAAAGATATTTCATATCTGTTTACATCAACAAGGTTGAGTAGGTTATTCATGTTGATGAAAGTGGAATTACTATGAGAGAATCATAGTCATTCACTGAACCTAAATAAGTTGTTGATTACATGAAATCGATTTCTAATGTTTCCGCCATTAGAACGATCATGTATGCCATTAAATGCACACGCCGTGATAAAGCATATGCTTAGAGCATAATAAATAAATAACAAGTTAATTCATAAGATGGTCTTGTGAAAGCCTTAAAGAACATCCTTTGAGATTTTTGAGGTGAATTGAGGATTCGTTCATATGTTTGGATGATATACTGAGTTATGTGTTGAAGGGTTACACAAACTCTAGTTTCCAAACCTTTTAGGATTTGTCGAAATCCTAGGCTGATTTTATTGACTTAGGAGTAAGAGACTAGAGAAGTGTTTTAGTTTCATTCATTGCAAATTCTCCAAACAGAATCTAAGTAAATTGTGATAAAATGGTCAATATAGGGAATAAGAGTGAATCCTTCTACCAATGACTTTATCACAAGTTATGAGATAACAGTGGGAGCATCTTTCAAGCTAAAGAGCCCAAGTCTAGTAAGAAGACTAGACATATACTTAGATAAATTCATGTTATTAGAAATAACATTGAATAGAAGGAAATAGCAATTCATAAAGTTGGAATATATAGATATATGGCATATCACTTAACAAGCTTTTATTGCATTTTAACTAGTGTAAAAGGTACACTATAGATTATAAGATATGAAGTAGTAATAGTCTATTGACTATTCATATATGATAATCACATTTATCGTTTGAATTTCTTTAAACTCATTCATTACTTTGTTATATCCAAATGGGTTGTTGAGTCAATTTTGAACCCCGTTAAAGTGAACTAGATTGACATAATATTCGCCCCTAGTTACTTAAAGGAGGTGACGTCTCGAAGTGACTAGAGTGTGATGCGATTGATGGCAAGTTCAAGTGCCATAGGGTCATATGGATGACTAGTCGATCACATAGACAGACTGTACGGGACACTCTGTCGGGCAGTGACCGCTTAAAGAGTTATGGTATTTCATAAAGCCTGGTCGTGACAAGAGCTACTATAGTATTCTTATGAGTCAATTCTTTTGACTAGAGACTATTTGCCCAAGTTGGCACAAATTTCTGAATGGCTTTGATTTATACTCTACGACTGTCGTAACTGAAGTCAAATGAGTACATTTTGGGTTATGATGAACTATGGCTATACGAAGGGAATAGTGCGATAGGAATTGTCCACCCCCTTTTCAGGGTTATTTGAAATCTCAAAGCCACTCGAGGAGCAGTGAACTGAAAATGCGTGGCCACGCTCGGAAGGTATCTACGGTAGATAATTCCGGTCGACGCGATTCTCTCGGATCGAGGAAACCACTCAAGATATGATCAAATGCAAGTACGACCTGCGAGACACCTTGCATTGAGTCGGATATTGTAATAGGACAAGAGAATTGGTGACGCACACTTGTCTCGGGCAAGTGGGAGATTGTTGGAGTATGTGTCCTCAACAATAGTGCGATCACATGTTTAAATCTCAAATTAAGAATACGTAAGGGATAATTCATTTATATAGTCAACAGATCAACATTAATCAGTAATGATTGGCTAACTAGAATTTGACATTACTGTCGTTCGACAATGGTGATCAGTTGATCCCTTAAGGTCACACCTATAAGACAATTCCCTTAATAGACAAATTGATTAATTGTACGACGATACAAGTTAATCAATTCCTTAAAATTGAACAATTCAATTTGTGAGAGAGAATATTTATATCTTATTGTAATTTGATTAAATAAGATTTATTTTAGTAATTGAAATACTGTATTACTAAAATCGATTATTGTTTGTGTAACAATTGAGATAAGAATGAATGGTTAATTATAATTACAATATGTTGTGAATTATAATTATATGACCCATTTTATTTATGTGATCAAGAATCACTAGTTAATTTGTTGTATGTAATTTAATTAATTTATAAAATAATATTTATTTGATAAATATGCATTAAATTAATTAACAACATGTAACATACTACATGTGACATATTGTGTGACAAATGACACATTGACAAAATAAAATGGTTGTCCATTTTATATATATGGACCGAAATGGAGGGGTAGTAGTGGATTATGGTTGATTTATTTTATGAGATAAAATATATATAATCAAACCTAGTCTATCTAGCCTTACACACCTACTCTAACTAGTCTTACACATGCTATTTCTTGTGAAGAACAAAAGCTAAAGTAAAAGCCATGCATTGGCTTTGTGTGCCCTCCAAAACCGGATCCCCTTAGTAAAAATAGAAAAATTGTTTTCTCTATTTTGCTATTCATTCATCCATTCATGATTCACATGCATTCTTACCTCCTTCTCTCGCACTTCTCTCTAAACTAGTTTTAGAAAATCAAAAGATTGTTCATCCTAAATTCTAATCACAATATTAGATTACTAGTGTAGTAATAAGAATATTATTAGAATCATTTTAAGGATACTATTGTATTAATCTAGTTAATTAATATATTAGTTTAAGGGATTTGTTTTGGGTGCAATCAAGAGGAGGATCTCAACATTGGGATTTTTGAGGATCATCCTTTACATTTAAGCTCAAGAACAAATAAGGAATGTGACCTTATTTGTGCCCTTATTTTCGATCCATATAATAATGTAAGGGACATTGTTTTTCTCATTTAATCACTTATTTAGTTATGTATGCACTAGATCTAATGAACTCACATTAATATGTTAATTAGTTCACTATTAGAAGAGTCTAATAATTGGTATACGAACCTTACAGAAATTTCAACAACAATGAGAGCTTGAATAGCTCACCACCAATCATGACAAGTAAAGAAGAAGGCCTCATTGGCCATGACAACAAAGAAGGGGAGTTGCTCTTGTCAACTCATGATACCATTGGGAAGCAAGTTGATGAAGTTTCTGTTCTATGGGATGACGAATTTGAAATATTAGTCAATCCCTACATCAGCAATGCTATGACATTAGACCAAGGCTTTGGTGATCCTTGTTATCACCATAATGAAGAACACAATGTGCAAAGATCTATGCAAGATCTTTATGATGAGAATGAACAAGCCTTTGACTACTTCTACAAGGTGTTGAGCAACATCAACAACACCTTGGCTATGCCCCCTTGACATCTCATTCAAGAATGAGAGTTTGGTGGAGTCCTCCCTAAACCACCATTTGTAAATATTCTAACCTTTAACTTGGATTTCACTCCGCCTGTGAGTGTTTTCGGGCATTCACTGCCGGTCCCAAGCCCGGATAAAGGAGGAGGGTTGCGGTAGGTCTGTGGCAGCCAGCATAAAAACTTAGTCACATTTTATGGACATGAATCGGAATTTGAACATCGTTGGGGCGTCTCCTCAGAAGCGACGCGCTGCACTTCTTAGACCCGGGTGTAGTGAAAAGTATCTGAGGGTTGCTAGGTCGTCGCCTGGAAGCGACGCGCCATCTTTACATCTGGGGGTGGTGTCAAATAGGCAAGGGTACGCTACATCTTCTAGACCCGGGTGTAGTGAAAAATATGCAAGGGTTGTTAGGTCGTCGCCCAAAAGCGATGCGCCACCTCGACGTATGGGTGTGGTGTCAAATAGGTTTGGATATAGGGAGCATGGTCAAGAGCGGGTAAAGAAATCAGGACATGACTTGAGGAAGGGTAGTAGGTTACGTTTTGGTACTTGGAATGTTGGCTTTTTGACAGGGAGATTAGCTGAGGTAGGGGAGGTTATGAAAAGGAGGAGAGTGCATATAATGTGCCTACAAGAGACAAAGTGGGTCGGAGATAAAGCAAGGGTGATAGCGCCTTGGGGTTATATGCTTTGGTACACGGGTAAGGACAAAAGTCGCAATGGAGTGGGTATTGTCATTGATAAAGATTACATCGATGATGTGGTAGAGGTATCAAGAAAGAGTGATAGGATTATGAGCATTAAGCTTGTAGTTGGGGATGGGGTGGTGACTGTTATAAGTGCTTACGCACCTCAAGTAAGTTTGGATGCTTCTTTTCGACGAGCCTTCTGGAAAGATCTGGAAGAGGTTGTAGAACGAGTCCCTATTGGAGAGAAATTGATCATTGGTGGTGACCTCAATGGACATGTGGGTACTATTCGAGTTGGCTTCGAGAACATTCATGGGGGTTTTGGGTTTGGGGAGAGAAATGAAGCGGGAAGTGACATATTAGATTTTGCTTTGGCATATGACTTGGGTGTAATGAACACTTGGTTCGAGAAAAGACATTCTCATTTGGTGACTTATAGGAGTGGAGGAAATGCTAGTCAAATTGATTTCCTTTTGGTAAGGAATGTTTGGAGGAAAGAGTACACCGATTGCAAGGTCATACCCGGGGAAAGTGCCGCAACACAACATAGACTAGTGGTGCTTGATTTTCGGGGTAAGATAGACTTGAGGAAGAGAAAGATAATCGGTGAGGCACGAATCAAGTGGTGGAAGCTACAAGGGGAAAACCAACAAGCGATTTTGGATAAGGTTGGAAGTAGCGATATTTGGTCGGATTGCAAGGAGAAAGATATTGATGCAACGTGGGATAAATTTGAGCATGTGGTAAAGGATTTGGCGAGGGAGGTGTTAGGGGAATCTAAAGGGAATAGACCATCAAGAAAGGACACATCTTGGTGGAATGATGAGGTGAAACAAGCGATAAACATAAAACGTGAATGCTATAAGGTTTTGGGGAAATGCATGAGTGATGAGAACTTTGAAAAGTACAAGGAGGCTAGACGAGTCGCTAAAAAGGCAGTACGGGATGCGAGGGCAAAAGTTAACCAAGAAGTGTATGCCAGGTTGGACACGAGAGAAGGAGAGAAGCATATTTATAAACTGGCTCGTATAAGAGACCGAAAGACGAGAGATATTGGGAGAGTTAGGTGTGTGAAAGATATGGACGACAAGGTTCTGGTTCAGGATAGCGAAATAAAGGCTAGATGGAGTTCTTACTTTGATACTTTATTCAATGGACATCAGGAACAAGGTTTTGGGGATGTAGAAGTAACACCAAGCATGGTTAATCGGGAATTTGTGCGTAGAATACAAAAGAGTGAAGTTCGAAAGGCGTTAAGGAAGATGGGGTCATTCAAAGCAGAGGGTCCGGATGGTATACCCATAGAAGTTTGGAGGTGCTTTGGGGAGAAAGGCATCGAATGGGTAACCATGCTCTTCAACAAAATTTGGAGGAGCAACAAGATGCCATCAGCTTGGATGAGAAGCACTCTTGTCCCTTTGTACAAGAACAAAGGTGATGTTCAAGAGTGTTCCAACTATCGGGGAATCAAACTTATGAGTCATACGATGAAGTTATGGGAGCGGATAATCGAGCAAAGGCTTAGGAGATATGTAGACATCTTGGATAACCAATTTAGATTTATGCCCGGGAGATCGACTATGGATGCGATTTTTATCATGAGACAGTTGATGGAACAACATCGGGACAAGAAGAAAGACTTGCATATGGTTTTTATTGACTTGCAAAAGGCATATGATAGGGTACCAAGAGAAGTACTTTGGTGGGCTTTGGCGAGAAAGAGTGTGTCTCGAAAATATATTGACATCATAAAGGACATGTATGAGGGGGCTAGTGCAAGTGTTCGCACCAATGTTAGGAGAACGGAATTATTTCCCATTACCATCGGGGTGCATCAAGGTTCCGCACTTAGTCCTTTTCTCTTTGCCATAGTTATGGATGAGTTGACGAGGGATATTCAGGACGACATCCCTTGGTGTATGATGTTTGTTGATGATATTGTGTTGATTGATGAGACGAAAGAGGGGGTGGAGAGAAAGTTGGAATTGTGGAGGCAGACTTTAGAGACTCGTGGGTTTAGGTTGAGCAGGAGTAAGACTGAGTATTTGAGGTGTCTGTTCACTAAAGTGGCGGGGTTGAGATCGACAGAGGCGGGGAGTATTATTTTTGATGGGAATGTTGTTGAGGGGTCAGATTTTTTCAGATATCTAGGATCTAATATTCAAAAAGATGGGGAGTTAGACGGAGATGTGGCTCACAGAATTAAAGCGGGATGGTTGAAATGGAAGGGTGCTTCGGGGTTTTTATGCGATAAAGATATGCCCCAAAGATTAAAGGGAAAATTTTATCGCACGGCAATTAGGCCTGCTTTACTTTACGGTTCCGAGTGTTGGACCGTGAAACATTGTCACATTCAAAAGATGAGTGTGGCGGAGATGCGTATGTTGAGATGGATGTGCGGACATACAAGGAAAGATCGATTAAGGAATGAGGTGATTAGGGAAAAGGTAAAAGTGGCGCCAATAGAGGACAAGATGATGGAAAACCGACTAAGATGGTTTGGCCATGTGAGAAGGAGACCTATGGACGCACCAGTTAGGAGGCTGGAGACTTGGAGAACAGAAAAGGTCCCTAGAGGTAGAGGAAGACCGAGGCAGACATGGTTGAGAGTGATAGAGCACGATATGAGATTTCTGGGGCTTGAGGAGAGTATGGTGACGGAGAGGGCACAATGGAGGGAAATGATACATGTGGATTTTTAGTATTTGATGTTTTTTTTTTTTTGACATATTTAGTGTTTTTATTTAATTTTAAAAAAATAAATTATTTGTTCTTCTCTCCTTTACTACACTTTTTTACCAACCACTTTCTTATGTATTTTACTTGGTTTACTTTTAAGGCATTCCGGACCCTTAATTCTAATTCGGTTTTCAAAATCGTTTTAATCTTTTCTCTCGATTTAAATTTTAAGTTTTTATAAAAGAAATTCGGAATTCGATTCTAAAACCGCTAATTTTACCTTGACTTTCCATTACATTTTCACTCTCCCTTTTGTTTTCCATTTTCCCTTTTCTATTCGCATTTTGAGGTGTGCGTTCACCCATGGACGGTTCTAAAGGATGATTCATGTCAGCCGACCCCAAATCATTTTGGGATTAAGGCTCTGATGTTGTTGTTGTTGTTGATCAAGATTTTCATCATGAGAGAAAGTGAGGGAGGTATTTTAATGTGTTTTGATGTGTAGTATTTGATCTAGTGTGGGGATAGCAATTGCCTAAGCTAACCAAGCCTTCAAAGTGCACCCGCAACAATGGACAAAGGAAATGAAGAAAGAATGATACTGGAAATGAGGACCCCTACGGGTAGAACTGAACTCGTGGGTGTAGAAGAGAATCCAAGCATCCCAGGAGGGAATCCGCTCGAGCTGGCTATGATCTGAGCGTATTGGCTCTAGGACGAGGGTCTTGGGAGTGCTGGAATTGAAGAAATGGGTTTGTTGCAAAATTTGAGCATATCACATACAGGACGAGTGTCCCAGGCCATGAGCCACTCGTCTTCAGAACAATCTGCGCGTCCTGGCTGCTTCAAAAATTTAAAGTTCACGCTGTTTATAAATCCTAGCGTCCCCAGGTGAAGCCGAGCGTCCCCAAAAGAAATCCGCTCGTCCTGGCAAAGATCCGAGCGTCCCAGCACGGGTTGAAAATTCCAGAGCACACTGACTGAGGATCCGAGCGTCCCCAGTCCAATCCGCTCATCCCCTACTGCTACTTATTGAAAACATGGGATTCAAACCCTCCTTCCCCAATTTATTTCTATCTTTTACAAACACAAACACACACCCTTTCTCCCTCAAAACCCTCAATCCCCTCATCCACAAAACACAAATTCCTCAACCAAATTAACCAAAATCAAAACAATACTTCGTCAAATCAAAATTAAATCACTCATTTATCAACAAAACACCATCCAAACATCAAAATCCTCACAAATTAAATCGATTTTCTAGGGTTTGAGCACAATTTCGAAAATCATAAAATCAATTGGAAATTGATTGAAGCTTGAGGAAACAAGGAGCATTCAAGCACAATATTGGTTTGTTGATAACATTTTGACAAGGAGAACAACATGGCAAGAACAAAAGGTGGAAATTAAACAAGGCACCCAAGACCTCAAATCTTTCCAAAAGGCAACAAGCTCTTCTAGCCTCAAAGGCTATGGTAGTGCATCAACCAAGGGTGGAGATTCAAGAAATTGCTACTCCTATGGTAGAAGCTACACCTACTCCGGTCATACAACAATTGCAAGATTATCCGGAGGTAACTTTCATAAACGATTCTGATAGGAAATAATTTGTATCCCTTACTAGGAAGACTATTTTGCCTACCAAATTCATATGCTAAGATGCCTTAGCAAAGTTGGGTGTGCTTGAAAGAACTAGGAATTTTTTTGAGTCTATGAAATTGCTAACCCTCTTTGAGATGGAGGAATTAACCTACCCTTCATTGACCATGGAGTTTGTAAGCTCCTTGAAAGTGACTAAGGTAGAGACACGGAAAAATGTTGAATTCCGCCTTGAGAACAAGGATAGACGAATATCATTGAGTGAGTTTGGCAAAGTGTTTAGTCTTGAAGAACATTATCATTATGAGAAAAAGCCTTCACAATGTGATGCCGCACCTCTTTGGAAAGCGATTACCGGGCGAAAATTTGAGTCTTTCCGGGAGTGCCATGTTCTATATATCCACCATCCGGGTATAAGGGTATGGCACAAGTTTGTGGGCAACACTTTGATTGCAAGAAAAGGTACCAACCACTCTACCGAGCTTGACTTTGTTTACCTTGAGTCTACTATGAATGTCAATGGCAAGTTCACCAAAGAATACGACATCCTTTAACTCTTACTTGATCAGTGGCTTGAGATTGACCATAGAAATGATGGAGCGGCTTTTATTGTGAATGGAGGATTAGTAACGAGGTTAGCTAAGCATTTTAACCGAGATCTCAACAAAGATAATACATACAAAGCGGTTAAAGGGAGCAACCTCCTTGATTTGGCTACTATGATTAACAAGTTCCATTGGGTCAAGAATGAAAATCTTGATAACAAGTTTGAGTGGCTCATCAAGGATGCTAAATCCTTTATCTTGCCTAACAAGATATGCCGCATTGCCGTTCATAGCCCAAACTACCTACTACCCGTCTCTTATGAAGCCGAAGTGATTATGAAGCAACATAGGGAATCAAATGCCAAGCCCTCCTCCTCCTCCATTGTGACTCCACCGTATCCATTTGCCTAACAAAAATTCAAACCAAGTGGCTCTAATGTCATGGTAGGCAACGACTACTTAACTCAACTATTGTAACATATGCATAAGGATGCTCATGAAGATCGGGTCAACGCTTACCGGGCTCAATATCCGCCCCTCCTACACTTAGCTAGGCAAGGACTACTTGATCCATCATGTCCTTTGCATAGTTAGGCCGATAGGGAGGTATTCTTCCCAAATACTTCTAGAGATGCCACCATGGATAGTAGAGTTGCTAGGGGAAAGGATATTGTTGTTGTTGAGAACGGGGAAGGTAGTGACTCTTTCCAAGAAGAAGAGGAGGAAGAAGAACAAAGCTCAAGTGATGATGAGAGTGGTGAAGCCTCCGGGTCAATGGAGGTAGATGATGAAGATGATGAGGAAGTTGATGATGAAAGCAATGATAGTGAATAGGATTTTGCAATGAGCGACAACTGAGGATTGACAAGCTTTATGGAGGATTCCATTGTGAGTTTCCTACACCTCCTTTAGCTTTGTCTTTATATCATTTTAATTTTATCTTGATCATTAGTTTTGAGTCCTAGCAACACTTAGAGGACTCCCACCTTGGTTCCATTGAGGTGACATATATTGTTCCCACTTGTACAATCCAAAATGACAAATTAATTTCATGCATTGCATACTTGTGCATAAACTTCCCTCTTTTTGACACTAGAAATAGTGTCTTACTCGGTTTGGGGAAGTTCAAACACAAGCATTGGGAGTTAATCTTAATTAGCTCTCCAACCAATAAACTCATGCATCATATAGAGTATAATATATTGCATCACTTGTATATATATATATATATATATATATATCATGTAGCTTGCATATTAGTGTAGAAATCATGCATTCTCATTTAGCTTGCATAATTTCCTATCGTATTGGCCATTGAGGACAATGCCTATACTAGTGTGGGGATGGGAAATTCTAACTTGACTTTTAAAATAAAAAATGATAAAAATTGAAAAATTTGAAAAACACAAAAATATGTTCTTTTATTTCATAAAATCAAAAACCATAAAAATTTGAAAAATTGAAAAAACCAAAAACATGTTCATTCCTTAGTAGTGTAGAATTGTACATTGTGTATAGACTAGTGTTTGTTTGTCCTCCTATTACATTGGATCGACTACGCCACATCCGAGGCATGAGGATTATGAAGACCGCATGGTATGATCTTTCCAATCTCCTTTTTCCTCTCTATGTTAATGACTATGTGGCTTTATTTTGATTAATGCGGTATTAACCAATGTGATTCTAGGAGTTGCATTTAGTTTATATGGCATACTAGTTGATAGAAGCATTTGCATTAGGTTGTATAAATGATAGTTGCATCATGACATGTAGTTGCATTTTAGGAAAAATTTTGTGAAAACATCTATTTAGGAAGCTTGACAAGTGTATATAAGGCCCTTGTAGATACTTTTTCTTCTTAAGACTTTGCTCATTAGAGTGCTTCTAAAACACCATAAGATATGTCATGCTAGTATCCTTTGACCCATGGATTAAGGCCTAGTCAAGAGTACCTTGTGGAATGATAACTCATTGGCTACCGTTTATTTCAAGGTGACCCTTGAAACCATGCAACCATCTTCCACTTCTATCACATTTTGTCAACAAAAAGGGAATGGGCACAAAAATTTATCAATTTGAGTTCAAGCATTGAAATTAAAATAAAAAAGTTTGCAAATTGCATCAAAGAAAAGAGGAGTACCAAAAATAAGAACTCCTATGCTTATTAAAAGCACTCTCGTTACAAATTGGGGTGGCTTTGAAAATGTTCAAAAGAAAATGCAAAAGTTGAAAATTGTCAAGTATTAAAATGTCAAACATCAAAGAAATGGCAAAAAGATAGTGTTCTTAAATGTCAAATGCCACAAGAAATTGGGGGGAATAACAACAACATCAAAAGCAAACTCCCATCATGAAACTCAAAACACATTGATCCCTTTTTCTATTGAACCCACTTTTATTCATGGTAGAGAGGGGACGACCCTTCTTCTTGTCTAGGCAAGAGGGGGAATTCTGTGATCCTCCAATGTTTCTAACACCATAGGGAGTCTACTCTTGACGAAAGCATTTTAACGATTGAGGACAAAGGTACCCTAGCTTGACACAACTTGGTGGTGATTTATTGGTATCCTTCTAGGCTTATTGGTTTGAAGAAACCGTATCTATGATGGAATGTGTACCCTTAGATTGCTTCCCTTTTAGATAATTTCCACCACTTAGATGAGGAAAGTGGCTATTCATTTTTGTAGATGCATCCATTACTTGCTTTAGTGTGCTTAATGCTTGGATGTATCGCCATTTTGGCAAGCCCCACCTTGCCTTGCAAGAAGGCATCCTTCCTCATAGTTGTCTTGTTGTGAGTTAAAAGGGCGGAGTGAGACCCGCTAATTGTCTCATATTCGCTATATTAGTAGGTTAGTTTAAATAAAGGTCCTAGTTTTAGTCACCTCTTTACTCGGGACGAGTAAGGGTTCGGTTTGGGGATGTTTGATGTGACTCATATTTGAGCACATTTAGTCCCCGAATTAACCTCGTTCCTATGCTTTATAGCACATATTTGGGTCATTTACTATCTTTAGTTTCCCATTTTGCATATTCTTTGAGGTTTTGTCTCCTTGGTAGGAAAGGATTGCTAACCTTCCATTCATGAGGCGAAATGGAGCTAAATGGATCGCATCTAATGACCAAGCATCAAAGGAAAACCAACAATAGAGGCCTAAGTAGATAATAAAGTGAAATGGGCAATGACGAAAGGTTCCTTGCATCCCCAACACGATCCTTGCGGATTGTTGGGGAGCTAAAGAAGAGAAGCACTCTGTCCAGGAAACCGAGCGGCTCGAGCACGATCCGAGCGTGGCACACTGCAAGGATCCGAGCGGCTTGCACCACGGGACGAGCGACTTGAAGTGCCAGGACCCGAGCGTATCCCACAGGATCCGAGCGGATCATAAGGCAGAATAGCCCGTACCATACCACGGGACGAGCGGATCGTGGTAGGACTAGCAAGGAGGATCCGCTCATTTCCCTCGGGAGTATCATTTCCTCAACTTTTCTTAGGGTCTTAATAGTCATTTAAGCCCTTAGTAACCCTAATTCTTGTATCTAATCTTTAGTATAAATACCCCTTTGTACTACCTAGATTAGCACCATCTCTTAATCAAGTTGTAATCCTCTCTTAATCTCATATTAATACTCTCAAATTAGTCTTAATTTAGTTGTAATACATTTCTCAATATTAATCATATCTTAATCTATCCTTAATTTCTCTATTGTTCTTCCTTTATTTTGGGTAATTAGAAGATTATTTGGGTTTATTTGGAGGATTGACAACCTCCCATCAATCATCAAGTACTTCTATTATTCTTTGCTTTATTATTTGGAATCATCTTCATAGGTATAATTCTCTCTTAATCTTGTTTAATTATTGTTAATCACTTTCATTTATTCATCATGTTTTGCTTTGTTAGTATGATTGACAACCTTATCAGCATGCTAAACTTGATCATGTGTGAGTAGTTTCTTAGCTAGGGTTAAGGGGGAATTAGAGGAAACAAACATGGGGATTGATCTATGCTTAATTTAATATGCTTTCATAATTAATTTGCTTGCTTGTTGTGATTTCAATTACGCACATGTTATGTTTGATGAAATGCGAGCCTATGAATCCTTGCATTTTTTGATCCATCACCTATCTCTTCAATGAGGCTTGTAAGCTTATAAACCAACTCGAGCCTCATTAGACCCTGCATAGAGTTGAATAGGAAGGATTAAGTCGACTTGTAGGTGTTGTACAATCTAATCGATTCGGCTCCGGGACCCAAACCTTCTTAGGTATTGTAAGATATACACTAACTCGATCCCATCACAACAATAAGTGTTTGCATCTAATTCAGAACTGTAGATACCCAGTATCTGCTGAGACTCCAACAAACACCGGATGATTATCGGACTACAACATGCTTTGGAATCGCGGCGTTTGATCGACAGTTTGTGTACAACTTTACACCGGAAAACTTAAAACGATTTCGAAAATAAACCATTTCTAAACATTTCAAAAATACCTGGAGTGTTTAATGCACGACGACGGGGTCGCAATGACACTAAATAGAGTCAAAACCGACACCAAACCAAAAACCGACTCAAAAATTCAAATCCCGACTTCAACAACGAGTCAAACCGAGTCAACCATAAAAAACAAACCTTTTCAAATCTTCTATGTTAAGGTTTCCCGGAATCTTACATAGTCATGTACCAAACATGTTCATCCAAATCCTAGGATAGAACAAATCATGATTGCTCTTGTGTGAAAGCGACAAGACAACTCGAAGACCCGCGACGTGGCTCGCGCCTCTTTGAGCATCCCAGGTGGCCACGTCGCTCAAAACTCACACAACCACTCATTCTCCTATAAATACCCCTCAAATGCCCCCATTTGAGAACTTACGCGAGTGTCCGCCCCCTCTTTTCTCCCTTAAAATTCTCGACTCGACTTCTCAAGTCACAATCTGACGCGTATTTACGACCTACCGATCGTAAATACAAGCCTTACACATTGTTTGGTACCGTCATCGTGCATTAAATCACTTGACCGACCACTTCGACCACTACACCGTCACTAATCTTAAAACACTCTTTTACTTACCAAAACGGTTTTAAACAGAGTTTTTTCCGACCAAACGAGTTGTTACACTTACGTCGGGTCACTCGCCATAACAAAACATGTAAGTATGAGGGTTTAAAAATCCTTCTTTTATCATGTTTTTATTTGTTTCATGACTATAACATTCTAAAACTTGCATAACATGAACCAAAACATGGGATAAACGAGCCAAAACTGATTTTTGGCCTGAGACAGAAGCCCCTTGGTTCGCCGGCTTGCCCGCGCCTAAATGGGGTGTCCAGGTCAGAACTCAACCGTGTTTGTTCTCGTCTTTCCCCTTTAATTCATTTTCATATTTGTAATCGTTTTTACCATTTCAAATATTTTCAAACATTTTTATTTTATTTTATTTGCTTTAACCATAAAACATTTTTCACCCTTGGTTCCTCATACCATGACGGTTAAATCCGTGTTTCGGTGATAATATTTGGTTAATGACATTTAAAAGGTATTTAAACCCTTTTATTTCATTTCTTTGCATTTTGGGAGGTATTTTAAAGCTTTTCATCATTTCTTTACACTTTCAAAATAAACATATTAGTCACCAACACAAAGTCATCCTTGGTTCCACATACCATGCCGGATTTTAACCCGGGTACGATGATGAATATCGACTAATTATATTCAAATGAACTTAAAACAATTAGTTCATAATCATTTTCAAAACTATTCATGTCAAGCTTGTCAAGCCGAACCCGACACCGAATATTAACAAAATTATGATGATTATTCGGGTCTAGTTCTTCAAATTAACAAATGCGGTCTAAACGACCCTTTTAAATCAAATCAGGTTCAAGTACCCGGTTTTCAACACGTTTTATAACGTTTTCTAAATGGCCAGAATACGGCATATAACCGTAGGTTGACCCGCGCCTAAACAGGCCTTTCATTTCTCATTTTCAAAACCAAAGGAGGCCCCTTTACACCGCCGGCTGGCTCGCGCCTCATGTAGCCGTCTGGTACAAGGCCTGTTACCTTTCCAGCATTAGTCTAGGACGATCCTGACTCCAGATAGCCCGGATATAGGACGGATCAGATGACTATTTGCTTATTCAAAATCACATTTGCAAAATGCCTTACTAAGACAAATGGATCACGTTATGTACCTTAAACCTAATACGGTAAATGGATGTTTAATTTCCGTCTTGCATGCAAATCAATCATTAATCCAACTCGACATCTTATACTTGATACTTGGATTATATCAACCGACTTAGAAAGCTCTCACATGTTAGGTTTAAATTATTGGATGCGCATTCATGCATTTAAACCGTTTTATCAACTTTTGCATTCAACCAACCAAGATCGATCAGTAGAGGCCGCTACCGCGGGCGAGATTGGGTGTCTGATTAAAGGGCTTCCCAATACGTACCTTCACCTCTTACTCATAAACTTTGGATAGTGGACGACCTTATCCAGGGCGTACGAGAGTCATTCTAGAGATAGGATGCTAAAGAGGGACGATTTCCTTATCTTTAGTACCTATGTCAAACGCTGCTTTGTGCTTCGATATGACCGAGGTATAAAGTGGATTTCGAATGGGTTCCAAGCATCCCACAAATGCTTGGTGGCAACTCCAAACATCTCTAATCGTTTCGAGACCCTTACCGAGACGAAACCGAACGATCTAAAACGATCCGGTCGAAAGCATCTTTACGCCGCCGAGCGTGGCTTTCAAAAAGACCGCTGCCATTGTCCCCAGATCGAACCGGGCATACGCAGGTGGGCCGATGTCCACAGATTGGCGACTCCGCTGGGGCTAACTAGGACACTTACGTCTTTGTGATTCCTAGATGGTGAGACTCGAACGAGGTCTTGGTTGGAATGCATTAATTGATATTACGGTCACGGTCGGGTTCCTTGTCCGGGCCCACAACCTAACCCTTTTCGGCTAATTGGCTCGTCTCGTCGGCGTGATTTTTCTCATCCTCGCGTTTCGAATCCCGATTAAGTCAAGCATACCGTTGACGTTACACATTTCTGTTTCGTCAAAGAGCTTTCATCACTTTCGAGCACGAGGCTAGGGCACCCTCCTTACACATTTTGTTTTGATTGGTATCCCTCTCGCAAATCGGGGTTTGATTGCTTGGTGTGTAACGCACCCTTCTAAGCCAAAACCCGTGTCAGCATAATGTATAATATAATGAAACTGTGAGTGCTTATGTGCTACTTGATCATAAGTCCTTCCGTGTCATTTTCATACTTTCAAAATAAACTTTTGCTCCGTTATAATGGCTGTTTCAAACCTCGGTCTTTCGCCGACCGTTGCACGCCTTTCTAGGCCGTCGTAATGACGATTTTCAAACGCGGTTTTTATAACCATTTCAACATGCCTTTCTAGGCCATCGTAATGACTATTTTCAAAACCCGGTTTTCAAAACCCGGTTTTTATAACCATTTCAACACGCCTTTCTAGGCCGTCGTAATGACGATTTTCAAACCCGGTTTTTTTTAAACATTTTCAACATACCTTTCTAGGCCGTCGTAATGACGATTTTCAAACTAGGCTTTTTTAACCATTTCAACACGCCTTTCTAGGCCGTCGTAATGAAAATTTTCAAACTCGGTTTTTTACAACCATTTCAAAACCACCTTTTCACGCCGTTTCGCGCCGACAATGACTCTTTCAAAACCCGAGAAAAGCACACACCCTTTTCTCGAGACACTTTTGAGATCCCGAGGACCATGCACCGTCCCCGAGACCTCTTCAAACATTTCATACTCGATTTTAAAAACATACAATTTTGAATTTCAAAAACCGTTTTGGGAGGCAATACCTTGTTTCCCGAGCCGACTCAAACTCAAACCGTCTATTGCAAATAAACTTAAGACAACCCTTTCAACGGATCGACTTTCGGAGATCTCTACCTTCGGAAGCCGTCCACAAAGCGACAAATGAATCTTTTTGAAAATTTCTATTTTCGGAAACTTCAGTCCACCATTCCAAATCCGCCTCGTGTCTATCGAGTCGAAGCAAACGTACTTATGGGTCTTTACTTACAAGTCGTCTCACCACGAGGCCCGTCCAATGGCGTCACGCCGTTATGTTGGACTCGTGTCAAACGTTCGGTCAACACCGTCACGTCATAAATCGAGTCAGCACCGAGGAACCACACACGGTCACCCTCGTCTTGTTGAGTCGGATCTTTGTCTCGTCCTTGTGTTGTCTGTGTTCAGTCTTTGAACCGTGTCAGATTGAGTAGTAATCTGAACAGTTTTTCTGCCTCAGAGCCATGGCCCCGTCTTCAACTTCGTCTGTCAACAACAACAACAATGATAACAACAGAGATGTCACGACTGATCAGCTAGCCAGCCTGCTCACCGCTCATAAGGTCACCCTGGATCGCGTCGAGACCCGTATCGACGCCCTGGAAAACAAAGAAACTGGAGAACATAATGCTCCACCTCTGACTGAGACTGAGAAAAGGCTAAAGCTCCTGGAAGAACATCTCCTAGCCCGGGGTAATAATATCCATCTTGAGAACAACCGAAGGTTCGAACCTGTTGGGGATCAGTTGTTGGAGTTAGTGTCCTCCACAATAGTGCGTTTACATAATAAATCTCTTTAAAGGAATATCATCAGATATTTAATTATTTGATCCTCGTCAGTTGATTAACGTAAATCGATAACGATTGACTGACTAGAGTTTGACGTTATTGTCGTGAGACGGCGGTGATCAACTGACCCTTTCGGTCACACCTAAAGGAATGAACCCCAATAGACAACTAATTAATTGTATGAGATACAATTTATTTAATCCCTTGATAAATAGAATAAAAGGTTAGTTGATTATTTTAGAGAAATTTTGAGTTGCGAACTCGAGGAGCGGCAGTTATTATTTAATTACGCGATAATTAAATAATAAATTTTATGAGACGGGTTTTATTTAATTAATTGTTAATTCACTAAAATTGTACTAATTGATTAATGTGATTAATATTAGTACGTAAATAATATGTGTAGTGGTACACGTATATTTACGGAGTGGTTTGGACGAATTAATTATGGAAGTATTTAAACATGAAAAGATGTTTAAAATAAAATTACACGTATTTGTACGACAAATATAAGAACCAACATGAACCCGTAAATGGGTAAGTGGACCGTGTAAAATAGAGTTGTGGATGATTAGGAACATAATCATTTCACCTCACTTTATATTCTTCCATAAGTTATCTTATAATGATTTTGCATGTGATGTAAGAATGATTAAAAAAATAAGAAATTCACTCCTACACACTACCTCCTACCACCCGCCACTTTCCCCTCCTATATACTCCATCTTATGTTCATTTCTACACTACATCATTTTGTATGTTTTGCATGTGAACAAAATATATCATCTCTCTAAAATTATTATTCATCTTTACTAATAAGTTAGTAATCAATTTTTATTACTAAGAAATGTTAGTAATATTACAAATAATATCAAGGGTATAATTTTAACAAGTTTCTAGTTAAATACTTGTTAGATTTTTGGGTTGAGTTCTTGGGTGCAACTTGAAGGAGACTTTCTTTTTGAAGGTTTTTCAAGGAGGATCATCCATATCTTTTTAGCTCAAGAACAAACTGGTAAGGTGATCTAGTTTGTGCCCATTTTACCATAAAATCAATGTAAGGAAATTGGTTTTTCCTTAAACTTTCATTTTTATGCTTTTATATTTGCATGCATGTTACATAGATCACCTAAATGATAAATTATGAGATAATTTAATTTTTATTAGAGAGTCTAATATGGATCAATGATCATTCAAGTGGTATCAGAGATTAGGCTTGTAATTTGCATGTTGATTTTAAGCATATTAATGAATTATGAGATAATTTGTAAAAACACAAAAATTGTGTTAGAAGAGGTTTTAGCACGAAATTTTTCGGACATGCATACCTACTGATCTCAAAAGATTTGTGGTTAAGTTTGGTGATTTATGAAGTTATTTTGCTATTTTTAATGATTTTTGGTAGAAAACCGAGTCAAAATGCCGTATTTTAGTTAAAAATTGGCTAAAAATAGTTAAATGTTGATTCGGTCTATGAAATTTTTATGGTATTTCATGCATGTTTTCTACTGATTGTATGCAAAAGGTTGAAGGTTGGTTCGAATTTGTTGCATGTTTATTGATTTTATGACATAAAAAGTCGATAAAAGTGAAATAATTTAATCATAATTTCGAAACATTTGATTCTGCCCTTGATAAATTTATTTACATTTAAAAATATTATTTAAATTTTAAAAGGGAATTTTAAAATGTGTTTTCACCTTGTTTTGATGTTTATTGGTTTTAGTGGTTAAAAACCGATAAATATCGATCGTTTCCTTCATTAATTTTATCCGGATTTTTGGGGCAATTTTACTGACATTTTGGTGTTTTTGGGAGTGTTCCAGAATACTCAAAATTTTTGTTTCAATTTTTTGGGTAATTTTTCAATTATTTTGGATTTTTACTTAAAAATTATGATTTTATCGATTAAATTAGCAACATATCACCAAACCAAACTAATTATTCATCATAAAATTAGTGAGGACTAATTTTGAGGTTCAAAACAGTTTGAACAATTAGTTTGGACTTAAATGAGATTTAAGAGTTGGTTATTGATTTTTACATGTTAAAAATCGATTAAATCCACAAACACCGAGATGGATACCAACGATTGATAGATAGGGCGATTTTGGCATCATTTTACAGCATTTTAAGCATATTTATTTAAGTTGAATGAATGATTGTCATTTATTTAAAGTATTTATCTTGTTGTACCTAGTATGGCCTAGTTTATTTTAATCGTTATTACCCGAAATGAATGGGAATATCGATTTGTTTGTAATTAAATACGATCTCGTATCGTCGGTTTATAATTAATTAATAGTTTTATTTATTTTATTAATTAATGTATAATAGGAATAGTTATTCTTACCGGCGTTTCCTAAAGACGGATTACATCGAGACGGTGTCTATTTTTGGAAGGTGTTCCAAATCCCACAAGAAGGAGCCACTTAAGGAATGAAGAGGCAAGGGACCAAGGAGTTGGTTTCCGAAATGTAATAGACTATTTTTTATTAACTAGGTGGCCATACTAGGATTTATTCATATGCTTACTTGTTTGCTTGTTTTTATTTTCGTGCATGCCAAAATCGCCATTCACATGCATTTTATTTTCGCGATTGTCAATTCACGTCATTTACATTCACCGACTTAGTTCACTTATAGGGATTTTATGACTAAATTGACAAGATCTCTCACATAACTAAAATTGAGATTAGCCTTGCCAATTAGTAACACCTACGAATCTCTTGTTCATTAGAGCCGCGCTCGCCCAAGCGGGGTGTTCTCTTTTTAACTTGGGTAAGTAGGGTGGTAAGCGGTTATCACACGCCAAAATTGGTTGGACTCAATGGGATATAAGACGGTCTTGTGTTCCGGGGCTAGTAGATGGATTTAAGGAAATTCATCGACCAAGAGTTCTAGAGGTAGAATTAGTCAACGTGACTTACCGAATTTACACAGTTATGGGATGTTTCGCCCAAGCGATGCTCATTTTTGTTTAAAATTTGGGTCTTGGACTCATTTATATAATTTAGTGAGAGATCATTATATAAATGTTAAATCTTGTTGAACATGTTTTCACAAATATTTTTAAAACATTGAATGTTAATTTTTCCTACTTTTCGTTCATTCTCGTAAATGTATGACATCGCGCACTTCATCCTCCTTTCTCTATTTATAATTATACTCGTTTCGTTCTTTCATAGGAAGCGGTTTCTTTGAAGGAATTAATGATTGGTAACATGATTTACCAATTCACCTACATAAGCTTAAAACGATTTTTGCGGTTATTATACAACTTAATTAACGTCCATACATATTAAAAAGGGGGTTTCATGTTGCAAACTCATATTACGAGTTTAAAAGGAAGTCACATTTTATCAAGAGAGTCTTGATTTCGGAAGTGACACCTCCGTCATGATGATGACATATTAGTTTTAATTACTCAAGTGTAATTCAAAAGTTTGCGAAAAGAGTTTTCAAAAACACTTATAATACTCCAATATGATACCTTCAAATGACTCACTTCGAGAAAGGCCAAATCGATTATTTATGCGCTAAAGTGTTTAGGCATATGATAACAATTGAACGGTTAGGTAGTCCAATTTCGCAAGAAGTTGAGATTTTGCCACATGTTGCACTCACTTTATAGTAATTCACTCTTACTAAGTGTATAAAATATCACGAATGACATGAAGAGAGGTCTTCATGAGATTCATTTTTGCTTGATTGAAGCAAAGAGGAATGTGAAAGTGAGTGGGAGTTAAGAAGTATCAACCCTGGATGTATGCGATAGAACAAAGTTGAAAGAGACATATACTCAATGGATAGGCTAAGCTAGTTCCACTATCTTGGTATGAGATACCAAGTACGGGTCATTTCTTTGTAAAGAAGTTTACATGAATTGATAAAACGTAAGACGCCTAGCATAGGACATTTTTTATATCGAAGTGGTGCTAGAGTAGCAATGATTTCGATAAGGACAAATTTACCTAAATTTGGTTTTAAAAGAATGTAATTATCTATGTTTATACATAGAAGGCATCACTCATGTGATTTAAAACAAAATGTTGTACCAACTCCTATGATAACTTGGTGGTTGGTTTAGACCACTTAAGTTAGAGGAATTTTACATTCTTCACGAAAACTAAATGTTATACTATCTTGTAGATTTTAAAGTCTCTAATCTGGTGAACCCAATTGATCAAACCTCAAGTAAATTCGTTTCAAACGAGTAAACGAAAAGCACATTGAACAACCATTTGATTGTGAGTCTTATGGTATGTGTGCATGTATTATGTTTTTTCTTTTGCAGAAAAGAAACACAATAGTGAGGTGATTGACCATATACATACGGATGCTTAAGGCCGCTAGTTGGTTATATATAGTTACTTCGTTACTTTTACCGTAATGTTAAGTAGATATGAAAACCTCGTATCTATTTAATAAGACATAAAAGTGATTTTTGAAACGTGGAATATTTTCAAAATGAAGTAGTAAACAAAAAGCACGTCAAGATCAAGATGTTGATTGGAAATTTCAAAGTAATGACTTTGAAGATCAAATGGGTAATATCAAGTAATGACCTTGATAATCACTAAGAAGATTGTGAACTAGTTCACATAATACCTTCTCCTTGGGACACCATAGAGTATGGTGTAGTCAAGTATATAAACCGAACTTTATGAGATATAGTTTGAGGTTTTTCGCAATTTTTGTAAGCTATTTTCTCACTAAAAGTTTAAAACCCGACTATAATAGCCTAAATGACTCCATAGAGATATGGATAGGGAGAGTCCCTAGCTTGTCTTTTTATACATTTGGGATCATAAATGTTTATGTTCAGAACCAATTTCTGTACTTGTGAGGGTTATCCAAAATTGAACCACTTGGTTTTTACTCCTCCAAAACGAGAACAAAGAGTTTGCGGCTCATAATACTGTCTTTCCAGAAAGATTTTCATTTTCTGGAAGACAGAGTGGGAGAAATTTTTAACTTACGGAAGTCCAAGACCAACAAACTGAGTACAATGCAAGAAGACGTTATTTATTGTGGCTCAGTGGTTATAAGGAGATAATTTCGCGATAATATTGCGTTACTTTTCAAAAGTGACGAATCTTAAACCCTCATTAAAGGCTTTTCTATAGTATGAACTCTATGTGATGGCGTGTCACCATGCAATTCGAATTGATCTCCTTGCACACGATGCGATAAGGAAGGAAACACGAGATGTTTTCGAGACTTGATTTAAGGTGAATACTTTGGTTGGTTACCTTGATATTGTCGTAAAGGTTACATAAGATGTTTAAAATTTGGGCTTGTTATAGAGAGTTTGTAACAACCCAAATGCCTTTATCAATTCGTATGGTCTTAGCAATATAGCCTCTCATGAGGATGAGTTTAGGCAAAAGGATAACGAAACTTTCTCCTTGAATGTATCTTATGAAGGGAGAAGTTTTGTTGATGTTGTCAATGCTAAGAAGCCTAGCATGCTTGGAAGATCCCGTTTGTGATCTATATACGTCAAAGAGTTGGAACTTTGGGTTCAATCATGTAGTCTATCAAAACGGTATTACTCGAGTGTCGAGATAACATGATGATACATGGAGTTTAGTGGGAGCTAAAGTGAGTTTCTTAGTCTAAAATATGTGCTTGACATATTATTGACTAGAAATGTAGCTAATGTGATATTTCTTAGTCTAAAATATGTGTTTGACATATTAGTGACTAGAAATATTCTCGGGTAAATACTTGAGAGTATCAAGGCGCATATTAAATATCTGGATCTAATGAGATAGATCTCTATGGATATTAGTATTATAGTCAAGAGACTTATGTGATAAGATTCTTGACTCGTTCAAGTGGTTGAACAATTAATATGATCTCTTGTGCTTCCGCTGCAGGATCTATTAAATATGCTAAAAGCTACTCTCATCGGGACTTATCATGTTGAGAATATGAGAAGTCATTACCAATCATTTCCTAGTGAGTGTCACTAGATAATTATCAAGAGCAACCTTGAGTACTTGAGAAGCACTGAGGATTTACTCTTGTAGTTTGGAGGAATTTATGAATTTTGTGTAAAAGGATTACACGGAAACATTCCTATGCTTATAAGATGTTATGGGCCTCGTTAAGGAACGGTTAGCATGTAAGAGTGCTATGTGCATAAAGAATAATATGTATAAGAAGTTATACATATGTGTATAACAAGTTATACATGTATAAAGCAAACATGTATGAGGAGTCATACATAAAAGATGTCATATGAAGGATGTGTATGTATAAGTGTTATACGTACAAATCATGAACGAAAGATAAGTACATTACAACATCCGATGTTGTAAGAGAGATAGTTGATAACCGGAATTTAATGGGACTAGAGTAGTTCTGTTAGCCGAATATCGTATCCCAAGAGACTCTGAAAACAGTGGGAGTGTTTGACTGGCTTTAGAACCAGAGTCTAAAAACTTGTTTAGACATGTACTTAGAAAGGCTCTATGTGATTAAAAGATTGTATAGAACAAAGAAAAGTAGCAATGGAAATTAGAGTGATTCAACTGTTGCTAATCCTATAACCAAAGCCGTTGGCATAAGGTAGAAATGATGGTTATGTCATCTCAATGTGATTGAGCAGTATACCTTAATTGTTGAAGATTGTTAAGTAAATATTGGATAGAGTATTGATATTTACATAAATGATGATCGCATTCATTGTTTGAGTCTCTTAAGAACTCAATTATTCGGTTTGACTGAAAACATGAATACCTTGTTTATCTGAATAAGTTGTGGAGACAATGTTGAACACTATTCAAGTGAATAAGATAAACATTGTATTTTGTCCCTAGTAACTTAATGAGGTGACGTCTCAGAGTGACTAGATTGTAAGTCGATTGATGGTTGTTCAACACCATAAGGTCATACGTGATGACTGGTCGATTACATAGGCAGAGTGTGTGACACTTTGCCGGACAATGACCATTTAGAGAGTCCCTAAGTTCTATTATAGACGCCTGGTCGTGGCGGGGATCTCTAAGATGTTCTAATGAGTCGATTATTTTGACTGGAGATTATTATCTGAGCAAGTGCAGTTTCCGAGTGACTTTGGTTTTTGTCCTAGGTCGTGCCGTGAAAGGAGGCCAAAAGGGCATTTACTAGGTCATGGTGATCTGTATTGTGCAATAGGATAGATAGGGCATACATGAATTGTCCACCCACGTTGGGTAACTATATCTCAAGGCCACTCGAGAAGTTAATGACTACAAATGCGTGGCCACGCTCGGAAGTAATCTGTGAGAGATTTTTCCGGTCAGGTAGTCACACTCCTGATCGAGAAAACCACTCGCGATATGTTCATGTGCAAGTGCGACCTAAAAGACACCATGCATTGAGTGGGAGATTAAAACGGACAGGAGAATTGGTAGCGCACACCTTGTGTCGGACAAGTGGGAGATTGTTGGAGTTAGTGTCCTCCACAATAGTGCGTTTACATAATAAATCTCATTAAAGGAATATCATTAGATATTTAATTATTTGATCCTCGTCAGTTGATTAACGTAAATCGATAACGGTTGGCTGACTAGAGTATGACGTTATTGTCGTGAGACGGCGGTGATCAATTGACCCCTTTCGGTCACACCTAAAGGAACGAACCCCAATAGACAACTAATTAATTGTATGAGATACAATTTATTTAGTCCCTTGATTTATAGACTAAAAGGTTAGTCGATTATTTTAGAGTGATTTTGAGTTGCGAACTCGAGGAGCAGCAGTTATTATTTAGTTACGCGATAATTAAATAATAAATTTTATGAGACGGGTTTTAGTTAATTAATTGTTAATTCACTAAAATTGTACTAATTGATTAATGTGATTAATATTAGTACGTAAATAATATGTGTAGTGTTACACGTATATTTACGGAGTTGTTTGGACGAATTAATTATGGAAGTATTTAAACATGAAACGATGTTTAAAATAAAATTACACGTATTTGTGCGACAAATATAAGAACCAACATGGACCCGTAAATGGGCAAGTGGACCGTGTAAAATAGAGTTGTGGATAATTAAGAACATAATCATTTCACCTTACTTTATATTCTTCCATAAGTTATCTTATAATGATTTTTCATGTGATGTAAGATTGATTAAAAAAATAAGAAATTCACTCCTACACACTACCTCCTACCACCCGCCACTTTCCCCTCCTATATACTCCATCTTATGTTCATTTCTACACTACATCATTTTGTATGTTTTGCATGTGAACAAAATATCTCATCTCTCTAAAATTATTATTCATCTTTACTAAGAAGTTAGTAACCAATTTTTATTACTAAGAAATGTTAGTAATATTACAAATAATATCAAGGGTATAATTTTAACAAGTTTCTAGTTAAATACTTGTTAGATTTTTGGGTTGAGTTCTTGGGTGCAACTTGAAGGAGACTTTCTTTTTGAAGGTTTTTCAAGGAGGATCATCCATATTTTTTTAGCTCAAGAACAAACTAGTAATGTGATCTAGTTTGTGCCCATTTTACCATAAAGTCAATGTAAGGAAATTATTTTTCCTTAAACTTTCATTTTTATGCTTTTATATTTGCATGCATGTTACATAGATCACCTAAATGATAAATTATGAGATATTTTAATTTTTATTAGAAAATCTAATATGGATCTATGATCATTCATCAGTTACCTGACAACTTTACCCTAACTGATGTACCTAAGTTCAAAGGAGTGGAGGACCCGCTCAATCATATCCGTGCCTTCAAAGACTACATGGCCATTAAGGGGGTCAGACAGGAACTCTTCACCCGGATATTCCCGTCTTCTTTGCAACCGATCCCTCGGCAGTGGTACTACTCCCTTGATCCGAAAAACCTTACAACTTGGGATGAGGTCGCGGTTGAATTTGCTAAGCAATATGCTGACAATGTTGAAAACCAAGCCAATACCCGTACCCTTGAGGTTCTAACCCAGAACGACAAGGAGGGGTTCACCGAGTTCTTAACCCGTTGGAGGAGGGTGAGTACTCAGTTGGTCAGTAAGCCGAGTGAATCAACTTTGGTGGAAAAGGTTGTCAACAATCTCCGCCCAGTGTATGCCAACTTACTGAGGTATAAAAATATTAAGACCTTCCAGGATCTGTAAATTCAGGGGACACGCATTGAAGATGACCTCCGGAAAGGCGCCTTGGCCAAGACCACTGACAGAGGCTACCAGGGATCCACCTCAACCGGGTCTCGCCCTTACGGCCAAATGAAGAAGATCGATGAGGTCAACCTCGTTGAACCATATGCTAAGAGAGCTGAGCGCCCCCAGAGAGTGTTCACTAATATAGGGTCGACTTATGCAAGTGCTTTGAATAGGCTCATAGACTAGGGAAAGTTGCAACCAATCGGACCCACCCCGGATCCGACCGATGCAAAGAAATCCCGCTTCTGGAACCCCAATGCCTATTGTCAGTACCATCAAGGGAAGGGACATGATACTGAAACCTGCTTCAAACTCAAACACATCATCCAAGACATGATTGAGAAAGGGGATCTGCCTTTACCCCCGCCGACTAAGCGAAACAACAAAACAAATCCTCTGGGAATCCACGCCATCTCCAACGATGAGCCAACTCTGGACTGCTCACACCTCATCCTGCCAGTTGATGACAAGGTAAACGCCTTGGAAAAAGATCCATCAGACGGGGTATTTGTGTTCAGTGCCGCCACCATGCTCACTATGTTCCAACAGGTTGAAGAAGCCATAGCCAGTCTCTCCGAGAGGATTACCCGACTTGATGATGCCTACCGTCGACTTATCTTCAATCCTCTGCCACCACGCCCGAGGGAGAGTCCCCCGAGCACCCAAAGCTACCCTCACCAGGATGGATCGCTCCCGCGACCATTCTGGCATGCACCTCACAATAATCACCCTCACAATAATCACCCCCACAAAAACTACCCTCACAATAATTACCCTCACAAAAATATCCCTCACAAAAATTACCCACCCAGAAATATCCCTCCAAGGTGCCTTCGAGATCCTGAAATAAACGGCATCTGGAGAGATGATGTTGGAGATGTCTACCTTGTCCCAGAAAAAGAGAAGCGGGCGAAAGAGATCAGTCACCTTACCCGTTCCGGACGCCCCTATCAGAATCCGAACAATCCAACGGTCGTTCCAAAAACAAACAACCAAGTTGTCCCGGAAGTAGACACTTAACCAAAGGCTCCTGAGAATTCAATCCTCAAACAGCTTCAGAAGGCAAGAACTGAAATCTCAATTTGGCAACTGATAGCGACATCTTTTGAGCATCGACAGGCTTTGCTGCAAGCCTTGGGAAAATTAACCATGCCCTCCACCTCTTCCCCTGAAGAAATAGTGGCACATATGACAAGGGACGCCCCTGACTTGAACAACCCAGTCGTCTTCTCTGACGAAGATATCCCTCCCTTCGGAGCCAATCATAACCATGCCCTGTACATTATCGTACAATGTCTCAAGAAGAATGTGCCCATGGTCCTTGTAGATGACGGATACGCGGTGAATGTCATTCCCCTCAAGACTGCTCACAAGCTGGGTATTAAGGAAGCTGATTTGGTCCCAACGAATCAAGGAGTACGCGCCTATGACGGCACTCGCCGCAAGGTCGCGGGGCTTATCACTCTGGCCGTCGCAACCGGACCACTGGAATGGCAAACCAGTTTTCAGGTGGTCGACATCGACGCCTCTTTCAATATGCTCCTGGGACGTCCCTGGATTCACGCCGTCAAGGCGGTTACCTCGACTCTCCACCAGAAAATCAGGGTCCCCTTCAACGGGAAAACAATCACGATCCCTGCTTCCCCGATCAAAGCTGTTATGAAAAAGGGAATAGCCTCCCAAGCCATCGAGGAGGATGACAATGAAATGTGGGGATTCCAAGCTGTGAATGCCATAACTGATGAATCAACACCCTTTGATTGTGACCCGTTTGCCAATCTCACGGTCAACCGTATCATGATGCGCCAGGGTTACTTCCCGGGATTACCCCTCAATCCGCTGAAGAGCACCTTACCTCCCTTGAAACAGGCTAAGGTCTCCAACATTCCCTTCGGACTGGGATATGAGCCTACCGATGAAGATATCCAGGAGATGAACCTCCTAATCCGGAAACGCAAGAAGCCCGGAGTTATCCTCCGTCCCTATCATCTGACCCTCAATGGATACTTTGTCCCCGAGGGAGAATCAAATCTCTACCATGGCTTCCCAGAGCCGATCTATGACGTTATAGCCAAGGCCAGGTGCCCGGGTGTGGAATTCTTCCAGGACTGCTACTTCATCCCTGATAATTCCGAAGCTGCATCAACTGAGTCTAAGCCGTCGTCATGCCTCGATGGACAGGCTGTCACCCTCCTTTTCGGGGAAGATAACATCAAGCACCTCGACTATGAGGACATCATCCACATCGCGCTGAAGGACAATCTGTTTGACCCAACCGCCTTGATCTCCGACACTGACCCGAAGAAGGCTACACAAGTTTGGAGGAAAACCGTCAAGTGGACAGATCGCCAAGGCCGCATTCTCAAGATCATAACTGGAGAAGGCCCTATGTTCAAAGAGGGAAGTGAAGAAGATTCTGAATATGAGTCTGAGTCGGAGTCAGAGTCTGTCATAGCTCCTAACACTCCCGATGTCCCAGTCAAGTTCCCCTTCCCACTATTTTATCACAAGGTCGTGGCTGATTCAGAGGCTGAGTCTACAAGGGTCACCCCCACTCCCATGAAAGATGATAACCTGGAGCCTGTTCCAGGGGCCACCTCCTCTGCTGTGTCGCCTCTGACCGACCACGAGATGTATGTCCTCTCCAAGCTTTTCGCTCGTGTCAACTTAATGAACGCTAAGTTTGGTTATGACTCGTCTCAATTTAACTGCAACGCAATTCTGAATGACTATAAGGAATTTGACTTGAGTGACTACCCACCTCACCTAGCCAAAGAACTTGATAAACGGGAAACCAGAACCCCCATCATTGAGGAGACCGAACCTATTAACGTAGGAACCAACAACACACCTCAAGAACTTAGGATAGGGACAACCCTGGACCCCTCGGAAAGACAACAGTTCATTGACCTCCTCCACGAATACAAGGACGTATTCGCCTGGTCCTACAGAGACATGCCTGGGATTGACAGGGAAATTGCAGAGCACCGAATACCCATTAAGCCCGGAGCTAAACCTGTGAAGCAGAAGCTACGCCGAATGCGTCCTGAATAGGCCCTGAAAATCAAGGAAGAAGTGGATAAATAGTTCAAGGCTGGTTTTATCAAAGTGTTTGAATACTCTGACTGGGTGGCCAACATTGTTCCTGTACCGAAGAAAGACGGGAGAATTCGGGTTTGCGTCGACTTCAGGGATCTGAACAAGGCGAGTCCAAAGGACAACTTCCCTTTGTCACATGTTGACATTTTGGTAGACAACACTGCCGAAAATGCTCTCCTATCATTCATGGACGGGTATGCCGGGTACAACCAGATTAAAATGGCTGAGGAAGACATGCACAAAACTGCATTCACTACACAGTGGGGTACGTATTGCTACACAGTCATGCCTTTCGGTCTCATCAACGCCGGGGCTACCTATCAAAGAACCGCTACCACTCTCCTACATGATATGATGCACAAGGAGGTGGAGGTGTATGTCGATGACATGATTGTCAAATCAAGAGAACGGGACAGCCACATCAACGCCTTTCGAAAATTCTTCGCTTGTCTGCGGAAGTATAACATGAGACTAAATCCTCAGAAGTGTGCATTCGGGGTCACCTCCGGAAAACGCTTGGGACATGTCGTCAGCAAAAGAGGCATTGAGATTGATCCAACCAAAATAAAAGCCCTTCAGCAAATGCCTCGGCCTAAGAACGAGAAGGAGATTCGGGGATTTCTCGGTCAGGTCCAATACATCAGCCGCTTCATTGCCAAGCTCACCATGATTTGTGAACCGATATTCAAGAAGCTTTGCGCCTCCGATTACACTGATTGGGACAACGATTATCAAAAAGCCTTCGATAGGATAAAGGAAATCCTATCCAAACCTCATGTTCTCATGCCACCTCAACCAGGGATTCATTTATCCCTATACCTGACTGTTACCAACACGGCCATGGGAGCTATGCTAGCACAAACAGTCGACGGCGAAGAACGAGCCATCTACTACATAAGCAAAAAATTCATTGAGTACGAGACAAGGTACACCCAACTGGAAAAGACATGCCTTGCCCTAGTATGGTCAACAAAGAAGCTGCGGCATTACATGCTCAGCTACACGGTCCACATCTACTCCAAGATGGACCCGGTCAAATACATCTTCGAAAAACCCGTACTAAACGGAAGGCTGTCTAGGTGGACACTCATGCTGTTCGAGTTTGATCTCAAGTTTGTACCCCTCAAGGTTATCAAGGGAAGAGCAATCGCCGATTTCCTGGCAGAAAATCCCATCAACGAGGACCCAACGACCGACACATGGTCACTTCCTGACGAAGACATCCTTTGTGCAGATTCCGACGCATGGGACCTATACTTCGATGGTACATCTAATCTGAGAGGCTTCGGGGTAGGAATCCTTCTAATATCACCAGAAGGAGAACACGTTCTGATCTCAGTCAAACTAGACTTCGCCGTCGCCAACAATGCCGCTGAATATGAAGCATGTCTCATCGGCCTACAAGCAGCCATCACACTTGGCATCAAGAGATTGAGGGTCCACGGGAATTCCTCAGTCATCATCAATCAGGTGTCCGGATCATAGAAAATCCGAAGTGACAGTTTGGCTCCCTACCGAGCAAAGATCAATCAAGAGGCCGAGTTCTTCGACCAAATCGACTACTTCCACTTGCCGCGAGAGGAAAATCAATATGCCGATGCCCTGGCAAAACTTGCCGCGCTCGTCTAAATACCTGACGACATGACATCGATGCCCCTATGTGTCGAGAAAAGGAGCGAGCCAGCTCACATCTGTGCCATCAACGACGACGAGGAAAGCCATAACGAACCCTGGTACCAAGCCATCCTCAACTACAAAACCAAAAACGAATTCCCTCCCAACTCTGATCAAAGAGGACAAAGAGCCATCCGTTTACTCGCATCACAATTCGTGATAAACCAAAATCAACTATACAAAAGAACACCCCAAGGAATTCTCCTCTTTGCTTTGACCATCACAAAGCTAAAAAAGTCATGGGAGAGGTTCACGACGGAGAATGTGGCCCTCACATGAGCGCAATGATGCTTACCCGAAAAATCAAGCGGCTAGGTTACTATTGGACCACCATGGAAGCTGATTTCCGTAACTACGTCAAACATTGCCATAATTGCCAAATCTTCGCCAACATACAACACATACCACCATCCCTTTTATACACCATGACATCACCCTGGCCTTTCTCAACCTGGGGCATCGACATCATCGGGAAAGTCAACCTGGTAGGCACCAAGGGGCATTGTTTCGTCCTCGTCGCCATCGACTACTTCACCAAATGGGTGGAAGCGCAGTCATATGCAGTCTTGACCGCCAAACAAGTGGCAAAGTTTATCCAAAGCAACATCATCTGCAGATATGGGGTACCCCATGAGATCATCAGCGATCAAGGCTCTCACTTCCGGGCGGAAACTCAGACCTTGCTGGACAAATACAAGATCAAACGACATCGATCATCCCCCTGCCGTCCCCAAACTAACGGAGCGGTGGAGGCAACGAACAATACTCTTGTCACCATTATCAAGAAAATGCAAGATAACTACCGCGATTGGCCGAGCAAACTCCCATTCGCACTCTAGGGATACCGAACCTCCATTCGAACACCGACAGGCGCCACACCCTTCTACCTAGTACACGGTATAGAGTCGGTTCAACCGGTAGAGTTAGAGGTCCCTTCTCTACGCATCCTACTAGAGAGTCAAGTCCCCGAGGCGGAATGGACCCGCCGAAGGTACGAGCAACTCACTTTTCTAGACGAACGGCGGCTCAACGCCTTGCACAACGTCCAGCTATACCAAGGACGTATAAAACGGGCGTTCAACAAGAAGGTCAAACCCAGGAACATCAAGGAGGGCGATTGGGTCCTCAAGTCAGTTTGAGCACCGCTACCCGTCGATCCGAGGGGAAAATTCAAACCTAACTAGGTCGGGCCATACCTGGTCAAGGAAATACTTTCGGGGGGCCTCAGTGAGACTGAGTGACCTAGATGGGGAGGATTTTACAAATCCAACCAACCTAGACCAACTCAAGAAATACTATCCTTGAATCGTAGCAACCAATGACCTAGCGTAGTTTTACAACTAGCAACCACCTCAACCCTTTTCAAGTCAAGTTCCTCGATGTGTTCTGATTTGATATTGCATGTTTTATCGAGTCTAAGTTGCGGCACCTTGCCCATTTCGAATGTCCTTTGATCTGTCAAAGGCAACATCCATTTTCACTAAAACAAAAAACCCCTGAACTACGAGCATGGTTTGATTTCACCTCTTCAGGTGGATACGTAGACAGTCCCTCTTATACATGAGGGATACAACCACAAAACCCAATCAAAATCTACAAAACATTTTGAACTACGATCATGGTTTGATTTCACCTCTCCAGGTGGATACGTAGGTAGTCCTTTCCTACACAAGAAGGATACAACCATCCTCACAATCAAAAACAACCATCCCCATACGACAAAAACCCCCACATACAAAAAAACATCTCCATTAAAAAATTAAAAGGGAAGACCATTCCCTTTCTCCACAAAATACCAAAAATAAGCCTTTCTCCCTTCCTACAAAAATACCACTTTCCCAAGTGCAAATGTTTAGAACGATTCATGCCGAATTGCCTTTACAAAATGGATGGAAGAAACAAGCGTTCACAATTTTCGACACGAGCAATCCTCTTATTTAATTAATAATGGGAGGAATTACAATTTCAACAACAAATAAAGCTCGACGAGTCTACAACTTGTCAAAGATAAGGTGTCAACTAAAACACCTCACATAATAAAACTAGCACAAAACACACAATAACTAGCTAGTACAACATAATAAAAACTCACAACAATAATACAACATAATAATAAAGTGGGTAATGGAGGTCTTCACTCTTCCATTCTACCCTTGCCTTTTCCCTCGGAGTACATCTTCCCCTTGTTCTTCTTGTTGGCCCGCCTAGTATGGATTACCTCCTCAGAATGGATCCTCAACGGATCTAAAACGGCGACGGCCTCCGGTCTAGCATAAGACCTCATGTTCGACCCGAAATGAGCCAATGCACGGCTCACAGTATTCTTGGGGCCGGAACTCCTCCTCTTCGGTGGTCTTATCACATCGGGGCTAGCTCCATCAACATACTCCTCGAAGAAGGCACGGTTGGCCATGCCAACCTCTCGATATTTCAAGTTGACGACCTCGTCCTTACTGAATTTGGACCTCTTTTCCAAGGACGGATCATGTGACCACTTGACATAAGCGGGAGTCACCCATGTCGTAGCAACGGGGTTTGGTACCTCCCAAAGCGGCCGAGTGGCCCACCATCTTTCGAAGACCTCCATGAGCTCGGAGTTCCGGAAAACATTCTCTTGGACAAGGGTATCTTGAGCGGGCACCTTTTGTTGACGCCCTATTTGCCTCATGAGCCTTTCGGGATAAATGAAGGAAGCAACCTTCAAACCTACCACCATCAAAGAACGAGGACTAGCACCCAAAGCGGGCAATCCCGTGAAGACCTCAAGTGCCACCATGGCGCCACTTAACGGATATGAGGACCCCCCTCCTCCGCCAACCTTGCGGCCCAATAGGCCTCGGTAGAAGCAAAACTATCCGGGTACAACTTCTTCCTCATGGTAAGGTGACGGAAGGAGTAAGAAGAAGGATTAACCGGAGGCTCTACGTACCTTAGCCTCTCCAATAGCCACACTTGAAGAATCCTTGGAGACCCAAATGAGGGAGCTTCTCCATAAGAGCCTTCCTTATCCAGAGCTTGGATGATCTCTCCAAGCACCAACCACGATGGATCTCTACCATGCTCCATTTGCTCAACCACATGAATAAGGGTCATGCTACCATAGCATTTTGGCCTCTCCTTCTTCAAAACATCAACAAAGAGGTACACATGGACAAGGCAAAAGGCAAGAGCCAATGAAGCACAAACATCACTATTTATACAAAAGATGTTGATAAGAGCCAACATATCCACACCATGTGGAGCAAGAAGAAAGTTGACTTGACTTGTCGACAAACCCAACATGGAACGGAATTTCTCCTTGTAGCACAACCGCGTCGGAGGAAGCACCGGAACACAACCCGGCCATCCACCAATGGCTCCAACTTCTTCGGCAATGGGACAAATTTCACCTTTCGGGAAAACGAAAATATGGTGTTTCGAATCCCAAAACCGAGAGCATGCTTCGACAAATGAGGGTTGCACCTTGACTTGACGGAGCACCAACAATTGACCAACTCCCATGCAAACGAGTTGATACTTTTCGGGAGGCGACAGATCCTGGCACCATTGTCGCAATGCACTCTCAAAAGCATCCATGAAATATTTTTGTGGAAGAAGAAGAAGAAGAAGTTTTGTAGAGATGTTTTTGTGTTTCGGATGATGAGACAATGAAGCACAAACATCACTATTTATACAAAAATGATCAGCGCGTTTTTTCAGAAAAAGGGGAGAGCTGGCTTCCATCGCCAGGCAGCTCGCGCCTCTTTGGGCCTTCCCCAGGATTCCCGTTGTTGACTTGTCTGTTTCAACTTGTGTTTTCACCTGACACCTCAAACCTCCCGCCAGGACGCTCGCGCCTCTTCGGGATGATCCAGGTCATTTTTGTGTTTCCTCACACTCACATTTCCTTGTTTTCGCATTTTACGAAATCCGACACGGTTTCCATGACGCAACTTTAAACATACGGATTTTTTCTTTCTTTTTAAGGGGGGAAGGGCTAGTCGCCCCGATCCGCAACGGATCGTTTCCATGTCAGTCGAAATTCCGAAAATTTTTCGCTTTTTCGCAATTTTCCATCAAAATAAAAACCGAAAATTGATAACACGACGTCTGTTTTCCTCAAATCTTTAAGCATACACAAATTCGAGTCTTGACCTTACAAAAATCAAATCAAATACACTCGTAAAAATTGTCTTCGAAAATTCATCCGTGACAGTTTGAGTTTGAAATTTTTCGAGTCACAAATCAATTTCAACACTTCGATGCAATTTAATTCACGACACGAGTAAATTGCTCAATTTTCAAATTAATTCCTTTTATCTAAAGTGACGACTTGTCACGGAATTTTCAAAATTCATTTCAATTTTCAAATTTCAAATTTTAACTTCAAGTCATCTTGGTTAATTTTTGTTTTTCAATCAAATGCTTTTACGTGTTTGCGTTTCTATATATGTTCTATCTGTTGCCTGTTTTCTACACTAACGATGCAGGAACTGGTGCAAAGCAAAAGGAGAATCGACAGCCGACAGCGCTCCTCTGAAACACAACACAAAAAAGCCAAAAATCACAAAATAAGCCACAGTCCAAAACACATATATACAAACCGCCTCACGCAAAATACATCGACACATGTTTGATACGGACAACTGACCATACAAACAGGATCCAGTACAGACATCTATCATACAGACACTGGCCTAAAGCAACCGTCTATCATTCAGACACTGGCGTAAGACAACGAACTGGGGGCTACCCGCCACCTACCGAACTAAGCACTCTCTATCCTCTCAAACATAAAAGAAAGGGAGCAACATAAGAAACAGAGAAGCAACAACGGAAGCAGAGGTGATTACCATTATGGTAATACCTCGTTCCTGCTCCACGACAAAAATGAAGACAGTGTCTGGCAGATTTCGGATGATAAGGAGGCCAAGAACCATGATGCGACGCACCACTCCGATGCTGACCCCATATCATCAGCCATCCTGTCTATGAGCCACAATGAAAAGGACAAGCCGGCCACATCAGCCGCCTCTCCTCCTCTACGGAAGCATCCTCCACCACCGCCTCGAATCCGGTAGCCTCCTCGGTCACTCCAGCTCCTCCGGGATCATCCTCCTCTTCCAAAACCTCAACAACGGACCCCATAGGTCCCAAATGGTACCTTGCGATCATAAGAACAAACAAAAAACGTCAGCCGAAATTTCGGCATTATGACGGCGTAAATTGGACCAACCCAAAAACAACAACCTGCAAAGCAAAACAAGGGAAACCCCTTCTTTTCAAGCAAAAGACGAGTCAAAACAACCACAACAAAAAAAACGGCATTTCAAGACCCACACAAGGTCCGCCAACATCCAAAAATACATTCCCAATGCAATGAGGAATTTTTCTACGACTCAAAAGGGCAATTTATACGCCAATTTGAGCACAAGCCGGTCAAAAACTCAAAAACGACCGCAAAGAGGCAAACGCGATTTTACCACGCCTAAAGGTGACCTAAACTACCAATAAGGTCCATTTCAAGACAAACTGACTCAATTCAAGGTCAAACAGGCGCTTATTTCGTCAGACATAAGTCCGTCACAAAAGGCAAAAATTCCAATTTTCCCTACAATACCCAACAAAGGTCCACAATGGCAAATACGGTCTTTCCCTACTACAATGCAACCTACTGGGACCCGCTACCCAAGCAAATAAACTTTGCATTGCGAGATGAGACGGTTGCTCACCTCACTCACGTTTTTCGAACCTAGGGAGCGGGAACGGGGACCAAAATGCAAACTAAAAGCACCCCTATACTCCTAAATAGGTTTCTAACCTAATGCAATCATCAATTTCACTCGAAATGGGTCCAATCAAAAACGCCCAAATCGATTTTATTGGGTAAAATTTCGCCCTAATTCAATTAAGCAAATGACCAACAAATTTAAATGGATTCAAAAGGAAATACGTACCTTGAGATGACATTGATGATATCGGCGCAAATGAAAGCAAGCTAAAGGACCAACAATGGCATTTTTTTGGGTTTTCTGGTGTCGAAGGTTGAAGATGAATGACGAATGACAAGCAGCCAAGCCTCGCGTCTTTTACAGAAAAATAAGGAAGCCTCCTTCGTTCGCCAGGTGGCTCGCGCCTCAATCAGGCCACCCCTTGCTTTTTCACCGAAATTTGGGCTTTGGCCCAATTTCCCATATTAAACTTCGAGTTTTCATTGACGACATTGAGGACCGTCATTTTTCAAATACAAAAATAATCGTAAAGTCAAAATTCATTATTTTCCTTCAAAAATTTCAAACAAACGGCGATCAAAACCGCCATTTTCCCTTCAAAACAAAAAATAATAGTGAAAAATTCAAATTCACTATTTCATCGAATTTCAAAATGACGGTGATCAAAACCGCAAATTTCAAAAACAAAATAAATAGTGAAAATTCAGATTCACTATCTCTTCAAATTTCAGGCGACGACAATTGAAACCGTCAATTTCAAATAATGGTGAAAATTCCAAATTCACTATTTCTTCCAAATTCAAAAAAATAATAGTGAAATCAAAATTCACTATTTTCCTTCAAAATTTTCAAAATTTATAGTGAAGATTCAAAATTCACTATTTCCATCACATGTCAATGACGGCACATAAACCGTCACCTCAATTAATAGTGAAGAATCCAAATTCACTATTTCCTTCACATGTTAACGACGGCACATAAACCGTCACTTCAATTAATAGTGGAGATTCCAAATTCACTATTTCCTTCAAATGTCAATGGCGGCACATAAACTGTCACTCCAAACGTGATAGCAAAATTTAAAATTTGCTATTTCCGTCAAAATTCAAAACAGACGGTGATCAAAACCGCCCCTTCTAGTTCAAAAAAGAACGGCGAGTAGTGGATTCCAAATTCACTACTCCTCCAAATACCAACAGGGGGCTTCCTCGCGGAACCCGCTCATTTCAAAAACAGTGATAGTAAAGATTCGAATTCACTATTTCCACGGCGGCATCATGAGTTCGCTACTTTCAAAACTAGCCCATTTGACGCGGCTATTCTCACGGTCCATTAACCGACCGCCCCATGGCTGGCGAGCCTTACTACGCACCATGGCTGGCGAGCCTTACTATGCACCATGGCTGGCGAGCCTTACTACGCACCATGGCGGGCGAGCCTTACTACGCACCATGGCCGGTTAGCCTTACTACGCACCATGGCTGGCGAGACTTACTACGCACCATGGCTGGCGAGCCTTACTACGCACCATGGCTGGCGAGCCTTACCACGCACCATGGCTGACGAGCCTTACCACGCGTCGCGGTTAGCGAGCCCTCCTCATATACGCACCATGACTGGCTAGCCTTACAACGCATCGCGGCTGGCGAGCCCTTCTCATGTACGCGCCACAGCTGGCGAGCCTTTGTCCGCAAACCTGCAAGGATGTATCCGAAGATGCCTCAGGTATGACTCCTTATTATGGCTGGCGAGCCTTTGTACGTAGTCTAACGGACTTTAAACGACCCACACGGAAAGTCGACAGACTCTAAACTGTTCCCGACGACAGGTCCTTGGCTCGTACCCTCGAGTCGCCCTTGCCGACGGCAGGTCCTTGGCCCGAATCCTTTCGAGCTGCCTCGACGTCGCTTGGGTCTCCAGGTTGTAATCTTTGATTGACCTGGGGACTCTACTTTGACTTTCGCCCTCTCCAAGCCTCAGTCAAAGTGGGGGCTCAGAGATACCCGATCTGCCGAGACTCCAACAAACACCCGATGATTATCGGACTACAACATGCTTTGGAATCACGGCGTTTGATCGACAAACAGGTACAACTTTACGTCGGAAAACTTAAAACGATTTCGAAAATAAAACATTTCAAAAATACCTGGAGTGTTTAATGCACGACGACGGGGTCGCAATGACACTAACTAGAGTCAAAACCGACACCAGACCAAAAACCGACTCAAAAATTCAAATCCCGACTCCAACAACGAGTCAAACCGAGTCAACCACAAAAAAAAAAACCTTTTCAAATCTTCTATGTTAAGGTTTCCCGGAATCTTACATAGTCATGTACCAAACATGTTCATCCAAATCCTTGGATAGAACAAATCATGATTGCTCTTGTGTAAAAGCGACAAGACAACTCGAAGACCCGCGACGTGGTTCGCGCCTCTTTGAGCAGCCCAGGTGGCCACGTCGCTCAAAACTCACACAACCACTCATTCTCCTATAAATACCCCTCAAATGCCCCCATTTGAGAATTTACGCGAGTGTCGGCCCCCTCTTTTCTCCCTTAAAATTCTCGACTCGACTTCTCAAGTCACAATCCGACGCGTATTTACGACCTACCGATCGTAAATACAAGCCTTACACATTGTTTGGTACCGTCATCGTGCATTAAATAACTTGACCGACCACTTCGACCACTACACCGTCACTAATCTTAAAACACTCTTTTACTTACCAAAACGGTTTTAAACCGAGTTTTTTCCGACCAAACGAGTTGTTACACTTACGTCGGTCACTCGCCATAACCAAACATGTAAGTATGAGGGTGTAAAAATCCTTCTTTTGTCATGTTTTTATTTGTTTCATGACTATAACATGCTAAAACTTGCATAACATAAACCAAAACATAGGAAACGAGCCAAAACTGATTTTTGGCCTGAGACAGAAGCCCCTTGGTTCGCCGGCTTGCCCGCGCCTAAATGGGGTGTCCAGGTCAGAACTCAACCGTGTTTGTTCTCGTCTTTTCCCTTTAATTCATTTTCATATTTGTAATCGGTTTTACCATTTCAAATATTTTCAAACATTTTTATTTTATTTTATTTGCTTTAACCATAAAACATTTTTCACCCTTGGTTCCTCATACCATGACGGTTAAAACCGTGTTTCGGTGATAATATTTGGTTAATGACATTTAAAAGGTATTTAAACCCTTTTATTTTATTTCTTTACATTTTAGAGGGTATTTTAAAGCCTTTCATCATTTCTTTACACTTTCAAAATAAACATATTAGTCACCGACACAAATTCATCCTTGGTTCTACATACCATGCCGGATTTTAACCCGGGTACGATGATGAATATCGACTAATTATATTCAAATGAACTTAAAACAATTAGTTCATAATCATTTTCAAAACTTTTCATGTCAAGCTTGTCAAGTCGAACCCGACACCGAATATTATCAAAATAATGATGATTATTCGGGTCTAGTTTTTCAAATCAACAAATGCGGTCTAAACGACCCTTTCAAATCAAATCGGGTTCAAATACCCATTTTTCAACACGTTTTATAACGTTTTCTAAATGGCCAGAATACGGCATATAACCTTAGGTTGACCCGCGCCTAAACAGGCCTTTCATTTCTCATTTTCAAAACCAGAGGAGGCCCCTTTACACCGCCGGCTAGCTCGCGCCTCATGTAGCCGCCTGGTACAGGGCCTGTTCCCTTTCCAGCATTAGTCTAGGACGATCCCGACTCCGGTTAGCCCGGATATAGGACGGATCAGATGACTATTTGCTTATTTAAAATCACATTTGCAAAATGCCTTACTAAGACAAATGGATCACCTTATGCACCATAAACCTAATACGGTAAATGGATGTTTAATTTTTGTCTTGCATGCAAATCAATCATTAATCCAACTCGACATCTTATACTTGATACTTGGATTATGTCAACCGACTTAGAAAGCTCTCACATGTTAGGTTTAAATTATTGGACGCGCATTCATGCATTTAAACCGTTTTATCAACTTTTGCATTCAACCAACCAAGATCGATCAGTAGAGGCCGCTACCGCGGGCGGGATTGGGTGTCTGATTAAAGGGCTTCCCAATACGTACCTTCACCTCTTACTCAGAAACTTTGGATAGTGGACGACCTTATCCAGGGCGTACGAGAGTCATTCTAGAGATATGATGCTAAAGAGGGACGATTTTCTTATCTTTAGTACCTATGTCAAACGCTGCTTTGTGCTTCGATTTGACCGAGGTATAAAGTGGATTTCGAACGGGTTCTAAGCATCCCACAAATGCTTGGTGGCGACTCCAAACATCTCTAATCGTTTCGAGACCCTTACCGAGACGAAACCGACCGATCTAAAACGATCCGGTCGAAAGCATCTTTACGCCGCCGAGCGTGGCTTTCAAAAAGACCGCTGCCATTATCGACAGATTGAACCGGGCATACGCAGGTGGGCTGATGTCCATAAGAACATGTTTGTATGATCAACTCCCATGAATCCCCCATGAACCCATGACACCCTAGTGCCTTTAATCAATTGTTTACAACTCCTTTTAATTGGCTTGCTTTGCTTTCATTACTTTACTTTCATTTTGTTGATTAGTTTAGATTACATATCACCTCAACCCAAATTATGACACCCTAAGACATAGCTATTTGCAATTGAGAATCCTACATCAATACCCGTCCCTTGGTAACAGACCTTTACTTACCTCTTTACTAAGAGTAGTTTGTGAACTTATAAATATTGTTTTGGTTGGTAACTTTTGACGACGAGTTTTAAACCGGACCACTAGCCTCTTGCATACCGAGTATGGCATGACACTTACACTTGCTCCAAGGTCACATAATGCTTTGTTGATTGTAGTGTCTCCAATGGTGCATGGAATAGAGAAACTTCCCGATTCTTTAAGTTTTGGAGGGGAACTTCCTTGAAGAATAGCACTACTCACTTTGGTAAAGGCAATAGTCTCTAGCTTCCGGATAGATTTCTTCTTGGTAAGAATGTCTTTCATGTACTTTGCATAGGCCGGAACATGATTGATCAATTCCGTGAATGGGATTTAGACTTCTAAGTTCTTCACAATTTCCATGAACTTTCCAAGTTGTTCATCAAACTTAGGCTTAGCTTGACGACTTGGGAATGGAAGTCTAATCACAATAAGCTCTTTTTCCTTAGCCTTCTCTTCATTCTTCTTCTTTGAAACTTCATTGGTGGTGGGTTCTTCTTCTTCCTTAGAGTTCTCCATAACTCCTTACATGTCACTAGCATTAACAACATCTTCATCAATTGGCCTCTCCGGCCCTTCATATCTTGTACCACTTCTTAAATGGATGGCACTCACCGTTTCATGTCTTGGTGGATTACCTTGAGGTGGTAATTGCCCCTTTTGTCTTTGAGAGCTAGAAGATGCTAATTGGGTCATTTGAGTTTCCAACATCTTGGTGTGGGCTAGTATGTTGTTGATGGTGATATCTTTAGCTTGGCTATCTTTTTGCATTTGGGTGAAAAATTCTTGTTGGTTATTTTGCATTTGGAGGACCGCTTTTTGAACATCAAAGCCTTGGTCATTGGAATGGTTGTACGAAGGTTGATTTTGATAACTTTGGCTTTGGTTGTAAAAGGGTCTTTGAGCTTGATTTCTCATTGGATGTGGGGTGTATGTTTGTTGAGGGTTTTGAACATTTTGGCTCTTGTATGAAAGATTTGGAGTGAATATTGTATTCTCATTGTAATAGTTGGAATAAGGAGTGCTACTCTTGTATGCTTGGAAGACATTCACTTGTTAATTTGTTCCCCTACATTCACTTTGGTCATGTCCCAAAGTTCCACAACTCTCACATACTCCACTTGGAATTGAGGATGAGGCCACCATAGCTTTAACATGTTGTTTGGGTGATTTGGATGCTTCATCAAGCTTAGCCATGGCCATCTCAAACTTCAAGTTGATGGTGTCGATGTGAGCACTTAGTTGAGCATCCAATTGTGTGATGGAATCTACCTCATGCTTTCCTCCTCTAGTGGCCTTTCGAGGCCTACTATATTGGGAATTATGAACCGGCATCTCTTCGATTTTGGCCCATGTTTAATTGTCATCAACTTCGGTAAACATTCCATTAGATCCCATATTGAGGATGTTGCGGGAGTCTTCATATAGACCGTTCCAGAATTTTTGCACAAGGAACCACTCGCTAAGCCCATGGTTTGGACAAGAACAACAAGGGTCCTTAAATCTCTCACATGCTTCATACAATGATTCTTCATCCCTTTGCTTGAACCCGGTGATTTGGGCTCTCAACATATTGGTCTTCTCCGGAGGATAGAATTTCTTGTACAAAGCAAGTGCAAACTTCTTCCATGAATCAATACCAAGGGTAACCTTGTCTAGGCTCTTCAACCATTGCTTTGCGGTACCGATCAAGGAAAAAGGAAATAATACCCATCGGATTTGGTGTTGAGTAACTCCGGTTTGAGAAATCGCATCACAATAGTCACAAAAAGTCTCCATATGTGAATGAGGGTCTTCACTAGGCATCCCTCCAAATTGACTTCTCTCAACTAATTGTATTAATGCGAATTTGGCAATAAAATTACCGGTTAAATGTGGTGGTGTAAGAGTACCATTTGGTAGGTTCTCCTCGGTTGGTACGGAATGTGATGAAAATTTAGGCATTGTGGTTTGATTTTGTGGTGGGTTTTGTATTGGGTTATCCTCTCCTTCTCTTGCAAAAGGGTTGGTGAACTCAATGTTATTTGGTTGTATGTCCACAATTTCTCCAATACCTACAACTCTTGAATTTCCTCTAGCAACTCTTCTATTGTTGGTTAAGGTCCTTTCGATTTCAAGATCAATTGGCAATGGATTACCTTGTGATCTCCTAGTCATGGAAAATATCAAACAACTCGATAACAATTAGAACAACCTTGAGGAGTTTGACTTCCCCAAGGTAAAGAAAGACACAACTAAAAACAATTAATGAAAATCAAATCAATTTAACACCGTCCCCGGCAACGGCGCCATTTTTGGTGTGGATTAAAACTCGTCGTCAAAAGCTACCAACCAAAACAATATTTATAACTTCATAAACTACTCTTAGTAAAGAGTTAAGTAAAGGTTGGATCCCAAGGGACGGGTATTGATGTAGGATTCTTAATTGTAAATAGCTATGTCTTAGGGTGTCACAATTTGGGTTGAGATGATGTGTAATCTAAACTAATCAACAAAATGAAAGTAAATTAATGAAAACAAAGCAAAGTAATAAAAGGGGTTTGTAAACAAATGATTAAAGGCACTAGGGTGTCATGGGTTCATAGGGGATTCATGGGAGTTGATCATAGAAACATGTTCTCAACTAGATGCAAGCACTTATTGTTGTGATGGGATCGAGTTAGTGTATATCTTACAATCTCTAAGAAGGTTTGGGTCCGGAGCCGAGTCGTCTAGACTGTACAACACCTACAAGTCGACTTAATCCTTCCTATTCAACTCTATGCATGGTCTAATGAGGCTCAAGTTGGTTTATGTCTTACAAGCCTCATTGAAAAGATAGGAGATGGGTAAAAAATGCAACGATTCATAGGCTCACATTTCATCAAACATAACATGTGCATAGGTTGAAATCACAACAAGCAAGCAAATTAATTATGAAAACATATTAGATTAAGCATAGATCAATCCCCATGTTTGTTTCCCCTAATTCCCCATTAACCCTAACTAAATAACTACTCACTCATGATCAAGTTTAGCATGCTAATAAGGTTGTCAATCATACTAACAAAGCAAAACATGATGAATAAATAAAAGTGATTAACAATAATTAAACAAGGGTAAAGAGGAATTATACCTATGAAGATGATTCCAAATAATAAAGCAAAGAATAATAGAAGTACTTGATGATTGATGGAAGGTTGTCAATCTTCCAAATAAACCCAAATAATCTTCTAATTACCCAAATAAAAGGAAGAACGATAGAGAAATTAAAGAAAGATTAAGATGTGATTAATATTGAGAATTGTATTACAACTAAATTAAGACAAATTTAAGTGAGTATTAGATTGGATTAAGAATTGATTAAGAGAGCATAAGAGTTGATGCCAATCTAGGTAGTACAAAGGGGTATTTATCCTAAAGATTAGGTACAAGTATTAGGGTTACTAAGGGCTTAAATGACTATTAAGACCCTAAGAAAACTTGAGGAAATGCTACTCCCGAGGGAAATGCGCGGATCTTCCTTGTTAGTCCTGCCTCGATCCGCTCGTCCCGTGCTGAGGCACGGGTTGTTCTGCCTTGTGATCAGCTCGGATCCTGGAGGAGACGCTCGGATCCTTGCTGCCCAGTCCGCTCGTCCTGGGAACAAGCCGTTCGGATCCTGGTGTTCTGGGACGCTCGGATCATGCTCGGGCCGCTCGGATCCCTTGGCAGAGTGCTTCTCTTGTTTAGCTCCTCAACAATCCGCAAGGATCGTGTTGGGGATGCAAGGATCTTTTCATCATTGCCCATTTCACTTTATTTATCTACTTAGGTATCTAGTGTTGGTCTTCTCTTTGATGCTTGGTCATTAGATGCGATATATTTAGCTCCAATTCGCCTCATAAATGCAAGGTTAACAATCCTTTCCTACCAAGGAGACAAAACCTCAAAGAATATGCAAAATGGGAAACTGATGACAGTAAATGACCCAAATAAGTGCTATAAAGCATAGGAACGAGGTTAATTCGGGGACTAAATGTGCTCAAATATGAGTCACATCAGGCAGGTAGATGGTGAATGACCTATTGCCTTGCCCAACCTCTTCAAAGTTGTTCTCTTTAATTTATCAAGTGCCATGATGACCTCAATTGGACAAGGTATCCTTGCTTTACCCTTCTTGCCTTTAATTTTACTCCGTACATTGTTAGGCACTTCATCTTGCCTCTGTCTTTTAGCTGTTGTCCATATCTTAAAAATGCATTTCCTTGTCACATTGAATTTTGCTGCAACTTCATTCATCATGCCATATTTTGGTTTCCCGGTTTTGCAGCTCTCAAACAGAAGGCACACAACCCTATGCCTCTCATCGTCACTCAAGTTTGGTTTTTTCATTGTGTAAACTCAGATTCTGTAATTTTTTTTTTGTAAATGTTGCTGTAATTTAGCTTTCAATCGGAAATTGTAATTTGTAGTTTTTGGTTTTTGAGGAGATTTTTCCTACTTTGGCAGTGTAATTTGTTAGGCTCTAAGCTTTATGTAATGTTTGATAGGTTATTTAACCTAAGTCTAATGATGTGATATGTTTTGGTGGGAAATTTAAAACTTTCATTTTCCCACTCTTTTTGTAAAATATCTTTTCTCACTCATATTTCCCTCTCTTTATTGGTAATACCAGGTACTCTAATTTTTGGTGGGAAGATTAACATATACCCCACCTCTAAATATATCTACTTTATCTGATAATTAAACACACGTTTTACATCTAATCTTAATGAATTGGTTTTTGATCCAAATGGCAATGGGTACATAAAATGAGAATGGAGGAAGTACCTTTTGAAATATAATTAACCAAATATTATCACCGCAACACGGATTTAACCGTCATGGTATGATAAACCAAGGGTGAAAATATTTTATGGTTAAAAGTTTATCATAAAAATTATTTGAAATATTTGAAATGGTAAAAACCGATTACAAATAAGAAATGAAGTAAAAGAGGAAAGATGAGATCAAACACGGCTGGATTAAGGCCTGATAGGGGGTTAAGGCGCGAGCCCTCCTGCTATACAAGCAGCCTCTGTCTCCGGCCAAAAATCCGGTTTTGGCTCATCTAACCTATATTTGAATCATGTTATGCATGTTTTAACATGTTATAGTCATAAAACAGATGAAAAACATGATAGCAGAAGATTTTTACATCATCATACTTACATGCTAGGCTTGAGACGAGAAATCGACGAAAGTGTATCAACTTGTTTGGTCGGAAAACTCGGGTTGAAAACCGTTTTAGCAATGTGAAAGAGTTTTTTAAGTTTAGTGATGGTGTTGTTGGTCGAGATGGTCAGTCAAGTGATTTAATGCACGATGACGGTACCAAACAATGTGTAAGGCTTGTATTTTCGATCGGTAGGTCGAAAACACGTGTCGGTTTGTGTCGAGTCGATAATTTTAAGGGAGAAATGAGGGGGCGGACAATCGCGTACCTTCAAATGGTGGCATTTGAGGTGTATTTATAGAGAAATGGGTGGTTGTGTGCATTTTGAGCGACATGGCCGCATGGGCTACTCGAAGAGGCGCGAGCCATTTCGCGGGTTTTCGAGGTGTCTTGTCACTATCACGCAATTGAAATCATGATTTGTTCTATCCTATGTTTTGGATGACATGATTTGTACTTGACCAAGAAGCATTCCGGGAATTTGAAAAGTTTTGTTTTTTGTGTTTGACTCGGTTTGCCTCGTTGTTGGAGTCGGGATTTGAATTTTTGAGTCGATTTTTGGTCCGGTGTCGGTTTTGACTCTAGTTAGTTTCATTGTGATCCCGTCGTCGTGCATTAAACACTCCAAGTACTTTTGAAAAGTTTTGAAATGTTTTGTTTTCAAAATCGTTTTAAGTTTTCCGACATATAGTTGTACAAAACTGTCGATTAAACGCATCGATTCCTATGCATGTTGTAGTCTGATAATCATCGGGTGTTTGTTGGAGACTCGACAGATACTGGGTATCTACAATAGGGGATCGAGTAATCAACAATAGGTGCATGCTATGGTACAATGATGCGTGTGCTAAATATGATGTTTTACACCCTATTTTATACGCATTTCAGAGCTCAATTATGTAGTATATGCTACTATTTTCCCTATTTCCTTCTACTTTCGTGTTTTTGTGTAATATTGCAGAAATGGGAAGAATGTAGCGGAAAATGAGCCGAATCCGTCCCCGAGTACTAGGCATAGGACCTGACGTGAAGTAAAAGACTCGGGAAGTGAACTTGGTGCGCGTATCGAGGCCTGAAGGACAAATTTACGAGGCTTTTGGAGCAAAGTACCTGTTGAAGCAGTCGATCGACTGATGACCTTAGTCGATCGACCAGAGAACGATTCTTAATCATATCAGAAGCTACTGTACAGCGGAGTTTGGTCGATCGACTGGTCCCAATGGTCGCTCGACCGCACCACGAGACTGACGCGGAAATTAAAAGACGAGAATTAAAAGATTTTTACCTAAGCCCATTTGTAATTAGGTTTGGAGAAGGGTTTTACGTGACACTTCTATATAACGTAACTCCTTCCTACTGCTTTAGAGAGAGGAAATTTGGGGAGAGATTCAGATTTACATACCTAGTTTGTTCTACAGTTTTCATTAGTTTTCAATAAAGTTCTTCTTTTGCATCCGGATTCATTTTCTTGCTTTCTCTATTTCTGGTAATTCTTGTTCTAATTTTAGTTTAATTTTATTCCTCTTATTAGATTAGAATTGATTAGTTAGAATCCTTAAGCTATAATTCCTTGTTTTATGCGGTTTTCTTGTTCGTTATGAATTCTGTTGTTTTCACCTTTAGTTTCGTTATTGTTGTTAATTAAAGTATGAGCAGCTAAACCCTTCGTGCTAAGATGTAGGGGACCTGTAGTGTAGGCGGCGTAGAATTCTTAATCCTGAGTCGCGTCATGGTCGATCGACTAGCTTAGATGGTCGATCGACCGGCTCACGTAAGATCAGCTCCGTTTTAATTGATTAAAATGCTTAATTTGACAAATCGAGTGCACGCGACTAGTTGAATACTTAGTAATTGACCGACCCATTAGATGGAAAGATAGGGGAGGGAATTAGACTACCAATTGAAACGACTAAATTATATTGAGATCGAAAGATAGGTAAAATTTAGGTTTTTAAGAATCACTTTTCAGGGCGAGAGTCAGTACTAGTGATACTTAGGGACCCGTAGCTAGATCGAAAGATGCTACCTGTTAAGAAAGGACCGAGAGGACTTCTTATTTTCCCATCTTACGTGATTATTTTAGACTTACCTAGGATACTGTCGTCGAAACTACAGTTAACCGACCATCTTAGCATCCTTTTAATGTTTGATTTCATCTATTTTCTTTAATTGCTCATTTATTTGCTTTAGTTTAGTTTTAATTTTGTTTGCCTTTAGTTTTAGAATCATTCAAATCAAACCCCCCTAAAACTGTTACTTTAGACTTAAATTAGACAACTTTAAATTGCTTGCCTCTTTGTAGTTCGACCCTGACTGCCACTATATATAGTAGTAGTTTGGATTATAAATTTTATCTTTGATACTCTACGACGGTATCAAATTTTGGCGCCGTTGCCGGGGAGGCAATTGTTTAATTTTTGGTTGTTTTTATTTTAGTCTTTTTCTTAGTTTAAGGGACATCTGTTCCTTAAACTGTTCTCATATTCTACTTGCAGTTTCCTCTTATGCGCAGGTCACAGGGTGGTGAATTACTACCGTTAGATCCTGAGATCGAGAAGACCTTGCGTGAGTTCAGACGATCATCTAGAGTATTGCCGACAGAGGAAGAGCTGAGTACTCTGTCCAGTTATTACGAGAACGAGTTATTTGAGGAGGATCCACCTTCATCTCCTATTTCTACTTCTTCAGCTGAGACTGTTACATCTCCAGATATGGCTGAAGAAGCAAGTATAGCCAGTCACTCCGAGCAAAAAGCTGAGAATCTCTATACGGGATTCGCGTTGCCAGCCGGGACGGATAGAAAATTCGAAGCAAAACCGTCCTACATTAACTTGGTTGAGAGAAACCAATTTGGGGAGCTGCAAATGAAGATGCAGCTAAACATATGGAGATATTTATTGACTACTGTTGCTCCATACCCCCACCAGCAGGTGTGACCCAGGACCAGATAAAAGAGACGATGTTCATATTATCGCTCCGTGATGCTGCTAGGGAGTGGTACCGAGATCTGGATCGAGCTGCTAATGGGTTTACCGTTTGAATTCGCTGGCCTTAGCATTTTATTAAAAATATTTCTCTGTATCGAAGACCAATGCGATTAGAGCTCAGATCACAAGCTTTAGACAGGGTTCTGATGAGGATTTTCATGAGGCATGTGTCCGTTTCAAGAGGATGGTGCGATCTATTCCGCACCATGGGTTCGAGCAATGGTTCCTGTGTAATCAATTCTATAATGGGCTTTATGATGATCAGAGGGCTATCCTGGATGCTGCAGCTAATGGCCGATTCCGGAGAATAGTGGAGAGACTAAGGGGTGGAAGATTATTGAAGATATGGCCACCCACAAAGTGAGCATGGGAATTCTAGAGGGAATCGAGAGAAGAGCAAATGAATCTCTTACTACAAATTTGCAATAGAGTCCCTTCTCATGAGATTCGACAAGTTAGATTTTGGGGGATCCCAAAAAGGTGTGATATATAAAGTTAATGCAGTTTCAGATGGTCCCTTCACATTCAAAAAATGTGGAGGAGAGGGACATGTTTCGGAGTTCTGTATTAGTTCGAATGAAACATGTGCTGCCTTTCAACATTTTAGGCAGACTGGTGTTTATCCTGATCCCGCTAATGTCCACCCCTATTTGAGGTGGACTAACCAGAATGTCCTTAATCCGAGTCCACCACCGCAGCAGCAACAGCAAAACTATGTGCCCCCTCATAAGCAGCAGCAGTATCAAAAGCCTCCCTATGTGCCTCAGCAGCAGCAATTTCAAGGTTCTGATATTTCTGAATTGAAAAACATGGTTCAGAATTTGTCGGGTCTGCTGCAAAAGGAGTCTCTAGCTAGAGAGACTTCTACAAAAATGTTGGAGAGTCAAATTGCCCAATTGGCAAGCAAAAGTGCAACTAGAGCTCCAGGGCATTTATCGTCGCAGCTGGATTAAAAAGAGACTCTAAATACGATTACTTTGAGGAGTGGGTATACCCTTGATGGGCCCACTATGGTCGAAGATGTTACTGAAAAAGATGATGCGGAACCGAGTAAGAAAAAGGCTGGAATGAACAGTAGCAAGAAAAAGACGATCAGCAGGTGCATCAGTCGATCGACTGACACTCCTAGTCGATCGACCAGCTAGGGTAACAGTAAAGTTTCTGATCCTAAGGAAGCCAGTCGATCGACTGACCTACACGGTCGATCGACTGAAGATACGTCTGATCGTGAACCTTTTCATCCTCCAATGCCAGATAACTTGAGGGACTACTTATTTCGGGGTACGACGACTCCGAAATTATCGAGGCAATATCCAAATGCTGATGGGTCAGTTCCGGTTCCAAAGTATGACCCTACGACGGTTAATGGTTCATTCCTGAGATGGTATGAAGAAGGTACGAGCTACAACAAGGACAAAGTAGTGGATTTTCAGCCTAAGTCCACTGATGCCGGTATGAGAGACCTAGAGGAGAGGGCTAAGTTGCTTCTTACAGCCCCTTATCCAGAGAGATTGGTGCCAATAAAGGAACAGGTATCGTTTAACAAGTTTGAAAATGTTACTCGTACTTTAAATGTGCAAGTTCCTTTCCTAGAATTTGTTAATCAAGTGCCTGCCTATATGAAATTTATGAAGCAGCTGTTGTCTAAAAAGAAGTCACTTGATACTGTGCAATCTGTCGAACTAACTGAGGAGTCATCTTCCTATTTGACTCATACTGCACCTCATAAGCTAGAAGACCCAGGTAGTTTTTCAGTCCCATGTAATATTGGCACCTTTTCTATTGAGAAGGCATTGTGTGACCTAGGGTCCAGTATTAGTGTTATGCCTTTGAGTCTTGCTAAGAAATTGAGATTGACTAGGTTTGCAATTACAAACATGACAGTGCAGATGGCTGATCGTTCAGTGGTCCTGCCTATAGGAGTCTTAGAGGACATTCCTGTGCAAATAGGAAAGTTCTTTTTCCCAGTTGACTTCATTGTGCTAGATATACCCGAGGATGCTCACATTCCTATCATTTTGGGTAGACCATTTCTGCACACTGTTGGTGCAGTTGTAGATGTTGGTTCAGGGACATTGACCTTTAAGGTAGGAAAGCAGTCCGTTGTTTTTGCCCAGAGCTATAAGAAGAAGGATGATATGTACCCAGTCACTTACAATATAGTTAAATCTTATGTTGTGTTGCCTGATATGCCTGCCCCTATACCTAATCCTACTATAACACCTCCGCCCCAGATTGGGAGCAAATTGGAGGAAGATCCTTCTATTTTGACTGTTGCAGGAGCTGGTTTGGAGAATTTTGAGCCGCATGTTGATCCAGTTGTTAGAGAGCCCATTGTGCAGAGAGGCCGTCTAGGGTGTCTGAGCTATGCAACTGATGAGGAGCCGGATAAGGAGCCAGTCAAAGTGACGGAGTCCGATTTGGATTTTGATGAGCCAGACGAGGTCAGTGATTGGGAAGATGTTAGAGATGTTGATCCGTTAAGTTCTGCGGATATTGGAGTCGTTAGGAGTGCAGCTGAGAGGATGAGCACTGTAGAGGCTACTTCTTGTAGCCAGAAGCCGAGCAAGTGGGCCATTCCGTGGCCATTCTTGATCAACTATTAGTTGATCAAATATTTTTAAAGAAATTTATTTACTATTTTTTGTTAGACTATTTACTGTTTTTTGGTGTGCGCGAGACTTCGCTTTAATTTGGTTTGCTTAGGATTTATTTAAGCTATAGACTTTACATTTGGGTTTAGCGCAATTTTGGGCGCTGTATTATGTGCATTTACAGGTTGTTAGACCATATTGACTCATGCTATTTGAGTTAATTCGAAGAAAGCACTGTCCTCGTCAGGTATATCAGTCGATCGACTGACCACCGCAGCTACAGGAGCTTCTGTTTCAGATGCCCTGGTCGATCGACTGGCATGTGTGGTCGATCGACCACTTCCCGCTGCCGTACTTGTTTTCGATCATTCCCCTGCTGTGTTTGGTCGTTTTGCGGCGAACGAAAGGGAGTTTTAGGAAGTTTTCTCCTTATTTTCTTTCCTTTTCATTCATCTATCGCTTTCTTCAGCTTAATTCTTTGCACATAATTACCGCTTCAATTTTGTTTTCTCGGATAATGCACGGTATTTTCTGTCCTTTCAGGTACTTATGGTAGCACTGCTGGCTACTGAAACCTCCTAGCTCACGCTGGTTTGGGGAGGTTTCCTTCTGCGCTTAAAGTCTTGTGAGTTTCCATGTCACCTTTATGTCTTATTTAGTTAATTTATCGCAAATTCCCATTTCCCTTGATTATTTTCTCATATGATTTTGCACAATGAAGGCATTGTGTGATTTGGTTTGGGGAAGGGTTTTGCGTTGCATTCATTCTGCTTTGCATTCACGTTTACATTTTGTCTTGCATTGTTGTTTATTTTCCTCTTATATACAGAAAATCCAAAAAAATTGAAAAATTTCGAAAAAATTCAAAAAAAATTAACGTTTATTTTAGCATGTAGGTCGAGTCGGAACGGTAGTATTTCAATGATGACATTGCATTTTCAGCTGTTTTATGCCTAAGCCGTGCTTAATTAACATGTTATTAGTAGAATCATATATGCATAGTCTACGAGTTCATTTAGGAATGTGAGTAGTTACTCCTTAGATTTTTGGCAAACTACATTTTTGACAAACTACATTATATTCTGAGTCTTAGAGCTTTATAACTGGTGTCATCTATGACCAGTTCATGTAGGAATGTGAGTAGTTACTCCTTATGAGACATGTTATATCAATATGCATAAATATGAACTTAATCTACTTAATACCTGTATGCATTCGGTTTGTAGTTTGTTGACACATGAGGAAGAGGTTCCCCTTTATTCATTTTACCCATAAGCCCCACAAAAGCCAAATTTGCCTTTTTTGTCCCAAAAGCTACATTCCATATTTAGCCTACCCTTGCTGAGCTAGTATTGGTAGTCGTTCGGGAATATTTTATTGCATTTTGGTTTTTATGTCTCGTGTTGAAAATATGTTGGTGAAATGTTGAAGGGAAGGAAAAGTTGAAAGAAAGATGAAAAAAAAAGAAAAGAGAAAGAGAAAAAAAAAGAAAAAATCACATGATTGAATCTTCATTAGTTGGTGATTTTATATTCCCATGTTGCGATTAATATTATTTGGGGAATTAAGTTTGTATGGAGAATGTGAGATTTGTGCTTACTATTAGCACCGCTTTATCGTTTAATCTTGAGCAAGAAGTTGGAATGATTTATTAGTTTGGTTTTCAATAGTTACTAGCTTGGCTTTAACTCCTTTATCCAAATTCGTCTTAGCCCCTTCTTACCCATAGCCTCACATATCCAAATTTACCTCGGCATGTGTCATGGTCATTAATGGTTGAAATGCATATGTACGGTTGTAGAGATTATTTTCATATTAGACTGCAGACATGTTTTATAGGTCGTAGTTAGGTGAGAGTCTTTACAAATATTACTTCTTTCTATCTATACATATTTTCACCTGTATTTATTGAGTGATTTGAGCGACCCGTGAGAGTCCAATATGATAAGTCTCTGTAGTTTAAAGTTCCGCAATTTTTAATGAGTACATAACTCGTTTGCATGATTCATATTACTAATTGATTGTTGATTTTTAGCATTAAATTTGTTTAGGCTTTGCAGTTTGCATTTCGCTCTGAGAATGAACGCGTTCCATTAGGTTTTAAGATCGAGTCTAGTTCTTGCTTGGGGACAAGCAAGGGTTTGGTTTGGGGAAGTTTGATGCGTGTCCTAAATAGGATGTTTTACACCCTATTTTACACGCATTTTAGAGCTCAATTATGTAGTATATGCTACTATTTTCCCTATTTCCGTCTACTTTCGTGTTTTTGTGTAATATTGCAGAAATGGAAAGAATGCAGCGGAAAATGAGCCGAATTCGTCCCCGAGTACTAGGCATAGGACCTGACGTGAAGTAAAAGACTCGGGAAGTGAACTTGGTGCGCGTATCGAGGCCTAAAAGACAAATTTACGAGGCTTTTGAAGCAAAGTACCTGTTGAAGTAGTCGATCGACTGATGACCTTAGTCGATCGATTAGATCACGATTCTTAATCAGATCAGAAGCTACTATACAGCGGAGCTTGGTCGATCGACTGGTCCCAGTGGTCGATCGACCGCACCACGAGACTGACGCGCAAATTAAAAGACGAGAATTAAAAGATTTTTACCTAAGCCCATTTGTAATTAGGTTTGGAGAAGGGTTTTACGTGACACTTCTATATAACGTAACTCCTTCCTACTGCTTTAGAGAGAGGAAATTTGGGGAGAGATTCAGATTTACATACCTAGTTTGTTCTACAGTTTTCATTAGTTTTCAATAAAGTTCTTCTTTTGCATCCGGATTCATTTTCTTGCTTTCTCTATTTCTGGTAATTCTTGTTCTAATTTTAGTTTAATTTTATTCCTTCTTATTAGATTAGAATTGATTAGTTAGAATCCTTAAGCTCTAATTCCTTGTTTTATGCGGTTTTCTTGTTCGTTATGAATTCTGTTGTTTTCACCTTTAGTTTCGTTATTGTTGTTAATTCAAGTATGAGCAGCTAAACCCTTCGTGCTAAGATGTAGGGGACCTGTAGTGTAGGCGGCGTAGAATTCGTAATCCTGAGTCGCGTCATGGTCGATCGACTGGCTTAGATGGTCGATCGACTGGCTCACGTAAGATCAGCTCCGTTTTAATTGATTAAATTGCTTAATTTGACAAATCGAGTGCACACGACTAGTTGAATACTTAGTAATTGACCAACCCATTAGATCGAAAGATAGGGAGGGAATTAGACTACCAATTGAAACAACTAAATTATACTGAGATCGAAAGATAGGTAAAATTTAGGCTTTTAAGAATCACTTTTCAGGGCGAGAGTCAGTACTAGTAATACTTAGGGACCCGTAGCTAGATCGAAAGATGCTACCTGTTAAGAAAGGACCGAGAGGACTTCTTATTTTCCCGTCTTACGTGATTATTTCAGACTTACCTGGGATACTGCCGTCGAAACTACAGTGAACCGACCATCTTAGCATCCTTTTAATGTTTGATTTCATCTATTTTCATTAATTGCTCATTTAATTGCTTTAGTTTAGTTTTAATTTTGTTTGCCTTTAGTTTTAGAATCATTCAAATCAAACCCCCCTAAAACTGTTACTTTAGACTCAAATTAGACAACTTTAAATTGCTTGCCTCCTTGTGGTTCGACCCTGACTGCCACTATCTATAGTTGTAGTTAGGATTATAAATTTTATCTTTGATACTCTACGACGGTATCATACAACATGAGGCAGTTTGTGAGCGGTGTGGGAGTTCAGGTCATTACGCATCGAATTGTATGACGGGAGTGGAGCAGGTTCTAGCATTTCAGTCGTTCCATTAAGGTACTCCGTATTCAAATTTCTATAATGAAATAACTAAGGAGCACCCAAATTTTTCATACAAAAGCCAGAACGTGCTCATTCCTTCTCCACCCACTCAACAACAACAATCACCAAACCTCCCACCTCACCGTACCAATCAACAACAATCTTACTAGAAGCCTCCTTTTAACCAACAACAACAACAATTTAATGAAGCACCTCTACCTCAATCTTCCCAAGGCAATAATGAGATGACAGAATTGAAGGAGATGATGGTTTCTTTCATGGCTCAATACCAAAAGAATGAGCAAGCTAAAGACACCGCCATTAAAATATTGGAAAAGCAAATGGCTCAACTGGCATCAAATCAGTCAACTCGTCAACCGGGTTCACTACATCCACAAAAAAATCCGCCTCAACCACATGACCATGTGAATGCAATATTTTTGCAAAGTGGTACTCATTACGATGGTTCGTCGATGCCAAATAAAGAAGGTGAGGGAGTGGTAGAAGAAGGGGTTGAGAACGATAATGAAAATGGTGAACCGGACAATTGAGTCTGAAACGGGGCGGTTAAGTGTCCTAAGGGGACCGGTTACGACTGGAATAGGGCTATTAGGTATCCCAAACAGACCGTTTACCTCTGCTCAGCCGAATTTATGTGTTTTGACTCAAATTTCTGATAAATCTGAGCCTGCCATCGAGATTAACATGGGAGGGTTAAAATGAACTAACATAACCTTTAAAATGGTTGATAGGTCAGTAAAGACACCTCTAGGTGTCCTAGAAGATGTGCCAGTGAGGATCGGTAAATTATTTTTCCCTGTCGACTTTGTGGTACTAGATATTCCCGAAGACACCCACACTCCCATTATTTTAGGGAAACCATTTTTGCACACTGCTGGTGCATTAATAGATGTAGGGAAAAGGACATTAACATTCAAAGTGGGAGGTGGACAACTAACATTCACTCAGTTTATTATTCGTCAAGAACCTATGCAAGTTACGACTTGTCATGGTACCTTCACTATTGTTACACCCTCGCCCCTTGTTGCATCTGTTGTTGATAGGGACTTATCCCATCATCTTGCTATTGTGAAAGGTATGCGGCCGGAGGAGGTGATAAGTGCTACCAAGGAAATAGTTGAGTCATGTTGTTCTATTGTTACTATCCCTCCACCCTACACTGGAGGCAAGATGGAGGATTTCTCTTATATTTCTCTTTTTATAGGTTATAGTGACAAGTACTGCGATGCTAATTCAGGGAAAGAACTTGGTATGGTGGACAACAGGTCTAGAGCCAGTGATGAAGACTCTGATGGAAAGATGGAAAAGACTTTGCCACGAGTGAAGAAGGGGCATCTTGAGGCTACGAGAAATGAGCTGGCCTATGCATTACGTTGGGACTTCCTAGTGTGAATGGTGTTCAATGGCGACCTAAGGCTAGGATAAAAGATGATGAAGAGAACTTATTTAGCCAACGGCCATGCCGTATACCATTTGACTATTGAGGTAAGGTGATATATTATAACACCCCGGCCCAAATCGGGTCGGGAGCGGTTACTTATGATAGCTCACCAAGCTGTGTACATGACCTATAGATCAACACGGGTCCTTTATAGCGCATTTAGTCCTCATTCATGCTCATCCCGGGAACCTTCCCAGGAGATCACCCATCCTAAGACTACTCCCACCCAAGTACGCTTAACTGTGGAATTCTTTTGCATGGATGACCATAAAAGAAAGTGCAATTTGTTGATATGAATAATACTTCTAATCCCTTTAATCACTAGTCATTTAAGCCTATCAGTGGACCTCTTCAATTAACGTGGGGTATTATAATCACCCCCACTTTAAGAACGCAACGTCCTCGTTACGCCTGGGAGCATAACCAATAACCCAGAATCCTCCCCCGCTAGGTGGGTGATCACAATGGAGCGTATAACAACTGCCTCCAGGAGCGTAAAACAACTGCCTCCCATCACCACACGGTCACAAGGTTGCTCAGATACCACTTGTAACACCCCGGCCCAAATCGGGTCTGGAGCGGTTACTTATGATAGCTCACCAGGTTGTGTACATGACCCACAGATCAACACGGGTCCTTTATAGCGCATTTTGTCCTCACTCATGCTCATCCCAGGAAACTTCCCAGAAGGTCACCCATCCTAAGACTACTCCCAACCATGCACGCTTAACTGTTGAATTCTTTTGCATGGATGCCCATAAAAGAAAGTGCACTTTGTTGATATGAGTAGTACTTCTAATCCCTTTAAGCACTAGTCACTTAAGCCTATCACTGGACCTCTTTAATTACCTAAGGGTGTTACAACTTGGACGGTTTTGATAACTATTGATGCGTGCATTTTATATGCGTTATTTCTCTTATTTGCCACGCATTTTCATGCTTTATTACGACTATATCGCTATTATTTCCTCCCATTTCTTGCTACTGGGTGAGTTGTGTGACTAATTTAGGTTCTAAGTCCGAATGCGCAATTATGAGCCAAAACTCATTGATTAATGAAGTAGATGAGTTCGTGTTTCAACCTCGTGTTGGAAGCTGTAGACGGATGATAGATGATGCGGTGAGGAGCTGCTTGCTCGATCGACAGAAGAAGGGTGTCGATCGATAGAGGAAGGATGTCCATCAACAAACCTGCTATTGTCACACGAGGTTGATATTTTGGAGCTATTAGTGGTTGTCGATCAACTTAATTTTGGTGTCGATCGACAGGGTCCAATTGTGTCGATCGACAGAGGCGGAGTATCGATCCACAGGTGCTTCGTTGGCCGGATTTCAGTTTGAGCTTTGGGTTTATTAGTTACTTATTCATTCTACTTCTTTGGGACTTAGTATAAAAGGCTTGTAATTGCAATTCTTGTAGTTCTTCTTCTCTATTACTCTTTTGAATCTCCGGTAACTTAATTTATTTTCCTTGTTCATCTGTAATTCTTCTAGTGTTTTTGCTTATTTCTCCCTTAATTGCTCTTGTTTTATGTTCAATTGTTCCTATCGTCCTTCTATTATGAATTATCTTATAATTGCTATCATTATTGCTATTATTGTTAATTACATCATGAGTTCATCATGAGTACATCATGTGTAGCTAATTCTATTGCTAGGATTTAGGGAATCCATGGATGATTAGGGGTTATTATCGGGTTATTGGATCGGTCAATTTTTCTAGTCTTTATTGTTAATAGTAGCATTTAATTTGCGATTAATCGATTAGTGGCCATAATTGATTATATTGATTAGGTAAACCCCGGCCTAAGATTGAGAGCCTGGTGAGGGTTAGACCTGTTACAAACATTAGAGTGCCCTAATAAGTTGTGAGAGCCCGTTAGAAGCATTGTAGGGTGATTTGCGATCCGAGAGGACCTTATCACTACCCTTTAAACCGAAAATTTAGACTGATCTGTAACCCAACTTTTGACCCGTAATAATCTATGGTGAACCGATAATCCTAGACCCTTCCCTCTTTATTTTAAACTCATTCTTATTCTATTGCTTCTCTTTCTCTACGACTTTTAGTTTAGTAAAACTAACAAAAAACCCCTACTGTTACAAGGCGGACTATAATCTAGCAAAAAGGATACAATTTTCTCCCTGTGGATACGATGCCGACTTCCCTAATTATATTAGTTAGAGACCATTGGGTTATCTTTGGTAGGTATACGACTAACCTATCAACTATCCCGGATCATGAGCCTTGCCCTAAAACCCGTTATTTGAAGTGTCATTCGAATAAACTTGACTTGTGTTGGCAACCCACTCAAAACTTAGGAATTAGAGCCTCTTGAGACACGTGCGTCTATAACCGATCCCCATGTTAGGGTTATGTGAGTAGGTCTCCTCGTGTTATGTGATACATCAAAATGCATAAGTGTGGCATTCGCCCCCTATTCGTGTTGAAACATTACTATTGTATTTGAGACGTCTTATTTGCCTTTCATCACTTGTCTTACCATTTGTCATCCCTTATTTTGCATTAAACTCACATAAAATAAGAGAAGAAAATAAAAAAATCACCTACTTGAAAAATTAGCCTTCCCTAGCCATGCTAGACGATGTAGAAAATGGTGCATTGCTCTATTATTTTGTCCTGTTGGGATGTGATTCTAATATTGTGAGTTTAGGACGGTGTGTAATTGGGATTGCTGATTCCCGTTTACTTGGCAAGGAAATTTTGAACTCCCATGTTGTTATTAAAAAACTGAAAAAAAAGAAACAAAATGAGAAAAAAAAAGTGCCGCGAAAAAAGGGAAAAAAACAAAAAGAAAAAAAATTTAAAAGACGTCAAAAGTTTAAAATTATGTTAGGGAGTAGATGGAGTTGTAGGGTTTGAGCCATACGCTGACTTGGCTCGGTTTTATTTTAATGTGCATGGTTAAGTTTGTACTTTAGGTGGAATGAGCATATGCACTTTAGTTTTCTAGTTTGGCATTGAACTCCACAATTCCAAATTCATTTGTCCACTTTATCACCCTTGACCCTAGCCTGTTTGACTTGATATTTGTCTCAGTTTTGCAATGTTTTGTGTCATAGAAATATAAGGAGGTTGATTCCCCATTAGATTGCGGGTACATTATCACGAGTTGTTGTAGGTGAGTGTTTTTCATGTCTTATTACAAAAAACTCCCTATTCACATTATGAGCGACGAGTGAAACGCGAGAGTACGACGCAATGAGTCTTGCAAGGTTGAAGGTTTGGTATTTAAATGGGTTTTATGGTTGCATTAGCTTGTAAAAGACTTTGATCCCTTTCCCGCTTAGAATTTGTTTTTAAGCACTAGTGTTGTTTTGTTGCTTTATTACTTTGACTGTAGGGATGCATGATTTAAGCTAGCTCTGAGGCAATCTGTTTACTATCATTTCTTCTTGGGTAGTGTCTATTTCAATTGCTTGGGGACAAGCAATGGTTTGGTTTGGGGAGGTTTGATGTGTCCATTTTGTACCATTATTTTGCGTGATTTCCCTTTACAATTTGCCCTATTTTACGAGCTTTTATCAGCTATTTGGCTACGTTTTCTCTACTTTGCTACTTTGGGTATGTTGTTTACTATTTTGAAGGAATTGTCACTTTTAGCGTATTTTCTAGCTATATTATGACATACGGGGATGCATTAGAGCTTTTGCATGGAATGGACTACCGGAAGATAGTTTGAAGCGGCTTTGGATTGGCTTGGATCCATACTTGGAGGAATTTAGAGAGTTTCCAAGAGTTTTACTTGTCGAAACGATTTTTGTTCCGAGGGAACCATATCACCCCTATTCGAGTGTTGCACGTTGAATATGAGGAAGGGTTAGAAGAAAGGGACTTGTTCGTTCCCAATGGGAACGAAATTGTCCCTTCACATGGGTGATTCGTTCCGAAGCCGGAACAAAGTGTCTCGTGTTTTATTTTGAGCGTGTGATTTGTCAATATAGCGCTCTTAGTTCTTTATTTTAAACGTGGCACTCCTCTATATATCAGGATTTTATCATTCATTATTCATTATTCCAAACCATAAACACATAGTTATTTATCTCGACATCGTTTCTAGTACTAAGAACAATTTGTATTCAAGATTTATTGCAATTTCCATTCAATCATTCCGTAACTAATCTTTCTTAGTTATTTTTATTGCAAATTCATTATTTATTTTTATTCATCTCTTTGTTCATACTTTATTTTAATTCCTTGTCTTTAGTTATGATTCCATCGTTTATTATCGTTTATAGTTCCAATTTAATTATGAGTAGCTAATTCCTTTGCTATGATGTAGGGGAATCTACGGGTTAACTAGGATTTACTTATGCAATTAATTAAATCGACGATTTATGCTTTGCCTAAATTACATGTTACAGTTTATCAATTGATTTGTTAAAGTACACACCTTATTAATTGAACATTGGAGATTGAAGACGAAGATCGAAAGCCTGGTTATTGATTAGACTTACATGTAATTGGTAGGATTTAGCTAATAAGACGCGAAAGCCCTTTAGTATAAGCCTAAGACCGATAATCGATCCAAAAGGACTTATCATATGTCTAATTGCATTATATCGTTGATATGATTAATCTGCTAAATACTGCATATGAACCTCGTAGTGAACCCGAAATCCTAGTCCTTTCTCTATTATTGTTATTCACTTTCATTCTCGCAATCACTTAGTTTTATAAATCAAAATCAAACAAACCCCAGAAATCGGATAATTTAGACCAGTTTAGTAATTAGTCGTAACTTCCGTCACCTTGTGTTCGACCCCGACTACATTAGCTTAGCTTAACTTTTTGGGTTATTATCTTTGATTTGGTGATACGACTTTAACCGATCACACATGCTTGGGATTCTTGCTTGCAAAAACCCGGAAGTCTAGTTTAACAACCAAGTTGTGACCACCCTATGAGACCGTATCAGGCCCGAGACTCGACCTAAGACCGACATAGCTACTCAAATGTGAGGATAGAGCCTCCATATAGTCGGTCCACCAAACCTGTCCCGTTAGGTATTATGAGTAGTTCTCATTACGTGTAGTGTCATGTCAAAACACATAAGTATGGAGCTCGTTCTTTGACTCCGTAGAATTGTTGATGTGTATACTGAGACGACTTTATTCAAATAAAGTAACCTCGCACTTAGCCAAATTAGCCTATTTTTCATCTTTGAGATGGGATTCCCTTTTTGTTGACCCATTTTGATCCTAGCCATGTCATTTCACTTGCCAATAAAAAACTACTATGCATAAACAACTTGCCTTGGTTGAGTAGTTCGTCATTGTAGTTCTTTTGTGGAGTATATTTTGGTTCAAATTTTGACTCTCCTTGAGGTGTATGAACTTAATGCCACACGAGTGAAATTGTTCTTTAAATTTGACTACTTTTGCTTAATAAGAGGTGAACGAGTCATGAAAAATACAAGAAAAAATGAAAAATGAAAAAAATGAAATAAAAAAGAAAAGAAAAGAAGGAAAAATTGGTGTCTAATAAAGCTTGGAGTCATTTGTAATTGAGTCTTGATTTTGAAATAATTGAAAATTGAAAAATAGTGTCCATATTCACTAATTTTGTAGAGAATTCCTTTGATCTTGGTGAAGTTAAGTGAATTGGTTAGATGTGGCGACTACTAAATCCTTAGCCCCACGTATCCTAAAATGGTGCTTGCACCAACCCCTTTTCACCTAACCCAAGCCCCGTCACAACCAGGTTGTTTCTCTTGTATGTGCATCATTTTCACATTTCTCTTGCGGATATTGGATGGAGTACCATATTAGAATGTGGTCACGCTTCGCAAGTCGAGTTAGGGGAGTGATTTTGGTTACTTTTGTCAGGAAAATCACCCGGTTCTTCAATGAGTGACTAGTAAAACCTATGAGAGTCGGACTTGGGTCTTATTTGGACAAGGTTTTGATATGGAGTTGAATCTTGCGTGTGTCGTATCATTCATGGAAGTATGGCGACGTACTTCCACTTTCCCACCTAAAATTTGTTTCTTAGGCACTCCGTGTTGTCAATGTAGGCTACTTGAGCTAGAGCTAGGAGATAGACACCTCGGTGAGACCTTGAGACGACATCCTCCACTAATGACCTTCTTTGTTCGGTTTTTGAAATCTCGCTTAGATGAGCAAAGCGACTTGACTTTTTGTTATGCATCTTATATGTTGATTCGTGCTCTAATGTTGGATGTGTCAAAAAATTTCCGCAAGCCCCCATTTAACTTGCAAGGGAGCACATACCTCGTTGTGTTTCATTGTGAATTGAAGGGACGGAGAAGGCCCCTTAATTGCCTTTCATCGGATATTATAAGCTTAAGTTAGTTAGAGTGGTGAATAAGAGTAAAACATTTTGCTCACTTACTCGAGGATAGGTAAGGCTCAAGTGTGGGGAATGTTGATATGTGTTTATTTGGTCATAATTCTCCCTTCTTTTCTATGCATTTTGATCCGTTTTCATACGATTTTGTGTGCCTCTACTTGTATTTTGTGTCCCGATTTCCCGTTCTATGAATTTGTATCTCATCTTGTAAGATTTGAGATCGAAATGAAGGAATGAAAGCAAGAAAGGCGAATTTGGAAGATAACATGGAGAAGAAGAGGAAGAAAGCTGGGAAGAGTGCCTCAGCCGGTCTGCTGGCTAAGCACCCACCCCAATGAGCCAAAGGAAGAAAAGAGTGGAAAAGATACATGAGACTCCTTGCCATGTGGGCCACCGGCAGCCGGCCCATCGGTTGTGCACACCTGATGATATTTGGGAGACTGATTTTTAAAGAAGAAATACACGGGGTTCCCAGCTGGGTAACCCACCGGCAGCCCGACTATGCGCACCTGAGGACTCCAGAAATTGAACAAATCTTACAGGAAACTCCTAGTCGGGCAGGCCACCGACGGCCAGTCCACCGGTCGGGACCCCTTCTCCACATTTTCAACTCCATTGTAATTTTTGACCTAATTTTCGTATAACTTATGAATACCCCGTCCGTAATTTCATTTGAACACAATACCCTAGATCTAAATTTTCTAGTTTTCTTAATCCAAGTTTTAATCTTTCCCTAATTAAACCTTAATTACTTGGCAATTTAGCCTAGATCTAGTTAAGTTGAATAGTTTACATTTGGGAATTTGGCTTGTAATAGAAGATTGTTGAAGAACTTCTTCCAATTATTAATCCAACACTCAATCTTTCCTCATTGTTGGTATAATTTCTTCTCTTTTGTTTTTAATTCTCAATTGTTTGCATTTCCATTTCCCTTTTAGTTGTTATTCCAATTAGTATCATGTTTATTACAATGTTTGCATGTGTTTTTCCAATTGTTTATATTTCTCTTGTTAGCATGTGTGAGTAGTCCTCCCTAGGGTTTAGGGGGATCTCAATTCAGGGTTAGATGTTGTGAATGGATTGTTAACATTTATGTTTTGGGTGATTTATTGGTCTTCATAAGCATGCATAGAAGGTGTTTGCTGAAATGTGTGAGTGAATCAGAGCGACGATTCTGAAACCTAAAACTAATGAACCTAATGAACATAGGGAGTCTAAATAAAATGAACCCGAGGAGAGTTGTTTGGAGCTACCGCAAAGACTTGGGAGACATCCCGAAGTCGCATTGAGGCCCTTACAATTTCTAGCCGGTCAACATGGGGTTGTCTTGGGAATCGTTGTGTGTTTAAAGTAATGTGCGTTGTAAATGTAGCTGTGATTTTTTTGAAGTTGTTGGATGAAGTGAGAAAGTAATGTGTGTTTTACTTGTACCTTTAAATATATGTTGGATGAAGGATATTTTTGGGTTGAATGGAAGTGATTGGAGTATATGTAATGTGATGTGGGGTATGTGTATATGATCATGATGATGTTAATGTTTGGTTTGTTGGTAGTAGCATGTGATTAAGGTCATGCGTCTATATATATCAATGCTGTGTTTAATTTACATATGGGCATGATAAAGGTTCACCTATGTACTGGTTTTTAGAAGTATTGAGTTGTTATTGTTTGCCTTATTCATGTTCAAGTTGTTTTGTTTAGAAAATTTGATTTGTATGAAGACCAATTATAGAAGGGCTGTCTTAAAACTGTTATAAGTTGAGTTCTAAAAATGATATTGCTGTAATTTCAATTTGAGGTGATAGCTTGTCTTCTTACGATTCTAATGATAGGTCACACGCCCAAAATGACCAAGTAACGATTGAGATATGACTGTTTTACGAAAACTGGGCGTTGCTGAGAACTGTGCCGGTACTCGACCGAGTATCTTTCATACTCGACAGAGTAAACAATATTCGGCCGAGTAATCTTTTTGCGATAATTTTGTTTAGCCTCTAGAGTCGTGAACTCGGCCGAGTAGTCTTATTACTCGACCGAGTGTCCTGTACTCGGCCGAGTACGTCATGTACTCGACCGAGTACTCTTTTGGACGGTTGTTTTGAGTCGACGGCTCTGTTCTTACATATGTTTTGAGCCGTAGGTTATGTGCATACGTATGTTTTGGGTCTTAAAGCATTATTTTACATATGTGACGGTCTTGATACGTAAGTTACCAGATGCTACGATGTGAAGAATACCGGCTTATGAGGGATATGTGTTGGGTAGGGAGGACATGAGTTATACGTTGTTGTCAGAGATAGTGGAAAAGGAAAAGAAAGATTTATGAGCATATCGAGGCAGGGAGCATGTTTTGTGAGATGTGGTGAGTGATATAGTCGCGTGTTGAGTAATATAAGAGTAAGTGTATATGGGCAAGGGTGATGTAAGTGTAAAGAAACGTGAGAATGCAAAGATTGAGATGAGGGATGCGAATATTTGCAAATTGGGATATGTAAGGATTTATGGAGGGAGACAGTTAGGATTGTGTCGGTTAAGGATATATGTGATGGAAGGTCGTTAAAAAGGGATGGAAACGAATGGTGTATAGTGAGATCGAGTTATGCCGTGATGTGTAGATAGCGACCGAGTTTGGAAATTTGGATTATCAAGAGGTGAGCCTAGTCTGTAATTCTTTGGGCAATTAACGGTATGATGAGAATTTTTGATTTCTAGGGATACGAACGAGAGATACAACTAATTGAAGAGTAACCGTTAGTTGTGTGGCCTTGATGGTGACAAGTGTGAGTGAGTAGTATGATGAGAGATGATCAGTGATAAGAAAGAAGGAGAAGATATTAATATGAAATAATGAATTTGAGTGGTGGAGCAACGAGAAGGTGTAGATACCCAGTATTTGCTGAGACTCCAACAAACACCCGATGATTATCGGACTATAACATATTTTGGAATCGCGGCGTTTGATCGACAGTTTGTGTACAACTGTACGTCGGAAAACTTAAAACGATTTCGAAAATAAAATATTTCAAAAGATTTCAAAAATACCTGGAGTGTTTAATGCACGACGACGGGGTCGCAACGACACTAACTAGAGTCAAAACCGACACAGGACCATAAACTGACTCAAAATTCAAATCCCGACTCCAACAACGAGTCAAACCGAGTCAACCACCAAAAACAAAACATTTGAAACCTTCTACCTTAAGTTTTCCCGGATTTATGTTTGGTCAAGTACCAAACATATGACTACAAAACCTAGGATAGAACAAATCATGATTGTTTTTGTGTGAAAGCGACAACACACCTCGAAGATCCGGGATATGGCTCGCGCTTCTTTGAGCAGCCCAAGTGGCCACGTCGCTCAAAACTCACACAACCACTCATTTACCTATAAATACCCCTCAAATGCCCCAATTTGAGAGTTACGCGAGTGTCCGCCCCCTCTTTTCTCCCTTAAAATTCTCGACTCGACTTCTAAAGTCACAATCCGACGCGTATTTACGACCTACCGATCGTAAATACAAGCCTTACACATTGTTTGGTACCGTCACCGTGCATTAAATCACTTGACCGACCACTTCGACCACTACACCGTCACTAATCTTAAAACACTCTTTTTACTTACCAAAACGGTTTTAAACCGAGTTTTTTCCGACCAAACGAGTTGTTACACTTACGTCGGTCACTCGCCATAACTAAACATGTAAGTATGAGGGTGTAAAAATCCTCTTTTTATCATGTTTTCATTTGTTTCATGACTATAACATGCTAAAACGTGCCTAACATGAACCAACACATGGGATAAACGAGCCAAAACTGATTTTTGGCCTGTGACCGAAGCCCCTTGGTTCGCCGGCTTACCTGCGCCTAAATGGGATGTCCAGGTCAGAGATCAACCGTGTTTGTTCTCGTCTTTCCCCTTTAATTCATTTCCATATTTGTAATCGGTTTTTACCATTTCAAATATTTTCAAACCCTTTTTATTATATTTGTTTTAACCATAAAACATTTTTCACCCTTGGTTCCTCATACCATGACGGTTAAATCCGTGTTTCGATGATAATATTTGGTTAATAACATTTAAAAGTTATTTTAAAGACTTTTAGTTTATTTTTGGGAGGTATTTTAAAGCCTTTCATCATTTTCTTTACATTTTCGAAACAACCATATTAGTCACCAACATAAATTCATCCTTGGTTCTACATACCATGCCAGCTTTTAACCCGCGTACGATAACGAGTATCGACTAATTACATTCAAATGAACTTAAAACAATGAGTTCATAATTATTTTCAAAACTATTCATGTCAAGCTTGTCAAGTCGAACCCGACACCGAATATTATCAAAATAATGATGATTATTCGAGTCTAGTTCTTCAAATCAACAAATGCGGTCTAAACGACCCCTTCAAACCAATCCGGGTTCAAATACCCATTTCTCAACACGTTTTATAGCGTTTTCTAAATGGTCAGAATACGGCATATAACCATAGGCTGACCCGCGCCTCAAGCAGGCCTTTTCTTTCTCATTTTCAAAACCAGGGGGAGGCCCCTTGCATCGCCGGCTGGCTCGCGCCTCAAGTAGTCGTCTGGTACAGGACCTGTTCCTTTTCCAGCATTAGTTTAGGGTGATCCCGACTCCGGTTAGCCCGGATATGAGACGGATGAGACGACTATTTGTTTATTTCAAAATCACATTTGCAAAATGCCTTACTAAGACAAATGGATCACGTTATGCACCCTAAACCTAATACGGTAATGTGGACATGGCCCACCTGCATAGCCCAGCCGATCTGTGGACATACAGCGGTCTTTTGAAAGCCACGCTCGGCGGCGTAAAAATGCCTTCGACTGGATCATTTTAGATCGGTCGGTTTCGTCTCGGTAAGGGTCTCGAAACGATTAGAGATGTTCGGAGTCGCCACCAAGCATTTGTGAGATGCCTGGAACCCGTTCGAATTCCACTTTATACCTCGGTCAAATCGAAGCACAAAGCAGCGCTTGACATAGGTACTAAAGATAAGGAAATCGTCCCTCTTTAGCATCCTATCTCTAGAATGACTCTCGTACGCCCTGGATAAGGTCGTCCACTATCCAAAGTTTCTGAGTAAGAGGTGAAGGTACGTATTGGGAAGCCCTTTAATCAGACACCCAATCCCGCCCGCGTTTAGCGGTGTCTACTGACCGATCTTGGTGGGTTGAATGCAAAAGTTGATAAAACGGTTTAAATGCATGAATGCGCATTCAATGATTTAAACCTAACATGTGAGAGCTTTCTAAGTCGGTTGATTTAATACAAGTATCAAGTATAAGATGTCGAGTTGGATTAATGATTGATTTGCATGCAAGACGGAAATTAAACATCCATTTACCGTATTGGGTTTAGGGTGCATAACATGATCCATTTGTCTTAGTAAGGCATTTTGCAAATGTGGTTTTGGATAATCAAATAGTCATCTGATCCGTCCTGTATCCGGGTTAACCGGAGTCGGGATTGTCCTAGACTAATGCTGGAAGGGAACAGGCCCTGTACCAGACAGCTATATGAGGCGCGAGCCAGCTGGCGATGCAAGGGGCCTCCCCCTGGTTTTGAAAATGAGAAATGGAGAGCCTGATTAGGCGCGGGTTTGTCCACGGTTTATGTGCCGTGTTCTGACCTTTTAGAAAACGTTATAGAACGTATTGAAAATGGGTATTTAAACCCGGTTTGATTTGAAGCGGTCGTTTTGGACCGCATTTGTTGATTTGAAGAACTTGACTCGAATAATCATCATTATTTTGATAATATTCGGTGTCGGGTTCGATTTGACAAACTTGACATGAATAGTTTTGAAAATGATTATGGACTAATTTTTTTAAGTCCATTTGAATGTTATTAGTCGATACTCATCATCGTACCCGGGTTAAAATCCGGCATGGTATGTAGAACCAAGGATGACTTTGTTTTGGTGACTAATATGTTTGTTTGAAAATGTAAAGAAATGAAATAAAAGGCTTTAAAATACCTTTTAAATGTCATTAACCAAATATTATCACCGGAACAAGGATTTAACCGTCATGGTATGAGGAACCAAGGGTGAAAAATGCTTTATGGTTAAAACATGTGAAATAAAACAACAATGGTTTGAAAATACTTGAAATGGTGAAAACCGATTACAAATATGAAAAATGGATTAAGGGAATGACGAGAACAAACACGGTTGATCTCTGGTCTGAGTACCCCATTTAGGCGCGAGCTAGTTGGCGACCTAAGGGGCTTCTGCCTCAGACCAAAAATCAGTTTTGGCTCGTTTATTCCTTGTTTTGGTTCATGTTATGCATGTTTTAGCATGTTAGAGTCATGAAACAAATGAAAACACAATAAAAGAGGATTTTTACACCCTCATACTTACATGTTTGGTTATGGCGAGTGACCGACGTAAGTGTAACAACTCGTTTGATCGGAAAAAACTCAGTTTAAAACCGTTTTGGTAAGTAAAAGAGTGTTTTAAAAGTTTAGTGATAGTGTAGCGGTCGAACTGGCCGGTCAAGTGATTTAATGCACGATGACGGTACCAAACAATGTGTAAGGCTCGTGTTTACGATCGGTAGGTCGTAAATACGCGTCGGATTGTGACTTAAGAAGTCGAGTCGAGAATTTTAAGGGAGAAAACAGGGGGCGGACACTCGCGTAAGTCTCAAATGGGTGGCATTTGAGGGGTATTTATAGGTGAATGAGTGGTTGTGTGTGTTTTGAGCGACGTGGCTACTTGGGCTGCTCAAAGAGGCGCGAGCCACGTCGCGGGTCTTCGAGCTGTGTTGTCGCTTTCACAACAAACGCAATCATGATTTGTTCTATTCTAGGTTTTGTAGTCACATGTTTGGTATTTGACCAACATGAATCCGGGAAAACATAAGGTAGAAGGTTTGAAATGTTTTGGTTTTTGTGTTTGACTCGGTTTCACTCGTTGTTGGAGTCGGGATTTGAATTTTCGAGTCGGTTTTTGGTCCGGTGTCGGTTTTGACTCTAGTTAGTGTCATTGCGACCCCGTCGCCGTGCATTAAACACTCCAGGTATTTTTGAAATGTTTTGAAATGTTTTGTTTTCGAAATCGTTTTAAGTTTTCCGACGTAAAGTTGTACACAAACTGTCGATAAAACGCTGCGATCCCAAAACATGTTGTAGTCCGATAATCATCGGGTGTTTGTTGGAGTCTCAGCTGATACTGGGTATCTATAGAGCCCTCACTTTGACTGAGGCTTGGACAGGGCGAAAGTCAAAGTAGAGTCCCCAGGTCAATCGAAGATTACAACCTGAAGACCCAAGCGACGTCGAGGCGGCTCGAAAGGATTCGGGCCAGGGACCTGCCGTCGGGAAGGGCGACGCCAAGGCGACTCGAAGGTACGAGTCAAGGACCTGTCGCCGGGAACTTTTTAGAATCTGTCGACTGTCCGTGCGGGTCGTTTAAAGTCCGTTAGACTACGTATAAAGGCTCGCCAGCCATAGGAAAGTGTCATACCTGAGGCGTCCTCAGATATGTCCTTGCATGTTTGCGGACAAAGGCTCGCCAGCTGAGGTAAGGAAATGTACCCGAGGCATCTTCGGGATCTGTCCTTGGATGGTTACGGAAAAGGCTCGCCAGCCATGGTAAGGAAATGTACCCGAGGCATCTTCGGGATGCGTCCTTGAAAGGTAGCGGACAAAGGCTCGCCAGCCATGAGGCGGTCGATTAATGGACCACGGGCTTGTTTTTTGAAAGTAGCGAACTCGTGATGCCGCCGTGGAAATAGTGAATTTTGAATTTTCATTATCACTGTTATTTTTTAAATGAGCGGGTTCCGCGAGGAAGCCCCCTGCTGGTATTTGAAGGAACAGTGAATTTGGAATCTTCACCATCCGTCGTTCTTCTTTGAATTTGGGGTGGCGGTTTCGATTGCCGTTGAATTTGAAGGAAATAGCAAATTTTAAGTTTGCTATTACGTTTGAAGTGACGGTTTATGTGCCGCCGTAGACATTTGTAAGAAATAGTGAATTTGGAATCTTCACTATTGATTGAAGTGACGGTTTATGTGCCGCCGTTGACATCTGATGGAAATAGCGAATTTGGAATCTTCACTATTAATTGAAATGACGGTTTATGTGCCTTCGTTGACATTTGATGGAAATAGCGAATTTGGAATCTTTACTATTAATTTGAAGTGACGGTTTATGTGCCGCCGTTGACATTTGATGGAAATAGCGAATTTGGAATCTTCACTATTAATTTGAAGTGACGGTTTATGTGCCGCCGTTTAAAATTTGGAGAAGTAGCGGTTTTTCGAATTTTCGCTACTTATTGAAGGAAAATAATGAATTTGATTTCACCATTATTTTTTGAAATTGGGGGTTTTGATCGCCGTTTGCTTGAAAATAGCGAATTTAAATTTTCACTATTTGATTGGAGTGACGGTTTATGTGCCGTCGTTTAAAGCCTTTGAAAATAGTGAATTTGAATTTTCACTATTTGTTTTTTTGAGAGAAATGACGACCTTTAATATCGTCAAATGAAAGTTTGAAGTTTGTCACGGGAATTGGGCCAAAGCCCAAAACTCGCTGAAAAGCAAAGGGGGAGGCCTGGTTTAGGCGCGAGCCATCTGGCGATGGAAGCCGGCTTCCCTATTTTTCTGTAAAAGACGCGAGGTCAAGCCGCATATCATTCATAATCTCGTCTTCTTTCTCTTCGACAAAATAAAGCCAAATCCGCCATTGTTGGACCTTTTAGCTTGTTCGAGTTCTTGCCTTCATCAACAATGTCATCTCAAGGTAAGTATTTCCTTTAGAATCCATTTAAATTCGTTGATCTTTAGCTTGATTGAATTAGGGCGAATTTTACCCTAGAAATCGAATTGGGTGTTTTTGATTGAGCCCATTTCGAGTGAAATTGATGCTTGCATTAGGTTAGAAACCTGTTTAGGAGTATAGGGGTGCTTTTAGTTTGCATTTTGGTCCCCGTTCCCGCTCCCTATGCTCGAAAAACGTGAGTGAGGCGAAAAACCGTCTCACCTTGCAATGCCAAGTTTATTTGCTTGGTTAGTAGGTCTCACTAGGTTGCATTGTAGTTGGGAAAACCCGTATTTGCCATTTAAGGACCTTCGTTGGATGTTGTGGGCAAAATTGGATTTTTGCCTTTTGCGACGGTCTTACGTCTGACCAAATAAGCGCCTGTTTGGGCTTGAATTGAGTCCGTTTGCCTTGAAATAGACCTCATTGGTAATTTAGGTCACCTTGAGGCGTGATAAAATCACGTTTGCCTTTTTGCGGTCGTTTTTGAATTTTGACCGGCTTGGGCTCAAATTAGCGTATGAATTGCCTTTTTGAGCCGTAGAAAAATACCCCATTGTGTCGGGAACGTATTTTGGTTTGTAGGCAGACCCTGTAGGGGTCTTGAAATGCCGTTTTTGTGGTTTTGACTCGTCTTTTGTTTTAAAAGAGGGGCGAGTCGTTTTTGTGTTTTTTTGTGAACCGTTTTGTTAGGTTGAATTTTGGGCGGGATTGCCCTTGTTTTGTACTGCAGGTTGTGTTTGTTTTTTTTTGGATTTTTGTACTGCAGGTTGTGTTTGTTTTTTGGATTTTTGTCCATTTCATGCCGTCGTAATGCCGAAATTTCGGCTGACGTTTTTGTTGTTCGTAGGAGAGTGCTCGGGACAGACCGGGTCTGTCGCTGCGACTCTAGAGGAGTTGTTCGGGTCGGGCCCGGTTAGTACTCCGGTTAGTACGCCCGCCGTAGTTGTGGAGGACGTCACTGAGGAGGAGAGACCTCCTGAGCAGACTGCTGGGGCCGCGGGGGCCACCGAGGAGCGTGAGGCGCCCGTTGTTGGGGCCACTGTCACTGGGAGAGCTCAGAGCGGGTCTGAGGCTGGTACCTCTGGGAGGAGGGTTTCTTCGAGGGAGCGACATCCATGGGCGACTAGGCAGTCGTTGCGGGACGTCAACATGGTCATTGAGTTGGGCCCTACCCACCACGTTGAGTCTCGTGGCCACAAGAGACGAAGAGTGAAGACAGCCGAGGATGATGCTGTCGCTGCGAGTTGGAGAGCCAGGCGAGTTTCGGCTCCGCGAGGTTTGCATTTACGGGCGGCGCCTGAGTGGGCCAAGGGTTTTGACGGTAGCCAGTTGTTGCTTTGACTGGACCGACACCTTTCCTACCGTGCTCACGAGGGCATGGTGAGTTGTGTTCGCCGATTGAATTTTGTCACTTTTGAAATGTCGGGCCTAAAATAGGCATTATGACGTTGTCTGTTTTTTATTTCAGGAGATTGGCACCATGAGGACTTTCTCAGGCTTTTCTACCTACTTGGGTCTCTACGACGTCCTCCGAGCCGGGTCGAGGGCGTTGATAGAGAGGTCGGATTTTGGGCCGTTGGTGGCCGCTTGGCGGGACATTCACATGTCTTCGATTAGGGCGAACCTGTGTTTGATCCGCGCTATGTTGGATCGGTACTGGGACACGACGTCGTCGTTCCACATGGAGTTTGGGGAGGTCGGCGTGACTTTAGAGGACTTTGCCATGGTGTCCGGCCTTTCTTGTGGCGAGTTGCCCATTGAGTTTACCGAGACGCCGGAGAGAGTGTCCTCTTCTGCGGTCACTGCTTTGATCGGTACTGCTTTGCCGGAGCCTTCCGACGTCACCCCGTACATGATTGCGAGCTCGTACGTGAAGGACCACTTCACTGAGAGGGTGGCAGGTGTTGCTCCAGCGCCGTTGGCGAGCCCGGAGGCAGAGGTTGAGGCCGACACGAAGGAGGCGCGGCTGTGGTTGTGGTACTTCTTGGGTGCCACGTACTTTGGTGACAAGGGTGAGCGCTTGTCGACCAAGGTGCTTCCTCTCCTCACCGACCTTGACACTTTGGGTCGGTTTGACTGGGTTACACCAGCTTTGGCGAGTTTCACCCGGTACTTGCACGCGGCGGTGCGTCCGGAGACAGTGGGAGCGGGTAGTGCTCTTGCGTTAGTTGGTCTCGGCCTCATCTTTGAGGTACGAGTTTTTTGTGGTAGTTTTTTGTGAGTTTGATTTTGATTTTGATTTTGGCAATTTTTGAGAAGTTGGCTGATTTGTGTTTGCTGTGTTTGATTACAGGCTTGGTTATATGCTTACTTCACTCCTCTGCGTCCGGGGACTACAGACGGTGTTCCCTCGGCTTACCCTGCTGTGAGGGGTTGGACGGTGGCTCGGAAGAAGTCGACTTACGAGGACTGTAGGCGTCGAATGAACAAGTTTCGGGTTGATGATGTAAGTTTCCGCTTTCTTTCCTTTCTCCTTTATAGAAATAGATAGAGATAGGATGATTAGGTAGCTCATGAAGTCCCCAGTTAGCTGAGCAGCTTTGTTTTGAATGTAGTTTGTTGGGCGGCCTTGGGAGCACTACACGGGCATGTCGGCTGCCATCAGGGAGCATTTGTGGCCTCGCAGCTCCCTGCGTCCGTACTTGGAGACGGCGATTGAGCCGGTCTGGTACTTGGGCGAGCGTTTAGTTCGCCAGTGCTTTACCGAGACTTTCGTCGTGCCGGTTGACCCGCCTAGGATGTTGTTCCAGGAGTCGACTCCTGATGAGATTGAGGAGCACCTTGACGGTCGGGGAGGTGAGGAGCTGTTGCTGCGGGACGCCGACTACGACACCTTCCGATTGTCGAGGCTTGCTTGGCACCCGATTGAGGTATGTTTTCCTCTCTTCTTTTGTTTTCATCGCCTCCCTTGATAGGAGGGTTTGTCATCTTTGATGTGGATCCAAATGGTAGGGAGTCGACCCGCTGATGAGGACTCAGCCCCCAGCTTTTCCGACGGAGACAACTTTTCAGGGGCCGGGTGGCGAGGAGCTTCAGTTGCGCTTACCGGATCCCGCGGCGGCCGAGGTGACCGATGCTGGCATGGAGTGGAGGTTGATTGTTCTGAGGGTGAGTTCCTGACTTAAACACTTTCTCCGATTATACTTTGCCTTACATTGTATTGATGGACATTTTTGTTTTGCAGGTGACGACTGTTGGTCACCAGAACTTGTGGCGGATGGCTAACCACTGGAGGGCGCTTGCTGGTGACCTAGCTACGAGGGAGGCTCGGCTTTCTCAGGTACGTTTTGTGTGCTGTTTTTGTGTGTTTGGTGTTATATTTCACGTTTTTAGATCTTGAGGATCTGTTATTGTGTTTTGCAGAGCACTGCGGATCCGGCGGAGCTTGCTCGGGTCCGTGCTGAGTTAGAGACAGCTAGGTCGATGGTCGAGGCCCAGGGGTTGGGAATCACTCGTCGGGACCAGGAGTTGAGGCGTCGTGATGACGAGCTGCGGAGTCGAGATGCGGAGATTGCTTCCCTCAGGGCTCAGTTGGCTGGAGCGGAGGAGCTTCACGTCGAGATGGAGCGTGAGACGCTGAAGAGTTCCCCGGAGAGGGAGTCTGAGCAGGTGGTAGTGTCTGCGTTGGCAGTGACTCCTCGCGAGACTGGTCTGACGGGAGACATCGAGCAGTTCTTGTAGTTTGTCCGTGTCTTGGACTCTTGTCTGTACATATTTACATTTTGCGTGAGGCGGTTTGTATATATGTGTTTTTGGATTGTGGTTCATTTTGTGATTTCTGGCTTTTTTGTGTTGTGTTTCGGAGGAGCGCTGACGGCTGTTGGTTCTCCTATTGTTGCCTTGCACTGGTTCCTGCATCGTTATTGTAGAAAACAAGCAACGGGTAGCACGTATACGTAAACGTAAACACGTAAAAGCATTTGATTGAAAACACGTAAAGCATTTGTTTGAAAATCAAAATTAACCAAGATGACTTGAAGTTAAAATTGAAATTTTGAAATGAATTTTGAAAATTCCGTGACAAATCGTCACGTTCAGAATTCAAAAGGAATTGATTTGAAAATTTGAGCAATTAACTCGTGTCGTGAATTAAATTGGGCCGAAATTATTGAAATTTATTTGCGACTCGAAAAATTCAAACTCAAACCGTCAGGAAAGAATTTTACAAAAAGGATTTTTTTTTTTGCGAGTATATTCGATTTTTGATTTTTGAGGTCAAGACTCGAATTTGTGAGTGCTTGAATTTTGAGGAAAATTGATGTCGTGTTATCAATTTTCGATTTTGGTTTTTGAATTGCGAAAAAGCGAAAAATTTTCGGAATTTCGACTGACATGGATACGATCCATCGCGGATCGGGGCGACTAGCCCTTCCCTCGTTAAAAAAAGAAAGAAAAATCCGTATGTTTAAAGCTGCGTCATGGAAACCGTGTCGGATTTCGTAAAACACGAAAACAAGGAAATGTGAGTGTGAGGAAACACAAATTTTCCTGGATCATCCCGAAGAGGCGCGAGCTTCCTGGCGGGAGGTTTGAGGTGTCAGGAGAAAACACATGTTGAAAGAGACAAGTCAACAGCGGGAATCCTGGGGAGGCCTCAAAGAGGCGCGAGCAGCTCGGCGATGGGAGCCGGCTCTCCCCTTTTTCTGAAAAATGCGCTGATCAGTTTGTATAAATAGGGACGTTTGCGCTTCATTGTTTCATCATCCGAAACACGAAAACATCTCTACAAAACCTCTTCTTCTTCCACAAAAATATTTCATGGATGCTTTTGAGAACGCATTGCGACAATGGTGTCGGGATTTGTCGCCTCCCGAAAAGTATCAACTCGATTGCATGAGAGTTGGTCAATTGTTGGCGCTTCGTCAAGTCAAGGTGCAACCTTCGTTTCTTGAAGCATGTTCTCGGTTTTGGGATTCGAAACACCATGTTTTCATTTTCCCGAAAGGCGAGCTTTGTCCTCTTGCCGAAGAAGTTGGAGCCATTGGTGGGTGGCCGGGTTGTGTTCCGGTGCTTCCTCCGACTCGATTGTGCTACAAGGAGAAATTCCGTTCTATGTTAGGCTTATCAACAAGCCAAATCAACTTTCTTCTTGCTCCACATGGTGTGGATATGTTGGCTCTTATCAACATCTTTTCAAACTGATTAGATGCTAATGTCTCGGAGGTGGCTAGGAGAAGGGCTCTTGCTTTTTACCTTGTCCATGTGTACCTCTTTGTTGATGTTGATGGACAAGAGTTGGTCGTCACACATCCAATCAAACACATTTATAATACTCAACAAACAACTAGTTAGCGGTAATTCGAGGTCGATCCATGGGACGGTGTGCTTTGGGTTCTAAGTCTATCTATCTCAATTTATGCTAGTGTCACAACTTGTTTGGGTTTGTAGTTGTGTCTAGACTAATGCAAGCAATAAAGTAAAGCAAACAATGAAAGGAGGATGTAAACAATTAATTAAAGATGCTAGGATATCATGGGGACATAGGGGGGTTCATGGTGTTGACCATACAAACATGTTTACAATTATAAGCAAGCAATTAATGTTGTGGAGGAACCGAGTTGGTTTATATCTTACGGTTCTTAGGAAGAGTTGGGTCCCGGAGCCGAATCGATTAGATTGTACAACAGCTACAAGTCGACTTACTTTCCTCCTAATCAACTTCTATGCATGGTCTAACAAGACTCGAGTTGGTTTATATCTTACAAGTCAAGTTGAGTAGATAAGAGATGGTTGTAAATGCAAGGATTCATAGGCTTAGCATTTCATCAAACATAACATGTGCATAAAGTTAACATCACAACAAGCAAGCAATTTGATTGTGAAAATATTAGATTAAGCATGAATCAATCCCATGTTGGTTTCCCCTAGTTACCCACTAATCCAAGCTAAAAGACTACTCACTCATTATCAAGGGAAACATGTCATTATTGGTGTCAAACATCACAACAAGTATAAACATGATAATAGAATGAAGAAATGAACAATAAAGATTAAAGATTAAAGAGTAAAGAAATTGTACCAAACTTGAGATGATCCAAATAATAAAGCAAAGAATAATAGAAGAAACTTGATTGATTGATGGAAGGTTGTCAATCTCCCAATAATAACCCAATAATCTTCAATTACCCAATAATAAACTTGAATAATAAACTTGAACAATAATTAAGGAGAGATTAATGTGAGATTTCTGGAAAGATTAAAGAGTAATCTATTCTAATCTACTCCTAATCTAATCTAAAGAAGGATTTGTTTCTAGCTCCGCGAGATCCTCACTTGATTACTACAAATGGGGTATTTATAGTAGGGATTCATTAGGTTAACTAAGGCTAAATTAGTAATTACACTTTTGAGTTTTAAGCAGGGAAACGCTAGTCTTTTTGGAAGGATGGGCATCTTTCTTTGAAGCTTGAAGAAAACGAAAGTTGCTGTAAGGGAATCCGGGCGTCTAAGGAGGAAGACAGGCGGATTGGCGAGGTGGTGCTCGGGCGTCTTCGTAGGAATCCGCTCGGATTCTTTGGAGGAATTCGGGCGTCTTTGTTGCTGGGACGCACGGGTTGTAACTGCAGGACGGGCGTCTTAGCGGTAAGCCGCTCGGCTTCTGTGACAGAAACCTTTTTCTTCACTTTATTTTTATTCTTGTGGGATTGGTCTTTAGTTCTCGCTTCCTCTTCATACTAGTCCATCAAACATCGTCAAATAGCTTCCGAATACGCACGAAAGACGGGAATTTCCGCCTTATTATCTTCTTTTCTACAAAACACATGAAATGCGATAGAAAAGCAAATAGGAAGGTTTTGACGGATAAAATGGCCATGAAATGCTATAATAGTATGCAAAATAGGCTCAATTAGGGGACTAAATATGCTCAAATAATGGTCATATCAGATTTCTTGAAGAAGGAGGGGCCAAGATGTCATGGTAGCATGACCCTTATTCATGTGATTGAGCAAATGGAGCATGGTAGAGATCCATCATGGTTGGTGCTTGGAGAGATGATCCAAGCTTTAGACAAGGAAGGCTCTTGTGGAGAAGATCCCTCTTTTGGATCCCCAAGGATCCTCCAAGTGTGGCTATTGGAGAGGCTAAGGTATGTAGAGCCTCCGGTTAATCCTTCTTCTTATTCCTTCCGTCACCTTACTATGAGGAAGAAGTTGTACCCGGATAGTTTTGCTTCCACCGAGGCCTATTGGGCCGCGAGATTGGCGGAGGAGGGTGGTCCTCATATCCGTTGGGTGGTGCCGTGGTGGCACTTGAGGTCCTTCACGGGGTTGCCCGCTTCGGGTGCTAGTCCCTGTTCTTTGATGGTGGTGGGCTTGAAGGTTGTTTCCTTCATTTATCCCGAAAGGCTCATGAGGCAAATGGGGCGTCAACAAAAGGTGCCCGCTCAAGATACCCTTGTTTAAGAGAATGTTTTCCGGAACTCCGAGCTTGTGGAGATTTTCGAAAGGTGGTGGGCCACTCGGCCGCTTTGAGAGGTGCCAAACCCCGTTGCCATGACATGGGTGACTCCCGCTTATGTCAAGTGGTCACTTGCTCCGTCCTTGGAAGAGAGATCCAAATTTCGTAAGGACGTGGTTGTCGATTTGAAGTACCGAGAGGTTGGCAAGGCCAACCGTGCTTTCTTTTAGGAGTATGTTGATGGAGCTACTCCTGATGTGATGAGACCACCGAAGAGGAGGAGTTCCGGCCCCAATAATATGGTGGGCCTTGCCTTGGCTCGTCTTGGGTCGAATATGGGGTATTGTGCTAGACCGGAGGCCGTCGCCGTCTTAGATCCGTTGAGGATCCGTTCCGAGGAGGAAGTCCATGCTAGGCGGGCCATCAAGAAGAACAAGGGGAAGATGTACCCCGAGGGCAAAGGCAAGGGTAGAATGGAAGAGTGAAGACCTCCATTACCCATTTTTTTATTATGTTGTACTATTGTTGTAGGTTTTTATTATGTTGTACTAGCTATGTTTTGTGTGTTTTGTGCTAGTTTTACTATGTGAGGTGTGTTAGTTGACACCTTAGCTTTGACAAGTTGTAGACTCGTCGAGCTTTATTTGTTGTTGAAATTGTAATCCCTCCCATTATTAATTAAATAAGAGGATGGCTCGTGTCGAAAATCGTGAACGCTTGTTTCTTCCATCCATTTGGTAAAGGCAATTCGATTTGAATCGTCCTAAACATTTGCACTTGGGAAAGTGGTATTTTGTGGGAAGGGAGAAAGGCTCATTTTTGTATTTTTGGTGGGAAAGGGAATGGTTTTCCCTTTTTCTTTTTCTTTTTTTTGATAGGGAATTTTGTATGTGGGGATAGTTGTTTTTGATTGTGGGAATAGTTGTATCCTCCTTGTGTAAGGAAGGACTGCCTACGTATTCACCCGAAGAGGTGAAATCAAACCATGATCGTAGTTCGAAATGTTTTGTGAATTTGAATTGGGTTTTGTGGTTGTATCCCTCAGGCATAAGAGGGACTGCCTACGTATTCACCTGAAGAGGTGAAATCAAACCAATGCTCGTAGTTCAGGGGGTTTGTTTTGTTTTAGTGCAAATGGACGTTGCCTTTGACGGATCAAAGGACATTTGAAACGGGCAAAGTGCCGCAGCATAGACTCGATAAAACATGCAATTTCAAATCAGAACACGTTGAGGAACTTGACTTGAAAAGGGTTGAGGTCGATGCTAGTTGTAAAACTAGGCTAGGTCGTTGGTTGCTATGGTTCAAGGGTAGTATTTCTTGAGTTGGTCTAGGTTGGTCGGGTTTGTAAAGTCCTCCCCATCTAGGTCACTCAGTCTCACTGCGCCCCCCGAAAGTATTTTCTTGACCAGGTATGGTCCAGCCCAGTTGGGTTTGAATTTTCCCCTCGGATCGACGGGTAATGGTGCTCGGACTGATTTGAGGACCAAGTCGCCCTCCCGGATGTTTCTGGGTTTAACCTTCTTATTGAATGCCCGTTGTATACGTCGTTGGTATAGCTGGACGTTGTGCAAGGCGTTGAGTCCCCGTTCGTCTAGAAGAGTGAGTTGTTCGTACCTTCGACGGGTCCATTCCGCCTCAGGGACTTGACTCTCCAGTAGGATGCGTAGAGATGGGACCTCTAACTCTACCGGTTGAACCGCCTCCATACCGTATGCTAGGTAGAAGGGTGTGGCGCCTGTCGGTGTTCGAATGGAGGTTCGGTATCCCCAAAGTGCGAATGGGAGCCTGCTCGGCCAATCGCGGTAGTTGTCTTGCATTTTCTTGATAATGGTGACAAGTTTTTTGTTCGCTGCCTCCACCGCTCCGTTGGTTTGGGGGCGGTAGGGGGATGATCGATGTCGCTTGATTTTGTATTTGTCCAGCAAAGCCTGAGTTTCCGTCCAGAAGTGAGAGCCTTGATCGCTGATAATTTCATGGGGTATCCCATATTGGCAGATGATGTTGTTTTGAATGAACTTGGCCACTTGTTTAGCGGTCAAGACTGCATATGACTGCGCTTCCACCCATTTGGTGAAGTAGTCCATGGCGACGAGGACGAAGCAATGCCCCTTGGTGCCTATCGGGTTAACTTTGCCGATGATGTCGATGCCCCAGGTTGAGAAAGGCCAGGGTGATGTCATGGTGTACAAAAGGGATGGTGGTATTTGTTGTATGTTGGCGAAGATTTGGCAATTGTGGCAATGTTTGACGTAGTTACGACAATCGGCTTCCATGGTGGTCCAGTAGTAACCTAGCCGCATGATTTTCCGTGTAAGCATCATTGCACTCATGTGAGGGCCACATTCTCCGTCGTGAACCTCTCCCATGACTTTTTTGGCTTTGTGATGGTCAATGCAAAGGAGGAGAATTCCTTGGGGTGTTCTTTTGTAGAGTTGATTTTGGTTTATCACGAATTGTGATGCAAGTAAACAGATGGCTATTTGTCCTTTTTGATCAGAGCTCGGAGGGAATTCATTTTTGGTTTTGTAATTGAGGATGGCTTGGTACCAAGGTTCACCATGGCTTTCCTCGTCGTTGATAATGGCACAAATGTGAGCTGGCTCGCTCCTTCTTTCCACACATAGGGGCATCGATGTCATGTCGTCAGGTATGTTGACGAGCGCGGCCAGTTTTGCCAGGGCATCAGCAAATGGATTTTCCTCTCGCGGCAAGTGGAAGTAGTCGACTTGGTCGAAGAACTCGGCCTCTTGGTTGATCTTTTCTCGGTAGGGAGCTAAGCTGTCAGATCGGATTTTCCATGATCCGGATACCTGATTGATGATGAGTGAGGAATCGCCGTGGACCCTCAGTCTTTTGATGCCAAGTGTGATGGCTGCTTGTAGGCCGATGAGACATGCTTCATATTCGGCGGCATTGTTGGTGACGACAATGTCTAGCTTGACCGAGATTGGAACATGTTCTCCCTCTGGTGATATTAGAAGGATTCCTACCCCGAAGCCTCTCAGATTAGATGCACCATCAAAGTATAGGTCCCATGCCTCAGAGTCGGCACAAAGGATGTCTTCATCAGGAAGTGACCATGTGTCGGTCGCTAGATCCTCGTTGACGGGATTTTCTACTAGAAAATCAGCGACTGCTCTTCCCTTAATAACCTTGAGGGGTACAAACTTGAGGTCAAACTCGGACAGCATCATTGTCCATCGAGACAGCCTTCCGTTTAGTACAGGTTTTTCAAAGATGTATTTGACCGGGTCCATCTTAGAGTAGATGTGGACCGTGTAGCTGAGTATGTAATGCCGCAGCTTCTTTGTTGACCATACTAGGGCAAGGCATGTCTTCTCCAGTTGGGTATACCTCGTCTCGTATTCAATGAACTTTTTGCTGATGTAGTAGATGGCTCGTTCTTCGTTGCCAACTGTTTGTGTTAGCATTGCTCCCATGGCTGTGTCGGTAACAGTCAGGTATAGGGATAGAGGAATCCCCGGTTGAGGTGGCATGAGGACAGGAGGTTTGGATAGGATTTCCTTTATCCTGTCGAAGGCTTTCTGACAGTCGTCGTCCCAATCGGTGTGATCGGAGGCACGAAGCTTCTTGAATATTGGTTCGCAGATCATAGTGAGCTTGGCAATGAACCAGCTGATGTATTGGACCTGGCCGAGAAATCCCCGAATCTCCTTCTCGTTCCTAGGCCGAGGCATTTGTTGAAGGGCTTTGATTTTGGTTGGATCAATCTCAATGCCTCTTTTGCTGACGACGTGTCCTAAGAGTTTTCCGGAGGTGACCCCGAATGCACACTTCTGAGGATTTAGTCTCATGTTATATTTCCGCAGACGAGCGAAGAATTTCCGGAGGGCATTGATGTGGCCGTCCCGTTCTTTTGATTTGACGATCATGTCATCGACATATACCTCTACCTTCGTGCGCATCATATCATGTAGTAGAGTGTTAGCGGTTCTCTGATAGGTCGATCCGGCGTTGATGAGGCCGAAAGGCATGACCGTGTAGCAATATGTACCCCACTGTGTAGTGAACGCAGTCTTGTGAATATCTTCCTCAGCCATTTTAATCTGGTTGTACCCGGCATACCCGTCCATGAAGTATAGGAGAGCATGCTCGGCAGTATTGTCCACCAGAATGTCAACATGTGGCAAAGGGAAGTCGTCCTTTGGACTCGCCTTGTTCAGATCCCTGAAGTCGACGCAAACCCGAATTCTTCCGTCTTTCTTCGGTACCGGCATAATGTTGGCCACCCAATCCGAGTATTCAGTCACTTTGATGAACCCAGCCTTGAACTGTTTGTCCACTTCTTCCTCGATTTTTAGGGCCCATTCAGGACGCATCCGGCGTAGCTTCTCTTTCACAGGTTTAGCCCCGGGTTTAATGGGTATCCGGTGCTCTGCAATTTCTCTGTCAATCCCAGGCATGTCTCTGTAACACCAGGCGAACACGTCCTTCTATTCGTGGAGGAGGTCAATGAACTGTTGTCTTTCCGAGGGGTCCAGGGTTGTCCCTATCCTAAGTTCTTGAGGTGTATTGTCGGTTCCTACGTTAACAGGTTCGGTCTCCTCAATGATGGGGGTTCTGGTTTTCCGGTTTGTCAAGTTCTTTGGCTAAGTGAGGTGGGTAGTCACTCAAGTCAAATTCCTCATAGTCATTCAGAATGGCATTGCAGTTAAATTGAGACGAGTCATAAGCAAACTTAGCATTCATTAAGTTGACACGAGCGAAAAGCTCGAAAAGGATAGACATCTCGTGGTCAGTCAGAGGCGACACAACAGAGGAAGTGGCCCCTGGAACAGGCTCCAGGTTGTCACCGTTCATGGGAGTGGGGGTGACCCTAGTAGACTCAGCCTCTAAGTCAGCCACGACTTTGTGACAAACCAGTGGGAAGGGGACCTTGACTGGGACATCAGGAGTGTTAGGAGCTATGGCAGACTCTGACTCTGACTCTGACTCGGACTCAGATCCTTCTTTACTTCCCTCCTTGAACATAGGGCCTTCTCCAGTTGTTATCTTGAGAATGCGGCCTTGGCGATCGGTCCACTTGACGGTCTTCCTCCAGCCTTGGGTAGCTTTCTCCGGGTCAGTATCGGAGATCAAGGCGGTTGGGTCAAACTGATTGTCTTTCAGGGCGATGTTGATGATGTCCTCATAGTCGAGGTGTTTGATGTTATCTTCCCCAAAGAGGAGTGTGACAGCTTGTCCGTCAAGGCATGGTGACGGCTTGAACTCAGATGATGCAGCTTCAATGTTGTCGGGGATAAAGTAGCAGTCTTGAAAGACTTCCACTCCCGGGTACCTAGCCTTCGCCACAGAATCATAGATTGGTTCCGGAAAACCGTGGTAGAGCTCGGACTCTCCCTCGGGGACAAAGTATCCGTTGAGAGTTAGGTGGTATAGACGGAGGATAACCCCGTGCTTCTTGCGTTTTCGGATTAGGAGGTTCATCTCCCGGATATCTTCGTCAGTAGGTTCGTATCCCAGTCCAAAGGGAATGTTGGGGACCTTAGCCTGCTTCAAGGGAGGCAATGGGTCCTTTAGTGGATTGAGCGGCAAACCCGGGAAGTAACCCTGACGCATCATGATATGGTTGACCGTGAGGTTGGTGAACGGGTCATAGTCAGAGGGCGCCGATTCATCAGTTATGGCGTTTACGGCTTGGAAACCCCACATTTCATTGTCGTCCTCCTCAATGGCTTGGGAGGTTGTCCCCTTTCTCATGATTGCCTTGATCGGGGAAGCGGGAATCGTGATTGTTTTCTCGTTGAAAGGGACCCTGATCTTCTGGTGGAGAGTTGAGGTGACCGCCTTGACGGCGTGAATCCAGGGACGTCCTAGGAGCATTGCGAAAGATGCGTCGATGTCGACCACTTGAAAACTGGTTTGTCTTTCTAGTTGTCTGGTTGCGACGGTCAAAGTGACTAGCCCAGCGACCTTGCGACGAGTGCCGTTGTAGACGCGTACTCCTTGATTTGTCGGGATCAAATCTGATTCCTTGACACCCAGCCTGTGGGCAGTTTTAAGAGGAATGACATTCATGGCGGAACCGTCATCCACGAGGACCATAGGTATATTTTTCTGGAGGCATTGTACGGTGATGTACAGGGCCAGGTTATGATTGGCTCCGAACGGAGGGATATCTTCGTCGGAGAAGACGACCGGGTTAGTCAAATCAGGATCGTCCCTTGTCATGTGCGCCACTATATCTTTTGGGGAAGAGGTGGAGGGCACTGTTAACTTTCCCAAGGCCTGCAGCAAGGCCTGTCGATGCTCAAAAGACGTTGCGATCAGTTGCCAGATCGAGATCTCGGCTTTTGCTTTCTGGAGCTGTTTCAGGATTGAGTTCTCAGGAGCCCTTGGTTGAGTGTCCACCTCTGGGACGATTTGGTCATTCGTTGTTGGAACGACCGTCGGGTTCTGATAGGGACGTCCGGATCGGGTGAGGTGCCCAATTTCTTTCGCCCGCTTTTCCTTCCCCGAGATGATATAGACGTCCTCAACGTCATCTCTTCATATGCCGTTAATTTCGGAGTCTCGAGGATACCTGGGAGGGATATTCCTCGGTGGGTAGTTCTTGTGGGGAATATTTTTGTGAGGCCGATTTTTATGGGGGTAGTTATTTTGAGGGTAGTTATTTTGAGGGTGATTTTCGTGAGGTCTATGCCAGAATGGTCGCGGGAGCAATCCATCCTGGGGTGGGTAGTTTTGAATGCTTGGGGAATTCTCCCTCGGGAGCGGTGCCGGGGGATTGAAGACGAGCCGATGGTAGGCGTCGTCGAGTCGGGTGATTCTCTCAGAAAGGCTAGCAATGGCCTCCTCAACTCGCTGAAACATTGTGAGCAAAGTGGCAGCACTAAACACAAACACTCCGTCTGAAGGATCTTTTTCCAAAGCATTCACCTCATCGTCCACTGGTAGGATGAGGTGAGAGCAGTCTAGGGTTGGCTCATCGTTAGAGATGGCATGAATTCCCAGGGGATTCGTTCTGTTGTTTGGTTTAGTTGGTGGGGGTAAAGGCAAATCTCCCTTCTCAATCATGTCCTGGAGGAGGTGCTTGAGTTTGAAGCAGTTTTCAGTATCATGCCCTTTCCCTTGATGATACTGATAGTAGGCATTGGGGTTCCAGAATCGGGACTTCTTGGCGTAGGTCGGATCCGGGGTGAGTCCAATCGGTTGTAGCTTCCCTTTGTCCATAAGCCTTTTCAGGGCACTTGCATAAGTCGACCCTATGTTGGTGAACACTCTCTGGGGGCGTTCAATTTTCTTAGCAGATGGTTCGACGAGGTTAACCTCATCAATCTTGTTTGTCTGACCGTAAGGGCGAGATCCGGTTGAGGTGGATCCCTGGTAACCCCTGCCGATGGTCTTTGCTAAGACACCCTTTCAGAGATCATCCTCAATACGCGTCCCCAGAATCTGCCGATCTTGAAAAGTTTTGATATTCTGATACCTCAGCAGGTTGGCATAAACCGGGCGGAGATTGTTGACGAACCTTTCCACCAGAGCTGACTCACTCGGCTTACTGATCAACTGAGTACTCACCCTCCTCCAACGGGTTAGGAACTCTGTGAACCCTTCCTTGTCGTTTTTGGTTAACACTTCGAGAGTACGGGTACTAGCCTGAATCTCGACGTTGTCGGCATACTGTTTGGCGAACTCAACTGCGATCTCATCCCAGGTGGTGAGGTTTTTCGGATCCAGGGAGTAGTACCATTGGCGAGGGATCGGCTCCAAAGAGGACGGGAAGATCCGGGTAAAGAGCTCCTGTTTGACCCCTTTAATGGCCATGTAGTCCTTAAAAGCACGGATATGGTTGAGTGGGTCTTCCACTCCCTTGAACTTAGGCACATTAGTCAGGGTGCATTTTTTAGGTAACTGGTCCCCAAGATGTTCGAACCTTCGGTTGTTCTCGAGGTGGATATTGTTGCCCCGGGCTAGGAGCTGCTCTTCTAGAAGTTTCAGTCTCTTCTCAGTTTCAGTCAGAGGTGGGGTATTATGTTTCCCAGTTTCCTTGTTCTCCAAGGCGTTGATACGGGTCTCGACGCGATCCAGGGTGACCTTAAGAGCGGTAAGCAGGCTGGCTAGCTGATCGGTTGTGACATCTCTGTTGTTATCATTGTTGTTGTTGGACGAAACTGAAGACGGGGCCATGGTTCTGAGGCAGAAAAACGGCTCACATTACAACTTAACCCGACACAGTTCCCAGACTGAACGCAGACAACACAAAGGACGAGACAAAGATTCGAATCAACAAGACGGGGATGACCGTGTGAGGTCCCTCGGTGCTGACTCGATTTATGACGTGACGGTGCTTGACCGAACCTTTGACACGAGTCCAACATGACGGCGTGACGCCATTGGACGGGTCTCGTGGTGAGACGACTCATAAGTAAAGACCCATAAGTACGTTTGCTTTGACTCGATAGACACGAGGCGGAATTGGAATGGTGGACTGAAGTTTTCGAAAATAGAAATTTTCAAAAAGATTCATTTGTCACTTTAATGGGCGGCTTCTGAAGATAGAGATCCCCGCAAGTCGATCAGTTGAAAAGGGTTGTCTTAAGTTTATTTGCAAAAGACGATTTGAGTTTGAGTCGGCTCGGAAAACAGTGCATTGTCTCCCAAGACGGTTTTTGAAATTCAAAATTGTATGTTTTTAAAATCGAGTTTGAAATGTTTGAAGAGGTCTCGGGGACGGTGTATGGTCCTCCGGATCTCGAAAGTGTCTCGAGAAAAGGGTATGTGCTTTTCTCGGGTTTTGAAAGAGCCATTGTCGACGCGAAACGGGTTAAAATCCGTGTCTAGACGCGGCGATTATAACGGCGTAAAAAGGGGTTTTGAAACGGTTATACCAAACCGAGTTTTGAAAATCGTCATTATGACGGCCTAGAAAGGCGTGTTGAAATGGTTATACAAAACCGAGTTTTGAAAATGTTTGAAGAGGTTTCGGGGACGGTGTATGGTCCTCGAGATCTCGAAAGTGTCTTGGGAAAAGGGTGTGTGTTTTTCTCGGGTTTTGAAAGAGCCATTGTCGGCGCGAAACGGGTTAAAATCCGTGTCTAGACGCGGCGATTATAACGGCGTAAAAAGGTTTTTTTGAAACGGTTATACAAAACCAGTTTTGAAAATCGTCATTATGACGGCCTAGAAAGGCGTGTTGAAATAGTTATACAAAACCGGGTTTGAAAATCGTCATTACGACGGCCTAGAAAGGCGTGCAACGGTCGGTGAAAGACCGAGGTTTGAAATGGCCATTATAACGGCGCGAAAGTGTGTTTTTTGAAAGTTTGAAAAATGACACGGAAGGACTTATGATCAAGTAGCACATAAGCACTCACAGTTCATTATATTATGCATTATGCTGACACGGGTTTTGGCTTAAAAGGGTGGGTTACACACCAAGCAATCAAACCCCGATTTGCGAGAGGGATACCAATCCAAACAATATGTCTAAGGAGGGTGCCCAGCCTCGTGCTCGAAAGTGATGAAAGCTCTTTGACGAAACAGAAATGTGTAACGTCAATGGTATGCTTGACTCAATCGGGATTCGAAACGCGGGGATGAGAAAACTCACGCCGACGAAACGAGCCAATTGGTAAAAAAGGGTTAGGTTGTGGGCCCGAACAAGGAACCCGACCGTGACCGTAATATCAATTAATGCATTCCAACCAAGACCTCGTTCGAGTCTCACGATCTAGGGATCACAAAGACATAAGTGTCCTAGTTTTCCCCAGCGGAATCGCCAATCTTTGGACAAGGCCCACCTCCATAGCCCAGCCGATCTGTGGACATACAACGGTCTTTTGAAAGCCACGCTCGGCGGCGTAAAAATGCCTTCGACCAGATCGTTTTAGATCGGTTGGTTTCGTCTCGGTAAGGGTCTCAAAACGATTAGAGATATTCGGAGTCGCCACCAAGCATTTGTGGGATGCCTGGAACCCGTTCGAATTCCACTTTATACCTCGGTCAAATCGAAGCACAAAGCAGCGCTTGACATAGGTACTAAAGATAAGGAAATCGTCCCTCTTTAGCATCCTATCTCTAGAATGACTCTCGTACGCCCTGGATATGGTCGTCCACTATCCAAAGTTTCTGAGTAAGAGGTGAAGGTACGTATTGGGAAGCCCTTTAATCAGACACCCAATCCCGCCCGTGTTTAGCGGCCTATACTGATCGATCTTGGTTGGTTGAATGCAAAAGTTGATAAAACGGTTTAAATGCATGAATGCGCATTCAATGATTTAAACCTAACATGTGAGAGCTTTCTAAGTAGGTTGATTTAATCCAAGTATCAAGTATAAGATGTCGAGTTGGATTAATGATTGATTTGCATGCAAGACGGAAATTAAACATCCATTTACCGTATTGGGTTTAGGGTGCATAACATGATCCATTTGTCTTAGTAAGGCATTTTGCAAATGTGGTTTTGGATAAACAAATAGTCATCTGATCCGTCCTGTATCCGGGTTAACCGGAGTCGGGATCGTCCTAGACTAATGCTGGAAGGGAACAGGCCCTGTACCAGACAGCTATATGAGGCGCGAGCCAGCTGGCGATGCAAGGGGCCTCCCCCTTGTTTTGAAAATGAGAAATGGAGAGCCTGTTTAGGCGCGGGTTAGTCCACGGTTTATGTGCCGTGTTCTGACCTTTTAGAAAACGTTATAGAACGTATTGAAAATGGGTATTTGAACCCAGTTTGATTTGAAGGGGTCGTTTTAGACCGCATTTGTTGATTTGAAGAACTTGACTCGAATAATCATCATTATTTTGATAATATTCGGTGTCGGGTTCGATTTGACAAACTTGACATGAATAGTTTTGAAAATGATTATGGACTAATTGTTTTAAGTCCATTTGAAAGTTATTAGTCGATACTCATCATCGTACCCGGGTTAAAATCCGGCATGGTATGTAGAACCAAGGATGACTTTGTGTTGGTGACTAATATGTTTGTTTGAAAATGTAAAGAAATGAAATAAAAGACTTTAAAATACCTTTTAAATGTCATTAACCAAATATTATCACCGAAACACGGATTTAACCGTCATGGTATGAGGAACCAAGGGTGAAAAATGCTTTATGGTTAAAACATGTGAAATAAAACAACAATGGTTCGAAAATACTTGAAATGGCGAAAACCGATTACAAATATGAAAAATGGATTAAGGGAAATGACGAGAACAAACACGGTTGATCTCTGGTCTGAGTACCCCATTTAGGCGCGAGCTAGTTGGCGACCTAAGTGGCTTCTGCCTCAGACCAAAAATCAGTTTTGGCTCGTTTATTCCATGTTTTGGTTCATGTTATGCAAGTTTTAGCATGTTAGAGTCATGAAACAAATGAAAACACAATAAAGGAGGATTTTTACACCCTCATACTTACATGTTTGGTTATGGCGAGTGACCGACGTAAGTGTAACAACTCGTTTGATCGGAAAAAACTCGGTTTAAAATAGTTTTGGTAAGTAAAAGAGTGTTTTAAAAGTTTAGTGATAGTGTAGTGGTCGAAGTGGTCGGTCAAGTGATTTAATGCACGATGACGGTACCAAACAATGTGTAAGGCTCGTGTTTACGATCGGTAGGTCGTAAATACGCGTCGGATTGTGACTTAAGAAGTCGAGTCGAGAATTTTTAGGGAGAGGGGGCGGACACTCGTGTAAGTCTCAAATGGGTGGCATTTGAGAGGTATTTATAGGAGAATGAGTGGTTGTGTGAGTTTTGAGCGACGTGGCCACTTGGGCTGCTCAAAGAGGCGCGAGCCACGTCGCGGGTCTTCGAGCTGTGTTATCGCTTTCACAACAAACGCAATCATGATTTGTTCTATCCTAGGTTTTGTAGTCACATGTTTGATGCTTGACCAACATGAATCCGGGAAAACTTAAGGTAGAAGGTTTGAAATGTTTTGGTTTTTGTGTTTGACTCGGTTTGACTCGTTGTTGGAGTCGGGATTTGAATTTTCGACTCGGTTTTTGGTCCGGTGTCGGTTTTGACTCTAGTTAGTGTCATTGCGACCCCGTCGCCGTGCATTAAACACTCCAGGTATTTTTGAAATGTTTTGAAATGTTTTATTTTCGAAATCGTTTTAAGTTTTACGACATAAAGTTGTACACAAACTGTCGATCAAACGCTGCGATCCCAAAACATGTTGTAGTCCGATAATCATCGGGTGTTTGTTGGAGTCTCAGCAGATACTGGGTATCTACAGGTAAATGGATGTTTAATTTCCGTCTTGCATGCAAATCAATCATTAATCCAACTCGACATCTTATACTTGATACTTGGATTAAATCAACCGACTTAGAAAGCTCTCACATGTTAGGTTTAAATTATTGGATGCGCATTCATGCATTTAAACCGTTTAATCAACTTTTGCATTCAACCAACCAAATTCGATCAGTAGAGGCCGCTACCGCGGGTGGGATTGGGTGTCTGATTAAAGGACATCCCAATACGTACCTTCACCTCTTACTCAGAAGCTTTGGATAGTGGACGACCTTATCCAGGGCGTATGAGAGTCATTCTAGAGATAAGATGCTAAAGAGGGACGATTTCCTTATCTTTAGTACCTATGTCAAACGCTGCTTTGTGCTTCGATTTGACCGAGGTATAAAGTGGATTTCGAACGGGTTCCAAGCATCCTCCAAATGCTTGTGGCGACTCCGAACATCTCTAATCATTTCGAGAACCTTACCGAGACGAAACCGACCGATCTAAAACGATCCGGTCAAAAGCATTTTTACGCCGCCGAGCATGGCTTTCAATAGACCGCTGCATGTCCACAGATTGGCCTGGCGTGCAGGTGGCCCGTGACCGCGGACCGGTAGGTGCCCTAAATCCACAGACCGAGACGTGGCCCATGTCCACAGATTGGTGACTCCGCTGGGGATAACTAGGACACTTACGTCTTTGTGATCCCTAGATGGTGAGACTCGAACGAGGTCTTGGTTGGAATGCATTAATTGATATTACGGTCACGGTCGGGTTCCTTGTCCGGGCCCACAACCTAACCCTTTTCGACCAATTGGCTCGTCTCGTCGGCGTGAGTTTTCTCATCCCCGCGTTTCGAATCCCGATTGAGTCAAGCATACCATTGATGTTACACATTTATGTTTCGTCAAAGAGCTTTCATCACTTTCGAGCACGAGGCTAGGGCACCCTCCTTACACATTTTGTTTGGATTGGTATCCCTCTCGCAAATCGGGGTTTGATTGCTTGGTGTGTAACCCACCCTCTTAAGCCAAAACCCGTGTCATCATAATGCATAATATAATGAAACTGTGAGTGCTTATGTGCTACTTGATCATAAGTCCTTCTGTGTCATTTTCAAACTTTCAAAAACACCTTTTTGCGCCGTTATAATGTCCGTTTTAAACCTCGGTCTGCCGTCGACCGTTACACGCCTTTCTAGGCCGTCGTAATGACGATTTTTAAACCCAGTTTTCATAACCATTTCAACACGCCTTTCTAAGGCGTCGTAATGACGATTTTCAAACCCGGTTTTTATAACCACTTCAACACGACTTTGTAGGCCGTCGTAATGACAATTTTCAAACCCGGTTCTCACAATCATTTCATCACGCCTTTCTAGGCCGTCGTAATGACGATTTTTAAAACCCGGTTTTTTACAACCATTTCAAATCACCTTTTTACGTCGTTATAATCGCCGCGTCTAGACACGGATTTTAACCCGTTTCGCGCCGATAATGGCTCTTTCAAACCCCGAGAAAAACACACACCCTTTTCTCGAGACACTTTCAAGATCCCGAGGACCATGCACCATCCCCGAGACCTCTTCAAACATTTCAAACTCGATTTTCAAAACATACAATTTTGAATTTCCAAAACCGTCTTGGGGAACAATACACCTTTTTCCAAGCCGATTCAAACTCGAACCGTCTTTTGCAAATAAACTTAATACAACCCTTTCAACTGATCGACTTACGGAGATCTCTATCTTCGGAAGCCGTCCGCAAAGCGACAAATGAATCCTTTTGAAAATTTCTATTTTCGAAAACTTCAGTCCACCATTCCAATTCCGCCTCGTGTCTATCAAGTCAAAGCAAGCGTACTTATGGGTCTTTACTTATGAGTCGTCTCACCATGAGACCCGTCCAATGACGTCACGCCGTTACATTGGACGCATGTCAAAAGTTCGGTTAACACCGTCACGTCATAAATTGAGTCAGCACCGAAGAACCACACACGGTCATCCTCGTCCTATTGAGTTTGATCTTTGTCTCGTCCTTTGTGTTGTCTGCGTTCAGTCTTCGAGCCGTGTCAGATTGAGTTGTAATGTGAGCCGTTTTTCTGCCTCAGAACCATGGCCCCGTCTTCAACTTCATATGTCAACCACAACAACAATGATAACAACAGAGATGTCACGACTGATCAACTAGCCAGCCTGGTCACCACTCTTAAGGTCACCCTGGATCGCGCCGAGACCTGTATCGACGCCCTGGAGAACAAGGAAACTGGAGAACATAATACTCCACCTCTGACTGAAACTGAGAATAGGCTAAAGCTCTTGGAAGAACAACTCCTAGCCCGGGGTAAAAATATCCATCTTGAGAACAACCGAAGGTTCGAACCTGTTGGGGATCAATTACCCGACAACTTTACCCTGACTGATGTACCTAAGTTCAAAGGAGTGGAGGACCCGCTCAATCATATCCGTGCTTTCAAAGACTACATGGCCATTAAGGGGGTCAAACAGGAACTTTTCACCCGGATCTTTCCGTCCTCTTTGGAATCGATCCCTCCTTAATGGTACTACTCCCTTGATCCGAAAAACCTTACTACTTGGGATGAGGTCGCGGTTGAATTTGCCAAACAATACGCTGATAATGTTGAAATCCAAGCCAATACCCGTACTCTTGAGGTTCTAACCTAGAACGATAAGGAAGGGTTCACCGAGTTCTTAACCCGTTGGAGGAGGTTGAGTACTCAATTGGTCAGTAAGCCGAGTGAATCAACTTTGGTGGAAAAGTTCGTCAACAATTTCCGCCCAGTGTATGCCAATTTACTGAGGTATCAAAATATTAAGACCTTCCAAGATCTGCAAATTCTGGGGACACGCATTGAAGATGACCTCCGGAAGGGTGTCTTGGCCAAGACTACTGGCAGAGGCTACCAAGGATCCACCTCAACCGGATCCTTACGGCCAAACGAACAAGATTGATGAGGTCAACCTCGTTGAACCATCTGCTAAGAGAGCTGAGCGCCCCCAGAGAGTGTTCACTAATATAGGGTCAACCTACGCAAGTGCTCTGAAGAGGCTCATGGACCAGGGAAAGTTACAACCAATCGGACCCACCCCGGATCCGACCGATGCTAAGAAATCCCGCTTCTGGAACCCCAATGCCTACTGTCAGTACCATCAAGGGAAGGGGCACGATACTGAAACCTGCTTCAAACTCAAACACATCATCCAAGACATGATTGAGAAAGGGGATTTGCCTTTACCCCCACAGACTAAGCCAAACAACAAAACAACCCTTCTTGGGATCCACGCCATCTCCGATGATGAGCCAACTCTGGACTGCTCTCACCTCATCCGGCCAGTTGATGACGAGGTGAATGCCTTGGAGAAAGATCCCTCGGACGGGGTGTTTGTGTTCAGTGCTGCCACTATGCTCACTATGTTCCAACAGGTTAAGGAAGCCGTAGCCAGTCTCTCCGAGAGGATCACCCGACTTGACGATGCCTACCGTCGACTTATCTTCAATCCTCCGCCGCCACGCCCGAGGGAGAGTCCCCCGAGCACCCAAAACTACCCACACCAGGACGGATTGTGAAAGATCATAGATCCATATTAGACTCTCTAATAAAAATTAAATTATCTCATAATTTATCATTTAGGTGATCTATGTAACATGCATGCAAATATAAAAGTATAAAAATGAAAGTTTAAGGAAAAACAATTTCCTTACATTGATTTTATGGTAAAATGGGCGCAAACTAGATCGCCTTACTAGTTTGTTCTTGAGCTAAAAAGATATGGATGATCCTCCTTGAAAAACCTTCAAAAAGAAAGTCTCCTTCAAGTTGCACCCAAGAACTCAACCCAAAAATCTAACAAGTATTTACTAGTAACTTATTAGAATTATTCCCTTGATAATATGTAAATAATACTAACGCTCTTAGTAATTATTTATTTTAGTTTACTAACCACTTAGTAAAGGATAAATAATAATTTTAGAGAGATGATAGATTTTTGTTCACATGCAAAAACACACAAGTGAAGTAGTGTAGAAAAAAAAACATAAAATGGAGTAAATAGGAGGGGAAAGTGGCGGGTGGTAGGAGGTAGTGTGTAGGAGTGAATTTCTTATTTTTTTAATCTTACATCACATGCAAAAATCACTATAAGATAACTTATGGTAGTATATAAAGTAAGGTGAAATGATTATGTTCCTAATCATCCACTACTCTATTTTACACGGTCCACTTGCCCATTAACGGGTCCATGTTGGTTCTTTTATTTGTCGCACAAATACGTGTAATTTTATTTTTAAACATCATTTCATGTTTAAATCCTTCCATAATTAATTCGTCCAAATCACTCCATAAATATACGTGTACCACTACACATATTATTTACGTACTAATATTAATCACATTAATCAATTAGTACAATTTTAGTGAATTAACAATTAATTAACTAAAACCCGTCTCATAAAATTTATTATTTAATTATCGCATAATTAAATAATAACTGCCGCTGATGTGACCATAATTAGATCATATTTAGTCCCCGAATTAGCCTTGTTCCCATGCTTTTTAGTGCATATTTGGGTCATTTATTGTCTTTAGTTCTTTGTTTTGCATATTCTTTGAGGTTTTGTGTCCTTGGTAGGAAAGGAGTGCAAACCTTGCATTTTCATGGCAAAATGAGGCTAAATTGATTGAATTCAATGACCAAGCATCAAGGAGAGACAAGATTAGAAGGCCTTTGTACATACTATAGTAGATGGGCAATGATGAGAAAAGATCCTTACATCCCCGAGGAAATCCTCAAGGATTTTATGAAGAAAAAGGAAGAAAAGAAGAAGGAAAGAAACTGCCTGACAATCCGTGCGGATTGCCCTGAAGATGCCCGTCCACCACCACAATCCGAGCGTCTTCCTCCACAAGACGCCCGGGCAGAACCTCCACAAGACGCCCGTCTTCACCCTCTGGACGCCCGTCCAGAAGCTCCCAAATCCGCCCGTCCCGTGCTAAAGACGCTCGGATTCCCAGACAGTACTTTCGTCTTCTACAAGCTTCAAGGAAGGATGCGCATCTTTTTCTAGAGACCGGAGTCTACCTAGAGACCGGCGATTCCTCAAGGACTTAATCGTCATTTAAGCCCTTAGTTAACCCTAATTCATGCACCTAATCCCCACTATAAATACCCCATTAGTTTAATTAGAAGAGAATGTTCTTCTTAGCAATCTTTAGTGTAGTTAATATCAATAAAATCTCTCTTTAATCTTATAATCAACATTTAATCAAGTTTTAATACAAGTTTTATTTCCTTAATCTCTCTCTTGTTCATCCTTTATTTTGGGTAATTGAAGATTATTTGGGTTATTATTGGGAGGTTGACAACCTTCCAATCAAGCATCAAGTACTTCTTTTATTCTTTGCTTTATTATTGGAATCATTAGTAGGTATAATTCTCTTAATCCCTTTTTAATTATTATTAATCATCTTCATTTATTCATCATGTTTCACTGTGTTGGTATGATTGACAACCTTGCTAGCATGTTCAACATGATAATGAGTGAGTAGTTTCCTGAGCAAGGGTTAATGGGTAATTAGGGGAGACAAACATGGGGAATGATTCATGCTTAAATTAATATGTTTTCATAGTTTATTTGCTTGCTTGTTGTGATCTCAACTCATGCACATGTTATGTTTGATGAAATGCGAGCCTATGAATCCTTGAATTTTTTACCCATCACCTATCTTTTCATGAGACTTGTAAGACATAAACCAACTCGAGTCTCATTAGACCATGCATGTAGTTGAGTAGGGAAGATTAAGTCGACTTGTAGGTGTTGTACAATCTAATCTATTCGGCTCCGGGACCCAAACTTTCCTAGGATTGTAAGATATAAACCAACTCGATCCATCACAACAATAATTGCTTGCTTATAATTTGAGAATATGTTTGTATGATCAAATCCCATGAATCCCCTATGACCGCATGACACCCTAGTGCTTTTTATCAATTGTTTACATCCCTTTTAATTCATCTTGCTTGTTTACTTTTATTGCTATTTAGTTTAGTGATCTTCTACTTCAAACCCCAATTGTGACACCCTTAGACACCACTAGTTACAATAGAAATCTCATCTCAATTCCCGTCCCTTGGGATCCGACCTTTACTTGCCTCTTTACTAATTGTAGAGTTGTTTGTGAAGTTATAAATTGTGTTTTGGTCTAGGTGCTGTTAACGACAAGCACCGAAAGCTAAACCTCCATCGTGAGTCCGACCAGCCGCTCCTCGAGTTCGCAACTCAAAATCTCTCTAAAAATAATCGACTAACCTTTTAATCTATAAATTAAGGGACTAAATAAATTGTATCTCATACAATTAACTAGTTGTCAATTGGGGTTCGTTCCTTTAGGTGTGACCGAAAGGAGTCAGTTGATCACCGCCGTCTCATGACAATAACGTCAAACTCTAGTCAGCCAACCGTTATCGATTTACGTTAATCAACTGACGAGGATCAAATAATTAAATATCTGATGATATTCCATTAATGAGATTTATTATGTAAACGCACTATTGTGGAGAACACTAACTCCAACAATCTCCCACTTGTCCGACACAAGGTGTGCGCTACCAATTCTCTTGTCCGTTTTAATCTCCCACTCAATTCATGGTGTCTTTCAGGTCGTACTTGCACACGAACATATCGCGAGTGGTTTTCTCGATCGGGAGTGTGACTACCTGACCGGAAAAATCTCTCACAGATTACTTCCGAGCGTGGCCACGCATTTGTAGTCATTAACTCCTCGAGTGGCCTTGAGTTATAGTTACCCAACATGGGTGGACAATTCCTGTATGCCCTATCTATCCTATTGCACAATACAAATCACCATGACCTAGTAAATGCCCTTTTGGCCTTCTTTCATGGCACGACCTAGGGCAAAAACCAAAGTCACTCGGAAACTTCACTTGCTCAGATAATAGTCTTTAGTCAAAAGAATCGACTCATTAGAACATCTTAGAGATCCCCGCCACGACCAGGCGTGTATAATAGAACTTAGGGACTCTCTAAATGGTCACTGTCCGGCAAAGTGTCACACACTCTGCCTATGTAATCGACTAGTCATCACGTATGACCTCATGGTGTTGAACAACCATCAATCGACTCACAATCTAGTCACTCCGAGACGTCACCTCATTAAGTGACTAGGGACAAAATACAATGTTCATCTTATTCACTTGAATAGTGTTCAACATTGTCTCCACAACTTATTCAGATAAACAAGGTATTCATGTTTTCAGTCAAACTGAATAATTGAGTTCTTAAGAGACTCAAACAATGAATGCGATCATCCCTTATGTAAATATCAATACTCTATCCAATATTTACATAAAGATCTTCAGCAATTAAGGTATACTGATCAATCACATTGAGATGACATAACCATCATGTCTACCTTATGCCAACGACTTTAGTTAGAGGATTAGCAACAGTTGCATCACTCTAATTTCCATTGCTAGTTTCTTTTGTTCTATGCAATCTTTTTATCACATAGAGCCTTTCTAAGTACATGTCTAAACAAGTTTTTAGACTCTGGTTCTAAAGCCAGTCAAACACTCTCACTGTTTTCACAGTCTCTTGGGATACGATATTCGGCTAACAGAACTACTCTAGTCCCATTAAATTCCGGTTATCAACTATCTCTCTTACAACATCGGATGTTGTACGTATAACACTTATACATACACATCCTTCATATGACATCTTTTATGTATGACTCCTCATACATGTTTGCTTTATACATGTATAACTTCTTATACACATATTATTCTTTATGCACATAACACTCTTATATGCTAACCATTCCTTAACGAGGCCCATAACATCTTATAAGCATAGGAATGTTTCCGTGTAATCCTTTTACATAAATTTCACAAATTCCTCCAAACTACAAGAGCAAATCCTCGGTGCTTCTCAAGTACTCAAGGTTGCTCTTGATAATTATCTAGTGACACTCACTAGGAAATGATTGGTAATTACTTCTCATATTGTCAATATGATAAGTCCCGACGAGAGCAGCTTTTAGCATATTTAATAGATCCTGTAGCGGAAGCAAAAAGATCATATTAATTTGTTCAACAACTTGAACGAGTCAAGAATCTTATCACATAAGTCTCTTGACTAAGATGCTAGTATCCATGGAGATCTATTTCATTAGATCCGGATATTTAAGATGCGCCATGATACTCTCAAGTATTTACCCGATAATATTTGTAGTCACTAATATGTCAAACACATATTTTAGACTAAGAAATATCACCTTAGCTACATTTCTAGTCAATAATATGTCAAACACATATTTTAGACTAAGAAACTCACTTTAGCTCCCACTAAAATCCATGTATCATCATGTTATCTCGACACTCGAGTAATACCGTTTTGATAGACTACATAATTGAACCCAAAGTTCCAACTCTTTGACGTATATAGATCACAAAAGTGATCTTTCAAGCATGCTAGGCTTCTTAGCATTGACAACATCAACAAAACTTCTCCCAAGGAGAAAGTTTATTCATTTGCCGAATCTCATCCTCATGAGAAGCTATATTGCTAAGAACATACGAATTGACAAAGGCATTTGGGTTGTCACAAAACTCTCTATAACCAACCCAAATTTTAAACATCTTATGTAACCTTTACGACAAGATCAAGGTAACCTACCAAAGTATTCACCTTAAATCAAGTCTCGAAAACACCTCGTGTTTCCTTCCTTATCGCATCGTGTGCAAGGAGATCAATTCGGATTGCATGGTGACACGCCATCACATAGAGTTCATACTATAGAAAAGCCTTTGATGAGGGTTTAACATTCAAAAGTAACGCAATATTATCGCAAAATTATCTCCTTATAACCACTGAGCCACAAAAAAGAACGTCTTCTTGCATTGTACTCACCACTGAGCCTCAATAAATAACGTCTTTTTTCATTGTACTCAGTTTGTGGGTCTTGGACTTCCGCAAGAGAAAACAGAGTGGGAGAAATTTTGAACTTGCGGAAGTCCAAGACCCACAAACTGAGTACAATGCAAAAAGACGTTATTTATTGAGGCTCAGTGGTGAGTACAATGCAAGAAGACGTTCTTTTTTGTGGCTCAGTGGTTATAAGGACTTCCGCAAGTTCAAAATTTAAAATCTAGAAAACCGAGTCAAAATGCCGTATTTTAGTTAAAAATTGACTAAAAAGAGTTAAAAATTGATTCGGGCCATGGATTTTAAATTTTGAACTTGCGAAAGTCCTTATAACCACTAAGCCACAAAAAAGAACGTCTTCTTGCCTTGTACTCACCACTGAGCCTCAATAAATAATGTCTTTTGGCATTGTACTCAGTTTGTGGGTCTTAGACTTCCGCAAGTTCAAAATTTTTCCCACTCTGTCTTCCAGAAAATGAAAATCTTTCTGGAAAGACAGTATTATGAGCCACAAACTCTTTGTTCTCGTTTTGGAGGAGTAAAAACCAAGTGGTTCAATTTTGGATAACCCTCACAAATACATAAATTGGTTCTGAACATAAACATTTATGATCCCAAATGTATAAAAACACAAGTTAAGGACTCTCCCTATCCTTATCTCATATGGAGTCAGGCTATTATAGTCGGGTTTTAAACTTTTAGTGAGAAAATAGCTTAGAAAAATTGCGAAAAAACTTCAAACTATATCTCATAAAGTTCGGTTTATATACTTGACTACACCATACTCTATAGTGTCCCAAGGAGAAAGTATTGTGTGAACTGGTTCACAATCTTCTTAGTGATTATCAAGGTCATTACTTGATATTACCCATTTGATTTTCAAAGTAATTACTTTGAAACTTCCGATCAACATCTTGATCTTGACGTGCTTTTGGTTTACTACTTCATTTTGAAAATATTCCACGTTTCAAAATTCACTTTTATGTCTTATTAAATAGATATGAGGTTTTCATATCTACTTAACATTACGGTAAAAGTAACGAAGTATATTTATAACCAACTATCGGCCTTACACATCCGTATGTATATGGTCAATCACCTCACTATTGTGTTTTTTTTTTCTGCAAAAGAAAAACATAATACATGCACATATACCATAAGACTCGCAATCAAATGGTTGTTCAATGTGCTTTTTGTTTACTCGTTTGAAACGAATTTACTTGAGGTTTGATCAATTAGGTTCACCAGATTTGAGACTTTAAAATCTACAAGATAGTATGACATTTAGTTTTCGTGAAGAATGTAAAATTCCTCTAACTTAAGTGGTCTAAACCAACCACCAAGTTATCATAGGAGTAGGTACAACATTTTGTTTTAAATCACATGAGTGATGCCTTCTATGTATAAACATAGATGATTACATTCTTTTAAAACCAAATTTAGGTACATTTGTCCCTATCGAAATCATTGCTACTATATCACCATTTCGATACAAAAATGTCCTATGCTAGACGTCTTACGTTTTATCAATTCATGTAAACTTCTTTATAAAGAAATGGCCCGTACTTGGCAACTCATACCAAGATAGTGGAACTAGCCTATCCATTGAGTAGATGTCTCTTTCAACTTTGTTGTATCGCATACATCTAGGGTTGATACTTCTTAACTCCCACTCACTTTCACATTCCTCTTTGCTTCAATCAAGCAAAAATGAATCTCATGAAGACCTCTCTTCATGTCATTCGTGATATTTTATACACTTAGTAAGAGTGAATCACTATAAAGTGAGTGCAACATGTGGCAAATCTCAACTTCTTGCGAAATTGGACTACCTAACCGTTCAATTGTCATCATATGCCTAAACTCTTTAGCGCATAAAAAATCGATTTGGCTTTTCTCGAAATGAGCCATTTGACGGTATCATATTAGAGTATTATTAGTGTTTTTGAAAAATCTTTTCGCAAACTTTTGAATTACACTCGAGTAATTAAGACTAATATGTCATCATCATGACGGATGTGTCACTTCCGAAATCAAGACTCTCTTGATAAAATGTGACTCCCTTTTAAACTTGTAATAAGATTTTGCAACATGAAAACCCCCTTTTAAATATGTATGGATGTTAAGTTGTATAATAATCGCAATAATTGTTGTAAGCTTATGTAGGTGAATTAGTAAATCATGTTACCAATTATTGCTACTGAATTCCTTCAAAGAAATCGCTTCCTATGAAAGAACGAAACGAGTATAACAATAAATAGAGGATGAAAGGAGGATGAAATGCGCGATGTCATAGTAAATTCATTAATGAAAAAGAACGAAAAATAGGAAAAACTAACATTCAATGTTTTTAAAAAATACTTGTGAAAAACATGTTCAACAAGTTTTAACATTTATATAATGATCTCCCACTAAATTATATAAATGATTCCAAGACCCAAATATTAAACAAAAATGAGCATCGTTTAGGCGAAACATCCCATAATTGTGTAAATTCGATAAGTAACGTTGACTAATTCTACCTCCAGAACTCTTGGTCGACGAATTTCCTTAAATCCATCTACTAGCTCCAGAACACAAGACCGTCTTATATCCCGTTGAGTCCAACCAATTTTAGCGTGTGATAACCGTTTACCACCCTACTTACCCAAGGTAAAAAGAGAACACCCCGCTTGGGCGAGCGTGGCTCTAATGAACAAGAGATTCATAGGTGTTACTAATTGGTAAGGCTAATCTCAATTTTGGTTATGTGAGAGATCTTGTCAATTTAGTCATAAATTCCCTATAAGTGGACTAAGTCGGTAAATGTAAATTACGTGAATTGACAAACGCGCAAATAAAATGCATGTGAAAGGCGATTTTGGCATGCGCGGAAATAAAACAAGCAAACAAGTAAGCATATGAATAAATCCTAGTATGGCCACCTAGTTAATAAAAACTAGTCTATTACATATCGGAAACCAACTCCTGGTCCCTTGCCTCTTCATTCCAAAAGTGGCTCCTTCTTATGGGATATGGAACACGTTCCAAAAATAGACTCCGTCTCGATGTAATCCGTCTTTTGGAAACGCCGGTAAAAATAACTATTACAAATGAATTACATAGCTATTCCTATTATACATTAATTAATAAAATAAATAAAACTATTAATTAATTACAAACCGACGATACGAGATCGTATTTAATTACAAACAAATCGATATTCCCATTCATTTCGGGAAATAACGATTAAAATAAACTAGGCCATACTAGGTACAACAAGATAAATACTTTAAATAAATAACAATCATTCATTAAACTTAAATAAATATGCTTAAAATGCTGTAAAATGATGCCAAAATCGCCCTATCTTAACAATCGTTGGTATCCATCTCGGTTTTGTGGATTTAATCGATTTTTAACTTGTAAAAATCAATAATCAACTCTTAAATCTCATTTAAGTCCAAACTAATTGTCCAAACTGTTTTGGACCTCAAAATTAGTCCTCACTAATTTTATGATGAATAATTAGTTTGATTTGGTGATATTTTGCTAATTTAATCGGTAAAATCATAATTTTTAAGTAAAAATCCAAAATAATTGAAACATTACCCAAAAAATTGAAAACAAAATTTTGAGTATTCTGGAACACTCCCAAGAACACCAAAATGTCAGAAAAATATCCCAAAAATTCCGGATACATTTTATGAAGAAAAGATCGATATTTATCGGTTTTTAACCACTAAAACCAATAAACATCAAAACAAGGTGAAAACACATTTTAAAATTCACTTTTAACATTTAAATAATATTTTTAAATGTACATAAATTTATCAACGGCAGAATCAATTGTTTCCAAATTATGATTAAATTATTTCACTTTTATTGACTTTTATCTCATAAAATCAATAAACATGCAAAAATTTGAACCAACCTTCAACCTTTTGCATACAATCAGTAGAAAACATGCATGAAATACCATAAAACATTTATGGCCCGAATCGACCTTTAACTATTTGTAGTCAATTTTTAACTAAAATACGGCATTTTGACTCGGTTTTCTACCAAAAATCATTAAAAATAGCAAAATAACTTCATAAATCACCAAACTTAACCACAAATTTTTTGAGATCAGCAGGTATGCATGCCCCAAAAATTTCGTGCTAAAACCTCTTCTAACACATTTTTTGAGTTTTTATAAATTATCTCATAATTCATTAATATGCTTAAAATCAACATGCATATTACAAGCCTAAGCTCTGATACCACTTGAAAGATCATAGATCCATATTAGACTCTCTAATAAAAATTAAATTATCTCATAATTTATCATTTAGGTGATCTATGTAACATGCATGCAAATATAAAAGCATAAAAATGAAAGTTTAAGGAAAAACAATTTCCTTAGATTGATTTTATGGTAAGATGGGCACAAACTAGATCACCTTACTAGTTTGTTCTTGAGATAAAAAGATATGGATGATCCTCCTTGAAAAACCTTCAAAAAGAAAGTCTCCTTCAAGTTGCACCCAAGAACTCAACCCAAAAATCTAACAAGTATTTACTAGTAACTTATTAGAATTATTTCCTTGATAATATGTAAATAATACTAACACTCTTAGTAATTATTTATTTTAGTTTACTAACCACTTAGTAAAGGATGAATAATAATTTTAGAGAGATGATAGATTTTTTTTTCACATGCAAAAACACACAAGTGAAGTAGTGTAGAAAAATGAACATAAAATGGAGTAAATAGGAGGGGAAAGTGGCGGGGGGTAGGAGGTAGTGTGTAGGAGTGAATTTCTTATTTTTTAATCTTATATCACATGCAAAAATCACTATAAGATAACTTATGGTAGTATATAAAGTAAGGTAAAATGATTATGTTCCTAATCATCCACTACTCTATTTTACACGGTCCACTTGCCCATTAACGGATCCATATTGGTTCTTTTATTTGTCGCACAAATACGTGTAATTTTATTTTTAAAAATCGTTTCATGTTTAAATACTTCCATAATTAATTCGTCCAAATCACTCCGTAACTATACGTGTACCACTACACATATTATTTACGTACTAATATTAATCACATTAATCAATTAGTACAATTTTAGTGAATTAACAATTAATTAACTAAAACCCGTCTCATAAAATTTATTATTTAATTATCGCATAATTAAATAATAATTTCCGCTCCTCGAATTCGCAACTCAAAATCTCTCTAAAAATAATCGACTAACCTTTTAGTCTATAAATTAAGGGACTAAATAAATTGTATCTCATACAATTAATTAGTTGTCAATTGGGGTTCGTTCCTTTAGGTGTGACCGAAAGGGGTCAGTTGATCACCGTCGTCTCACGACAATAACGTCAAACTCTAGTCAGCCAACCGTTATCGATTTACGTTAATCAACTGACGAGGATCAAATAATTAAATTTCTGATGATATTCCATTAATGAGATTTATTATGTAAACGCACTATTGTGGAGGACACTAACTCCAACAGATTGCTCCGGCGACCCTTCTGGCATGCATCTCACAACAATCAACCCCACAATAATCGACACCACAAAAACTACCCCCACAAAAGTTACCCTCACAAAAATATCCCTCACAAAAATTGCCTACCAAGGAATACCCCTCCAAGGTGCCTTCGAGATCCTGAAATCAATGGCATCTGGAGGGATGATGTTGAAGACGTCTACCTTGTCCAAGAGAAAGAGAAACGGGCGAAAGAGATCAGCCACCTTACCCGGTCCGGACGCCCCTATCAGAACCCGAACAATCCAACGGTCGTTCCAACAACGAATGACCAAGTTGTCCCGGAAGTAGGCACTCAACCAAGAGCTCCTGGGAATTCAATCCTCAAACAGCTTCAGAAGGAAAAAGCCGAAATCTCAATCTGGCAACTGATCGCAACATCCTTTGAACATCGACAGGCTTTGCTACAGGCCTTGGGAAAATTACCCGTGCCCTCCACCTCTTCCCCTGAAGAAATAGTAGCGCACATAACAAAGGACGCCCCTGACTTGAACAACCCAGTCGTCTTTTCCGACGAAGATATCCCTCCCTTCGGAGCCAATCATAACCTTGCCCTGTACATTACCGTACAATGTCTCAAGAAGAATGTGCCCATGGTCCTTGTAGATGATGGATCCGCGGTGAATGTCATTCCCCTCAAGACTGCTCACAAGCTGGGTATTAAGGAAGCTGATTTGGTCCCAACGAACCAAGGAGTATGAGCCTAGGACGGCACTCGTCGCAAGGTCGCGGGGCTCGTTGTTGGAGCTTGTGTTCTCCACAAACTAGTGTGATAACATTTGTAAATCTCTTACAGGTTCACAAGGGTATACTTCGTATTTTAATCAGTTGATTAACGATTACCTAATAACGGTTGGCTTTCTAGAAAGTTTGACGTTATTATCATACTGATGGCGGTGATCAACTGGTCCTTAAAAGTCACACCTAAAGGATGTGTTTGAGAGATGTGGTTATGAAATGTAATCACATTGATGCCTTATATGACTAAACAGTTAGTCAATGTGTTGATGAGACAATTATTTAATGCCGATTAAATAATATTAGTTGAAACGAATTAACTGTCAATTCGTAAATTGAATATAATAAGTTATGTTTAATTAATGTATATAATGTTAGCCTGGACGAATTAATATGTTAATTCGTAATTAAATGTAATCGGTTATATTTAATCAGCAAATGATAATTATACGATATTGTCATAATAAATTATTATTGACCCGTATTAATAAATCAACTGCAAGCTGTTGTGTGTAGACTTTTTAATGCGGAATAATATAAATGACAATTTTTATTTAATACATTTTATACATTTTGCATACTACCAAAATAAGAAGATTTAATCTCCTTATTTTGGGTAAGTAGAAAAACCGAAAATAAAGAGAAATTAATCTCTCTAATTTCGGTTAATATGGGCCGAATAATTAGAAGAAAAATTCTACCCTACTCACTCCCATATACACGGTTAAAGGGAGAGAGAGGATTGAATTTTTCTAACCTAATTTTTAACCTATTCTTGCCTCTCATCTAAAAACACAAAAACGAAAAACCCTAAGCAATTTTACAGCAATTGAGGGATCGATTCTAGCAACAAGTTAAGGGCATATGTCATATCATCTTGGGTGCAACTGATAGGTGAATATCATTGCGATATTGTTCTTAGGCCGATTTTGCTAGGACCGAAGGTTGTTTCTTAATTCTCTACCCCTTTTGTTTATGTAATTCATTTTATGACTAGCATTCATCATTATTATTCGTTATAATCCTTAAAATTAAAGGGATGCATACAGATAAATCCCACACTCGTAAATCTGACTATCACAACCGGACCACTGGAAAGACAAACCAGTTTTCAGGTGGTCGACATCGACGCCTCTTTCAATATGCTCCTGGGACGTCCCTGGATTCACGTCGTCAAGGCGGTTATCTCAACTCTCCACCAGAAGATCAGGGTCCCCTTCAACGGGAAAACAATCACAATTCCTGCTTCCCCGATCAAATCTATCATGAGAAAGGGAATAGCCTCCCAGGCCATCGAGGAAGATGATAATGAAATGTGGGGATTCCAAGCCATGAATGCCATAACTGATGAATCGACACCCTTTGATTGTGATCCGTTTGCCAACCTCACAGTCAACCGCATCATGATACGCCAGGGTTACTTCCCGGGTTTACCCCTCAATCCACTGAAGAGCACCTTACCTCCCTTGAAACAGGCTAGGGTCCCCAACATTCCCTTCGGACTGGGATATGAGCCTACAGATGAAGATATCCAGGAGATGAACCTCCTAGTCCGAAAACGCAAGAAGCACGGGGTTATCCTCCGTCCCTATCATCTGACCCTCAATGGATACTTTGTCCCAGAGGGAGAATCAGAGCCCTACCATGGCTTTCCGGAGCCTATCTATGACTCTGTGGCCAAGGCTAGGTACCCGGGTGTGGAAGTCTTCCAGGACTGCTACTTCATCCCCAACAACGCCGAAGCTGCTTCAACCGAGTCTAAGCCGTCGTCATGCCTCGATGGACAAGCTGTCACTCTCCTCTTTGGGGAAGATAACATCAAGCACCTCGACTATGAGGACATCATCAACATCGCCCTGAAGGACAACCAATTTGACCCAACTGCCTTGATCTCCGACACTGACCCGGAGAAAGCTACACAAGGCTGGAGGAAGACCGTCAAGTGAACCGATCGTCAAGGCCGCATTCTCAAGATCACAACTGGAGAAGGCCCTATGTTCAAGGAGGGAAGTGACGAAGAATCCGAATCTGAGTCTGAGTCGGAGTCAGAGTCAGAGTCAGAGTCTGTCATAACTCCTAACACTCCTGATGTCCCAGTCAAGCTCCCCTTCCCGCTGTTCTATCACAAAGTCGTGGCTGATTCAGAGGCTGAGTCTACTAGGGTGACATCATGGAGTCTGTTTCAGGGGCCACCTCCTCTGTTGTGTCGCCTCTGACTGACCACGAGATGTCCGTCCTTTCCGAGCGTTTCGCTCGTGTCAACTTAATTAACGCTAAGTTTGCTTATGATTCGACTCAATTTAACTGCAATGCAATTCTGAATGGCTATGAGGAATTTGACTTGAGTGACTACCCACCTCACCTAGCTAAAGAACATGAACAACGGGAAACCAGAACCCCCATCATTGAGGAGACCGAGCCTATTAACGTAGGAACCGACAACTCACCTCAAGAACTTAGGATATGGACAACCCTGGACCCCTCGGAAAGACAACAGTTCATTGACCTCCTACACGAATACAAGGATGTGTTCGCCTGGTCCTACAGATATATGCCTGGGATTGACAGCGAAATTGCAGAGCGCCGGATACCCATTAAGCCAGGAGCTAAACCCGTGAAACAGAAGCTACGTCGAATGCGTCCTGAATGGGCCCTAAAAATCAAGGAAGTAGTGGACAAACAGTTCAAGTCTGGGTTCATCAAGGTGTCTGAATACTCTGATTGGGTGGCCAACATTGTGCCCGTACCAAAGAAAGGCGGAAGAATTAGGGTTTGCGTCGACTTCAGGGATCTGAACAAGGCTAGCCCTAAGGACGACTTCCCTTTGCCACATGTTGACATTCTGGAAGACAATACTGCCAAACATGCTCTCCTATCATTCATGGACGGGTATGCCGGATACAACCAGATTAAAATGGCTGAGGAAGACATGCACAAGACAGCATTCACTACACAGTGGGGATAATATTGCTACACGGTCATGCCCTTCGGTCTCATCAACGCCGGAGCGACCTATCAAAGAACCGCTACCACTCTCCTACATGATATGATGCACAAAGAGGTAGAGGTGTATGTCGATGACATGATTGTCAAATCAAAAGAACGGGACGGCCACATCAGCGCCCTCCGGATATTCTTCGCTCGCCTGCGGAAATACAACATGAGACTAAATCCTCAGAAGTGTGCATTCGGGGTCACCTCCGGAAAACTCTTGGGACATGTCGTCAGCAAAAGAGGCATTGACATTGATCCAACCAAAATCAAAGCCCTTCAGCAAATGCCTCGGCCTAGGAACGAGAAGGAGATTCGGGGATTTCTCGGTTAGGTTCAATACATCAGCCGCTTCATTGCCAAGCTCACAATGATTTGTGAACCAATATTCAAGAAGCTTCGCGCCTCCAATCACACTGATTGGGATGACGATTGTCAAAAGGCCTTCGACAGGATAAAGGAAATCTTATCCAAACCTCCTGTCTTCATGCCACCTCAACCAGGGATTCCTTTATCCCTATACCTGACTGTTACCAACACAGCCATGGGACCAATGCTAGCACAAACAGTCGTCGGCGAAGAACGAGCCATCTACTACATCAGCAAAAAGTTCATTGATTACGAAACGAGGTATACCCAACTGGAGAAGACATGCCTTGCCCTAGTATGGTCAACAAAGAAGTTGCAGCATTACATGCTCAGCTACACGGTCCACATCTACTCCAAGATGGACCCGGTCAAATACATATTCGAAAAACCCGTACTAAATGGAAGGCTGTCTAGGTGGACACTCATGCTGTCCGAATTTGATCTCAAGTTTGTACCCCTCAAGGTTATCAAGGGAAGAGCAGTCGCCGATTTCCTGGCAGAAAATCCCGTCAACGAGGATCTAACGACTGACATATGGTCACTTCTTGACGAAGACATCCTTTGTGCCGATTCCGATGCATGGGACCTATACTTCGATGGTGCATCTAATCTGAGAGGCTTTGGGGTGGGAATCCTTTAATATCACCAGAGGGAGAACATGTTCCGATCTCGGTCAAGCTAGACTTTACCGTCACCAACAACGCCGCTGAATATGAAGCATGTCTCATCGGTCTACAAGCAGCCATCACACTTGGCATCAAGAGGCTGAGGGTCCACGGCGATTCCTCGCTCATCATCAATCAGGTGTCCGGATCATGGAAAATCCGATCTGACAGCTTAGCTCCCTACCGAGCAAAGATCAATCAAGAGGCCGAGTTCTTCGACCAAGTCGATTACTTCCATTTGCCACGAGAGGAAAATGAATTTGCTGATGCCCTGGCAAAACTTGCTCGCTCGTCAACATACCTGAGGACATGACATCGATGCCCCTATGTGTCGAGAGAAGGAGCGAGCGAGCCCATATTTGTGCCATCATCGACGACGAGGAAAGCCATGATGAACCTTGGTACCAAGCCATCCTAAACTACAAAACCAAAAATGAATTCCCTCCCAACTCTGATCAAAGAGGACAAAGAGCCATCCGTTTACTTGCATCACAATTCGTGATAAACCAAAATCAACTATACAAAAGAACACCCCAAGGAATTCTCCTCCTTTGCATTGACCATCACAAAGCCAAAAAAGACATGGGTGAGGTTCACGACGGAGAATGTGGCCCTCACATGAGTGCAATGATGTTTACCCGGAAAATCATGCGGCTAGGTGTGGGAAATAATCTGTATACTTCCCTTATTATGCAAGGATTATAACGATTTTAACAGTGATGATCAATAGTAATAAAATAAAAATACATAAACAAAATAAAGGATTCAGAATTAACCTTCGGTCCTAGCAAAATTGGCCTAAAAACAATATCAAAATTGATATTCGCCTATTGGCTGCATCCAAGACGATATGAGATATGCCCTATTGATTGTGCTAGAATCGATCTAAAATTTTCTGTAAAATTTAGTTGTTTTTGTGTTTTTCTGATGAGAGAGGAGGCTAGGTCAAGAAAAAGAATTAGGGTAGAATAATTCTCTCCCTTTCTTTCTTATACTGACCGAAAATTTGGAAGAATAAAGCTCTCCTAATTTCGGCCCATCTGACCGAATAAGGAGTATAATCTCCTTATTTTTGGTCTTTCCAAAAATATATAAAATGTCTTGAATTGTCATCTAGTGAGGATCGAACCCAAGACCTCTTGGTTTGTGTACCCTCACTATTACCACTATGACACATTCATCTTGTTGATATTAATTATAACTGATTACATTTAATTACGAATTAACAGATTAATTCGTCCAAGCTAACATTACATACATTTAATTAAATATAACTTATTATATTTAATTTTCGAATTGACAGTTAATTCGTCTCAACTAATATTATTTAATTTTCATTAAATAATTATCTCATCAACACATTGACTAACTATTTAGTCATATTGGGCATCAATGTGATTATATTTCTATTACCACATTTCTCAAACACATCCTATAGGTGTGACCTTTAGGGACCAGTTGATCACCGCCATCTGTATGATAATAACGTCAAACTTTCTAGCAAGCCAACCGTTATTAGGTAAACGTTAATCAACTGATTAAATATACGAAGTATACCCTTGTGAACCTGTAAGAGATTTACAAATGTTATCACACTAATTTGTGGAGGACACAAGCTCCAACAAACTCCCACTTGTCCTCACAAGTGTATGTGCGATAACCGATTCTCATATCCTAAAATTTCTCCCACTCAATGTAAAACAATTTGCAAATCCGAATTCACAAAGGTAGTATTTTACAAGCGATCAATATCAAGAGTGGTTTCCCCGACTAGAGAGTAACTTAACTGATAAACGAATCAACATTCGAGCATGGCCATGCATTTCAGTTACAACTCCTCGAGTGGCCCTGAGAAATAACTATACCTGATATGGGTTGGATATTTTCCTCAACTCGAATCCTGCAGATGTAAGCATGGTATGAAATGACCCAGAAAAAATCTACTTAGCCTCCGATTCACGGCACCGTGAGAAAGAAACCAAAGTCACCCAAAAACTGCCTTAATCTCAAGAGACAGTCGATAGTCAAAAGAATCGACTCTAGGAACACAATGGATGTCTAATCCACGACCTGGCACCGAATGTTATTAAACATTTAGGACTCCATTACGTTGTCACAAAATGTTGTCCTACGAGGTATCGTCATAATCTCGCATCTGTGATCGATCAGTCAACCGCTTGACTTATGGCTCGTTGAACCCACCATCAATCGACTGCACAATATAATAGCCGGAGTTATCAGCTCACATTGGCGATTACGGACCAAAACAAATATAATGTAATTCAGTTCACTTTGTGGTGTTTAATGTAGTCAGTACAATCCACATGAAAAACAAAATATTATATATAAAATGATGAAGTTATAAATAGTATATGAAAAAGATAATGTATCAAATCCATAATCAAGTACTACAACTCAGGAACATGTTTAATTCCCATGGAATTAACATGCCCTACATGCTTATCATAATTCAACGGTTTGGTGAGAGGATCCGCGATGTTATCATCCGTCGCAATCTTGTCAATCACTATCTCTTCTTGCTCCACGTAAT